>NC_139612.1:14849867-16049867 GCF_964270895.1 Podarcis filfolensis
AAAAAATCTTTTTCTGCCGGTAAAGTTGTCGAGGGCTGATTTCTTTTCTTGTGATAATAAGCCTTCTGTTTCGACCGCCAAACCTTTCATGAGAGCATTTGCAACCGTTCGGCACCATTTATGAGTGAATTTCCGAGAGTCAGATTTTCGATGAATTTGTGACCCTGGGGCTTAGGGATTTTTTCAAAAAAAATCTTTTACTGCCGGTTAAGTTGTCGAGGGCTGATTTCTTGTCTTGTGATAAAAAGCTTTCTGTTTCGACCGCCAAACCTTTCATGAGAGCATTTGCAGCCGTTTGGCACCATTTTTGAGTGAATTGCCGAGAGTCAGATTTTTGATGAAATTGTGACCCCGGATCTTAGGGATTTTTTCAAAAAAATCTTTTACTGCCGGTTAAGTTGTCCAGGGCTGATTTCTTGTCCTGTGATCAAAAGGCTTCTGTTTCGACCGCCAAACCTTTCAGGGTACCATTTGCAAACGTCTGGCAACATTTATGAGTGAGTTGCCGAAAGTCAGATTTTTGATGAAATTGTGACCCCGGGGCTTAGGGATTTTTTCAAAAAATCTTTTTCTGCCGGTTAAGTTGTCGAGGGCTGATTTCTTGACTTGTGATAAAAAGCTTTCAGTTTCGACCGCCAAACCTTTCAGGGGAGCATTTGCAACCGTTTGGCACCATTTTTGAGTGAATTGCCGAGAGTCAGATTTTTGATGAAATTGTGACCCCGGGGCTTAGGGATTTTTTGAAAAAAATCTTTTTCTGCCGGTTAAGTTGTCCAGGGCTGATTTCTTTTCCTGTGATAAATACCCTTCTGTTTCGACCTCCTAACCTTTCAGCGGAGCATTTCCCACCGTTTGGCACCATTTCTGAGTGAATTGCCAAAAGTCAGATTTTTGATGAATTTGTGACCCCGGGGCTTAGGGATTTTTTCAAAAAATCTTTTTCTGCCGGTTAAGTTGTCGAGGGCTGATTTCTTTTCTTGTGATAATAAGCCTTCTCTTTCGACCGCCAAAGCTTTCAGGGGAGCATTTGCAAACGTCTGGCAACATTTTTGAGTGCATTGCCGAAAGTCAGATTTTTGATGAAATTGTGACCCCGGGGCTTAGGGATTTTTTCAAAAAAATCTTTTACTGCCGGTTAAGTTGTCCAGGGCTGATTTCTTGTCCTGTGATCAAAAGGCTTCTGTTTCGACCGCCAAACCTTTCAGGGTAGCATTTGCAAACGTCTGGCAACATTTATGAGTGAGTTGCCGAAAGTCAGATTTTTGATGAAATTGTGACCCCGGGGCTTAGGGACTTTTTCAAAAAAATCTTTTTCTGCCGGTTAAGTTGTCCAGGGCTGATATCTTGTCCTGTGATAAAAAAACTTTCTGTTTCGACTGCCAAACCTTTCAGGGGAGCATTTGCAACCGTTTGGCACCATTTTTGAGTGTATTGCCAAAAGTCAGATTTTTGAAGAAATTGTGACCCCGGGGCTTAGGGATTTTTTCAAAAAGTCTTTTTCTGCCGGTTAAGTTGTCGAGGGCTGATTTCTTTTCCTGTGATAAATAACCTTCTGTTTCGACCTCCAAACCTTTCAGCGGAGTATTTCCAACCGTTTGGCACCATTTCTGAGTGAATTGCCGAAAGTCAGATTTTCCATGAATTTGTGACCCCGGGGCTTAGGGATTTTTTCAAAAAATCTGTTTCTGCCAGTTAAGTTGTCGAGGGCTGATTTCTTTTCTTGTGATAAAAAGCCTACTGTTTCGAACGCCAAAGCTTTCAGGGGAGCATTTGCAACCGTCTGGCAACATTTTTGAGTGAATTGCCGAAAGTCAGATTTTTGATGAAAGTGGGACCCCAGGGCTTAGGGATTTTTTCAAAAAAATCTTTCTCTGCCGCTTAAGTTGTCGAGGGCTGCTTTCTTTTCCTGTGATATATACCCTTCTGTTTCCACCACCAAACCTTTCAGCGGAGCATTTGCAACCGTTTGGCCCCATTTCTGAGTGAATTGGCGAAAGTCAGATTTTTGATGAAATTGTGACCCCGGGGCTTAGGGATTTTTTCAAAAAAATCTTTTTCTGCCGGTTGTCGGGGGCTGATTTCTTTTCCTGTGATAAATACCCTTCTGTTTCGACCTGCCAACATTTCAGCGGAGCATTTCCAACCGTTTGGCACCATTTCTGAGTGAATTGCTGAAAGTCAGATTTTCGATAAATTTGTGACCCGGGATTTTTTCAAAAAATCTTTTTCTGCCGGTTAAGTTGTCGAGGGCTGATTTCTTTTCTTGTGATAATAAGCCTTCTGTTTCGACCGAAAAAGCTTTCAAGGGAGCATTTGCAACCGTCTGGCGACATTTTTGAGTGAATTGCCGAAAGTCAGATTTTCGATGAAATTGTGACCCCGGGGCTTAGGGATTTTTTCAAAAAAAATCTTTTACTGCCGGTTAAGTTGTCCAGGGCTGATTTCTTGTCTTGTGATAAAAAGCCTTCTGTTTCGACTGCTAAACCTTTCATGAGAGCATTTGCAACCGTTTGGCACCATTTTTGAGTGTATTGCCAAAAGTCAGATTTTTGATGAAATTGTGACCCCGGGGCTTAGGGATTTTTTCAAAAAAATATTTTTCTGCCGGTTATGTTGTCGAGGGCTGATTTCTTTTCCTGTGATAAAAAACTTTCTGTTTCGACAGCCAAACCTTTCAGGGGAGCATTTGCAACCGTTTGGCACCATTTTTGAGTGAATTGCCGAAAGTCAGATTTTTGATGAAATTGTGACCCCGGGGCTTAGGGATTTTTTCAAAAAAATATTTTTCTGCCGGTTATGTTGTCGAGGGCTGATTTCTTTTCCTGTGATAAAAAACTTTCTGTTTCGACAGCCAAACCTTTCAGGGGAGCATTTGCAACCGTTTGGCACCATTTTTGAGTGAATTGCCGAAAGTCAGATTTTTGATGAATTTGTGACCCCGGGGCTTAGGGATTTTTTCAAAAAATCTTTTTCTGCCGGTTAAGTTGTCGAGGGCTGATTTCTTTTCTTGTGATAATAAGCCTTCTCTTTCGACCGCCAAAGCTTTCAGGGGAGCATTTGCAACCGTCTGGCAACATTTTTGAGTGCATTGCCGAAAGTCAGATTTTTGATGAAATTGTGACCCCGGGGCTTAGGGATTTTTTCAAAAAAATCTTTTACTGCCGGTTAAGTTGTCCAGGGCTGATTTCTTGTCCTGTGATCAAAAGGCTTCTGTTTCGACCGCCAAACCTTTCAGGGTACCATTTGCAAACGTCTGGCAACATTTATGAGTGAGTTGCCGAAAGTCAGATTTTTGATGAAATTGTGACCCCGGGGCTTAGGGACTTTTTCAAAAAAATCTTTTTCTGCCGGTTAAGTTGTCCAGGGCTGATATCTTGTCCTGTGATAAAAAAACTTTCTGTTTCGACTGCCAAACCTTTCAGGGGAGCATTTGCAACCGTTTGGCACCATTTTTGAGTGTATTGCCAAAAGTCAGATTTTTGATGAAATTGTGACCCCGGGGCTTAGGAATTTTTTCAAAAAGTCTTTTTCTGCCGGTTAAGTTGTCGAGGGCTGATTTCTTTTCCTGTGATAAATAACCTTCTGTTTTGACCTCCAAACCTTTCAGCGGAGTATTTCCAACCGTTTGGCACCATTTCTGAGTGAATTGCCGAAAGTCAGATTTTCGATAAATTTGTGACCCGGGATTTTTTCAAAAAATCTTTTGAGTGTATTGCCAAAAGTCAGATTTTTGATGAAATTGTGACCCCGGGGCTTAGGGATTTTTTTTTAAAAAAAAATTTCTGCCGGTTATGTTGTCGAGGGCTGATTTCTTTTTCTTTGATAAATACCCTTCTGTTTCGACCTCAAAACCATTCAGCTGTGCATTTCCAATCGTTTGGCACCATTTCTGAGTGAATTGCCGAAAGTCAGATTTTCGATGAATTTGTGACCCCGGGGCTTAGGGATTTTTTCAAAAAATCTTTTTCTGCCGGTTAAGTTGTCGAGGGCTGATTTCTTGACTTGTGATAAAAAGCTTTCAGTTTCGACCGCCAAACCTTTCATGAGAGCATTTGCAACCGTTTGGCACCATTTTTGAGTGAATTGCCGAGAGTCAGATTTTTGATGAAATTGTGACCCCGGGGCTTAGGGATTTTTTGAAAAAAATCTTTTTCTGCCGGTTAAGTTGTCGAGGGCTGATTTCTTTTCTTGTGATAATAAGCCTTCTCTTTCGACCGCCAAAGCTTTCAGGGGAGCATTTGCAAACGTCTGGCAACATTTTTGAGTGCATTGCTGAAAGTCAGATTTTTGATGAAATTGTGACCCCGGGGCTTAGGGATTTTTTCAAAAAAATCTTTTACTGCCGGTTAAGTTGTCCAGGGCTGATTTCTTGTCCTGTGATCAAAAGGCTTCTGTTTCGACCGCCAAACCTTTCAGGGTAGCATTTGCAAACGTCTGGCAACATTTATGAGTGAGTTGCCGAAAGTCAGATTTTTGATGAAATTGTGACCCCGGGGCTTAGGGACTTTTTCAAAAAAATCTTTTTCTGCCGGTTAAGTTGTCCAGGGCTGATATCTTGTCCTGTGATAAAAAAACTTTCTGTTTCGACTGCCAAACCTTTCAGGGGAGCATTTGCAACCGTTTGGCACCATTTTTGAGTGTATTGCCAAAAGTCAGATTTTTGATGAAATTGTGACCCCGGGGCTTAGGGATTTTTTCAAAAAGTCTTTTTCTGCCGGTTAAGTTGTCGAGGGCTGATTTCTTTTCCTGTGATAAATAACCTTCTGTTTCGACCTCCAAACCTTTCAGCGGAGTATTTCCAACCGTTTGGCACCATTTCTGAGTGAATTGCCGAAAGTCAGATTTTCCATGAATTTGTGACCCCGGGGCTTAGGGATTTTTTCAAAAAATCTTTTTCTGCCAGTTAAGTTGTCGAGGGCTGATTTCTTTTCTTGTGATAAAAAGCCTACTGTTTCGAACGCCAAAGCTTTCAGGGGAGCATTTGCAACCGTCTGGCAACATTTTTGAGTGAATTGCCGAAAGTCAGATTTTTGATGAAAGTGGGACCCCAGGGCTTAGGGATTTTTTCAAAAAAATCTTTTACTGCCGGTTAAGTTGTCCAGGGCTGATTTCTTGTCCTGTGATCAAAAGGCTTCTGTTTCGACCGCCAAACCTTTCAGGGTAGCATTTGCAAACGTCTGGCAACATTTATGAGTGAGTTGCCGAAAGTCAGATTTTTGATGAAATTGTGACCCCGGGGCTTAGGGACTTTTTCAAAAAAATCTTTTTCTGCCGGTTAAGTTGTCGAGGGCTGATTTCTTTTCCTGTGATAAATAACCTTCTGTTTCGACCTCCAAACATTTCAGCGGAGTATTTCCAACCGTTTGGCACCATTTCTGAGTGAATTGCCGAAAGTCAGATTTTCCATGAATTTGTGACCCCGGGGCTTAGGGATTTTTTCAAAAAATCTTTTTCTGCCGGTAAAGTTGTCGAGGGCTGATTTCTTTTCTTGTGATAATAAGCCTTCTGTTTCGACCGCCAAAGCTTTGAGGGGAGCATTTGCAACCGTCTGGCAACATTTTTGAGTGAATTGCCGAAAGTCAGATTTTCGATGAAATTGTGACCCCGGGGGCTTAGGGATTTTTTCAAAAAAAATCTTTTACTGCCGGTTAAGTTGTCGAGGGCTGATTTCTTGTCTTGTGATAAAAAGCTTTCTGTTTCGACCGCCAAACATTTCATGAGAGCATTTGCAACCGTTTGGCACCATTTTTGAGTGAATTGCCGAGAGTCAGATTTTTGATGAAATTGTGACCCCGGATCTTAGGGATTTTTTGAAAAAAATCTTTTTCTGCCGGTTAAGTTGTCCAGGGTTGATTTCTTTTCCTGTGATAAATACCCTTCTGTTTCGACCTCCTAACCTTTCAGGGTAGCATTTGCAAACGTCTGGCAACATTTATGAGTGAGTTGCCGAAAGTCAGATTTTTGATGAAATTTTGACCCCGGGGCTTAGGGACTTTTTCAAAAAAATCTTTTTCTGCCGGTTAAGTTGTCCAGGGCTGATATCTTGTCCTGTGATAAAAAAACTTTCTGTTTCGACTGCCAAACCTTTCAGGGGAGCATTTGCAACCGTTTGGCACCATTTTTGAGTGTATTGCCAAAAGTCAGATTTTTGATGAAATTGTGACCCCGGGGCTTAGGGATTTTTTCAAAAAGTCTTTTTCTGCCGGTTAAGTTGTCGAGGGCTGATTTCTTTTCCTGTGATAAATAACCTTCTGTTTCGACCTCCAAACCTTTCAGCGGAGTATTTCCAACCGTTTGGCACCATTTCTGAGTGAATTGCCGAAAGTCAGATTTTCGATAAATTTGTGACCCGGGATTTTTTCAAAAAATCTTTTGAGTGTATTGCCAAAAGTCAGATTTTTGATGAAATTGTGACCCCGGGGCTTAGGGATTTTTTCAAAAAAAAAATTTTCTGCCGGTTATGTTGTCGAGGGCTGATTTCTTTTTCTTTGATAAATACACTTCTGTTTCGACCTCCAAACCATTCAGCTGTGCATTTCCAATCGTTTGGCACCATTTCTGAGTGAATTGCCGAAAGTCAGATTTTTGATGAAATTGTGACCCCGGGCCTGAATGATTTTTTCAAAAAAATCTTTTTCTGTCGCTTAAGTTGTCGAGGGCTGATTTCTTATCCTGTGATAAAAAGCCTTCTGTTTCGACTGCCAAACCTTTCAGGGGAGCATTTGCAACCGTCTGGCAACATTTTTGAGTGAATTGCCGAAAGTCAGATTTTTGATGAAATTGTGACCCCGGGCCTTAGGGATTTTTTCAAAAAAATCTTTTTCTTCCGGATAAGTTGTCGAGGGCTGATTTCTTTTCCTGTGATAAATACCCTTCTGTTACGACCTCCAAACTTTTCAGCGGAGCATTTTCAACCGTTTGGCAACATTTTTGAGTGAATCGCCGAAAGTCAGATTTTTGATGAAATTGTGACCCCGGGGCTTAGGGATTTTTTCAAAAAGTCTTTTTCTGCCAGTTAAGTTGTCGAGGGCTGATTTCTTTTCTTGTGATAATAAGCCTTCTGTTTCGACCGCCAAAGCTTTCAGGGGAGCATTTGCAACCATCTGGCAACATTTTTGAGTGAATTGCCGAAAGTCAGATTTTTTATGAAATTGTGACCCCGGGCCTGAGGGATTTTTTCAAAAAATCTTTTTCTGCCGGATAAGTTGTCGAGGGCTGATTCCTTTTCTTGTGATAATAAGCCTTCTGTTTCGACCGCCAAAGCTTTCAGGGGAGCATTTGCAACCGTCTGGCAACATTTTTGAGTGAATTGCCGAAAGTCAGATTTTTGATGAAATTGTGACCCCGGGGCTTAGGGATTTTTTCAAAAAAAAATTTTTCTGCCGGTTATGTTGTCGAGGGCTGATTTCTTTTTCTTTGATAAATACCCTTCTGTTTCGACCTCCAAACCATTCAGCGGAGTATTTCCAACCGTTTGGCACCATTTCTGAGTGAATTGCCGAAAGTCAGATTTTCGATGAATTTGTGACCCCGGGGCTTAGGGATTTTTTCAAAAAATCTTTTTCTGCCGGTAAAGTTGTCGAGGGCTGATTTCTTTTCTTGTTATAATAAGCCTTCTGTTTCGACCGCCAAAGCTTTGAGGGGAGCATTTGCAACCGTCTGGCAACATTTTTGAGTGAATTGCCGAAAGTCAGATTTTCGATGAAATTGTGACCCCGGGGGCTTAGGGATTTTTTCAAAAAAAATCTTTTACTGCCGGTTAAGTTGTCGAGGGCTGATTTCTTGTCTTGTGATAAAAAGCTTTCTGTTTCGACCGCCAAACATTTCATGAGAGCATTTGCAACCGTTTGGCACCATTTTTGAGTGAATTGCCGAGAGTCAGATATTTGATGAAATTGTGACCCCGGATCTTAGGGATTTTTTGAAAAAAATCTTTTTCTGCCGGTTAAGTTTTCCAGGGCTGATTTCTTTTCCTGTGATAAATACCCTTCTGTTTCGACCTCCTAACCTTTCAGGGTAGCATTTGCAAACGTCTGGCAACATTTATGAGTGAGTTGCCGAAAGTCAGATTTTTGATGAAATTTTGACCCCGGGGCTTAGGGACTTTTTCAAAAAAATCTTTTTCTGCCGGTTAAGTTGTCCAGGGCTGATATCTTGTCCTGTGATAAAAAAACTTTCTGTTTCGACTGCCAAACCTTTCAGGGGAGCATTTGCAACCGTTTGGCACCATTTTTGAGTGTATTGCCAAAAGTCAGATTTTTGATGAAATTGTGACCCGGGATTTTTTCAAAAAATCTTTTGAGTGTATTGCCAAAAGTCAGATTTTTGATGAAATTGTGACCCCGGGGCTTAGGGATTTTTTCAAAAAAAAAATTTTCTGCCGGTTATGTTGTCGAGGGCTGATTTCTTTTTCTTTGATAAATACACTTCTGTTTCGACCTCCAAACCATTCAGCTGTGCATTTCCAATCGTTTGGCACCATTTCTGAGTGAATTGCCGAAAGTCAGATTTTCGATGAATTTGTGACCCCGGGGCTTAGGGATTTTTTCAAAAAATCTTTTTCTACCGGTAAATTTGTCGAGGGCTGATTTCTTTTCTTGTGATAATAAGCCTTCTGTTTCGACCGCCAAAGCTTTAAGGGGAGCATTTGCAACCGTCTGGCAACATTTTTGAGTGAATTGCCGAAAGTCAGATTTTCGATGAAATTGTGACACCGGGGCTTAGGGATTTTTTCAAAAAAAATCTTTTACTGCCGGTTAAGTTGTCGAGGGCTGATTTCTTGTCTTGTGATAAAAAGCTTTCTGTTTCGACCGCCAAACCTTTCATGAGAGCATTTGCAGCCGTTTGGCACCATTTTTGAGTGAATTGCCGAGAGTCAGATTTTTGATGAAATTGTGACCCCGGATTTTAGGGATTTTTTGAAGAAAATCTTTTTCTGCCGGTTAAGTTGTCCAGGGCTGATTTCTTTTCCTGTGATAAATACCCTTCTGTTTCGACCTCCTAACCTTTCAGCGGAGAATTTCCCACCGTTTGGCACCATTTCTGAGTGAATTGCCAAAAGTCAGATTTTTGATGAATTTGTGACCCCGGGGCTTAGGGATTTTTTCAAAAAATCTTTTTCTGCTGGTTAAGTTGTCGAGGGCTGATTTCTTTTCTTGTGATAATAAGCCTTCTCTTTCGACCGCCAAAGCTTTCAGGGGAGCATTTGCAACCGTCTGGCAACATTTTTGAGTGCATTGCCGAAAGTCAGATTTTTGATGAAATTGTGACCCCGGGGCTTAGGGATTTTTTCAAAAAAATCTTTTACTGCCGGTTAAGTTGTCCAGGGCTGATTTCTTGTCCTGTGATCAAAAGGCTTCTGTTTCGACCGCCAAACCTTTCAGGGTAGCATTTGCAAACGTCTGGCAACATTTATGAGTGAGTTGCCGAAAGTCAGATTTTTGATGAAATTGTGACCCCGGGGCTTAGGGACTTTTTCAAAAAAATCTTTTTCTGCCGGTTAAGTTGTCCAGGGCTGATATCTTGTCCTGTGATAAAAAAACTTTCTGTTTCGACTGCCAAACCTTTCAGGGGAGCATTTGCAACCGTTTGGCACCATTTTTGAGTGTATTGCCAAAAGTCAGATTTTTGATGAAATTGTGACCCCGGGGCTTAGGGATTTTTTCAAAAAGTCTTTTTCTGCCGGTTAAGTTGTCGAGGGCTGATTTCTTTTCCTGTGATAAATAACCTTCTGTTTCGACCTCCAAACCTTTCAGCGGAGTATTTCCAACCGTTTGGCACCATTTCTGAGTGAATTGCCGAAAGTCAGATTTTCGATAAATTTGTGACCCGGGATTTTTTCAAAAAATCTTTTGAGTGTATTGCCAAAAGTCAGATTTTTGATGAAATTGTGACCCCGGGGCTTAGGGATTTTTTCAAAAAAAAAATTTTCTGCCAGTTATGTTGTCGAGGGCTGATTTCTTTTTCTTTGATAAATACCCTTCTGTTTCGACCTCCAAACCATTCAGCTGTGCATTTCCAATCGTTTGGCACCATTTCTGAGTGAATTGCCGAAAGTCAGATTTTCGATGAATTTGTGACCCCGGGGCTTAGGGATTTTTTCAAAAAATCTTTTTCTGCTGGTAAAGTTGTCGAGGGCTGATTTCTTTTCTTGTGATAATAAGCCTTCTGTTTCGACCGCCAAACCTTTCATGAGAGCATTTGCAACCGTTCGGCACCATTTATGAGTGAATTTCCGAGAGTCAGATTTTCGATGAATTTGTGACCCCGGGGCTTAGGGATTTTTTCAAAAAATCTTTTTCTGCCGGTAAAGTTGTCGAGGGCTGATTTCTTTTCTTGTGATAATAAGCCTTCTGTTTCGACCGCCAAAGCTTTCAGGGGAGCATTTGCAACCGTCTGGCAACATTTTTGAGTGAATTGCCGAAAGTCAGATTTTCGATGAAATTGTGACCCCGGGGCTTAGGGATTTTTTCAAAAAAATCTTTTACTGCCGGTTAAGTTGTCCAGGGCTGATTTCTTGTCCTGTGATCAAAAGGCTTCTGTTTCGACCGCCAAACCTTTCAGGGTAGCATTTGCAAACGTCTGGCAACATTTATGAGTGAGTTGCCGAAAGTCAGATTTTTGATGAAATTGTGACCCAGGGGCTTAGGGACTTTTTCAAAAAAATCTTTTTCTGCCGGTTAAGTTGTCCAGGGCTGATATCTTGTCCTGTGATAAAAAAACTTTCTGTTTCGACTGCCAAACCTTTCAGGGGAGCATTTGCAACCGTTTGGCACCATTTTTGAGTGTATTGCCAAAAGTCAGATTTTTGAAGAAATTGTGACCCCGGGGCTTAGGGATTTTTTCAAAAAGTCTTTTTCTGCCGGTTAAGTTGTCGAGGGCTGATTTCTTTTCCTGTGATAAATAACCTTCTGTTTCGACCTCCAAACCTTTCAGCGGAGTATTTCCAACCGTTTGGCACCATTTCTGAGTGAATTGCCGAAAGTCAGATTTTCCATGAATTTGTGACCCCGGGGCTTAGGGATTTTTTCAAAAAATCTTTTTCTGCCAGTTAAGTTGTCGAGGGCTGATTTCTTTTCTTGTGATAAAAAGCCTACTGTTTCGAACGCCAAAGCTTTCAGGGCAGCATTTGCAACCGTCTGGCAACATTTTTGAGTGAATTGCCGAAAGTCAGATTTTTGATGAAAGTGGGACCCCAGGGCTTAGGGATTTTTTCAAAAAAATCTTTCTCTGCCGCTTAAGTTGTCGAGGGCTGCTTTCTTTTCCTGTGATATATACCCTTCTGTTTCCACCACCAAACCTTTCAGCGGAGCATTTGCAACCGTTTGGCCCCATTTCTGAGTGAATTGGCGAAAGTCAGATTTTTGATGAAATTGTGACCCCGGGGCTTAGGGATTTTTTCAAAAAAATCTTTTTCTGCCGGTTGTCGGGGGCTGATTTCTTTTCCTGTGATAAATACCCTTCTGTTTCGACCTGCCAACATTTCAGCGGAGCATTTCCAACCGTTTGGCACCATTTCTGAGTGAATTGCTGAAAGTCAGATTTTCGATAAATTTGTGACCCGGGATTTTTTCAAAAAATCTTTTTCTGCCGGTTAAGTTGTCCAGGGCTGATTTCTTGTCTTGTGATAAAAAGCCTTCTGTTTCGACCGCCAAACCTTTCAGGGAGCATTTGCAACCGTCTGGCGACATTTTTGAGTGAATTGCCGAAAGTCAGATTTTCGATGAAATTGTGACCCCGGGGCTTAGGGATTTTTTCAAAAAAAATCTTTTACTGCCGGTTAAGTTGTCCAGGGCTGATTTCTTGTCTTGTGATAAAAAGCCTTCTGTTTCGACTGCTAAACCTTTCATGAGAGCATTTGCAACCGTTTGGCACCATTTTTGAGTGTATTGCCAAAAGTCAGATTTTTGATGAAATTGTGACCCCGGGGCTTAGGGATTTTTTCAAAAAAATATTTTTCTGCCGGTTATGTTGTCGAGGGCTGATTTCTTTTCCTGTGATAAAAAACTTTCTGTTTCGACAGCCAAACCTTTCAGGGGAGCATTTGCAACCGTTTGGCACCATTTTTGAGTGAATTGCGGAAAGTCAGATTTTTGATGAAATTGTGACCCCGGGGCTTAGGGATTTTTTCAAAAAAATATTTTTCTGCCGCTTAAGTTGTCCAGGACTGATATTTTGTCCTGTGATAAAAAACTTTCTGTTTCAACTGCCAAACCTTTCAGGGGAGCATTTGCAACCGTTTGGCACCATTTTTGAGTGTATTGCCAAAAGTCAGATTTTTGATGAAATTGTGACCCCGGGGCTTAGGGATTTTTTCAAAAAGTTTTTTTCTGCCGGTTAAGTTGTCGGGGGCTGATTTCTTTTCCTGTGATAAATAACCTTCTGTTTCGACCTCCAAACCTTTCAGCGGAGCATTTCCAACCGTTTGGCACCATTTCTGAGTGAATTGCCGAAAGTCAGATTTTCCATGAATTTGTGACCCCGGGGCTTAGGGATTTTTTCAAAAAATATTTTTCTGCCGGTTAAGTTGTCGAGGGCTGATTTCTTTTCTTGTGATAATAAGCCTTCTGTTTCGAACGCCAAAGCTTTCAGGGGAGCATTTGCAACCGTCTGGCAACATTTTTGAGTGAATTGCCGAAAGTCAGATTTTTGATGAAAGTGGGACCCCGGGGCTTAGGGACTTTTTCAAAAAAATCTTTTTCTGCCGGTTAAGTTGTTGAGGGCTGATTTCTTTTCCTGTGATAAATAACCTTATGTTTCGACCTCCAAACCTTTCAGCGGAGTATTTCCAACCGTTTGGCACCATTTCTGAGTGAATTGCCGAAAGTCAGATTTTCCATGAATTTGTGACCCCGGGGCTTAGGGATTTTTTCAAAAAATCTTTTTCTGCCAGTTAAGTTGTCGAGGGCTGATTTCTTTTCTTGTGATAAAAAGCCTACTGTTTCGAACGCCAAAGCTTTCAGGGGAGCATTTGCAACCGTCTGGCAACATTTTTGAGTGAATTGCCGAAAGTCAGATTTTTGATGAAATTGTGACCCCAGGGCTTAGGGATTTTTTCAAAAAAATCTTTCTCTGCCGCTTAAGTTGTCGAGGGCTGCTTTCTTTTCCTGTGATATATACCCTTCTGTTTCCACCACCAAACCTTTTAGCGGAGCATTTGCAACCGTTTGGCACCATTTCTGAGTGAATTGCCGAAAGTCAGATTTTTGATGAAATTGTGACCCCGGCGGGGCTTAGGGATTTTTTCAAAAAAATCTTTTTCTGCCGGTTGTCGGGGGCTGATTTCTTTTCCTGTGATAAATACCCTTCTGTTTCGACCTGCCAACATTTCAGCGGAGCATTTCCAACCGTTTGGCACCATTTCTGAGTGAATTGCCGAAAGTCAGATTTTCCATGAATTTGTGACCCCGGGGCTTAGGGATTTTTTCAAAAAAATATTTTTCTGCCGCTTAAGTTGTCGAGGGCTGATTTCTTTTCCTGTGATAAAAAACTTTCTGTTTCGACAGCCAAACCTTTCAGGGGAGCATTTGCAACCGTTTGGCACCATTTTTGAGTGAATTGCCAAAAGTCAGATTTTTGATGAAATTGTGACCCCGGGGCTTAGGGATTTTTTCAAAAAAATCTTTTTCTGCCGCTTAAGTTGTCGAGGGCTGCTTTCTTTTCCTGTGATATATACCCTTCTGTTTCGACCACCAAACCTTTCAGCGGAGCATTTGCAACCGTTTGGCACCATTTCTGAGTGAATTGCCGAAAGTCAGATTTTTGATGAAATTGTGACCCCGGGGCTTAGGGATTTTTTCAAAAAAATCTTTTTCTGCCGGTTGTCGGGGGCTGATTTCTTTTCCTGTGATAAATACCCTTCTGTTTCGACCTCCCAACCTTTCAGCGGAGATTTTCCAACCATTTGGCACCATTTCTGAGTGAATTGCCGAAAGTCAGATTTTCGATAAATTTGTGACCCCGGGGCATAGGGATTTTTTCAAAAAATCTTTTTCTGCCGGTTAAGTTGTCGAGGGCTGATTTCTTTTCTTGTGATAATAAGCCTTCTGTTTCGACCGCCAAAGCTTTCAGGGGAGCATTTGCAACCGTCTGGCAACATTTTTGAGTGAATTGCCGAAAGTCAGATTTTCGATGAAATTGTGACCCCGGGCCTTAGGGATTTTTTTCAAAAAAATATTTTTCTGCCGGATAAGTTGTCGAGGGCTGATTTCTTTTCCTGTGATAAATACCCTTCTGTTACGACCTCCAAACCTTTCAGGGTAGCATTTGCAAACGTCTGGCAACATTTATGAGTGAGTTGCCGAAAGTCAGATTTTTGATGAAATTGTGACCCCGGGGCTTAGGGATTTTTTCAAAAAGTCTTTTTCTGCCGTTAAGTTGTCCAGGGCTGATATCTTGTCCTGTGATAAAAAACTTTCTGTTTCGACTGCCAAACCTTTCAGGGGAGCATTTGCAACCGTTTGGCTCCATTTTTGAGTGTATTGTCAAAAGTCAGATTTTTGATGAAATTGTGACCCCGGTGCTTAGGGATTTTTTCAAAAAGTCTTTTTCTGCCGGTTAAGTTGTCGGGGGCTGATTTCTTTTCCTGTGATAAATAACCTTCTGTTTTGACCGCCAATGCTTTAAGGGAACATTTCCAACCGTTAGGCACCATTTCTGAGTGAATTGCTGAAAGTCAGATTTTCGATGAATTTGTGACCCCGGGGCTTAGGGATTTTTTCAAAAAATCTTTTTCTGCCGGATAAGTTGTCGAGGGCTGATTTCTTTTCTTGTCCGCCAAAGCTTTCAGGGGAGCATTTGCAACCGTCTGGCAACATTTTTGAGTGAATTGCCGAAAGTCAGATTTTTGATGAAATTGTGACCCCGGGGCTTAGGGATTTTTTCAAAAAAATCTTTTACTGCCGGTTAAGTTGTCCAGGGCTTATTTCTTGTCCTGTGATCAAAAGGCTTCTGTTTCGACCGCCAAACCTTTCAGGGTAGCATTTGCAAACGTCTGGCAACATTTATGAGTGAGTTGCCGAAAGTCAGATTTTTGATGAAATTGTGACCCCGGGGCTTAGGGATTTTTTCAGAAAGTCTTTTTCTGCCGTTAAGTTGTCCAGGGCTGATATCTTGTCCTGTGATAAAAAACTTTCTGTTTCGACTGCCAAACCTTTCAGGGGAGCATTTGCAACCGTTTGGCTCCATTTTTGAGTGTATTGTCAAAAGTCAGATTTTTGATGAAATTGTGACCCCGGTGCTTAGGGATTTTTTCAAAAAGTCTTTTTCTGCCGGTTAAGTTGTCGGGGGCTGATTTCTTTTCCTGTGATAAATAACCTTCTGTTTTGACCGCCAATGCTTTAAGGGAACATTTCCAACCGTTAGGCACCATTTCTGAGTGAATTGCTGAAAGTCAGATTTTCGATGAATTTGTGACCCCGGGGCATAGGGATTTTTTCAAAAAATCTTTTTCTGCCGGATAAGTTGTCGAGGGCTGATTTCTTTTCTTGTCCGCCAAAGCTTTCAGGGGAGCATTTGCAACCGTCTGGCAACATTTTTGAGTGAATTGCCGAAAGTCAGATTTTTGATGAAATTGTGACCCCGGGGCTTAGGGATTTTTTCAAAAAAATCTTTTACTGCCGGTTAAGTTGTCCAGGGCTTATTTCTTGTCCTGTGATCAAAAGGCTTCTGTTTCGACCGCCAAACCTTTCAGGGTAGCATTTGCAAACGTCTGGCAACATTTATGAGTGAGTTGCCGAAAGTCAGATTTTTGATGAAATTGTGACCCCGGGGCTTAGGGACTTTTTCAAAAAAATCTTTTTCTGCCGCTTAAGTTGTCCAGGGCTGATATCTTGTCCTGTGATAAAAAAACTTTCTGTTTCAACTGCCAAACCTTTCAGGGGAGCATTTGCAACCGTTTGGCACCATTTTTGAGTGTATTGCCAAAAGTCAGATTTTTGATGAAATTGTGACCCCGGGGCTTAGGGATTTTTTCAAAAAGTTTTTTTCCGCCGGTTAAGTTGTCGGGGGCTGATTTCTTTTCCTGTGATAAATAACCTTCTGTTTCGACCTCCAAACATTTCAGCGGAGCATTTCCAACCGTTTGGCACCATTTCTGAGTGAATTGCCGAAAGTCAGATTTTCCATGAATTTGTGACCCCGGGGCTTAGGGAGTTTTTCAAAAAATCTTTTTCTGCCGGTTAAGTTGTCGAGGGCTGATTTCTTTTCTTGTGATAATAAGCCTTCTGTTTCGACCGCCAAAGCTTTCAGGGGAGCATTTGCAAACGTCTGGCAACATTTTTGAGTGAATTGCCGAAAGTCAGATTTTTGATGAAATTGTGACCCCGGGGCTTAGGGATTTTTTCAAAAAAAATTTTTTCTGCCGGTTATGTTGTCGAGGGCTGATTTCTTATCCTGTGATAAAAAGCCTTCTGTTTCGACCGCCAAACATTTCATGAGACCATTTGCAACCGTCTGGCAACATTTTTGAGTGAATCGCCGAAAGTCAGATTTTTGATGAAATTGTGACCCCGGGGCTTAGGGATTTTTTCAAAAAGTCTTTTTCTGCCAGTTAAGTTGTCGAGGGCTGATTTCTTTTCTTGTTATAATAAGCCTTCTGTTTCGACCGCCAAAGCTTTCAGGGGAGCATTTGCAACCGTCTGGCAACTTTTTTGAGTGAATTGCCGAAAGTCAGATTTTTGATGAAATTGTGACCCCGGGCCTGAGGGATTTTTTCAAAAAAATCTTTTTCTGCCGCTTAACTTGTCCAGGGCTGATATCTTGTCCTGTGATAATAAACTTTCTGTTTCGACTGCCAAACCTTTCAGGGGAGCATTTGCAACCGTTTGGCACCATTTTTGAGTGTATTGCCAAAAGTCAGATTTTTGATGAAATTGTGACCCCGGGGCTTAGGGATTTTTTCAAAAAAAAAAATTTCTGCCGGTTATGTTGTCGAGGGCTGATTTCTTTTTCTTTGATAAATACCCTTCTGTTTCGACCTCCAAACCATTCAGCTGTGCATTTCCAATCGTTTGGCACCATTTCTGAGTGAATTGCCGAAAGTCAGATTTTTGATGAATTTGTGACCCCGGGGCTTAGGGATTTTTTCAAAAAATCTTTTTCTGCCGGTTAAGTTGTCGAGGGCTGATTTCTTATCTTGTGATAATAAGCCTTCTGTTTCGACCGCCAAAGCTTTCAGGGGAGCATTTGCAACCGTCTGGCAACATTTTTGAGTGAATTGCCGAAAGTCAGATTTTCGATGAAATTGTGACCCCGGGCCTTAGGGATTTTTTTCAAAAAAATATTTTTCTGCCGCTTAAGTTGTCCAGGGCTGATATCTTGTCCTGTGATAAAAAACTTTCTGTTTCAACTGCCAAACCTTTCAGGGGAGCATTTGCAACCGTTTGGCACCATTTTTGAGTGTATTGCCAAAAGTCAGATTTTTGATGAAATTGTGACCCCGGGGCTTAGGGATTTTTTCAAAAAGCTTTTTTCTGCCGGTTAAGTTGTCGGGGGCTGATTTCTTTTCCTGTGATAAATAACCTTCTGTTTCGACCTCCAAACATTTCAGCGGAGCATTTCCAACAGTTTGGCACCATTTCTGAGTGAATTGCCGAAAGTCAGATTTTCCATGAATTTGTGACCCCGGGGCTTAGGGATTTTTTCAAAAAATCTTTTTCTGCCGGTTAAGTTGTCGAGGGCTGATTTCTTTTCTTGTGATAATAAGCCTTCTGTTTCGACCGCCAAAGCTTTCAGGGGAGCATTTGCAACCGTCTGGCAACATTTTTGAGTGAATTGCCGAAAGTCAGATTTTCGATGAAATTGTGACCCCGGGCCTTAGGAATTTTTTTCAAAAAAATATTTTTCTGCCGGATAAGTTGTCGAGGGCTGATTTCTTTTCCTGTGATAAATACCCTTCTGTTACGACCTCCAAACCTTTCAGGGTAGCATTTCCAAACGTCTGGCAACATTTATGAGTGAGTTGCCGAAAGTCAGATTTTTGATGAAATTGTGACCCCGGGGCTTAGGGATTTTTTCAAAAAAATCTTTTTCTGCCGGTTGTCGGGGGCTGATTTCTTTTCCTGTGATAAATACCCTTCTGTTTCGACCTCCCAACCTTTCAGCGGAGCATTTCCAACCATTTGGCACCATTTCTGAGTGAATTGCCGAAAGTCAGATTTTCGATAAATTTGTGACCCCGGGGCATAGGGATTTTTTCAAAAAATCTTTTTCTGCCGGTTAAGTTGTCGAGGGCTGATTTCTTTTCTTGTGATAATAAGCCTTCTGTTTCGACCGCCAAAGCTTTCAGGGGAGCATTTGCAACCGTCTGGCAACATTTTTGAGTGAATTGCCAAAAGTCAGATTTTTGATGAAATTGTGACCCCGGGGCTTAGGGATTTTTTCAAAAAAATATTTTTCTGCCGCTTAAGTTGTCGAGGGCTGATTTCTTTTCCTGTGATAAAAAACTTTCTGTTTCGACAGCCAAACCTTTCAGGGGAGCATTTGCAACCATTTGGCACCATTTTTGAGTGAATTGCCAAAAGTCAGATTTTTGATGAAATTGTGACCCCGGGGCTTAGGATTTTTTCAAAAAAATATTTTTCTGCCGCTTAAGTTGTCCAGGGCTGATATCTTGTCCTGTGATAAAAAACTTTCTGTTTCGACTGCCAAACCTTTCAGGGGAGCATTTGGAACCGTTTGGCACCATTTTTGAGTGTATTGCCAAAAGTCAGATTTTTGATCAAATTGTGACCCCGGGGCTTAGGGATTTTTTCAAAAAGTCTTTTTCTGCCGGTTAAGTTGTCGGGGGCTGATTTCTTTTCCTGTGATAAATACCCTTCTGTTTCGACCTCAAAACTTTTCAGCGGAGCATTTCCCACTGTTTGGCACCATTTCTGAGTGAATTGCCGAGAGTCAGATTTTTGATGAATTTGTGACCCCGGGGCTTAGGGATTTTTTCAAAAAATATTTTTCTGCCGGTTAAGTTGTCGAGGGCTGATTTCTTTTCTTGTGATAATAAGCCTTCTTTTTCGACCGCCAAAGCTTTCAGGGGAGTATTTGCAACCGTCTGGCAACATTTTTGAGTGAATTGCCGAGAGTCAGATTTTTGATGAATTTGTGACCCCAGGGCTTAGGGATTTTTTCAAAAAATCTTTCTCTGCCGCTTAAGTTGTCGAGGGCTGATTTCTTTTCCTTTGATAAATACCCTTCTGTTTCGACCACCAAAGCTTTCAGGGGAGCATTTGCAACCGTCTGGCAACATTTTTGAGTTAATTGCCGAAAGTCAGATTTTTGATGAAATTGTGACCCCGGGATTTAGGGATTTTTTCAAAAAAATCTTTTTCTGCCGGTTAAGTTGTCGAGGGCTGATTTCTTTTCCTGTGATAAATACCCTTCTGTTTCGACCTCAAAACTTTTCAGCGGAGCATTTCCCACCGTTTGGCACCATTTCTGAGTGAATTGCCGAGAGTCAGATTTTTGATGAATTTGTGACCCCGGGGCTTAGGGATTTTTTCAAAAAATATTTTTCTGCCGGTTAAGTTGTCGAGGGCTGATTGTTTTTCTTGTGATAATAAGCCTTCTTTTTCGACCGCCAAAGCTTTAAGGGGAGTATTTGCAACCGTCTGGCAACATTTTTGAGTGAATTGCCGAGAGTCAGATTTTTGATGAATTTGTGACCCCAGGGCTTAGGGATTTTTTCAAAAAATCTTTCTCTGCCGCTTAAGTTGTCGAGGGCTGATTTCTTTTCCTTTGATAAATACCCTTCTGTTTCGACCACCAAACCTTTCAGCGGAGCATTTGCAACCGTTTGGCACCATTTCTGAGTGAATTGCCGAAAGTCAGATTTTTGATGAAATTGTGACCCCGGGGCTTAGGGATTTTTTCAAAAAATCTTTTTCTGCCGGTTAAGTTGTCGAGGGCTGATTTCTTTTCTTGTGATAATAAGCCTTCTGTTTCGACCGCCAAAGCTTTCAGGGGAGCATTTGCAACCGTCTGGCAACATTTTTGAGTGAATTGCCGAAAGTCAGATTTTCGATGAAATTGTGACCCCGGGGTTTAGGGATTTTTTCAAAAAAAATCTTTTACTGCCGGTTAAGTTGTCCAGGGCTGATTTCTTGTCTTGTGATAAAAAGCCTTCTGTTTCGACCGCCAAAGCTTTCATGAGAGCATTTGCAACCGTTTGGCACCATTTTTGAGTGAATTGCCGAGAGTCAGATTTTTGATGAAATTGTGACCCCGGGGCTTAGGGATTTTTTCAAAAAAATATTTTTCTGCCGCTTAAGTTGTCGAGGGCTGATTTCTTTTCGTTTGATAAATACCCTTCTGTTTCGACCTCCAAACCTTTCAGCGGAGCATTTGCAACCGTTTGGCACCATTTCTGAGTGAATTGCCGAAAGTCAGATTTTCGATAAATTTGTCACCCCGGGGCTTAGGGAATTTTTCAAAAAATCTTTTTCTGCCGGTTAAGTTGTCGAGGGCTGATTTCTTTTCTTGTGATAATAAGCCATCTGTTTCGACCGCCAAAGCTTTCAGGGGAGCATTTGCAACCGTCTGGCAACATTTTTGAGTGAATTGCCGAAAGTCAGATTTTTGATGAAATTGTGACCCCGGGGCTTAGGGATTTTTTCAAAAAATATTTTTCTGCCGGTTAAGTTGTCGAGGGCTGATTTCTTTTCTTGTGATAATAAGCCTTCTGTTTCGACCGCCAGAGCTTTCAGGGGAGTATTTGCAACCGTCTGGCAACATTTTTGAGTGAATTGCCGAGAGTCAGATTTTTGATGAATTTGTGACCCCGGGGCTTAGGGATTTTTTCAAAAAATCTTTTTCTGCCGGTTAAGTTGTCGAGGGCTGATTTCTTTTCTTGTGATAATAAGCCTTCTGTTTCGACCGCCAAAGCTTTCAGGGAGCATTTGCAACCGTCTGGCAACATTTTTGAGTGAATTGCCGAAAGTCAGATTTTTGATGAAATTGTGACCCCGGGGCTTAGGGATTTTTTCAAAAAAATCTTTTTCTGCCGGTTAAGTTGTCGAGGGCTGATTTCTTTTCTTGTGATAAATACCCTTCTGTTTCGACCTCAAAACTTTTCAGCGGAGCATTTCCCACCGTTTGGCACCATTTCTGAGTTAATTGCCGAGAGTCAGATTTTTGATGAATTTTTGACCCCGGGGCTTAGGGATTTTTTTAAAAAAATCTTTTTCTGCCGGTTAAGTTGTCGAGGGCTGATTTCTTTTCCTGTGATAAATAACCTTCTGTTTCGACCTCCAAACCTTTCAGCGGAGCATTTCCAACCGTTTGGCACCATTTCTGATTGAATTGCGGTTAAGTTGTCCAGGGCTGATTTCTTTCCCTGTGATAAATACCCTTCTGTTTCGACCTCCTAACCTTTCAGCGGAGCATTTCCCACCGTTTGGCACCATTTCTGAGTGAATTGCTGAGAGTCAGATTTTTCATGAATTTGTGACCCTGGGGCTTAGGGATTTTTTCAAAAAAAAAATTTCTTCCGGTTAAGTTGTTGAGTGCTGATTTCTTTTCTTGTGATAATAAGCCTTCTGTTTCGACCGCCAGAGCTTTCAGGGGAGCATTTGCAACCGTCTGGCAACATTTCTGAGTGAATTGCCGAAAGTCAGAGTTTTGATGAAATTGTGACCCCGGGGCTTAGGGATTTTTTCAAAAAAATCTTTTTCTGCCGGTTAAGTTGTCGAGGGCTGATTTCTTTTCTTGTGATAATAAGCCTTCTGTTTTGACCGCCAGAGCTTTCAGGGGAGCATTGCAACCGTTTGGCAACATTTTTGAGTGAATAGCCGAAAGTCAGATTTTTGATGAAATTGTGACCCCGGGGCTTAGGGATTTTTTCAAAAAAATCTTTTTCTGCCGGTTAAGTTGTCGAGGGCTGATTTCTTTTCCTGTAATAAATACCCTTCTGTTTTGACCGCCAAAGCTTTCAGGGGAGTATTTGCAACCGTCTGGCAACATTTTTGAGTGAATTGCCGAAAGTCAGATTTTTGATGAAATTGTGACCCCGGGGCTTAGGGATTTTTTCAAAAAATATTTTTCTGCCGGTTAAGTTGTCGAGGGCTGATTTCTTTTCTTGTGATAATAAGCCTTCTGTTTCGACCGCCAGAGCTTTCAGGGGAGCATTGCAACCGTTTGGCAACATTTTTGAGTGAATAGCCGAAAGTCAGATTTTTGATGAAATTGTGACCCCGGGGCTTAGGGATTTTTTCAAAAAAATCTTTTTCTGCCGGTTAAGTTGTCGAGGGCTGATTTCTTTTCCTGTAATAAATACCCTTCTGTTTTGACCGCCAAAGCTTTCAGGGGAGTATTTGCAACCATCGGGCAACATTTTTGAGTGAATTGCCGAAAGTCAGATTTTTGATGAAATTGTGACCCCGGGGCTTAGGGATTTTTTCAAAAAATCTTTTTCTGCCGGATAAGTTGTCGTGGGCTGATTTCTTTTCTTGTGATAATAAGCCTTCTGTTTCGACCGCCAAAGCTTTCAGGGAGCATTTGCAACCGTCTGGCAACATTTTTGAGTGAATTGCCGAAAGTCAGATTTTTGATGAAATTGTGACCCCGGGTCTTAGGGATTTTTTCAAAAAAATCTTTTTCTGCCGGATAAGTTGTCGAGGGCTGATTTCTTTTCCTGTGATAAATACCCTTCTGTTACGACCTCCAAACTTTTCAGCGGAGCATTTGCAACCGTTTGGCACCATTTCTGAGTGAATTCCCAAAAGTCAGATTTTTGATGAAATTGTGACCCCGGGGCTTAGGGATTTTTTCAAAAAGTCTTCTTCTGCCGGTTAAGTTGTCGGGGGCTTATTTCTCTTCCTGTGATAAATAACCTTCTGTTTCAACCTCCAAACCTTTCAGCGGAGCATTTCCAACCGTTTGGCACCATTTCTGATTGAATTGCCAAAAGTCAGATTTTTGATGAAATTGTGACCCCGGGGCTTAAGGATTTTTTCAAAAAAATCTTTTTCTGCCGGATAAGTTGTCGAGGGCTGATTTCTTTTCCTGTGATAAATACCCTTCTGTTACGACCTCCAAACTTTTCAGCGGAGCATTTGCAACCGTTTGGCACTATTTCTGAGTGAATTGCTGAGAGTCAGATTTTTGATGAAATTGTGACCCGGGGGCTTAGGGATTTTTTCAAAAAAATTTTTTCTTCCGGTTAAGTTGTCGAGGGCTGATTTCTTTTCTTGTGATAATAAGCCTTCTGTTTCGACCGCCAGAGCTTTCAGGGGAGCATTTGCAACTGTCTGGCAACATTTCTGAGTGAATTGCCGAAAGTCAGAGTTTTGATGAAATTGTGACCCCGGGGCTTAGGGATTTTTTCAAAAAAATCTTTTTCTGCCGGTTAAGTTGTCGAGGGCTGATTTCTATTCTTGTGATAATAAGCCTTCTGTTTCGACCGCCAGAGCTTTCAGGGGAGCATTGCAACCGTTTGGCAACATTTTTGAGTGAATAGCCGAAAGTCAGATTTTTGATGAAATTGTGACCCCGGGGCTTAGGCATTTTTTCAAATAAATCTTTTTCTGCCGGTAAAGTTGTCGAGGGCTGATTTCTTTTCCTGTAATAAATACCCTTCTGTTTTGACCGCCAAAGCTTTCAGGGGAGTATTTGCAACCGTCTGGCAACATTTTTGAGTGAATTTCCGAAAGTCAGATTTTTGATGAAATTGTGACCCCGGGGCTTAGGGATTTTTTCAAAAAATATTTTTCTGCCCGTTAAGTTGTCGAGGGCTGATTTCTTTTCTTGTGATAATAAGCCTTCTGTTTCGACCGCCAAAGCTTTCAGGGGAGCATTTGTAACCGTCTGGCAACATTTTTGAGTGAATTGCCGAAAGTCAGATTTTTGATGAAATTGTGACCCCGGGGCTTAGGGATTTTTTCAAAAAAATCTTTTACTGCCGGTTAAGTTGTCCAGGGCTTATTTCTTGTCCTGTGATCAAAAGGCTTCTGTTTCGACCGCCAAACCTTTCAGGGTAGCATTTGCAAACGTCTGGCAACATTTATGAGTGAGTTGCCGAAAGTCAGATTTTTGATGAAATTGTGACCCCGGGGCTTAGGGACTTTTTCAAAAAAATCTTTTTCTGCCGGTTAAGTTGTCCAGGGCTGATATCTTGTCCTGTGATAAAAAACTTTCTGTTTCGACTCCCAAACCTTTCAGGGGAGCATTTGCAACCGTTTGGCACCATTTTTGAGTGTATTGCAAAAGTCAGATTTTTGATGAAATTGTGACCCGGGGGCTTAGGGATTTTTTCAAAAAAATCTTTCTCTGCCGCTTAAGTTGTCGAGGGCTGCTTTCTTTTCCTGTGATATATACCCTTCTGTTTCGACCACCAAACCTTTCAGCGGAGCATTTGCAACCGTTTGGCACCATTTCTGAGTGAATTGCCGAACGTCAGATTTTTGATGAAATTGTGACCCCGGGGCTTAGGGATTTTTTCAAAAAAATCTTTCTCTGCCGCTTAAGTTGTCGAGGGCTGCTTTCTTTTCCTGTGATAAATACCCTTCTGTTTCGACCTCCCAACCTTTCAGCGGAGCATTTCCAACCGTTTGGCACCATTTCTGAGTGAATTGCCGAAAGTCAGATTTTCGATAAATTTGTGACCCCGGGGCTTAGGGATTTTTTCAAAAAATCTTTTTCTGCCGGTTAAGTTGTCGAGGGCTGATTTCTTTTCTTGTGATAATAAGCCTTCTGTTTCGACCGCCAAAGCTTTCAGGGGAGCATTTGCAACCGTCTGGCAAGATTTTTGAGTGAATTGCCGAAAGTCAGATTTTCGATGAAATTGTGACCCCGGGGCTTAGGGATTTTTTCAAAAAAAATCTTTTACTGCCGGTTAAGTTGTCCAGGGCTGATTTCTTATCCTGTGATAAATACCCTTCTGTTTCGACCTCCAAACCTTTCAGCGGAGCATTTGCAACCGTTTGGCACCATTTTTGAGTGAATTGCCGACAGTCAAATTTTTGATGAAATTGTGACCCCGGGGCTTAGGGATTTTTTCAAAAAAATCTTTTTCTGCCGGTTAAGTTGTCGAGGGCTGATTTCTTTTCCTGTGATAAAAAACTTTCTGTTTCGACAGCCAAACCTTTCAGGGGAGCATTTGCAACCGTTTGGCACCATTTTTGAGTGAATTGCCAAAAGTCAGATTTTTGATGAAATTGTGACCCCGGGGCTTAGGGATTTTTTCAAAAAAATCTTTTTCTGCCGGTTAAGTTGTCCAGGGCTGATTTCTTTTCCTGTGATAAATACCCTTCTGTTTCGACCTCCTAACCTTTCAGCGGAGCATTTCCCACCGTTTGGCACCATTTCTGAGTGAATTGCCGAGAGTCAGATTTTTGATGAATTTGTGACCCCGGGGCTTAGGGATTTTTTCAAAAAATCTTTTTCTGCCGGTTAAGTTGTCGAGGGCTGATTTCTTTTCTTGTGATAATAAGCCTTCTCTTTCGACCGCCAAAGCTTTCAGGGGAGCATTTGCAACCGTCTGGCAACATTTTTGAGTGAATTGCCGAAAGTCAGATTTTTGATGAAATTGTGACCCCGGGGCTTAGGGATTTTTTCAAAAAAATCTTTTACTGCCGGTAAAGTTGTCCAGGGCTTATTTCTTGTCCTGTGATCAAAAGGCTTCTGTTTCGACCGCCAAACCTTTCAGGGTAGCATTTGCAAACGTCTGGCAACATTTATGAGTGAGTTGCCGAAAGTCAGATTTTTGATGAAATTGTGACCCCGGGGGCTTAGGGATTTTTTCAAAAAAATATTTTTCTGCCGGTTAAGTTGTCCAGGGGTGATGTCTTTTCTTGTGATAATAAGCCTTCTGTTTCGACCGCCAAAGCTTTCAGGGGAGCATTTGCAACCATCTGGCACCATTTTTGAGTGAATTGCCGAAAGTCAGATTTTTGATGAAATTGTGACCCCGGGGCTTAGGGATTTTTTTAAAAAATATTTTTCTGCCGGTTAAGTTGTCGAGGGCTGATTTCTTTTCTTGTGATAATAAGCCTTCTGTTTCGACCGCCAAAGCTTTCAGGGGAGCATTTGCAACCGTCTGGCAAGATTTTTGAGTGAATTGCCGAAAGTCAGATTTTCGATGAAATTGTGACCCCGGGGCTTAGGGATTTTTTCAAAAAAAATCTTTTACTGCCGGTTAAGTTGTCCAGGGCTGATTTCTTATCCTGTGATAAATACCCTTCTGTTTCGACCTCCAAACCTTTCAGCGGAGCATTTGCAACCGTTTGGCACCATTTTTGAGTGAATTGCCGACAGTCAAATTTTTGATGAAATTGTGACCCCGGGGCTTAGGGATTTTTTCAAAAAAATCTTTTTCTGCCGGTTAAGTTGTCGAGGGCTGATTTCTTTTCCTGTGATAAAAAACTTTCTGTTTCGACAGCCAAACCTTTCAGGGGAGCATTTGCAACCGTTTGGCACCATTTTTGAGTGAATTGCCAAAAGTCAGATTTTTGATGAAATTGTGACCCCGGGGCTTAGGGATTTTTTCAAAAAAATCTTTTTCTGCCGGTTAAGTTGTCCAGGGCTGATTTCTTTTCCTGTGATAAATACCCTTCTGTTTCGACCTCCTAACCTTTCAGCGGAGCATTTCCCACCGTTTGGCACCATTTCTGAGTGAATTGCCGAGAGTCAGATTTTTGATGAATTTGTGACCCCGGGGCTTAGGGATTTTTTCAAAAAATCTTTTTCTGCCGGTTAAGTTGTCGAGGGCTGATTTCTTTTCTTGTGATAATAAGCCTTCTCTTTCGACCGCCAAAGCTTTCAGGGGAGCATTTGCAACCGTCTGGCAACATTTTTGAGTGAATTGCCGAAAGTCAGATTTTTGATGAAATTGTGACCCCGGGGCTTAGGGATTTTTTCAAAAAAATCTTTTACTGCCGGTAAAGTTGTCCAGGGCTTATTTCTTGTCCTGTGATCAAAAGGCTTCTGTTTCGACCGCCAAACCTTTCAGGGTAGCATTTGCAAACGTCTGGCAACATTTATGAGTGAGTTGCCGAAAGTCAGATTTTTGATGAAATTGTGACCCCGGGGGCTTAGGGATTTTTTCAAAAAAATATTTTTCTGCCGGTTAAGTTGTCCAGGGCTGATGTCTTTTCTTGTGATAATAAGCCTTCTGTTTCGACCGCCAAAGCTTTCAGGGGAGCATTTGCAACCATCTGGCACCATTTTTGAGTGAATTGCCGAAAGTCAGATTTTTGATGAAATTGTGACCCCGGGGCTTAGGGATTTTTTTAAAAAATATTTTTCTGCCGGTTAAGTTGTCGAGGGCTGATTTCTTTTCTTGTGATAATAAGCCTTCTGTTTCGACCGCCAAAGCTTTCAGGGGAGCATTTGCAACCGTCTGGCAAGATTTTTGAGTGAATTGCCGAAAGTCAGATTTTTGATGAAATTGTGACCCCGGGGCTTAGGGATTTTTTCAAAAAATCTTTTTCTGCCGGTTGTCGGGGGCTGATTTCTTTTCCTGTGATAAATACCCTTCTGTTTCGACCTCAAAACTTTTCAGCGGGGCATTTCCCACCGTTTGGCACCATTTCTGAGTTAATTGCCGAGAGTCAGATTTTTGATGAATTTGTGACCACGGGGCTTAGGCATTTTTTCAAAAAATCTTTTTCTGCCGGTTAAGTTGTCGAGGGCTGATTTCTTTTCTTGTGATAATAAGCCTTCTGTTTCGACCGCCAAAGCTTTCAGGGAGCATTTGCAACCGTCTGGCAACATTTTTGAGTGAACTGCCGAAAGTCAGATTTTTGATGAAATTGTGACCCCGGGGCTTAGGGATTTTTTCAAAAAATATTTTTCTGCCGGTTAAGTTGTCGAGGGCTGATTTCTTTTCTTGTGATAATAAGCCTTCTGTTTCGACCGCCAAAGCTTTCTGGGGAGCATTTGCAACCGTCTGGCAACATTTTTGGGTGAATTGCCGAAAGTCAGATTTTTGATGAAATTGTGACCCCGGGGTTTAGGGATTTTTTCAAAAAAAACTTTTTCTGCCGGTTAAGTTGTCGAGGGCTGATTTCTTTTCCTGTGATAAATACCCTTCTGTTTCGACTGCCAAACCTTTCATGAGAGCATTTGCAACCGTCTGGCAACATTTTTGAGTGAATTGCTGAAAGTCAGATTTTTGATGAAATTGTGACCCCGGGGCTTAGGGATTTTTTCAAAAAATCTTTTTCTGCCGGTTAAGTTGTCGAGGGCTGATTTCTTTTCCTGTGATAAATACCCTTCTGTTTCGACCTCAAAACTTTTCAGGGCAGCATTTCCCACCGTTTGGCACCATTTCTGAGTGAATTGCCGAGAGTCAGATTTTTGATGAATTTGTGACCACGGGGCTTAGGGATTTTTTCAAAAAATCTTTTTCTGCCGGTTAAGTTGTCGAGGGCTGATTTCTTGTCTTGTGATAATAAGCCTTCTGTTTCGACAGCCAATGCTTTCAGGGGAGCATTTGCAACCGTCTGGCAACATTTTTGAGTGAATTGCCGAAAGTCAGATTTTTGATGAAATTGTGACCCCGGGGCTTAGGGATTTTTTCAAAAAAATCTTTAACTGCCGATTAAGTTGTCCAGGGCTTATTTCTTCTCCTGTGATCAAAAGCCTTCTGTTTCGACCGCCAAACCTTTCAGGGTAGCATTTGCAACCGTCTGGCAACATTTCTGAGTGAATTGCCGAAAGTCAGTTTTTTGATGAAATTGTGACCCCGGGGCTTAGGGATTTTTTTCAAAAAAATATTTTTCTGCCGGTTAAGTTGTCGAGGGCTGATTTCTTTTCTTGTGATAATAAGCCTTCTGTTTCGACCGCCAAAGCTTTCAGAGGAGCATTTGCAACCGTCTGGCAACATTTTTGAGTGAATTGCCGAAAGTCAGATTTTCGATGAAATTGTGACCCCGGGGCTTAGGGATTTTTTCAAAAAAAATCTTTTACTGCCGGTTAAGTTGTCCAGGGCTGATTTCTTGTCTTGTGAAAAAAAGCCTTCTGTTTCGGCCGCCAAACCTTTCATGAGAGCATTTGCAACCGTTTGGCACCATTTTTGAGTGTATTGCCAAAAGTCAGATTTTTGATGAAATTGTGACCCCGGGGCTTAGGGATTTTTTCAAAAAAATATTTTTCTGCCGCTTAAGTTGTCGAGGGCTGATTTCTTTTCCTGTGATAAAAAACTTTCTGTTTTGACAGCAAAACCTTTCAGGGGAGCATTTGCAACCGTTTGGCACTATTTTTGAGTGAATTGCCAAAAGTCAGATTTTTGATGAAATTGTGACCCCGGGGCTTAGGGATTTTTTCAAAAAAATATTTTTCTGCCGCTTAAGTTGTCGAGGGCTGATTTCTTTTCTTGTGATAATAAGCCTTCTGTTTCGACCGCCAATGCTTTCAGGGGAGCATTTGCAACCGTCTGGCAACATTTTTGAGTGAATTGCCGAAAGTCAGATTTTTGATGAAATTGTGACCCCGGGGCTTCGGGATTTTTTCAAAAAAATCTTTTACTGCCGGTTAAGTTGTCCAGGGCTTATTTCTTGTCCTGTGATCAAAAGGCTTCTGTTTCGACCGCCAAACCTTTCAGGGTAGCATTTGCAAACGTCTGGCAACATTTATGAGTGAGTTGCCGAAAGTCAGATTTTTGATGAAATTGTGACCCCGGGGCTTAGGGACTTTTTCAAAAAAATCTTTTTCTGCCGGTTAAGTTGTCCAGGGCTGATATCTTGTCCTGTGATAAAAAACTTTCTGTTTCGACTGCCAAACCTTTCAGGGGAGCATTTGCAACCGTTTGGCACCATTTTTGAGTGTATTGCAAAAGTCAGATTTTTGATGAAATTGTGACCCCGGGGCTTAGGGATTTTTTCAAAAAAATCTTTCTCTGCCGCTTAAGTTGTCGAGGGCTGCTTTCTTTTCCTGTGATATATACCCTTCTGTTTCGACCACCAAACCTTTCAGCGGAGCATTTGCAACCGTTTGGCACCATTTCTGAGTGAATTGCCGAACGTCAGATTTTTGATGAAATTGTGACCCCGGGGCTTAGGGATTTTTTCAAAAAAATCTTTCTCTGCCGCTTAAGTTGTCGAGGGCTGCTTTCTTTTCCTGTGATAAATACCCTTCTGTTTCGACCTCCCAACCTTTCAGCGGAGCATTTCCAACCGTTTGGCACCATTTCTGAGTGAATTGCCGAATGTCAGATTTTCGATAAATTTGTGACCCCGGGGCATAGGGATTTTTTCAAAAAAATTATTTTCCTGCCGGTTAAGTTGTCCAGGGCTGATTTCTTTTCCAGTGATAAATACCCTTCTGTTTCGACCTCCAAACCTTTCAGCGGAGCATTTGCAACCGTTTGGCACCATTTTTGAGTGAATTGCCGAGAGTCAAATTTTTGATGAAATTGTGACCCCGGGGTTTAGGGATTTTTTCAAAAAAATCTTTTTCTGCCGGTTAAGTTGTCGAGGGCTGATTTCTTTTCCTGTGATAAAAAACTTTCTGTTTCGACAGCCAAACCTTTCAGGGGAGCATTTGCAACCGTTTGGCACCATTTTTGAGTGAATTGCCAAAAGTCAGATTTTTGATGAAATTGTGACCCCGGGGCTTAGGGATTTTTTCAAAAAAATCTTTTTCTGCCGGTTAAGTTGTCCAGGGCTGATTTCTTTTCCTGTGATAAATACCCTTCTGTTTCGACCTCCTAACCTTTCAGCGGAGCATTTCCCACCGTTTGGCACCATTTCTGAGTGAATTGCCGAGAGTCAGATTTTTGATGAATTTGTGACCCCGGGGCTTAGGGATTTTTTCAAAAAAATCTTTTTCTGCCGGTTAAGTTGTCGAGGGCTGATTTCTTTTCTTGTGATAATAAACCTTCTCTTTCGACCGCCAAAGCTTTCAGGGGAGCATTTGCAACCGTCTAGCAACATTTTTGAGTGAATTGCCGAAAGTCGGATTTTTGATGAAATTGTGACCCCGGGGCTTAGGGATTTTTTCAAAAAAATCTTTTACTGCCGGTAAAGTTGTCCAGGGCTTATTTCTTGTCCTGTGATCAAAAGGCTTCTGTTTCGACCGCCAAACCTTTCAGGGTAGCATTTGCAAACGTCTGGCAACATTTATGAGTGAGTTGCCGAAAGTCAGATTTTTGATGAAATTGTGACCCCGGGGGCTTAGGGATTTTTTCAAAAAAATATTTTTCTGCCGGTTAAGTTGTCCAGGGCTGATGTCTTTTCTTGTGATAATAAGCCTTCTGTTTCGACCGCCAAAGCTTTCAGGGGAGCATTTGCAACCATCTGGCACCATTTTTGAGTGTATTGCCAAAAGTCAGATTTTTGATGAAATTGTGACCCCGGGGCTTAGGGATTTTTTCAAAAAAATATTTTTCTGCCGCTTAAGTTGTCGAGGGCTGATTTCTTTTCCTGTGATAAAAAACTTTCTGTTTCGACAGCAAAACCTTTCAGGGGAGCATTTGCAACCGTTTGGCACTATTTTTGAGTGAATTGCCAAAAGTCAGATTTTTGATGAAATTGTGACCCCGGGGATTAGTGATTTTTTCAAAAAAATATTTTTCTGCCTCTTAAGTTGTCGAGGGCTGATTTCTTTTCTTGTGATTATAAGCCTTCTGTTTCGACCGCCAATGCTTTCAGGGGAGCATTTGCAACCGTCTGGCAACATTTTTGAGTGAATTGCCGAAAGTCAGATTTTCGATGAAATTGTGACCCCGGGGCTTAGGGATTTTTTCAAAAAAATTATTTTCCTGCCGGTTAAGTTGTCGAGGGCTGATTTCTTTTCTTGTGATAATAAGCCTTCTGTTTCGACCGCCAAAGCTTTCAGCGGAGTATTTGCAACCGTCTGGCAACATTTTTGAGTGAATTGCCGAAAGTCAGATTTTTGATGAAATTGTGACCCCGGGGCTTAGGGATTTTTTCAAAAAATCTTTTTCTGCCGGTTGTCGGGGGCTGATTTCTTTTCCTGTGATAAATACCCTTCTGTTTCGACCTCAAAACTTTTCAGAGGAGCATTTCCCACCGTTTGGCACCATTTCTGAGTTAATTGCCGAGAGTCAGATTTTTGATGAATTTGTGACCCCGGGGCTTAGGGATTTTTTAAAAAAATCTTTTTCTGCCGGTTAAGTAGTCGAGGGCTGATTTCTTTTCTTGTGATAATAAGACTTCTGTTTCGACTGCCAAAGCTTTCAGGGAGCATTTGCAACCGTCTCGCAACATTTTTGAGGGAATTGCCGAAAGTCAGATTTTTGATGAAATTGTGACCCCGGGGCTTAGGGATTTTTTCAAAAAAATATTTTTCTGCCGCTTAAGTTGTCGAGGGCTGATTTCTTTTCTTGTGATAATAAGCCTTCTGTTTCGACCGCCAATGCTTTCAGGGGAGCATTTGCAACCGTCTGGCAACATTTTTGAGTGAATTGCCGAAAGTCAGATTTTTGATGAAATTGTGACCCCGGGGCTTCGGGATTTTTTCAAAAAAATCTTTTACTGCCGGTTAAGTTGTCCAGGGCTTATTTCTTGTCCTGTGATCAAAAGGCTTCTGTTTCGACCGCCAAACCTTTCAGGGTAGCATTTGCAAACGTCTGGCAACATTTATGAGTGAGTTGCCGAAAGTCAGATTTTTGATGAAATTGTGACCCCGGGGCTTAGGGACTTTTTCAAAAAAATCTTTTTCTGCCGGTTAAGTTGTCCAGGGCTGATATCTTGTCCTGTGATAAAAAACTTTCTGTTTCGACTGCCAAACCTTTCAGGGGAGCATTTGCAACCGTTTGGCACCATTTTTGAGTGTATTGCAAAAGTCAGATTTTTGATGAAATTGTGACCCCGGGGCTTAGGGATTTTTTCAAAAAAATCTTTCTCTGCCGCTTAAGTTGTCGAGGGCTGCTTTCTTTTCCTGTGATATATACCCTTCTGTTTCGACCACCAAACCTTTCAGCGGAGCATTTGCAACCGTTTGGCACCATTTCTGAGTGAATTGCCGAACGTCAGATTTTTGATGAAATTGTGACCCCGGGGCTTAGGGATTTTTTCAAAAAAATCTTTCTCTGCCGCTTAAGTTGTCGAGGGCTGCTTTCTTTTCCTGTGATAAATACCCTTCTGTTTCGACCTCCCAACCTTTCAGCGGAGCATTTCCAACCGTTTGGCACCATTTCTGAGTGAATTGCCGAATGTCAGATTTTCGATAAATTTGTGACCCCGGGGCATAGGGATTTTTTCAAAAAAATTATTTTCCTGCCGGTTAAGTTGTCCAGGGCTGATTTCTTTTCCAGTGATAAATACCCTTCTGTTTCGACCTCCAAACCTTTCAGCGGAGCATTTGCAACCGTTTGGCACCATTTTTGAGTGAATTGCCGAGAGTCAAATTTTTGATGAAATTGTGACCCCGGGGTTTAGGGATTTTTTCAAAAAAATCTTTTTCTGCCGGTTAAGTTGTCGAGGGCTGATTTCTTTTCCTGTGATAAAAAACTTTCTGTTTCGACTGCCAAACCTTTCAGGGGAGCATTTGCAACCGTTTGGCACCATTTTTGAGTGAATTGCCAAAAGTCAGATTTTTGATGAAATTGTGACCCCGGGGCTTAGGGATTTTTTCAAAAAAATCTTTTTCTGCCGGTTAAGTTGTCCAGGGCTGATTTCTTTTCCTGTGATAAATACCCTTCTGTTTCGACCTCCTAACCTTTCAGCGGAGCATTTCCCACCGTTTGGCACCATTTCTGAGTGAATTGCCGAGAGTCAGATTTTTGATGAATTTGTGACCCCGGGGCTTAGGGATTTTTTCAAAAAAATCTTTTTCTGCCGGTTAAGTTGTCGAGGGCTGATTTCTTTTCTTGTGATAATAAACCTTCTCTTTCGACCGCCAAAGCTTTCAGGGGAGCATTTGCAACCGTCTAGCAACATTTTTGAGTGAATTGCCGAAAGTCGGATTTTTGATGAAATTGTGACCCCGGGGCTTAGGGATTTTTTCAAAAAAATCTTTTACTGCCGGTAAAGTTGTCCAGGGCTTATTTCTTGTCCTGTGATCAAAAGGCTTCTGTTTCGACCGCCAAACCTTTCAGGGTAGCATTTGCAAACGTCTGGCAACATTTATGAGTGAGTTGCCGAAAGTCAGATTTTTGATGAAATTGTGACCCCGGGGGCTTAGGGATTTTTTCAAAAAAATATTTTTCTGCCGGTTAAGTTGTCCAGGGCTGATGTCTTTTCTTGTGATAATAAGCCTTCTGTTTCGACCGCCAAAGCTTTCAGGGGAGCATTTGCAACCATCTGGCACCATTTTTGAGTGTATTGCCAAAAGTCAGATTTTTGATGAAATTGTGACCCCGGGGCTTAGGGATTTTTTCAAAAAAATATTTTTCTGCCGCTTAAGTTGTCGAGGGCTGATTTCTTTTCCTGTGATAAAAAACTTTCTGTTTCGACAGCAAAACCTTTCAGGGGAGCATTTGCAACCGTTTGGCACTATTTTTGAGTGAATTGCCAAAAGTCAGATTTTTGATGAAATTGTGACCCCGGGGATTAGGGATTTTTTCAAAAAAATATTTTTCTGCCTCTTAAGTTGTCGAGGGCTGATTTCTTTTCTTGTGATTATAAGCCTTCTGTTTCGACCGCCAATGCTTTCAGGGGAGCATTTGCAACCGTCTGGCAACATTTTTGAGTGAATTGCCGAAAGTCAGATTTTCGATGAAATTGTGACCCCGGGGCTTAGGGATTTTTTCAAAAAAATTATTTTCCTGCCGGTTAAGTTGTCGAGGGCTGATTTCTTTTCTTGTGATAATAAGCCTTCTGTTTCGACCGCCAAAGCTTTCAGCGGAGTATTTGCAACCGTCTGGCAACATTTTTGAGTGAATTGCCGAAAGTCAGATTTTTGATGAAATTGTGACCCCGGGGCTTAGGGATTTTTTCAAAAAATCTTTTTCTGCCGGTTGTCGGGGGCTGATTTCTTTTCCTGTGATAAATACCCTTCTGTTTCGACCTCAAAACTTTTCAGAGGAGCATTTCCCACCGTTTGGCACCATTTCTGAGTTAATTGCCGAGAGTCAGATTTTTGATGAATTTGTGACCCCGGGGCTTAGGGATTTTTTAAAAAAATCTTTTTCTGCCGGTTAAGTAGTCGAGGGCTGATTTCTTTTCTTGTGATAATAAGCCTTCTGTTTCGACTGCCAAAGCTTTCAGGGAGCATTTGCAACCGTCTCGCAACATTTTTGAGGGAATTGCCGAAAGTCAGATTTTTGATGGAATTGTGACCCCGGGGCTTAGGGATTTTTTCAAAAAAATCTTTTTCTGCCGGATAAGTTGTCGAGGGCTGATTTCTTTTCCTGTGATAAATACCCTTCTGTTTCGACCTCAAAACTTTTCAGCGGGGCATTTCCCACCGTTTGGCACCATTTCTGAGTTAATTGCCGAGAGTCAGATTTTTGATGAATTTGTGACCACGGGGCTTAGGGATTTTTTCAAAAAATATTTTTCTGCCGGTTAAGTAGTCGAGGGCTGATTTCTTTTCTTGTGATAATAAGCCTTCTGTTTCGACCGCCAAAGCTTTCAGGGAGCATTTGCAACCGTCTGGCAACATTTTTGAGTGAACTGCCGAAAGTCAGATTTTTGATGAAATTGTGACCCCGGGGCTTAGGGATTTTTTCAAAAAATATTTTTCTGCCGGTTAAGTTGTCGAGGGCTGATTTCTTTTCTTGTGATAATAAGCCTTCTGTTTCGACCGCCAAAGCTTTCTGGGGAGCATTTGCAACCGTCTGGCAACATTTTTGGGTGAATTGCCGAAAGTCAGATTTTCGATGAAATTGTGACCCCGGGGTTTAGGGATTTTTTCAAAAAAATCTTTTTCTGCCGGTTAAGTTGTCGAGGGCTGATTTCTTTTCCTGTGATAAAAAACTTTCTGTTTCGACAGCCAAACCTTTCAGGGGAGCATTTGCAACCGTTTGGCACCATTTTTGAGTGAATTGCCAAAAGTCAGATTTTTGATGAAATTGTGACCCCGGGGCTTAGGGATTTTTTCAAAAAAATCTTTTTCTGCCGGTTAAGTTGTCCAGGGCTGATTTCTTTTCCTGTGATAAATACCCTTCTGTTTCGACCTCCTAACCTTTCAGCGGAGCATTTCCCACCGTTTGGCACCATTTCTGAGTGAATTGCCGAGAGTCAGATTTTTGATGAATTTGTGACCCCGGGGCTTAGGGATTTTTTCAAAAAAATCTTTTTCTGCCGGTTAAGTTGTCGAGGGCTGATTTCTTTTCTTGTGATAATAAGCCTTCTCTTTCGACCGCCAAAGCTTTCAGGGGAGCATTTGCAACCGTCTAGCAACATTTTTGAGTGAATTGCCGAAAGTCGGATTTTTGATGAAATTGTGACCCCGGGGCTTAGGGATTTTTTCAAAAAAATCTTTTACTGCCGGTAAAGTTGTCCAGGGCTTATTTCTTGTCCTGTGATCAAAAGGCTTCTGTTTCGACCGCCAAACCTTTCAGGGTAGCATTTGCAAACGTCTGGCAACATTTATGAGTGAGTTGCCGAAAGTCAGATTTTTGATGAAATTGTGACCCCGGGGGCTTAGGGATTTTTTCAAAAAAATAATTTTCTGCCGCTTAAGTTGTCTAGGGCTGATTTCTTTTCCTGTGATAAAAAACTTTCTGTTTCGACAGCAAAACCTTTCAGGGGAGCATTTGCAACCGTTTGGCACTATTTTTGAGTGAATTGCCAAAAGTCAGATTTTTGATGAAATTGTGACCCCGGGGATTAGGGATTTTTTCAAAAAAATATTTTTCTGCCTCTTAAGTTGTCGAGGGCTGATTTCTTTTCTTGTGATTATAAGCCTTCTGTTTCGACCGCCAATGCTTTCAGGGGAGCATTTGCAACCGTCTGGCAACATTTTTGAGTGAATTGCCGAAAGTCAGATTTTCGATGAAATTGTGACCCCGGGGCTTAGGGATTTTTTCAAAAAAATTATTTTCCTGCCGGTTAAGTTGTCCAGGGAAGATTTCTTTTCCTGTGATAAATACCCTTCTGTTTCGACCTCAAAACTTTTCAGAGGAGCATTTCCCACCGTTTGGCACCATTTCTGAGTTAATTGCCGAGAGTCAGATTTTTGATGAATTTGTGACCCCGGGGCTTAGGGATTTTTTAAAAAAATCTTTTTCTGCCGGTTAAGTAGTCGAGGGCTGATTTCTTTTCTTGTGATAATAAGCCTTCTGTTTCGACTGCCAAAGCTTTCAGGGAGCATTTGCAACCGTCTCGCAACATTTTTGAGGGAATTGCCGAAAGTCAGATTTTTGATGAAATTGTGACCCCGGGGCTTAGGGATTTTTTCAAAAAAATCTTTTTCTGCCGGATAAGTTGTCGAGGGCTGATTTCTTTTCCTGTGATAAATACCCTTCTGTTTCGACCTCAAAACTTTTCAGCGGGGCATTTCCCACCGTTTGGCACCATTTCTGAGTTAATTGCCGAGAGTCAGATTTTTGATGAATTTGTGACCACGGGGCTTAGGGATTTTTTCAAAAAATATTTTTCTGCCGGTTAAGTAGTCGAGGGCTGATTTCTTTTCTTGTGATAATAAGCCTTCTGTTTCGACCGCCAAAGCTTTCAGGGAGCATTTGCAACCGTCTGGCAACATTTTTGAGTGAACTGCCGAAAGTCAGATTTTTGATGAAATTGTGACCCCGGGGCTTAGGGATTTTTTCAAAAAATATTTTTCTGCCGGTTAAGTTGTCGAGGGCTGATTTCTTTTCTTGTGATAATAAGCCTTCTGTTTCGACCGCCAAAGCTTTCTGGGGAGCATTTGCAACCGTCTGGCAACATTTTTGGGTGAATTGCCGAAAGTCAGATTTTCGATGAAATTGTGACCCCGGGGTTTAGGGATTTTTTCAAAAAAATCTTTTTCTGCCGGTTAAGTTGTCGAGGGCTGATTTCTTTTCCTGTGATAAATACCCTTCTGTTTCGACTGCCAAACCTTTCATGAGAGCATTTGCAACCGTCTGGCAACATTTTTGAGTGAATTGCTGAAAGTCAGATTTTTGATGAAATTGTGACCCCGGGGCTTAGGGATTTTTTCAAAAAATCTTTTTCTGCCGGTTAAGTTGTCGAGGGCTGATTTCTTTTCCTGTGATAAATACCCTTCTGTTTCGACCTCAAAACTTTTCAGGCGAGCATTTCCCACCGTTTGGCACCATTTCTGAGTGAATTGCCGAGAGTCAGATTTTTGATGAATTTGTGACCACGGGGCTTAGGGATTTTTTCAAAAAATCTTTTTCTGCCGGTTAAGTTGTCGAGGGCTGATTTCTTTTCCTGTGATAAATACCCTTCTGTTTCGACCGCCAAACCTTTCAGGGTAGCATTTGCAACCGTCTGGCACCATGTCTGAGTGAATTGCCGAAAGTCAGATTTTTGATGAAATTGTGACCCCGGGGCTTCGGGATTTTTTCAAAAAAATCTTTTTCTGCCGGTTGTCGGGGGCTGATTTCTTTTCCTGTGATAAATACCCTTCTGTTTCGACCTCCCAACCTTTCAGCGGAGCATTTCCCACCGTTTGGCACCATTTCTGAGTGAATTGCCGAGAGTCAGATTTTTGATGAATTTGTGACCCCGGGGCTTAGGGATTTTTTCAAAAAATATTTTTCTGCCGGTTAAGTTGTCGATGGCTGATTTCTTTTCTTGTGATAATAAGCCTTCTTTTTCGATCGCCAAAGCTTTCAGGGGAGCATTTGCAACCGTCTTGCAACATTTTTGAGTTAATTGCCGAAAGTCAGATTTTCGATGAAATTGTGACCCCGGGGCTTAGGGATTTTTTGAAAAATTTTTTTTCTGCCGGTTAAGTTGTCGAGGGCTGATTTCTTTTCTTGTGATAATAAACCTTCTTTTTTGATCGCCAAAGCTTTCAGGGGAGCATTTGCAACCGTCTGGCAACATTTTTGAGTTAATTGCCGAAAGTCAGATTTTCGATGAAATTGTGACCCCGGGGCTTAGGGATTTTTTGAAAAAAAATATTTTACTGCCGGTTAAGTTGTCCAGGGCTGATTTCTTTTCCTGTGATAAATACCCTTCTGTTTCAACCTCCAAACCTTTCAGCGGAGCATTTCCCACCGTTTGGCACCATTTCTGAGTGAATTGCCGAGAGTCAGATTTTTGATGAATTTGTGACCCCGGGGCTTAGGGATTTTTTCAAAAAATCTTTTTCTGCCGGTTAAGTTGTCGAGGGCTGATTTCTTTTCTTGTGATAATAAGCCTTCTGTTTCGACCGCCAAACCTTTCAGAGGAGCATTTGCAACCGTCTGGCAACATTTTTGAGTGAATTGCCGAAAGTCAGATTTTCGATGAAATTGTGACCCCGGGGCTTAGGGATTTTTTCAAAAAAAATCTTTTTCTGCCGGTTAAGTTGTCCAGGGCTGATTTCTTGTCTTGTGAAAAAAAGCCTTCTGTTTCGGCCGCCAAACCTTTCATGAGAGCATTTGCAACCGTTTGGCACCATTTTTGAGTGTATTGCCAAAAGTCAGATTTTTGATGAAATTGTGACCCCGGGGCTTAGGGATTTTTTCAAAAAAATCTTTCTCTGCCGCTTAAGTTGTCGAGGGCTGCTTTCTTTTCCTGCGATATATACCCTTCTGTTTCGACCACCAAACCTTTCAGCGGAGCATTTGCAACCGTTTGGCACCATTTCTGAGTGAATTGCCGAACGTCAGATTTTTTATGAAATTGTGACCCCGGGGCATAGGGATTTTTTCAAAAAAATTATTTTCATGCCGGTTCAGTTGTCCAGGGCTGATTTCTTTTCCAGTGATAAATACCCTTCTGTTTCGACCTCCAAACCTTTCAGCGGAGCATTTGCAACCGTTTGGCACCATTTTTGAGTGAATTGCCGAGAGTCAAATTTTTGATGAAATTGTGACCCCGGGGTTTAGGGATTTTTTCAAAAAAATCTTTTTCTGCCGGTTAAGTTGTCGAGGGCTGATTTCTTTTCCTGTGATAAAAAACTTTCTGTTTCGACAGCCAAACCTTTCAGGGGAGCATTTGCAACCGTTTGGCACTATTTTTGAATGAATTGCCAAAATCAGATTTTTGATGAAATTGTGACCCCGGGGCTTAGGGATTTTTTCAAAAAAAATCTTTTACTGCCGGTTAAGTTGTCCAGGGCTGATTTCTTGTCTTGTGAAAAAAAGCCTTCTGTTTCGGCCGCCAAACCTTTCATGAGAGCATTTGCAACCGTTTGGCACCATTTTTGAGTGTATTGCCAAAAGTCAGATTTTTGATGAAATTGTGACCCCGGGGCTTAGGGATTTTTTCAAAAAAATATTTTTCTGCCGCTTAAGTTGTCGAGGGCTGATTTCTTTTCCTGTGATAAAAAACTTTCTGTTTCGACAGCAAAACCTTTCAGGGGAGCATTTGCAACCGTTTGGCACTATTTTTGAATGAATTGCCAAAATCAGATTTTTGATGAAATTGTGACCCCGGGGCTTAGGGATTTTTTCAAAAAAATATTTTTCTGCCGCTTAAGTTGTCGAGGGCTGATTTCTTTTCTTGTGATAATAAGCCTTCTGTTTCGACCGCCAATGCTTTCAGGGAGCATTTGCAACCGTCTGGCAACATTTTTGAGTGAATTGCCGAAAGTCAGATTTTTGATGAAATTGTGACCCCGGGGCTTCGGGATTTTTTCAAAAAAATCTTTTACTGCCGGTTAAGTTGTCCAGGGCTTATTTCTTGTCCTGTGATCAAAAGGCTTCTGTTTCGACCGCCAAACCTTTCAGGGTAGCATTTGAAACGTCTGGCAACATTTATGAGTGAGTTGCCGAAAGTCAGATTTTTGATGAAATTGTGACCCCGGGGCTTAGGGACTTTTTCAAAAAAATCTTTTTCTGCCGGTTAAGTTGTCCAGGGCTGATATCTTGTCCTGTGATAAAAAACTTTCTGTTTCGACTGCCAAACCTTTCAGGGGAGCATTTGCAACCGTTTGGCACCATTTTTGAGTGTATTGCAAAAGTCAGATTTTTGATGAAATTGTGACCCCGGGGCTTAGGGATTTTTTCAAAAAAATCTTTCTCTGCCGCTTAAGTTGTCGAGGGCTGCTTTCTTTTCCTGTGATATATACCCTTCTGTTTCGACCACCAAACCTTTCAGCGGAGCATTTGCAACCGTTTGGCACCATTTCTGAGTGAATTGCCGAACGTCAGATTTTTGATGAAATTGTGACCCCGGGGCATAGGGATTTTTTCAAAAAAATTATTTTCCTGCCGGTTCAGTTGTCCAGGGCTGATTTCTTTTCCAGTGATAAATACCCTTCTGTTTCGACCTCCAAACCTTTCAGCGGAGCATTTGCAACCGTTTGGCACCATTTTTGAGTGAATTGCCGAGAGTCAAATTTTTGATGAAATTGTGACCCCGGGGTTTAGGGATTTTTTCAAAAAAATCTTTTTCTGCCGGTTAAGTTGTCGAGGGCTGATTTCTTTTCCTGTGATAAAAAACTTTCTGTTTCGACAGCCAAACCTTTCAGGGGAGCATTTGCAACCGTTTGGCACCATTTTTGAGTGAATTGCCAAAAGTCAGATTTTTGATGAAATTGTGACCCCGGGGCTTAGGGATTTTTTCAAAAAAATCTTTTTCTGCCGGTTAAGTTGTCCAGGGCTGATTTCTTTTCCTGTGATAAATACCCTTCTGTTTCGACCTCCTAACCTTTCAGCGGAGCATTTCCCACCGTTTGGCACCATTTCTGAGTGAATTGCCGAGAGTCAGATTTTTGATGAATTTGTGACCCCGGGGCTTAGGGATTTTTTCAAAAAATCTTTTTCTGCCGGTTAAGTTGTCGAGGGCTGATTTCTTTTCTTGTGATAATAAGCCTTCTCTTTCGACCGCCAAAGCTTTCAGGGGAGCATTTGCAACCGTCTGGCAACATTTTTGAGTGAATTGCCGAAAGTCAGATTTTTGATGAAATTGTGACCCCGTGGCTTAGGGATTTTTTCAAAAAAATCTTTTACTGCCGGTAAAGTTGTCCAGGGCTTATTTCTTGTCCTGTGATCAAAAGGCTTCTGTTTCGACCGCCAAACCTTTCAGGGTAGCATTTGCAAACGTCTGGCAACATTTATGAGTGAGTTGCCGAAAGTCAGATTTTTGATGAAATTGTGACCCCGGGGGCTTAGGGATTTTTTCAAAAAAATATTTTTCTGCCGGTTAAGTTGTCCAGGGCTGATGTCTTTTCTTGTGATAATAAGCCTTCTGTTTCGACCGCCAAAGCTTTCAGGGGAGCATTTGCAACCATCTGGCACCATTTTTGAGTGTATTGCCAAAAGTCAGATTTTTGATGAAATTGTGACCCCGGGGCTTAGGGATTTTTTCAAAAAAATATTTTTCTGCCGCTTAAGTTGTCGAGGGCTGATTTCTTTTCCTGTGATAAAAAACTTTCTGTTTCGACAGCAAAACCTTTCAGGGGAGCATTTGCAACCGTTTGGCACTATTTTTGAGTGAATTGCCAAAAGTCAGATTTTTGATGAAATTGTGACCCCGGGAATTAGGGATTTTTTCAAAAAAATATTTTTCTGCCGCTTAAGTTGTCGAGGGCTGATTTCTTTTCTTGTGATAATAAGCCTTCTGTTTCGACCGCCAATGCTTTCAGGGGAGCATTTGCAACCGTCTGGCAACATTTTTGAGTGAATTGCCGAAAGTCAGATTTTCGATGAAATTGTGACCCCGGGGCTTAGGGATTTTTTCAAAAAAATTATTTTCCTGCCGGTTAAGTTGTCCAGGGCTGATTTCTTTTCCTGTGATAAATACCCTTCTGTTTCGACCTCCAAACCTTTCAGCGGAGCATTTGCAACCGTTTGGCACAATTTTTGAGTGAATTGCCGAGAGTCAAATTTTTGATGAAATTGTGACCCCGGGGTTTAGGGATTTTTTCAAAAAAATCTTTTTCTGCCGGTTAAGTTGTCGAGGGCTGATTTCTTTTCCTGTGATAAATACCCTTCTGTTTCGACCTCCTAACCTTTCAGCGGAGCATTTCCCACCGTTTGGCACCATTTCTGAGTGAATTGCCGAGAGTCAGATTTTTGATGAATTTGTGACCCCGGGCTTAGGGATTTTTTCAAAAAATCTTTTTCTGCCGGTTAAGTTGTCGAGGGCTGATTTCTTTTCTTGTGATAATAAGCCTTCTCTTTCGACCGCCAAAGCTTTCAGGGGAGCATTTGCAACCGTCTGGCAACATTTTTGAGTGAATTGCCGAAAGTAAGATTTTTGATGAAATTGTGACCCCGGGGCTTAGGGATTTTTTCAAAAAAATCTTTTTCTGCCGGATAAGTTGTCGAGGGCTGATTTCTTTTCCTGTGATAAATACCCTTCTGTTTCGACCTCAAAACTTTTCAGCGGGGCATTTCCCACCGTTTGGCACCATTTCTGAGTTTATTGCTGAGAGTCAGATTTTTGATGAATTTGTGACCACGGGGCTTAGGGATTTTTTCAAAAAATCTTTTTCTGCCGGTTAAGTTGTCGAGGGCTGATTTCTTTTCTTGTGATAATAAGCCTTCTGTTTCGACCGCCAAACCTTTCAGGGAGCATTTGCAACCGTCTGGCAACATTTTTGAGTGAACTGCCGAAAGTCAGATTTTTGATGAAATTGTGACCCCGGGGCTTAGGGATTTTTTCAAAAAATATTTTTCTGTCGGTTAAGTTGTCGAGGGCTGATTTCTTTTCTTGTGATAATAAGCCTTCTGTTTCGACCGCCAAAGCTTTCTGGGGAGCATTTGCAACCGTCTGGCAACATTTTTGGGTGAATTGCCGAAAGTCAGATTTTTGATGAAATTGTGACCCCGGGGCTTAGGGATTTTTTCAAAAAAATCTTTTTCTGCCGGATAAGTTGTCGAGGGCTGATTTCTTTTCCTGTGATAAATACCCTTCTGTTTCGACCTCAAAACTTTTCAGCGGCGCATTTCCCACCGTTTGGCACCATTTCTGAGTTTATTGCTGAGAGTCAGATTTTTGATGAATTTGTGACCACGGGGCTTAGGGATTTTTTCAAAAAATCTTTTTCTGCCGGTTAAGTTGTCGAGGGCTGATTTCTTTTCTTGTGATAATAAGCCTTCTGTTTCGACCGCCAAACCTTTCAGGGAGCATTTGCAACCGTCTGGCAACATTTTTGAGTGAACTGCCGAAAGTCAGATTTTTGATGAAATTGTGACCCCGGGGCTTAGGGATTTTTTCAAAAAATATTTTTCTGTCGGTTAAGTTGTCGAGGGCTGATTTCTTTTCTTGTGATAATAAGCCTTCTGTTTCGACCGCCAAAGCTTTCTGGGGAGCATTTGCAACCGTCTGGCAACATTTTTGGGTGAATTGCCGAAAGTCAGATTTTTTTTTTTTAAATAAATTTTTATTAGAGTTTTACAAGAGAAAAAAATAAAAATTTACAGAATAAAAAAAGAAAAACCACAGATAAAAATAGACAATACAAAAAAGAAAACGCACAAAATACACAAAAAACAGCTAAATAAGAAAAAAAAAGAAATTAAAAAGATAAAACAAATCCATTTTTCTCAATATCCTCAAAGTCATATGCTTGTATCCTTGACCTCCTCACACCTCCCCCCTTTTGTGTTCCCATTTTCATACTTAATTCAGTAAATTCTTACCCTTTTTCAAATATCTTAACTTTGTGTCATAACATATTATACCTCAATATTTTCAACCATTCATCAATACATTTTTTACATAATCTTATTAACTTTTGTCACTAGTTACCACTTATTACCAATCCAAGCATAATTTTAACATTCATTAATTTTACAGTATTTCCGAAGATAGTCTTTAAATTTCTTCCAGTCTTCTTCCACCAACTCTTCTCCCAGGTCTCGGATTCTGCCAGTCATTTCCGCCAATTCCATATAGTCCATCAGCTTCATCTGCCACTCTTCCAGGGTGGGTAGCTCTTGTGTCTTCCAATACTTTGCGATGAGAATTCTTGCTGCTGTTGTTGCATACATAAAGAAAGTTCTGTCCTTCTTTGGCACCATTTGGCCGACCATGCCCAAGAGAAAGGCCTCTGGCTTCTTAAGGAATGTATATTTAAATATTTTTTTCATTTCGTTATAGATCATCTCCCAGAAAGCCTTAATCTTTGGGCACGTCCACCAAAGGTGAAAGAATGTTCCTTCATTTTCTTTACACTTCCAACATTTATTATCGGGCAAATGATAGATTTTTGCAAGCTTGACTGGTGTCATGTACCACCTGTATATCATTTTCATAATATTCTCTCTTAGGGCATTACATGCCGTAAACTTCATACCTGTGGTCCACAACTGTTCCCAGTCAGCAAACATGATGTTATGACCAACATCTTGTGCCCATTTAATCATAGCAGATTTAACTGTTTCATCCTGCGTGTTCCATTTTAGCAGCAAGTTATACATTCTTGAAAGTGTTTTAGTTTTGGGTTCTAACAATTCAGTTTCCAGTTTTGATTTTTCCACCTGGAAGCCTATTTTTTTATCCAAATTATAGGCCTCTCTTATTTGAAAATAATGCAGCCAATCTCGCACCTTATCTTTTAATTTCTCAAAACTCTGCAATTTCAATTTATCTCCTTCTTGTTCCAATATTTCCCAATATTTCGGCCATTTGGCCTCCATATTGGACTTTTTCAGTGCCTTTGCTTCCATTGGTGACAACCACCTTGGGGTTTTATTCTCCAGTAAGTCTTTATATCTTAGCCAAACATTAAACAATGCTTTCCTGACAATATGGTTTTTGAATGCTTTATGAGCTTTGACCTTGTCGTACCACAAATATGCATGCCACCCAAAAACGTTATTGAAACCTTCTAAGTCCAAAATGTCTGTGTTCTCAAGAAGCAGCCATTCTTTCAGCCAACAAAATGCGGCCGATTCATAATAAAGTTTCAGGTCTGGCAGGGCAAATCCGCCTCTTTCTTTAGCATCAGTTAGTATTTTAAATTTTATTCTAGGCTTCTTGCCCTGCCAGACAAATCTAGATATATCTCTCTGCCACTTCTTGAAACAGTCCATCTTGTCCAAAATTTGCAAAGATTGAAACAAAAATAACATCTTTGGCAATACATTCATCTTAATAGCCGCAATTCTACCCAACAAGGAAAGCTTCAGGTTTGACCATATCTCTAAATCTTTCTTCACTTCTAACCAACATTTCTCATAATTGTCTTTAAATAAGTTTAAGTTCTTAGCAGTCATGTTAACCCCCAAATATTTAACTTTCTTTACTATTGTTAAGCCTGTCTCCTTCTGAAACCTTTCTTTCTCAATCGGTGTTAAGTTTTTCTCAAGAACTTTGGTTTTTGACTTGTTCAATTTAAAACCAGCCACCTGACCAAATTCTTGAATCAATTCCAAAACCCTTTTCGAACTAGATTCTGGCTCCTGTAATGTTAAAACTAGGTCATCTGCAAATGCTTTCAATTTGTATTGCTTGGCTCCGACCTGAATACCTTTAATCAAACGGTCCCTTCTAATCATGTTCAATAATACCTCCAGGACTGAAATAAAGAGCAATGGGGAAATTGGGCAGCCTTGTCGTGTACCTTTCTCTATCTTAAATTCCTCTGTCACCACATTGTTAACAATTAGTTTAGCCTTTTGTTCTGAGTAAATTGCACTTATACCATTCTCAAACCCTTGGCCCACCCCCATCCCCTGAAGATTTTTCTTCATAAAACACCAAGAAATATTATCAAAGGCTTTCTCCGCATCTATGAAAATTAAAACTGCTTTGGTATTTATGTTCACTTGCAGCTTCTCCAAAATGTTAATTATATTCCTCGTATTGTCCGACAGGTGTCTACCCGGGAGAAAGCCAGCTTGGTCCTTATGGATCTCTTCCAATAGTACTTTTTTTAACCTATTAGCCAAAATGTCAGCAAATATTTTGTAATCCACATTAAGCAGGGATATGGGGCGGTAGTTCTTAAGTTGCGTCTTTTCAGACTCAGTTTTCGGTATAAGTGTAATATAGGCTTCCTGCCACGACTCCGGTGCCTTTTTCCCCTCTAAGATCTCATTGCAGACCTCCTTTAGTGGCTGAATTAACCAATCTTTCAAAACCCTATAATATTTGGAGGTTAAACCATCTGGTCCTGGAGATTTACCCAACTGCATATTCTGAATGGCACCCTCCACTTCCTGTTCTGTAATTTTATCACTCAACATTGTCTTTTTTTCTTGAGAGATTTTTTGTAGTCCATTTTTCCTCAGGAATTGGTCTAGCTCAGCCTCTTTCTGTGGCCCTTGTGTATATAGTTGTTTAAAATATCTCTGGAAGCAGTTTTTAATTTCCAATGGATTCTGTATGATCTTTCCATTTACCTCCAAATTTGTAATAGTATTTAATTTCTGTCTTTTCTTCATCTGCCATGCTAGCAGTTTCCCACATTTGTTGGCCGATTCAAATGACTTTTGTCTCATCTGCTTAATTTTCCATTCCACCTCCTGATTTATCATTTTCATATACTGTACTTGATATAATTTAATTTCTCTCAGAATCTCTTGCGATTTTGGTTTTGCTCTTAATTTCTTCTCTCCTTCTTTTATTTTTTCCAAAATTTTATCTTTTTTCTCATTTTGGATTCTCTTCTTTATTACATTCTGTTGGATCAAAAACCCTCTCATAACCGCTTTGCCTGCGTCCCAGATTGTCCTTTTTTCAACCGTAGTGTTCAGATTTATCTCAAAGTAATCTCTCAAAGTTTTTTGGGCCTTCTTAATCACCCCCTGGTCTCTGAATAGGGTGTCATTCATCCTCCATCTGTAGGAACCGATTGGCGTTAGTTTCATCTCCATCTTCACTGCATTATGGTCGGAGCAAGTTTTTGGGCAAATTTCCACTTTTCGTGTCTTAGGTGCCAGTCCTCTAGTTATCCATATTTGGTCAATTCTTGTCCAGGTCATATTGGCTTCAGAGAAGAATGTTCCCTCTCTTCCCAGGGGGTTCTTAGTTCTCCAAATGTCAATCAAGTCCATATTGTCAGCCAATTCAAAAAAGGTTTTTGGTAATCTGCCATCTTTAGTTACCACCTGTCTCTGTGACTTGTCCATGTTTGTAGATACCACCCCGTTCATGTCTCCCATCATAATGATGTTATAGTCCAAATAGTCCAATAATGTCTCATGCAATTTCTTTAAAAATTCAGACTTCCCCTCGTTTGGTGCATACACTCCTACAATCAAATATTTTTCACCTTGTGATTGAATCTCGATTGCAACAAACCTTCCTTGTTCTTCTTTAAAAACAAATTTCGGTGATAGGCTTTCTTTAGCATAAATAACAACTCCTCTCTTTTTGACTTTGTCCGATGAAATAAATTCTTGGCCCAATCTTTTATTAATAAGGACTTTTCTATGGAGCCTTACCACATGGGTTTCCTGTAAACAAATTAAGTCCAATTGTTCCTTTTTCAATATATGAAATACTTTCCTCCTCTTCTCCGGAGAGTTAAAACCGTGAATATTCCAACTTAGTAATTGCAGAGACATGATGTGTTTATTTTAGTTTCCTCCAACTGCTCCCAAAAGCTCGTCCAGTTCTTGCGGTGGTATCTTTCTTTTTGATTTGTCAGGTCCCAAGGGTGGTGGTGCTATGTCTAGAACTCCTGGTCTCTGGTCTCTTGGCACTTCTGTCGCTTCTTTTTGTAAGTCTTCTTTGAAATCTCTCAAAAATCTTTCCTTGTCTTCCACTGATCTGATTCTAAACTTTTTCCCTTTAAAAGTAAAAGACAGTCCCTGGGGGAATTCCCATCTAAAGGCTATGCAGTTTCTTCTCAGTAGGGCCACCAAGTCTCCGTAATTGGTTCTCAAGTCCAAGAGATATTTCGGTATATCCTTAAAAATCTCAACTCTGGAATCGTTGATCTCTAAGGTCTTCTGAAAGTGTGCACTCAATATTTTATCCCTCTCTTCCTTCGAACGGAGGGTCACCAAACAGTCTCTCACCCTGTTTTTCCTCCCCCCTCTTCCAAGTCTAAAAGCGCTCACTATCTTAAAATCTTTTTCCAGCTCCAAATTCCAAAATTTCACAAATTCCTGTGTAAGATAATCACTCAAATTGTCCTTTTCAAGTTCCGGCACGGCCCTGATCCTCAGGTTTGTCTGTTTTTCTTTCAATTCGATCATAGACAATAAAGCCTGGTGATCCCCAATCTGTTTACGCATAGGTTTAATTTCTTCCTCTACAGCCACAACTTTTTCTTTTGCTTCCTCAGCTATTTTTCTAGTAGACGCAGATTCCTCCAGCAATTTTTCAATAGCTTTTGTGTTTGAATTAATACTGGCTGTGTTCCCTTCAATTTTAGTTGATTGGTCTGAGACCTGTTTACTTAGGCCTTCCAATTTCTCATAAATTTTATTCAGTACAGATGTAAATTCCCCTTCTGAGGCCATTCCTTTTATCTCGGTTTGCCCCGAATCTTCCTCCTGAGTCACAGGGAGGCCGGGTACAGATGCTCTACGTTGCTGGGAGACTGTACTAGACTGTTGCACTCTGCCCTTGGATCTTGTTGCTCTTTGTTCAGTCATCCCCTTTTTATCTTTCAGTCAAGGTCGGTCCCACGGTCTGGCTTTACTGTGGAAATTCCCCAATGTCAGCAATGGAAAATTTCCACAGCTAGATGCACTCTTCAATAGTCCTCTAGGGGGACACTGTAGCAGCCATAAAGTTCACAGTAACAAAGTACTTTCCTAAGTTTCCATGTCCCCTCCAATATAAACAAGCAACAGTTTCCAATCCAAAGAAGACTCTCAAATGTATCACCTTGCAGAGTTAAATCTTAAATGTAGCAATGTTCATAGGTAGTGCAAGTCCAAATGTAACAGTCCTCATACACCTGGCAGTCCGTTCCCAGGGATTTCAAAAGACAGCTTTATTATTAAGTTTCCCAGAAGAAATAAAGTCACTTTCCTTTCTTTCCCCCCTCTCCTGATCTGGGGGGGGGGGGGAATTCTTTCGTTCTAATGCTTGAATTTAAAGTTCTTAAGTCACCACTTTGAAGTACTAGTGTAGAAAAGTCTTTGCTTTGATCTTTCACAAAGCGGAAAGGCGGACTTCCTGTTTACACCTTCCCGCTTCAGTGCCAAATTCTCAAATTTTTCTCTTCAAATCCAGTTCTTTTAAAATCACCTACTCACGGATAGTCGTTTAGCAGCCAAATTTTCACAGGAAAAAGGTCAGCGCTCTCCAGCAACAGCTACGCGGCTTCACCCCGCAGAAGCAGCAGTCGACTCATAGCACCGCGCCGCTCCCGTTACGCTCCGGAACCCCTTGCGGGGCTCCCTCGCTGAATCGGGGGGCGCTAATGGTGCCCGCCGAGTCCCACGCTCGCAGGCTCCTTCTGCCTGCGATTTTCAGCCGGGTCTCCGCTTCGCCGTAGCGGACAGACCCACTTTCTGCGGAGCTTCTCCCTCCTACTCAGAAGGAGACCGCCATTGCCGTTGGCGCCGCCTCCGGAAGTCCTCCGAAAGTCAGATTTTTGATGAAATTGTGACACCGGGGTTTAGGGATTTTTTCAAAAAAATCTTTTTCTGCCGGTTAAGTTGTCGAGGGCTGATTTCTTTTCCTGTGATAAATACCCTTCTGTTTCGACTGCCAAACCTTTCATGAGAGCATTTGCAACCGTCTGGCAACATTTTTGAGTGAATTGCTGAAAGTCAGATTTTTGATGAAATTGTGACCCCGGGGCTTAGGGATTTTTTCAAAAAATCTTTTTCTGCCGGTTAAGTTGTCGAGGGCTGATTTCTTTTCCTGTGATAAATACCCTTCTGTTTCGACCTCAAAACTTTTCAGGGAAGCATTTCCCACCGTTTGGCACCATTTCTGAGTGAATTGCCGAGAGTCAGATTTTTGATGAATTTGTGACCACGGGGCTTAGGGATTTTTTCAAAAAATCTTTTTCTGCCGGTTAAGTTGTCGAGGGCTGATTTCTTTTCTTGTGATAATAAGCCTTCTCTTTCGACCGCCAAAGCTTTCAGGGGAGCATTTGCAACCGTCTGGCAACATTTTTGAGTGAATTGCCGAAAGTCAGATTTTTGATGAAATTGTGACCCCGGGGCTTAGGGATTTTTTCAAAAAAATCTTTTACTGCCGGTAAAGTTGTCCAGGGCTTATTTCTTGTCCTGTGATCAAAAGGCTTCTGTTTCGACCGCCAAACCTTTCAGGGTAGCATTTGCAAACGTCTGGCAACATTTATGAGTGAGTTGCCGAAAGTCAGATTTTTGATGAAATTGTGACCCCGGGGGCTTAGGGATTTTTTCAAAAAAATATTTTTCTGCCGGTTAAGTTGTCGAGGGCTGATGTCTTTTCTTGTGATAATAAGCCTTCTGTTTCGACCGCCAAAGCTTTCAGGGGAGCATTTGCAACCATCTGGCACCATTTTTGAGTGAATTGCCGAAAGTCAGATTTTTGATGAAATTGTGACCCCGGGGCTTAGGGATTTTTTCAAAAAATATTTTTCTGCCGGTTAAGTTGTCGAGGGCTGATTTCTTTTCTTGTGATAATAAGCCTTCTGTTTCGACCGCCAAAGCTTTCAGCGGAGTATTTGCAACCGTCTGGCAACATTTTTGAGTGAATTGCCGAAAGTCAGATTTTTGATGAAATTGTGACCCCGGGGCTTAGGGATTTTTTCAAAAAATCTTTTTCTGCCGGTTGTCGGGGGCTGATTTCTTTTCCTGTGATAAATACCCTTCTGTTTCGACCTCAAAACTTTTCAGCGGAGCATTTCCCACGGTTTGGCACCATTTCTGAGTTAATTGCCGAGAGTCAGATTTTTGATGAATTTGTGACCCCGGGGCTTAGGGATTTTTTTAAAAAATCTTTTTCTGCCGGTTAAGTAGTCGAGGGCTGATTTCTTTTCTTGTGATAATAAGCCTTCTGTTTCGACCGCCAAAGCTTTCAGGGAGCATTTGCAACCGTCTGGCAACATTTTTGAGGGAATTGCCGAAAGTCAGTTTTTTGATGAAATTGTGACCCCGGGGCTTAGGGATTTTTTCAAAAAAATCTTTTTCTGCCGGATAAGTTGTCGAGGGCTGATTTCTTTTCCTGTGATAAATACCCTTCTGTTTCGACCTCAAAACTTTTCACCGGGGCATTTCCCACCGTTTGGCACCATTTCTGAGTTAATTGCCGAGAGTCAGATTTTTGATGAATTTGTGACCCCGGGGCTTAGGGATTTTTTTAAAAAATCTTTTTCTGCCGGTTAAGTAGTCGAGGGCTGATTTCTTTTCTTGTGATAATAAGCCTTCTGTTTCGACCGCCAAAGCTTTCAGGGAGCATTTGCAACCGTCTGGCAACATTTTTGAGTGAACTGCCGAAAGTCAGATTTTTGATGAAATTGTGACCCCGGGGCTTAGGGATTTTTTCAAAAAATATTTTTCTGCCGGTTAAGTTGTCGAGGGCTGATTTCTTTTCTTGTGATAATAAGCCTTCTGTTTCGACCGCCAAAGCTTTCTGGGGAGCATTTGCAACCGTCTGGCAACATTTTTGGGTGAATTGCCGAAAGTCAGATTTTTGATGAAATTTTGACCCCGGGGTTTAGGGATTTTTTCAAAAAAATCTTTTTCTGCCGGTTAAGTTGTCGAGGGCTGATTTCTTTTCCTGTGATAAATACCCTTCTGTTTCGACTGCCAAACCTTTCATGAGAGCATTTGCAACCGTCTGGCAACATTTTTGAGTGAATTGCTGAAAGTCAGATTTTTGATGAAATTGTGACCCCGGGGCTTAGGGATTTTTTCAAAAAATCTTTTTCTGCCGGTTAAGTTGTCGAGGGCTGATTTCTTTTCCTGTGATAAATACCCTTCTGTTTCGACCTCAAAACTTTTCAGGGGAGCATTTCCCACCGTTTGGCACCATTTCTGAGTGAATTGCCGAGAGTCAGATTTTTGATGAAATTGTGACCCCGGGGCTTAGGGATTTTTTCAAAAAAATCTTTTTCTGCCGGTTAAGTTATCGAGGGCTGATTTCTTTTCTTGTGATAATAAGCCTTCTGTTTCGACCGCCAAAGCTTTCAGAGGAGCATTTGCAACCGTCTGGCAACATTTTTGAGTGAATTGCCGAAAGTCAGATTTTCGATGAAATTGTGACCCCGGGGCTTAGGGATTTTTTCAAAAAAAATCTTTTACTGCCGGTTAAGTTGTCCAGGGCTTATTTCTTCTCCTGAGATCAAAAGCCTTCTGTTTCGACCGCCAAACCTTTCAGGGTAGCATTTGCAACCGTCTGGCAACATTTCTGAGTGAATTGCCGAAAGTCAGATTTTTGATGAAATTGTGACCCCGGGGCTTCGGGATTTTTTCAAAAAAATCTTTTTCTGCCGGTTGTCGGGGGCTGATTTCTTTTCCTGTGATAAATACCCTTCTGTTTCGACCTCCCAAGCTTTCAGCGGAGCATTTCCAACCGTTTGGCACCATTTCTGAGTGAATTGCCGAAAGTCAGATTTTCGATAAATTTGTGACCCCGGGGCTTAGGGATTTTTTCAAAAAATCTTTTTCTGCCGGTTAAGTTGTCGAGGGCTGATTTCTTTTCTTGTGATAATAAGCCTTCTGTTTCGACCGCCAAAGCTTTCAGGGGAGCATTTGCAACCGTCTGGCAACATTTTTGAGTGAATTGCCGAAAGTCAGATTTTCGATGAAATTGTGACCCCGGGGCTTAGGGATTTTTTCAAAAAAAATCTTTTACTGCCGGTTAAGTTGTCCAGGGCTGATTTCTTGTCTTGTGAAAAAAAGCCTTCTGTTTCGGCCGCCAAACCTTTCATGAGAGCATTTGCAACCGTTTGGCACCATTTTTGAGTGTATTGCCAAAAGTCAGATTTTTGATGAAATTGTGACCCCGGGGCTTAGGGATTTTTTCAAAAAAAAATTTTCTGCCGCTTAAGTTGTCGAGGGCTGATTTCTTTTCCTGTGATAATAAGCCTTCTGTTTCGACCGCCAATGCTTTCAGGGGAGCATTTGCAACCGTCTGGCAACATTTTTGAGTGAATTGCCGAAAGTCAGATTTTCGATGAAATTGTGACCCCGGGGCTTAGGGATGTTTTCAAAAAAATTATTTTCCTGCCGGTTAAGTTGTCCAGGGCTGATTTCTTTTCCTGTGATAAATACCCTTCTGTTTCGACCTCCAAACCTTTCAGCGGAGCATTTGCAACCGTTTGGCACCATTTTTGAGTGAATTGCCGAGAGTCAAATTTTTGATGAAATTGTGACCCCGGGGTTTAGGGATTTTTTCAAAAAAATCTTTTTCTGCCGGTTAAGTTGTCGAGGGCTGATTTCTTTTCCTGTGATAAAAAACTTTCTGTTTCGACAGCCAAATCTTTCAGGGGAGCATTTGCAACCGTTTGGCACCATTTTTGAGTGAATTGACAAAAGTCAGATTTTTGATGAAATTGTGACCCCGGGGCTTAGGGATTTTTTCAAAAAAATCTTTTTCTGCCGGTTAAGTTGTCCAGGGCTGATTTCTTTTCCTGTGATAAATACCCTTCTGTTTCGACCTCCTAACCTTTCAGCGGAGCATTTCCCACCGTTTGGCACCATTTCTGAGTGAATTGCCGAGAGTCAGATTTTTGATGAATTTGTGACCCCGGGGCTTAGGGATTTTTTAAAAAAATCTTTTTCTGCCGGTTAAGTTGTCGAGGGCTGATTTCTTTTCTTGTGATAATAAGCCTTCTCTTTCGACCGCCAAAGCTTTCAGGGGAGCATTTGCAACCGTCTGGCACCATTTTTGAGTGAATTGCCGAAAGTCAGATTTTTGATGAAATTGTGACCCCGGGGCTTAGGGATTTTTTCAAAAAAATCTTTTACTGCCGGTAAAGTTGTCCAGGGCTTATTTCTTGTCCTGTGATCAAAAGGCTTCTGTTTCGACCGCCAAACCTTTCAGGGTAGCATTTGCAAACGTCTGGCAACATTTATCAGTGAGTTGCCGAAAGTCAGATTTTTGATGAAATTGTGACCCCGGGGGCTTAGGGATTTTTTCAAAAAAATCTTTAACTGCCGGTTAAGTTGTCGAGGGCTGATTTCTTTTCTTGTGATAATAAGCCTTCTGTTTCGACCGCCAAAGCTTTCAGAGGAGCATTTGCAACCGTTTGGCAACATTTTTGAGTGAATTGCCGAAAGTCAGATTTTCGATGAAATTGTGACCCCGGGGCTTAGGGATTTTTTCAAAAAAATATTTTTCTGCCGCTTAAGTTGTCGAGGGCTGATTTCTTTTCCTGTGATAAATACCCTTCTGTTTCGACCGCCAAAGCTTTCAGGGGAGCATTTCCCACCGTTTCGCACCATTTCTGAGTTAATTGCCGAGAGTCAGATTTTTGATGAATTTGTGACCCCGGGGCTTAGGGATTTTTTTAAAAAATCTTTTTCTGCCGGTTAAGTAGTCGAGGGCTGATTTCTTTTCTTGTGATAATAAGCCTTCTGTTTTGACCGCCAAAGCTTTCAGGGAGCATTTGCAACCGTCTGGCAACATTTTTGAGGGAATTGCCGAAAGTCAGATTTTTGATGAAATTGTGACCCCGGGGCTTAGGGATTTTTTCAAAAAAATCTTTTTCTGCCGGATAAGTAGTCGAGGGCTGATTTCTTTTCCTGTGATAAATACCCTTCTGTTTCGACCTCAAAACTTTTCAGCGGGGCATTTCCCACCGTTTGGCACCATTTCTGAGTTAATTGCCGAGAGTCAGATTTTTGATGAATTTGTGACCACGGGGCTTAGGGATTTTTTCAAAAAATCTTTTTCTGCCGGTTAAGTTGTCGAGGGCTGATTTCTTTTCTTGTGATAATAAGCCTTCTGTTTCGACTGCCAATGCTTTCAGGGGAGCATTTGCAACCGTCTGGCAACATTTTTGAGTGAATTGCCGAAAGTCAGATTTTTGATGAAATTGTGACCGCGGGGCTTAGGGATTTTTTCAAAAAAATCTTTAACTGCCGGTTAAGTTGTCGAGGGCTGATTTCTTTTCTTGTGATAATAAGCCTTCTGTTTCGACCGCCAAAGCTTTCAGAGGAGCATTTGCAACCGTCTGGCAACATTTTTGAGTGAATTGCCGAAAGTCAGATTTTCGATGAAATTGTGACCCCGGGGCTTAGGGATTTTTTCAAAAAAATATTTTTCTGCCGCTTAAGTTGTCGAGGGCTGATTTCTTTTCCTGTGATAAAAAACTTTCTGTTTCGACAGCAAAACCTTTCAGGGGAGCATTTGCAACCGTTTGGCACTATTTTTGAGTGAATTGCCACAAGTCAGATTTTTGATGAAATTGTGACCCCGGGGCTTAGGGGTTTTTTCAAAAAAATATTTTTCTGCCGCTAAAGTTGTCGAGGGCTGATTTCTTTTCTTGTGATAATAAGCCTTCTGTTTCGACAGCAAAACCTTTCAGGGGAGCATTTGTAACCGTCTGGCAACATTTTTGAGTGAATTGCCGAAAGTCAGATTTTTGATGAAATTGTGACCCCGGGGCTTCGGGATTTTTTCAAAAAAATCTTTTTCTGCCGGTTGTCGGGGGCTGATTTCTTTTCCTGTGATAAATACCCTTCTGTTTCGACCTCCCAACCTTTCAGCGGAGCATTTCCAACCGTTTGGCACCATTTCTGAGTGAATTGCCGAAAGTCAGATTTTTGATGAAATTGTGACCCCGGGGCTTAGGGATTTTTTCAAAAAAATCTTTTTCTGCCGGTTAAGTAGTCGAGGGCTGATTTCTTTTCTTGTGATAATAAGCCTTCTGTTTTGATCGCCAAAGCTTTCAGGGAGCATTTGCAACCGTCTGGCAACATTTTTTGAGGGAATTGCCGAAAGTCAGATTTTTGATGAAATTGTGACCCCGCGGCTTAGGGGTTTTTTCAAAAAAATATTTTTCTGCCGCTAAAGTTGTCGAGGGCTGATTTCTTTTCTTGTGATAATAAGCCTTCTGTTTCGACAGCAAAACCTTTCAGGGGAGCATTTGCAACCGTCTGGCAACATTTTTGAGTGAATTGCCGAAAGTCAGATTTTTGATGAAATTGTGACCCCGGGGCTTCGGGATTTTTTCAAAAAAATCTTTTTCTGCCGGTTGTCGGGGGCTGATTTCTTTTCTTGTGATAATAAGCCTTCTGTTTCGACCGCCAATGCTTTCAGGGGAGCATTTGCAACCGTCTGGCAACATTTTTGAGTGAATTGCCGAAAGTCAGATTTTTGATGAAATTGTGACCCCGGGGCTTAGGGATTTTTTCAAAAAAATCTTTTTCTGCCGCTTAAGATGTCGAGGGCTGATTTCTTTTCTTGTGATAATAAGCCTTCTGTTTCGACCGCCAATGCTTTCAGGGGAGCATTTGCAACCGTCTGGCAACATTTTTGAGTGAATTGCCGAAAGTCAGATTTTCGATGAAATTGTGACCCCGGGGCTTAGGGATTTTTTCAAAAAAATTATTTTCCTGCCGGTTAAGTTGTCCAGGGCTGATTTCTTTTCCTGTGATAAATACCCTTCTGTTTTGACCTCCAAACCTTTCAGCGGAGCATTTGCAACCGTTTGGCACCATTTTTGAGTGAATTGCCGAGAGTCAGATTTTTGATGAAATTGTGACCCCGGGGTTTAGGGATTTTTTCAAAAAAATCTTTTTCTGCCGGTTAAGTTGTCGAGGGCTGATTTCTTTTCCTGTGATAAAAAACTTTCTGTTTCGACAGCCAAACCTTTCAGGGGAGCATTTGCAACCGTTTGGCACCATTTTTGAGTGAATTGCCAAAAGTCAGATTTTTGATGAAATTGTGACCCCGGGGCTTAGGGATTTTTTCAAAAAAATCTTTTTCTGCCGGTTAAGTTGTCCAGGGCTGATTTCTTTTCCTGTGATAAATACCCTTCTGTTTCGACCTCCTAACCTTTCAGCGGAGCTTTTCCCACCGTTTGGCACCATTTCTGAGTGAATTGCCGAGAGTCAGATTTTTGATGAATTTGTGACCCCGGGGCTTAGGGATTTTTTCAAAAAATCTTTTTCTGCCGGTTAAGTTGTCGAGGGCTGATTTCTTTTCTTGTGATAATAAGCCTTCTCTTTCGACCGCCAAAGCTTTCAGGGGAGCATTTTCAAACGTCTGGCAACATTTTTGAGTGAATTGCCGAAAGTCAGATTTTCGATGAAATTGTGACCCCGGGGCTTAGGGATTTTTTCAAAAAAATTATTTTCCTGCCGGTTAAGTTGTCCAGGGCTGATTTCTTTTCCTGTGATAAATACCCTTCTGTTTTGACCTCCAAACCTTTCAGCGGAGCATTTGCAACCGTTTGGCAACATTTTTGAGTGAATTGCCGAAAGTCAGATTTTTGATGAAATTGTGACCCCGGGGCTTAGGGATTTTTTCAAAAAAATCTTTTACTGCCGGTAAAGTTGTCCAGGGCTTATTTCTTGTCCTGTGACCAAAAGGCTTCTGTTTCCACCGCCAAACCTTTCAGGGTAGCATTTGCAAACGTCTGGCAACATTTATGAGTGAGTTGCCGAAAGTCAGATTTTTGATGAAATTGTGACCCCGGGGCTTAGGGATTTTTTCAAAAAATATTTTTCTGCCGGTTAAGTTGTCGAGGGCTGATTTCTTTTCTTGTGATAATAAGCCTTCTGTTTCGACAGCAAAACCTTTCAGGGGAGCATTTGCAACCGTCTGGCAACATTTTTGAGTGAATTGCCGAAAGTCAGATTTTTGATGAAATTGTGACCCCGGGGCTTCGGGATTTTTTCAAAAAAATCTTTTTCTGCCGGTTGTCGGGGGCTGATTTCTTTTCCTGTGATAAATACCCTTCTGTTTCGACCTCCCAACCTTTCAGCGGAGCATTTCCAACCGTTTGGCACCATTTCTGAGTGAATTGCCGAAAGTCAGATTTTTGATGAAATTGTGACCCCGGGGCTTAGGGATTTTTTCAAAAAAATCTTTTTCTGCGGTTAAGTAGTCGAGGGCTGATTTCTTTTCTTGTGATAATAAGCCTTCTGTTTTGACCGCCAAAGCTTTCAGGGAGCATTTGCAACCGTCTGGCAACATTTTTGAGGGAATTGCCGAAAGTCAGATTTTTGATGAAATTGTGACCCCGCGGCTTAGGGGTTTTTTCAAAAAAATATTTTTCTGCCGCTAAAGTTGTCGAGGGCTGATTTCTTTTCTTGTGATAATAAGCCTTCTGTTTCGACAGCAAAACCTTTCAGGGGAGCATTTGCAACCGTCTGGCAACATTTTTGAGTGAATTGCCGAAAGTCAGATTTTTGATGAAATTGTGACCCCGGGGCTTCGGGATTTTTTCAAAAAAATCTTTTTCTGCCGGTTGTCGGGGGCTGATTTCTTTTCCTGTGATAAATACCCTTCTGTTTCGACCTCCCAACCTTTCAGCGGAGCATTTCCAACCGTTTGGCACCATTTCTGAGTGAATTGCCGAAAGTCAGATTTTTGATGAAATTGTGACCCCGGGGCTTAGGGATTTTTTCAAAAAAATCTTTTTCTGCCGCTTAAGATGTCGAGGGCTGATTTCTTTTCTTGTGATAATAAGCCTTCTGTTTCGACCGCCAATGCTTTCAGGGGAGCATTTGCAACCGTCTGGCAACATTTTTGAGTGAATTGCCGAAAGTCAGATTTTCGATGAAATTGTGACCCCGGGGCTTAGGGATTTTTTCAAAAAAATTATTTTCCTGCCGGTTAAGTTGTCCAGGGCTGATTTCTTTTCCTGTGATAAATACCCTTCTGTTTTGACCTCCAAACCTTTCAGCGGAGCATTTGCAACCGTTTGGCACCATTTTTGAGTGAATTGCCGAGAGTCACGTTTTTGATGAAATTGTGACCCCGGGGTTTAGGGATTTTTTCAAAAAAATCTTTTTCTGCCGGTTAAGTTGTCGAGGGCTGATTTCTTTTCCTGTGATAAAAAACTTTCTGTTTCGACAGCCAAACCTTTCAGGGGAGCATTTGCAACCGTTTGGCACCATTTTTGAGTGAATTGCCAAAAGTCAGATTTTTGATGAAATTGTGACCCCGGGGCTTAGGGATTTTTTCAAAAAAATCTTTTTCTGCCGGTTAAGTTGTCCAGGGCTGATTTCTTTTCCTGTGATAAATACCCTTCTGTTTCGACCTCCTAACCTTTCAGCGGAGCTTTTCCCACCGTTTGGCACCATTTCTGAGTGAATTGCCGAGAGTCAGATTTTTGATGAATTTGTGACCCCGGGGCTTAGGGATTTTTTCAAAAAATCTTTTTCTGCCGGTTAAGTTGTCGAGGGCTGATTTCTTTTCTTGTGATAATAAGCCTTCTCTTTCGACCGCCAAAGCTTTCAGGGGAGCATTTGCAACCGTCTGGCAACATTTTTGAGTGAATTGCCGAAAGTCAGATTTTCGATGAAATTGTGACCCCGGGGCTTAGGGATTTTTTCAAAAAAATTATTTTCCTGCCGGTTAAGTTGTCCAGGGCTGATTTCTTTTCCTGTGATAAATACCCTTCTGTTGACCTCCAAACCTTTCAGCGGAGCATTTGCAACCGTTTGGCAACATTTTTGAGTGAATTGCCGAAAGTCAGATTTTTGATGAAATTGTGACCCCGGGGCTTAGGGATTTTTTCAAAAAAATCTTTTACTGCCGGTAAAGTTGTCCAGGGCTTATTTCTTGTCCTGTGACCAAAAGGCTTCTGTTTCCACCGCCAAACCTTTCAGGGTAGCATTTGCAAACGTCTGGCAACATTTATGAGTGAGTTGCCGAAAGTCAGATTTTTGATGAAATTGTGACCCCGGGGCTTAGGGATTTTTTCAAAAAATATTTTTCTGCCGGTTAAGTTGTCGAGGGCTGATTTCTTTTCTTGTGATAATAAGCCTTCTGTTTCGACCGCCAAAGCTTTCAGCGGAGTATTTGCAACCGTCTGGCAACATTTTTGAGTGAATTGCCGAAAGTCAGATTTTTGATGAAATTGTGACCCCGGGGTTTAGGGATTTTTTCAAAAAAATCTTTTTCTGCCGGATAAGTTGTCGAGGGCTGATTTCTTTTCCTGTGATAAATACCCTTCTGTTTCGACCTCAAAACTTTTCAGCGTGGCATTTCCCACCGTTTGGCACCATTTCTGAGTTAATTGCCGAGAGTCAGATTTTTGATGAATTTGTGACCACGGGGCTTAGGGATTTTTTCAAAAAATCTTTTTCTGCCGGTTAAGTTGTCGAGGGCTGATTTCTTTTCTTGTGATAATAAGCCTTCTGTTTCGACCGCCAAAGCTTTCAGGGAGCATTTGCAAACGTCTGGCAACATTTTTGAGTGAACTGCCGAAAGTCAGATTTTTGATGAAATTGTGACCCCGGGGCTTAGGGATTTTTTCAAAAAATATTTTTCTGCCGGTTAAGTTGTCAAGGGCTGATTTCTTTTCTTGTGATAATAAGCCTTCTGTTTCGACCGCCAAAGCTTTCTGGGGAGCATTTGCAACCGTCTGGCAACATTTTTGGGTGAATTGCCGAAAGTCAGATTTTTGATGAAATTGTGACTCCGGGGTTTAGGGATTTTTTCAAAAAAATCTTTTTCTGCCGGTTAAGTTGTCGAGGGCTGATTTCTTTTCCTGTGATAAATACCCTTCTGTTTCGACCGCCAAAGCTTTCAGGGGAGCATTTGCAACCGTCTGGCAACATTTTTGAGTGAATTGCCGAAAGTCAGATTTTTGATGAAATTGTGACCCCGGGGCTTAGGGATTTTTTCAAAAAAATCTTTTTCTGCCGGATAAGTTGTCGAGGGCTGATTTCTTTTCCTGTGATAAATACCCTTCTGCTTCGACCTCAAAACTTTTCCGCGGAGCATTTCCCACCGTTTGGCACCATTTCTGAGTGAATTGCCGAAAGTCAGATTTTTGATGAAATTGTGACCCCGGGGCTTAGGGATTTTTTCAAAAAAATCATTCTGCCGGTTAAGTTGTCAAGGGCTGATTCCTTTTCCTGTGATAAAAAACTGTCTGTTTCGACTGCCAAACCTTTCAGGCGAGCATTTGCAACCGTTTGGCACCATTTTTGAGTGAATCGCCAAAAGTCAGATTTTTGATGAAATTGTGACCCCGGGGCTTAGGGATTTTTTCAAAAAATATTTTTCTGCCGGTTAAGTTGTCGAGGGCTGATTTCTTTTCTTGTGATAATAAGCCTTCTGTTTCGACCGCTAAAGCTTTCAGGGTAGCATTTGCAACCGTCTGGCAACATTTTTGAGTGAATTGCCGAAAGTCAGATTTTTGATGAAATTGTGACCCCGAGGCTTAGGGATTTTTTCAAAAAATATTTTTCTGCCGGTTATGTTGTCGAGGGCTGATTTCTTGTGATAATAAGCCTTCTGTTTCGACCGCCAAAGCTTTCAGGGGAGCATTTGCAACCTTCTGGCAACATTTTTGAGTGAATTGCCGAAAGTCAGATTTTTGATGAAATTGTGACCCCGGGCCTTAGGGATTTTTTCAAAAAAATCTTTTTCTGCCGGATAAGTTGTCGAAGGCTGATTTCTTTTCCTGTGATAAATACCCTTCTGTTTCGACCTCCAAACCTTTCAGGGGAGCATTTGCAACGGTCTAGCAACATTTTTGAGTCAATTGCCGAAAGTCAGATTTTTGATGAAATTGTGACCCCGGGGCTTAGGGATTTTTTCAAAAAAATCTTTTTCTGCCGGTTAAGTTGTCCAGGGCTGATTTCTTTTCCTGTGATAAATACCCTTCTGTTTCGACCTCAAAACTTTTCCGCGGAGCATTTCCCACCGTTTGGCACCATTTCTGAGTGAATTGCCGAAAGTCAGATTTTTGATGAAATTGTGACCCCGGGGCTTAGGGATTTTTTCAAAAAAATCATTCTGCCGGTTAAGTTGTCAAGGGCTGATTCCTTTTCCTGTGATAAAAAACTGTCTGTTTCGACTGCCAAACCTTTCAGGCGAGCATTTGCAACCGTTTGGCACCATTTTTGAGTGAATCGCCAAAAGTCAGATTTTTGATGAAATTGTGACCCCGGGGCTTAGGGATTTTTTCAAAAAATATTTTTCTGCCGGTTAAGTTGTCGAGGGCTGATTTCTTTTCTTGTGATAATAAGCCTTCTGTTTCGACTGCTAAAGCTTTCAGGGGAGCATTTGCAACCGTCTGGCAACATTTTTGAGTGAATTGCCGAAAGTCAGATTTTTGATGAAATTGTGACCCCGAGGCTTAGGGATTTTTTCAAAAAATATTTTTCTGCCGGTTATGTTGTCGAGGGCTGATTTCTTGTGATAATAAGCCTTCTGTTTCGACCGCCAAAGCTTTCAGGGGAGCATTTGCAACCTTCTGGCAACATTTTTGAGTGAATTGCCGAAAGTCAGATTTTTGATGAAATTGTGACCCCGGGCCTTAGGGATTTTTTCAAAAAAATCTTTTTCTGCCGGATAAGTTGTCGAAGGCTGATTTCTTTTCCTGTGATAAATACCCTTCTGTTTCGACCTCCAAACCTTTCAGGGGAGCATTTGCAACGGTCTAGCAACATTTTTGAGTCAATTGCCGAAAGTCAGATTTTTGATGAAATTGTGACCCCGGGGCTTAGGGATTTTTTCAAAAAAATCTTTTTCTGCCGGTTAAGTTGTCCAGGGCTGATTTCTTGTCCTGTGATAAAAAGCCTTCTGTTTCGACCGCCAAAGCTTTCAGGGGAGCATTTGCAAACGTCTGGCAAGATTTTTGAGTGAATTGCCAAAAGTCAGATTTTTGATGAAATTGTGACCCCGGGGCTTAGGGATTTTTTCAAAAAGATCTTTTTCTGCCGGTTAAGTTGTCGAGTGCTGATTTCTTTTCTTGTGATAATAAGCCTTCTGTTTTGACCGCCAAAGCTTTCAGGGAGCATTTGCAAACGTCTGGCAACATTTTTGAGTGAACTGCCGAAAGTCAGATTTTTGATGAAATTGTGACCCCGGGGCTTAGGGATTTTTTCAAAAAATATTTTTCTGCCGGTTAAGTTGTCAAGGGCTGATTTCTTTTCTTGTGATAATAAGCCTTCTGTTTCGACCGCCAAAGCTTTCTGGGGAGCATTTGCAACCGCCTGGCAACATTTATGGGTGAATTGCCGAAAGTCAGATTTTTGATGAAATTGTGACTCCGGGGTTTAGGGATTTTTTCAAAAAAATCTTTTTCTGCCGGTTAAGTTGTCGAGGGCTGATTTCTTTTCCTGTGATAAATACCCTTCTGTTTCGACTGCCAAACCTTTCATGAGAGCATTTGCAACCGTCTGGCAACATTTTTGAGTGAACTGCGGAAAGTCAGATTTTTGATGAAATTGTGACCTCGGGGCTTTGGGATTTTTTCAAAAAATATTTTTCTGCCGGTTAAGTTGTCGAGGGCTGATTTCTTTTCCTGTGATAAATACCCTTCTGTTTCGACCGCCAAAGCTTTCAGCGGAGCATTTGCAACCGTCTGGCAACATTTTTGAGTGAATTGCCGAAAGTCAGATTTTTGATGAAATTGTGACCCCGGGGCTTAGGGATTTTTTCAAAAAAATCTTTTTCTGCCGGATAAGTTGTCGAGGGCTGATTTCTTTTCCTGTGATAAATACCCTTCTGTTTCGACCTCAAAACTTTTCCGCGGAGCATTTCCCACCGTTTGGCACCATTTCTGAGTGAATTGCCGAAAGTCAGATTTTTGATGAAATTGTGACCCCGGGGCTTAGCGATTTTTTCAAAAAAATCATTCTGCCGGTTAAGTTGTCAAGGGCTGATTCCTTTTCCTGTGATAAAAAACTGTCTGTTTCGACTGCCAAACCTTTCAGGCGAGCATTTGCAACCGTTTGGCACCATTTTTGAGTGAATCGCCAAAAGTCAGATTTTTGATGAAATTGTGACCGCGGGGCTTAGGGATTTTTTCAAAAAATATTTTTCTGCCGGTTAAGTTGTCGAGGGCTGATTTCTTTTCTTGTGATAATAAGCCTTCTGTTTCGACTGCTAAAGCTTTCAGGGGAGCATTTGCAACCGTCTGGCAACATTTTTGAGTGAATTGCCGAAAGTCAGATTTTTGATGAAATTGTGACCCCGAGGCTTAGGGATTTTTTCAAAAAATATTTTTCTGCCGGTTATGTTGTCGAGGGCTGATTTCTTGTGATAATAAGCCTTCTGTTTCGACCGCCAAAGCTTTCAGGGGAGCATTTGCAACCTTCTGGCAACATTTTTGAGTGAATTGCCGAAAGTCAGATTTTTGATGAAATTGTGACCCCGGGCCTTAGGGATTTTTTCAAAAAAATCTTTTTCTGCCGGATAAGTTGTCGAGGGCTGATTTCTTTTCCTGTGATAAATACCCTTCTGTTTCGACCTCCAAACCTTTCAGGGGAGCATTTGCAACGGTCTAGCAACATTTTTGAGTCAATTGCCGAAAGTCAGATTTTTGATGAAATTGTGACCCCGGGGCTTAGGGATTTTTTCAAAAAATCTTTTCTGCCGGTTAAGTTGTCCAGGGCTGATTTCTTGTCCTGTGATAAAAAGCCTTCTGTTTCGACCGCCAAAGCTTTCAGGGGAGCATTTGCAAACGTCTGGCAAGATTTTTGAGTGAATTGCCAAAAGTCAGATTTTTGATGAAATTGTGACCCCGGGGCTTAGGGATTTTTTCAAAAAGATCTTTTTCTGCCGGTTAAGTTGTCGAGGGCTGATTTCTTTTCTTGTGATAATAAGCCTTCTGTTTCGACCGCCAAACCTTTCAGGGGAGCATTTGCAACTGTTTGGCACCATTTCTGAGTGAATTGCCGAAAGTCAGATTTTAGATGAAATTGTGACCCCGGGGCTTAGGGATTTTTTCAAAAAAATCTTTTTCTGCCGGTTAAGTTGTCCAGGGCTGATTTCTTGTCCTGTGATAAAAAGCCTTCTGTTTCGACCGCCAAACCTTTCAGGGCAGCATTTGCAAACGTCTGGCAACATTTTTGAGTGAATTGCCAAAAGTCAGATTTTTGATGAAATTGTGACCCCGGGGCTTAGGGATTTTTTCAAAAAAATCTTTTTCTGCCGGTTAAGTTGTCGAGGGCTGATTTCTTTTCTTGTGATAATAAGCCTTCTGTTTCGACCGCCAAACCTTTCAGGGGAGCATTTGCAAACGTCTGGCAACATTTCTGAGTGAATTGCCAAAAGTCAGATTTTTGATGAAATTGTGACCCCGGGGCTTAGGGATTTTTTCAAAAAATATTTTTCTGCCGGTTAAGTTGTCGAGGGCTGATTTCTTTTCTTGTGATAATAAGCCTTCTGTTTCGACTGCCAAACCTTTCAGGGGAGCATTTGCAAACGTCTGGCAACATTTCTGAGTGAATTGCCAAAAGTCAGATTTTTGATGAAATTGTGACCCCGGGGCTTAGGGATTTTTTCAAAAAAATCTTTTTCTGCCGGTTAAGTTGTCGAGGGCTGATTTCTTTTCTTGTGATAATAAGCCTTCTGTTTCGACCGCCAGAGCTTTCAGGGGAGCGTTGGCAACCGTCTGGCAACATTTTTGAGTGAATTGCCGAAAGTCAGATTTTTGATGAAATTGTGACCCCGGGGCTTAGGGATTTTTTCAAAAAATATTTTTCTGCCGGTTAAGTTGTCGAGGGCTGATTTCTTTTCTTGTGATAATAAGCCTTCTGTTTCGACCGCCAAAGCTTTCAGGGGAGCATTTGCAAACGTCTGGCAACATTTTTGAGTGAATTGCCAAAAGTCAGATTTTTGATGAAATTGTGACCCCGGGGCTTAGGGATTTTTTCAAAAAAATCTTTTTTTGCCGGTTAAGTTGTCGAGGGCTGATTTCTTTTCTTGTGATAATAAGCCTTCTGTTTCGACCGCCAGAGCTTTCAGGGGAGCATTGGCAACCGTCTGGCAACATTTTTGAGTGAATTGCCGAAAGTCAGATTTTTGATGAAATTGTGACCCCGGGGCTTAGGGATTTTTTCAAAAAAATCTTTTTCTGCCGGTTAAGTTGTCGAGGGCTGATTTCTTTTCTTGTGATAATAAGCCTTCTGTTTCGACCGCCAGAGATTTCAGGGGAGCATTGGCAACCGTCTGGCAACATTTATGAGTGAATTGCCGAATGTCAGATTTTTGATGTAATTGTGACCCCAGGGCTTAAGGATTTTTTCAAAAAATATTTTTCAGCCGGTTAAGTTGTCGAGGGCTGATTTCTTTTCTTGTGATAATAAGCCTTTTGTTTCGACCGCCAAAACCTTCAGGGGAGCATTTGCAACCGTCTGGCAACATTTCTGAGTGAATTGCCGAAAGTCAGATTTTTGATGAAATTGTGACCCCGGGGCTTGGGGATTTTTTCAAAAGATATTTTTCTGCCGGTTATGTTGTCGAGGGCTGATTTCTTTTCTTGTGATAATAAGCCTTCTGTTTCGACCGCCAAAGGTTTCAGGGGAGCACTTGCAAGCTTCTGGCAACATTTTTGAGTGAATTGCCGAAAGTCAGATTTTTGATGAAATTGTGACCCCGGGGCTTAGGGATTTTTCAAAAAAATCTTTTTCTGCCGGATAAGTTGTCGAGGGCTGATTTCTTTTCCTGTGATAAATACCCTTCTGTTTCGACCTCCAAACCTTTCAGGGGAGCATTTGCAACGGTCTAGCAACATTTTTGAGTCAATTGCCGAAAGTCAGATGTTTGATGAAATTGTGACCCCGGGGCTTAGGGATTTTTTCAAAAAAATCTTTTTCTGCCAGTTAAGTTGTCGAGGGCTGATTTCTTTTCTTGTGATAATAAGCCTTCTGTTTCGACCGCCAAACCTTTCAGGGGAGCATTTGCAACTGTTTGGCACCATTTCTGAGTGAATTGCCGAAAGTCAGATTTTAGATGAAATTGTGACCCCGGGGCTTAGGGATTTTTTCAAAAAAATCTTTTTCTGCCGGTTAAGTTGTCCAGGGCTGATTTCTTGTCCTGTGATAAAAAGCCTTCTGTTTGGACTGCCAAACCTTTCAGGGCAGCATTTGCAAACGTCTGGCAACATTTTTGAGTGAATTGCCAAAAGTCAGATTTTTGATGAAATTGTGACCCCGGGGCTTAGGGATTTTTTCAAAAAAATCTTTTTCTGCCGGTTAAGTTGTCGAGGGCTGATTTCTTTTCTTGTGATAATAAGCCTTCTGTTTCGACCGCCAGAGATTTCAGGGGAGCATTGGCAACCGTCTGGCAACATTTATGAGTGAATTGCCGAATGTCAGATTTTTGATGTAATTGTGACCCCAGGGCTTAAGGATTTTTTCAAAAAATATTTTTCAGCCGGTTAAGTTGTCGAGGGCTGATTTCTTTTCTTGTGATAATAAGCCTTTTGTTTCGACCGCCAAAACTTTCAGGGGAGCATTTGCAACCGTCTGGCAACATTTCTGAGTGAATTGCCGAAAGTCAGATTTTTGATGAAATTGTGACCCCGGGGCTTGGGGATTTTTTCAAAAGATATTTTTCTGCCGGTTATGTTGTCGAGGGCTGATTTCTTTTCTTGTGATAATAAGCCTTCTGTTTCGACCGCCAAAGGTTTCAGGGGAGCATTTGCAAGCTTCTGGCAACATTTTTGAGTGAATTGCCGAAAGTCAGATTTTTGATGAAATTGTGACCCCGGGGCTTAGGGATTTTTTCAAAAAAATCTTTTTCTGCCGGATAAGTTGTCGAGGGCTGATTTCTTTTCCTGTGATAAATACCCTTCTGTTTCGACCTCCAAACCTTTCAGGGGAGCATTTGCAACGGTCTAGCAACATTTTTGAGTCAATTGCCGAAAGTCAGATGTTTGATGAAATTGTGACCCCGGGGCTTAGGGATTTTTTCAAAAAAATCTTTTTCTGCCAGTTAAGTTGTCGAGGGCTGATTTCTTTTCTTGTGATAATAAGCCTTCTGTTTCGACCGCCAAACCTTTCAGGGGAGCATTTGCAACTGTTTGGCACCATTTCTGAGTGAATTGCCGAAAGTCAGATTTTAGATGAAATTGTGACCCCGGGGCTTAGGGATTTTTTCAAAAAAATCTTTTTCTGCCGGTTAAGTTGTCCAGGGCTGATTTCTTGTCCTGTGATAAAAAGCCTTCTGTTTGGACTGCCAAACCTTTCAGGGCAGCATTTGCAAACGTCTGGCAACATTTTTGAGTGAATTGCCAAAAGTCAGATTTTTGATGAAATTGTGACCCCGGGGCTTAGGGATCTTTTCAAAAAAAATTTTTCTGCCGGTTAAGTTGTCGAGGGCTGATTTCTTTTCTTGTGATAATAAGCCTTCTGTTTCGACCGCCAAACCTTTCAGGGGAGCATTTGCAAACGTCTGGCAACATTTCTGAGTGAATTGCCAAAAATCAGATTTTTGATGAAATTGTGACCCCGGGGCTTAGGGATTTTTTCAAAAAAATCTTTTTCTGCCGGTTAAGTTGTCGAGGGCTGATTTCTTTTCTTGTGATAATAAGCCTTCTGTTTCGACCGCCAAACCTTTCAGGGGAGCATTTGCAAACGTCTGGCAACATTTCTGAGTGAATTGCCAAAAGTCAGATTTTTGATGAAATTGTGACCCCGGGGCTTAGGGATTTTTTCAAAAAAATCTTTTTCTGCCGGTTAAGTTGTCGAGGGCTGATTTCTTTTCTTGTGATAATAAGCCTTCTGTTTCGACCGCCAGAGCTTTCAGGGGAGCATTGGCAACCGTCTGGCAACATTTTTGAGTCAATTGCCGAAAGTCAGATGTTTGATGAAATTGTGACCCCGGGGCTTAGGGATTTTTTCAAAAAAATCTTTTTCTGCCAGTTAAGTTGTCGAGGGCTGATTTCTTTTCTTGTGATAATAAGCCTTCTGTTTCGACCGCCAAACCTTTCAGGGGAGCATTTGCAACTGTTTGGCACCATTTCTGAGTGAATTGCCGAAAGTCAGATTTTAGATGAAATTGTGACCCCGGGGCTTAGGGATTTTTTCAAAAAAATCTTTTTCTGCCGGTTAAGTTGTCCAGGGCTGATTTCTTGTCCTGTGATAAAAAGCCTTCTGTTTGGACTGCCAAACCTTTCAGGGCAGCATTTGCAAACGTCTGGCAACATTTTTGAGTGAATTGCCAAAAGTCAGATTTTTGATGAAATTGTGACCCCGGGGCTTAGGGATCTTTTCAAAAAAATTTTTTCTGCCGGTTAAGTTGTCGAGGGCTGATTTCTTTTCTTGTGATAATAAGCCTTCTGTTTCGACCGCCAAACCTTTCAGGGGAGCATTTGCAAACGTCTGGCAACATTTCTGAGTGAATTGCCAAAAATCAGATTTTTGATGAAATTGTGACCCCGGGGCTTAGGGATTTTTTCAAAAAAATCTTTTTCTGCCGGTTAAGTTGTCGAGGGCTGATTTCTTTTCTTGTGATAATAAGCCTTCTGTTTCGACCGCCAAACCTTTCAGGGGAGCATTTGCAAACGTCTGGCAACATTTCTGAGTGAATTGCCAAAAGTCAGATTTTTGATGAAATTGTGACCCCGGGGCTTAGGGATTTTTTCAAAAAAATCTTTTTCTGCCGGTTAAGTTGTCGAGGGCTGATTTCTTTTCTTGTGATAATAAGCCTTCTGTTTCGACCGCCAGAGCTTTCTGGGGAGCATTGGCAACCGTCTGGCAACATTTTTGAGTGAATTGCCGAAAGTCAGATTTTTGATGAAATTGTGACCCCGGGGCTTAGGGATTTTTTCAAAAAATATTTTTCTGCCGATTAAGTTGTCGAGGGCTGATTTCTTTTCTTGTGATAATAAGCCTTCTGTTTCGACCGCCAGAGATTTCAGGGGAGCATTGGCAACCGTCTGGCAACATTTTTGAGTGAATTGCCGAAAGTCAGATTTTCGATGAAATTGTGACCCAGGGGCTTAGGGATTTTTTCAAAAAAATATTTTTCTGCCGCTTAAGTTGTCGAGGGCTGATTTCTTTTCCTGTGATAAATACCCTTCTGTTTCGACTGCCAATCCTTTCAGCGTAGCATTTGCAACCGTTTGGCACCATTTCTGAGTGAATTGCAAAAAGTCAGATTTTAGTTGAAATTGTGACCCCGGGGCTTAGGGATTTTTTCAAAAAAATATTTTTCTGCCGGTTAAGTTGTCCAGGGCTGATTTCTTGTCCTGTGATAAAAAACTTTCTGTTTCGACTGCCAAACCTTTCAGGGGAGCATTTGCAACCGTTTGGCACCATTTTTGAGTGTATTGCCAAAAGTCAGATTTTTGATGAAATTGTGACCCCGGGGCTTAGGGATTTTTTCAAAAAAAACTTTTTCTGCCGGTTAAGTTATCGAGGGCTGATTTCTTTTCCTGTGATAAATACCCTTCTGTTTCGACCGCCAATGCTTTCAGGGGAGCATGTGCAACCGTTTGGCACCATTTTTGAGTGAATTCCAGAGAGTCAGATTTTTGATGAAATTGTCACCCCGGGGCTTAGGGATTTTTTCAAAAAAATATTTTTCTGCCGGATAAGTTGTCGAGGGCTGATTTCTTGTACTGTGATAAAAAGCCTACTGTTTCGACCGCCAAACCTTTCAGGGGAGCATTTGCAAACGTCTGGCAACATTTTTGAGTGAATTGCCGAAAGTCAGATTTTTGATGAAATTGTGACCCCGGGGCTTAGGGATTTTTTCAAAAAATATTTTTCTGCCGGTTATGTTGTCGAGGGCTGATTTCTTTTCTTGTGATAATAAGCCTTCTGTTTCGACCGCCAAAGCTTTCAGGGGAGCATTTGCAAGCTTCTGGCAACATTTTTGAGTGAATTGCCGAAAGTCAGATTTTTGATGAAATTGTGACCCCGGGGCTTAGGGATTTTTTCAAAAAAATCTTTTTCTGCCGGATAAGTTGTCTAGGGCTGATTTCTTTTCCTGTGATAAATACCCTTCTGTTTCGACCTCCAAACCTTTCAGGGGAGCATTTGCAACGGTCTAGCAACATTTTTGAGTCAATTGCCGAAAGTCAGATGTTTGATGAAATTGTGACCCCGGGGCTTAGGGATTTTTTCAAAAAAATCTTTTTCTGCCAGTTAAGTTGTCGAGGGCTGATTTCTTTTCTTGTGATAATAAGCCTTCTGTTTCGACCGCCAAACCTTTCAGGGGAGCATTTGCAACTGTTTGGCACCATTTCTGAGTGAATTGCCGAAAGTCAGATTTTAGATGAAATTGTGACCCCGGGGCTTAGGGATTTTTTCAAAAAAATCTTTTTCTGCCGGTTAAGTTGTCCAGGGCTGATTTCTTGTCCTGTGATAAAAAGCCTTCTGTTTCGACTGCCAAACCTTTCAGGGCAGCATTTGCAAACGTCTGGCAACATTTTTGAGTGAATTGCCAAAAGTCAGATTTTTGATGAAATTGTGACCCCGGGGCTTAGGGATCTTTTCAAAAAAAAATTTTCTGCCGGTTAAGTTGTCGAGGGCTGATTTCTTTTCTTGTGATAATAAGCCTTCTGTTTCGACCGCCAAACCTTTCAGGGGAGCATTTGCAAACGTCTGGCAACATTTCTGAGTGAATTGCCAAAAATCAGATTTTTGATAAAATTGTGACCCCGGGGCTTAGAGATTTTTTCAAAAAATATTTTTCTGCCGGATAAGTTGTCGAGGGCTGATTTCTTTTCCTGTGATAAATACCCTTCTGTTTTGACCGCCAAAGCTTTCAGGGGAGCATTGGCAACCGTCTGGCAACATTTTTGAGTGAATTGCCGAAAGTCAGATTTTTGATGAAATTGTGACCCAGGGGCTTAGGGATTTTTTCAAAAAAATCTTTTTCTGCCGCTTAAGTTGTCGAGGGCTGATTTCTTTTCCTGTGATAAATACCCTTCTGTTTCGACTGCCAATCCTTTCAGCGTAGCATTTGCAACCGTTTGGCACCATTTCTGAGTGAATTGCAAAAAGTCAGATTTTAGTTGAAATTGTGACCCCGGGGCTTAGGGATTTTTTCAAAAAAATATTTTTCTGCCGGTTAAGTTGTCCAGGGCTGATTTCTTGTCCTGTGATAAAAAACTTTCTGTTTCGACTGCCAAACCTTTCAGGGGAGCATTTGCAACCGTTTGGCACCATTTTTGAGTGTATTGCCAAAAGTCAGATTTTTGATGAAATTGTGACCCCGGGGCTTAGGGATTTTTTCAAAAAAAACTTTTTCTGCCGGTTAAGTTATCGAGGGCTGATTTCTTTTCCTGTGATAAATACCCTTCTGTTTCGACCGCCAATGCTTTCAGGGGAGCATGTGCAACCGTTTGGCACCATTTTTGAGTGAATTCCAGAGAGTCAGATTTTTGATGAAATTGTCACCCCGGGGCTTAGGGATTTTTTCAAAAAAATATTTTTCTGCCGGATAAGTTGTCGAGGGCTGATTTCTTTTCCTGTGATAAATACCCTTCTGTTTCGACCTCCAAACCTTTCAGGGGAGCATTTGCAACGGTCTAGCAACATTTTTGAGTCAATTGCCGAAAGTCAGATGTTTGATGAAATTGTGACCCCGGGGCTTAGGGATTTTTTCAAAAAAATCTTTTTCTGCCAGTTAAGTTGTCGAGGGCTGATTTCTTTTCTTGTGATAATAAGCCTTCTGTTTCGACCGCCAAAGCTTTCAGGGGAGCATTTGCAAACGTCTGGCAACATTTTTGAGTGAATTGCCAAAAGTCAGATTTTTGATGAAATTGTGACCCCGGGGCTTAGGGATTTTTTCAAAAAAATCTTTTTCTGCCGGTTAAGTTGTCCAGGGCTGATTTCTTGTCCTGTGATAAAAAGCCTTCTGTTTCGACTGCCAAACCTTTCAGGGCAGCATTTGCAAACGTCTGGCAACATTTTTGAGTGAATTGCCAAAAGTCAGATTTTTGATGAAATTGTGACCCCGGGGCTTAGGGATTTTTTCAAAAAAAATTTTTCTGCCGGTTAAGTTGTCGAGGGCTGATTTCTTTTCTTGTGATAATAAGCCTTCTGTTTCGACCGCCAAACCTTTCAGGGGAGCATTTGCAAACGTCTGGCAACATTTCTGAGTGAATTGCCAAAAGTCAGATTTTTGATGAAATTGTGACCCCGGGGATTTGGGATCTTTTCAAAAAAATCTTTTTCTGCCGGTTAAGTTGTCGAGGGCTGATTTCTTTTCTTGTGATAATAAGCCTTCTGTTTCGACCGCCAAACCTTTCAGGGGAGCATTTGCAAACGTCTGGCAACATTTCTGAGTGAATTGCCAAAAGTCAGATTTTTGATGAAATTGTGACCCCGGGGCTTAGGGATTTTTTCAAAAAAATCTTTTTCTGCCGGTTAAGTTGTCGAGGGCTGATTTCTTTTCTTGTGATAATAAGCCTTCTGTTTCGACCGCCAGAGCTTTCAGGGGAGCATTGGCAACCGTCTGGCAACATTTTTGAGTGAATTGCGGAAAGTCAGATTTTTGATGAAATTGTGACCCCGGGGCTTAGGGATTTTTTCAAAAAATATTTTTCTGCCGATTAAGTTGTCGAGGGCTGATTTCTTTTCCTGTGATAAATACCCTTCTGTTTTGACCGCCAAAGCTTTCAGGGGAGCATTTGCAACCGTCTGGCAACATTTTTGAGTGAATTGCCGAAAGTCAGATTTTCGATGAAATTGTGACCCAGGGGCTTAGGGATTTTTTCAAAAAAATATTTTTCTGCCGCTTAAGTTGTCGAGGGCTGATTTCTTTTCCTGTGATAAATACCCTTCTGTTTCGACTGCCAATCCTTTCAGCGTAGCATTTGCAACCGTTTGGCACCATTTCTGAGTGAATTGCAAAAAGTCAGATTTTAGTTGAAATTGTGACCCCGGGGCTTAGGGATTTTTTCAAAAAAATATTTTTCTGCCGGTTAAGTTGTCCAGGGCTGATTTCTTGTCCTGTGATAAAAAACTTTCTGTTTCGACTGCCAAACCTTTCAGGGGAGCATTTGCAACCGTTTGGCACCATTTTTGAGTGTATTGCCAAAAGTCAGATTTTTGATGAAATTGTGACCCCGGGGCTTAGGGATTTTTTCAAAAAAAACTTTTTCTGCCGGTTAAGTTATCGAGGGCTGATTTCTTTTCCTGTGATAAATACCCTTCTGTTTCGACCGCCAATGCTTTCAGGGGAGCATGTGCAACCGTTTGGCACCATTTTTGAGTGAATTCCAGAGAGTCAGATTTTTGATGAAATTGTCACCCCGGGGCTTAGGGATTTTTTCAAAAAAATATTTTTCTGCCGGATAAGTTGTCGAGGGCTGATTTCTTGTACTGTGATAAAAAGCCTTCTGTTTCGACCGCCAAACCTTTCATGAGAGCATTTGCAACCGTCTGGCAACATTTTTGAGTGAAATGCTAAAAGTTAGATTTTTGATGAAATTGTGACCCCTGGGCTTAGGGATTTTTTCAAAAAATATTTTTCTGCTGGTTGTCGAGGGCTGATTTCTTTTCTTGTGATAATAAGCCTTCTGTTTCGACCTCCAAAGCTTTCAGGGGTGCATTTGCAACCGTTTGGCACCATTTTTGAGGGAATTGCCGAGAGTCAGATTTTTGATGAAATTGTGACCCCGGGGCTTAGGGATTTTTTCAAAAAATATTTTTCTGCCGGTTAAGTTGTCGAGGGCTGATTTCTTTTCCTGTGATAAATACCCTTCTGTTTCGACCGCCAATGCTTTCAGGGGAGCATGTGCAACCGTTTGGCAACATTTTTGAGTGAATTGCTAAAAGTTAGATTTTTGATGAAATTGTGACCCCTGGGCTTAGGGATTTTTTCAAAAAATATTTTTCTGCTGGTTGTCGAGGGCTGATTTCTTTTCTTGTGATAATAAGCCTTCTGTTTCGACCTCCAAAGCTTTCAGGGGTGCATTTGCAACCGTTTGGCACCATTTTTGAGGGAATTGCCAAGAGTCAGATTTTTGATGAAATTGTGACCCCGGGGCTTAGGGATTTTTTCAAAAAATATTTTTCTGCCGGTTAAGTTGTCGAGTGCTGATTTCTTTTCTTGTGATAATAAGCCTTCTGTTTTGACCACCAAAGCTTTCAGGGGAGCATTGGCAAACGTTTGACACCATTTCTGAGTGAATTGCCGAAAGTCAGATTTTCGATGAAATTGTGACCCCGGTGCTTAAGGATTTTTTCAAAAAATATTTTTCTGCCGGATAAGTTGTCGAGGGCTGATTCCTTTTCCTGTGATAAAAAACTTTCTGTTTCGACTGCCAAACCTTTCAGGGGAGCATTTGCAACCGTTTGGCACCATTTTTGAGTGAATTGCCAAAAGTCAGATTTTTGATGAAATTGTAGCCCCGGGGCTTAGAGATTTTTTCAAAAAATATTTTTCTGCCGGATAAGTTGTCGAGGGCTGATTTCTTTTCCTGTGATAAATACCCTTCTGTTTCGACCTCCAAACCTTTCAGGGGAGCATTTGCAACCGTTTGGCACCATTTCTGAGTCAATTGCCGAAAGTCAGATTTTTGATGAAATTGTGACCCCGGGGCTTAGGGATTTTTTCAAAAAATATTTTTCTGCCGGTTCAGTTGTCGAGGGCTGATTTCTTTTCCTGTGATAAATACCCTTCTGTTTCGACCGCCAATGCTTTCAGGGGAGCATTTGCAACAGTCTGGCAACATTTTTGAGTGAATTGCCGAAAGTCAGATGTTTGATGAAATTGTGACCCTGGGGCTTAGGGATATTTTCAAAAAAAGATTTTTCTGCCGCTTAAGTTGTCGAGGGCTGATTTCTTTTCCTGTGATAAATACCCTTCTGTTTCGACTACCAATCCTTTCAGCGGAGCATTTGCAACCGTTTATCACCATTTTTGAGTGAATTGCCAAAAGTCAGATTTTTGATGAAATTGTGAGCCCGGGGCTTAGGGATTTTTTAAAAAAATATTTTTCTCCCGGTTAAGCTGTCGAGGGCTGATTTCTTTTCTTGTGATAATAAGCCTTCTGTTTCGACCGCCAAAGCTTTCAGGAGAGCATTTGCAACCGTCTGGCAACATTTTTGAGTGAATTGCCGAAAGTCAGATTGTTGATGAAATTGTGACCCCGGGGCTTAGGGATTTTTTCAAAAAAATCTTTTACGGCCGGTTAAGTTGTCCAGGGCTGATTTCTTGTCTTGTGATAAAAAGCCTTCTGTTTCGACCACCAAAGGTTTCAGGGGAGCCTTTGCAAACGTCTGGCAACATTTTTGAGTGAATTGCCGAAAGTTAGATTTTTGATGAAATTGTGACCCCGGGGCTTAGGGATTTTTTCAAAAAAATCTTTTTCTGCCGGTTAAGTTATCGAGGGCTGATTTCTTTTCCTGTGATAAACACCCTTCGGTTTCGACTGCCAAACCTTTCAGCGGAGCATTTGCAACCGTCTGGCAACATTTTTGAGTGAATTGCCGAAAGTCAGATTTTTGATGAAACTGTGACCCCGGGGCTTAGGGATTTTTTCAAAAAATATTTTTCTGCCGGTTAAGTTGTCGAGGGCTGATTTCTTTTCTTGTGATAATAAGCCTTCTGTTTCGACTGCTAAAGCTTTCAGGGGAGCATTTGCAACCGTCTGGCAACATTTTTGAGTGAATTGCCGAAAGTCAGATTTTTGATGAAATTGTGACCCCGAGGCTTAGGGATTTTTTCAAAAAATATTTTTCTGCCGGTTATGTTGTCGAGGGCTGATTTCTTTTCTTGTGATAATAAGCCTTCTGTTTCGACCGCCAAAGCTTTCAGGGGAGCATTTTCAACCTTCTGGCAACATTTTTGAGTGAATTGCCGAAAGTCAGATTTTTGATGAAATTGTGACCCCGGGCCTTAGGGATTTTTTCAAAAAAATCTTTTTCTGCCGGATAAGTTGTCGAGGGCTGATTTCTTTTCCTGTGATAAATACCCTTCTGTTTCGACCTCCAAACCTTTCAGGGGAGCATTTGCAACGGTCTAGCAACATTTTTGAGTCAATTGCCGAAAGTCAGATTTTTTATGAAATTGTGACCCCGGGGCTTAGGGATTTTTTCAAAAAAATCTTTTTCTGCCGGTTAAGTTGTCGAGGGCTGATTTCTTTTCTTGTGATAATAAGCCTTCTGTTTCGACCGCCAAACCTTTCAGGGGAGCATTTGCAAATGTCTGGCAACATTTCTGAGTGAATTGCCAAAAGTCAGATTTTTGATGAAATTGTGACCCCGGGGCTTAGGGAATTTTTCAAAAAAATCTTTTTCTGCCGGTTAAGTTGTCCAGGGCTGATTTCTTGTCCTGTGATAAAAAGCCTTCTGTTTCGACCGCCAAACCTTTCAGGGCAGCATTTGCAAACGTCTGGCAACATTTTTGAGTGAATTGCCATAAGTCAGATTTTTGATGAAATTGTGACCCCGGGGCTTAGGGATTTTTTCAAAAAAATCTTTTTCTGCCGGTTAAGTTGTCGAGGGCTGATTTCTTTTCTTGTGATAATAAGCCTTCTGTTTCGACCGCCAAACCTTTCAGGGGAGCATTTGCAAATGTCTGGCAACATTTCTGAGTGAATTGCCAAAAGTCAGATTTTTGATGAAATTGTGACCCCGGGGCTTAGGGATTTTTTCAAAAAATATTTTTCTGCCGGTTAAGTTGTCGAGGGCTGATTTCTTTTCTTTGATAATAAGCCTTCTGTTTCGACCGCCAAACCTTTCAGGGGAGCATTTGCAAACGTCTGGCAACATTTTTGAGTGAATTGCCAAAAGTCAGATTTTTGATGAAATTGTGACCCCGGGGCTTAGGGATTTTTTCAAAAACATCTTTTTCTGCCGGTTAAGTTGTCGAGGGCTGATTTCTTTTCTTGTGATAATAAGCCTTCTGTTTCGACCGCCAGAGCTTTCAGGGGAGCATTGGCAACCGTCTGGCAACATTTTTGAGTGAATTGCCGAAAGTCAGATTTTTGATGAAATTTTGACCCCGGGGCTTATGGATTTTTTCAAAAAATATTTTTCTGCCGGTTAAGTTGTCGAGGGCTGATTTCTTTTCCTGTGATAAATACCCTTCTGTTTCGACCTCCAAACCTTTCAGGGGAGCATTTGCAACCGTTTGGCACCATTTCTGAGTCAATTGCCGAAAGTCAGATTTTTGATGAAATTGTGACCCCGGGGCTTAGGGATTTTTTCAAAAAATATTTTTCTGCCGGTTCAGTTGTCGAGGGCTGATTTCTTTTCCTGTGATAAATACCCTTCTGTTTCGACCGCCAATGCTTTCAGGGGAGCATTTGCAACAGTCTGGCAACATTTTTGAGTGAATTGCCGAAAGTCAGATGTTTGATGAAATTGTGACCCTGGGGCTTAGGGATATTTTCAAAAAAAGATTTTTCTGCCGCTTAAGTTGTCGAGGGCTGATTTCTTTTCCTGTGATAAATACCCTTCTGTTTCGACTACCAATCCTTTCAGCGGAGCATTTGCAACCGTTTATCACCATTTTTGAGTGAATTGCCAAAAGTCAGATTTTTGATGAAATTGTGACCCCGGGCCTTAGGGATTTTTTCAAAAAAATCTTTTTCTGCCGGATAAGTTGTCGAGGGCTGATTTCTTTTCCTGTGATAAATACCCTTCTGTTTCGACCTCCAAACCTTTCAGGGGAGCATTTGCAACGGTCTAGCAACATTTTTGAGTCAATTGCCGAAAGTCAGATTTTTGATGAAATTGTGACCCCGGGGCTTAGGGATTTTTTCAAAAAATATTTTTCTGCCGGTTAAGTTGTCGAGGGCTGATTTCTTTTCTTGTGATAATAAGCCTTCTGTTTCGACCGCCAAAGCTTTCAGGGGAGCATTTGCAAACGTCTGGCAAGATTTTTGAGTGAATTGCCAAAAGTCAGATTTTTGATGAAATTGTGACCCCGGGGCTTAGGGATTTTTTCAAAAAGATCTTTTTCTGCCGGTTAAGTTGTCGAGGGCTGATTTCTTTTCTTGTGATAATAAGCCTTCTGTTTCGACCGCCAAACCTTTCAGGGGAGCATTTGCAACTGTTTGGCACCATTTCTGATTGAATTGCCGAAAGTCAGATTTTAGATGAAATTGTGACCCCGGGGCTTAGGGATTTTTTCAAAAAAATCTTTTTCTGCCGGTTAAGTTGTCCAGGGCTGATTTATTGTCCTGTGATAAAAAGCCTTCTGTTTCGACCGCCAAACCTTTCAGGGCAGCATTTGCAAACGTCTGGCAACATTTTTGAGTGAATTGCCATAAGTCAGATTTTTGATGAAATTGTGACCCCGGGGCTTAGGGATTTTTTCAAAAAAATCTTTTTCTGCCGGTTAAGTTGTCGAGGGCTGATTTCTTTTCTTGTGATAATAAGCCTTCTGTTTCGACCGCCAAACCTTTCAGGGGAGCATTTGCAAATGTCTGGCAACATTTCTGAGTGAATTGCCAAAAGTCAGATTTTTGATGAAATTGTGACCCCGGGGCTTAGGGATTTTTTCAAAAAATATTTTTCTGCCGGTTAAGTTGTCGAGGGCTGATTTCTTTTCTTTGATAATAAGCCTTCTGTTTCGACCGCCAAACCTTTCAGGGGAGCATTTGCAAACGTCTGGCAACATTTTTGAGTGAATTGCCAAAAGTCAGATTTTTGATGAAATTGTGACCCCGGGGCTTAGGGATTTTTTCAAAAACATCTTTTTCTGCCGGTTAAGTTGTCGAGGGCTGATTTCTTTTCTTGTGATAATAAGCCTTCTGTTTCGACCGCCAGAGCTTTCAGGGGAGCATTGGCAACCGTCTGGCAACATTTTTGAGTGAATTGCCGAAAGTCAGATTTTTGATGAAATTTTGACCCCGGGGCTTATGGATTTTTTCAAAAAATATTTTTCTGCCGGTTAAGTTTTCGAGGGCTGATTTCTTTTCTTGTGATAATAAGCCTTCTGTTTCGACCGCCAAAGCTTTCAGGGGAGCATTTGCAAACGTCTGGCAACATTTTTGAGTGAATTGCCAAAAGTCAGATTTTTGATGAAATTGTGACCCCGGGGCTTAGGGATTTTTTCAAAAAAATCTTTTTCTGCCGGTTAAGTTGTCGAGGGCTGATTTCTTTTCTTGTGATAATAAGCCTTCTGTTTCGACCGCCAGAGCTTTCAGGGGAGCATTGGCAACCGTCTGGCAACATTTTTGAGTGAATTGCCGAAAGTCAGATTTTTGATGAAATTGTGACCCCGGGGCTTAGGGATTTTTTCAAAAAAATCTTTTTCTGCCGGTTAAGTTGTCGAGGGCTGATTTCTTTTCTTGTGATAATAAGCCTTCTGTTTCGACCGCCAGAGATTTCAGGGGAGCATTGGCAACCGTCTGGCAACATTTATGAGTGAATTGCCGAATGTCAGATTTTTGATGTAATTGTGACCCCGGGGCTTAGGGATTTTTTCAAAAAATATTTTTCAGCCGGTTAAGTTGTCGAGGGCTGATTTCTTTTCTTGTGATAATAAGCCTTCTGTTTCGACCGCCAAAACTTTCAGGGGAGCATTTGCAACCGTCTGGCAACATTTTTGAGTGAATTGCCGAAAGTCAGATTTCTGATGAAATTGTGACCCCGGGGCTTAGGGATTTTTTCAAAAAAATCTTTCTGCCGGTTAAGTTGTCGAGGGCTGATTCCTTTTCCTGTGATAAAAAACTTTCTGTTTCGACTGCCAAACCTTTCAGGGGAGCATTTGCAACCGTTTGGCACCATTTTTGAGTGAATTGCCAAAAGTCAGATTTTTGATGAAATTGTAGCCCCGGGGCTTAGGGATTTTTTCAAAAAATATTTTTCTGCCGGTTAAGTTGTCGAGGGCTGATTTCTTTTCCTGTGATAAATACCCTTCTGTTTCGACCTCCAAACCTTTCAGGGGAGCATTTGCAACCGTTTGGCACCATTTCTGAGTCAATTGCCGAAAGTCAGATTTTTGATGAAATTGTGACCCCGGGGCTTAGGGATTTTTTCAAAAAATATTTTTCTGCCGGTTCAGTTGTCGAGGGCTGATTTCTTTTCCTGTGATAAATACCCTTCTGTTTCGACCGCCAATGCTTTCAGGGGAGCATTTGCAACAGTCTGGCAACATTTTTGAGTGAATTGCCGAAAGTCAGATGTTTGATGAAATTGTGACCCCGGGGCTTAGGGATATTTTCAAAAAAAGATTTTTCTGCCGCTTAAGTTGTCGAGGGCTGATTTCTTTTTTTGTGATAATAAGCCTTCTGTTTCAACCGCCAAAGCTTTCAGGGGAGCATTTGCAAACGTCTGGCAACATTTCTGAGTGAATTGCCAAAAGTCAGATTTTTGATGAAATTGTGACCCCGGGGCTTAGGGATTTTTTCAAAAAATATTTTTCTGCCGGTTAAGCTGTCGAGGGCTGATTTCTTTTCTTGTGATAATAAGCCTTCTGTTTCGACCGCCAAAGCTTTCAGGGGAGCATTTGCAACCGTCTGGCAACATTTTTGAGTGAATTGCCGAAAGTCAGATTGTTGATGAAATTGTGACCCCGGGGCTTAGGGATTTTTTCAAAAAAATCTTTTTCTCCCGGATAAGTTGTCGAGGGCTGATTTCTTTTCCTGTGATAAATACCCTTCTGTTTCGATCTCCAAAACTTTCAGCGGAGCATTTGCAACCGTCTGGCACCATTTCTGAGTCAATTGCCGAAAGTCAGATTTTTGATGAAATTGTGACCCCGGGGCTTAGGGATTTTTTCAAAAAATATTTTTCTGCCGGTTAAGTTGTCGAGGGCTGATTTCTTTTCTTGTGATAATAAGCCTTCTGTTTTGACCGCCAAAGCTTTCAGGGGAGCATTTGCAACCGTCTGGCAACATTTTTGAGTGAATTGCCGAAAGTCAGATTTTCGATGAAATTGTGACCCCCGGGGCTTAGGGATTTTTTCAAAAAAATCTTTTACGGCCGGTTAAGTTGTCCAGGGCTGATTTCTTGTCTTGTGATAAAAAGCCTTCTGTTTCGACCACCAAAGCTTTCAGGGGAGCCTTTGCAAACGTCTGGCAACATTTTTGAGTGAATTGCCGAAAGTTAGATTTTTGATGAAATTGTGACCCCGGGGCTTAGGGATTTTTTCAAAAAAATCTTTTTCTGCCGGTTAAGTTATCGAGGGCTGATTTCTTTTCCTGTGATAAATACCCTTCGGTTTCGACTGCCAAACCTTTCAGCGGAGCATTTGCAACCGTCTGGCAACATTTTTGAGTGAATTGCCGAAAGTCAGATTTTTGATGAAACTGTGACCCCGGGGCTTAGGGATTTTTTCAAAAAATATTTTTCTGCCGGTTAAGTTGTCGAGGGCTGATTTCTTTTCTTGTGATAATAAGCCTTCTGTTTCGACCGCCAAACCTTTCAGGGGAGCATTTGCAAATGTCTGGCAACATTTCTGAGTGAATTGCCAAAAGTCAGATTTTTGATGAAATTGTGACCCCGGGGCTTAGGGATTTTTTCAAAAAATATTTTTCTGCCGGTTAAGTTGTCGAGGGCTGATTTCTTTTCTTTGATAATAAGCCTTCTGTTTCGACCGCCAAACCTTTCAGGGGAGCATTTGCAAACGTCTGGCAACATTTTTGAGTGAATTGCCAAAAGTCAGATTTTTGATGAAATTGTGACCCCGGGGCTTAGGGATTTTTTCAAAAAAATCTTTTTCTGCCGGTTAAGTTGTCGAGGGCTGATTTCTTTTCTTGTGATAATAAGCCTTCTGTTTCGACCGCCAGAGCTTTCAGGGGAGCATTGGCAACCGTCTGGCAACATTTTTGAGTGAATTGCCGAAAGTCAGATTTTTGATGAAATTGTGACCCCGGGGCTTAGGGATTTTTTCAAAAAATATTTTTCTGCCGGTTAAGTTGTCGAGGGCTGATTTCTTTTCTTGTGATAATAAGCCTTCTGTTTCGACCGCCAGAGCTTTCAGGGGAGCATTGGAAACCGTCTGGCAACATTTTTGAGTGAATTGCCGAAAGTCAGATTTTTGATGAAATTGTGACCCCGGGCCTTAGGGATTTTTTCAAAAAAATCTTTTTCTGCCGGATAAGTTGTCGAGGGCTGATTTCTTTTCCTGTGATAAATACCCTTCTGTTTCGACCTCCAAACCTTTCAGGGGAGCATTTGCAACGGTCTAGCAACATTTTTGAGTCAATTGCCGAAAGTCAGATTTTTGATGAAATTGTGACCCCGGGGCTTAGGGATTTTTTCAAAAAATATTTTTCTGCCGGTTAAGTTGTCGAGGGCTGATTTCTTTTCTTGTGATAATAAGCCTTCTGTTTCGACCGCCAAAGCTTTCAGGGGAGCATTTGCAAACGTCTGGCAAGATTTTTGAGTGAATTGCCAAAAGTCAGATTTTTGATGAAATTGTGACCCCGGAGCTTAGGGATTTTTTCAAAAAGATCTTTTTCTGCCGGTTAAGTTGTCGAGGGCTGATTTCTTTTCTTGTGATAATAAGCCTTCTGTTTCGACCGCCAAACCTTTCAGGGGAGCATTTGCAACTGTTTGGCACCATTTCTGATTGAATTGCCGAAAGTCAGATTTTAGATGAAATTGTGACCCCGGGGCTTAGGGATTTTTTCAAAAAATATTTTTCTGCCGGTTCAGTTGTCGAGGGCTGATTTCTTTTCCTGTGATAAATACCCTTCTGTTTCGACCTCCAAACCTTTCAGGGGAGCATTTGCAACGGTCTGGCAACATTTTTGAGTGAATTGCCGAAAGTCAGATGTTTGATGAAATTGTGACCCCGGGGCTTAGGGATATTTTCAAAAAAAGATTTTTCTGCCGCTTAAGTTGTCGAGGGCTGATTTCTTTTTTTGTGATAATAAGCCTTCTGTTTCAACCGCCAAAGCTTTCAGGGGAGCATTTGCAAACGTCTGGCAACATTTCTGAGTGAATTGCCAAAAGTCAGATTTTTGATGAAATTGTGACCCCGGGGCTTAGGGATTTTTTCAAAAAATATTTTTCTGCCGGTTAAGCTGTCGAGGGCTGATTTCTTTTCTTGTGATAATAAGCCTTCTGTTTCGACCGCCAAAGCTTTCAGGGGAGCATTTGCAACCGTCTGGCAACATTTTTGAGTGAATTGCCGAAAGTCAGATTGTTGATGAAATTGTGACCCCGGGGCTTAGGGATTTTTTCAAAAAAATCTTTTTCTCCCGGATAAGTTGTCGAGGGCTGATTTCTTTTCCTGTGATAAATACCCTTCTGTTTCGATCTCCAAAACTTTCAGCGGAGCATTTGCAACCGTCTGGCACCATTTCTGAGTCAATTGCCGAAAGTCAGATTTTTGATGAAATTGTGACCCCGGGGCTTAGGGATTTTTTCAAAAAATATTTTTCTGCCGGTTAAGTTGTCGAGGGCTGATTTCTTTTCTTGTGATAATAAGCCTTCTGTTTCGACCGCCAGAGCTTTCAGGGGAGCATTGGCAACCGTCTGGCAACATTTTTGAGTGAATTGCCGAAAGTCAGATTTTTGATGAAATTTTGACCCCGGGGCTTAGGGATTTTTTCAAAAAATATTTTTCTGCCGGTTAAGTTGTCGAGGGCTGATTTCTTTTCTTGTGATAATAAGCCTTCTGTTTCGACCGCCAAAGCTTTCAGGGGAGCATTTGCAAACGTCTGGCAAGATTTTTGAGTGAATTGCCAAAAGTCAGATTTTTGATGAAATTGTGACCCCGGGGCTTAGGGATTTTTTCAAAAAGATCTTTTTCTGCCGGTTAAGTTGTCGAGGGCTGATTTCTTTTCTTGTGATAATAAGCCTTCTGTTTCGACCGCCAAACCTTTCAGGGGAGCATTTGCAACTGTTTGGCACCATTTCTGATTGAATTGCCGAAAGTCAGATTTTAGATGAAATTGTGACCCCGGGGCTTAGGGATTTTTTCAAAAAAATCTTTTTCTGCCGGTTAAGTTGTCCAGGGCTGATTTCTTGTCCTGTGATAAAAAGCCTTCTGTTTCGACCGCCAAACCTTTCAGGGCAGCATTTGCAAACGTCTGGCAACATTTTTGAGTGAATTGCCATAAGTCAGATTTTTGATGAAATTGTGACCCCGGGGCTTAGGGATTTTTTCAAAAAAATCTTTTTCTGCCGGTTAAGTTGTCGAGGGCTGATTTCTTTTCTTGTGATAATAAGCCTTCTGTTTCGACCGCCAAACCTTTCAGGGGAGCACTTGCAAATGTCTGGCAACATTTCTGAGTGAATTGCCAAAAGTCAGATTTTTGATGAAATTGTGACCCCGGGGCTTAGGGATTTTTTCAAAAAATATTTTTCTGCCGGTTAAGTTGTCGAGGGCTGATTTCTTTTCTTTGATAATAAGCCTTCTGTTTCGACCGCCAAACCTTTCAGGGGAGCATTTGCAAACGTCTGGCAACATTTTTGAGTGAATTGCCAAAAGTCAGATTTTTTATGAAATTGTGACCCCGGGGCTTAGGGATTTTTTCAAAAACATCTTTTTCTGCCGGTTAAGTTGTCGAGGGCTGATTTCTTTTCTTGTGATAATAAGCCTTCTGTTTCGACCGCCAGAGCTTTCAGGGGAGCATTGGCAACCGTCTGGCAACATTTTTGAGTGAATTGCCGAAAGTCAGATTTTTGCTGAAATTTTGACCCCGGGGCTTATGGATTTTTTCAAAAAATATTTTTCTGCCGGTTAAGGTGTCGAGGGCTGATTTCTTTTCTTGTGATAATAAGCCTTCTGTTTCGACCGCCAAAGCTTTCAGGGGAGCATTTGCAAACGTCTGGCAACATTTTTGAGTGAATTGCCAAAAGTCAGATTTTTGATGAAATTGTGACCCCGGGGCTTAGGGATTTTTTCAAAAAAATCTTTTTCTGCCGGTTAAGTTGTCGAGGGCTGATTTCTTTTCTTGTGATAATAAGCCTTCTGTTTCGACCGCCAGAGCTTTCAGGGGAGCATTGGCAACCGTCTGGCAACATTTTTGAGTGAATTGCCGAAAGTCAGATTTTTGATGAAATTGTGACCCCGGGGCTTAGGGATTTTTTCAAAAAAATCTTTTTCTGCCGGTTAAGTTGTCGAGGGCTGATTTCTTTTCTTGTGATAATAAGCCTTCTGTTTCGACCGCCAGAGATTTCAGGGGAGCATTGGCAACCGTCTGGCAACATTTATGAGTGAATTGCCGAATGTCAGATTTTTGATGTAATTGTGACCCCGGGGCTTAGGGATTTTTTCAAAAAATATTTTTCAGCCGGTTAAGTTGTCGAGGGCTGATTTCTTTTCTTGTGATAATAAGCCTTCTGTTTCGACCGCCAATACTTTCAGGGGAGCATTTGCAACCGTCTGGCAACATTTTTGAGTGAATTGCCGAAAGTCAGATTTCTGATGAAATTGTGACCCCGGGGCTTAGGGATTTTTTCAAAAAAATCTTTCTGCCGGTTAAGTTGTCGAGGGCTGATTCCTTTTCCTGTGATAAAAAACTTTCTGTTTCGACTGCCAAACCTTTCAGGGGAGCATTTGCAACCGTTTGGCACCATTTTTGAGTGAATTGCCAAAAGTCAGATTTTTGATGAAATTGTAGCCCCGGGGCTTAGGGATTTTTTCAAAAAATATTTTTCTGCCGGTTAAGTTGTCGAGGGCTGATTTCTTTTCCTGTGATAAATACCCTTCTGTTTCGACCTCCAAACCTTTCAGGGGAGCATTTGCAACCGTTTGGCACCATTTCTGAGTCAATTGCCGAAAGTCAGATTTTTGATGAAATTGTGACCCCGGGGCTTAGGGATTTTTTCAAAAAATATTTTTCTGCCGGTTCAGTTGTCGAGGGCTGATTTCTTTTCCTGTGATAAATACCCTTCTGTTTCGACCGCCAATGCTTTCAGGGGAGCATTTGCAACAGTCTGGCAACATTTTTGAGTGAATTGCCGAAAGTCAGATGTTTGATGAAATTGTGACCCCGGGGCTTAGGGATATTTTCAAAAAAAGATTTTTCTGCCGCTTAAGTTGTCGAGGGCTGATTTCTTTTTTTGTGATAATAAGCCTTCTGTTTCAACCGCCAAAGCTTTCAGGGGAGCATTTGCAAACGTCTGGCAACATTTCTGAGTGAATTGCCAAAAGTCAGATTTTTGATGAAATTGTGACCCCGGGGCTTAGGGATTTTTTCAAAAAATATTTTTCTGCCGGTTAAGCTGTCGAGGGCTGATTTCTTTTCTTGTGATAATAAGCCTTCTGTTTCGACCGCCAAAGCTTTCAGGGGAGCATTTGCAACCGTCTGGCAACATTTTTGAGTGAATTGCCGAAAGTCAGATTGTTGATGAAATTGTGACCCCGGGGCTTAGGGATTTTTTCAAAAAAATCTTTTTCTCCCGGATAAGTTGTCGAGGGCTGATTTCTTTTCCTGTGATAAATACCCTTCTGTTTCGATCTCCAAAACTTTCAGCGGAGCATTTGCAACCGTCTGGCACCATTTCTGAGTCAATTGCCGAAAGTCAGATTTTTGATGAAATTGTGACCCCGGGGCTTAGGGATTTTTTCAAAAAATATTTTTCTGCCGGTTAAGTTGTCGAGGGCTGATTTCTTTTCTTGTGATAATAAGCCTTCTGTTTTGACCGCCAAAGCTTTCAGGGGAGCATTTGCAACCGTCTGGCAACATTTTTGAGTGAATTGCCGAAAGTCAGATTTTCGATGAAATTGTGACCCCCGGGGCTTAGGGATTTTTTCAAAAAAATCTTTTACGGCCGGTTAAGTTGTCCAGGGCTGATTTCTTGTCTTGTGATAAAAAGCCTTCTGTTTCGACCACCAAAGCTTTCAGGGGAGCCTTTGCAAACGTCTGGCAACATTTTTGAGTGAATTGCCGAAAGTTAGATTTTTGATGAAATTGTGACCCCGGGGCTTAGGGATTTTTTCAAAAAAATCTTTTTCTGCCGGTTAAGTTATCGAGGGCTGATTTCTTTTCCTGTGATAAATACCCTTCGGTTTCGACTGCCAAACCTTTCAGCGGAGCATTTGCAACCGTCTGGCAACATTTTTGAGTGAATTGCCGAAAGTCAGATTTTTGATGAAACTGTGACCCCGGGGCTTAGGGATTTTTTCAAAAAAATCTTTTTCTGCCGGTTAAGTTGTCCAGGGCTGATTTCTTGTCCTGTGATAAAAAGCCTTCTGTTTCGACCGCCAAACCTTTCAGGGCAGCATTTGCAAACGTCTGGCAACATTTTTGAGTGAATTGCCAAAAGTCAGATTTTTGATGAAATTGTGACCCCGGGGCTTAGGGATTTTTTCAAAAACATCTTTTTCTGCCGGTTAAGTTGTCGAGGGCTGATTTCTTTTCTTGTGATAATAAGCCTTCTGTTTCGACCGCCAAACCTTTCAGGGGAGCATTTGCAAATGTCTGGCAACATTTCTGAGTGAATTGCCAAAAGTCAGATTTTTGATGAAATTGTGACCCCGGGGCTTAGGGATTTTTTCAAAAAATATTTTTCTGCCGGTTAAGTTGTCGAGGGCTGATTTCTTTTCTTTGATAATAAGCCTTCTGTTTCGACCGCCAAACCTTTCAGGGGAGCATTTGCAAACGTCTGGCAACATTTTTGAGTGAATTGCCAAAAGTCAGATTTTTGATGAAATTGTGACCCCGGGGCTTAGGGATTTTTTCAAAAAAATCTTTTTCTGCCGGTTAAGTTGTCGAGGGCTGATTTCTTTTCTTGTGATAATAAGCCTTCTGTTTCGACCGCCAGAGCTTTCAGGGGAGCATTGGCAACCGTCTGGCAACATTTTTGAGTGAATTGCCGAAAGTCAGATTTTTGATGAAATTGTGACCCCGGGGCTTAGGGATTTTTTCAAAAAATATTTTTCTGCCGGTTAAGTTGTCGAGGGCTGATTTCTTTTCTTGTGATAATAAGCCTTCTGTTTCGACCGCCAAAGCTTACAGGGGAGCATTTGCAACCTTCTGGCAACATTTTTGAGTGAATTGCCGAAAGTCAGATTTTTGATGAAATTGTGACCCCGGGCCTTAGGGATTTTTTCAAAAAAATCTTTTTCTGCCGGATAAGTTGTCGAGGGCTGATTTCTTTTCCTGTGATAAATACCCTTCTGTTTCGACCTCCAAACCTTTCAGGGGAGCATTTGCAACGGTCTAGCAACATTTTTGAGTCAATTGCCGAAAGTCAGATTTTTGATGAAATTGTGACCCCGGGGCTTAGGGATTTTTTCAAAAAATATTTTTCTGCCGGTTAAGTTGTCGAGGGCTGATTTCTTTTCTTGTGATAATAAGCCTTCTGTTTCGACCGCCAAAGCTTTCAGGGGAGCATTTGCAAACGTCTGGCAAGATTTTTGAGTGAATTGCCAAAAGTCAGATTTTTGATGAAATTGTGACCCCGGAGCTTAGGGATTTTTTCAAAAAGATCTTTTTCTGCCGGTTAAGTTGTCGAGGGCTGATTTCTTTTCTTGTGATAATAAGCCTTCTGTTTCGACCGCCAAACCTTTCAGGGGAGCATTGGCAACCGTCTGGCAACATTTTTGAGTGAATTGCCGAAAGTCAGATTTTTGATGAAATTGTGACCCCGGGGCTTAGGGATTTTTTCAAAAAATATTTTTCTGCCGGTTAAGTTGTCGAGGGCTGATTTCTTTTCTTGTGATAATAAGCCTTCTGTTTCGTCCGCCAAAGCTTTCAGGGGAGCATTTGCAAACGTCTGGCAACATTTTTGAGTGAATTGCCAAAAGTCAGATTTTTGATGAAATTGTGACCCCGGGGCTTAGGGATTTTTTCAAAAAAATCCTTTTTCTGCCGGTTAAGATGTCGAGGGCTGATTTCTTTTCTTGTGATAATAAGCCTTCTGTTTCGACCGCCAGAGCTTTCAGGGGAGCATTGGCAACCGTCTGGCAACATTTTTGAGTGAATTGCTGAAAGTCAGATTTTTGATGAAATTGTGACCCCGGGGCTTAGGGATTTTTTCAAAAAAATCTTTTTCTGCCGGTTAAGTTGTCGTGGGCTGATTTCTTTTCTTGTGATAATAAGCCTTCTGTTTCGACCGCCAGAGATTTCAGGGGAGCATTGGCAACCGTCTGGCAACATTTATGAGTGAATTGCCGAATGTCAGTTTTTTGATGTAATTGTGACCCCGGGGCTTAGGGATTTTTTCAAAAAATATTTTTCAGCCGGTTAAGTTGTCGAGGGCTGATTTCTTTTCTTGTGATAATAAGCCTTCTGTTTCGACCGCCAAAACTTTCAGGGGAGCATTTGCAAACGTCTGGCAACATTTCTGAGTGAATTGCCGAAAGTCAGATTTTTGATGAAATTGTGACCCCGGGGCTTAGGGATTTTTTCAAAAAATATTTTTCTGCCGGTTATGTTGTCGAGGGCTGATTTCTTTTCTTGTGATAATAAGCCTTCTGTTTCGACCGCCAAACCTTTCAGGGGAGCATTTGCAACCTTCTGGCAACATTTTTGAGTGAATTGCCGAAAGTCAGATTTTTGATGAAATTGTGACCCCGGGGCTTAGGGATTTTTTCAAAAAAATCTTTTTCTGCCGGTTAAGTTGTCCAGGACTGATTTCTTGTCCTGTGATAATAAGCCTTCTGTTTCGACCTCCAAACCTTTCAGGGGAGCATTTGCAACGGTCTAGCAACATTTTTGAGTCAATTGCCGAAAGTCAGATTTTTGATGAAATTGTGACCCCGGGGCTTAGGGATTTTTTCAAAAAATATTTTTCTGCCGGTTAAGTTGTCGAGGGCTGATTTCTTTTCTTGTGATAATAAGCCTTCTGTTTCGACCGCCAAAGCTTTCAGGGGAGCATTTGCAAACGTCTGGCAAGATTTTTGAGTGAATTGCCAAAAGTCAGATTTTTGATGAAATTGTGACCCCGGAGCTTAGGGATTTTTTCAAAAAATATTTTTCTGCCGGTTAAGTTGTCGAGGGCTGATTTCTTTTCTTGTGATAATAAGCCTTCTGTTTCGTCCGCCAAAGCTTTCAGGGGAGCATTTGCAAACGTCTGGCAACATTTTTGAGTGAATTGCCAAAAGTCAGATTTTTGATGAAATTGTGACCCCGGGGCTTAGGGATTTTTTCAAAAAAATCCTTTTTCTGCCGGTTAAGATGTCGAGGGCTGATTTCTTTTCTTGTGATAATAAGCCTTCTGTTTCGACCGCCAGAGCTTTCAGGGGAGCATTGGCAACCGTCTGGCAACATTTTTGAGTGAATTGCTGAAAGTCAGATTTTTGATGAAATTGTGACCCCGGGGCTTAGGGATTTTTTCAAAAAAATCTTTTTCTGCCGGTTAAGTTGTCGAGGGCTGATTTCTTTTCTTGTGATAATAAGCCTTCTGTTTCGACCGCCAGAGATTTCTGGGGAGCATTGGCAACCGTCTGGCAACATTTATGAGTGAATTGCCGAATGTCAGTTTTTTGATGTAATTGTGACCCCGGGGCTTAGGGATTTTTTCAAAAAATATTTTTCAGCCGGTTAAGTTGTCGAGGGCTGATTTCTTTTCTTGTGATAATAAGCCTTCTGTTTCGACCGCCAAAACTTTCAGGGGAGCATTTGCAAACGTCTGGCAACATTTCTGAGTGAATTGCCGAAAGTCAGATTTTTGATGAAATTGTGACCCCGGGGCTTAGGGATTTTTTCAAAAAATATTTTTCTGCCGGTTATGTTGTCGAGGGCTGATTTCTTTTCTTGTGATAATAAGCCTTCTGTTTCGACCGCCAAACCTTTCAGGGGAGCATTTGCAACCTTCTGGCAACATTTTTGAGTGAATTGCCGAAAGTCAGATTTTTGATGAAATTGTGACCCCGGGGCTTAGGGATTTTTTCAAAAAAATCTTTTTCTGCCGGTTAAGTTGTCCAGGACTGATTTCTTGTCCTGTGATAATAAGCCTTCTGTTTCGACCTCCAAACCTTTCAGGGGAGCGTTTGCAACGGTCTAGCAACATTTTTGAGTCAATTGCCGAAAGTCAGATTTTTGATGAAATTGTGACCCCGGGGCTTAGGGATTTTTTCAAAAAATATTTTTCTGCCGGTTAAGTTGTCGAGGGCTGATTTCTTTTCTTGTGATAATAAGCCTTCTGTTTCGACCGCCAAAGCTTTCAGGGGAGCATTTGCAAACGTCTGGCAAGATTTTTGAGTGAATTGCCAAAAGTCAGATTTTTGATGAAATTGTGACCCCGGAGCTTAGGGATTTTTTCAAAAAGATCTTTTTCTGCCGGTTAAGTTGTCGAGGGCTGATTTCTTTTCTTGTGATAATAAGCCTTCTGTTTCGACCGCCAAACCTTTCAGGGGAGCATTTGCAACTGTTTGGCACCATTTCTGATTGAATTGCCGAAAGTCAGATTTTAGATGAAATTGTGACCCCGGGGCTTAGGGATTTTTTCAAAAAAATCTTTTTCTGCCGGTTAAGTTGTCCAGGGCTGATTTCTTGTCCTGTGATAAAAAGCCTTCTGTTTCGACCGCCAAACCTTTCAGGGCAGCATTTGCAAACGTCTGGCAACATTTTTGAGTGAATTGCCAAAAGTCAGATTTTTGATGAAATTGTGACCCCGGGGCTTAGGGATTTTTTCAAAAAAATCTTTTTCTGCCAGTTAAGTTGTCGAGGGCTGATTTCTTTTCTTGTGATAATAAGCCTTCTGTTTCGACCGCCAAACCTTTCAGGGGAGCATTGGCAACCGTCTGGCAACATTTTTGAGTGAATTGCCGAAAGTCAGATTTTTGATGAAATTGTGACCCCGGGGCTTAGGGATTTTTTCAAAAAATATTTTTCTGCCGGTTAAGTTGTCGAGGGCTGATTTCTTTTCTTGTGATAATAAGCCTTCTGTTTCGTCCGCCAAAGCTTTCAGGGGAGCATTTGCAAACGTCTGGCAACATTTTTGAGTGAATTGCCAAAAGTCAGATTTTTGATGAAATTGTGACCCCGGGGCTTAGGGATTTTTTCAAAAAAATCTTTTTCTGCCGGTTAAATTGTCGAGGGCTGATTTCTTTTCTTGTGATAATAAGCCTTCTGTTTCGACCGCCAGAGCTTTCAGGGGAGCATTGGCAACCGTCTGGCAACATTTTTGAGTGAATTGCTGAAAGTCAGATTTTTGATGAAATTGTGACCCCGGGGCTTAGGGATTTTTTCAAAAAAATCTTTTTCTGCCGGTTAAGTTGTCGAGGGCTGATTTCTTTTCTTGTGATAATAAGCCTTCTGTTTCGACCGCCAGAGATTTCAGGGGAGCATTGGCAACCGTCTGGCAACATTTATGAGTGAATTGCCGAATGTCAGTTTTTTGATGTAATTGTGACCCCGGGGCTTAGGGATTTTTTCAAAAAATATTTTTCAGCCGGTTAAGTTGTCGAGGGCTGATTTCTTTTCTTGTGATAATAAGCCTTCTGTTTCGACCGCAAAACTTTCAGGGGAGCATATGCAAACGTCTGGCAACATTTCTGAGTGAATTGCCGAAAGTCAGATTTTTGATGAAATTGTGACCCCGGGGCTTAGGGATTTTTTCAAAAAATATTTTTCTGCCGGTTATGTTGTCGAGGGCTGATTTCTTTTCTTGTGATAATAAGCCTTCTGTTTCGACCGCCAAACCTTTCAGGGGAGCATTTGAAACCTTCTGGCAACATTTTTGAGTGAATTGCCGAAAGTCAGATTTTTGATGAAATTGTGACCCCGGGGCTTAGGGATTTTTTCAAAAAAATCTTTTTCTGCCAGTTAAGTTGTCGAGGGCTGATTTCTTTTCTTGTGATAATAAGCCTTCTGTTTCGACCGCCAAACCTTTCAGGGGAGCATTTGCAACTGTTTGGCACCATTTCTGAGTGAATTGCCGAAAGTCAGATTTTAGATGAAATTGTGACCCCGGGGCTTAGGGATTTTTTCAAAAAAATCTTTTTCTGCCGGTTAAGTTGTCCAGGACTGATTTCTTGTCCTGTGATAAAAAGCCTTCTGTTTCGACTGCCAAACCTTTCAGGGCAGCATTTGCAAACGTCTGGCAACATTTTTGAGTGAATTGCCAAAAGTCAGATTTTTGATGAAATTGTGACCCCGGGGCTTAGGGATTTTTTCAAAAAAATCTTTTTCTGCCGGTTAAGTTGTCGAGGGCTGATTTCTTTTCTTGTGATAATAAGCCTTCTGTTTCGACCGCCAAACCTTTCAGGGGAGCATTTGCAAACGTCTGGCAACATTTCTGAGTGAATTGCCAAAAGTCAGATTTTTGATGAAATTGTGACCCCGGGGCTTAGGGATTTTTTCAAAAAAATCTTTTTCTGCCGGTTAAGTTGTCGAGGGCTGATTTCTTTTCTTGTGATAATAAGCCTTCTGTTTCGACCGCCAGAGCTTTCAGGGGAGCATTGGCAACCGTCTGGCAACATTTTTGAGTGAATTGCCGAAAGTCAGATTTTTGATGAAATTGTGACCCCGGGGCTTAGGGATTTTTTCAAAAAAATCTTTTTCTGCCGGTTAAGTTGTCGAGGGCTGATTTCTTTTCTTGTGATAAAAAGCCTTCTGTTTCGACCGCCAGAGATTTCAAGGGGAGCATTGGCAACCGTCTGGCAACATTTATGAGTGAATTGCCGAATGTCAGATTTTTGATGTAATTGTGACCCCGGGGCTTAGGGATTTTTTCAAAAAATATTTTTCAGCCGGTTAAGTTGTCGAGGGCTGATTTCTTTTCTTGTGATAATAAGCCTTCTGTTTCGACCGCCAAAACTTTCAGGGGAGCATTTGCAACCGTCTGGCAACATTTCTGAGTGAATTGCCGAAAGTCAGATTTTTGATGAAATTGTGACCCCGGGGCTTAGGGATTTTTTCAAAAAATATTTTTCTGCCGGTTATGTTGTCGAGGGCTGATTTCTTTTCTTGTGATAATAAGCCTTCTGTTTCGACCGCAAAACCTTTCAGGGGAGCATTTGCAACCTTCTGGCAACATTTTTGAGTGAATTGCCGAAAGTCAGATTTTTGATGAAATTGTGACCCCGGGGCTTAGGGATTTTTTCAAAAAAATCTTTTTCTGCCGGATAAGTTGTCGAGGGCTGATTTCTTTTCCTGTGATAAATACCCTTCTGTTTCGACCTCCAAACCTTTCAGGGGAGCATTTGCAACGGTCTAGCAACATTTTTGAGTCAATTGCCGAAAGTCAGATGTTTGATGAAATTGTGACCCCGGGGCTTAGGGATTTTTTCAAAAAATATTTTTCTGCCGGTTAAGTTGTCGAGGGCTGATTTCTTTTCTTGTGATAATAAGCCTTCTGTTTCGACCGCCAAAGCTTTCAGGGGAGCATTTGCAAACGTCTGGCAACATTTTTGAGTGAATTGCCAAAAGTCAGATTTTTGATCGACTTAGGGATTTTTTCAAAAAAATCTTTTTCTGCCGGTTAAGTAGTCGAGGGCTGATTTCTTTTCTTGTGATAATAAGCCTTCTGTTTCGACCGCCAGAGATTTCAGGGGAGCAATGGCAACCGTCTGGCAACATGTTTGAGTGAATTGCCGAAAGTCAGATTTTTGATGAAATTGTGACCCCGGGGCTTAGGGATTTTTTCAAAAAATATTTTTCAGCCGGTTAAGTTGTCGAGGGCTGATTTCTTTTCTTGTGATAATAAGACTTCTGTTTCGACCGCCAAATCTTTCAGGGGAGCATTTGCAACCGTCTGGCAACATTTTTGAGTGAATTGCCAAAAGTCAGATTTTTGATGAAATTGTGACCCCGGGGCTTAGGGATTTTTTCAAAAAATATTTTTCTGCCAGTTAAGTTGTCGAGGGCTGATTTCTTTTCTTGTGATAATAAGCCTTCTGTTTCGACCGCCAAAGCTTTCAGGGGAGCATTTGGAACCTTCTGGCAACATTTTTCAGTGAATTGCCGAAAGTCAGATTTTTGATGAAATTGTGACCCCGGGCCTTAGGGATTTTTTCAAAAAAATCTTTTTCTGCCGGATAAGTTGTCGAGGGCTGATTTCTTTTCCTGTGATAAATACCCTTCTGTTTCGACCTCCAAACCTTTCAGGGGAGCATTTGCAACGGTCTAGCAACATTTTTGAGTCAATTGCCGAAAGTCAGATGTTTGATGAAATTGTGACCCCGGGGCTTAGGGATTTTTTCAAAAAAATCTTTTTCTTCCAGTTAAGTTGTCGAGGGCTGATTTCTTTTCTTGTGATAATAAGCCTTCTGTTTCGACCGCCAAAGCTTTCAGGGGAGCATTTGCAAACGTCTGGCAAGATTTTTGAGTGAATTGCCAAAAGTCAGATTTTTGATGAAATTGTGACCCCGGGGCTTAGGGATTTTTTCAAAAAGATCTTTTTCTGCCGGTTAAGTTGTCCAGGGCTGATTTCTTTTCTTGTGATAAAAAGCCTTCTGTTTCGACCGCCAGAGATTTCAGGGGAGCATTGGCAACCGTCTGGCAACATTTATGAATGAATTGCCGAATGTCAGATTTTTGATGTAATTGTGACCCCGGGGCTTAGGGATTTTTTCAAAAAATATTTTTCAGCCGGTTAAGTTGTCGAGGGCTGATTTCTTTTCTTGTGATAATAAGCCTTCTGTTTCGACCGCCAAAACTTTCAGGGGAGCATTTCCAACCGTCTGGCAACATTTCTGAGTGAATTGCCGAAAGTCAGATTTTTGATGAAATTGTGACCCCGGGGCTTAGGGATTTTTTCAAAAAATATTTTTCCTCCGGTTATGTTGTCGAGGGCTGATTTCTTTTCTTGTGATAATAAGCCTTCTGTTTCGACCGCCAAACCTTTCAGGGGAGCATTTGCAACCTTCTGGCAACATTTTTGAGTGAATTGCCGAAAGTCAGATTTTTGATGAAATTGTGACCCCGGGGCTTAGGGATTTTTTCAAAAAAATCTTTTTCTGCCGGATAAGTTGTCGAGGGCTGATTTCTTTTCCTGTGATAAATACCCTTCTGTTTCGACCTCCAAACCTTTCAGGGGAGCATTTGCAACGGTCTAGCAACATTTTTGAGTCAATTGCCGAAAGTCAGATGTTTGATGAAATTGTGATCCCGGGGCTTAGGGATTTTTTCAAAAAATATTTTTCTGCCGGTTAAGTTGTCGAGGGCTGATTTCTTTTCTTGTGATAATAAGCCTTCTGTTTCGACCGCCAAAGCTTTCAGGGGAGCATTTGCAAACGTCTGGCAACATTTTTGAGTGAATTGCCGAAAGTCAGATTTTTGATGAAATTGTGACCCCGGGGCATAGGGATTTTTTCAAAAAAATCTTTTTCTGCCAGTTAAGTTGTCGAGGGCTGATTTCTTTTCTTGTGATAATAAGCCTTCTGTTTCGACCGCCAAAGCTTTCAGGGGAGCATTTGCAAACGTCTGGCAACATTTTTGAGTGAATTGCCAAAAGTCAGATTTTTGATGAAATTGTGACCCCGGGGCTTAGGGATTTTTTCAAAAAAATCTTTTTCTGCCGGTTAAGTAGTCGAGGGCTGATTTCTTTTCTTGTGATAATAAGCCTTCTGTTTCGACCGCCAGAGATTTCAGGGGAGCAATGGCAACCGTCTGGCAACATTTTTGAGTGAATTGCCGAAAGTCAGATTTTTGATGAAATTGTGACCCCGGGGCTTAGGGATTTTTTCAAAAAATATTTTTCAGCCGGTTAAGTTGTCGAGGGCTGATTTCTTTTCTTGTGATAATAAGACTTCTGTTTCGACCGCCAAATCTTTCAGGGGAGCATTTGCAACCGTCTGGCAACATTTTTGAGTGAATTGCCAAAAGTCAGATTTTTGATGAAATTGTGACCCCGGGGCTTAGGGATTTTTTCAAAAAATATTTTTCTGCCAGTTAAGTTGTCGAGGGCTGATTTCTTTTCTTGTGATAATAAGCCTTCTGTTTCGACCGCCAAAGCTTTCAGGGGAGCATTTGCAACCTTCTGGCAACATTTTTCAGTGAATTGCCGAAAGTCAGATTTTTGATGAAATTGTGACCCCGGGGCTTAGGGATTTTTTCAAAAAGATCTTTTTCTGCCGGATAAGTTGTCGAGGGCTGATTTCTTTTCCTGTGATAAATACCCTTCTGTTTCGACCTCCAAACCTTTCAGGGGAGCATTTGCAACGGTCTAGCAACATTTTTGAGTCAATTGCCGAAAGTCAGATGTTTGATGAAATTGTGACCCCGGGGCTTAGGGATTTTTTCAAAAAAATCTTTTTCTTCCAGTTAAGTTGTCGAGGGCTGATTTCTTTTCTTGTGATAATAAGCCTTCTGTTTCGACCGCCAAAGCTTTCAGGGGAGCATTTGCAAACGTCTGGCAAGATTTTTGAGTGAATTGCCAAAAGTCAGATTTTTGATGAAATTGTGACCCCGGGGCTTAGGGATTTTTTCAAAAAGATCTTTTTCTGCCGGTTAAGTTGTCCAGGGCTGATTTCTTGTCCTGTGATAAAAAGCCTTCTGTTTCGACCGCCAAACCTTTCAGGGCAGCATTTGCAAACGTCTGGCAACATTTTTGAGTGAATTGCCAAAAGTCAGATTTTTGATGAAATTGTGACCCCGGGGCTTAGGGATTTTTTCAAAAAAATCTTTTTCTGCCGGTTAAGTTGTCCAGGGCTGATTTCTTGTCCTGTGATAAAAAGCCTTCTGTTTCGACCGCCAAACCTTTCAGGGCAGCATTTGCAAACGTCTGGCAACATTTTTGAGTGAACTGCCAAAAGTCAGATTTTTGATGAAATTGTGACCCCGGGGCTTAGGGATTTTTTCAAAAAAATCTTTTTCTGCCGGTTAAGTTGTCGAGGGCTGATTTCTTTTCTTGTGATAATAAGCCTTCTGTTTCGACCGCCAAACCTTTCAGGGGAGCATTTGCAAACGTCTGGCAACATTTCTGAGTGAATTGCCAAAAGTCAGATTTTTGATGAAATTGTGACCCCGGGGCTTAGGGATTTTTTCAAAAAATATTTTTCTGCCGGTTAAGTTGTCGAGGGCTGATTTCTTTTCTTGTGATAATAAGCCTTCTGTTTCGACAGCCAAACCTTTCAGGGGAGCATTTGCAAACGTCTGGCAACATTTTTGAGTGAATTGCCGAAAGTCAGATTTTTGATGAAATTGTGACCCCGGGGCTTAGGGATTTTTTCAAAAAATATTTTTCTGCCGGTTAAGTAGTCGAGGGCTGATTTCTTTTCTTGTGATAATAAGCCTTCTGTTTCGACCGCCAAACCTTTCAGGGGAGCATTTGCAAACGTCTGGCAACATTTTTGAGTGAATTGCCAAAAGTCAGATTTTTGATGAAATTGTGACCCCGGGGCTTAGGGATTTTTTCAAAAAATCTTTTTCTGCCGGTTAAGTTGTCGAGGGCTGATTTCTTTTCTTGTGATAATAAGCCTTCTGTTTCGACCGCCAGAGCTTTCAGGGGAGCATTGGCAAACGTCTGGCAACATTTTTGAGTGAATTGCCGAAAGTCAGATTTTTGATGAAATTGTGACCACGGGGCTTAGGGTTTTTTTCAAAAAATATTTTTCTGCCGGTTAAGTTGTCGAGGGCTGATTTCTTTTCTTGTGATAATAAGCCTTCTGTTTCGACCGCCAAAGCTTTCAGGGGAGCATTTGCAAACGTCTGGCAACATTTTTGAGTGAATTGCCGAAATTCAGATTTTTGGTGAAATTGTGACCCCGGGGCTTAGGGATTTTTTCAAAAAAATCTTTTTCTGCCAGTTAAGTTGTCGAGGGCTTATTTCTTTTCTTGTGAAAATAAGCCTTCTGTTTCGACCGCCAAAGCTTTCAGGGGAGCATTTGCAAACGTCTGGCAAAACATTTTTGAGTGAATTGCCAAAAGTCAGATTTTTGATGAAATTGTGACCCCGGGGCTTAGGGATTTTTTCAAAAAAATCTTTTTCTGCCGGTTAAGTTGTCGAGGGCTGATTTCTTTTCTTGTGATAATAAGCCTTCTGTTTCGACCGCCAGAGCTTTCAGGGGAGCATTTGCAACCGTTTGGCACCATTTTTGAGTGAATTGCCGAGAGTCAGATTTTTGATGAAATTGTGACCCCGGGGCTTCGGGATTTTTTCAAAAAAATCTGTTTCTGCGGGTTAAGTTGTCGAGGGCTGATTTCTTGTCCTGTGATAAAATCCTTTCTGTTTCGACCTCCAAACCTTTCAGAGGAGCATCTGCAACTGTTTGGCACCATTTTTGAGTGAATTGCCGAAAGTCAGATTTTTTATGAAATTGTGACCCCGGGGCTTAGGGATTTTTTCAAAAAAATCTTTTTCTGCCGGTTAAGTTGTCCAGGGCTGATTTCTTGTCCTGTGATAAAAAGCCTTCTGTTTCGACCGCCAAAGCTTTCAGGGGAGCATTTGCAAACGTCTGGCAACATTTCTGAGTGAATTGCCAAAAGTCAGATTTTTGATGAAATTGTGACCCCGGGGCTTAGGGATTTTTTCAAAAAATCTTTTTCTGCCGGATAAGTTGTCGAGGGCTGATTTCTTTCCTTGTGATAATAAGCCTTCTGTTTCGACCGCCAAACCTTTCAGGGGAGCATTTGTAAACGTCTGGCAACATTTCTGAGTGAATTGCCAAAAGTCAGATTTTTGATGAAATTGTGACCCCGGGGCTTAGGGATTTTTTCAAAAAATATTTTTCTGCCGGTTAAGTTGTCGAGGGCTGATTTCTTTTCTTGTGATAATAAGCCTTCTGTTTCGACCGCCAAAGCTTTCAGGGGAGCATTTGAAACCTTCTGGCAACATTTTTCAGTGAATTGCCGAAAGTCAGATTTTTGATGAAATTGTGACCCCGGGCCTTAGGGATTTTTTCAAAAAAATCTTTTTCTGCCGGATAAGTTGTCGAGGGCTGATTTCTTTTCCTGTGATAAATACCCTTCTGTTTCGACCTCCAAAGCTTTCAGGGGAGCATTTGCAACGGTCTAGCAACATTTTTGAGTCAATTGCCGAAAGTCAGATGTTTGATGAAATTGTGACCCCGGGGCTTAGGGATTTTTTCAAAAAAATCATTTCTTCCAGTTAAGTTGTCGAGGGCTGATTTCTTTTCTTGTGATAATAAGCCTTCTGTTTCGACCGCCAAAGCTTTCAGGGGAGCATTTGCAAACGTCTGGCAAGATTTTTGAGTGAATTGCCAAAAGTCAGATTTTTGATGAAATTGTGACCCCGGGACTTAGGGATTTTTTCAAAAAGATCTTTTTCTGCCGGTTAAGTTGTCGAGGGCTGATTTCTTTTCTTGTGATAATAAGCCTTCTGTTTCGACCGCCAAACCTTTCAGGGGAGCATTTGCAACTGTTTGGCACCATTTCTGAGTGAATTGCCGAAAGTCAGATTTTAGATGAAATTGTGACCCCGGGGCTTAGGGATTTTTTCAAAAAAATCTTTTTCTGCCGGTTAAGTTGTCCAGGGCTGATTTCTTGTCCTGTGATAAAAAGCCTTCTGTTTCGACCGCCAAACCTTTCAGGGCAGCATTTGCAAACGTCTGGCAACATTTTTGAGTGAATTGCCAATAGTCAGATTTTTGATGAAATTGTGACCCCGGGGCTTAGGGATTTTTTCAAAAAAATCTTTTTCTGCCGGTTAAGTTGTCCAGGGCTGATTTCTTGTCCTGTGATAAAAAGCCTTCTGTTTCGACCGCCAAACCTTTCAGGGCAGCATTTGCAAACGTCTGGCAACATTTTTGAGTGAATTGCCAAAAGTCAGATTTTTGATGAAATTGTGACCCCGGGGCTTAGGGATTTTTTCAAAAAAATCTTTTTCTGCCGGTTAAGTTGTCGAGGGCTGATTTCTTTTCTTGTGATAATAAGCCTTCTGTTTCGACCGCCAAACCTTTCAGGGGAGCATTTGCAAACGTCTGGCAACATTTCTGAGTGAATTGCCAAAAGTCAGATTTTTGATGAAATTGTGACCCCGGGGCTTAGGGATTTTTTCAAAAAATATTTTTCTGCCGGTTAAGTTGTCGAGGGCTGATTTCTTTTCTTGTGATAATAAGCCTTCTGTTTCGACAGCCAAACCTTTCAGGGGAGCATTTGCAAACGTCTGGCAACATTTTTGAGTGAATTGCCGAAAGTCAGATTTTTGATGAAATTGTGACCCCGGGGCTTAGGGATTTTTTCAAAAAATATTTTTCTGCCGGTTAAGTTGTCGAGGGCTGATTTCTTTTCTTGTGATAATAAGCCTTCTGTTTCGACCGCCAAACCTTTCAGGGGAGCATTTGCAAACGTCTGGCAACATTTTTGAGTGAATTGCCAAAAGTCAGATTTTTGATGAAATTGTGACCCCGGGGCTTAGGGATTTTTTCAAAAAATCTTTTTCTGCCGGTTAAGTTGTCGAGGGCTGATTTCTTTTCTTGTGATAATAAGCCTTCCGTTTCGACCGCCAGAGCTTTCAGGGGAGCATTGGCAACCGTCTGGCAACATTTTTGAGTGAATTGCCGAAAGTCAGATTTTTCATGAAATTGTGACTTAGGGATTTTTTCAAAAAAATCTTTTTCTGCCGGTTAAGTTGTCGAGGGCTGATTTCTTTTCTTGTGATAATAAGCCTTCTGTTTCGACCGCCAGAGCTTTCAGGGGAGCATTGGCAACCGTCTGGCAACATTTTTGAGTGAATTGCCGAAAGTCAGATTTTTGATGAAATTGTGACCCCGGGGCTTAGGGATTTTTTCAAAAAAATCTTTTTCTGCCGGTTAAGTTGTCGAGGGCTGATTTCTTTTCTTGTGATAATAAGCCTTCTGTTTCGACCGCCAAAGCTTTCAGGGGAGCATTTGCAAACGTCTGGCAACATTTCTGAGTGAATTGCCAAAAGTCAGATTTTTGATGAAATTGTGACCCCGGGGCTTAGGGATTTTTTCAAAAAATATTTTTCTGCCGGTTAAGTTGTCGAGGGCTGATTTCTTTTCTTGTGATAATAAGCCTTCTGTTTCGACCGCCAAAGCTTTCAGGGGAGCATTAGCAAACGTCTGGCAACATTTTTGAGTGAATTGCCAAAAGTCAGATTTTTGATGAAATTGTGACCCCGGGGCTTAGGGATTTTTTCAAAAAATCTTTTTCTGCCGGTTAAGTTGTCGAGGGCTGATTTCTTTTCTTGTGATAATAAGCCTTCTGTTTCGACCGCCAGAGCTTTCAGGGGAGCATTGGCAACCGTCTGGCAACATTTTTGAGTGAATTGCCGAAAGTCAGATTTTTGATGAAATTGTGACCCCGGGGCTTAGGGATTTTTTCAAAAAAATCTTTTTCTGCCGGTTAAGTTGTCGAGGGCGAATTTATTTTCTTGTGATAATAAGCCTTCAGTTTCGACCCCCAGAGATTTCAGGGGAGCATTGGCAACCGTCTGGCAACATTTTTGAGTGAATTGCCGAAAGTCGGATTTTTGATGAAATTGTGACCCCGGGGCTTAGGGATTTTTTCAAAAAAATATTTTTCAGCCGGTTAAGTTGTCGAGGGCTGATTTCTTTTCTTGTGATAATAAGCTGTCTGTTTCGACCGCCAAAGCTTTCAGGGGAGCATTTGCAAACGTCTGGCAACATTTTTGAGTGAATTGCCGAAAGTCAGATTTTTGATGAAATTGTGACCCCGGGGCTTAGGGATTTTTTCAAAAAAATCTTTTTCTGCCAGTTAAGTTGTCGAGGGCTGATTTCTTTTCTTGTGATAATAAGCCTTCTGTTTCGACCGCCAAACCTTTCAGGGGAGCATTTGCAACCGTTTGGCACCATTTTTGAGTGAATTGCCGAGAGTCAGATTTTTGATGAAATTGTGACCCCGGGGATTAGGGATTTTTTCAAAAAATTCTTTTTCTGCTAGTTAAGTTGTCGAGGGCTGATTTCTTGTCCTGTGATAAAATGCTTTCTGTTTCGACCTCCAAACCTTTCAGAGGAGCATTTGCAACCGTTTGGCACCATTTTTGAGTGAATTGCCGAAAGTCAGATTTTTTATGAAATTGTGACCCCGGGGCTTAGGGATTTTTTCAAAAAAATCTTTTTCTGCCGGTTAAGTTGTCCAGGGCTGATTTCTTGTCCTGTGATAAAAAGCCTTCTGTTTCGACCGCCAAACCTTTCAGGGGAGCATTTGCAAACGTCTGGCAACATTTCTGACTGAATTGCCAAAAGTCAGATTTTTGATGATCTTTTTCTGCCGGTTAAGTTGTCGAGGGCTGATTTCTTTTCTTGTGATAATAAGCCTTCTGTTTCGACGGCCAGAGCTTTCAGGGGAGCATTGGCAACCGTCTGGCAACATTTTTGAGTGAATTGCCGAAAGTCAGATTTTTGATGAAATTGTGACCCCTGGGCTTAGGGATTTTTTCAAAAAAATCTTTTTCTGCCAGTTAACGTGTCGAGGGCTGATTTCTTTTCTTGTGATAATAAGCCTTCTGTTTCGACCGCCAGAGCTTTCATGGGAGCATTGGCAACCGTCTGGCAACATTTTTGAGTGAATTGCCGAAAGTCAGATTTTTGATGAAATTGTGACCCCGGGGCTTAGGGATTTTTTCAAAAAAATCTTTTTCTGCCGGTTAAGTTGTCCAGGGCTGATTTCTTGTCCTGTGATAAAAAGCCTTCTGTTTCGACCGCCAAACCTTTCAGGGCAGCATTTGCAAACGTCTGGCAACATTTTTGAGTGAATTGCCAATAGTCAGATTTTTGATGAAATTGTGACCCCGGGGCTTAGGGATTTTTTCAAAAAAATCTTTTTCTGCCGGTTAAGTTGTCGAGGGCTGATTTCTTTTCTTGTGATAATAAGCCTTCTGTTTCGACCGCCAAACCTTTCAGGGGAGCATTTGCAAACGTCTGGCAACATTTCTGAGTGAATTGCCAAAAGTCAGATTTTTGATGAAATTGTGACCCCGGGGCTTAGGGATTTTTTCAAAAAATATTTTTCTGCCGGTTAAGTTGTCGAGGGCTGATTTCTTTTCTTGTGATAATAAGCCTTCTGTTTCGACCGCCAAACCTTTCAGGGGAGCATTTGCAAACGTCTGGCAACATTTTTGAGTGAATTGCCAAAAGTCAGATTTTTGATGAAATTGTGACCCCGGGGCTTAGGGATTTTTTCAAAAAATCTTTTTCTGCCGGTTAAGTTGTCGAGGGCTGATTTCTTTTCTTGTGATAATAAGCCTTCCGTTTCGACCGCCAGAGCTTTCAGGGGAGCATTGGCAACCGTCTGGCAACATTTTTGAGTGAATTGCCGAAAGTCAGATTTTTCATGAAATTGTGACTTAGGGATTTTTTCAAAAAAATCTTTTTCTGCCGGTTAAGTTGTCGAGGGCTGATTTCTTTTCTTGTGATAATAAGCCTTCTGTTTCGACCGCCAGAGCTTTCAGGGGAGCATTGGCAACCGTCTGGCAACATTTTTGAGTGAATTGCCGAAAGTCAGATTTTTGATGAAATTGTGACCCCGGGGCTTAGGGATTTTTTCAAAAAAATCTTTTTCTGCCGGTTAAGTTGTCGAGGGCTGATTTCTTTTCTTGTGATAATAAGCCTTCTGTTTCGACCGCCAAAGCTTTCAGGGGAGCATTTGCAAACGTCTGGCAACATTTCTGAGTGAATTGCCAAAAGTCAGATTTTTGATGAAATTGTGACCCCGGGGCTTAGGGATTTTTTCAAAAAAATCTTTTTCTGCCGGTTAAGTTGTCGAGGGCTGATTTCTTTTCTTGTGATAATAAGCCTTCTGTTTCGACCGCCAAACCTATCAGGGGAGCATTTGTAAACGTCTGGCAACATTTCTGAGTGAATTGCCAAAAGTCAGTTTTTGATGAAATTGTGACCCCGGGGCTTAGGGATTTTTTCAAAAAAATCTTTTTCTGCCGATTAAGTTGTCGAGGGCTGATTTCTTTTCTTGTGATAATAAGCCTTCTGTTTCGACCGCCAGAGCTTTCAGGGGAGCATTGGCAACCGTCTGGCAACATTTTTGAGTGAATTGGCAAAAGTCAGATTTTTGATGAAATTGTGACCCCGGGGCTTAGGGATTTTTTTTCAAAAAAATCTTTTTCTGCCGGTTAAGTTGTCGAGGGCTGATTTCTTTTCTTGTGATAATAAGCCTTCTGTTTCGACCGCCAAAGCTTTCAGGGGAGCATTTGCAAACGTCTGGCAACATTTTTGAGTGAATTGCCAAAAGTCAGATTTTTGATGAAATTGTGACCCCGGGGCTTAGGGATTTTTTCAAAAAAATCTTTTTCTGCCGGTTAAGTTGTCAAGGGCTGATTTCTTTTCTTGTGATAATAAGCCTTCTGTTTCGACCGCCAGAGCTTTCAGGGGAGCATTGGCAACCGTCTGGCAACATTTTTGCGTGAATTGCCGAAAGTCAGATTTTTGATGAAATTGTGACCCCAGGGCTTAGGGATTTTTTCAAAAAATATTTTTCTGCCGGTTAAGTTGTCGAGGGCTGATTTCTTTTCTTGTGATAATAAGCCTTCTGTTTTGACCGCCAAAGCTTTCAGGGGAGCATTTGCAACCGTCTGGCAACATTTCTGAGTGAATTGCCGAAAGTCAGATTTTTGATGAAATTGTGACCCCGGGGCTTAGGGATTTTTTCAAAAAAATCTTTTTCTGCCGGTTAAGTTGTCGAGGGCTGATTTCTTTTCTTGTGATAATAAGCCTTCTGTTTCGACCGCCAAACCTTTCAGGGGAGCATTTGCAACCGTTTGGCACCATTTTTGAGTGAATTGCCGAGAGTCAGATTTTTGATGAAATTGTGACCCCGGGGATTAGGGATTTTTTCAAAAAATTCTTTTTCTGCTAGTTAAGTTGTCGAGGGCTGATTTCTTGTCCTGTGATAAAATGCTTTCTGTTTCGACCGCCAAACCTTTCAGAGGAGCATTTGCAACCGTTTGGCACCATTTTTGAGTGAATTGCCGAAAGTCAGATTTTTTATGAAATTGTGACCCCGGGGCTTAGGGATTTTTTCAAAAAAATCTTTTTCTGCCGGTTAAGTTGTCCAGGGCTGATTTCTTGTCCTGTGATAAAAAGCCTTCTGTTTCGACCGCCAAACCTTTCAGGGGAGCATTTGCAAACGTCTGGCAACATTTCTGAGTGAATTGCCAAAAGTCAGATTTTTGATGATCTTTTTCTGCCGGTTAAGTTGTCGAGGGCTGATTTCTTTTCTTGTGATAATAAGCCTTCTGTTTCGACCACCAGAGCTTTCAGGGGAGCATTGGCAACCGTCTGGCAACATTTTTGAGTGAATTGCCGAAAGTCAGATTTTTGATGAAATTGTGACCCCGGGGCTTAGGGATTTTTTCAAAAAATATTTTTCTGCCGGTTAAGTTGTCGAGGGCTGATTTCTTTTCTTGTGATAATAAGCCTTCTGTTTCGACCGCCAAACCTTTCAGGGGAGCATTTGCAAACGTCTGGCAACATTTTTGAGTGAATTGCCAAAAGTCAGATTTTTGATGAAATTGTGACCCCGGGGCTTAGGGATTTTTTCAAAAAAATCTTTTTCTGCCGGTTAAGTTGTCGAGGGCTGATTTCTTTTCTTGTGATAATAAGCCTTCTGTTTCGACCGCCAGAGCTTTCAGGGGAGCATTTGCAAACGTCTGGCAACATTTCTGAGTGAATTGCCAAAAGTCAGATTTTTGATGAAATTGTGACCCCGGGGCTTAGGGATTTTTTCAAAAAAATCTTTTTCTGCCGGTTAAGTTGTCGAGGGCTGATTTCTTTTCTTGTGATAATAAGCCTTCTGTTTCGACCGCCAAACCTTTCAGGGGAGCATTTGCAAACGTCTGGCAACATTTCTGAGTGAATTGCCAAAAGTCAGATTTTTGATGAAATTGTGACCCCGGGGCTTAGGGATTTTTTCAAAAAAATCTTTTTCTGCCGGTTAAGTTGTCGAGGGCTGATTTCTTTTCTTGTGATAATAAGCCTTCTGTTTCGACCGCCAAACCTTTCAGGGGAGCATTTGCAACCGTTTGGCACCATTTTTGAGTGAATTGCCGAGAGTCAGATTTTTGATGAAATTGTGACCCCGGGGATTAGGGATTTTTTCAAAAAATTCTTTTTCTGCTAGTTAAGTTGTCGAGGGCTGATTTCTTGTCCTGTGATAAAATGCTTTCTGTTTCGACCGCCAAACCTTTCAGAGGAGCATTTGCAACCGTTTGGCACCATTTTTGAGTGAATTGCCGAAAGTCAGATTTTTTATGAAATTGTGACCCCGGGGCTTAGGGATTTTTTCAAAAAAATCTTTTTCTGCCGGTTAAGTTGTCCAGGGCTGATTTCTTGTCCTGTGATAAAAAGCCTTCTGTTTCGACCGCCAAACCTTTCAGGGGAGCATTTGCAAACGTCTGGCAACATTTCTGAGTGAATTGCCAAAAGTCAGATTTTTGATGATCTTTTTCTGCCGGTTAAGTTGTCGAGGGCTGATTTCTTTTCTTGTGATAATAAGCCTTCTGTTTCGACCGCCAGAGCTTTCAGGGGAGCATTGGCAACCGTCTGGCAACATTTTTGAGTGAATTGCCGAAAGTCAGATTTTTGATGAAATTGTGACCCCGGGGCTTAGGGATTTTTTCAAAAAATATTTTTCTGCCGGTTAAGTTGTCGAGGGCTGATTTCTTTTCTTGTGATAATAAGCCTTCTGTTTCGACTGCCAAACCTTTCAGGGGAGCATTTGCAAACATCTGGCAACATTTTTGAGTGAATTGCCAAAAGTCAGATTTTTGATGAAATTGTGACCCCGGGGCTTAGGGATTTTTTCAAAAAAATCTTTTTCTGCCGGTTAAGTTGTCGAGGGCTGATTTCTTTTCTTGTGATAATAAGCCTTCTGTTTCGACCGCCAAACCTTTCAGGGGAGCATTTGCAAACGTCTGGCAACATTTCTGAGTGAATTGCCAAAAGTCAGATTTTTGATGAAATTGTGACCCCGGGGCTTAGGGATTTTTTCAAAAAATATTTTTCTGCCGGTTAAGTTGTCGAGGGCTGATTTCTTTTCTTGTGATAATAAGCCTTCTGTTTCGACCGCCAGAGCTTTCAGGGGAGCATTGGCAACCGTCTGGCAACATTTTTGAGTGAATTGCCGAAAGTCAGATTTTTGATGAAATTGTGACCCCGGGGCTTAGGGATTTTTTCAAAAAAATCTTTTTCTGCCGGTTAAGTTGTCGAGGGCTGATTTCTTTTCTTGTGATAATAAGCCTTCTGTTTCGACCGCCAAACCTTTCAGGGGAGCATTTGCAAACGTCTGGCAACATTTCTGAGTGAATTGCCAAAAGTCAGATTTTTGATGAAATTGTGACCCCGGGGCTTAGGGATTTTTTCAAAAAATATTTTTCTGCCGGTTAAGTTGTCGAGGGCTGATTTCTTTTCTTGTGATAATAAGCCTTCTGTTTCGACCGCCAGAGCTTTCAGGGGAGCATTGGCAACCGTCTGGCAACATTTTTGAGTGAATTGCCAAAAGTCAGATTTTTGATGAAATTGTGACCCCGGGGCTTAGGGATTTTTTCAAAAAAATCTTTTTCTGCCGGTTAAGTTGTCGAGGGCTGATTTCTTTTCTTGTGATAATAAGCCTTCTGTTTTGACCGCCAAAGCTTTCAGGGGAGCATTTGCAACCGTCTGGCAACATTTCTGAGTGAATTGCCGAAAGTCAGATTTTTGATGAAATTGTGACCCCGGGGCTTAGGGATTTTTTCAAAAAAATCTTTTTCTGCCGGTTAAGTTGTCGAGGGCTGATTTCTTTTCTTGTGATAATAAGCCTTCTGTTTCGACCGCCAAACCTTTCAGGGGAGCATTTCCAACCGTTTGGCACCATTTTTGAGTGAATTGCCGAGAGTCAGATTTTTGATGAAATTGTGACCCCGGGGATTAGGGATTTTTTCAAAAAATTCTTTTTCTGCTAGTTAAGTTGTCGAGGGCTGATTTCTTGTCCTGTGATAAAATGCTTTCTGTTTCGACCTCCAAACCTTTCAGAGGAGCATTTGCAACCGTTTGGCACCATTTTTGAGTGAATTGCCGAAAGTCAGATTTTTTATGAAATTGTGACCCCGGGGCTTAGGGATTTTTTCAAAAAAATCTTTTTCTGACGGTTAAGTTGTCCAGGGCTGATTTCTTGTCCTGTGATAAAAAGCCTTCTGTTTCGACCGCCAAACCTTTCAGGGGAGCATTTGCAAACGTCTGGCAACATTTCTGACTGAATTGCCAAAAGTCAGATTTTTGATGATCTTTTTCTGCCGGTTAAGTTGTCGAGGGCTGATTTCTTTTCTTGTGATAATAAGCCTTCTGTTTCGACCACCAGAGCTTTCAGGGGAGCATTGGCAACCGTCTGGCAACATTTTTGAGTGAATTGCCGAAAGTCAGATTTTTGATGAAATTGTGACCCCGGGGCTTAGGGATTTTTTCAAAAAATATTTTTCTGCCGGTTAAGTTGTCGAGGGCTGATTTCTTTTCTTGTGATAATAAGCCTTCTGTTTCGACCGCCAAACCTTTCAGGGGAGCATTTGCAAACGTCTGGCAACATTTTTGAGTGAATTGCCAAAAGTCAGATTTTTGATGAAATTGTGACCCCGGGGCTTAGGGATTTTTTCAAAAAAATCTTTTTCTGCCGGTTAAGTTGTCGAGGGCTGATTTCTTTTCTTGTGATAATAAGCCTTCTGTTTCGACCGCCAGAGCTTTCAGGGGAGCATTTGCAAACGTCTGGCAACATTTCTGAGTGAATTGCCAAAAGTCAGATTTTTGATGAAATTGTGACCCCGGGGCTTAGGGATTTTTTCAAAAAAATCTTTTTCTGCCGGTTAAGTTGTCGAGGGCTGATTTCTTTTCTTGTGATAATAAGCCTTCTGTTTCGACCGCCAAACCTTTCAGGGGAGCATTTGCAACCGTTTGGCACCATTTTTGAGTGAATTGCCGAGAGTCAGATTTTTGATGAAATTGTGACCCCGGGGATTAGGGATTTTTTCAAAAAATTCTTTTTCTGCTAGTTAAGTTGTCGAGGGCTGATTTCTTGTCCTGTGATAAAATGCTTTCTGTTTCGACCGCCAAACCTTTCAGAGGAGCATTTGCAACCGTTTGGCACCATTTTTGAGTGAATTGCCGAAAGTCAGATTTTTTATGAAATTGTGACCCCGGGGCTTAGGGATTTTTTCAAAAAAATCTTTTTCTGCCGGTTAAGTTGTCCAGGGCTGATTTCTTGTCCTGTGATAAAAAGCCTTCTGTTTCGACCGCCAAACCTTTCAGGGGAGCATTTGCAAACGTCTGGCAACATTTCTGAGTGAATTGCCAAAAGTCAGATTTTTGATGATCTTTTTCTGCCGGTTAAGTTGTCGAGGGCTGATTTCTTTTCTTGTGATAATAAGCCTTCTGTTTCGACCGCCAGAGCTTTCAGGGGAACATTGGCAACCGTCTGGCAACATTTTTGAGTGAATTGACGAAAGTCAGATTTTTGATGAAATTGTGACCCCGGGGCTTAGGGATTTTTTCAAAAAATCTTTTTCTGCCGGTTAAGTTGTCGAGGGCTGATTTCTTTTCTTGTGATAATAAGCCTTCTGTTTCGACTGCCAAACCTTTCAGGGGAGCATTTGCAAACATCTGGCAACATTTTTGAGTGAATTGCCAAAAGTCAGATTTTTGATGAAATTGTGACCCCGGGGCTTAGGGATTTTTTCAAAAAAATCTTTTTCTGCCGGTTAAGTTGTCGAGGGCCGATTTCTTTTCTTGTGATAATAAGCCTTCTGTTTCGACCGCCAAACCTTTCAGGGGAGCATTTGCAAACGTCTGGCAACATTTTTGAGTGAATTGCCGAAAGTCAGATTTTTGATGAAATTGTGACCCCGGGGCTTAGGGATTTTTTCAAAAAATATTTTTCTGCCGGTTAAGTTGTCGAGGGCTGATTTCTTTTCTTGTGATAATAAGCCTTCTGTTTCGACCGCCAGAGCTTTCAGGGGAGCATTGGCAACCGTCTGGCAACATTTTTGAGTGAATTGCCGAAAGTCAGATTTTTGATGAAATTGTGACCCCGGGGCTTAGGGATTTTTTCAAAAAAATCTTTTTCTGCCGGTTAAGTTGTCGAGGGCTGATTTCTTTTCTTGTGATAATAAGCCTTCTGTTTCGACCGCCAAACCTTTCAGGGGAGCATTTGCAAACGTCTGGCAACATTTCTGAGTGAATTGCCAAAAGTCAGATTTTTGATGAAATTGTGACCCCGGGGCTTAGGGATTTTTTCAAAAAATATTTTTCTGCCGGTTAAGTTGTCGAGGGCTGATTTCTTTTCTTGTGATAATAAGCCTTCTGTTTCGACCGCCATAGCTTTCAGGGGAGCATTGGCAACCGTCTGGCAACATTTTTGAGTGAATTGCCAAAAGTCAGATTTTTGATGAAATTGTGACCCCGGGGCTTAGGGATTTTTTCAAAAAAATCTTTTTCTGCCGGTTAAGTTGTCGAGGGCTGATTTCTTTTCTTGTGATAATAAGCCTTCTGTTTCGACCGCCAAACCTTTCAGGGGAGCATTTGCAAACGTCTGGCAACATTTCTGAGTGAATTGCCAAAAGTCAGATTTTTGATGAAATTGTGACCCCGGGGCTTAGGGATTTTTTCAAAAAATATTTTTCTGCCGGTTAAGTTGTCGAGGGCTGATTTCTTTTCTTGTGATAATAAGCCTTCTGTTTCGACCGCCAGAGCTTTCAGGGGAGCATTTGCAACCGTCTGGCAACATTTTTGAGTGAATTGCCGAAAGTCAGATTTTTGATGAAATTGTGACCCCGGGGCTTAGGGATTTTTTCAAAAAATATTTTTCTCCCGGTTAAGTTGTCGAGGGCTTTTTTTCTTTTCTTGTGATAATAATCCTTCTGTTTCGACCGCCAGAGCTTTCAGGGGAGCATTGGCAACCGTCTGGCAACCTTTTTGAGTGAATTGCCGAAAGTCAGACTTTTGATGAAATTGTGACCCCGGGGCTTAGGGATTTTTTCAAAAAATATTTTTCTGCCGGTTAAGTTGTCGAGGGCTGATTTCTTTTCTTGTGATAATAAGCCTTCTGTTTCGACCGCCAAAGCTTTCAGGGGAGCATTGGCAACCGTCTGGCAACATTTCTGAGTGAATTGCCGAAAGTCAGATTTTTGATGAAATTGTGACCCCGGGGCTTAGGGATTTTTTCAAAAAATATTTTTCTGCCGGTTAAGTTGTCGAGGGCTGATTTCTTTTCTTGTGATAATAAGCCTTCTGTTTCGACCGCCAGAGCTTTCAGGGGAGCATTGGCAACCGTCTGGCAACATTTTTGAGTGAATTGCCAAAAGTCAGATTTTTGATGAAATTGTGACCCCGGGGCTTAGGGATTTTTTCAAAAAATATTTTTCTGCCGGTTAAGTTGTCCAGGGCTGATTTCTTTTCTTCTGATAATAAGCCTTCTGTTTCGACCGCCAGAGCTTTCAGGGGAGCATTGGAAACCGTCTGGCAACATTTTTGAGTGAATTGCCGAAAGTCAGATTTTTGATGAAATTGTGACCCCGGGGCTTAGGGATTTTTTCAAAAAATATTTTTCTGCCGGTAAAGTTGTCGAGGGCAGATTTCTTTTCTTGTGATAATAAGCCTTCTGTTTCGACCGCCAGAGCTTTCAGGGGAGCATTTGCAACCGTCTGGCAACATTTCTGAGTGAATTGCCGAAAGTCAGATTTTTGATGAAATTGTGACCCCGGGGCTTAGGGATTTTTTCAAAAAATATTTTTCTGCCGGTTAAGTTGTCGAGGGCTTTTTTTCTTTTCTTGTGATAATAATCCTTCTGTTTCGACCGCCAGAGCTTTCAGGGGAGCATTGGCAACCGTCTGGCAACCTTTTTGAGTGAATTGCCGAAAGTCAGATTTTTGATGAAATTGTGACCCCGGGGCTTAGGGATTTTTTCAAAAAATATTTTTCTGCCGGTTAAGTTGTCGAGGGCTGATTTCTTTTCTTGTGATAATAAGCCTTCTGTTTCGACCGCCAAACCTTTCAGGGGAGCATTTGCAACCGTCTGGCAACATTTCTGAGTGAATTGCCGAAAGTCAGATTTTTGATGAAATTGTGACCCCGGGGCTTAGGGATTTTTTCAAAAAATATTTTTCTGCCGGTTAAGTTGTCGAGGGCTGATTTCTTTTCTTGTGATAATAAGCCTTCTGTTTCGACCGCCAGAGCTTTCAGGGGAGCATTGGCAACCGTCTGGCAACATTTTTGAGTGAATTGCCGAAAGTCAGATTTTTGATGAAATTGTGACCCCGGGGCTTAGGGATTTTTTCAAAAAATATTTTTCTGCCGGTTAAGTTGTCGAGGGCTGATTTCTTTTCTTGTGATAATAAGCCTTCTGTTTCGACCGCCAAACCTTTCAGGGGAGCATTTGCAAACGTCTGGCAACATTTTTGAGTGAATTGCCAAAAGTCAGATTTTTGATGAAATTGTGACCCCGGGGCTTAGGGATTTTTTCAAAAAAATCTTTTTCTGCCGGTTAAGTTGTCGAGGGCTGATTTCTTTTCTTGTGATAATAAGCCTTCTGTTTCGACCGCCAGAGCTTTCAGGGGAGCATTGGCAACCGTCTGGCAACATTTTTGAGTGAATTGCCAAAAGTCAGATTTTTGATGAAATTGTGACCCCGGGGCTTAGGGATTTTTTCAAAAAAAATTTTTTTCTGCCAGTTAAGTTGTCGAGGGCTTTTTTTTTCTCTTGTGATAATAAGCCTTCTGTTTCGACCGCCAGAGCTTTCAGGGGAGCACTGGCAACCGTCTGGCAACATTTTTGAGTGAATTGCCAAAAGTCAGATTTTTGATGAAATTGTGACCCCGGGGCTTAGGGATTTTTTCAAAAAATATTTTTCTGCCGGTTAAGTTGTCGAGGGCTGATTTCTTTTCTTGTGATAATAAGCCTTCTGTTTCGACCGCCAGAGCTTTCAGGGGAGCATTGGCAACCGTCTGGCAACATTTTTGAGTGAATTGCCAAAAGTCAGATTTTTGATGAAATTGTGACCCCGGGGCTTAGGGATTTTTTCAAAAAATATTTTTCTGCCGGTTAAGTTGTCCAGGGCTGATTTCTTTTCTTCTGATAATAAGCCTTCTGTTTCGACCGCCAGAGCTTTCAGGGGAGCATTGGAAACCGTCTGGCAACATTTTTGAGTGAATTGCCGAAAGTCAGATTTTTGATGAAATTGTGACCCCGGGGCTTAGGGATTTTTTCAAAAAATATTTTTCTGCCGGTAAAGTTGTCGAGGGCAGATTTCTTTTCTTGTGATAATAAGCCTTCTGTTTCGACCGCCAGAGCTTTCAGGGGAGCATTTGCAACCGTCTGGCAACATTTCTGAGTGAATTGCCGAAAGTCAGATTTTTGATGAAATTGTGACCCCGGGGCTTAGGGATTTTTTCAAAAAATATTTTTCTGCCGGTTAAGTTGTCGAGGGCTTTTTTTCTTTTCTTGTGATAATAATCCTTCTGTTTCGACCGCCAGAGCTTTCAGGGGAGCATTGGCAACCGTCTGGCAACCTTTTTGAGTGAATTGCCGAAAGTCAGATTTTTGATGAAATTGTGACCCCGGGGCTTAGGGATTTTTTCAAAAAATATTTTTCTGCCGGTTAAGTTGTCGAGGGCTGATTTCTTTTCTTGTGATAATAAGCCTTCTGTTTCGACCGCCAAACCTTTCAGGGGAGCATTTGCAACCGTCTGGCAACATTTCTGAGTGAATTGCCGAAAGTCAGATTTTTGATGAAATTGTGACCCCGGGGCTTAGGGATTTTTTCAAAAAATATTTTTCTGCCGGTTAAGTTGTCGAGGGCTGATTTCTTTTCTTGTGATAATAAGCCTTCTGTTTCGACCGCCAGAGCTTTCAGGGGAGCATTGGCAACCGTCTGGCAACATTTTTGAGTGAATTGCCGAAAGTCAGATTTTTGATGAAATTGTGACCCCGGGGCTTAGGGATTTTTTCAAAAAATATTTTTCTGCCGGTTAAGTTGTCAAGGGCTGATTTCTTTTCTTGTGATAATAAGCCTTCTGTTTCGACCGCCAAACCTTTCAGGGGAGCATTTGCAAACGTCTGGCAACATTTTTGAGTGAATTGCCAAAAGTCAGATTTTTGATGAAATTGTGACCCCGGGGCTTAGGGATTTTTTCAAAAAAATCTTTTTCTGCCGGTTAAGTTGTCGAGGGCTGATTTCTTTTCTTGTGATAATAAGCCTTCTGTTTCGACCGCCAGAGCTTTCAGGGGAGCATTGGCAACCGTCTGGCAACATTTTTGAGTGAATTGCCAAAAGTCAGATTTTTGATGAAATTGTGACCCCGGGGCTTAGGGATTTTTTCAAAAAAAATTTTTTTCTGCCAGTTAAGTTGTCGAGGGCTTTTTTTTTCTCTTGTGATAATAAGCCTTCTGTTTCGACCGCCAGAGCTTTCAGGGGAGCACTGGCAACCGTCTGGCAACATTTTTGAGTGAATTGCCAAAAGTCAGATTTTTGATGAAATTGTGACCCCGGGGCTTAGGGATTTTTTCAAAAAATATTTTTCTGCCGGTTAAGTTGTCGAGGGCTGATTTCTTTTCTTGTGATAATAAGCCTTCTGTTTCGACCGCCAGAGCTTTCAGGGGAGCATTGGCAACCGTCTGGCAACATTTTTGAGTGAATTGCCGAAAGTCAGATTTTTGATGAAATTGTGACCCCGGGGCTTAGGGATTTTTTCACAAAATATTTTTCTGCCGGTAAAGTTGTCGAGGGCAGATTTCTTTTCTTGTGATAATAAGCCTTCTGTTTCGACCGCCAGAGCTTTCAGGGGAGCATTTGCAACCGTCTGGCAACATTTCTGAGTGAATTGCCGAAAGTCAGATTTTTGATGAAATTGTGACCCCGGGGCTTAGGGATTTTTTCAAAAAATATTTTTCTGCCGGTTAAGTTGTCGAGGGCTGATTTCTTTTCTTGTGATAATAAGCCTTCTGTTTCGACCGCCAAACCTTTCAGGGGAGCATTTGCAACCGTCTGGCAACATTTCTGAGTGAATTGCCGAAAGTCAGATTTTTGATGAAATTGTGACCCCGGGGCTTAGGGATTTTTTCAAAAAATATTTTTCTGCCGGTTAAGTTGTCGAGGGCTGATTTCTTTTCTTGTGATAATAAGCCTTCTGTTTCGACCGCCAGAGCTTTCAGGGGAGCATTGGCAACCGTCTGGCAACATTTTTGAGTGAATTGCCAAAAGTCAGATTTTTGATGAAATTGTGACCCCGGGGCTTAGGGATTTTTTCAAAAAATATTTTTCTGCCGGTTAAGTTGTCGAGGGCTGATTTCTTTTCTTGTGATAATAAGCCTTCTGTTTCGACTGCCAAACTTTTCAGGGGAGCATTTGCAAACGTCTGGCAACATTTTTGAGTGAATTGCCAAAAGTCAGATTTTTGAAGAAATTGTGACCCCGGGGCTTAGGGATTTTTTCAAAAAAATCTTTTTCTGCCGGTTAAGTTGTCGAGGGCTGATTTCTTTTCTTGTGATAATAAGCCTTCTGTTTCGACCGCCAAACCTTTCAGTGGAGCATTTGCAAACGTCTGGCAACATTTCTGAGTGAATTGCCAAAAGTCAGATTTTTGATGAAATTGTGACCCTGGGGCTTAGGGATTTTTTCAAAAAATATTTTTCTGCCGGTTAAGTTGTCGAGGGCTGATTTCTTTTCTTGTGATAATAAGCCTTCTGTTTCGACCGCCAAACCTTTCAGGGGAGCATTTGCAAACGTCTGGCAACATTTCTGCGTGAATTGCCAAAAGTCAGATTTCTGATGAAATTGTGACCCCGGGGCTTAGGGATTTTTTCAAAAAAATCTTTATCTGCCGGTTAAGTTGTCGAGGGCTGATTTCTTTTCTTGTGATAATAAGCCTTCTGTTTCGACCGCCAAAACTTTCAGGGGAGCATTTGCAACCGTCTGGCAACATTTTTGAGTGAATTGCCGAAAGTCAGATTTTTGATGAAATTGTGACCCCGGGGCTTAGGGATTTTTTCAAAAAATATTTTTCTGCCGGTTAAGTTGTCGAGGGCTGATTTCTTTTCTTGTGATAATAAGCCTTCTGTTTCGACCGCCAGAGCTTTCAGGGGAGCATTGGCAACCGTCTGGCAACATTTTTGAGTGAATTGCCGAAAGTCAGATTTTTGATGAAATTGTGACCCCGGGGCTTAGGGATTTTTTCAAAAAAATGTTTTTTTTTCGGTTAAGTTGTCGAGGGCTGATTTCTTTTCTTGTGATAATAAGCCTTCTGTTTCGACCGCCAAAGCTTTCAGGGGAGCATTTGCAAACGTCTGGCAACATTTTTGAGTGAATTGCCAAAAGTCAGATTTTTGATGAAATTGTGACCCCGGGGCTTAGGGATTTTTTCAAAAAAATCTTTTTCTGCCGGTTAAGTTGTCGAGGGCTGATTTCTTTTCTTGTGATAATAAGCCTTCTGTTTCGACCGCCAGAGCTTTCAGGGGAGCATTGGCAACCGTCTGTCAACATTTTTGAGTGAATTGCCGAAAGTCAGATTTTTGATGAAATTGTGACCCCGGGGCTTAGGGATTTTTTCAAAAAATATTTTTCTGCCGGTTAAGTTGTCAAGGGCTGATTTCTTTTGTTGTGATAATAAGCCTTCTGTTTCGACCGCCAAACCTTTCAGGGGAGCATTTGCAAACGTCTGGCAACATTTTTGAGTGAATTGCCAAAAGTCAGATTTTTGATGAAATTGTGACCCAGGGGCTTAGGGATTTTTTCAAAAAATATTTTTCTGCCGGTTAAGTTGTCGAGGGCTGATTTCTTTTCTTGTGATAATAAGCCTTCTGTTTCGACTGCCAAACTTTTCAGGGGAGCATTTGCAAACGTCTGGCAACATTTTTGAGTGAATTGCCAAAAGTCAGATTTTTGAAGAAATTGTGACCCCGGGGCTTAGGGATTTTTTCAAAAAAATCTTTTTCTGCCGGTTAAGTTGTCGAGGGCTGATTTCTTTTCTTGTGATAATAAGCCTTCTGTTTCGACCGCCAAACCTTTCAGGGGAGCATTTGCAAACGTCTGGCAACATTTCTGAGTGAATTGCCAAAAGTCAGATTTTTGATGAAATTGTGACCCTGGGGCTTAGGGATTTTTTCAAAAAATATTTTTCTGCCGGTTAAGTTGTCGAGGGCTGATTTCTTTTCTTGTGATAATAAGCCTTCTGTTTCGACCGCCAGAGCTTTCAGGGGAGCATTGGCAACCGTCTGGCAACATTTTTGAGTGAATTGCCGAAAGTCAGATTTTTGATGAAATTGTGACCCCGGGGCTTAGGGATTTTTTCAAAAAAAAAATTTTTCTGCCAGTTAAGTTGTCGAGGGCTTTTTTTTTTTCTTGTGATAATAAGCCTTCTGTTTCGACCGCCAGAGCTTTCAGGGGAGCACTGGCAACCGTCTGGCAACATTTTTGAGTGAATTGCCAAAAGTCAGATTTTTGATGAAATTGTGACCCCGGGGCTTAGGGATTTTTTCAAAAAATATTTTTCTGCCGGTTAAGTTGTCGAGGGCTGATTTCTTTTCTTGTGATAATAAGCCTTCTGTTTCGACCGCCAGAGCTTTCAGGGGAGCATTGGCAACCGTCTGGCAACATTTTTGAGTGAATTGCCGAAAGTCAGATTTTTGATGAAATTGTGACCCCGGGGCTTAGGGATTTTTTCACAAAATATTTTTCTGCCGGTAAAGTTGTCGAGGGCAGATTTCTTTTCTTGTGATAATAAGCCTTCTGTTTCGACCGCCAGAGCTTTCAGGGGAGCATTTGCAACCGTCTGGCAACATTTCTGAGTGAATTGCCGAAAGTCAGATTTTTGATGAAATTGTGACCCCGGGGCTTAGGGATTTTTTCAAAAAATATTTTTCTGCCGGTTAAGTTGTCGAGGGCTGATTTCTTTTCTTGTGATAATAAGCCTTCTGTTTCGACCGCCAAACCTTTCAGGGGAGCATTTGCAACCGTCTGGCAACATTTCTGAGTGAATTGCCGAAAGTCAGATTTTTGATGAAATTGTGACCCCGGGGCTTAGGGATTTTTTCAAAAAATATTTTTCTGCCGGTTAAGTTGTCGAGGGCTGATTTCTTTTCTTGTGATAATAAGCCTTCTGTTTCGACCGCCAGAGCTTTCAGGGGAGCATTGGCAACCGTCTGGCAACATTTTTGAGTGAATTGCCAAAAGTCAGATTTTTGATGAAATTGTGACCCCGGGGCTTAGGGATTTTTTCAAAAAATATTTTTCTGCTGGTTAAGTTGTCGAGGGCTGATTTCTTTTCTTGTGATAATAAGCCTTCTGTTTCGACTGCCAAACTTTTCAGGGGAGCATTTGCAAACGTCTGGCAACATTTTTGAGTGAATTGCCAAAAGTCAGATTTTTGAAGAAATTGTGACCCCGGGGCTTAGGGATTTTTTCAAAAAAATCTTTTTCTGCCGGTTAAGTTGTCGAGGGCTGATTTCTTTTCTTGTGATAATAAGCCTTCTGTTTCGACCGCCAAACCTTTCAGGGGAGCATTTGCAAACGTCTGGCAACATTTCTGCGTGAATTGCCAAAAGTCAGATTTCTGATGAAATTGTGACCCCGGGGCTTAGGGATTTTTTCAAAAAAATCTTTATCTGCCGGTTAAGTTGTCGAGGGCTGATTTCTTTTCTTGTGATAATAAGCCTTCTGTTTCGACCGCCAAAACTTTCAGGGGAGCATTTGCAACCGTCTGGCAACATTTTTGAGTGAATTGCCGAAAGTCAGATTTTTGATGAAATTGTGACCCCGGGGCTTAGGGATTTTTTCAAAAAATATTTTTCTGCCGGTTAAGTTGTCGAGGGCTGATTTCTTTTCTTGTGATAATAAGCCTTCTGTTTCGACCGCCAAACCTTTCAGGGGAGCATTTGCAAACGTCTGGCAACATTTCTGCGTGAATTGCCAAAAGTCAGATTTCTGATGAAATTGTGACCCCGGGGCTTAGGGATTTTTTCAAAAAAATCTTTATCTGCCGGTTAAGTTGTCGAGGGCTGATTTCTTTTCTTGTGATAATAAGCCTTCTGTTTCGACCGCCAAAACTTTCAGGGGAGCATTTGCAACCGTCTGGCAACATTTTTGAGTGAATTGCCGAAAGTCAGATTTTTGATGAAATTGTGACCCCGGGGCTTAGGGATTTTTTCAAAAAATATTTTTCTGCCGGTTAAGTTGTCGAGGGCTGATTTCTTTTCTTGTGATAATAAGCCTTCTGTTTCGACCGCCAGAGCTTTCAGGGGAGCATTGGCAACCGTCTGTCAACATTTTTGAGTGAATTGCCGAAAGTCAGATTTTTGATGAAATTGTGACCCCGGGGCTTAGGGATTTTTTCAAAAAATATTTTTCTGCCGGTTAAGTTGTCGAGGGCTGATTTCTTTTCTTGTGATAATAAGCCTTCTGTTTCGACCGCCAAACCTTTCAGGGGAGCATTTGCAAACGTCTGGCAACATTTTTGAGTGAATTGCCAAAAGTCAGATTTTTGATGAAATTGTGACCCCGGGGCTTAGGGATTTTATCAAAAAAATCTTTTTCTGCCGGTTAAGTTGTCGAGGGCTGATTTCTTTTCTTGTGATAATAAGCCTTCTGTTTCGACCGCCAGAGCTTTCAGGGGAGCATTGGCAACCGTCTGGCAACATTTTTGAGTGAATTGCCGAAAGTCAGATTTTTGATGAAATTGTGACCCCGGGGCTTAGGGATTTTTTTTGAAAAAAATTTTTTTCTGCCAGTTAAGTTGTCGAGGGCTTTTTTTTTTTCTTGTGATAATAAGCCTTCTGTTTCGACCGCCAGAGCTTTCAGGGGAGCACTGGCAACCGTCTGGCAACATTTTTGAGTGAATTGCCAAAAGTCAGATTTTTGATGAAATTGTGACCCCGGGGCTTAGGGATTTTTTCAAAAAATATTTTTCTGCCGGTTAAGTTGTCGAGGGCTGATTTCTTTTCTTGTGATAATAAGCCTTCTGTTTCGACCGCCAGAGCTTTCAGGGGAGCATTGGCAAACGTCTGGCAACATTTTTGAGTGAATTGCCGAAAGTCAGATTTTTGATGAAATTGTGACCCCGGGGCTTAGGGATTTTTTCACAAAATATTTTTCTGCCGGTAAAGTTGTCGAGGGCAGATTTCTTTTCTTGTGATAATAAGCCTTCTGTTTCGACCGCCAGAGCTTTCAGGGGAGCATTTGCAACCGTCTGGCAACATTTCTGAGTGAATTGCCGAAAGTCAGATTTTTGATGAAATTGTGACCCAGGGGCTTAGGGATTTTTTCAAAAAATATTTTTCTGCCGGTTAAGTTGTCGAGGGCTGATTTCTTTTCTTGTGATAATAAGCCTTCTGTTTCGACTGCCAAACTTTTCAGGGGAGCATTTGCAAACGTCTGGCAACATTTTTGAGTGAATTGCCAAAAGTCAGATTTTTGAAGAAATTGTGACCCCGGGGCTTAGGGATTTTTTCAAAAAAATCTTTTTCTGCCGGTTAAGTTGTCGAGGGCTGATTTCTTTTCTTGTGATAATAAGCCTTCTGTTTCGACCGCCAAACCTTTCAGGGGAGCATTTGCAAACGTCTGGCAACATTTCTGAGTGAATTGCCAAAAGTCAGATTTTTGATGAAATTGTGACCCTGGGGCTTAGGGATTTTTTCAAAAAATATTTTTCTGCCGGTTAAGTTGTCGAGGGCTGATTTCTTTTCTTGTGATAATAAGCCTTCTGTTTCGACCGCCAGAGCTTTCAGGGGAGCATTGGCAACCGTCTGGCAACATTTTTGAGTGAATTGCCGAAAGTCAGATTTTTGATGAAATTGTGACCCCGGGGCTTAGGGATTTTTTCAAAAAAAAAATTTTTCTGCCAGTTAAGTTGTCGAGGGCTTTTTTTTTTTCTTGTGATAATAAGCCTTCTGTTTCGACCGCCAGAGCTTTCAGGGGAGCACTGGCAACCGTCTGGCAACATTTTTGAGTGAATTGCCAAAAGTCAGATTTTTGATGAAATTGTGACCCCGGGGCTTAGGGATTTTTTCAAAAAATATTTTTCTGCCGGTTAAGTTGTCGAGGGCTGATTTCTTTTCTTGTGATAATAAGCCTTCTGTTTCGACCGCCAGAGCTTTCAGGGGAGCATTGGCAACCGTCTGGCAACATTTTTGAGTGAATTGCCGAAAGTCAGATTTTTGATGAAATTGTGACCCCGGGGCTTAGGGATTTTTTCACAAAATATTTTTCTGCCGGTAAAGTTGTCGAGGGCAGATTTCTTTTCTTGTGATAATAAGCCTTCTGTTTCGACCGCCAGAGCTTTCAGGGGAGCATTTGCAACCGTCTGGCAACATTTCTGAGTGAATTGCCGAAAGTCAGATTTTTGATGAAATTGTGACCCCGGGGCTTAGGGATTTTTTCAAAAAATATTTTTCTGCCGGTTAAGTTGTCGAGGGCTGATTTCTTTTCTTGTGATAATAAGCCTTCTGTTTCGACCGCCAGAGCTTTCAGGGGAGCATTTGCAACCGTCTGGCAACATTTCTGAGTGAATTGCCGAAAGTCAGATTTTTGATGAAATTGTGACCCCGGGGCTTAGGGATTTTTTCAAAAAATATTTTTCTGCTGGTTAAGTTGTCGAGGGCTGATTTCTTTTCTTGTGATAATAAGCCTTCTGTTTCGACCGCCAGAGCTTTCAGGGGAGCATTGGCAACGGTCTGGCAAAATTTTTGAGTGAATTGCCAAAAGTCAGATTTTTGATGAAATTGTGACCCCGGGGCTTAGGGATTTTTTCAAAAAATATTTTTCTGCTGGTTAAGTTGTCGAGGGCTGATTTCTTTTCTTGTGATAATAAGCCTTCTGTTTCGACTGCCAAACTTTTCAGGGGAGCATTTGCAAACGTCTGGCAACATTTTTGAGTGAATTGCCAAAAGTCAGATTTTTGAAGAAATTGTGACCCCGGGGCTTAGGGATTTTTTCAAAAAAATCTTTTTCTGCCAGTTAAGTTGTCGAGGGCTGATTTCTTTTCTTGTGATAATAAGCCTTCTGTTTCGACCGCCAAACCTTTCAGGGGAGCATTTGCAAACGTCTGGCAACATTTCTGAGTGAATTGCCAAAAGTCAGATTTTGATGAAATTGTGACCCTGGGGCTTAGGGATTTTTTCAAAAAATATTTTTCTGCCGGTTAAGTTGTCGAGGGCTGATTTCTTTTCTTGTGATAATAAGCCTTCTGTTTCGACCGCCAAACCTTTCAGGGGAGCATTTGCAAACGTCTGGCAACATTTCTGCGTGAATTGCCAAAAGTCAGATTTCTGATGAAATTGTGACCCCGGGGCTTAGGGATTTTTTCAAAAAAATCTTTATCTGCCGGTTAAGTTGTCGAGGGCTGATTTCTTTTCTTGTGATAATAAGCCTTCTGTTTCGACCGCCAAAACTTTCAGGGGAGCATTTGCAACCGTCTGGCAACATTTTTGAGTGAATTGCCGAAAGTCAGATTTTTGATGAAATTGTGACCCCGGGGCTTAGGGATTTTTTCAAAAAATATTTTTCTGCCGGTTAAGTTGTCGAGGGCTGATTTCTTTTCTTGTGATAATAAGCCTTCTGTTTCGACCGCCAGAGCTTTCAGGGGAGCATTGGCAACCGTCTGTCAACATTTTTGAGTGAATTGCCGAAAGTCAGATTTTTGATGAAATTGTGACCCCGGGGCTTAGGGATTTTTTCAAAAAATATTTTTCTGCCGGTTAAGTTGTCGAGGGCTGATTTCTTTTCTTGTGATAATAAGCCTTCTGTTTCGACCGCCAAACCTTTCAGGGGAGCATTTGCAAACGTCTGGCAACATTTTTGAGTGAATTGCCAAAAGTCAGATTTTTGATGAAATTGTGACCCCGGGGCTTAGGGATTTTATCAAAAAAATCTTTTTCTGCCGGTTAAGTTGTCGAGGGCTGATTTCTTTTCTTGTGATAATAAGCCTTCTGTTTCGACCGCCAGAGCTTTCAGGGGAGCATTGGCAACCGTCTGGCAACATTTTTGAGTGAATTGCCGAAAGTCAGATTTTTGATGAAATTGTGACCCCGGGGCTTAGGGATTTTTTTTGAAAAAAAATTTTTTCTGCCAGTTAAGTTGTCGAGGGCTTTTTTTTTTTCTTGTGATAATAAGCCTTCTGTTTCGACCGCCAGAGCTTTCAGGGGAGCACTGGCAACCGTCTGGCAACATTTTTGAGTGAATTGCCAAAAGTCAGATTTTTGATGAAATTGTGACCCCGGGGCTTAGGGATTTTTTCAAAAAATATTTTTCTGCCGGTTAAGTTGTCGAGGGCTGATTTCTTTTCTTGTGATAATAAGCCTTCTGTTTCGACCGCCAGAGCTTTCAGGGGAGCATTGGCAAACGTCTGGCAACATTTTTGAGTGAATTGCCGAAAGTCAGATTTTTGATGAAATTGTGACCCCGGGGCTTAGGGATTTTTTCACAAAATATTTTTCTGCCGGTAAAGTTGTCGAGGGCAGATTTCTTTTCTTGTGATAATAAGCCTTCTGTTTCGACCGCCAGAGCTTTCAGGGGAGCATTTGCAACCGTCTGGCAACATTTCTGAGTGAATTGCCGAAAGTCAGATTTTTGATGAAATTGTGACCCAGGGGCTTAGGGATTTTTTCAAAAAATATTTTTCTGCCGGTTAAGTTGTCGAGGGCTGATTTCTTTTCTTGTGATAATAAGCCTTCTGTTTCGACTGCCAAACCTTTCAGGGGAGCATTTGCAACCGTCTGGCAACATTTCTGAGTGAATTGCCGAAAGTCAGATTTCTGATGAAATTGTGACCCCGGGGCTTAGGGATTTTTTCAAAAAATATTTTTCTGCTGGTTAAGTTGTCGAGGGCTGATTTCTTTTCTTGTGATAATAAGCCTTCTGTTTCGACTGCCAAACTTTTCAGGGGAGCATTTGCAAACGTCTGGCAACATTTTTGAGTGAATTGCCAAAAGTCAGATTTTTGAAGAAATTGTGACCCCGGGGCTTAGGGATTTTTTCAAAAAAATCTTTTTCTGCCGGTTAAGTTGTCGAGGGCTGATTTCTTTTCTTGTGATAATAAGCCTTCTGTTTCGACCGCCAGAGCTTTCAGGGGAGCATTGGCAACCGTCTGGCAACATTTTTGAGTGAATTGCCGAAAGTCAGATTTTTGATGAAATTGTGACCCCGGGGCTTAGTGATTTTTTCAAAAAAAAATTTTTCTGCCAGTTAAGTTGTCGAGGGCTTTTTTTTTCTCTTGTGATAATAAGCCTTCTGTTTCGACCGCCAGAGCTTTCAGGGGAGCACTGGCAACCGTCTGGCAACATTTTTGAGTGAATTGCCAAAAGTCAGATTTTTGATGAAATTGTGACCCCGGGGCTTAGGGATATTTTCAAAAAATATTTTTCTGCCGGTTAAGTTGTCGAGGGCTGATTTCTTTTCTTGTGATAATAAGCCTTCTGTTTCGACCGCCAGAGCTTTCAGGGGAGCATTGGCAACCGTCTGGCAACATTTTTGAGTGAATTGCCGAAAGTCAGATTTTTGATGAAATTGTGACCCCGGGGCTTAGGGATTTTTTCACAAAATATTTTTCTGCCGGTAAAGTAGTCGAGGGCAGATTTCTTTTCTTGTGATAATAAGCCTTCTGTTTCGACCGCCAGAGCTTTCAGGGGAGCATTTGCAACCGTCTGGCAACATTTCTGAGTGAATTGCCGAAAGTCAGATTTTTGATGAAATTGTGACCCAGGGGCTTAGGGATTTTTTCAAAAAATATTTTTCTGCCGGTTAAGTTGTCGAGGGCTGATTTCTTTTCTTGTGATAATAAGCCTTCTGTTTCGACCGCCAAACCTTTCAGGGGAGCATTTGCAACCGTCTGGCAACATTTCTGAGTGAATTGCCGAAAGTCAGATTTCTGATGAAATTGTGACCCCGGGGCTTAGGGATTTTTTCAAAAAATATTTTTCTGCCGGTTAAGTTGTCGAGGGCTGATTTCTTTTCTTGTGATAATAAGCCTTCTGTTTCGACCGCCAGAGCTTTCAGGGGAGCATTGGCAACCGTCTGGCAACATTTTTGAGTGAATTGCCAAAAGTCAGATTTTTGATGAAATTGTGACCCCCGGGGCTTAGGGATTTTTTCAAAAAATATTTTTCTGCTGGTTAAGTTGTCGAGGGCTGATTTCTTTTCTTGTGATAATAAGCCTTCTGTTTCGACTGCCAAACTTTTCAGGGGAGCATTTGCAAACGTCTGGCAACATTTTTGAGTGAATTGCCAAAAGTCAGATTTTTGAAGAAATTGTGACCCCGGGGCTTAGGGATTTTTTCAAAAAAATCTTTTTCTGCCGGTTAAGTTGTCGAGGGCTGATTTCTTTTCTTGTGATAATAAGCCTTCTGTTTCGACCGCCAAACCTTTCAGGGGAGCATTTGCAAACGTCTGGCAACATTTCTGAGTGAATTGCCAAAAGTCAGATTTTTGATGAAATTGTGACCCTGGGGCTTAGGGATTTTTTCAAAAAATATTTTTCTGCCGGTTAAGTTGTCGAGGGCTGATTTCTTTTCTTGTGATAATAAGCCTTCTGTTTCGACCGCCAGAGCTTTCAGGGGAGCATTGGCAACCGTCTGGCAACATTTTTGAGTGAATTGCCGAAAGTCAGATTTTTGATGAAATTGTGACCCCGGGGCTTAGGGATTTTTTCACAAAATATTTTTCTGCCGGTAAAGTAGTCGAGGGCAGATTTCTTTTCTTGTGATAATAAGCCTTCTGTTTCGACCGCCAGAGCTTTCAGGGGAGCATTTGCAACCGTCTGGCAACATTTCTGAGTGAATTGCCGAAAGTCAGATTTTTGATGAAATTGTGACCCAGGGGCTTACGGATTTTTTCAAAAAATATTTTTCTGCCGGTTAAGTTGTCGAGGGCTGATTTCTTTTCTTGTGATAATAAGCCTTCTGTTTCGACCGCCAAACCTTTCAGGGGAGCATTTGCAACCGTCTGGCAACATTTCTGAGTGAATTGCCGAAAGTCAGATTTCTGATGAAATTGTGACCCCGGGGCTTAGGGATTTTTTCAAAAAATATTTTTCTGCCGGTTAAGTTGTCGAGGGCTGATTTCTTTTCTTGTGATAATAAGCCTTCTGTTTCGACCGCCAGAGCTTTCAGGGGAGCATTGGCAACCGTCTGGCAACATTTTTGAGTGAATTGCCAAAAGTCAGATTTTTGATGAAATTGTGACCCCCGGGGCTTAGGGATTTTTTCAAAAAATATTTTTCTGCTGGTTAAGTTGTCGAGGGCTGATTTCTTTTCTTGTGATAATAAGCCTTCTGTTTCGACTGCCAAACTTTTCAGGGGAGCATTTGCAAACGTCTGGCAACATTTTTGAGTGAATTGCCAAAAGTCAGATTTTTGAAGAAATTGTGACCCCGGGGCTTAGGGATTTTTTCAAAAAAATCTTTTTCTGCCGGTTAAGTTGTCGAGGGCTGATTTCTTTTCTTGTGATAATAAGCCTTCTGTTTCGACCGCCAAACCTTTCAGGGGAGCATTTGCAAACGTCTGGCAACATTTCTGAGTGAATTGCCAAAAGTCAGATTTTTGATGAAATTGTGACCCTGGGGCTTAGGGATTTTTTCAAAAAATATTTTTCTGCCGGTTAAGTTGTCGAGGGCTGATTTCTTTTCTTGTGATAATAAGTCTTCTGTTTCGACCGCCAAACCTTTCAGGGGAGCATTTGCAAACGTCTGGCAACATTTCTGCGTGAATTGCCAAAAGTCAGATTTCTGATGAAATTGTGACCCCGGGGCTTAGGGATTTTTTCAAAAAAATCTTTATCTGCCGGTTAAGTTGTCGAGGGCTGATTTCTTTTCTTGTGATAATAAGCCTTCTGTTTCGACCGCCAAAACTTTCAGGGGAGCATTTGCAACCGTCTGGCAACATTTTTGAGTGAATTGCCGAAAGTCAGATTTTTGATGAAATTGTGACCCCGGGGCTTAGGGATTTTTTCAAAAAATATTTTTCTGCCGGTTAAGTTGTCGAGGGCTGATTTCTTTTCTTGTGATAATAAGCCTTCTGTTTCGACCGCCAGAGCTTTCAGGGGAGCATTGGCAACCGTCTGGCAACATTTTTGAGTGAATTGCCGAAAGTCAGATTTTTGATGAAATTGTGACCCCGGGGCTTAGGGATTTTTTCAAAAAAATCTTTTTCTGCCGGTTAAGTTGTCGAGGGCTGATTTCTTTTCTTGTGATAATAAGCCTTCTGTTTCGACCGCCAGAGCTTTCAGGGGAGCATTTGCAACCGTCTGGCAACATTTTTGAGTGAATTGCCGAAAGTCAGATTTTTGATGAAATTGTGACCCCGGGGCTTAGGGATTTTTTCAAAAAAATATTTTTCTGCCGGTTAAGTTGTCGATGGCTGATTTCTTTTCTTGTGATAATAAGCCTTCTGTTTCGACCGCCAAACCTTTCAGGGGAGCATTTGCAAACGTCTGGCAACATTTCTGAGTGAATTGCCAAAAGTCAGATTTTTGATGAAATTGTGACCCTGGGGCTTAGGGATTTTTTCAAAAAATATTTTTCTGCCGGTTAAGTTGTCGAGGGCTGATTTCTTTTCTTGTGATAATAAGTCTTCTGTTTCGACCGCCAAACCTTTCAGGGGAGCATTTGCAAACGTCTGGCAACATTTCTGCGTGAATTGCCAAAAGTCAGATTTCTGATGAAATTGTGACCCCGGGGCTTAGGGATTTTTTCAAAAAAATCTTTATCTGCCGGTTAAGTTGTCGAGGGCTGATTTCTTTTCTTGTGATAATAAGCCTTCTGTTTCGACCGCCAAAACTTTCAGGGGAGCATTTGCAACCGTCTGGCAACATTTTTGAGTGAATTGCCGAAAGTCAGATTTTTGATGAAATTGTGACCCCGGGGCTTAGGGATTTTTTCAAAAAATATTTTTCTGCCGGTTAAGTTGTCGAGGGCTGATTTCTTTTCTTGTGATAATAAGCCTTCTGTTTCGACCGCCAGAGCTTTCAGGGGAGCATTGGCAACCGTCTGGCAACATTTTTGAGTGAATTGCCGAAAGTCAGATTTTTGATGAAATTGTGACCCCGGGGCTTAGGGATTTTTTCAAAAAAATCTTTTTCTGCCGGTTAAGTTGTCGAGGGCTGATTTCTTTTCTTGTGATAATAAGCCTTCTGTTTCGACCGCCAAAGCTTTCAGGGGAGCATTTGCAAACGTCTGGCAACATTTTTGAGTGAATTGCCAAAAGTCAGATTTTTGATGAAATTGTGACCGCGGGGCTTAGGGATTTTTTCAAAAAAATCTTTTTCTGCCGGTTAAGTTGTCGAGGGCTGATTTCTTTTCTTGTGATAATAAGCCTTCTGTTTCGACCGCCAGAGCTTTCAGGGGAGCATTTGCAACCGTCTGGCAACATTTTTGAGTGAATTGCCGAAAGTCAGATTTTTGATGAAATTGTGACCCCGGGGCTTAGGGATTTTTTCAAAAAAATCTTTTTCTGCCGGTTAAGTTGTCGAGGGCTGATTTCTTTTCTTGTGATAATAAGCCTTCTGTTTCGACCGCCAAACCTTTCAGGGGAGCATTTGCAAACGTCTGGCAACATTTTTGAGTGAATTGCCAAAAGTCAGATTTTTGATGAAATTGTGACCCCGGGGCTTAGGGATTTTTTCAAAAAAATCTTTTTCTGCCGGTTAAGTTGTCGAGGGCTGATTTCTTTTCTTGTGATAATAAGCCTTCTGTTTCGACCGCCAGAGCTTTCAGGGGAGCATTGGCAACCGTCTGGCAACATTTTTGAGTGAATTGCCGAAAGTCAGATTTTTGATGAAATTGTGACCCCGGGGCTTAGGGATTTTTTCAAAAAAATCTTTTTCTGCCGGTTAAGTTGTCGAGGGCTTTTTTTTTTCCTTGTGATAATAAGCCTTCTGTTTCGACCGCCAGAGCTTTCAGGGGAGCATTGGCAACTGTCTGGCAACATTTTTGAGTGAATTGCCGAAAGTCAGATTTTTGATGAAATTGTGACCCCGGGGCTTAGGGATTTTTTCAAAAAATATTTTTCTGCCTGTAAAGTTGTCGAGGGCAGATTTCTTTTCTTGTGATAATAAGCCTTCTGTTTCGACCGCCAGAGCTTTCAGGCGAGCATTTGCAACCGTCTGGCAACATTTCTGAGTGAATTGCCGAAAGTCAGATTTTTGATGAAATTGTGACCCCGGGGCTTAGGGATTTTTTCAAAAAATATTTTTCTGCCGGTTAAGTTGTCGAGGGCTGATTTCTTTTCTTTTGATAATAAGCCTTGTGTTTCGACCGCCAAAGCTTTCAGGGGAGCATTTGCAAACGTCTGGCAACATTTTTGAGTGAATTGCCAAAAGTCAGATTTTTGATGAAATTGTGACCCCGGGGCTTAGGGATTTTTTCAAAAAAATCTTTTTCTGCCGGTTAAGTAGTCGAGGGCTGATTTCTTTTCTTGTGATAATAAGCCTTCTGTTTCGACCGCCAGAGCTTTCAGGGGAGCATTGGCAACCGTCTGGCAACATTTTTGAGTGAATTGCCGAAAGTCAGATTTTTGATGAAATTGTGACCCCGGGGCTTAGGGATTTTTTCAAAAAAATCTTTTTCTGCCGGTTAAGTTGTCGAGGGCTTTTTTTTTCCCCTTGTGATAATAAGCCTTCTGTTTCGACCGCCAGAGCTTTCAGGGGAGCATTGGCAACCGTCTGGCAACATTTTTGAGTGAATTTCCGAAAGTCAGATTTTTGATGAAATTGTGACCCCGGGGCTTAGGGATTTTTTCACAAAATATTTTTCTGCCGGTAAAGTTGTCGAGGGCAGATTTCTTTTCTTGTGATAATAAGCCTTCTGTTTCGACCGCCAGAGCTTTCAGGGGAGCATTTGCAACCGTCTGGCAACATTTCTGAGTGAATTGCCGAAAGTCAGATTTTTGATGAAATTGTGACCCCGGGGCTTAGGGATTTTTTCAAAAAATATTTTTCTGCCGGTTAAGTTGTCGAGGGCTGATTTCTTTTCTTGTGATAATAAGCCTTCTGTTTCGACCGCCAAACCTTTCAGGGGAGCATTTGCAACCGTCTGGCAACATTTCTGAGTGAATTGCCGAAAGTCAGATTTTTGATGAAATTGTGACCCCGGGGCTTAGGGATTTTTTCAAAAAATATTTTTCTGCCGGTTAAGTTGTCAAGGGCTGATTTCTTTTCTTGTGATAATAAGCCTTCTGTTTCGACCGCCAGAGCTTTCAGGGGAGCATTGGCAACCGTCTGGCAACATTTTTGAGTGAATTGCCAAAAGTCAGATTTTTGATGAAATTGTGACCCCGGGGCTTAGGGATTTTTTCAAAAAATATTTTTCTGCTGGTTAAGTTGTCGAGGGCTGATTTCTTTTCTTGTGATAATAAGCCTTCTGTTTCGACTGCCAAACTTTTCAGGGGAGCATTTGCAAACATCTGGCAAAATTTTTGAGTGAATTGCCAAAAGTCAGATTTTTGAAGAAATTGTGACCCCGGGGCTTAGGGATTTTTTCAAAAAAATCTTTTTCTGCCGGTTAAGTTGTCGAGGGCTGATTTCTTTTCTTGTGATAATAAGCCTTCTGTTTCGACCGCCAAACCTTTCAGGGGAGCATTTGCAAACGTCTGGCAACATTTCTGAGTGAATTGCCAAAAGTCAGATTTTTGATGAAATTGTGACCCCGGGGCTTAGAGATTTTTTCAAAAAAATCTTTTTCTGCCGGTTAAGTTGTCGAGGGCTGATTTCTTTTCTTGTGATAATAAGCCTTCTGTTTCGACCGCCAAAGCTTTCAGGGGAGCATTGGCAACCGTCTGGCAACATTTTTGAGTGAATTGCCGAAAGACAGATTTTTGATGAAATTGTGACCCCGGGGCTTAGGGATTTTTTCAAAAAATATTTTTCTGCCGGTTAAGTTGTCGAGGGCTGATTTCTTTTCTTGTGATAATAAGCCTTCTGTTTCGACCGCCAAAGCTTTCAGGGGAGCATTTGCAAACGTCTGGCAACATTTTTGAGTGAATTGCCAAAAGTCAGATTTTTGATGAAATTGTGACCCCGGGGCTTAGGGATTTTTTCAAAAAAATCTTTTTCTGCCGGTTAAGTTGTCGAGGGCTGATTTCTTTTCTTGTGATAATAAGCCTTCTGTTTCGACCGCCAGAGCTTTCAGGGGAGCATTGGCAACCGTCTGGCAACATTTTTGAGTGAATTGCCGAAAGTCAGATTTTTGATGAAATTGTGACCCCGGGGCTTAGGGATTTTTTCAAAAAAAAATTTTTCTGCCAGTTAAGTTGTCGAGGGCTTTTTTTTTTCTTGTGATAATAAGCCTTCTGTTTCGACCGCCAGAGCTTTCAGGGGAGCACTGGCAACCGTCTGGCAACATTTTTGAGTGAATTGCCAAAAGTCAGATTTTTGATGAAATTGTGACCCCGGGGCTTAGGGATTTTTTCAAAAAATATTTTTCTGCCGGTTAAGTTGTCGAGGGCTGATTTCTTTTCTTGTGATAATAAGCCTTCTGTTTCGACCGCCAGAGCTTTCAGGGGAGCATTGGCAACCGTCTGGCAACATTTTTGAGTGAATTGCCGAAAGTCAGATTTTTGATGAAATTGTGACCCCGGGGCTTAGGGATTTTTTCACAAAATATTTTTCTGCCGGTAAAGTTGTCGAGGGCAGATTTCTTTTCTTGTGATAATAAGCCTTCTGTTTCGACCGCCAGAGCTTTCAGGGGAGCATTTGCAACCGTCTGGCAACATTTCTGAGTGAATTGCCGAAAGTCAGATTTTTGATGAAATTGTGACCCCGGGGCTTAGGGATTTTTTCAAAAAATATTTTTCTGCCGGTTAAGTTGTCGAGGGCTGATTTCTTTTCTTGTGATAATAAGCCTTCTGTTTCGACCGCCAGAGCTTTCAGGGGAGCATTGGCAACCGTCTGGCAACATTTTTGAGTGAATTGCCGAAAGTCAGATTTTTGATGAAATTGTGACCCCGGGGCTTAGGGATTTTTTCAAAAAATATTTTTCTGCCGGTTAAGTTGTCGAGGGCTGATTTCTTTTCTTGTGATAATAAGCCTTCTGTTTCGACCGCCAGAGCTTTCAGGGGAGCATTGGCAACCGTCTGGCAACATTTTTGAGTGAATTGCCAAAAGTCAGATTTTTGATGAAATTGTGACCCCGGGGCTTGGGGATTTTTTCAAAAAATATTTTTCTGCTGGTTAAGTTGTCGAGGGCTGATTTCTTTTCTTGTGATAATAAGCCTTCTGTTTCGACTGCCAAACTTTTCAGGGGAGCATTTTCAAACGTCTGGCAAAATTTTTGAGTGAATTGCCAAAAGTCAGATTTTTGAAGAAATTGTGACCCCGGGGCTTAGGGATTTTTTCAAAAAAATCTTTTTCTGCCGGTTAAGTTGTCGAGGGCTGATTTCTTTTCTTGTGATAATAAGCCTTCTGTTTCGACCGCCAAACCTTTCAGGGGAGCATTTGCAAACGTCTGGCAACATTTTTGAGTGAATTGCCAAAAGTCAGATTTTTGATGAAATTGTGACCCTGGGGCTTAGGGATTTTTTCAAAAAATATTTTTCTGCCGGTTAAGTTGTCGAGGGCTGATTTCTTTTCTTGTGATAATAAGCCTTCTGTTTCGACCGCCAAACCTTTCAGGGGAGCATTTGCAAACGTCTGGCAACATTTCTGCGTGAATTGCCAAAAGTCAGATTTCTGATGAAATTGTGACCCCGGGGCTTAGGGATTTTTTCAAAAAAATCTTTATCTGCCGGTTAAGTTGTCGAGGGCTGATTTCTTTTCTTGTGATAATAAGCCTTCTGTTTCGACCGCCAGAGATTTCAGGGGAGCATTGGCAACCGTCTGGCAACATTTTTGAGTGAATTGCCGAAAGTAAGATTTTTGATGAAATTGTGACCCCGGGACTTAGGGATTTTTTCAAAAAATATTTTTCAGCCGGTTAAGTTGTCGAGGGCTGATTTCTTTTCTTGTGATAATAAGCCTTCTGTTTCAACCGCCAAAACTTTCAGGGGAGCATTTGCAACCGTCTGGCAACATTTTTGAGTGAATTGCCGAAAGTCAGATTTTTGATGAAATTGTGACCCCGGGGCTTAGGGATTTTTTCAAAAAAATCTTTTTCTGCCGGTTAAGTTGTCGAGGGCTTTTTTTTTTTCCTTGTGATAATAAGCCTTCTGTTTCGACCGCCAGAGCTTTCAGGGGAGCACTGGCAACTGTCTGGCAACATTTTTGAGTGAATTGCCGAAAGTCAGATTTTTGATGAAATTGTGACCCCGGGGCTTAGGGATTTTTTCACAAAATATTTTTCTGCCGGTAAAGTTGTCGAGGGCAGATTTCTTTTCTTGTGATAATAAGCCTTCTGTTTCGACCGCCAGAGCTTTCAGGGGAGCATTTGCAACCGTCTGGCAACATTTCTGAGTGAATTGCCGAAAGTCAGATTTTTGATGAAATCTTGACCCCGGGGCTTAGGGATTTTTTCAAAAAATATTTTTCTGCCGGTTAAGTTGTCGAGGGCTGATTTCTTTTCTTGTGATAATAAGCCTTCTGTTTCGACCGCCAAACCTTTCACGGGAGCATTTGCAACCGTCTGGCAACATTTCTGAGTGAATTGCCGAAAGTCAGATTTTTGATGAAATTGTGACCACGGGGCTTAGGGATTTTTTCAAAAAATATTTTTCTGCCGGTTAAGTTGTCGAGGGCTGATTTCTTTTCTTGTGATAATAAGCCTTCTGTTTCGACCGCCAGAGCTTTCAGGGGAGCATTGGCAACCGTCTGGCAACATTTTTGAGTGAATTGCCAAAAGTCAGATTTTTGATGAAATTGTGACCCCGGGGCTTAGGGATTTTTTCAAAAAATATTTTTCTGCTGGTTAAGTTGTCGAGGGCTGATTTCTTTTCTTGTGATAATAAGCCTTCTGTTTCGACTGCCAAACTTTTCAGGGGAGCATTTGCAAACGTCTGGCAAAATTTTTGAGTGAATTGCCAAAAGTCAGATTTTTGAAGAAATTGTGACCCCGGGGCTTAGGGATTTTTTCAAAAAAATCTTTTTCTGCCGGTTAAGTTGTCGAGGGCTGATTTCTTTTCTTGTGATAATAAGCCTTCTGTTTCGACCGCCAAACCTTTCAGGGGAGCATTTGCAAACGTCTGGCAACATTTCTGAGTGAATTGCCAAAAGTCAGATTTTTGATGAAATTGTGACCCTGGGGCTTAGGGATTTTTTCAAAAAATATTTTTCTGCCGGTTAAGTTGTCGAGGGCTGATTTCTTTTCTTGTGATAATAAGCCTTCTGTTTCGACCGCCAAACCTTTCAGGGGAGCATTTGCAAACGTCTGGCAACATTTCTGCGTGAATTGCCAAAAGTCAGATTTCTGATGAAATTGTGACCCCGGGGCTTAAGGATTTTTTCAAAAAAATCTTTATCTGCCGGTTAAGTTGTCGAGGGCTGATTTCTTTTCTTGTGATAATAAGCCTTCTGTTTCGACCGCCAGAGATTTCAGGGGAGCATTGGCAACCGTCTGGCAACATTTTTGAGTGAATTGCCGAAAGTAAGATTTTTGATGAAATTGTGACCCCGGGACTTAGGGATTTTTTCAAAAAATATTTTTCAGCCGGTTAAGTTGTCGAGGGCTGATTTCTTTTCTTGTGATAATAAGCCTTCTGTTTCAACCGCCAAAACTTTCAGGGGAGCATTTGCAACCGTCTGGCAACATTTTTGAGTGAATTGCCGAAAGTCAGATTTTTGATGAAATTGTGACCCCGGGGCTTAGGGATTTTTTCAAAAAAATCTTTTTCTGCCGGTTAAGTTGTCGAGGGCTTTTTTTTTTTCTTTTGATAATAAGCCTTCTGTTTCGACCACCAGAGCTTTCAGGGGAGCATTGGCAACTGTCTGGCAACATTTTTGAGTGAATTGCCGAAAGTCAGATTTTTGATGAAATTGTGACCCCGGGGCTTAGGGATTTTTTCACAAAATATTTTTCTGCCGGTAAAGTTGTCGAGGGCTGATTTCTTTTCTTGTGATAATAAGCCTTCTGTTTCGACCGCCAGAGCTTTCAGGGGAGCATTTGCAACCGTCTGGCAACATTTCTGAGTGAATTGCCGAAAGTCAGATTTTTGATGAAATTGTGATCCCGGGGCTTAGGGATTTTTTCAAAAAATATTTTTCTGCCGGTTAAGTTGTCGAGGGCTGATTTCTTTTCTTGTGATAATAAGCCTTCTGTTTCGACCGCCAAACCTTTCAGGGGAGCATTTGCAACCGTCTGGCAACATTTCTGAGTGAATTGCCGAAAGTCAGATTTTTGATGAAATTGTGACCCCGGGGCTTAGGGATTTTTTCAAAAAATATTTTTCTGCCGGTTAAGTTGTCGAGGGCTGATTTCTTTTCTTGTGATAATAAGCCTTCTGTTTCGACCGCCAAACCTTTCAGGGGAGCATTTGCAAACGTCTGGCAACATTTCTGCGTGAATTGCCAAAAGTCAGATTTCTGATGAAATTGTGACCCCGGGGCTTAGGGATTTTTTCAAAAAAATCTTTATCTGCCGGTTAAGTTGTCGAGGGCTGATTTCTTTTCTTGTGATAATAAGCCTTCTGTTTCGACCGCCAGAGATTTCAGGGGAGCATTGGCAACCGTCTGGCAACATTTTTGAGTGAATTGCCGAAAGTAAGATTTTTGATGAAATTGTGACCCCGGGACTTAGGGATTTTTTCAAAAAATATTTTTCAGCCGGTTAAGTTGTCGAGGGCTGATTTCTTTTCTTGTGATAATAAGCCTTCTGTTTCAACCGCCAAAACTTTCAGGGGAGCATTTGCAACCGTCTGGCAACATTTTTGAGTGAATTGCCGAAAGTCAGATTTTTGATGAAATTGTGACCCCGGGGCTTAGGGATTTTTTCAAAAAAATCTTTTTCTGCCGGTTAAGTTGTCGAGGGCTTTTTTTTTTTCCTTGTGATAATAAGCCTTCTGTTTCGACCGCCAGAGCTTTCAGGGGAGCATTGGCAACTGTCTGGCAACATTTTTGAGTGAATTGCCGAAAGTCAGATTTTTGATGAAATTGTGACCCCGGGGCTTAGGGATTTTTTCACAAAATATTTTTCTGCCGGTAAAGTTGTCGAGGGCAGATTTCTTTTCTTGTGATAATAAGCCTTCTGTTTCGACCGCCAGAGCTTTCAGGGGAGCATTTGCAACTGTCTGGCAACATTTCTGAGTGAATTGCCGAAAGTCAGATTTTTGATGAAATCTTGACCCCGGGGCTTAGGGATTTTTTCAAAAAATATTTTTCTGCCGGTTAAGTTGTCGAGGGCTGATTTCTTTTCTTGTGATAATAAGCCTTCTGTTTCGACCGCCAAACCTTTCAGGGGAGCATTTGCAACCGTCTGGCAACATTTCTGAGTGAATTGCCGAAAGTCAGATTTTTGATGAAATTGTGACCCAGGGGCTTAGGGATTTTTTCAAAAAATATTTTTCTGCCGGTTAAGTTGTCGAGGGCTGATTTCTTTTCTTGTGATAATAAGCCTTCTGTTTCGACCGCCAGAGCTTTCAGGGGAGCATTGGCAACCGTCTGGCAACATTTTTGAGTGAATTGCCAAAAGTCAGATTTTTGATGAAATTGTGACCCCGGGGCTTAGGGATTTTTTCAAAAAATATTTTTCTGCTGGTTAAGTTGTCGAGGGCTGATTTCTTTTCTTGTGATAATAAGCCTTCTGTTTCGACTGCCAAACTTTTCAGGGGAGCATTTGCAAACGTCTGGCAAAATTTTTGAGTGAATTGCCAAAAGTCAGATTTTTGAAGAAATTGTGACCCCGGGGCTTAGGGATTTTTTCAAAAAAATCTTTTTCTGCCGGTTAAGTTGTCGAGGGCTGATTTCTTTTCTTGTGATAATAAGCCTTCTGTTTCGACCGCCAAACCTTTCAGGGGAGCATTTGCAAACGTCTGGCAACATTTCTGAGTGAATTGCCAAAAGTCAGATTTTTGATGAAATTGTGACCCTGGGGCTTAGGGATTTTTTCAAAAAATATTTTTCTGCCGGTTAAGTTGTCGAGGGCTGATTTCTTTTCTTGTGATAATAAGCCTTCTGTTTCGACCGCCAAACCTTTCAGCGGAGCATTTGCAAACGTCTGGCAACATTTCTGCGTGAATTGCCAAAAGTCAGATTTCTGATGAAATTGTGACCCCGGGGCTTAAGGATTTTTTCAAAAAAATCTTTATCTGCCGGTTAAGTTGTCGAGGGCTGATTTCTTTTCTTGTGATAATAAGCCTTCTGTTTCGACCGCCAGAGATTTCAGGGGAGCATTGGCAACCGTCTGGCAACATTTTTGAGTGAATTGCCGAAAGTAAGATTTTTGATGAAATTGTGACCCCGGGACTTAGGGATTTTTTCAAAAAATATTTTTCAGCCGGTTAAGTTGTCGAGGGCTGATTTCTTTTCTTGTGATAATAAGCCTTCTGTTTCAACCGCCAAAACTTTCAGGGGAGCATTTGCAACCGTCTGGCAACATTTTTGAGTGAATTGCCGAAAGTCAGATTTTTGATGAAATTGTGACCCCGGGGCTTAGGGATTTTTTCAAAAAAATCTTTTTCTGCCGGTTAAGTTGTCGAGGGCTTTTTTTTTTTCTTGTGATAATAAGCCTTCTGTTTCGACCGCCAGAGCTTTCAGGGGAGCATTGGCAACTGTCTGGCAACATTTTTGAGTGAATTGCCGAAAGTCAGATTTTTGATGAAATTGTGACCCCGGGGCTTAGGGATTTTTTCACAAAATATTTTTCTGCCGGTAAAGTTGTCGAGGGCAGATTTCTTTTCTTGTGATAATAAGCCTTCTGTTTCGACCGCCAGAGCTTTCAGGGGAGCATTTGCAACCGTCTGGCAACATTTCTGAGTGAATTGCCGAAAGTCAGATTTTTGATGAAATTGTGATCCCGGGGCTTAGGGATTTTTTCAAAAAATATTTTTCTGCCGGTTAAGTTGTCGAGGGCTGATTTCTTTTCTTGTGATAATAAGCCTTCTGTTTCGACCGCCAAACCTTTCAGGGGAGCATTTGCAACCGTCTGGCAACATTTCTGAGTGAATTGCCGAAAGTCAGATTTTTAATGAAATTGTGACCCCGGGGCTTAGGGATTTTTTCAAAAAATATTTTTCTGCCGGTTAAGTTGTCGAGGGCTGATTTCTTTTCTTGTGATAATAAGCCTTCTGTTTCGACTGCCAGAGCTTTCAGGGGAGCATTGGCAACCGTCTGGCAACATTTTTGAGTGAATTGCCAAAAGTCAGATTTTTGATGAAATTGTGACCCCGGGGCTTAGGGATTTTTTCAAAAAATATTTTTCTGCTGGTTAAGTTGTCGAGGGCTGATTTCTTTTCTTGTGATAATAAGCCTTCTGTTTCGACTGCCAAACTTTTCAGGGGAGCATTTGCAAACGTCTGGCAAAATTTTTGAGTGAATTGCCAAAAGTCAGATTTTTGAAGAAATTGTGACCCCGGGGCTTAGGGATTTTTTCAAAAAAATCTTTTTCTGCCGGTTAAGTTGTCGAGGGCTGATTTCTTTTCTTGTGATAATAAGCCTTCTGTTTCGACCGCCAAACCTTTCAGGGGAGCATTTGCAAACGTCTGGCAACATTTCTGAGTGAATTGCCAAAAGTCAGATTTTTGATGAAATTGTGACCCTGGGGCTTAGGGATTTTTTCAAAAAATATTTTTCTGCCGGTTAAGTTGTCGAGGGCTGATTTCTTTTCTTGTGATAATAAGCCTTCTGTTTCGACCGCCAAACCTTTCAGGGGAGCATTTGCAAACGTCTGGCAACATTTCTGCGTGAATTGCCAAAAGTCAGATTTCTGATGAAATTGTGACCCCGGGGCTTAGGGATTTTTTCAAAAAAATCTTTATCTGCCGGTTAAGTTGTCGAGGGCTGATTTCTTTTCTTGTGATAATAAGCCTTCTGTTTCGACCGCCAGAGATTTCAGGGGAGCATTGGCAACCGTCTGGCAACATTTTTGAGTGAATTGCCGAAAGTAAGATTTTTGATGAAATTGTGACCCCGGGACTTAGGGATTTTTTCAAAAAATATTTTTCAGCCGGTTAAGTTGTCGAGGGCTGATTTCTTTTCTTGTGATAATAAGCCTTCTGTTTCAACCGCCAAAACTTTCAGGGGAGCATTTGCAACCGTCTGGCAACATTTTTGAGTGAATTGCCGAAAGTCAGATTTTTGATGAAATTGTGACCCCGGGGCTTAGGGATTTTTTCAAAAAATATTTTTCTGCCGGTTAAGTTGTCGAGGGCAGATTTCTTTTCTTGTGATAATAAGCCTTCTGTTTCGACCGCCAGAGCTTTCAGGGGAGCATTGGCAACCGTCTGGCAACATTTTTGAGTGAATTGCCGAAAGTCAGATTTTTGATGAAATTGTGACCCCGGGGCTTAGGGATTTTTTCAAAAAAATCTTTTTCTGCCGGTTAAGTTGTCGAGGGCTGATTTCTTTTCTTGTGATAATAAGCCTTCTGTTTCGACCGCCAAAGCTTTCAGGGGAGCATTTGCAAACGTCTGGCAACATTTTTGAGTGAATTGCCAAAAGTCAGATTTTTGATGAAATTGTGACCCCGGGGCTTAGGGATTTTTTCAAAAAAATCTTTTTCTGCCGGTTAAGTTGTCGAGGGCTGATTTCTTTTCTTGTGATAATAAGCCTTCTGTTTCGACCGCCAGAGCTTTCAGGGGAGCATTGGAAACCGTCTGGCAACATTTTTGAGTGAATTGCCGAAAGTCAGATTTTTGATGAAATTGTGACCCCGGGGCTTAGGGATTTTTTCAAAAAAATCTTTTTCTGCCGGTTAAGTTGTCGAGGGCTGATTTCTTTTCTTGTGATAATAAGCCTTCTGTTTCGACCGCCAAACCTTTCAGGGGAGCATTTGCAAACGTCTGGCAACATTTTTGAGTGAATTGCCAAAAGTCAGATTTTTGATGAAATTGTGACACCGGGGCTTAGGGATTTTTTCAAAAAAATCTTTTTCTGCCGGTTAAGTTGTCGAGGGCTGATTTCTTTTCTTGTGATAATAAGCCTTCTTTTTCGACCGCCAGAGCTTTCAGGGGAGCATTGGCAACCGTCTGGCAACATTTTTGAGTGAATTGCCGAAAGTCAGATTTTTGATGAAATTGTGACCCCGGGGCTTAGGGATTTTTTCAAAAAATTCTTTTTCTGCCGGTTAAGTTGTCGAGGGCTTTTTTTTCCCCTTGTGATAATAAGCCTTCTGTTTCGACCGCCAGAGCTTTCAGGGGAGTATTGGCAACTGTCTGGCAACATTTTTGAGTGAATTGCCGAAAGTCAGATTTTTGATGAAATTGTGACCCCGGGGCTTAGGGATTTTTTCAAAAAATATTTTTCTGCCTGTAAAGTTGTCGAGGGCAGATTTCTTTTCTTGTGATAATAAGCCTTCTGTTTCGACCGCCAGAGCTTTCAGGGGAGCATTTGCAACCGTCTGGCAACATTTCTGAGTGAATTGCCGAAAGTCAGATTTTTGATGAAATTGTGACCCCGGGGCTTAGGGATTTTTTCAAAAAATATTTTTCTGCCGGTTAAGTTGTCGAGGGCTGATTTCTTTTCTTGTGATAAAAAGCCTTCTGTTTCGACCGCCAAAGCTTTCAGGGGAGCATTTGCAAACGTCTCGCAACATTTTTGAGTGAATTGCCAAAAGTCAGATTTTTGATGAAATTGTGACCCCGGGGCTTAGGGATTTTTTCAAAAAAATATTTTTCTGCCGGTTAAGTAGTCGAGGGCTGATTTCTTTTCTTGTGATAATAAGCCTTCTGTTTCGACCGCCAGAGCTTTCAGGGGAGCATTGGCAACCGTCTGGCAACATTTTTGAGTGAATTGCCGAAAGTCAGATTTTTGATGAAATTGTGACCCCGGGGCTTAGGGATTTTTTCAAAAAAATCTTTTTCTGCCGGTTAAGTTGTCGAGGGCTTTTTTTTTTCCCTTGTGATAATAAACCTTCTGTTTCGACCGCCAGAGCTTTCAGGGGAGCATTGGCAACCGTCTGGCAACATTTTTGAGTGAATTGCTTAAAGTCAGATTTTTGATGAAATTGTGACCCCGGGGCTTAGGGATTTTTTCAAAAAATATTTTTCTGCCGGTTAAGTTGTCGAGGGATGATTTCTTTTCTTGTGATAATAAGCCTTCTGTTTCGACCGCCAGAGCTTTCAGGGGAGCATTGGCAACCGTCTGGCAACATTTCTGAGTGAATTGCCGAAAGTCAGATTTTTGATGAAATTGTGACCCCGGGGCTTAGGGATTTTTTCAAAAAAATCTTTTTCTGCCGGTTAAGTTGTCGAGGGCTGATTTCTTTTCTTGTGATAATAAGCCTTCTGTTTCGACCGCCAGAGCTTTCAGGGGAGCATTGGCAACCGTCTGGCAACATTTTTGAGTGAATTGCCGAAAGTCAGATTTTTGATGAAATTGTGACCCCGGGGCTTAGGGATTTTTTCAAAAAAATATTTTTCTGCCGGTTAAGTTGTCGAGGGCTGATTTCTTTTCTTGTGATAATAAGCCTTCTGTTTCGACCGCCAAACTTTTCAGGGGAGCATTTGCAAACGTCTGGCAACATTTTTGAGTGAATTGCCAAAAGTCAGATTTTTGATGAAATTGTGACACCGGGGCTTAGGGATTTTTTCAAAAAAATCTTTTTCTTCCGGTTAAGTTGTCGAGGGCTGATTTCTTTTCTTGTGATAATAAGCCTTCTGTTTCGACCGCCAGAGCTTTCAGGGGAGCATTGGCAACCGTCTGGCAACATTTTTGAGTGAATTGCCGAAAGTCAGATTTTTGATGAAATTGTGACCCCGGGGCTTAGGGATTTTTTCAAAAAAATCTTTTTCTGCCGGTTAAGTTGTCGAGGCCTGATTTCTTTTCTTGTGATAATAAGCCTTCTGTTTCGACCGCCAGAGCTTTCAGGGGAGCATTGGCAACCGTCTGGCAACATTTTTGAGTGAATTGCCGAAAGTCAGATTTTTGATGAAATTGTGACCCCGGGGCTTAGGGATTTTTTCAAAAAAATATTTTTCTGCCGGTTAAGTTGTCGAGGGCTGATTTCTTTTCTTGTGATAATAAGCCTTCTGTTTCGACCGCCAGAGCTTTCAGGGGAGCATTGGCAACCGTCTGGCAACATTTTTGAGTGAATTGCCAAAAGTCAGATTTTTGATGAAATTGTGACCCCGGGGCTTAGGGATTTTTTCAAAAAAATCTTTTTCTGCCGGTTAAGTTGTCGAGGGCTGATTTCTTTTCTTGTGATAATAAGCCTTCTGTTTCGACCGCCAAAGCTTTCAGGGGAGCATTTGCAAACGTCTGGCAACATTTTTGAGTGAATTGCCGAAAGTCAGATTTTTGATGAAATTGTGACCCCGGGGCTTAGGGATTTTTTCAAAAAAATCTTTTTCTGCCGGTTAAGTTGTCGAGGGCTTTTTTTTTTCCCTTGTGATAATAAACCTTCTGTTTCGACCGCCAGAGCTTTCAGGGGAGCATTGGCAACCGTCTGGCAACATTTTTGAGTGAATTGCTTAAAGTCAGATTTTTGATGAAATTGTGACCCCGGGGCTTAGGGATTTTTTCAAAAAATATTTTTCTGCCGGTTAAGTTGTCGAGGGATGATTTCTTTTCTTGTGATAATAAGCCTTCTGTTTCGACCGCCAGAGCTTTCAGGGGAGCATTGGCAACCGTCTGGCAACATTTCTGAGTGAATTGCCGAAAGTCAGATTTTTGATGAAATTGTGACCCCGGGGCTTAGGGATTTTTTCAAAAAAATCTTTTTCTGCCGGTTAAGTTGTCGAGGGCTGATTTCTTTTCTTGTGATAATAAGCCTTCTGTTTCGACCGCCAGAGCTTTCAGGGGAGCATTTGCAACCGTCTGGCAAGATTTCTGAGTGAATTGCCGAAAGTCAGATTTTTGATGAAATTGTGACCCCGGGGCTTAGGGATTTTTTCAAAAAATATTTTTCTGCCGGTTAAGTTGTCGAGGGCTGATTTCTTTTCTTGTGATAATAAGCCTTCTGTTTCGACCGCCAGAGCTTTCAGGGGAGCATTGGCAACCGTCTGGCAACATTTTTGAGTGAATTGCCGAAAGTCAGATTTTTGATGAAATTGTGACCGCGGGGCTTAGGGATTTTTTCAAAAAAATCTTTTTCTGCCGGTTAAGTTGTCGAGGGCTTTTTTTTTTTCCTTGTGATAATAAGCCTTCTGTTTCGACCGCCAGAGCTTTCAGGGGAGCATTGGCAACTGTCTGGCAACATTTTTGAGTGAATTGCCGAAAGTCAGATTTTTGATGAAATTGTGACCCCGGGGCTTAGGGATTTTTTCAAAAAATATTTTTCTGCCGGTAAAGTTGTCGAGGGCAGATTTCTTTTCTTGTGATAATAAGCCTTCTGTTTCGACCGCCAGAGCTTTCAGGGGAGCATTGAAAACCGTCTGGCAACATTTTTGAGTGAATTGCCGAAAGTCAGATTTTTGATGAAATTGTGACCCCGGGGCTTAGGGATTTTTTCAAAAAATCTTTTTCTGCCGGTTAAGTTGTCGAGGGCTGATTTCTTTTCTTGTGATAATAAGCCTTCTGTTTCGACCGCCAGAGCTTTCAGGGGAGCATTGGCAACCGTCTGGCAACATTTTTGAGTGAATTGCCGAAAGTCAGATTTTTGATGAAATTGTGACCCCGGGGCTTAGGGATTTTTTCAAAAAAATATTTCTCTGCCGGTTAAGTTGTCGAGGGCTGATTTCTTTTCTTGTGATAATAAGCCTTCTGTTTCGACCGCCAGAGCTTTCAGGGGAGCATTGGCAACCGTCTGGCAACATTTTTGAGTGAATTGCCGAAAGTCAGATTTTTGATGAAATTGTGACCCCGGGGCTTAGGGATTTTTTCAAAAAATATTTTTCTGCCGGTTAAGTTGTCGAGGGCTGATTTCTTTTCTTGTGATAATAAGCCTTCTGTTTCGAGCGCCAAAGCTTTCAGGGGAGCATTTGCAAACGTCTGGCAACATTTTTGAGTGAATTGCAAAAGTCAGATGTTTGATGAAATTGTGACCCCGGGGCTTAGGGATTTTTTCAAAAAAATCTTTTTCTGCCGGTTAAGTTGTCGAGGGCTGATTTCTTTTCTTGTGATAATAAGCCTTCTGTTTCGACCGCCAGAGCTTTCAGGGGAGCATTGGCAACCGTCTGGCAACATCTTTGAGTGAATTGCCAAAAGTCAGATTTTTGATGAAATTGTGACCCCGGGGCTTAGGGATTTTTTCAAAAAATATTTTTCAGCCGGTTAAGTTGTCGAGGCCTGATTTCTTTTCTTGTGATAATTAGCCTTCTGTTTCGACCGCCAAAGCTTTCAGCGGAGCATTTGCAAACGTCTGGCAACATTTTTGAGTGAATTGCCGAAAGTCAGATTTTTGATGAAATTGTGACCCCGGGGTTTGGGATTTTTTCAAAAAATATTTTTCTGCCGGTTAAGTTGTCGAGGGCTGATTTCTTTTCTTGTGATAATAAGCCTTCTGTTTCGACCGCCAAAGCTTTCAGGGGAGCATTTGCAACCGTCTGGCAAGATTTCTGAGTGAATTGCCAAAAGTCAGATTTTTGATGAAATTGTGACCCCGGGGCTTAGGGATTTTTTCAAAAAAATCTTTTTCTGCCGGTTAAGTTGTCGAGGGCTTTTTTTTTTCCCTTGTGATAATAAGCCTTCTGTTTCGAACGCCAGAGCTTTCAGGGGAGCATTGGCAACTGTCTGGCAACATTTTTGAGTGAATTGCCGAAAGTCAGATTTTTGATGATATTGTGACCCCGGGGCTTAGGGATTTTTTCAAAAAATATTTTTCTTCCTGTAAAGTTGTCGAGGGCTGATTTCTTTTCTTGTGATAATAAGCCTTCTGTTTCGACTGCCAGAGCTTTCAGGGGAGCATTGGCAACCGTCTGGCAACATTTTTGAGTGAATTGCCAAAAGTCAGATTTTTGATGAAATTGTGACCCCGGGGCTTAGGGATTTTTTCAAAAAATATTTTTCTGCTGGTTAAGTTGTCGAGGGCTGATTTCTTTTCTTGTGATAATAAGCCTTCTGTTTCGACTGCCAAACTTTTCAGGGGAGCATTTGCAAACATCTGGCAAAATTTTTGAGTGAATTGCCAAAAGTCAGATTTTTGAAGAAATTGTGACCCCGGGGCTTAGGGATTTTTTCAAAAAAATCTTTTTCTGCCGGTTAAGTTGTCGAGGGCTGATTTCTTTTCTTGTGATAATAAGCCTTCTGTTTCGACCGCCAAACCTTTCAGGGGAGCATTTGCAAACGTCTGGCAACATTTCTGAGTGAATTGCCAAAAGTCAGATTTTTGATGAAATTGTGACCCTGGGGCTTAGGGATTTTTTCAAAAAATATTTTTCTGCCGGTTAAGTTGTCGAGGGCTGATTTCTTTTCTTGTGATAATAAGCCTTCTGTTTCGACCGCCAAACCTTTCAGGGGAGCATTTGCAAACGTCTGGCAACATTTCTGCGTGAATTGCCAAAAGTCAGATTTCTGATGAAATTGTGACCCCGGGGCTTAGGGATTTTTTCAAAAAAATCTTTATCTGCCGGTTAAGTTGTCGAGGGCTGATTTCTTTTCTTGTGATAATAAGCCTTCTGTTTCGACCGCCAGAGATTTCAGGGGAGCATTGGCAACCGTCTGGCAACATTTTTGAGTGAATTGCCGAAAGTAAGATTTTTGATGAAATTGTGACCCCGGGACTTAGGGATTTTTTCAAAAAATATTTTTCAGCCGGTTAAGTTGTCGAGGGCTGATTTCTTTTCTTGTGATAATAAGCCTTCTGTTTCAACCGCCAAAACTTTCAGGGGAGCATTTGCAACCGTCTGGCAACATTTTTGAGTGAATTGCCGAAAGTCAGATTTTTGATGAAATTGTGACCCCGGGGCTTAGGGATTTTTTCAAAAAATATTTTTCTGCCGGTTAAGTTGTCGAGGGCTGATTTCTTTTCTTGTGATAATAAGCCTTCTGTTTCGACCGCCAGAGCTTTCAGGGGAGCATTGGCAACCGTCTGGCAACATTTTTGAGTGAATTGCCGAAAGTCAGATTTTTGATGAAATTGTGACCCCGGGGCTTAGGGATTTTTTCAAAAAAATCTTTTTCTGCCGGTTAAGTTGTCGAGGGCTGATTTCTTTTCTTGTGATAATAAGCCTTCTGTTTCGACCGCCAAAGCTTTCAGGGGAGCATTTGCAAACGTCTGGCAACATTTTTGAGTGAATTGCCAAAAGTCAGATTTTTGATGAAATTGTGACCCCGGGGCTTAGGGATTTTTTCAAAAAAATCTTTTTCTGCCGGTTAAGTTGTCGAGGGCTGATTTCTTTTCTTGTGATAATAAGCCTTCTGTTTCGACCGCCAGAGCTTTCAGGGGAGCATTGGAAACCGTCTGGCAACATTTTTGAGTGAATTGCCGAAAGTCAGATTTTTGATGAAATTGTGACCCCGGGGCTTAGGGATTTTTTCAAAAAAATCTTTTTCTGCCGGTTAAGTTGTCGAGGGCTGATTTCTTTTCTTGTGATAATAAGCCTTCTGTTTCGACCGCCAAACCTTTCAGGGGAGCATTTGCAAACGTCTGGCAACATTTTTGAGTGAATTGCCAAAAGTCAGATTTTTGATGAAATTGTGACACCGGGGCTTAGGGATTTTTTCAAAAAAATCTTTTTCTGCCGGTTAAGTTGTCGAGGGCTGATTTCTTTTCTTGTGATAATAAGCCTTCTTTTTCGACCGCCAGAGCTTTCAGGGGAGCATTGGCAACCGTCTGGCAACATTTTTGAGTGAATTGCCGAAAGTCAGATTTTTGATGAAATTGTGACCCCGGGGCTTAGGGATTTTTTCAAAAAAATCTTTTTCTGCCGGTTAAGTTGTCGAGGGCTGATTTCTTTTCTTGTGATAATAAGCCTTCTGTTTCGACCGCCAGAGCTTTCAGGGGAGCATTGGCAACCGTCTGGCAACATTTTTGAGTGAATTGCCAAAAGTCAGATTTTTGATGAAATTGTGACCCCGGGGCTTAGGGATTTTTTCAAAAAAATCTTTTTCTGCCGGTTAAGTTGTCGAGGGCTGATTTCTTTTCTTGTGATAATAAGCCTTCTGTTTCGACCGCCAAAGCTTTCAGGGGAGCATTTGCAAACGTCTGGCAACATTTTTGAGTGAATTGCCGAAAGTCAGATTTTTGATGAAATTGTGACCCCGGGGCTTAGGGATTTTTTCAAAAAAATCTTTTTCTGCCGGTTAAGTTGTCGAGGGCTTTTTTTTTTCCCTTGTGATAATAAACCTTCTGTTTCGACCGCCAGAGCTTTCAGGGGAGCATTGGCAACCGTCTGGCAACATTTTTGAGTGAATTGCTTAAAGTCAGATTTTTGATGAAATTGTGACCCCGGGGCTTGGGGATTTTTTCAAAAAATATTTTTCTGCCGGTTAAGTTGTCGAGGGATGATTTCTTTTCTTGTGATAATAAGCCTTCTGTTTCGACCGCCAGAGCTTTCAGGGGAGCATTGGCAACCGTCTGGCAACATTTCTGAGTGAATTGCCGAAAGTCAGATTTTTGATGAAATTGTGACCCCGGGGCTTAGGGATTTTTTCAAAAAAATCTTTTTCTGCCGGTTAAGTTGTCGAGGGCTGATTTCTTTTCTTGTGATAATAAGCCTTCTGTTTCGACCGCCAAACCTTTCAGGGGAGCATTTGCAAACGTCTGGCAACATTTTTGAGTGAATTGCCAAAAGTCAGATTTTTGATGAAATTGTGACCCCGGGGCTTAGGGATTTTTTCAAAAAAATCTTTTTCTGCCGGTTAAGTTGTCGAGGGCTTTTTTTTTTCCCTTGTGATAATAAGCCTTCTGTTTCGAACGCCAGAGCTTTCAGGGGAGCATTGGCAACTGTCTGGCAACATTTTTGAGTGAATTGCCGAAAGTCAGATTTTTGATGAAATTGTGACCCCGGGGCTTAGGGATTTTTTCAAAAAATATTTTTCTTCCTGTAAAGTTGTCGAGGGCAGATTTCTTTTCTTGTGATAATAAGCCTTCTGTTTCGACCGCCAGAGCTTTCAGGGGAGCATTTGCAACCGTCTGGCAACATTTCTGAGTGAATTGCCGAAAGTCAGATTTTTGATGAAATTGTGACCCCGGGGCTTAGGGATTTTTTCAAAAAATATTTTTCTGCCGGTTAAGTTGTCGAGGGCTGATTTCTTTTCTTGTGATAATAAGCCTTCTGTTTCGACCGCCAGAGCTTTCAGGGGAGCATTGGCAACCGTCTGGCAACATTTTTGAGTGAATTGCCGAAAGTCAGATTTTTGATGAAATTGTGACCGCGGGGCTTAGGGATTTTTTCAAAAAAATCTTTTTCTGCCGGTTAAGTTGTCGAGGGCTTTTTTTTTTTCCTTGTGATAATAAGCCTTCTGTTTCGACCGCCAGAGCTTTCAGGGGAGCATTGGCAACTGTCTGGCAACATTTTTGAGTGAATTGCCGAAAGTCAGATTTTTGATGAAATTGTGACCCCGGGGCTTAGGGATTTTTTCAAAAAATATTTTTCTGCCGGTAAAGTTGTCGAGGGCAGATTTCTTTTCTTGTGATAATAAGCCTTCTGTTTCGACCGCCAGAGCTTTCAGGGGAGCATTGAAAACCGTCTGGCAACATTTTTGAGTGAATTGCCGAAAGTCAGATTTTTGATGAAATTGTGACCCCGGGGCTTAGGGATTTTTTCAAAAAATCTTTTTCTGCCGGTTAAGTTGTCGAGGGCTGATTTCTTTTCTTGTGATAATAAGCCTTCTGTTTCGACCGCCAAAGCTTTCAGGGGAGCATTGGCAACCGTCTGGCAACATTTTTGAGTGAATTGCCGAAAGTCAGATTTTTGATGAAATTGTGACCCCGGGGCTTAGGGATTTTTTCAAAAAAATCTTTTTCTGCCGGTTAAGTTGTCGAGGCCTGATTTCTTTTCTTGTGATAATAAGCCTTCTGTTTCGACCGCCAGAGCTTTCAGGGGAGCATTGGCAACCGTCTGGCAACATTTTTGAGTGAATTGCCGAAAGTCAGATTTTTGATGAAATTGTGACCCCGGGGCTTAGGGATTTTTTCAAAAAAATATTTCTCTGCCGGTTAAGTTGTCGAGGGCTGATTTCTTTTCTTGTGATAATAAGCCTTCTGTTTCGACCGCCAGAGCTTTCAGGGGAGCATTGGCAACCGTCTGGCAACATTTTTGAGTGAATTGCCGAAAGTCAGATTTTTGATGAAATTGTGACCCCGGGGCTTAGGGATTTTTTCAAAAAATATTTTTCTGCCGGTTAAGTTGTCGAGGGCTGATTTCTTTTCTTGTGATAATAAGCCTTCTGTTTCGAGCGCCAAAGCTTTCAGGGGAGCATTTGCAAACGTCTGGCAACATTTTTGAGTGAATTGCAAAAGTCAGATGTTTGATGAAATTGTGACCCCGGGGCTTAGGGATTTTTTCAAAAAAATCTTTTTCTGCCGGTTAAGTTGTCGAGGGCTGATTTCTTTTCTTGTGATAATAAGCCTTCTGTTTCGACCGCCAGAGCTTTCAGGGGAGCATTGGCAACCGTCTGGCAACATCTTTGAGTGAATTGCCAAAAGTCAGATTTTTGATGAAATTGTGACCCCGGGGCTTAGGGATTTTTTCAAAAAATATTTTTCAGCCGGTTAAGTTGTCGAGGCCTGATTTCTTTTCTTGTGATAATTAGCCTTCTGTTTCGACCGCCAAAGCTTTCAGCGGAGCATTTGCAAACGTCTGGCAACATTTTTGAGTGAATTGCCGAAAGTCAGATTTTTGATGAAATTGTGACCCCGGGGTTTGGGATTTTTTCAAAAAATATTTTTCTGCCGGTTAAGTTGTCGAGGGCTGATTTCTTTTCTTGTGATAATAAGCCTTCTGTTTCGACCGCCAAAGCTTTCAGGGGAGCATTTGCAACCGTCTGGCAAGATTTCTGAGTGAATTGCCAAAAGTCAGATTTTTGATGAAATTGTGACCCCGGGGCTTAGGGATTTTTTCAAAAAAATCTTTTTCTGCCGGTTAAGTTGTCGAGGGCTTTTTTTTTTCCCTTGTGATAATAAGCCTTCTGTTTCGAACGCCAGAGCTTTCAGGGGAGCATTGGCAACTGTCTGGCAACATTTTTGAGTGAATTGCCGAAAGTCAGATTTTTGATGATATTGTGACCCCGGGGCTTAGGGATTTTTTCAAAAAATATTTTTCTGCCGGTAAAGTTGTCGAGGGCAGATTTCTTTTCTTGTGATAATAAGCCTTCTGTTTCGACCGCCAGAGCTTTCAGGGGAGCATTGAAAACCGTCTGGCAACATTTTTGAGTGAATTGCCGAAAGTCAGATTTTTGATGAAATTGTGACCCCGGGGCTTAGGGATTTTTTCAAAAAATCTTTTTCTGCCGGTTAAGTTGTCGAGGGCTGATTTCTTTTCTTGTGATAATAAGCCTTCTGTTTCGACCGCCAAAGCTTTCAGGGGAGCATTGGCAACCGTCTGGCAACATTTTTGAGTGAATTGCCGAAAGTCAGATTTTTGATGAAATTGTGACCCCGGGGCTTAGGGATTTTTTCAAAAAAATCTTTTTCTGCCGGTTAAGTTGTCGAGGCCTGATTTCTTTTCTTGTGATAATAAGCCTTCTGTTTCGACCGCCAGAGCTTTCAGGGGAGCATTGGCAACCGTCTGGCAACATTTTTGAGTGAATTGCCGAAAGTCAGATTTTTGATGAAATTGTGACCCCGGGGCTTAGGGATTTTTTCAAAAAAATATTTCTCTGCCGGTTAAGTTGTCGAGGGCTGATTTCTTTTCTTGTGATAATAAGCCTTCTGTTTCGACCGCCAGAGCTTTCAGGGGAGCATTGGCAACCGTCTGGCAACATTTTTGAGTGAATTGCCGAAAGTCAGATTTTTGATGAAATTGTGACCCCGGGGCTTAGGGATTTTTTCAAAAAATATTTTTCTGCCGGTTAAGTTGTCGAGGGCTGATTTCTTTTCTTGTGATAATAAGCCTTCTGTTTCGAGCGCCAAAGCTTTCAGGGGAGCATTTGCAAACGTCTGGCAACATTTTTGAGTGAATTGCAAAAGTCAGATGTTTGATGAAATTGTGACCCCGGGGCTTAGGGATTTTTTCAAAAAAATCTTTTTCTGCCGGTTAAGTTGTCGAGGGCTGATTTCTTTTCTTGTGATAATAAGCCTTCTGTTTCGACCGCCAGAGCTTTCAGGGGAGCATTGGCAACCGTCTGGCAACATCTTTGAGTGAATTGCCAAAAGTCAGATTTTTGATGAAATTGTGACCCCGGGGCTTAGGGATTTTTTCAAAAAATATTTTTCAGCCGGTTAAGTTGTCGAGGCCTGATTTCTTTTCTTGTGATAATTAGCCTTCTGTTTCGACCGCCAAAGCTTTCAGCGGAGCATTTGCAAACGTCTGGCAACATTTTTGAGTGAATTGCCGAAAGTCAGATTTTTGATGAAATTGTGACCCCGGGGTTTGGGATTTTTTCAAAAAATATTTTTCTGCCGGTTAAGTTGTCGAGGGCTGATTTCTTTTCTTGTGATAATAAGCCTTCTGTTTCGACCGCCAAAGCTTTCAGGGGAGCATTTGCAACCGTCTGGCAAGATTTCTGAGTGAATTGCCAAAAGTCAGATTTTTGATGAAATTGTGACCCCGGGGCTTAGGGATTTTTTCAAAAAAATCTTTTTCTGCCGGTTAAGTTGTCGAGGGCTTTTTTTTTTCCCTTGTGATAATAAGCCTTCTGTTTCGAACGCCAGAGCTTTCAGGGGAGCATTGGCAACTGTCTGGCAACATTTTTGAGTGAATTGCCGAAAGTCAGATTTTTGATGATATTGTGACCCCGGGGCTTAGGGATTTTTTCAAAAAATATTTTTCTTCCTGTAAAGTTGTCGAGGGCAGATTTCTTTTCTTGTGATAATAAGCCTTCTGTTTCGACCGCCAGAGCTTTCAGGGGAGCATTTGCAACCGTCTGGCAACATTTCTGAGTGAATTGCCGAAAGTCAGATTTTTGATGAAATTGTGACCCCGGGGCTTAGGGATTTTTTCAAAAAATATTTTTCTGCCGGTTAAGTTGTCGAGGGCTGATTTCTTTTCTTGTGATAATAAGCCTTCTGTTTCGACCGCCAGAGCTTTCAGGGGAGCATTGGCAACCGTCTGGCAACATTTTTGAGTGAATTGCCGAAAGTCAGATTTTTGATGAAATTGTGACCCCGGGGCTTAGGGATTTTTTCAAAAAAATCTTTTTCTGCCGGTTAAGTTGTCGAGGGCTTTTTTTTTTCCCTTGTGATAATAAGCCTTCTGTTTCGAACGCCAGAGCTTTCAGGGGAGCATTGGCAACTGTCTGGCAACATTTTTGAGTGAATTGCCGAAAGTCAGATTTTTGATGATATTGTGACCCCGGGGCTTAGGGATTTTTTCAAAAAATATTTTTCTGCCGGTAAAGTTGTCGAGGGCAGATTTCTTTTCTTGTGATAATAAGCCTTCTGTTTCGACCGCCAGAGCTTTCAGGGGAGCATTGAAAACCGTCTGGCAACATTTTTGAGTGAATTGCCGAAAGTCAGATTTTTGATGAAATTGTGACCCCGGGGCTTAGGGATTTTTTCAAAAAATCTTTTTCTGCCGGTTAAGTTGTCGAGGGCTGATTTCTTTTCTTGTGATAATAAGCCTTCTGTTTCGACCGCCAAAGCTTTCAGGGGAGCATTGGCAACCGTCTGGCAACATTTTTGAGTGAATTGCCGAAAGTCAGATTTTTGATGAAATTGTGACCCCGGGGCTTAGGGATTTTTTCAAAAAAATCTTTTTCTGCCGGTTAAGTTGTCGAGGCCTGATTTCTTTTCTTGTGATAATAAGCCTTCTGTTTCGACCGCCAGAGCTTTCAGGGGAGCATTGGCAACCGTCTGGCAACATTTTTGAGTGAATTGCCGAAAGTCAGATTTTTGATGAAATTGTGACCCCGGGGCTTAGGGATTTTTTCAAAAAAATATTTCTCTGCCGGTTAAGTTGTCGAGGGCTGATTTCTTTTCTTGTGATAATAAGCCTTCTGTTTCGACCGCCAGAGCTTTCAGGGGAGCATTGGCAACCGTCTGGCAACATTTTTGAGTGAATTGCCGAAAGTCAGATTTTTGATGAAATTGTGACCCCGGGGCTTAGGGATTTTTTCAAAAAATATTTTTCTGCCGGTTAAGTTGTCGAGGGCTGATTTCTTTTCTTGTGATAATAAGCCTTCTGTTTCGAGCGCCAAAGCTTTCAGGGGAGCATTTGCAAACGTCTGGCAACATTTTTGAGTGAATTGCAAAAGTCAGATGTTTGATGAAATTGTGACCCCGGGGCTTAGGGATTTTTTCAAAAAAATCTTTTTCTGCCGGTTAAGTTGTCGAGGGCTGATTTCTTTTCTTGTGATAATAAGCCTTCTGTTTCGACCGCCAGAGCTTTCAGGGGAGCATTGGCAACCGTCTGGCAACATCTTTGAGTGAATTGCCAAAAGTCAGATTTTTGATGAAATTGTGACCCCGGGGCTTAGGGATTTTTTCAAAAAATATTTTTCAGCCGGTTAAGTTGTCGAGGCCTGATTTCTTTTCTTGTGATAATTAGCCTTCTGTTTCGACCGCCAAAGCTTTCAGCGGAGCATTTGCAAACGTCTGGCAACATTTTTGAGTGAATTGCCGAAAGTCAGATTTTTGATGAAATTGTGACCCCGGGGTTTGGGATTTTTTCAAAAAATATTTTTCTGCCGGTTAAGTTGTCGAGGGCTGATTTCTTTTCTTGTGATAATAAGCCTTCTGTTTCGACCGCCAAAGCTTTCAGGGGAGCATTTGCAACCGTCTGGCAAGATTTCTGAGTGAATTGCCAAAAGTCAGATTTTTGATGAAATTGTGACCCCGGGGCTTAGGGATTTTTTCAAAAAAATCTTTTTCTGCCGGTTAAGTTGTCGAGGGCTTTTTTTTTTCCCTTGTGATAATAAGCCTTCTGTTTCGAACGCCAGAGCTTTCAGGGGAGCATTGGCAACTGTCTGGCAACATTTTTGAGTGAATTGCCGAAAGTCAGATTTTTGATGATATTGTGACCCCGGGGCTTAGGGATTTTTTCAAAAAATATTTTTCTTCCTGTAAAGTTGTCGAGGGCAGATTTCTTTTCTTGTGATAATAAGCCTTCTGTTTCGACCGCCAGAGCTTTCAGGGGAGCATTTGCAACCGTCTGGCAACATTTCTGAGTGAATTGCCGAAAGTCAGATTTTTGATGAAATTGTGACCCCGGGGCTTAGGGATTTTTTCAAAAAATATTTTTCTGCCGGTTAAGTTGTCGAGGGCTGATTTCTTTTCTTGTGATAATAAGCCTTCTGTTTCGACCGCCAGAGCTTTCAGGGGAGCATTGGCAACCGTCTGGCAACATTTTTGAGTGAATTGCCGAAAGTCAGATTTTTGATGAAATTGTGACCCCGGGGCTTAGGGATTTTTTCAAAAAAATCTTTTTCTGCCGGTTAAGTTGTCGAGGGCTTTTTTTTTTTCCTTGTGATAATAAGCCTTCTGTTTCGACCGCCAGAGCTTTCAGGGGAGCATTGGCAACTGTCTCGCAACATTTTTGAGTGAATTGCCGAAAGTCAGATTTTTGATGAAATTGTGACCCCGGGGCTTAGCGATTTTTTCAAAAAATATTTTTCTGCCGGTTAAGTTGTCGAGGGCTGATTTCTTTTCTTGTGATAATAAGCCTTCTGTTTCGACCGCCAAAGCTTTCAGGGGAGCATTTGCAAACGTCTGGCAACATTTTTGAGTGAATTGCCGAAAGTCAGATTTTTGATGAAATTGTGACCCCGGGGCTTAGGGATTTTTTCAAAAAAATCTTTTTCTGCCGGTTAAGTTGTCGAGGGCTTTTTTTTTTCCCTTGTGATAATAAACCTTCTGTTTCGACCGCCAGAGCTTTCAGGGGAGCATTGGCAACCGTCTGGCAACATTTTTGAGTGAATTGCTTAAAGTCAGATTTTTGATGAAATTGTGACCCCGGGGCTTGGGGATTTTTTCAAAAAATATTTTTCTGCCGGTTAAGTTGTCGAGGGATGATTTCTTTTCTTGTGATAATAAGCCTTCTGTTTCGACCGCCAGAGCTTTCAGGGGAGCATTGGCAACCGTCTGGCAACATTTCTGAGTGAATTGCCGAAAGTCAGATTTTTGATGAAATTGTGACCCCGGGGCTTAGGGATTTTTTCAAAAAAATCTTTTTCTGCCGGTTAAGTTGTCGAGGGCTGATTTCTTTTCTTGTGATAATAAGCCTTCTGTTTCGACCGCCAGAGCTTTCAGGGGAGCATTGGCAACCGTCTGGCAACATTTTTGAGTGAATTGCCGAAAGTCAGATTTTTGATGAAATTGTGACTCCGGGGCTTAGGGATTTTTTCAAAAAAATCTTTTTCTGCCGGTTAAGTTGTCGAGGGCTGATTTCTTTTCTTGTGATAATAAGCCTTCTGTTTCGACCGCCAAACCTTTCAGGGGAGCATTTGCAAACGTCTGGCAACATTTTTGAGTGAATTGCCAAAAGTCAGATTTTTGATGAAATTGTGACCCCGGGGCTTAGGGATTTTTTCAAAAAAATCTTTTTCTGCCGGTTAAGTTGTCGAGGCCTGATTTCTTTTCTTGTGATAATAAGCCTTCTGTTTCGACCGCCAAAGCTTTCAGGGGAGCATTTGCAACCGTCTGGCAACATTTTTGAGTGAATTGCCGAATGTCAGATTTTTGATGAAATTGTGACCCCGGGGCTTAGGAATTTTTTCAAAAAATATTTTTCTGTCGGTTAAGTTGTCGAGGGCTGATTTCTTTTCTTGTGATAATAAGCCTTCTGTTTCGACCGCCAAAGCTTTCAGCGGAGCATTTGCAAACGTCTGGCAACATTTTTGAGTGAATTGCCGAAAGTCAGATTTTTGATGAAATTGTGACCCCGGGGTTTGGGATTTTTTCAAAAAATATTTTTCTGCCGGTTAAGTTGTCGAGGGCTGATTTCTTTTCTTGTGATAATAAGCCTTCTGTTTCGACCGCCAAAGCTTTCAGGGGAGCATTTGCAACCGTCTGGCAAGATTTCTGAGTGAATTGCCAAAAGTCAGATTTTTGATGAAATTGTGACCCCGGGGCTTAGGGATTTTTTCAAAAAAATCTTTTTCTGCCGGTTAAGTTGTCGAGGGCTTTTTTTTTTCCCTTGTGATAATAAGCCTTCTGTTTCGAACGCCAGAGCTTTCAGGGGAGCATTGGCAACTGTCTGGCAACATTTTTGAGTGAATTGCCGAAAGTCAGATTTTTGATGAAATTGTGACCCCGGGGCTTAGGGATTTTTTCAAAAAATATTTTTCTTCCTGTAAAGTTGTCGAGGGCAGATTTCTTTTCTTGTGATAATAAGCCTTCTGTTTCGACCGCCAGAGCTTTCAGGGGAGCATTTGCAACCGTCTGGCAACATTTCTGAGTGAATTGCCGAAAGTCAGATTTTTGATGAAATTGTGACCCCGGGGCTTAGGGATTTTTTCAAAAAATATTTTTCTGCCGGTTAAGTTGTCGAGGGCTGATTTCTTTTCTTGTGATAATAAGCCTTCTGTTTCGACCGCCAGAGCTTTCAGGGGAGCATTGGCAACCGTCTGGCAACATTTTTGAGTGAATTGCCGAAAGTCAGATTTTTGATGAAATTGTGACCGCGGGGCTTAGGGATTTTTTCAAAAAAATCTTTTTCTGCCGGTTAAGTTGTCGAGGGCTTTTTTTTTTTCCTTGTGATAATAAGCCTTCTGTTTCGACCGCCAGAGCTTTCAGGGGAGCATTGGCAACTGTCTGGCAACATTTTTGAGTGAATTGCCGAAAGTCAGATTTTTGATGAAATTGTGACCCCGGGGCTTAGGGATTTTTTCAAAAAATATTTTTCTGCCGGTAAAGTTGTCGAGGGCAGATTTCTTTTCTTGTGATAATAAGCCTTCTGTTTCGACCGCCAGAGCTTTCAGGGGAGCATTGAAAACCGTCTGGCAACATTTTTGAGTGAATTGCCGAAAGTCAGATTTTTGATGAAATTGTGACCCCGGGGCTTAGGGATTTTTTCAAAAAATCTTTTTCTGCCGGTTAAGTTGTCGAGGGCTGATTTCTTTTCTTGTGATAATAAGCCTTCTGTTTCGACCGCCAGAGCTTTCAGGGGAGCATTGGCAACCGTCTGGCAACATTTTTGAGTGAATTGCCGAAAGTCAGATTTTTGATGAAATTGTGACCGCGGGGCTTAGGGATTTTTTCAAAAAAATCTTTTTCTGCCGGTTAAGTTGTCGAGGGCTTTTTTTTTTTCCTTGTGATAATAAGCCTTCTGTTTCGACCGCCAGAGCTTTCAGGGGAGCATTGGCAACTGTCTGGCAACATTTTTGAGTGAATTGCCGAAAGTCAGATTTTTGATGAAATTGTGACCCCGGGGCTTAGGGATTTTTTCAAAAAATATTTTTCTGCCGGTAAAGTTGTCGAGGGCAGATTTCTTTTCTTGTGATAATAAGCCTTCTGTTTCGACCGCCAGAGCTTTCAGGGGAGCATTGAAAACCGTCTGGCAACATTTTTGAGTGAATTGCCGAAAGTCAGATTTTTGATGAAATTGTGACCCCGGGGCTTAGGGATTTTTTCAAAAAATCTTTTTCTGCCGGTTAAGTTGTCGAGGGCTGATTTCTTTTCTTGTGATAATAAGCCTTCTGTTTCGACCGCCAAAGCTTTCAGGGGAGCATTGGCAACCGTCTGGCAACATTTTTGAGTGAATTGCCGAAAGTCAGATTTTTGATGAAATTGTGACCCCGGGGCTTAGGGATTTTTTCAAAAAAATCTTTTTCTGCCGGTTAAGTTGTCGAGGCCTGATTTCTTTTCTTGTGATAATAAGCCTTCTGTTTCGACCGCCTTGAGCTTTCAGGGGAGCATTGGCAACCGTCTGGCAACATTTTTGAGTGAATTGCCGAAAGTCAGATTTTTGATGAAATTGTGACCCCGGGGCTTAGGGATTTTTTCAAAAAAATATTTTTCTGCCGGTTAAGTTGTCGAGGGCTGATTTCTTTTCTTGTGATAATAAGCCTTCTGTTTCGACCGCCAGAGCTTTCAGGGGAGCATTGGCAACCGTCTGGCAACATTTTTGAGTGAATTGCCGAAAGTCAGATTTTTGATGAAATTGTGACCCCGGGGCTTAGGGATTTTTTCAAAAAATATTTTTCTGCCGGTTAAGTTGTCGAGGGCTGATTTCTTTTCTTGTGATAATAAGCCTTCTGTTTCGAGCGCCAAAGCTTTCAGGGGAGCATTTGCAAACGTCTGGCAACATTTTTGAGTGAATTGCAAAAGTCAGATGTTTGATGAAATTGTGACCCCGGGGCTTAGGGATTTTTTCAAAAAAATCTTTTTCTGCCGGTTAAGTTGTCGAGGGCTGATTTCTTTTCTTGTGATAATAAGCCTTCTGTTTCGACCGCCAGAGCTTTCAGGGGAGCATTGGCAACCGTCTGGCAACATCTTTGAGTGAATTGCCAAAAGTCAGATTTTTGATGAAATTGTGACCCCGGGGCTTAGGGATTTTTTCAAAAAATATTTTTCAGCCGGTTAAGTTGTCGAGGCCTGATTTCTTTTCTTGTGATAATTAGCCTTCTGTTTCGACCGCCAAAGCTTTCAGCGGAGCATTTGCAAACGTCTGGCAACATTTTTGAGTGAATTGCCGAAAGTCAGATTTTTGATGAAATTGTGACCCCGGGGTTTGGGATTTTTTCAAAAAATATTTTTCTGCCGGTTAAGTTGTCGAGGGCTGATTTCTTTTCTTGTGATAATAAGCCTTCTGTTTCGACCGCCAAAGCTTTCAGGGGAGCATTTGCAACCGTCTGGCAAGATTTCTGAGTGAATTGCCAAAAGTCAGATTTTTGATGAAATTGTGACCCCGGGGCTTAGGGATTTTTTCAAAAAAATCTTTTTCTGCCGGTTAAGTTGTCGAGGGCTTTTTTTTTTCCCTTGTGATAATAAGCCTTCTGTTTCGAACGCCAGAGCTTTCAGGGGAGCATTGGCAACTGTCTGGCAACATTTTTGAGTGAATTGCCGAAAGTCAGATTTTTGATGATATTGTGACCCCGGGGCTTAGGGATTTTTTCAAAAAATATTTTTCTTCCTGTAAAGTTGTCGAGGGCAGATTTCTTTTCTTGTGATAATAAGCCTTCTGTTTCGACCGCCAGAGCTTTCAGGGGAGCATTTGCAACCGTCTGGCAACATTTCTGAGTGAATTGCCGAAAGTCAGATTTTTGATGAAATTGTGACCCCGGGGCTTAGGGATTTTTTCAAAAAATATTTTTCTGCCGGTTAAGTTGTCGAGGGCTGATTTCTTTTCTTGTGATAATAAGCCTTCTGTTTCGACCGCCAGAGCTTTCAGGGGAGCATTGGCAACCGTCTGGCAACATTTTTGAGTGAATTGCCGAAAGTCAGATTTTTGATGAAATTGTGACCCCGGGGCTTAGGGATTTTTTCAAAAAAATCTTTTTCTGCCGGTTAAGTTGTCGAGGGCTTTTTTTTTTTCCTTGTGATAATAAGCCTTCTGTTTCGACCGCCAGAGCTTTCAGGGGAGCATTGGCAACTGTCTGGCAACATTTTTGAGTGAATTGCCGAAAGTCAGATTTTTGATGAAATTGTGACCCCGGGGCTTAGGGATTTTTTCAAAAAATATTTTTCTGCCGGTAAAGTTGTCGAGGGCAGATTTCTTTTCTTGTGATAATAAGCCTTCTGTTTCGACCGCCAGAGCTTTCAGGGGAGCATTGAAAACCGTCTGGCAACATTTTTGAGTGAATTGCCGAAAGTCAGATTTTTGATGAAATTGTGACCCCGGGGCTTAGGGATTTTTTCAAAAAATCTTTTTCTGCCGGTTAAGTTGTCGAGGGCTGATTTCTTTTCTTGTGATAATAAGCCTTCTGTTTCGACCGCCAAAGCTTTCAGGGGAGCATTGGCAACCGTCTGGCAACATTTTTGAGTGAATTGCCGAAAGTCAGATTTTTGATGAAATTGTGACCCCGGGGCTTAGGGATTTTTTCAAAAAAATCTTTTTCTGCCGGTTAAGTTGTCGAGGCCTGATTTCTTTTCTTGTGATAATAAGCCTTCTGTTTCGACCGCCAGAGCTTTCAGGGGAGCATTGGCAACCGTCTGGCAACATTTTTGAGTGAATTGCCGAAAGTCAGATTTTTGATGAAATTGTGACCCCGGGGCTTAGGGATTTTTTCAAAAAAATATTTCTCTGCCGGTTAAGTTGTCGAGGGCTGATTTCTTTTCTTGTGATAATAAGCCTTCTGTTTCGACCGCCAGAGCTTTCAGGGGAGCATTGGCAACCGTCTGGCAACATTTTTGAGTGAATTGCCGAAAGTCAGATTTTTGATGAAATTGTGACCCCGGGGCTTAGGGATTTTTTCAAAAAATATTTTTCTGCCGGTTAAGTTGTCGAGGGCTGATTTCTTTTCTTGTGATAATAAGCCTTCTGTTTCGAGCGCCAAAGCTTTCAGGGGAGCATTTGCAAACGTCTGGCAACATTTTTGAGTGAATTGCAAAAGTCAGATTTTTGATGAAATTGTGACCCCGGGGCTTAGGGATTTTTTCAAAAAAATCTTTTTCTGCCGGTTAAGTTGTCGAGGGCTGATTTCTTTTCTTGTGATAATAAGCCTTCTGTTTCGACCGCCAGAGCTTTCAGGGGAGCATTGGCAACCGTCTGGCAACATCTTTGAGTGAATTGCCAAAAGTCAGATTTTTGATGAAATTGTGACCCCGGGGCTTAGGGATTTTTTCAAAAAATATTTTTCAGCCGGTTAAGTTGTCGAGGCCTGATTTCTTTTCTTGTGATAATTAGCCTTCTGTTTCGACCGCCAAAGCTTTCAGCGGAGCATTTGCAAACGTCTGGCAACATTTTTGAGTGAATTGCCGAAAGTCAGATTTTTGATGAAATTGTGACCCCGGGGTTTGGGATTTTTTCAAAAAATATTTTTCTGCCGGTTAAGTTGTCGAGGGCTGATTTCTTTTCTTGTGATAATAAGCCTTCTGTTTCGACCGCCAAAGCTTTCAGGGGAGCATTTGCAAACGTCTGGCAACATTTTTGAGTGAATTGCCGAAAGTCAGATTTTTGATGAAATTGTGACCCCGGGGCTTAGGGATTTTTTCAAAAAAATCTTTTTCTGCCGGTTAAGTTGTCGAGGGCTTTTTTTTTTCCCTTGTGATAATAAACCTTCTGTTTCGACCGCCAGAGCTTTCAGGGGAGCATTGGCAACCGTCTGGCAACATTTTTGAGTGAATTGCTTAAAGTCAGATTTTTGATGAAATTGTGACCCCGGGGCTTGGGGATTTTTTCAAAAAATATTTTTCTGCCGGTTAAGTTGTCGAGGGATGATTTCTTTTCTTGTGATAATAAGCCTTCTGTTTCGACCGCCAGAGCTTTCAGGGGAGCATTGGCAACCGTCTGGCAACATTTCTGAGTGAATTGCCGAAAGTCAGATTTTTGATGAAATTGTGACCCCGGGGCTTAGGGATTTGTTCAAAAAAATCTTTTTCTGCCGGTTAAGTTGTCGAGGGCTGATTTCTTTTCTTGTGATAATAAGCCTTCTGTTTCGACCGCCAGAGCTTTCAGGGGAGCATTGGCAACCGTCTGGCAACATTTTTGAGTGAATTGCCGAAAGTCAGATTTTTGATGAAATTGTGACCCCGGGGCTTAGGGATTTTTTCAAAAAAATCTTTTTCTGCCGGTTAAGTTGTCGAGGGCTGATTTCTTTTCTTGTGATAATAAGCCTTCTGTTTCGACCGCCAAACCTTTCAGGGGAGCATTTGCAAACGTCTGGCAACATTTTTGAGTGAATTGCCAAAAGTCAGATTTTTGATGAAATTGTGACCCCGGGGCTTAGGGATTTTTTCAAAAAAATCTTTTTCTGCCGGTTAAGTTGTCGAGGCCTGATTTCTTTTCTTGTGATAATAAGCCTTCTGTTTCGACCGCCAAAGCTTTCAGGGGAGCATTTGCAACCGTCTGGCAACATTTTTGAGTGAATTGCCGAATGTCAGATTTTTGATGAAATTGTGACCCCGGGGCTTAGGAATTTTTTCAAAAAATATTTTTCTGTCGGTTAAGTTGTCGAGGGCTGATTTCTTTTCTTGTGATAATAAGCCTTCTGTTTCGACCGCCAAAGCTTTCAGCGGAGCATTTGCAAACGTCTGGCAACATTTTTGAGTGAATTGCCGAAAGTCAGATTTTTGATGAAATTGTGACCCCGGGGTTTGGGATTTTTTCAAAAAATATTTTTCTGCCGGTTAAGTTGTCGAGGGCTGATTTCTTTTCTTGTGATAATAAGCCTTCTGTTTCGACCGCCAAAGCTTTCAGGGGAGCATTTGCAACCGTCTGGCAAGATTTCTGAGTGAATTGCCAAAAGTCAGATTTTTGATGAAATTGTGACCCCGGGGCTTAGGGATTTTTTCAAAAAAATCTTTTTCTGCCGGTTAAGTTGTCGAGGGCTTTTTTTTTTCCCTTGTGATAATAAGCCTTCTGTTTCGAACGCCAGAGCTTTCAGGGGAGCATTGGCAACTGTCTGGCAACATTTTTGAGTGAATTGCCGAAAGTCAGATTTTTGATGAAATTGTGACCCCGGGGCTTAGGGATTTTTTCAAAAAATATTTTTCTTCCTGTAAAGTTGTCGAGGGCAGATTTCTTTTCTTGTGATAATAAGCCTTCTGTTTCGACCGCCAGAGCTTTCAGGGGAGCATTTGCAACCGTCTGGCAACATTTCTGAGTGAATTGCCGAAAGTCAGATTTTTGATGAAATTGTGACCCCGGGGCTTAGGGATTTTTTCAAAAAATATTTTTCTGCCGGTTAAGTTGTCGAGGGCTGATTTCTTTTCTTGTGATAATAAGCCTTCTGTTTCGACCGCCAGAGCTTTCAGGGGAGCATTGGCAACCGTCTGGCAACATTTTTGAGTGAATTGCCGAAAGTCAGATTTTTGATGAAATTGTGACCCCGGGGCTTAGGGATTTTTTCAAAAAAATCTTTTTCTGCCGGTTAAGTTGTCGAGGGCTTTTTTTTTTCCTTGTGATAATAAGCCTTCTGTTTCGACCGCCAGAGCTTTCAGGGGAGCATTGGCAACTGTCTGGCAACATTTTTGAGTGAATTGCCGAAAGTCAGATTTTTGATGAAATTGTGACCCCGGGGCTTAGGGATTTTTTCAAAAAATATTTTTCTGCCGGTAAAGTTGTCGAGGGCAGATTTCTTTTCTTGTGATAATAAGCCTTCTGTTTCGACCGCCAGAGCTTTCAGGGGAGCATTGAAAACCGTCTGGCAACATTTTTGAGTGAATTGCCGAAAGTCAGATTTTTGATGAAATTGTGACCCCGGGGCTTAGGGATTTTTTCAAAAAATCTTTTTCTGCCGGTTAAGTTGTCGAGGGCTGATTTCTTTTCTTGTGATAATAAGCCTTCTGTTTCGACCGCCAAAGCTTTCAGGGGAGCATTGGCAACCGTCTGGCAACATTTTTGAGTGAATTGCCGAAAGTCAGATTTTTGATGAAATTGTGACCCCGGGGCTTAGGGATTTTTTCAAAAAAATCTTTTTCTGCCGGTTAAGTTGTCGAGGCCTGATTTCTTTTCTTGTGATAATAAGCCTTCTGTTTCGACCGCCAGAGCTTTCAGGGGAGCATTGGCAACCGTCTGGCAACATTTTTGAGTGAATTGCCGAAAGTCAGATTTTTGATGAAATTGTGACCCCGGGGCTTAGGGATTTTTTCAAAAAAATATTTCTCTGCCGGTTAAGTTGTCGAGGGCTGATTTCTTTTCTTGTGATAATAAGCCGTCTGTTTCGACCGCCAGAGCTTTCAGGGGAGCATTGGCAACCGTCTGGCAACATTTTTGAGTGAATTGCCGAAAGTCAGATTTTTGATGAAATTGTGACCCCGGGGCTTAGGGATTTTTTCAAAAAATATTTTTCTGCCGGTTAAGTTGTCGAGGGCTGATTTCTTTTCTTGTGATAATAAGCCTTCTGTTTCGAGCGCCAAAGCTTTCAGGGGAGCATTTGCAAACGTCTGGCAACATTTTTGAGTGAATTGCAAAAGTCAGATGTTTGATGAAATTGTGACCCCGGGGCTTAGGGATTTTTTCAAAAAAATCTTTTTCTGCCGGTTAAGTTGTCGAGGGCTGATTTCTTTTCTTGTGATAATAAGCCTTCTGTTTCGACCGCCAGAGCTTTCAGGGGAGCATTGGCAACCGTCTGGCAACATCTTTGAGTGAATTGCCAAAAGTCAGATTTTTGATGAAATTGTGACCCCGGGGCTTAGGGATTTTTTCAAAAAATATTTTTCAGCCGGTTAAGTTGTCGAGGCCTGATTTCTTTTCTTGTGATAATTAGCCTTCTGTTTCGACCGCCAAAGCTTTCAGCGGAGCATTTGCAAACGTCTGGCAACATTTTTGAGTGAATTGCCGAAAGTCAGATTTTTGATGAAATTGTGACCCCGGGGTTTGGGATTTTTTCAAAAAATATTTTTCTGCCGGTTAAGTTGTCGAGGGCTGATTTCTTTTCTTGTGATAATAAGCCTTCTGTTTCGACCGCCAAAGCTTTCAGGGGAGCATTTGCAACCGTCTGGCAAGATTTCTGAGTGAATTGCCAAAAGTCAGATTTTTGATGAAATTGTGACCCCGGGGCTTAGGGATTTTTTCAAAAAAATCTTTTTCTGCCGGTTAAGTTGTCGAGGGCTTTTTTTTTTCCCTTGTGATAATAAGCCTTCTGTTTCGAACGCCAGAGCTTTCAGGGGAGCATTGGCAACTGTCTGGCAACATTTTTGAGTGAATTGCCGAAAGTCAGATTTTTGATGATATTGTGACCCCGGGGCTTAGGGATTTTTTCAAAAAATATTTTTCTTCCTGTAAAGTTGTCGAGGGCAGATTTCTTTTCTTGTGATAATAAGCCTTCTGTTTCGACCGCCAGAGCTTTCAGGGGAGCATTTGCAACCGTCTGGCAACATTTCTGAGTGAATTGCCGAAAGTCAGATTTTTGATGAAATTGTGACCCCGGGGCTTAGGGATTTTTTCAAAAAATATTTTTCTGCCGGTTAAGTTGTCGAGGGCTGATTTCTTTTCTTGTGATAATAAGCCTTCTGTTTCGACCGCCAGAGCTTTCAGGGGAGCATTGGCAACCGTCTGGCAACATTTTTGAGTGAATTGCCGAAAGTCAGATTTTTGATGAAATTGTGACCCCGGGGCTTAGGGATTTTTTCAAAAAAATCTTTTTCTGCCGGTTAAGTTGTCGAGGGCTTTTTTTTTTTCCTTGTGATAATAAGCCTTCTGTTTCGACCGCCAGAGCTTTCAGGGGAGCATTGGCAACTGTCTGGCAACATTTTTGAGTGAATTGCCGAAAGTCAGATTTTTGATGAAATTGTGACCCCGGGGCTTAGGGATTTTTTCAAAAAATATTTTTCTGCCGGTAAAGTTGTCGAGGGCAGATTTCTTTTCTTGTGATAATAAGCCTTCTGTTTCGACCGCCAGAGCTTTCAGGGGAGCATTGAAAACCGTCTGGCAACATTTTTGAGTGAATTGCCGAAAGTCAGATTTTTGATGAAATTGTGACCCCGGGGCTTAGGGATTTTTTCAAAAAATCTTTTTCTGCCGGTTAAGTTGTCGAGGGCTGATTTCTTTTCTTGTGATAATAAGCCTTCTGTTTCGACCGCCAAAGCTTTCAGGGGAGCATTGGCAACCGTCTGGCAACATTTTTGAGTGAATTGCCGAAAGTCAGATTTTTGATGAAATTGTGACCCCGGGGCTTAGGGATTTTTTCAAAAAAATCTTTTTCTGCCGGTTAAGTTGTCGAGGCCTGATTTCTTTTCTTGTGATAATAAGCCTTCTGTTTCGACCGCCAGAGCTTTCAGGGGAGCATTGGCAACCGTCTGGCAACATTTTTGAGTGAATTGCCGAAAGTCAGATTTTTGATGAAATTGTGACCCCGGGGCTTAGGGATTTTTTCAAAAAAATATTTCTCTGCCGGTTAAGTTGTCGAGGGCTGATTTCTTTTCTTGTGATAATAAGCCTTCTGTTTCGACCGCCAGAGCTTTCAGGGGAGCATTGGCAACCGTCTGGCAACATTTTTGAGTGAATTGCCGAAAGTCAGATTTTTGATGAAATTGTGACCCCGGGGCTTAGGGATTTTTTCAAAAAATATTTTTCTGCCGGTTAAGTTGTCGAGGGCTGATTTCTTTTCTTGTGATAATAAGCCTTCTGTTTCGAGCGCCAAAGCTTTCAGGGGAGCATTTGCAAACGTCTGGCAACATTTTTGAGTGAATTGCAAAAGTCAGATGTTTGATGAAATTGTGACCCCGGGGCTTAGGGATTTTTTCAAAAAAATCTTTTTCTGCCGGTTAAGTTGTCGAGGGCTGATTTCTTTTCTTGTGATAATAAGCCTTCTGTTTCGACCGCCAGAGCTTTCAGGGGAGCATTGGCAACCGTCTGGCAACATCTTTGAGTGAATTGCCAAAAGTCAGATTTTTGATGAAATTGTGACCCCGGGGCTTAGGGATTTTTTCAAAAAATATTTTTCAGCCGGTTAAGTTGTCGAGGCCTGATTTCTTTTCTTGTGATAATTAGCCTTCTGTTTCGACCGCCAAAGCTTTCAGCGGAGCATTTGCAAACGTCTGGCAACATTTTTGAGTGAATTGCCGAAAGTCAGATTTTTGATGAAATTGTGACCCCGGGGTTTGGGATTTTTTCAAAAAATATTTTTCTGCCGGTTAAGTTGTCGAGGGCTGATTTCTTTTCTTGTGATAATAAGCCTTCTGTTTCGACCGCCAAAGCTTTCAGGGGAGCATTTGCAACCGTCTGGCAACATTTCTGAGTGAATTGCCAAAAGTCAGATTTTTGATGAAATTGTGACCCCGGGGCTTAGGGATTTTTTCAAAAAAATCTTTTTCTGCCGGTTAAGTTGTCGAGGGCTTTTTTTTTTCCCTTGTGATAATAAGCCTTCTGTTTCGAACGCCAGAGCTTTCAGGGGAGCATTGGCAACTGTCTGGCAACATTTTTGAGTGAATTGCCGAAAGTCAGATTTTTGATGATATTGTGACCCCGGGGCTTAGGGATTTTTTCAAAAAATATTTTTCTTCCTGTCAAGTTGTCGAGGGCAGATTTCTTTTCTTGTGATAATAAGCCTTCTGTTTCGACCGCCAGAGCTTTCAGGGGAGCATTTGCAACCGTCTGGCAACATTTCTGAGTGAATTGCCGAAAGTCAGATTTTTGATGAAATTGTGACCCCGGGGCTTAGGGATTTTTTCAAAAAATATTTTTCTGCCGGTTAAGTTGTCGAGGGCTGATTTCTTTTCTTGTGATAATAAGCCTTCTGTTTCGACCGCCAGAGCTTTCAGGGGAGCATTGGCAACCGTCTGGCAACATTTTTGAGTGAATTGCCGAAAGTCAGATTTTTGATGAAATTGTGACCCCGGGGCTTAGGGATTTTTTCAAAAAAATCTTTTTCTGCCGGTTAAGTTGTCGAGGGCTTTTTTTTTTTCCTTGTGATAATAAGCCTTCTGTTTCGACCGCCAGAGCTTTCAGGGGAGCATTGGCAACTGTCTCGCAACATTTTTGAGTGAATTGCCGAAAGTCAGATTTTTGATGAAATTGTGACCCCGGGGCTTAGGGATTTTTTCAAAAAATATTTTTCTGCCGGTAAAGTTGTCGAGGGCAGATTTCTTTTCTTGTGATAATAAGCCTTCTGTTTCGACCGCCAGAGCTTTCAGGGGAGCATTGAAAACCGTCTGGCAACATTTTTGAGTGAATTGCCGAAAGTCAGATTTTTGATGAAATTGTGACCCCGGGGCTTAGGGATTTTTTCAAAAAATCTTTTTCTGCCGGTTAAGTTGTCGAGGGCTGATTTCTTTTCTTGTGATAATAAGCCTTCTGTTTCGACCGCCAAAGCTTTCAGGGTAGCATTGGCAACCGTCTGGCAACATTTTTGAGTGAATTGCCGAAAGTCAGATTTTTGATGAAATTGTGACCCCGGGGCTTAGGGATTTTTTCAAAAAAATCTTTTTCTGCCGGTTAAGTTGTCGAGGCCTGATTTCTTTTCTTGTGATAATAAGCCTTCTGTTTCGACCGCCAGAGCTTTCAGGGGAGCATTGGCAACCGTCTGGCAACATTTTTGAGTGAATTGCCGAAAGTCAGATTTTTGATGAAATTGTGACCCCGGGGCTTAGGGATTTTTTCAAAAAAATATTTCTCTGCCGGTTAAGTTGTCGAGGGCTGATTTCTTTTCTTGTGATAATAAGCCTTCTGTTTCGACCGCCAGAGCTTTCAGGGGAGCATTGGCAACCGTCTGGCAACATTTTTGAGTGAATTGCCGAATGTCAGATTTTTGATGAAATTGTGACCCCGGGGCTTAGGGATTTTTTCAAAAAATATTTTTCAGCCGGTTAAGTTGTCGAGGGCTGATTTCTTTTCTTGTGATAATAAGCCTTCTGTTTCGACCGCCAAAACTTTCAGGGGAGCATTTGCAACCGTCTGGCAACATTTCTGAGTGAATTGCCGAAAGTCAGATTTTTGATGAAATTGTGACCCCGGGGCTTAGGAATTTTTTCAAAAAAATCTTTTTCTGCCGGTTATGTTGTCGAGGGCTGATTTCTTTTCTTGTGATAATAAGCCTTCTGTTTCGACCGCCAGAGCTTTCAGGGGAGCATTGGCAACCGTCTGGCAACATTTTTGAGTGAATTGCCAAAAGTCAGATTTTTGATGAAATTGTGACCCCGGGGCTTAGGGATTTTTTCAAAAAAATCTTTTTCTACCGGTTAAGTTGTCGAGGGCTGATTTGTTTTTTTTTGATAATAAGCCTTCTGTTTCAACCGCCAAAGCTTTCAGGGGAGCATTTGCAACCGTCTGGCAACATTTCTGAGTGAATTGCCGAAAGTCAGATTTTTGATGAAATTGTGACCCCGGGGCTTAGGGATTTTTTCAAAAAATATTTTTCTGCCGGTTAAGTTGTCGAGGGCTGATTTCTTTTCTTGTGATAATAAGCCTTCTGTTTCGACCGCCAGAGCTTTCAGGGGAGCATTGGCAACCGTCTGGCAACATTTTTGAGTGAATTGCCAAAAGTCAGATTTTTGATGAAATTGTGACCCCGGGGCTTAGGGATTTTTTCAAAAAAATCTTTTTCTGCCGGTTAAGTTGTCGAGGGCTGATTTCTTTCCTTGTGATAATAAGCCTTCTGTTTCGACCGCCAGAGCTTTCAGGGGAGCATTGGCAACTGTCTCGCAACATTTTTGAGTGAATTGCCGAAAGTCAGATTTTTGATGAAATTGTGACCCCGGGGCTTAGGGATTTTTTCAAAAAATATTTTTCTGCCGGTAAAGTTGTCGAGGGCAGATTTCTTTTCTTGTGATAATAAGCCTTCTGTTTCGACCGCCAGAGCTTTCAGGGGAGCATTGAAAACCGTCTGGCAACATTTTTGAGTGAATTGCCGAAAGTCAGATTTTTGATGAAATTGTGACCCCGGGGCTTAGGGATTTTTTCAAAAAATCTTTTTCTGCCGGTTAAGTTGTCGAGGGCTGATTTCTTTTCTTGTGATAATAAGCCTTCTGTTTCGACCGCCAAAGCTTTCAGGGTAGCATTGGCAACCGTCTGGCAACATTTTTGAGTGAATTGCCGAAAGTCAGATTTTTGATGAAATTGTGACCCCGGGGCTTAGGGATTTTTTCAAAAAAATCTTTTTCTGCCGGTTAAGTTGTCGAGGCCTGATTTCTTTTCTTGTGATAATAAGCCTTCTGTTTCGACCGCCAGAGCTTTCAGGGGAGCATTGGCAACCGTCTGGCAACATTTTTGAGTGAATTGCCGAAAGTCAGATTTTTGATGAAATTGTGACCCCGGGGCTTAGGGATTTTTTCAAAAAAATATTTCTCTGCCGGTTAAGTTGTCGAGGGCTGATTTCTTTTCTTGTGATAATAAGCCTTCTGTTTCGACCGCCAGAGCTTTCAGGGGAGCATTGGCAACCGTCTGGCAACATTTTTGAGTGAATTGCCGAATGTCAGATTTTTGATGAAATTGTGACCCCGGGGCTTAGGGATTTTTTCAAAAAATATTTTTCAGCCGGTTAAGTTGTCGAGGGCTGATTTCTTTTCTTGTGATAATAAGCCTTCTGTTTCGACCGCCAAAACTTTCAGGGGAGCATTTGCAACCGTCTGGCAACATTTCTGAGTGAATTGCCGAAAGTCAGATTTTTGATGAAATTGTGACCCCGGGGCTTAGGAATTTTTTCAAAAAAATCTTTTTCTGCCGGTTATGTTGTCGAGGGCTGATTTCTTTTCTTGTGATAATAAGCCTTCTGTTTCGACCGCCAGAGCTTTCAGGGGAGCATTGGCAACCGTCTGGCAACATTTTTGAGTGAATTGCCAAAAGTCAGATTTTTGATGAAATTGTGACCCCGGGGCTTAGGGATTTTTTCAAAAAAATCTTTTTCTACCGGTTAAGTTGTCGAGGGCTGATTTGTTTTTTTTTGATAATAAGCCTTCTGTTTCAACCGCCAAAGCTTTCAGGGGAGCATTTGCAACCGTCTGGCAAGATTTCTGAGTGAATTGCCAAAAGTCAGATTTTTGATGAAATTGTGACCCCGGGGCTTAGGGATTTTTTCAAAAAATATTTTTCTGCCGGTTAAGTTGTCGAGGGCTGATTTCTTTTCTTGTGATAATAAGCCTTCTGTTACGACCGCCAAAGCTTTCAGGGGAGCATTTGCAAACGTCTGGCAACATTTTTGAGTGAATTGCCAAAAGTCAGATGTTTGATGAAATTGTGACCCCGGGGCTTAGGGATTTTTTCAAAAAAATCTTTTTCTGCCGGTTAAGTTGTCGAGGGCTGATTTCTTTTCTTGTGATAATAAGCCTTCTGTTTCGACCGCCAAACCTTTCAGGGGAGCATTTGCAAACGTCTGGCAACATTTTTGAGTGAATTGCCGAATGTCAGATTTTTGATGAAATTGTGACCCCGGGGCTTAGGGATTTTTTCAAAAAATATTTTTCAGCCGGTTAAGTTGTCGAGGGCTGATTTCTTTTCTTGTGATAATAAGCCTTCTGTTTCGACCGCCAAAACTTTCAGGGGAGCATTTGCAACCGTCTGGCAACATTTCTGAGTGAATTGCCGAAAGTCAGATTTTTGATGAAATTGTGACCCCGGGGCTTAGGAATTTTTTCAAAAAATATTTTTCTGTCGGTTAAGTTGTCGAGGGCTGATTTCTTTTCTTGTGATAATAAGCCTTCTGTTTCGACCGCCAAAGCTTTCAGCGGAGCATTTGCAAACGTCTGGCAACATTTTTGAGTGAATTGCCGAAAGTCAGATTTTTGATGAAATTGTGACCCCGGGGCTTAGGGATTTTTTCAAAAAACATTTTTCTGCCGGTTAAGTTGTCGAGGGCTGATTTCTTTTCTTGTGATAATAAGCCTTCTGTTTCGACCGCCAAAGCTTTCAGGGGAGCATTTGCAACCGTCTGGCAAGATTTCTGAGTGAATTGCCAAAAGTCAGATTTTTGATGAAATTGTGACCCCGGGGCTTAGGGATTTTTTCAAAAAAATCTTTTTCTGCCGGTTAAGTTGTCGAGGCCTGATTTCTTTTCTTGTGATAATAAGCCTTCTGTTTCGACCGCCAGAGCTTTCAGGGGAGCATTGGCAACCGTCTGGCAACATTTTTGAGTGAATTGCCGAAAGTCAGATTTTTGATGAAATTGTGACCCCGGGGCTTAGGAATTTTTTCAAAAAATATTTTTCTGTCGGTTAAGTTGTCGAGGGCTGATTTCTTTTCTTGTGATAATAAGCCTTCTGTTTCGACCGCCAAAGCTTTCAGCGGAGCATTTGCAACCGTCTGGCAACATTTTTGAGTGAATTGCCAAAAGTCAGATGTTTGATGAAATTGTGACCCCGGGGCTTAGGGATTTTTTCAAAAAAATCTTTTTCTGCCGGTTAAGTTGTCGAGGGCTGATTTCTTTTCTTGTGATAATAAGCCTTCTGTTTCGACCGCCAGAGCTTTCAGGGGAGCATTGGCAACCGTCTGGCAACATTTTTGAGTGAATTGCCAAAAGTCAGATTTTTGATGAAATTGTGACCCCGGGGCTTAGGGATTTTTTTCAAAAAAATCTTTTTCTGCCGGTTAAGTTGTCGAGGGCTGATTTCTTTTTTTGTGATAATAAGCCTTCTGTTTCAACCGCCAAAGCTTTCAGGGGAGCATTTGCAAACGTCTGGCAACATTTCTGAGTGAATTGCCAAAAGTCAGATTTTTGATGAAATTGTGACCCCGGGGCTTAGGGATTTTTTCAAAAAATATTTTTCTGCCGGTTAAGTTGTCGAGGGCTGATTTCTTTTCTTGTGATAATAAGCCTTCTGTTTCGACCGCCAAAGCTTTCAGGGGAGCATTTGCAAACGTCTGGCAACATTTTTGAGTGAATTGCCAAAAGTCAGATGTTTGATGAAATTGTGACCCCGGGGCTTAGGGATTTTTTCAAAAAAATCTTTTTCTGCCGGTTAAGTTGTCGAGGGCTGATTTCTTTTCTTGTGATAATAAGCCTTCTGTTTCGACCGCCAAACCTTTCAGGGGAGCATTTGCAAACGTCTGGCAACATTTTTGAGTGAATTGCCGAATGTCAGATTTTTGATGAAATTGTGACCCCGGGGCTTAGGGATTTTTTCAAAAAATATTTTTCAGCCGGTTAAGTTGTCGAGGGCTGATTTCTTTTCTTGTGATAATAAGCCTTCTGTTTCGACCGCCAAAACTTTCAGGGGAGCATTTGCAACCGTCTGGCAACATTTCTGAGTGAATTGCCGAAAGTCAGATTTTTGATGAAATTGTGACCCCGGGGCTTAGGAATTTTTTCAAAAAATATTTTTCTGTTGGTTAAGTTGTCGAGGGCTGATTTCTTTTCTTGTGATAATAAGCCTTCTGTTTCGACCGCCAAAGCTTTCAGCGGAGCATTTGCAAACGTCTGGCAACATTTTTGAGTGAATTGCCGAAAGTCAGATTTTTGATGAAATTGTGACCCCGGGGTTTGGGATTTTTTCAAAAAATATTTTTCTGCCGGTTAAGTTGTCGAGGGCTGATTTCTTTTCTTGTGATAATAAGCCTTCTGTTTCGACCGCCAAAGCTTTCAGGGGAGCATTTGCAACCGTCTGGCAAGATTTCTGAGTGAATTGCCAAAAGTCAGATTTTTGATGAAATTGTGACCCCGGGGCTTAGGGATTTTTTCAAAAAAATCTTTTTCTGCCGGTTAAGTTGTCGAGGCCTGATTTCTTTTCTTGTGATAATAAGCCTTCTGTTTCGACCGCCAAAGCTTTCAGGGGAGCATTTGCAAACGTCTGGCAACATTTTTGAGTGAATTGCCGAATGTCAGATTTTTGATGAAATTGTGACCCCGGGGCTTAGGGATTTTTTCAAAAAATATTTTTCAGCCGGTTAAGTTGTCGAGGGCTGATTTCTTTTATTGTGATAATAAGCCTTCTGTTTCGACCGCCAAAACTTTCAGGGGAGCATTTGCAACCGTCTGGCAACATTTTTGAGTGAATTGCCGAAAGTCAGATTTTTGATGAAATTGTGACCCCGGGGCTTAGGAATTTTTTCAAAAAATATTTTTCTGTCGGTTAAGTTGTCGAGGGCTGATTTCTTTTCTTGTGATAATAAGCCTTCTGTTTCGACCGCCAAAGCTTTCAGCGGAGCATTTGCAACCGTCTGGCAAGATTTCTGAGTGAATTGCCAAAAGTCAGATTTTTGATGAAATTGTGACCCCGGGGTTTGGGATTTTTTCAAAAAATATTTTTCTGCCGGTTAAGTTGTCGAGGGCTGATTTCTTTTCTTGTGATAATAAGCCTTCTGTTTCGACCGCCAAAGCTTTCAGGGGAGCATTTGCAACCGTCTGGCAAGATTTCTGAGTGAATTGCCAAAAGTCAGATTTTTGATGAAATTGTGACCCCGGGGCTTAGGGATTTTTTCAAAAAAATCTTTTTCTGCCGGTTAAGTTGTCGAGGCCTGATTTCTTTTCTTGTGATAATAAGCCTTCTGTTTCGACCGCCAGAGCTTTCAGTGGAGCATTGGAAACCGTCTGGCAACATTTTTGAATGAATTGCCGAAAGTCAGATTTTTGATGAAATTGTGACCCCGGGGCTTAGGGATTTTTTCAAAAAAATATTTTTCTGCCGGTTAAGTTGTCGAGGGCTGATTTCTTTTCTTGTGATAATAAGCCTTCTGTTTCGACCGCCAAAGCTTTCAGAGGAGCATTTGCAAACGTCTGGCAACATTTCTGAGTGAATTGCCAAAAGTCAGATTTTTGATGAAATTGTGACCCCGGGGCTTAGGGATTTTTTCAAAAAATATTTTTCTGCCGGTTAAGTTGTCGAGGGCTGATTTCTTTTCTTGTGATAATAAGCCTTCTGTTTCGACCGCCAAACCTTTCAGGGGAGCATTTGCAAACGTCTGGCAACATTTCTGAGTGAATTGCCAAAAGTCAGATTTTTGATGAAATTGTGACCCCGGGGCTTAGGGATTTTTTCAAAAAAATCTTTTTCTGCCGGTTAAGTTGTCGAGGGCTGATTTCTTTTCTTGTGATAATAAGCCTTCTGTTTCGACCGCCAAAGCTTTCAGGGGAGCATTTGCAAACGTCTGGCAACATTTTTGAGTGAATTGCCGAATGTCAGATTTTTGATGAAATTGTGACCCCGGGGCTTAGGGATTTTTTCAAAAAATATTTTTCAGCCGGTTAAGTTGTCGAGGGCTGATTTCTTTTCTTGTGATAATAAGCCTTCTGTTTCGACCGCCAAAACTTTCAGGGGAGCATTTGCAACCGTCTGGCAACATTTCTGAGTGAATTGCCGAAAGTCAGATTTTTGATGAAATTGTGAGCCCGGGGCTTAGGCATTTTTTCAAAAAATATTTTTCTGCCGGTAAAGTTGTCGAGGGCAGATTTCTTTTCTTGTGATAATAAGCCTTCTGTTTCGACCGCCAGAGCTTTCAGGGGAGCATTGAAAACCGTCTGGCAACATTTTTGAGTGAATTGCCGAAAGTCAGATTTTTGATGAAATTGTGACCCCGGGGCTTAGGGATTTTTTCAAAAAATCTTTTTCTGCCGGTTAAGTTGTCGAGGGCTGATTTCTTTTCTTGTGATAATAAGCCTTCTGTTTCGACCGCCAAAGCTTTCAGGGGAGCATTGGCAACCGTCTGGCAACATTTTTGAGTGAATTGCCGAAAGTCAGATTTTTGATGAAATTGTGACCCTGGGCTTAGGGATTTTTTCAAAAAAATCTTTTTCTGCCGGTTAAGTTGTCGAGGGCTGATTTCTTTTCTTGTGATAATAAGCCTTCTGTTTCGACCGCCAAAGCTTTCAGGGGAGCATTTGCAACCGTCTGGCAAGATTTCTGAGTGAATTGCCAAAAGTCAGATTTTTGATGAAATTGTGACCCTGGGGCTTAGGGATTTTTTCAAAAAAATCTTTTTCTGCCGGTTAAGTTGTCGAGGCCTGATTTCTTTTCTTGTGATAATAAGCCTTCTGTTTCGACCGCCAGAGCTTTCAGGGGAGCATTGGAAACCGTCTGGCAACATTTTTGAGTGAATTGCCGAAAGTCAGATTTTTGATGAAATTGTGACCCCGGGGCTTAGGGATTTTTTCAAAAAAATATTTTTCTGCCGGTTAAGTTGTCGAGGGCTGATTTCTTTTCTTGTGATAATAAGCGTTCTGTTTCGACCGCCAGAGCTTTCAGGGGAGCATTGGCAACCGTCTGGCAACATTTTTGAGTGAATTGCCAAAAGTCAGATTTTTGATGAAATTGTGACCCCGGGGCTTAGGGATTTTTTCAAAAAATCTTTTTCTGCCGGTTAAGTTGTCGAGGGCTGATTTCTTTTCTTGTGATAATAAGCCTTCTGTTTCGACCGCCAAAGCTTTCAGGGGAGCATTTGCAAACGTCTGGCAACATTTTTGAGTGAATTGCCAAAAGTCAGATGTTTGATGAAATTGTGACCCCGGGGCTTAGGGATTTTTTCAAAAAAATCTTTTCCTGCCGGTTAAGTTGTCGAGGGCTGATTTCTTTTCTTGTGATAATAAGCCTTCTGTTTCGACCGCCAGAGCTTTCAGGGGAGCATTGGCAACCGTCTGGCAACATTTTTGAGTGAATTGCCAAAAGTCAGATTTTTGATGAAATTGTGACCCCGGGGCTTAGGGATTTTTTCAAAAAAATCTTTTTCTGCCGGTTAAGTTGTCGAGGGCAGATTTCTTTTCTTGTGATAATAAGCCTTCTGTTTCGACCGCCAAAGCTTTCAGGGGAGCATTTGCAAACGTCTGGCAACATTTCTGAGTGAATTGCCAAAAGTCAGATTTTTGATGAAATTGTGACCCCGGGGCTTAGGGATTTTTTCAAAAAATATTTTTCTGCCGGTTAAGTTGTCGAGGGCTGATTTCTTTTCTTGTGATAATAAGCCTTCTGTTTCGACCGCCAAAGCTTTCAGGGGAGCATTTGCAAACGTCTGGCAACATTTCTGAGTGAATTGCCAAAAGTCAGATTTTTGATGAAATTGTGACCCCGGGGCTTAGGGATTTTTTCAAAAAAATCTTTTTCTGCCGGTTAAGTTGTCGAGGGCTGATTTCTTTTCTTGTGATAATAAGCCTTCTGTTTCGACCACCAAACCTTTCAGGGGAGCATTTGCAAACGTCTGGCAACATTTTTGAGTGAATTGCCGAATGTCAGATTTTTGATGAAATTGTGACCCCGGGGCTTAGGGATTTTTTCAAAAAATATTTTTCAGCCGGTTAAGTTGTCGAGGGCTGATTTCTTTTCTTGTGATAATAAGCCTTCTGTTTCGACCGCCAAAACTTTCAGGGGAGCATTTGCAACCGTCTGGCAACATTTCTGAGTGAATTGCCGAAAGTCAGATTTTTGATGAAATTGTGACCCCGGGGCTTAGGAATTTTTTCAAAAAATATTTTTCTGTCGGTTAAGTTGTCGAGGGCTGATTTCTTTTCTTGTGATAATAAGCCTTCTGTTTCGACCGCCAAAGCTTTCAGCGGAGCATTTGCAAACGTCTGGCAACATTTTTGAGTGAATTGCCGAAAGTCAGATTTTTGATGAAATTGTGACCCCGGGGCTTAGGGATTTTTTCAAAAAATATTTTTCTGCCGGTAAAGTTGTCGAGGGCAGATTTCTTTTCTTGTGATAATAAGCCTTCTGTTTCTACCGCCAGAGCTTTCAGGGGAGCATTGAAAACCGTCTGGCAACATTTTTGAGTGAATTGCCGAAAGTCAGATTTTTGATGAAATTGTGACCCCGGGGCTTAGGGATTTTTTCAAAAAATCTTTTTCTGCCGGTTAAGTTGTCGAGGGCTGATTTCTTTTCTTGTGATAATAAGCCTTCTGTTTCGACCGCCAAAGCTTACAGGGGAGCATTGGCAACCGTCTGGCAACATTTTTGAGTGAATTGCCGAAAGTCAGATTTTTGATGAAATTGTGACCCCGGGCTTAGGGATTTTTTCAAAAAAATATTTTTCTGTCGGTTAAGTTGTCGAGTCCTGATTTCTTTTCTTGTGATAATAAGCCTTCTGTTTCGACCGCCAGAGCTTTCAGGGGAGCATTGGCAACCGTCTGGCAACATTTTTGAGTGAATTGCCAAAAGTCAGATTTTTGATGAAATTGTGACCCCGGGGCTTAGGGATTTTTTCAAAAAAATCGTTTTCTGCCGGTTAAGTTGTCGAGGGCTGATTTCTTTTCTTGTGATAATAAGCCTTCTGTTTCGACCGTCAGAGTTTCAGGGGAGCATTGGCAACCGTCTGGCAACATTTTTGAGTGAATTGCCAAAAGTCAGATTTTTGATGAAATTGTGACCCCGGGGCTTAGGGATTTTTTCAAAAAAATCTTTTTCTGCCGGTTAAGTTGTCGAGGGCTGATTTCTTTTTTTGTGATAATAAGCCTTCTGTTTCAACCGCCAAAGCTTTCAGGGGAGCATTTGCAAACGTCTGGCAACATTTCTGAGTGAATTGCTAAAAGTCAGATTTTTGATGAAATTGTGACCCCGGGGCTTAGGGATTTTTTCAAAAAATATTTTTCTGCCGGTTAAGTTGTCGAGGGCTGATTTCTTTTCTTGTGATAATAAGCCTTCTGTTTCGACCGCCAAACCTTTCAGGGGAGCATTTGCAAACGTCTGGCAACATTTGTGAGTGAATTGCCAAAAGTCAGATTTTTGATGAAATTGTGACCCCGGGGCTTAGGGATTTTTTCAAAAAAATCTTTTTCTGCCGGTTAAGTTGTCGAGGGCTGATTTCTTTTCTTGTGATAATAAGCCTTCTGTTTCGACCGCCAAAGCTTTCAGGGGAGCATTTGCAAACGTCTGGCAACATTTTTGAGTGAATTGCCGAATGTCAGATTTTTGATGAAATTGTGACCCCGGGGCTTAGGGATTTTTTCAAAAAATATTTTTCAGCCGGTTAAGTTGTCGAGGGCTGATTTCTTTTCTTGTGATAATAAGCCTTCTGTTTCGACCGCCAAAACTTTCAGGGGAGCATTTGCAACCGTCTGGCAACATTTCTGAGTGAATTGCCGAAAGTCAGATTTTTGATGAAATTGTGACCCCGGGGCTTAGGAATTTTTTCAAAAAATATTTTTCTGTCGGTTAAGTTGTCGAGGGCTGATTTCTTTTCTTGTGATAATAAGCCTTCTGTTTCGACCGCCAAAGCTTTCAGCGGAGCATTTGCAAACGTCTGGCAACATTTTTGAGTGAATTGCCGAAAGTCAGATTTTTGATGAAATTGTGACCCCGGGGTTTGGGATTTTTTCAAAAAATATTTTTCTGCAGGTTAAGTTGTCGAGGGCTGATTTCTTTTCTTGTGATAATAAGCCTTCTGTTTCGACCGCCAAAGCTTTCAGGGGAGCATTTGCAACCGTCTGGCAAGATTTCTGAGTGAATTGCCAAAAGTCAGATTTTTGATGAAATTGTGACCCCGGGGCTTAGGGATTTTTTCAAAAAAATCTTTTTCTGCCGGTTAAGTTGTCGAGGGCTGATTTCTTTTCTTGTGATAATAAGCCTTCTGTTTCGACCGCCAAACCTTTCAGGGGAGCATTTGCAAACGTCTGGCAACATTTCTGAGTGAATTGCCAAAAGTCAGATTTTTGATGAAATTGTGACCCCGGGGCTTAGGGATATTTTCAAAAAATATTTTTCTGCCGGTTAAGTTGTCGAGGGCTGATTTCTTTCCTTGTGATAATAAGCCTTCTGTTTCGACCGCCAGAGCTTTCAGGGGAGCATTGGCAACTGTCTGGCAACATTTCTGAGTGAATTGCCGAAAGTCAGATTTTTGATGAAATTGTGACCCCGGGGCTTAGGGATTTTTTCAAAAAAATCTTTTTCTGCCGGTTAAGTTGTCGAGGGCTGATTTCTTTTCTTGTGATAATAAGCCTTCTGTTTCGACCGCCAGAGCTTTCAGGGGAGCATTGGCAACCGTCTGGCAACATTTTTGAGTGAATTGCCGAAAGTCAGATTTTTGATGAAATTGTGACCCCGGGGCTTAGGGATTTTTTCAAAAAAATCTTTTTCTGCCGGTTAAGTTGTCGAGGGCTGATTTCTTTTCTTGTGATAATAAGCCTTCTGTTTCGACCGCCAGAGCTTTCAGGGGAGCATTGGCAACCGTCTGGCAACATTTTTGAGTGAATTGCCAAAAGTCAGATTTTTGATGAAATTGTGACCCCGGGGCTTAGGGATTTTTTCAAAAAATATTTTTCTGCCGGTTAAGTTGTCGAGGGCTGATTTCTTTTCTTGTGATAATAAGCCTTCTGTTTCGACCGCCAAAGCTTTCACGGGAGCATTTGGAAACGTCTGGCAACATTTTTGAGTGAATTGCCGAAAGTCAGATTTTTGATGAAATTGTGACCCCGGGGTTTGGGATTTTTTCAAAAAATATTTTTCTGCCGGTTAAGTTGTCGAGGGCTGATTTCTTTTCTTGTGATAATAAGCCTTCTGTTTCGACCGCCAAAGCTTTCAGGGGAGCATTTGCAACCGTCTGGCAAGATTTCTGAGTGAATTGCCAAAAGTCAGATTTTTGATGAAATTGTGACCCCGGGGCTTAGGGATTTTTTCAAAAAAATCTTTTTCTGCCGGTTAAGTTGTCGAGGGCTGATTTCTTTTCTTGTGATAATAAGCCTTCTGTTTCGACCGCCAAACCTTTCAGGGGAGCATTTGCAAACGTCTGGCAACATTTCTGAGTCAATTGCCAAAAGTCAGATTTTTGATGAAATTGTGACCCCGGGGCTTAGGGATTTTTTCAAAAAATATTTTTCTGCCGGTTAAGTTGTCGAGGGCTGATTTCTTTCCTTGTGATAATAAGCCTTCTGTTTCGACCGCCAGAGATTTCAGGGGAGCATTGGCAACCGTCTGGCAACATTTTTGAGTGAATTGCCGAAAGTCAGATTTTTGATGAAATTGTGACCCCGGGGTTTGGGATTTTTTCAAAAAATATTTTTCTGCCGGTTAAGTTGTCGAGGGCTGATTTCTTTTCTTGTGATAATAAGCCTTCTGTTTCGACCGCCAAAGCTTTCAGGGGAGCATTTGCAACCGTCTGGCAAGATTTCTGAGTGAATTGCCAAAAGTCAGATTTTTGATGAAATTGTGACCCCGGGGCTTAGGGATTTTTTCAAAAAAATCTTTTTCTGCCGGTTAAGTTGTCGAGGGCTGATTTCTTTTCTTGTGATAATAAGCCTTCTGTTTCGACCGCCAAACCTTTCAGGGGAGCATTTGCAAACGTCTGGCAACATTTCTGAGTCAATTGCCAAAAGTCAGATTTTTGATGAAATTGTGACCCCGGGGCTTAGGGATTTTTTCAAAAAATATTTTTCTGCCGGTTAAGTTGTCGAGGGCTGATTTCTTTCCTTGTGATAATAAGCCTTCTGTTTCGACCGCCAGAGCTTTCAGGGGAGCATTGGCAACTGTCTGGCAACATTTTTGAGTGAATTGCCGAAAGTCAGATTTTTGATGAAATTGTGACCCCGGGGCTTAGGGATTTTTTCAAAAAATATTTTTCTGCCGGTTAAGTTGTCGAGGGCTGATTTCTTTTCTTGTGATAATAAGCCTTCTGTTTCGACCGCCAGAGCTTTCAGGGGAGCATTGGCAACCGTCTGGCAACATTTTTGAGTGAATTGCCGAAAGTCAGATTTTTGATGAAATTGTGACCCCGGGGCTTAGGGATTTTTTCAAAAAAATCTTTTTCTGCCGGTTAAGTTGTCGAGGGCTGATTTCTTTTCTTGTGATAATAAGCCTTCTGTTTCGACCGCCAAAGCTTTCAGGGGAGCATTTGCAAACGTCTGGCAACATTTTTGAGTGAATTGCCGAAAGTCAGATTTTTGATGAAATTGTGACCCCGGGGCTTAGGGATTTTTTCAAAAAAATCTTTTTCTGCCGGTTAAGTTGTCGAGGGCTGATTTCTTTTCTTGTGATAATAAGCCTTCTGTTTCGACCGCCAGAGCTTTCAGGGGAGCATTGGCAACCGTCTGGCAACATTTTTGAGTGAATTGCCGAAAGTCAGATTTTTGATGAAATTGTGACCCTGGGGCTTAGGGATTTTTTCAAAAAAATCTTTTTCTGCCGGTTAAGTTGTCGAGGGCTGATTTCTTTTCTTGTGATAATAAGCCTTCTGTTTCGACCGCCAAACCTTTCAGGGGAGCATTTGCAAACGTCTGGCAACATTTTTGAGTGAATTGCCAAAAGTCAGATTTTTGATGAAATTGTGACACCGGGGCTTAGGGATTTTTTCAAAAAAATCTTTTTCTGCCGGTTAAGTTGTCGAGGGCTGATTTCTTTTCTTGTGATAATAAGCCTTCTGTTTCGACCGCCAGAGCTTTCAGGGGAGCATTTGCAACCGTCTGGCAACATTTCTGAGTGAATTGCCGAAAGTCAGATTTTTGATGAAATTGTGACCCCGGGGCTTAGGGATTTTTTCAAAAAATATTTTTCTGCCGGTTAAGTTGTCGAGGGCTGATTTCTTTTCTTGTGATAATAAGCCTTCTGTTTCGACCGCCAAAGCTTTCAGGGGAGCATTTGCAAACGTCTGGCAACATTTTTGAGTGAATTGCCAAAAGTCAGATTTTTGATGAAATTGTGACCCCGGCGCTTAGGGATTTTTTCAAAAAAATCTTTTTCTGCCGGTTAAGTAGTCGAGGGCTGATTTCTTTTCTTGTGATAATAAGCCTTCTGTTTCGACCGCCAGAGCTTTCAGGGGAGCATTGGCAACCGTCTGGCAACATTTTTGAGTGAATTGCCGAAAGTCAGATTTTTGATGAAATTGTGACCCCGGGGCTTAGGGATTTTTTCAAAAAAATCTTTTTCTGCCGGTTAAGTTGTCGAGGGCTTTTTTTTTTTCCTTGTGATAATAAGCCTTCTGTTTCGACCGCCAGAGCTTTCAGGGGAGCATTGGCAACCGTCTGGCAACATTTTTGAGTGAATTGCCGAAAGTCAGATTTTTGATGAAATTGTGACCCCGGGGCTTAGGGATTTTTTCAAAAAATCTTTTTCTGCCGGTTAAGTTGTCGAGGGCTGATTTCTTTTCTTGTGATAATAAGCCTTCTGTTTCGACCGCCAGAGCTTTCAGGGGAGCATTGGCAACCGTCTCGCAACATTTTTGAGTGAATTGCCGAAAGTCAGATTTTTGATGAAATTGTGACCCCGGGGCTTAGGGATTTTTTCAAAAAATATTTTTCTGCCGGTTAAGTTGTCGAGGGATGATTTCTTTTCTTGTGATAATAAGCCTTCTGTTTCGACCGCCAGAGCTTTCAGGGGAGCATTGGCAACCGTCTGGCAACATTTCTGAGTGAATTGCCGAAAGTCAGATTTTTGATGAAATTGTGACCCCGGGGCTTAGGGATTTTTTCAAAAAATCTTTTTCTGCCGGTTAAGTTGTCGAGGGCTGATTTCTTTTCTTGTGATAATAAGCCTTCTGTTTCGACCGCCAGAGCTTTCAGGGGAGCATTGGCAACCGTCTGGCAACATTTTTGAGTGAATTGCCGAAAGTCAGATTTTTGATGAAATTGTGACCCCGGGGCTTAGGGATTTTTTCAAAAAATCTTTTTCTGCCGGTTAAGTTGTCGAGGGCTGATTTCTTTTCTTGTGATAATAAGCCTTCTGTTTCGACCGCCAAAGCTTTCAGCGGAGCATTGGCAACCGTCTGGCAACATTTTTGAGTGAATTGCCGAAAGTCAGATTTTTGATGAAATTGTGACCCCGGGGCTTAGGGATTTTTTCAAAAAAATCTTTTTCTGCCGGTTAAGTTGTCGAGGCCTGATTTCTTTTCTTGTGATAATAAGCCTTCTGTTTCGACCGGCAGAGCTTTCAGGGGAGCATTGGCAACCGTCTGGCAACATTTTTGAGTGAATTGCCGAAAGTCAGATTTTTGATGAAATTGTGACCCCGGGGCTTAGGGATTTTTTCAAAAAATATTTTTCTGCCGGTTAAGTTGTCGAGGGCTGATTTCTTTTCTTGTGATAATAAGCCTTCTGTTTCGACCGCCAAACCTTTCAGGGGAGCATTTGCAAACGTCTGGCAACATTTCTGAGTCAATTGCCAAAAGTCAGATTTTTGATGAAATTGTGACCCCGGGGCTTAGGGATTTTTTCAAAAAATATTTTTCTGCCGGTTAAGTTGTCGAGGGCTGATTTCTTTCCTTGTGATAATAAGCCTTCTGTTTCGACCGCCAGAGATTTCAGGGGAGCATTGGCAACCGTCTGGCAACATTTTTGAGTGAATTGCCGAAAGTCAGATTTTTGATGAAATTGTGACCCCGGGGTTTGGGATTTTTTCAAAAAATATTTTTCTGCCGGTTAAGTTGTCGAGGGCTGATTTCTTTTCTTGTGATAATAAGCCTTCTGTTTCGACCACCAAAGCTTTCAGGGGAGCATTTGCAACCGTCTGGCAAGATTTCTGAGTGAATTGCCAAAAGTCAGATTTTTGATGAAATTGTGACCCCGGGGCTTAGGGATTTTTTCAAAAAAATCTTTTTCTGCCGGTTAAGTTGTCGAGGGCTGATTTCTTTTCTTGTGATAATAAGCCTTCTGTTTCGACCGCCAAACCTTTCAGGGGAGCATTTGCAAACGTCTGGCAACATTTCTGAGTCAATTGCCAAAAGTCAGATTTTTGATGAAATTGTGACCCCGGGGCTTAGGGATTTTTTCAAAAAATATTTTTCTGCCGGTTAAGTTGTCGAGGGCTGATTTCTTTCCTTGTGATAATAAGCCTTCTGTTTCGACCGCCAGAGCTTTCAGGGGAGCATTGGCAACTGTCTGGCAACATTTTTGAGTGAATTGCCGAAAGTCAGATTTTTGATGAAATTGTGACCCCGGGGCTTAGGGATTTTTTCAAAAAATATTTTTCTTCCTGTAAAGTTGTCGAGGGCAGATTTCTTTTCTTGTGATAATAAGCCTTCTGTTTCGACCGCCAGAGCTTTCAGGGGAGCATTTGCAACCGTCTGGCAACATTTCTGAGTGAATTGCCGAAAGTCAGATTTTTGATGAAATTGTGACCCCGGGGCTTAGGGATTTTTTCAAAAAAATCTTTTTCTGCCGGTTAAGTTGTCGAGGGCTGATTTCTTTTCTTGTGATAATAAGCCTTCTGTTTCGACCGCCAAACCTTTCAGGGGAGCATTTGCAAACGTCTGGCAACATTTTTGAGTGAATTGCCAAAAGTCAGATTTTTGATGAAATTGTGACCCCGGGGCTTAGGGATTTTTTCAAAAAATCTTTTTCTGCCGGTTAAGTTGTCGAGGGCTGATTTCTTTTCTTGTGATAATAAGCCTTCTGTTTCGACCGCCAGAGCTTTCAGGGGAGCATTGGCAACCGTCTGGCAACATTTTTGAGTGAATTGCCGAAAGTCAGATTTTTGATGAAATTGTGACCCCGGGGCTTAGGGATTTTTTCAAAAAATCTTTTTCTGCCGGTTAAGTTGTCGAGGGCTGATTTCTTTTCTTGTGATAATAAGCCTTCTGTTTCGACCGCCAAAGCTTTCAGCGGAGCATTGGCAACCGTCTGGCAACATTTTTGAGTGAATTGCCGAAAGTCAGATTTTTGATGAAATTGTGACCCCGGGGCTTAGGGATTTTTTCAAAAAAATCTTTTTCTGCCGGTTAAGTTGTCGAGGCCTGATTTCTTTTCTTGTGATAATAAGCCTTCTGTTTCGACCGCCAGAGCTTTCAGGGGAGCATTGGCAACCGTCTGGCAACATTTTTGAGTGAATTGCCGAAAGTCAGATTTTTGATGAAATTGTGACCCCGGGGCTTAGGGATTTTTTCAAAAAATATTTTTCTGCCGGTTAAGTTGTCGAGGGCTGATTTCTTTTCTTGTGATAATAAGCCTTCTGTTTCGACCGCCAAAGCTTTCAGGGGAGCATTTGCAAACGTCTGGCAACATTTTTGAGTGAATTGCCAAAAGTCAGATGTTTGATGAAATTGTGACCCCGGGGCTTGGGGATTTTTTCAAAAAAATCTTTTTCTGCCGGTTAAGTTGTCGAGGGCTGATTTCTTTTCTTGTGATAATAAGCCTTCTGTTTCGACCGCCAGAGCTTTCAGGGGAGCATTGGCAACCGTCTGGCAACATTTTTGAGTGAATTGCCAAAAGTCAGATTTTTGATGAAATTGTGACCCCGGGGCTTAGGGATTTTTTCAAAAAAATCTTTTTCTGCCGGTTAAGTTGTCGAGGGCTGATTTCTTTTCTTGTGATAATAAGCCTTCTGTTTCAACCGCCAAAGCTTTCAGGGGAGCATTTGCAAACGTCTGGCAACATTTCTGAGTGAATTGCCAAAAGTCAGATTTTTGATGAAATTGTGACCCCGGGGCTTAGGGATTTTTTCAAAAAATATTTTTCTGCCGGTTAAGTTGTCGAGGGCTGATTTCTTTTCTTGTGATAATAAGCCTTCTGTTTCGACCGCCAAACCTTTCAGGGGAGCATTTGCAAACGTCTGGCAACATTTGTGAGTGAATTGCCAAAAGTCAGATTTTTGATGAAATTGTGACCCCGGGGCTTAGGGATTTTTTCAAAAAAATCTTTTTCTGCCGGTTAGTTGTCGAGGGCTGATTTCTTTTCTTGTGATAATAAGCCTTCTGTTTCGACCGCCAAAGCTTTCAGGGGAGCATTTGCAAACGTCTGGCAACATTTTTGAGTGAATTGCCGAATGTCAGATTTTTGATGAAATTGTGACCCCGGGGCTTAGGGATTTTTTCAAAAAATATTTTTCAGCCGGTTAAGTTGTCGAGGGCTGATTTCTTTTCTTGTGATAATAAGCCTTCTGTTTCGACCGCCAAAACTTTCAGGGGAGCATTTGCAACCGTCTGGCAACATTTCTGAGTGAATTGCCGAAAGTCAGATTTTTGATGAAATTGTGACCCCGGGGCTTAGGAATTTTTTCAAAAAATATTTTTCTGTCGGTTAAGTTGTCGAGGGCTGATTTCTTTTCTTGTGATAATAAGCCTTCTGTTTCGACCGCCAAAGCTTTCAGGGGAGCATTTGCAACCGTCTGGCAAGATTTCTGAGTGAATTGCCAAAAGTCAGATTTTTGATGAAATTGTGACCCCGGGGCTTAGGGATTTTTTTCAAAAAAATCTTTTTCTGCCGGTTAAGTTGTCGAGGGCTGATTTCTTTTCTTGTGATAATAAGCCTTCTGTTTCGACCGCCAAACCTTTCAGGGGAGCATTTGCAAACGTCTGGCAACATTTCTGAGTGAATTGCCAAAAGTCAGATTTTTGATGAAATTGTGACCCCGGGGCTTAGGGATATTTTCAAAAAATATTTTTCTGCCGGTTAAGTTGTCGAGGGCTGATTTCTTTCCTTGTGATAATAAGCCTTCTGTTTCGACCGCCAGAGCTTTCAGGGGAGCATTGGCAACTGTCTGGCAACATTTCTGAGTGAATTGCCGAAAGTCAGATTTTTGATGAAATTGTGACCCCGGGGCTTAGGGATTTTTTCAAAAAAATCTTTTTCTGCCGGTTAAGTTGTCGAGGGCTGATTTCTTTTCTTGTGATAATAAGCCTTCTGTTTCGACCGCCAGAGCTTTCAGGGGAGCATTGGCAACCGTCTGGCAACATTTTTGAGTGAATTGCCGAAAGTCAGATTTTTGATGAAATTGTGACCCCGGGGCTTAGGGATTTTTTCAAAAAAATCTTTTTCTGCCGGTTAAGTTGTCGAGGGCTGATTTCTTTTCTTGTGATAATAAGCCTTCTGTTTCGAACGCCAGAGCTTTCAGGGGAGCATTGGCAACCGTCTGGCAACATTTTTGAGTGAATTGCCAAAAGTCAGATTTTTGATGAAATTGTGACCCCGGGGCTTAGGGATTTTTTCAAAAAATATTTTTCTGCCGGTTAAGTTGTCGAGGGCTGATTTCTTTTCTTGTGATAATAAGCCTTCTGTTTCGACCGCCAAAGCTTTCAGGGGAGCATTTGCAAACGTCTGGCAACATTTTTGAGTGAATTGCCAAAAGTCAGATTTTTGATGAAATTGTGACCCCGGGGCTTAGGGATTTTTTCAAAAAAATCTTTTTCTGCCGGTTAAGTTGTCGAGGGCTGAATTCTTTTCTTGTGATAATAAGCCTTCTGTTTCGACCGCCAGAGATTTCAGGGGAGCATTGGCAACCGTCTGGCAACATTTTTGAGTGAATTGCCGAATGTCAGATTTTTGATGAAATTGTGACCCCGGGGCTTAGGGATTTTTTCAAAAAATATTTTTCAGCCGGTTAAGTTGTCGAGGGCTGATTTCTTTTCTTGTGATAATAAGCCTTCTGTTTCGACCGCCAAAACTTTCAGGGGAGCATTTGCAACCGTCTGGCAACATTTCTGAGTGAATTACCGAAAGTCAGATTTTTGATGAAATTGTGACCCCGGGGCTTAGGGATTTTTTTCAAAAAATATTTTTCTGTCGGTTAAGTTGTCGAGGGCTGATTTCTTTTCTTGTGATAATAAGCCTTCTGTTTCGACCGCCAAAGCTTTCAGCGGAGCATTTGCAAACGTCTGGCAACATTTTTGAGTGAATTGCCGAAAGTCAGATTTTTGATGAAATTGTGACCCCGGGGTTTGGGATTTTTTCAAAAAATATTTTTCTGCCGGTTAAGTTGTCGAGGGCTGATTTCTTTTCTTGTGATAATAAGCCTTCTGTTTCAACCGCCAAAGCTTTCAGGGGAGCATTTGCAACCGTCTGGCAAGATTTCTGAGTGAATTGCCAAAAGTCAGATTTTTGATGAAATTGTGACCCCGGGGCTTAGGGATTTTTTCAAAAAAATCTTTTTCTGCCGGTTAAGTTGTCGAGGGCTGATTTCTTTTCTTGTGATAATAAGCCTTCTGTTTCGACCGCCAGAGATTTCAGGGGAGCATTGGCAACCGTCTGGCAACATTTTTGAGTGAATTGCCGAATGTCAGATTTTTGATGAAATTGTGACCCCGGGGCTTAGGGATTTTTTCAAAAAATATTTTTCAGCCGGTTAAGTTGTCGAGGGCTGATTTCTTTTCTTGTGATAATAAGCCTTCTGTTTCGACCGCCAAAACTTTCAGGGGAGCATTTGCAACCGTCTGGCAACATTTCTGAGTGAATTACCGAAAGTCAGATTTTTGATGAAATTGTGACCCCGGGGCTTAGGGATTTTTTTCAAAAAATATTTTTCTGTCGGTTAAGTTGTCGAGGGCTGATTTCTTTTCTTGTGATAATAAGCCTTCTGTTTCGACCGCCAAAGCTTTCAGCGGAGCATTTGCAAACGTCTGGCAACATTTTTGAGTGAATTGCCGAAAGTCAGATTTTTGATGAAATTGTGACCCCGGGGTTTGGGATTTTTTCAAAAAATATTTTTCTGCCGGTTAAGTTGTCGAGGGCTGATTTCTTTTCTTGTGATAATAAGCCTTCTGTTCAGACCGCCAAAGCTTTCAGGGGAGCATTTGCAACCGTCTGGCAAGATTTCTGAGTGAATTGCCAAAAGTCAGATTTTTGATGAAATTGTGACCCCGGGGCTTAGGGATTTTTTCAAAAAAATCTTTTTCTGCCGGTTAAGTTGTCGAGGGATGATTTCTTTTCTTGTGATAATAAGCCTTCTGTTTTGACCGCCAAACCTTTCAGGGGAGCATTTGCAAACGTCTGGCAACATTTCTGAGTGAATTGCCAAAAGTCAGATTTTTGATGAAATTGTGACCCCGGGGCTTAGGGATTTTTTCAAAAAAATCTTTTTCTGCCGGTTAAGTTGTCGAGGGCTGATTTCTTTTCTTGTGATAATAAGCCTTCTGTTTCGACCGCCAAAGCTTTCAGCGGAGCATTGGCAACCGTCTGGCAACATTTTTGAGTGAATTGCCGAAAGTCAGATTTTTGATGAAATTGTGACCCCGGGGCTTAGGGATTTTTTCAAAAAAATCTTTTTCTGCCGGTTAAGTTGTCGAGGCCTGATTTCTTTTCTTGTGATAATAAGCCTTCTGTTTCGACCGCCAGAGCTTTCAGGGGAGCATTGGCAACCGTCTGGCAACATTTTTGAGTGAATTGCCGAAAGTCAGATTTTTGATGAAATTGTGACCCCGGGGCTTAGGGATTTTTTCAAAAAATATTTTTCTGCCGGTTAAGTTGTCGAGGGCTGATTTCTTTTCTTGTGATAATAAGCCTTCTGTTTCGACCGCCAAAGCTTTCAGGGGAGCATTTGCAAACGTCTGGCAACATTTTTGAGTGAATTGCCAAAAGTCAGATGTTTGATGAAATTGTGACCCCGGGGCTTGGGGATTTTTTCAAAAAAATCTTTTTCTGCCGGTTAAGTTGTCGAGGGCTGATTTCTTTTCTTGTGATAATAAGCCTTCTGTTTCGACCGCCAGAGCTTTCAGGGGAGCATTGGCAACCGTCTGGCAACATTTTTGAGTGAATTGCCAAAAGTCAGATTTTTGATGAAATTGTGACCCCGGGGCTTAGGGATTTTTTCAAAAAAATCTTTTTCTGCCGGTTAAGTTGTCGAGGGCTGATTTCTTTTCTTGTGATAATAAGCCTTCTGTTTCAACCGCCAAAGCTTTCAGGGGAGCATTTGCAAACGTCTGGCAACATTTCTGAGTGAATTGCCAAAAGTCAGATTTTTGATGAAATTGTGACCCCGGGGCTTAGGGATTTTTTCAAAAAATATTTTTCTGCCGGTTAAGTTGTCGAGGGCTGATTTCTTTTCTTGTGATAATAAGCCTTCTGTTTCGACCGCCAAACCTTTCAGGGGAGCATTTGCAAACGTCTGGCAACATTTGTGAGTGAATTGCCAAAAGTCAGATTTTTGATGAAATTGTGACCCCGGGGCTTAGGGATTTTTTCAAAAAAATCTTTTTCTGCCGGTTAAGTTGTCGAGGGCTGATTTCTTTTCTTGTGATAATAAGCCTTCTGTTTCGACCGCCAAAGCTTTCAGGGGAGCATTTGCAAACGTCTGGCAACATTTTTGAGTGAATTGCCGAATGTCAGATTTTTGATGAAATTGTGACCCCGGGGCTTAGGGATTTTTTCAAAAAATATTTTTCAGCCGGTTAAGTTGTCGAGGGCTGATTTCTTTTCTTGTGATAATAAGCCTTCTGTTTCGACCGCCAAAACTTTCAGGGGAGCATTTGCAACCGTCTGGCAACATTTCTGAGTGAATTGCCGAAAGTCAGATTTTTGATGAAATTGTGACCCCGGGGCTTAGGAATTTTTTCAAAAAATATTTTTCTGTCGGTTAAGTTGTCGAGGGCTGATTTCTTTTCTTGTGATAATAAGCCTTCTGTTTCGACCGCCAAAGCTTTCAGCGGAGCATATGCAAACATCTGGCAACATTTTTGAGTGAATTGCCGAAAGTCAGATTTTTGATGAAATTGTGACCCCGGTGTTTGGGATTTTTTCAAAAAATATTTTTCTGCCGGTTAAGTTGTCGAGGGCTGATTTCTTTTCTTGTGATAATAAGCCTTCTGTTTCGACCGCCAAAGCTTTCAGGGGAGCATTTGCAACCGTCTGGCAAGATTTCTGAGTGAATTGCCAAAAGTCAGATTTTTGATGAAATTGTGACCCCGGGGCTTAGGGATTTTTTCAAAAAAATCTTTTTCTGCCGGTTAAGTTGTCGAGGGCTGATTTCTTTTCTTGTGATAATAAGCCTTCTGTTTCGACCGCCAAACCTTTCAGGGGAGCATTTGCAAACGTCTGGCAACATTTCTGAGTGAATTGCCAAAAGTCAGATTTTTGATGAAATTGTGACCCCGGGGCTTAGGGATATTTTCAAAAAATATTTTTCTGCCGGTTAAGTTGTCGAGGGCTGATTTCTTTCCTTGTGATAATAAGCCTTCTGTTTCGACCGCCAGAGCTTTCAGGGGAGCATTGGCAACTGTCTGGCAACATTTCTGAGTGAATTGCCGAAAGTCAGATTTTTGATGAAATTGTGACCCCGGGGCTTAGGGATTTTTTCAAAAAAATCTTTTTCTGCCGGTTAAGTTGTCGAGGGCTGATTTCTTTTCTTGTGATAATAAGCCTTCTGTTTCGACCGCCAGAGCTTTCAGGGGAGCATTGGCAACCGTCTGGCAACATTTTTGAGTGAATTGCCGAAAGTCAGATTTTTGATGAAATTGTGACCCCGGGGCTTAGGGATTTTTTCAAAAAAATCTTTTTCTGCCGGTTAAGTTGTCGAGGGCTGATTTCTTTTCTTGTGATAATAAGCCTTCTGTTTCGACCGCCAGAGCTTTCAGGGGAGCATTGGCAACCGTCTGGCAACATTTTTGAGTGAATTGCCAAAAGTCAGATTTTTGATGAAATTGTGACCCCGGGGCTTAGGGATTTTTTCAAAAAATATTTTTCTGCCGGTTAAGTTGTCGAGGGCTGATTTCTTTTCTTGTGATAATAAGCCTTCTGTTTCGACCGCCAAAGCTTTCAGGGGAGCATTTGCAAACGTCTGGCAACATTTTTGAGTGAATTGCCAAAAGTCAGATTTTTGATGAAATTGTGACCCCGGGGCTTAGGGATTTTTTCAAAAAAATCTTTTTCTGCCGGTTAAGTTGTCGAGGGCTGATTTCTTTTCTTGTGATAATAAGCCTTCTGTTTCGACCGCCAGAGATTTCAGGGGAGCATTGGCAACCGTCTGGCAACATTTTTGAGTGAATTGCCGAATGTCAGATTTTTGATGAAATTGTGACCCCGGGGCTTAGGGATTTTTTCAAAAAATATTTTTCAGCCGGTTAAGTTGTCGAGGGCTGATTTCTTTTCTTGTGATAATAAGCCTTCTGTTTCGACCGCCAAAACTTTCAGGGGAGCATTTGCAACCGTCTGGCAACATTTCTGAGTGAATTACCGAAAGTCAGATTTTTGATGAAATTGTGACCCCGGGGCTTAGGGATTTTTTTCAAAAAATATTTTTCTGTCGGTTAAGTTGTCGAGGGCTGATTTCTTTTCTTGTGATAATAAGCCTTCTGTTTCGACCGCCAAAGCTTTCAGCGGAGCATTTGCAAACGTCTGGCAACATTTTTGAGTGAATTGCCGAAAGTCAGATTTTTGATGAAATTGTGACCCCGGGGTTTGGGATTTTTTCAAAAAATATTTTTCTGCCGGTTAAGTTGTCGAGGGCTGATTTCTTTTCTTGTGATAATAAGCCTTCTGTTTCGACCGCCAAAGCTTTCAGGGGAGCATTTGCAACCGTCTGGCAAGATTTCTGAGTGAATTGCCAAAAGTCAGATTTTTGATGAAATTGTGACCCCGGGGCTTAGGGATTTTTTCAAAAAAATCTTTTTCTGCCGGTTAAGTTGTCGAGGGCTGATTTCTTTTCTTGTGATAATAAGCCTTCTGTTTCGACCGCCAGAGATTTCAGGGGAGCATTGGCAACCGTCTGGCAACATTTTTGAGTGAATTGCCGAATGTCAGATTTTTGATGAAATTGTGACCCCGGGGCTTAGGGATTTTTTCAAAAAATATTTTTCAGCCGGTTAAGTTGTCGAGGGCTGATTTCTTTTCTTGTGATAATAAGCCTTCTGTTTCGACCGCCAAAACTTTCAGGGGAGCATTTGCAACCGTCTGGCAACATTTCTGAGTGAATTACCGAAAGTCAGATTTTTGATGAAATTGTGACCCCGGGGCTTAGGGATTTTTTTCAAAAAATATTTTTCTGTCGGTTAAGTTGTCGAGGGCTGATTTCTTTTCTTGTGATAATAAGCCTTCTGTTTCGACCGCCAAAGCTTTCAGCGGAGCATTTGCAAACGTCTGGCAACATTTTTGAGTGAATTGCCGAAAGTCAGATTTTTGATGAAATTGTGACCCCGGGGTTTGGGATTTTTTCAAAAAATATTTTTCTGCCGGTTAAGTTGTCGAGGGCTGATTTCTTTTCTTGTGATAATAAGCCTTCTGTTTCGACCGCCAAAGCTTTCAGGGGAGCATTTGCAACCGTCTGGCAAGATTTCTGAGTGAATTGCCAAAAGTCAGATTTTTGATGAAATTGTGACCCCGGGGCTTAGGGATTTTTTCAAAAAAATCTTTTTCTGCCGGTTAAGTTGTCGAGGGATGATTTCTTTTCTTGTGATAATAAGCCTTCTGTTTTGACCGCCAAACCTTTCAGGGGAGCATTTGCAAACGTCTGGCAACATTTCTGAGTGAATTGCCAAAAGTCAGATTTTTGATGAAATTGTGACCCCGGGGCTTAGGGATTTTTTCAAAAAATATTTTTCTGCCGGTTAAGTTGTCGAGGGCTGATTTCTTTCCTTGTGATAATAAGCCTTCTGTTTCGACCGCCAGAGCTTTCAGGGGAGCATTGGCAACCGTCTGGCAACATTTCTGAGTGAATTGCCAAAAGTCAGATTTTTGATGAAATTGTGACCCCGGGGCTTAGGGAATTTTTCAAAAAAATCTTTTTCTGCCGGTTAAGTTGTCGAGGGCTGATTTCTTTTCTTGTGATAATAAGCCTTCTGTTTCGACCGCCAGAGCTTTCAGGGGAGCATTGGCAACCGTCTGGCAACATTTTTGAGTGAATTGCCGAAAGTCAGATTTTTGATGAAATTGTGACCCCGGGGCTTAGGGATTTTTTCAAAAAATATTTTTCTGCCGGTTAAGTTGTCGAGGGCTGATTTCTTTTCTTGTGATAATAAGCCTTCTGTTTCGACCGCCAAAGCTTTCAGGGGAGCATTTGCAAACGTCTGGCAACATTTCTGAGTGAATTGCCAAAAGTCAGATTTTTGATGAAATTGTGACCCCGGGGCTTAGGGATTTTTTCACAAAAATCTTTTTCTGCCGGTTAAGTTGTCGAGGGCTGATTTCTTTTCTTGTGATAATAAGCCTTCTGTTTCGACCGCCAGAGGTTTCAGGGGAGCATTGGCAACCGTCTGGCAACATTTTTGAGTGAATTGCCAAAAGTCAGATTTTTGATGAAATTGTGACCCCGGGGCTTAGGGATTTTTTCAAAAAAATCTTTTTCTGCCGGTTAAGTTGTCGAGGGCTGATTTCTTTTCTTGTGATAATAAGCCTTCTGTTTCAACCGCCAAAGCTTACAGGGGAGCATTTGCAAACGTCTGGCAACATTTCTGAGTGAATTGCCAAAAGTCAGATTTTTGATGAAATTGTGACCCCGGGGCTTAGGGATTTTTTCAAAAAATCTTTTTCTGCCGGTTAAGTTGTCGAGGGCTGATTTCTTTTCTTGTGATAATAAGCCTTCTGTTTCGACCGCCAAAGCTTTCAGCGGAGCATTGGCAACCGTCTGGCAACATTTTTGAGTGAATTGCCGAAAGTCAGATTTTTGATGAAATTGTGACCCCGGGGCTTGGGGATTTTTTCAAAAAAATCTTTTTCTGCCGGTTAAGTTGTCGAGGGCTGATTTCTTTTCTTGTGATAATAAGCCTTCTGTTTCGACCGCCAGAGCTTTCAGGGGAGCATTGGCAACCGTCTGGCAACATTTTTGAGTGAATTGCCAAAAGTCAGATTTTTGATGAAATTGTGACCCCGGGGCTTAGGGATTTTTTCAAAAAAATCTTTTTCTGCCGGTTAAGTTGTCGAGGGCTGATTTCTTTTCTTGTGATAATAAGCCTTCTGTTTCAACCGCCAAAGCTTTCAGGGGAGCATTTGCAAACGTCTGGCAACATTTCTGAGTGAATTGCCAAAAGTCAGATTTTTGATGAAATTGTGACCCCGGGGCTTAGGGATTTTTTCAAAAAATATTTTTCTGCCGGTTAAGTTGTCGAGGGCTGATTTCTTTTCTTGTGATAATAAGCCTTCTGTTTCGACCGCCAAACCTTTCAGGGGAGCATTTGCAAACGTCTGGCAACATTTGTGAGTGAATTGCCAAAAGTCAGATTTTTGATGAAATTGTGACCCCGGGGCTTAGGGATTTTTTCAAAAAAATCTTTTTCTGCCGGTTAAGTTGTCGAGGGCTGATTTCTTTTCTTGTGATAATAAGCCTTCTGTTTCGACCGCCAAAGCTTTCAGGGGAGCATTTGCAAACGTCTGGCAACATTTTTGAGTGAATTGCCGAATGTCAGATTTTTGATGAAATTGTGACCCCGGGGCTTAGGGATTTTTTCAAAAAATATTTTTCAGCCGGTTAAGTTGTCGAGGGCTGATTTCTTTTCTTGTGATAATAAGCCTTCTGTTTCGACCGCCAAAACTTTCAGGGGAGCATTTGCAACCGTCTGGCAACATTTCTGAGTGAATTGCCGAAAGTCAGATTTTTGATGAAATTGTGACCCCGGGGCTTAGGAATTTTTTCAAAAAATATTTTTCTGTCGGTTAAGTTGTCGAGGGCTGATTTCTTTTCTTGTGATAATAAGCCTTCTGTTTCGACCGCCAAAGCTTTCAGCGGAGCATTTGCAAACATCTGGCAACATTTTTGAGTGAATTGCCGAAAGTCAGATTTTTGATGAAATTGTGACCCCGGTGTTTGGGATTTTTTCAAAAAATATTTTTCTGCCGGTTAAGTTGTCGAGGGCTGATTTCTTTTCTTGTGATAATAAGCCTTCTGTTTCGACCGCCAAAGCTTTCAGGGGAGCATTTGCAACCGTCTGGCAAGATTTCTGAGTGAATTGCCAAAAGTCAGATTTTTGATGAAATTGTGACCCCGGGGCTTAGGGATTTTTTCAAAAAAATCTTTTTCTGCCGGTTAAGTTGTCGAGGGCTGATTTCTTTTCTTGTGATAATAAGCCTTCTGTTTCGACCGCCAAACCTTTCAGGGGAGCATTTGCAAACGTCTGGCAACATTTCTGAGTGAATTGCCAAAAGTCAGATTTTTGATGAAATTGTGACCCCGGGGCTTAGGGATATTTTCAAAAAATATTTTTCTGCCGGTTAAGTTGTCGAGGGCTGATTTCTTTCCTTGTGATAATAAGCCTTCTGTTTCGACCGCCAGAGCTTTCAGGGGAGCATTGGCAACTGTCTGGCAACATTTCTGAGTGAATTGCCGAAAGTCAGATTTTTGATGAAATTGTGACCCCGGGGCTTAGGGATTTTTTCAAAAAAATCTTTTTCTGCCGGTTAAGTTGTCGAGGGCTGATTTCTTTTCTTGTGATAATAAGCCTTCTGTTTCGACCGCCAGAGCTTTCAGGGGAGCATTGGCAACCGTCTGGCAACATTTTTGAGTGAATTGCCGAAAGTCAGATTTTTGATGAAATTGTGACCCCGGGGCTTAGGGATTTTTTCAAAAAAATCTTTTTCTGCCGGTTAAGTTGTCGAGGGCTGATTTCTTTTCTTGTGATAATAAGCCTTCTGTTTCGACCGCCAGAGATTTCAGGGGAGCATTGGCAACCGTCTGGCAACATTTTTGAGTGAATTGCCAAAAGTCAGATTTTTGATGAAATTGTGACCCCGGGGCTTAGGGATTTTTTCAAAAAATATTTTTCTGCCGGTTAAGTTGTCGAGGGCTGATTTCTTTTCTTGTGATAATAAGCCTTCTGTTTCGACCGCCAAAGCTTTCAGGGGAGCATTTGCAAACGTCTGGCAACATTTTTGAGTGAATTGCCAAAAGTCAGATTTTTGATGAAATTGTGACCCCGGGGCTTAGGGATTTTTTCAAAAAAATCTTTTTCTGCCGGTTAAGTTGTCGAGGGCTGATTTCTTTTCTTGTGATAATAAGCCTTCTGTTTCGACCGCCAGAGATTTCAGGGGAGCATTGGCAACCGTCTGGCAACATTTTTGAGTGAATTGCCGAATGTCAGATTTTTGATGAAATTGTGACCCCGGGGCTTAGGGATTTTTTCAAAAAATATTTTTCAGCCGGTTAAGTTGTCGAGGGCTGATTTCTTTTCTTGTGATAATAAGCCTTCTGTTTCGACCGCCAAAACTTTCAGGGGAGCATTTGCAACCGTCTGGCAACATTTCTGAGTGAATTACCGAAAGTCAGATTTTTGATGAAATTGTGACCCCGGGGCTTAGGGATTTTTTTCAAAAAATATTTTTCTGTCAGTTAAGTTGTCGAGGGCTGATTTCTTTTCTTGTGATAATAAGCCTTCTGTTTCGACCGCCAAAGCTTTCAGCGGAGCATTTGCAAACGTCTGGCAACATTTTTGAGTGAATTGCCGAAAGTCAGATTTTTGATGAAATTGTGACCCCGGGGTTTGGGATTTTTTCAAAAAATATTTTTCTGCCGGTTAAGTTGTCGAGGGCTGATTTCTTTTCTTGTGATAATAAGCCTTCTGTTTCGACCGCCAAAGCTTTCAGGGGAGCATTTGCAACCGTCTGGCAAGATTTCTGAGTGAATTGCCAAAAGTCAGATTTTTGATGAAATTGTGACCCCGGGGCTTAGGGATTTTTTCAAAAAAATCTTTTTCTGCCGGTTAAGTTGTCGAGGGATGATTTCTTTTCTTGTGATAATAAGCCTTCTGTTTTGACAGCCAAACCTTTCAGGGGAGCATTTGCAAACGTCTGGCAACATTTCTGAGTGAATTGCCAAAAGTCAGATTTTTGATGAAATTGTGACCCCGGGGCTTAGGGATTTTTTCAAAAAATATTTTTCTGCCGGTTAAGTTGTCGAGGGCTGATTTCTTTCCTTGTGATAATAAGCATTCTGTTTCGACCGCCAGAGCTTTCAGGGGAGCATTGGCAACTGTCTGGCAACATTTCTGAGTGAATTGCCAAAAGTCAGATTTTTGATGAAATTGTGACCCCGGGGCTTAGGGAATTTTTCAAAAAAATCTTTTTCTGCCGGTTAAGTTGTCGAGGGCTGATTTCTTTTCTTGTGATAATAAGCCTTCTGTTTCGACCGCCAGAGCTTTCAGGGGAGCATTGGCAACCGTCTGGCAACATTTTTGAGTGAATTGCCAAAAGTCAGATTTTTGATGAAATTGTGACCCCGGGGCTTAGGGATTTTTTCAAAAAATATTTTTCTGCCGGTTAAGTTGTCGAGGGCTGATTTCTTTCCTTGTGATAATAAGCCTTCTGTTTCGACCGCCAGAGCTTTCAGGGGAGCATTTGCCAACGTCTGGCAACATTTCTGAGTGAATTGCCAAAAGTCAGATTTTTGATGAAATTGTGACCCCGGGGCTTAGGGAATTTTTCAAAAAAATCTTTTTCTGCCGGTGAAGTTGTCGAGGGCTGATTTCTTTTCTTGTGATAATAAGCCTTCTGTTTCGACCGCCAGAGCTTTCAGGGGAGCATTGGCAACCGTCTGGCAACATTTTTGAGTGAATTGCCGAAAGTCAGATTTTTGATGAAATTGTGACCCCGGGGCTTAGGGATTTTTTCAAAAAATATTTTTCTGCCGGTTAAGTTGTCGAGGGCTGATTTCTTTTCTTGTGATAATAAACCTTCTGTTTCGACCGCCAAAGCTTTCAGGGGAGCATTTGCAAACGTCTGGCAACATTTTTGAGTGAATTGCCAAAAGTCAGATTTTTGATGAAATTGTGACCCCGGGGCTTAGGGATTTTTTCAAAAAATATTTTTCTGCCGGTTAAGTTGTCGAGGGCTGATTTCTTTTCTTGTGATAATAAGCCTTCTGTTTCGACCGCCAAACCTTTCAGGGGAGCATTTGCAAACGTCTGGCAACATTTCTGAGTGAATTGCCAAAAGTCAGATTTTTGATGAAATTGTGACCCCGGGGCTTAGGGATTTTTTCAAAAAATATTTTTCTGCCGGTTAAGTTGTCGAGGGCTGATTTCTTTTCTTGTGATAATAAGCCTTCTGTTTCGACCGCCAAACCTTTCAGGGGAGCATTTGCAAACGTCTGGCAACATTTCTGAGTGAATTGCCAAAAGTCAGATTTTTGATGAAATTGTGACCCCGGGGCTTAGGGATTTTTTCAAAAAAAAATTTTCTGCCGGTTAAGTTGTCGAGGGCTGATTTCTTTTCTTGTGATAATAAGCCTTCTGTTTCGACCGCCAAAGCTTTCAGGGGAGCATTTGCAAACGTCTGGCAACATTTTTGAGTGAATTGCCAAAAGTCAGATTTTTGATGAAATTGTGACCCCGGGGCTTAGGGATTTTTTCAAAAAAATCTTTTTCTGCCGGTTAAGTTGTCGAGGGCTGATTTCTTTTCTTGTGATAATAAGCCTTCTGTTTCGACCGCCAGAGATTTCAGGGGAGCATTGGCAACCGTCTGGCAACATTTTTGAGTGAATTGCCGAAAGTCAGATTTTTGATGAAATTGTGACCCCGGGGTTTGGGATTTTTTTCAAAAAATATTTTTCTGCCGGTTAAGTTGTCGAGGGCTGATTTCTTTCCTTGTGATAATAAGCCTTCTGTTTCGACCGCCAGAGCTTTCAGGGGAGCATTGGCAACTGTCTGGCAACATTTCTGAGTGAATTGCCAAAAGTCAGATTTTTGATGAAATTGTGACCCCGGGGCTTAGGGATTTTTTCAAAAAATATTTTTCTGCCGGTTAAGTTGTCGAGGGCTGATTTCTTTCCTTGTGATAATAAGCCTTCTGTTTCGACCGCCAGAGCTTTCAGGGGAGCATTTGCAAACGTCTGGCAACATTTTTGAGTGAATTGCCGAAAGTCAGATTTTTGATGAAATTGTGACCCCGGGGCTTAGGGATTTTTTCAAAAAAATCTTTTTCTGCCGGTTAAGTTGTCGAGGGCTTTTTTTTTTCCTTGTGATAATAAGCCTTCTGTTTCGACCGCCAGAGCTTTCAGGGGAGCATTGGCAACTGTCTGGCAACATTTTTGAGTGAATTGCCGAAAGTCAGATTTTTGATGAAATTGTGACCCCGGGGCTTAGGGATTTTTTCAAAAAATATTTTTCTGCCTGTAAAGTTGTCGAGGGCAGATTTCTTTTCTTGTGATAATAAGCCTTCTGTTTCGACCGCCAGAGCTTTCAGGGGAGCATTGGCAACCGTCTGGCAACATTTTTGAGTGAATTGCCGAAAGTCAGATTTTTGATGAAATTGTGACCCCGGGGCTTAGGGATTTTTTCAAAAAATATTTTTCTGCCGGTTAAGTTGTCGAGGGCTGATTTCTTTTCTTGTGATAATAAGCCTTCTGTTTCGACCGCCAAAGCTTTCAGGGGAGCATTTGCAACCGTCTGGCAACATTTTTGAGTGAATTGCCGAAAGTCAGATTTTTGATGAAATTGTGACCCCGGGGCTTAGGGATTTTTTCAAAAAAATCTTTTTCTGCCGGTTAAGTTGTCGAGGGCTGATTTCTTTTCTTGTGATAATAAGCCTTCTGTTTCGACCGCCAGAGCTTTCAGGGGAGCATTGGCAACCGTCTGGCAACATTTTTGAGTGAATTGCCAAAAGTCAGATTTTTGATGAAATTGTGACCCCGGGGCTTAGGGATTTTTTCAAAAAATATTTTTCTGCCGGTTAAGTTGTCGAGGGCTGATTTCTTTTCTTGTGATAATAAGCCTTCTGTTTCGACCGCCAAAGCTTTCAGGGGAGCATTTGCAACCGTCTGGCAACATTTTTGAGTGAATTGCCGAAAGTCAGATTTTTGATGAAATTGTGACCCCGGGGCTTAGGGATTTTTTCAAAAAAATCTTTTTCTGCCGGTTAAGTTGTCGAGGGCTGATTTCTTTTCTTGTGATAATAAGCCTTCTGTTTCGACCGCCAGAGCTTTCAGGGGAGCATTGGCAACCGTCTGGCAAGATTTCTGAGTGAATTGCCGAAAGTCAGATTTTTGATGAAATTGTGACCCCGGGGTTTAGGGATTTTTTCAAAAAAATCTTTTTCTGCCGGTTAAGTTGTCGAGGGCTGATTTCTTTTCTTGTGATAATAAGCCTTCTGTTTCGACCGCCAGAACTTTCAGGGGAGCATTGGCAACCGTCTGGCAACATTTTTGAGTGAATTGCCGAAAGTCAGATTTTTGATGAAATTGTGACCCCGGGGCTTAGGGATTTTTTCAAAAAAATCTTTTTCTGCCGGTTAAGTTGTCGAGGGCTGATTTCTTTTCTTGTGATAATAAGCCTTCTGTTTTGACCACCAGAGCTTTCAGGGGAGCATTGGCAACCGTCTGGCAACATTTTTGAGTGAATTGCCGAAAGTCAGATTTTTGATGAAATTGTGACCCCGGCGCTTAGGGATTTTTTCAAAAAAATCTTTTTCTGCCGGTTAAGTTGTCGAGGGCTGATTTCTTTTCTTGTGATAATAAGCCTTCTGTTTCGACCGCCAGAGCTTTCAGGGGAGCATTGGCAACCGTCTGGCAACATTTTTGAGTGAATTGCCGAAAGACAGATTTTTGATGAAATTGTGACCCCGGGGCTTAGGGATTTTTTCAAAAAAATCTTTTTCTGCCGGTTAAGTTGTCGAGGGCTGATTTCTTTTCTTGTGATAATAAGCCTTCTGTTTCGACCGCCAGAGCTTTCAGGGGAGCATTGGCAACCGTCTGGCAACATTTTTGAGTGAATTGCCGAAAGTCAGATTTTTGATGAAATTGTGACCCCGGGGCTTAGGGATTTTTTCAAAAAAATCTTTTTCTGCCGGTTAAGTTGTCGAGGGCTGATTTCTTCTCTTGTGATAATAAGCCTTCTGTTTCGACCGCCAGAGCTTTCAGGGGAGCATTGGCAACCGTCTGGCAACATTTTTGAGTGAATTGCCGAAAGACAGATTTTTGATGAAATTGTGACCCCGGGGCTTAGGGATTTTTTCAAAAAAATCTTTTTCTGCCGGTTAAGTTGTCGAGGGCTGATTTCTTTTCTTGTGATAATAAGCCTTCTGTTTCGACCGCCAGAGCTTTCAGGGGAGCATTGGCAACCGTCTGGCAACATTTTTGAGTGAATTGCCGAAAGTCAGATTTTTGATGAAATTGTGACCCCGGGGCTTAGGGATTTTTTCAAAAAAATCTTTTTCTGCCGGTTAAGTTGTCGAGGGCTGATTTCTTTTCTTGTGATAATAAGCCTTCTGTTTCGACCGCCAGAGCTTTCAGGGGAGCATTGGCAACCGTCTGGCAACATTTTTGAGTGAATTGCCGAAAGTCAGATTTTTGATGAAATTGTGACCCCGGGGCTTAGGGATTTTTTCAAAAAATATTTTTCTGCCGGTTAAGTTGTCGAGGGCTGATTTCTTTTCTTGTGATAATAAGCCTTCTGTTTCGACCGCCAGAGCTTTCAGGGGAGCATTGGCAACCGTCTGGCAACATTTTTGAGTGAATTGCCGAAAGTCAGATTTTTGATGAAATTGTGACCCCGGGGCTTAGGGATTTTTTCAAAAAAATCTTTTTCTGCCGGTTAAGTTGTCGAGGGCTGATTTCTTTTCTTGTGATAATAAGCCTTCTGTTTCGACCGCCAGAGCTTTCAGGGGAGCATTGGCAACCGTCTGGCAACATTTTTGAGTGAATTGCCGAAAGTCAGATTTTTGATGAAATTGTGACCCCGGGGCTTAGGGATTTTTTCAAAAAATATTTTTCTGCCGGTTAAGTTGTCGAGGGCTGATTTCTTTTCTTGTGATAATAAGCCTTCTGTTTCGACCGCCAAAGCTTTCAGGGGAGCATTTGCAAACGTCTGGCAACATTTCTGAGTGAATTGCCGAAAGTCAGATTTTTGATGAAATTGTGACCCCGGGGCTTAGGGATTTTTTCAAAAAAATCTTTTTCTGTCAGTTAAGTTGTCAAGGGCTGATTTCTTTTCTTGTGATAATAAGCCTTCTGTTTCGACCGCCAAAGCTTTCAGGGGAGCATTTGCAAACGTCTGGCAACATTTCTGAGTGAATTGCCAAAAGTCAGATCTTTGATGAAATTGTGACCCCGGGGCTTAGGGATTTTTTCAAAAGAATCTTTTTCTGCCGGTTAAGTTGTCGAGGGCTGATTTCTTTTCTTGTGATAATAAGCCTTCTGTTTCGACCGCCAAAGCTTTCAGGGGAGCATTTGCAAACGTCTGGCAACATTTCTGAGTGAATTGCCAAAAGTCAGATTTTTGATGAAATTGTGACCCCGGGGCTTAGGGATTTTTTCAAAAAATATTTTTCTGCCGGTTAAGTTGTCGAGGGCTGATTTCTTTTCTTGTGATAATAAGCCTTCTGTTTCGACCTCCAAAGCTTTCAGGGGAGCATTTGCAAACATCTGGCAACATTTTTGCGTGAATTGCCGAAAGTCAGATTTTTGATGAAATTGTGACCCCGGGGTTTAGGGATTTTTTCAAAAAAAAAATTTCTGCCGGTTAAGTTGTCGAGGGCTGATTTCTTTTCTTGTGATAATAAGCCTTCTGTTTCGACCGCCAGAGCTTTCAGGGGAGCATTGGCAACCGTCTGGCAACATTTTTGAGTGAATTGCCGAAAGTCAGATTTTTGATGAAATTGTGACCCCGGGGCTTAGGGATTTTTTCAAAAACATCTTTTTCTGCCGGTTAAGTTGTCGAGGGCTGATTTCTTTTCTTGAGGTAGTAAGCCTTCTGTTTCGACCGCCAGAGCTTTCAGGGGAGCATTGGCAACCGTCTGGCAACATTTTTGAGTGAATTGCCGAAAGTCAGATATTTGATGAAATTGTGACCCCGGGGCTTAGGGATTTTTTCAAAAAATATTTTTCAGGCAGTTAAGTTGTCGAGGGCTGATTTCTTTTCTTGTGATAGTAAGCCTTCTGTTTCGACCGCCAAAACTTTCAGGGCAGCATTTGCAACCGTCTGGCAACGTTTCTGAGTGAATTGCCGAAAGTCAGATTTTTGATGAAATTGTGACCCCGGGGCTTAGGGATTTTTTCAAAAAATATTTTTCTGCCGGTTAAGTTGTTGAGGGCTGATTTCTTTTCTTGTGATAATAAGCCTTCTGTTTCGACCGCCAAAGCTTTCAGGGGAGAATTTGGAAACGTCTGGCAACATTTTTGAGTGAATTGCCAAAAGTCAGATTTTTGATGAAATTGTGACCCCGGGGCTTAGGGATTTTTTCAAAAAATATTTTTCTGCCGGTTAAGTTGTCGAGGGCTGATTTCTTTTCTTGTGATAATAAGCCTTCTGTTTCAACCGCCAGAGCTTTCAGGGGAGCATTGGCAACCGTCTGGCAACATTTTTGAGTGAATTGCCGAAAGTCAGATTTTTGATGAAATTGTGACCCCGCGGCTTAGGGATTTTTTCAAAAAAAAATTTTTCTGCCGGTTAAGTTGTCGAGGGCTGATTTCTTTTCTTGTGATAATAAGCCTTCTGTTTCGACCGCCAGAGCTTTCAGGGGAGCATTGGCAACCGTCTGGCAACATTTTTGAGTGAATTGCCGAAAGACAGATTTTTGATGAAATTGTGACCCCGGGGCTTAGGGATTTTTTCAAAAAATATTTTTCTGACGGTTAAGTTGTCGAGGGCTGATTTCTTTTCTTGTGATAATAAGCCTTCTGTTTCGACCGCCAAAGCTTTCAGGGGAGCATTTGCAAACGTCTGGCAACATTTTTGAGTGAATTGCCAAAAGTCAGATTTTTGATGAAATTGTGACCCCGGGGCTTAGGGATTTTTTCAAAAAAATCTTTTTCTGCCGGTTAAGTTGTCGAGGGCTGATTTCTTTTCTTGTGATAATAAGCCTTCTGTTTCGACCGACAGAGCTTTCAGGGGAGCATTGGCAACCGTCTGGCAACATTTTTGAGTGAATTGCCGAAAGACAGATTTTTGATGAAATTGTGACCCCGGGGCTTAGGGATTTTTTCAAAAAATATTTTTCTGCCGGTTAAGTTGTCGAGGGCTGATTTCTTTTCTTGTGATAATAAGCCTTCTGTTTCGACCGCCAAAGCTTTCAGGGGAGCATTTTCAAACGTCTGGCAACATTTTTGAGTGAATTGCCAAAAGTCAGATTTTTGATGAAATTGTGACCCCGGGGCTTAGGGATTTTTTCAAAAAAATCTTTTTCTGCCGGTTAAGTTGTTGAGGGCTGATTTCTTTTCTTGTGATAATAAGCCTTCTGTTTCGACCGTCAGAGCTTTCAGGGGAGCATTGGCAACCGTCTGGCAACATTTTTGAGTGAATTGCCGAAAGACAGATTTTTGATGAAATTGTGACCCCGGGGCTTAGGGATTTTTTCAAAAAATATTTTTCTGCCGGTTAAGTTGTCGAGGGCTGATTTCTTTTCTTGTGATAATAAGCCTTCTGTTTCGACCTCCAAAGCTTTCAGGGGAGCATTTGCAAACATCTGGCAACATTTTTGCGTGAATTGCCGAAAGTCAGATTTTTGATGAAATTGTGACCCCGGGGTTTAGGGATTTTTTCAAAAAAAAAATTTCTGCCGGTTAAGTTGTCGAGGGCTGATTTCTTTTCTTGTGATAATAAGCCTTCTGTTTCGACCGCCAGAGCTTTCAGGGGAGCATTGGCAACCGTCTGGCAACATTTTTGAGTGAATTGCCGAAAGTCAGATTTTTGATGAAATTGTGACCCCGGGGCTTAGGGATTTTTTCAAAAACATCTTTTTCTGCCGGTTAAGTTGTCGAGGGCTGATTTCTTTTCTTGAGGTAGTAAGCCTTCTGTTTCGACCGCCAGAGCTTTCAGGGGAGCATTGGCAACCGTCTGGCAACATTTTTGAGTGAATTGCCGAAAGTCAGATATTTGATGAAATTGTGACCCCGGGGCTTAGGGATTTTTTCAAAAAATATTTTTCAGGCAGTTAAGTTGTCGAGGGCTGATTTCTTTTCTTGTGATAGTAAGCCTTCTGTTTCGACCGCCAAAACTTTCAGGGCAGCATTTGCAACCGTCTGGCAACGTTTCTGAGTGAATTGCCGAAAGTCAGATTTTTGATGAAATTGTGACCCCGGGGCTTAGGGATTTTTTCAAAAAATATTTTTCTGCCGGTTAAGTTGTTGAGGGCTGATTTCTTTTCTTGTGATAATAAGCCTTCTGTTTCGACCGCCAAAGCTTTCAGGGGAGAATTTGGAAACGTCTGGCAACATTTTTGAGTGAATTGCCAAAAGTCAGATTTTTGATGAAATTGTGACCCCGGGGCTTAGGGATTTTTTCAAAAAATATTTTTCTGCCGGTTAAGTTGTCGAGGGCTGATTTCTTTTCTTGTGATAATAAGCCTTCTGTTTCAACCGCCAGAGCTTTCAGGGGAGCATTGGCAACCGTCTGGCAACATTTTTGAGTGAATTGCCGAAAGTCAGATTTTTGATGAAATTGTGACCCCGCGGCTTAGGGATTTTTTCAAAAAAAAATTTTTCTGCCGGTTAAGTTGTCGAGGGCTGATTTCTTTTCTTGTGATAATAAGCCTTCTGTTTCGACCGCCAGAGCTTTCAGGGGAGCATTGGCAACCGTCTGGCAACATTTTTGAGTGAATTGCCGAAAGACAGATTTTTGATGAAATTGTGACCCCGGGGCTTAGGGATTTTTTCAAAAAATATTTTTCTGACGGTTAAGTTGTCGAGGGCTGATTTCTTTTCTTGTGATAATAAGCCTTCTGTTTCGACCGCCAAAGCTTTCAGGGGAGCATTTGCAAACGTCTGGCAACATTTTTGAGTGAATTGCCAAAAGTCAGATTTTTGATGAAATTGTGACCCCGGGGCTTAGGGATTTTTTCAAAAAAATCTTTTTCTGCCGGTTAAGTTGTCGAGGGCTGATTTCTTTTCTTGTGATAATAAGCCTTCTGTTTCGACCGACAGAGCTTTCAGGGGAGCATTGGCAACCGTCTGGCAACATTTTTGAGTGAATTGCCGAAAGACAGATTTTTGATGAAATTGTGACCCCGGGGCTTAGGGATTTTTTCAAAAAATATTTTTCTGCCGGTTAAGTTGTCGAGGGCTGATTTCTTTTCTTGTGATAATAAGCCTTCTGTTTCGACCGCCAAAGCTTTCAGGGGAGCATTTTCAAACGTCTGGCAACATTTTTGAGTGAATTGCCAAAAGTCAGATTTTTGATGAAATTGTGACCCCGGGGCTTAGGGATTTTTTCAAAAAAATCTTTTTCTGCCGGTTAAGTTGTCGAGGGCTGATTTCTTTTCTTGTGATAATAAGCCTTCTGTTTCGACCGTCAGAGCTTTCAGGGGAGCATTGGCAACCGTCTGGCAACATTTTTGAGTGAATTGCCGAAAGACAGATTTTTGATGAAATTGTGACCCCGGGGCTTAGGGATTTTTTCAAAAAATATTTTTCTGCCGGTTAAGTTGTCGAGGGCTGATTTCTTTTCTTGTGATAATAAGCCTTCTGTTTCGACCGCCAGAGCTTTCAGGGGAGCATTGGCAACCGTCTGGCAACATTTTTGAGTGAATTGCCGAAAGACAGATTTTTGATGAAATTGTGACCCCGGGGCTTAGGGATTTTTTCAAAAAATATTTTTCTGCCGGTTAAGTTGTCGAGGGCTGATTTCTTTTCTTGTGATAATAAGCCTTCTGTTTCGACCGCCAAAGCTTTCAGGGGAGCATTTGCAAACGTCTGGCAACATTTTTGAGTGAATTGCCAAAAGTAAGATTTTTGATGAAATTGTGACCCCGGGGCTTAGGGATTTTTTCAAAAAAATCTTTTTCTGCCGATTAAGTTGTCGAGGGCTGATTTCTTTTCCTGTGATAATAAGCCTTCTGTTTCGACCGCCAGAGCTTTCAGGGGAGCATTGGCAACCGTCTGGCAACATTTTTGAGTGAATTGCCAAAAGTCAGATTTTTGATGAAATTGTGACCCCGGGGCTTAGGGATTTTTTCAAAAAAATCTTTTTCTGCCGGTTATGTTGTCGAGGGCTGATTTCTTTTCTTGTGATAATAAGCCTTCTGTTTCGACCGCCAGAGCTTTCAGGGGAGCATAGGCAACCGTCTGGCAACATTTTTGAGTGAATTGCCGAAAGTCAGATTTTTGATGAAATTGTTACCCCGGGGCTTAGGGATTTTTTCAAAAAATATTTTTCTGCCAGTTAAGTTGTCGAGGGCTGAATTCTTTTCTTGTGATAATAAGCCTTCTGTTTCGACCGCCAGAGCTTTCAGGGGAGCATTGGCAACCGTCTGGCAACATTTTTGAGTGAATTGCCGAAAGTCAGATTTTTGATGAAATTGTGACCCCGGGGCTTAGGGATTTTTTCAAAAAAATCTTTTTCTGCCGGTTAAGTTGTCGAGGGCTGATTTCTTTTATGGTGATAATAAGCCTTCTGTTTCGACCGCCAGAGCTTTCAGGGGAGCATTGGCAAACGTCTGGCAACATTTTTGAGTGAATTGCCGAAAGTCAGATTTTTGATGAAATTGTGACCCCGGGGATTATGGATTTTTTCAAAAAAATCTTTTTCTGCCGGTTAAGTTGTCGAGGGCTGATTTCTTTTCTTGTGATAATAAGCCTTCTGTTTCGACCGCCAGAGCTTTCAGGGGAGCATTGGCAACCGTCTGGCAACATTTTTGAGTGAATTGCCGAAAGTCAGATTTTTGATGAAATTGTGACCCCGGGGCTTAGGGATTTTTTCAAAAAATATTTTTCTGCCGGTTAAGTTGTCGAGGGCTGATTTCTTTTCTTGTGATAATAAGCCTTCTGTTTCGACCGCCAAAGCTTTCAGGGGAGCATTTGCAAACGTCTGACAACATTTTTGAGTGAATTGCCAAAAGTCAGATTTTTGATGAAATTGTGACCCCGGGGCTTAGGGATTTTTTCAAAAAAATCTTTTTCTGCCGGTTATGTTGTCGAGGGCTGATTTCTTTTCTTGTGATAATAAGCCTTCTGTTTCGACCGCCAGAGCTTTCAGGGGAGCTTTGGCAACCGTCTGGCAACATTTTTGAGTGAATTGCCGAAAGTCAGATTTTTGATGAAATTGTGACCCCGGGGCTTAGGGATTTTTTCAAAAAATATTTTTCTGCCGGTTAAGTTGTCGAGGGCTGATTTCTTTTCTTGTGATAATAAGCCTTGTGTTTCGACCGCCAGAGCTTTCAGGGGAGCATTTGCAAACGTCTGGCAACATTTTTGAGTGAATTGCCGAAAGTCAGATTTTTGATGAAATTGTGACCCCGGGGCTTAGGGATTTTTTCAAAAAAATCTTTTTCTGCCGGTTAAGTTGTCGAGGGCTGATTTCTTTTCTTGTGATAATAAGCCTTCTGTTTCGACCGCCAGAGCTTTCAGGGGAGCATTTGCAAACGTCTGGGAACATTTTTGAGTGAATTGCCAAAAGTCAGATTTTTGATGAAATTGTGACCCCGGGGCTTAGGGATTTTTTCAAAAAAATCTTTTTCTACCGGTTATGTTGTCGAGGGCTGATTTCTTTTCTTGTGATAATAAGCCTTCTGTTTCGACCGCCAGAGCTTTCAGGGGAGCTTTGGCAAACGTCTGGCAACATTTTTGAGTGAATTGCCAAAAGTCAGATTTTTGATGAAATTGTGACCCCGGGGCTTAGGGATTTTTTCAAAAAAATATTTTTCTGCCGGTTAAGTTGTCGAGGGCTGATTTCTTTTCTTGTGATAATAAGCCTTCTGTTTCGACCGCCAAAGCTTTCAGGGGAGCATTTGCAAACGTCTGGCAACATTTTTGAGTGAATTGCCGAAAGTCATATTTTTGATGAAATTGTGACCCCGGGGCTTAGGGATTTTTTCAAAAAAATCTTTTTCTGCCGGTTATGTTGTCGAGGGCTGATTTCTTTTCTTGTGATAATAAGCCTTCTGTTTCGACCGCCAGAGCTTTCAGGGGAGCTTTGGCAACCGTCTGGCAACATTTTTGAGTGAATTGCCGAAAGTCAGATTTTTGATGAAATTGTGACCCCGGGGCTTAGAGATTTTTTCAAAAAAATCTTTTTCTGCCGGTTAAGTTGTCGAGGGCTGATTTCTTTTCTTGTGATAATAAGCCTTCTGTTTCGACCGCCAGAGCTTTCAGGGGAGCATTGGCAACCGTCTGGCAACATTTTTGAGTGAATTGCCGAAAGACAGATTTTTGATGAAATTGTGACCCCGGGGCTTAGGGATTTTTTCAAAAAATATTTTTCTGCCGGTTAAGTTGTCGAGGGCTGATTTCTTTTCTTGTGATAATAAGCCTTCTGTTTCGACCGCCAAAGCTTTCAGGGGAGCATTGGCAACCGTCTGGCAACATTTTTGAGTGAATTGCCGAAAGACAGATTCTTGATGAAATTGTGACCCCGGGGCTTAGGGATTTTTTCAAAAAATATTTTTCTGCCGGTTAAGTTGTCGAGGGCTGATTTCTTTTCTTGTGATAATAAGCCTTCTGTTTCGACCGCCAAAGCTTTCAGGGGAGCATTTGCAAACGTCTGGCAACATTTTTGAGTGAATTGCCAAAAGTCAGATTTTTGATGAAATTGTGACCCCGGGGCTTAGGGATTTTTTCAAAAAAATCTTTTTCTGCCGGTTATGTTGTCGGGGGCTGATTTCTTTTCTTGTGATAATAAGCCTTCTGTTTCGACCGCCAAAGCTTTCAGGGGAGCATTTGCAAACGTCTGGCAACATTTTTGAGTGAATTGCCAAAAGTCAGATTTTTGATGAAATTGTGACCCCGGGGCTTAGGGATTTTTTCAAAAAAATCTTTTTCTGCCGGTTAAGTTGTCGAGGGCTGATTTCTTTTCTTGTGATAATAAGCCTTCTGTTTCGACCGCCAGAGCTTTCAGGGGACCATTGGCAAACGTCTGGCAACATTTTTGAGTGAATTGCCAAAAGTCAGATTTTTGATGAAATTGTGACCCCGGGGCTTAGGGATTTTTTCAAAAAAATCTTTTTCTGCCGGTTATGTTGTCGAGGGCTGATTTCTTTTCTTGTGATAATAAGCCTTCTGTTTCGACCGCCAGAGCTTTCCGGGGAGCATTGGCAACCGTCTGGCAACATTTTTGAGTGAATTGCCGAAAGTCAGATTTTTGATGAGATTGTGACCCCGGGGCTTAGGGATTTTTTCAAAAAAAAATTTTCTGCCGGTTAAGTTGTCGAGGGCTGATTTCTTTTCTTGTGATAATAAGCCTTCTGTTTCGACCGCCAAAGCTTTCAGGGGAGCATTTGCAAACGTCTGGCAACATTTTTGAGTGAATTGCCAAAAGTCAGATTTTTGATGAAATTGTGACCCCGGGGCTTAGGGATTTTTTCAAAAAAATCTTTTTCTGCCGGTTATGTTGTCGGGGGCTGATTTCTTTTCTTGTGATAATAAGCCTTCTGTTTCGACCGCCAAAGCTTTCAGGGGAGCATTTGCAAACGTCTGGCAACATTTTTGAGTGAATTGCCGAGAGTCAGATTTTTGATGAAATTGTGACCCTTAGGGATTTTTTCAAAAAAATCTTTTTCTGCCGGTTAAGTTGTCGAGGGCTGATTTCTTTTCTTGTGATAATAAGCCTTCTGTTTCGACCGCCAGAGCTTTCAGGGGAGCATTGGCAACCGTCTGGCAACATTTTTGAGTGAATTGCCGAAAGTCAGATTTTTGATGAAATTGTGACCCCGGGGCTTAGGGATTTTTTCAAAAAATATTTTTCTGCCGGTTAAGTTGTCGAGGGATGATTTCTTTTCTTGTGATAATAAGCCTTCTGTTTCGACCGCCAAAGCTTTCAGGGGAGCATTTGCAAACGTCTGGCAACATTTTTGAGTGAATTGCCAAAAGTCAGATTTTTGATGAAATTGTGACCCCGGGGCTTAGGGATTTTTTCAAAAAAATCTTTTTCTGCCGGTTATGTTGTCGAGGGCTGATTTCTTTTCTTGTGATAATAAGCCTTCTGTTTCGACCGCCAGAGCTTTCAGGGGAGCATTGGCAACCGTCTGGCAATATTTTTGAGTGAATTGCCGAAAGTCAGATTTTTGATGAAATTGTGACCCCGGGGCTTAGGGATTTTTTCAAAAAATATTTTTCTGCCGGTTAAGTTGTTGAGGGCTGATTTCTTTTCTTGTGATAATAAGCCTTCTGTTTCGACCGCCAAAGCTTTCAGGGGAGCATTTGCAAACGTCTGGCAACATTTTTGAGTGAATTGCCGAAAGTCAGATTTTTGATGAAATTGTGACCCCGGGGCTTAGGGATTTTTTCAAAAAAATCTTTTTCTGCCAGTTAAGTTGTCGAGGGCTGATTTCATTTCTTGTGATAATAAGCCTTCTGTTTCGACCGCCAAAGCTTTCAGGGGAGCATTTGCAAACGTCTGGCAACATTTCTGAGTGAATTGCCAAAAGTGAGATTTTTGATGAAATTGTGACCCCGGGGCTTAGGGATTTTTTCAAAAAAATCTTTTTCTGCCGGTTAAGTTGTCGAGGGCTGATTTCTTTTCTTGTGATAATAAGCCTTGTGTTTCGACCGCCAGAGCTTTCAGGGGAGCATTGGCAACCGTCTGGCAACATTTTTGCGTGAATTGCTGAAAGTCAGATTTTTGATGAAATTGTGACCCCGGGGCTTAGGGATTTTTTCAAAAAATATTTTTCTGCCGGTTAAGTTGTCGAGGGCTGATTTCTTTTCTTGTGATAATAAGCCTTCTGTTTCGACCGCCAAAGCTTTCAGGGGAGCATTTGCAAACGTCTGGCAACATTTTTGAGTGAATTGCCGAAAGTCAGATTTTTGATGAAATTGTGACCCCGGGGCTTAGGGATTTTTTCAAAAAAATCTTTTTCTGCCGGTTATGTTGTCGAGGGCTGATTTCTTTTCTTGTGATAATAAGCCTTCTGTTTCGACCGCCAGAGCTTTCAGGGGAGCATTGGCAACCGTCTGGCAACATTTTTGAGTGAATTGCCGAAAGTCAGATTTTTGATGAAATTGTGACCCCGGGGCTTAGGGATTTTTTCAAAAAATATTTTTCTGCCGGTTAAGTTGTTGAGGGCTGATTTCTTTTCTTGTGATAATAAGCCTTCTGTTTCGACCGCCAAAGCTTTCAGCGGAGCATTTGCAAACGTCTGGCAACATTTTTGAGTGAATTGCCGAAAGTCAGATTTTTGATGAAATTGTGACCCCGGGGCTTAGGGATTTTTTCAAAAAAATCTTTTTCTGCCAGTTAAGTTGTCGAGGGCTGATTTCATTTCTTGTGATAATAAGGCTTCTGTTTCGACCGCCAAAGCTTTCAGGGGAGCATTTGCAAACGTCTGGCAACATTTTTGAGTGAATTGCCAAAAGTGAGATTTTTGATGAAATTGTGACCCCGGGGCTTAGGGATTTTTTCAAAAAAATCTTTTTCTGCCGGTTAAGTTGTCGAGGGCTGATTTCTTTTCTTGTGATAATAAGCCTTGTGTTTCGACCGCCATAGCTTTCAGGGGAGCATTGGCAACCGTCTGGCAACATTTTTGCGTGAATTGCTGAAAGTCAGATTTTTGATGAAATTGTGACCCCGGGGCTTAGGGATTTTTTCAAAAAATATTTTTCTGCCGGTTAAGTTGTCGAGGGCTGATTTCTTTTCTTGTGATAATAAGCCTTCTGTTTCGACCGCCAAAGCTTTCAGGGGAGCATTTGCAAACGTCTGGCAACATTTTTGAGTGAATTGCCAAAAGTCAGATTTTTGATGAAATTGTGACCCCGGGGCTTAGGGATTTTTTCAAAAAAATCTTTTTCTGCCGGTTATGTTGTCGAGGGCTGATTTCTTTTCTTGTGATAATAAGCCTTCTGTTTCGACCGCCAGAGCTTTCAGGGGAGCATTGGCAACCGTCTGGCAACATTTTTGAGTGAATTGCCGAAAGTCAGATTTTTGATGAAATTGTGACCCCGGGGCTTAGGGATTTTTTCAAAAAATATTTTTCTGCCGGTTAAGTTGTTGAGGGCTGATTTCTTTTCTTGTGATAATAAGCCTTCTGTTTCGACCGCCAAACCTTTCAGGGGAGCATTTGCAAACGTCTGGCAACATTTCTGAGTGAATTGCCAAAAGTCAGATTTTTGATGAAATTGTGACCCCGGGGCTTAGGGATTTTTCCAAAAATCTTTTTCTGCCGGTTAAGTTGTCGAGGGCTGATTTCTTTTCTTGTGATAATAAGCCTTCTGTTTCGACCGCCAGAGCTTTCAGGGGAGCATTGGCAACCGTCTGGCAACATTTTTGAGTGAATTGCCGAAAGTCAGATTTTTGATGAAATTGTGACCCCGGGGCTTAGGGATTTTTTCAAAAAATATTTTTCTGCCAGTTAAGTTGTCGAGGGCTGATTTCTTTTCTTGTGATAATAAGCCTTCTGTTTCGACCGCCAAACCTTTCAGGGGAGCATTTGCAAACGTCTGGCAACATTTCTGAGTGAATTGCCAAAAGTCAGATTTTTGATGAAATTGTGACCCCGGGGCTTAGGGATTTTTCCAAAAATATTTTTCTGCCGGTTAAGTTGTCGAGGGCTGATTTCTTTTCTTGTGATAATAAGCCTTCTGTTTCGACCGCCAGAGCTTTCAGGGGAGCATTGGCAACCGTCTGGCAACATTTTTGAGTGAATTGCCGAAAGTCAGATTTTTGATGAAATTGTGACCCCGGGGCTTAGGGATTTTTCCAAAAATCTTTTTCTGCCGGTTAAGTTGTCGAGGGCTGATTTCTTTTCTTGTGATAATAAGCCTTCTGTTTCGACCGCCAAAGCTTTCAGGGGAGCATTTGCAAACGTCTGGCAACATTTTTGAGTGAATTGCCAAAAGTCAGATTTTTGATGAAATTGTGACCCCGGGGCTTAGGGATTTTTTCAAAAAAATCTTTTTCTGCCAGTTAAGTTGTCGAGGGCTGATTTCTTTTCTTGTGATAATAAGCCTTCTGTTTCGACCGCCAGAGCTTTCAGGGGAGCATTGGCAACCGTCTGGCAACATTTTTGAGTGAATTGCCAAAAGTCAGATTTTTGATGAAATTGTGACCCCGGGGCTTAGGGATTTTTTCAAAAAAATCTTTTTCTGCCAGTTAAGTTGTCGAGGGCTGATTTCTTTTCTTGTGATAATAAGCCTTCTGTTTCGACCGCCAAAGCTTTCAGGGGAGCATTTGCAAACGTCTGGCAACATTTTTGAGTGAATTGCCAAAAGTGAGATTTTTGATGAAATTGTGACCCCGGGGCTTAGGGATTTTTTCAAAAAAATCTTTTTCTGCCGGTTAAGTTGTCGAGGGCTGATTTCTTTTCTTGTGATAATAAGCCTTGTGTTTCGACCGCCATAGCTTTCAGGGGAGCATTGGCAACCGTCTGGCAACATTTTTGCGTGAATTGCTGAAAGTCAGATTTTTGATGAAATTGTGACCCCGGGGCTTAGGGATTTTTTCAAAAAATATTTTTCTGCCGGTTAAGTTGTCGAGGGCTGATTTCTTTTCTTGTGATAATAAGCCTTCTGTTTCGACCGCCAAAGCTTTCAGGGGAGCATTTGCAAACGTCTGGCAACATTTTTGAGTGAATTGCCAAAAGTCAGATTTTTGATGAAATTGTGACCCCGGGGCTTAGGGATTTTTTCAAAAAAATCTTTTTCTGCCGGTTATGTTGTCGAGGGCTGATTTCTTTTCTTGTGATAATAAGCCTTCTGTTTCGACCGCCAGAGCTTTCAGGGGAGCATTGGCAACCGTCTGGCAACATTTTTGAGTGAATTGCCGAAAGTCAGATTTTTGATGAAATTGTGACCCCGGGGCTTAGGGATTTTTTCAAAAAATATTTTTCTGCCAGTTAAGTTGTTGAGGGCTGATTTCTTTTCTTGTGATAATAAGCCTTCTGTTTCGACCGCCAAACCTTTCAGGGGAGCATTTGCAAACGTCTGGCAACATTTCTGAGTGAATTGCCAAAAGTCAGATTTTTGATGAAATTGTGACCCCGGGGCTTAGGGATTTTTCCAAAAATCTTTTTCTGCCGGTTAAGTTGTCGAGGGCTGATTTCTTTTCTTGTGATAATAAGCCTTCTGTTTCGACCGCCAGAGCTTTCAGGGGAGCATTGGCAACCGTCTGGCAACATTTTTGAGTGAATTGCCGAAAGTCAGATTTTTGATGAAATTGTGACCCCGGGGCTTAGGGATTTTTTCAAAAAATATTTTTCTGCCAGTTAAGTTGTCGAGGGCTGATTTCTTTTCTTGTGATAATAAGCCTTCTGTTTCGACCGCCAAACCTTTCAGGGGAGCATTTGCAAACGTCTGGCAACATTTCTGAGTGAATTGCCAAAAGTCAGATTTTTGATGAAATTGTGACCCCGGGGCTTAGGGATTTTTCCAAAAATATTTTTCTGCCGGTTAAGTTGTCGAGGGCTGATTTCTTTTCTTGTGATAATAAGCCTTCTGTTTCGACCGCCAGAGCTTTCAGGGGAGCATTGGCAACCGTCTGGCAACATTTTTGAGTGAATTGCCGAAAGTCAGATTTTTGATGAAATTGTGACCCCGGGGCTTAGGGATTTTTCCAAAAATCTTTTTCTGCCGGTTAAGTTGTCGAGGGCTGATTTCTTTTCTTGTGATAATAAGCCTTCTGTTTCGACCGCCAAAGCTTTCAGGGGAGCATTTGCAAACGTCTGGCAACATTTTTGAGTGAATTGCCAAAAGTCAGATTTTTGATGAAATTGTGACCCCGGGGCTTAGGGATTTTTTCAAAAAAATCTTTTTCTGCCAGTTAAGTTGTCGAGGGCTGATTTCTTTTCTTGTGATAATAAGCCTTCTGTTTCGACCGCCAGAGCTTTCAGGGGAGCATTGGCAACCGTCTGGCAACATTTTTGAGTGAATTGCCAAAAGTCAGATTTTTGATGAAATTGTGACCCCGGGGCTTAGGGATTTTTTCAAAAAAATCTTTTTCTGCCAGTTAAGTTGTCGAGGGCTGATTTCTTTTCTTGTGATAATAAGCCTTCTGTTTCGACCGCCAAAGCTTTCAGGGGAGCATTTGCAAACGTCTGGCAACATTTTTGAGTGAATTGCCAAAAGTCAGATTTTTGATGAAATTGTGACCCCGGGGCTTAGGGATTTTTTCAAAAAAATCTTTTTCTGCCAGTTAAGTTGTCGAGGGCTGATTTCATTTCTTGTGATAATAAGCCTTCTGTTTCGACCGCCAAAGCTTTCAGGGGAGCATTTGCAAACGTCTGGCAACATTTCTGAGTGAATTGCCAAAAGTGAGATTTTTGATGAAATTGTGACCCCGGGGCGTAGGGATTTTTTCAAAAAAATCTTTTTCTGCCGGTTAAGTTGTCGAGGGCTGATTTCTTTTCTTGTGATAATAAGCCTTCTGTTTCGACCGCCAGAGCTTTCAGGGGAGCATTGGCAACCGTCTGGCAACATTTTTGAGTGAATTGCCAAAAGTCAGATTTTTGATGAAATTGTGACCCCGGGGCTTAGGGATTTTTTCAAAAAAATCTTTTTCTGCCAGTTAAGTTGTCGAGGGCTGATTTCATTTCTTGTGATAATAAGCCTTCTGTTTCGACCGCCAAAGCTTTCAGGGGAGCATTTGCAAACGTCTGGCAACATTTCTGAGTGAATTGCCAAAAGTGAGATTTTTGATGAAATTGTGACCCCGGGGCGTAGGGATTTTTTCAAAAAAATCTTTTTCTGCCGGTTAAGTTGTCGAGGGCTGATTTCTTTTCTTGTGATAATAAGCCTTCTGTTTCGACCGCCAGAGCTTTCAGGGGAGCATTGGCAACCGTCTGGCAACATTTTTGCGTGAATTGCCGAAAGTCAGATTTTTGATGAAATTGTGACCCCGGGGCTTAGGGATTTTTTCAAAAAAAAATTTTCTGCCGGTTAAGTTGTCGAGGGCTGATTTCTTTTCTTGTGATAATAAGCCTTCTGTTTCGACCGCCAAAGCTTTCAGGGGAGCATTTGCAAACGTCTGGCAACATTTCTGAGTGAATTGCCAAAAGTCAGATTTTTGATGAAATTGTGACCCCGGGGCTTAGGGATTTTTTCAAAAAAATCTTTTTCTGCCGGTTATGTTGTCGAGGGCTGATTTCTTTTCTTGTGATAATAAGCCTTCTGTTTCGACCGCCAGAGCTTTCAGGGGAGCATTGGCAACCGTCTGGCAACATTTTTGAGTGAATTGCCGAAAGTCAGATTTTTGATGAAATTGTGACCCCGGGGCTTAGGGATTTTTTCAAAAAAATCTTTTTCTGCCGGTTAAGTTGTCGAGGGCTGATTTCTTTTCTTGTGATAATAAGCCTTCTGTTTCGACCGCCAGAGCTTTCAGGGGAGCATTGGCAACCGTCTGGCAACATTTTTGAGTGAATTGCCGAAAGTCAGATTTTTGATGAAATTGTGACCCCGGGGCTTAGGGATTTTTTCAAAAAAATCTTTTTCTGCCGGTTAAGTTGTCGAGGGCTGATTTCTTTTCTTGTGATAATAAGCCTTCTGTTTCGACCGCCAGAGCTTTCAGGGGAGCATTGGCAACCGTCTGGCAACATTTTTGAGTGAATTGCCGAAAGTCAGATTTTTGATGAGATTGTGACCCCGGGGCTTAGGGATTTTTTCAAAAAATATTTTTCTGCCGGTTAAGTTGTCGAGGGCTGATTTCTTTTCTTGTGATAATAAGCCTTCTGTTTCGACCGCCAAAGCTTTCAGGGGAGCATTTGCAAACGTCTGGCAACATTTTTGAGTGAATTGCCAAAAGTCAGATTTTTGATGAAATTGTGACCCCGGGGCTTAGGGATTTTTTCAAAAAAATCTTTTTCTGCCGGTTATGTTGTCGAGGGCTGATTTCTTTTCTTGTGATAATAAGCCTTCTGTTTCGACCGCCAGAGCTTTCAGGGGAGCATTGGCAACCGTCTGGCAACATTTTTGAGTGAATTGCCGAAAGTCAGATTTTTGATGAAATTGTGACCCCGGGGCTTAGGGATTTTTTCAAAAAATATTTTTCTGCCAGTTAAGTTGTCGAGGGCTGATTTCTTTTCTTGTGATAATAAGCCTTCTGTTTCGACCGCCAAACCTTTCAGGGGAGCATTTGCAAACGTCTGGCAACATTTCTGAGTGAATTGCCAAAAGTCAGATTTTTGATGAAATTGTGACCCCGGGGCTTAGGGATTTTTTCAAAAAAATATTTTTCTGCCGGTTAAGTTGTCGAGGGCTGATTTCTTTTCTTGTGATAATAAGCCTTCTGTTTCGACCGCCAAAGCTTTCAGGGGAGCATTTGCAAACCTCTGGCAACATTTTTGAGTGAATTGCCAAGAGTCAGATTTTTGATAAAATTGTGACCCCGGGGCTTAGGGATTTTTTCAAAAAAATCTTTTTCTGCCGGTTAAGTTGTCGAGGGCTGATTTCTTTTCTTGTGATAATAAGCCTTCTGTTTCGACCGCCAGAGCTTTCAGGGGACCATTGGCAACCGTCTGGCAACATTTTTGAGTGAATTGCCAAAAGTCAGATTTTTCATGAAATTGTGACCCCGGTGCTTAGGGATTTTTTCAAAAAAATCTTTTTCTGCCGGTTAAGTTGTCGAGGGCTGATTTCTTTTCTTGTGATAATAAGCCTTCTGTTTCGACCGCCAGAGCTTTCAGGGGACCATTGGCAACCGTCTGGCAACATTTTTGAGTGAATTGCCGAAAGTCAGATTTTTCATGAAATTGTGACCCCGGGGCTTAGGGATTTTTTCAAAAAAATCTTTTTCTGCCGGTTAAGTTGTCGAGGGCTGATTTCTTTTCTTGTGATAATAAGCCTTCTGTTTCGACCGCCAGAGCTTTCAGGGGACCATTGGCAACCGTCTGGCAACATTTTTGAGTGAATTGCCGAAAGTCAGATTTTTCATGAAATTGTGACCCCGGGGCTTAGGGATTTTTTCAAAAAAATCTTTTTCTGCCGGTTAAGTTGTCGAGGGCTGATTTCTTTTCTTGTGATAATAAGCCTTCTGTTTCGACCGCCAGAGCTTTCAGGGGAGCATTGGCAACCGTCTGGCAACATTTTTGAGTGAATTGCCGAAAGTCAGATTTTTGATGAAATTGTGACCCCGGGGCTTAGGGTTTTTTTCAAAAAAATCTTTTTCTGCCGGTTAAGTTGTCGAGGGCTGATTTCTTTTCTTGTGATAATAAGCCTTCTGTTTCGACCGCCAAAGCTTTCAGGGGAGCATTTGCAAACGTCTGGCAACATTTTTGAGTGAATTGCCAAGAGTCAGATTTTTGATAAAATTGTGACCCCGGGGCTTAGGGATATTTTCAAAAAAATCTTTTTCTGCCGGTTAAGTTGTCGAGGGCTGATTTCTTTTCTTGTGATAATAAGCCTTCTGTTTCGACCGCCAGAGCTTTCAGGGGACCATTGGCAACCGTCTGGCAACATTTTTGAGTGAATTGCCGAAAGTCAGATTTTTCATGAAATTGTGACCCCGGTGCTTAGGGATTTTTTCAAAAAAATCTTTTTCTGCCGGTTAAGTTGTCGAGGGCTGATTTCTTTTCTTGTGATAATAAGCCTTCTGTTTCGACCGCCAGAGCTTTCAGGGGACCATTGGCAACCGTCTGGCAACATTTTTGAGTGAATTGCCGAAAGTCAGATTTTTCATGAAATTGTGACCCCGGGGCTTAGGGATTTTTTCAAAAAAATCTTTTTCTGCCGGTTAAGTTGTCGAGGGCTGATTTCTTTTCTTGTGATAATAAGCCTTCTGTTTCGACCGCCAGAGCTTTCAGGGGAGCATTGGCAACCGTCTGGCAACATTTTTGAGTGAATTGCCGAAAGTCAGATTTTTGATGAAATTGTGACCCCGGGGCTTAGGGATTTTTTCAAAAAATATTTTTCTGCCGGTTAAGTTGTCGAGGGCTGATTTCTTTTCTTGTGATAATAAGCCTTCTGTTTCGACCGCCAGAGCTTTCAGGGGAGCATTGGCAACCGTCTGGCAACATTTTTGAGTGAATTGCCGAAAGTCAGATTTTTGATGAAATTGTGACCCCGGGGCTTAGGGATTTTTTCAAAAAAATCTTTTTCTGCCGGTTAAGTTGTCGAGGGCTGATTTCTTTTCTTGTGATAATAAGCCTTCTGTTTCGACCGCCAGAGCTTTCAGGGGAGCATTGGCAACCGTCTGGCAACATTTTTGAGTGAATTGCCGAAAGTCAGATTTTTGATGAGATTGTGACCCCGGGGCTTAGGGATTTTTTCAAAAAATATTTTTCTGCCGGTTAAGTTGTCGAGGGCTGATTTCTTTTCTTGTGATAATAAGCCTTCTGTTTCGACCGCCAAAGCTTTCAGGGGAGCATTTGCAAACGTCTGGCAACATTTTTGAGTGAATTGCCAAAAGTCAGATTTTTGATGAAATTGTGACCCCGGGGCTTAGGGATTTTTTCAAAAAAATCTTTTTCTGCAGGTTATGTTGTCGAGGGCTGATTTCTTTTCTTCTGATAATAAGCCTTCTGTTTCGACCGCCAGAGCTTTCAGGGGAGCATTGGCAACCGTCTGGCAACATTTTTGAGTGAATTGCCGAAAGTCAGATTTTTGATGAAATTGTGACCCCGGGGCTTAGGGATTTTTTCAAAAAATATTTTTCTGCCAGTTAAGTTGTCGAGGGCTGATTTCTTTTCTTGTGATAATAAGCCTTCTGTTTCGACCGCCAAACCTTTCAGGGGAGCATTTGCAAACGTCTGGCAACATTTCTGAGTGAATTGCCAAAAGTCAGATTTTTGATGAAATTGTGACCCCGGGGCTTAGGGATTTTTCCAAAAATATTTTTCTGCCGGTTAAGTTGTCGAGGGCTGATTTCTTTTCTTGTGATAATAAGCCTTCTGTTTCGACCGCCAGAGCTTTCAGGGGAGCATTGGCAACCGTCTGGCAACATTTTTGAGTGAATTGCCGAAAGTCAGATTTTTGATGAAATTGTGACCCCGGGGCTTAGGGATTTTTTCAAAAAATATTTTTCAGCCGGTTAAGTTGTCGAGGGCTGATTTCTTTTCTTGTGATAATAAGCCTTCTGTTTCGACCGCCAAAACTTTCAGGGGCGCATTTCCAACCGTCTGGCAACATTTCTGAGTGAATTGCCGAAAGTCAGATTTTTGATGAAATTGTGACCCCGGGGCTTAGGGATTTTTTCAAAAAATATTTTCCTGCCGGTTAAGTTGTTGAGGGCTGATTTCTTTTCTTGTGATAATAAGCCTTCTGTTTCGACCGCCAAAGCTTTCAGCGGAGCATTTGCAAACGTCTGGCAACATTTTTGAGTGAATTGCCGAAAGTCAGATTTTTGATGAAATTGTGACCCCGGGGCTTAGGGATTTTTTCAAAAAAATCTTTTTCTGTCAGTTAAGTTGTCGAGGGCTGATTTCTTTTCTTGTGATAATAACCCTTCTGTTTCGACCGCCAAACCTTTCAGGGGAGCATTTGCAAACGTCTGGCAACATTTCTGAGTGAATTGCCAAAAGTCAGATTTTTGATGAAATTGTGACCCCGGGGCTTAGGGATTTTTTCAAAAAATATTTTTCTGCCGGTTAAGTTGTCGAGGGCTGATTTCTTTTCTTGTGATAATAAGCCTTCTGTTTCGACCGCCAGAGCTTTCAGGGGAGCATTGGCAACCGTCTGGCAACATTTTTGAGTGAATTGCCGAAAGACAGATTTTTGATGAAATTGTGACCCCGGGGCTTAGGGATTTTTTCAAAAAAAATTTTTCTGCCGGTTAAGTTGTCGAGGGCTGATTTCTTTTCTTGTGATAATAAGCCTTCTGTTTCGACCGCCAAAGCTTTCAGGGGAGCATTTGCAAACGTCTGGCAACATTTTAGAGTGAATTGCCAAAAGTCAGATTTTTGATTAAATTGTGACCCCGGGGCTTAGGGATTTTTTCAAAAAAATCTTTTTCTGCCGGTTAAGTTGTCGAGGGCTGATTTCTTTTCTTGTGATTATAAGCCTTCTGTTTCGACCGCCACAGCTTTCAGGGGAGCATTGGCAACCGTCTGGCAACATTTCTGAGTGAATTGCCGAAAGTCAGATTTTTGATGCAATTGTGACCCCGGGGCTTAGGGATTTTTTCAAAAAAATCTTTTTCTGCCGGTTAAGTTGTCGAGGGCTGATTTCTTTTCTTGTGATAATAAGCCTTCTGTTTCGACCGCCAGAGCTTTCAGGGGAGCATTGGCAACCGTCTGGCAACATTTTTGAGTGAATTGCCGAAAGTCAGATTTTTGATGAGATTGTGACCCCGGGGCTTAGGGATTTTTTCAAAAAATATTTTTCTGCCGGTTAAGTTGTCGAGGGCTGATTTCTTTTCTTGTGATAATAAGCCTTCTGTTTCGACCGCCAAAGCTTTCAGGGGAGCATTTGCAAACGTCTGGCAACATTTTTGAGTGAATTGCCAAAAGTCAGATTTTTGATGAAATTGTGACCCCGGGGCTTAGGGATTTTTTCAAAAAAATCTTTTTCTGCCGGTTATGTTGTCGAGGGCTGATTTCTTTTCTTGTGATAATAAGCCTTCTGTTTCGACCGCCAGAGCTTTCAGGGGAGCATTGGCAACCGTCTGGCAACATTTTTGAGTGAATTGCCGAAAGTCAGATTTTTGATGAAATTGTGACCCCGGGGCTTAGGGATTTTTTCAAAAAATATTTTTCTGCCAGTTAAGTTGTCGAGGGCTGATTTCTTTTCTTGTGATAATAAGCCTTCTGTTTCGACTGCCAAACCTTTCAGGGGAGCATTTGCAAACGTCTGGCAACATTTCTGAGTGAATTGCCAAAAGTCAGATTTTTGATGAAATTGTGACCCCGGGGCTTAGGGATTTTTTCAAAAAAATCTTTTTCTGCCGGTTAAGTTGTCGAGGGCTGATTTCTTTTCTTGTGATAATAAGCCTTCTGTTTCGACCGCCAAAGCTTTCAGGGGAGCATTTGCAAACGTCTAGCAACATTTTTGAGTGAATTGCCAAAAGTCAGATTTTTGATGAAATTGTGACCCCGGGGCTTAGGGATTTTTTCAAAAAAATCTTTTTCTGCCGGTTAAGTTGTCGAGGGCTGTTTTCTTTTCTTGTGATAATAAGCCTTCTGTTTCGACCGCCAGAGCTTTCAGGGGACCATTGGCAACCGTCTGGCAACATTTTTGAGTGAATTGCCGAAAGTCAGATTTTTCATGAAATTGTGACCCCGGGGCTTAGGGATTTTTTCAAAAAAATCTTTTTCTGCCGGTTAAGTTGTCGAGGGCTGATTTCTTTTCTTGTGATAATAAGCCTTCTGTTTCGACCGCCAGAGCTTTCAGGGGACCATTGGCAACCGTCTGGCAACATTTTTGAGTGAATTGCCGAAAGTCAGATTTTTCATGAAATTGTGACCCCGGGGCTTAGGGATTTTTTCAAAAAAATCTTTTTCTGCCGGTTAAGTTGTCGAGGGCTGATTTCTTTTCTTGTGATAATAAGCCTTCTGTTTCGACCGCCAGAGCTTTCAGGGGAGCATTGGCAACCGTCTGGCAACATTTTTGAGTGAATTGCCGAAAGTCAGATTTTTGATGAAATTGTGACCCCGGGGCTTAGGGATTTTTTCAAAAAAATCTTTTTCTACCAGTTAAGTTGTCGAGGGCTGATTTCTTTTCTTGTGATAATAAGCCTTCTGTTTCGACCGCCAAAGCTTTCAGGGGAGCATTTGCAAACGTCTGGCAACATTTCTGAGTGAATTGCCAAAAGTCAGATTTTTGATGAAATTGTGACCCCGGGGCTTAGGGATTTTTTCAAAAAAATGTTTTTCTGCCGGTTATGTTGTCGAGGGCTGATTTCTTTTCTTGTGATAATAAGCCTTCTGTTTCGACCGCCAGAGCTTTCAGGGGAGCATTGGCAACCGTCTGGCAACATTTTTGAGTGAATTGCCGAAAGTCAGATTTTTGATGAAATTGTGACCCCGGGGCTTAGGGATTTTTTCAAAAAATATTTTTCTGCCAGTTAAGTTGTCGAGGGCTGATTTCTTTTCTTGTGATAATAAGCCTTCTGTTTCGACCGCCAGAGCTTTCAGGGGAGCATTGGCAACCGTCTGGCAACATTTTTGAGTGAATTGCCGAAAGTCAGATTTTTGATGAAATTGTGAACCCGGGGCTTAGGGATTTTTTCAAAAAAATCTTTTTCTGCCGGTTAAGTTGTCGAGGGCTGATTTCTTTTCTTGTGATAATAAGCCTTCTGTTTCGACCGCCAGAGCTTTCAGGGGAGCATTGGCAACCGTCTGGCAACATTTTTGAGTGAATTGCCGAAAGTCAGATTTTTGATGAAATTGTGACCCCGGGGCTTAGGGATTTTTTCAAAAAATATTTTTCTGCCGGTTAAGTTGTCGAGGGCTGATTTCTTTTCTTGTGATAATAAGCCTTCTGTTTTGACCGCCAAACCTTTCAGGGGAGCATTTGCAAACATCTGGCAACATTTATGAGTGAATTGCCAAAAGTCAGATTTTTGATGAAATTGTGACCCCGGGGCTTAGGGATTTTTTCAAAAAAATCTTTTTCTGCCGGTTATGTTGTCGAGGGCTGATTTCTTTTCTTGTGATAATAAGCCTTCTGTTTCGACCGCCAGAGCTTTCAGGGGAGCATTGGCAACCGTCTGGCAACATTTTTGAGTGAATTGCCGAAAGTCAGATTTTTGATGAAATTGTGACCCCGGGGCTTAGTGATTTTTTCAAAAAATATTTTTCTGCCGGTTAAGTTGTCGAGGGCTGATTTCTTTTCTTGTGATAATAAGCCTTCTGTTTCGACCGCCAAAGCTTTCAGGGGAGCATTTGCAAACGTCTGGCAACATTTTTGAGTGAATTGCCGAAAGTCAGATTTTTGATGAAATTGTGACCCCGGGGCTTAGGGATTTTTTCAAAAAAATCTTTTTCTGCCAGTTAAGTTGTCGAGGGCTGATTTCTTTTCTTGTGATAATAAGCCTTCTGTTTCGACCGCCAAAGCTTTCAGGGGAGCATTTGCAAAAGTCTGGCAACATTTCTGAGTGAATTGCCAAAAGTCAGATTTTTGATGAAATTGTGACCCCGGGGCTTAGGGATTTTTTCAAAAAAATATTTTTCTGCCGGTTAAGTTGTCGAGGGCTGATTTCTTTTCTTGTGATAATAAGCCTTCTGTTTTGACCGCCAGAGCTTTCAGGGGAGCATTGGCAACCGTCTGGCAACATTTTTGCGTGAATTGCCGAAAGTCAGATTTTTGATGAAATTGTGACCCCGGGGCTTAGGGATTTTTTCAAAAAAATTTTTTCTGCCGGTTAAGTTGTCGAGGGCTGATTTCTTTTCTTGTGATAATAAGCCTTCTGTTTCGACCGCCAAAGCTTTCAGGGGAGCATTTGCAAACGTCTGGCAACATTTTTGAGTGAATTGCCAAAAGTCAGATTTTTGATGAAATTGTGACCCCGGGGCTTAGAGATTTTTTCAAAAAAATCTTTTTCTGCCGGTTATGTTGTCGAGGGCTGATTTCTTTTCTTGTGTTAATAAGCCTTCTGTTTCGACCGCCAGAGCTTTCAGGGGAGCATTGGCAACCGTCTGGCAACATTTTTGAGTGAATTGCCGAAAGTCAGATTTTTGATGGAATTGTGACCCCGGGGCTTAGGGATTTTTTCAAAAAAATCTTTTTCTGCCGGTTAAGTTGTCGAGGGCTGATTTCTTTTCTTGTGATAATAAGCCTTCTGTTTCGACCGCCAGAGATTTCAGGGGAGCATTGGCAACCGTCTGGCAACATTTTTGAGTGAATTGCCGAATGTCAGATTTTTGATGAAATTTTTTTCAAAAAATATTTTTCAGCCGGTTAAGTTGTCGAGGGCTGATTTCTTTTCTTGTGATAATAAGCCTTCTGTTTCGACCGCCAAAACTTTCAGGGGAGCATTTGCAACCGTCTGGCAACATTTCTGAGTGAATTGCCGAAAGTCAGATTTTTGATGAAATTGTGACCCCGGGGCTTAGGGATTTTTTCAAAAAATATTTTTCTGCCGGTTAAGTTGTCGAGGGCTGATTTCTTTTCTTGTGATAATAAGCCTTCTGTTTCGACTGCCAAAGCTTTCAGCGGAGCATTTGCAAACGTCTGGCAACATTTTTGAGTGAATTGCCGAAAGTCAGATTTTTGATGAAATTGTGACCCCGGGGCTTAGGGATTTTTTCAAAAAAATATTTTTCTGCCAGTTAAGTTGTCGAGGGCTGATTTCTTTTCTTGTGATAATAACCCTTCTGTTTCGACCGCCAAACCTTTCAGGGGAGCATTTGCAAACGTCTGGCAACATTTCTGAGTGAATTGCCAAAAGTCAGATTTTTGATGAAATTGTGACCCCGGGGCTTAGGGATTTTTTCAAAAAATATTTTTCTGCCGGTTAGGTTGTCGAGGGCTGATTTCTTTTCCTGTGATAATAAGCCTTCTGTTTCGACCGCCAAAGCTTTCAGCGGAGCATTTGCAAACGTCTGGCAACATTTCTGAGTGAATTGCCGAAAGTCAGATTTTTGATGAAATTGTGACCCCGGGGCTTAGGGATTTTTTCAAAAAATATTTTTCTGCCGGTTAAGTTGTCGAGGGCTGATTTCTTTTCTTGTGATAATAAGCCTTCTGTTTCGACCGCCAGAGCTTTCAGGGGAGCATTGGCAACCGTCTGGCAACATTTTTGAGTGAATTGCCGAAAGACAGATTTTTGATGGAATTGTGACCCCGGGGCTTAGGGATTTTTTCAAAAAATATTTTTCTGCCGGTTAAGTTGTCGAGGGCTGATTTCTTTTCTTGTGATAATAAGCCTTCTGTTTCGACCGCCAAAGCTTTCAGGGGAGCATTTGCAAACGTCTGGCAACATTTTAGAGTGAATTGCCAAAAGTCAGATTTTTGATGAAATTGTGACCCCGGGGCTTAGGGATTTTTTCAAAAAAATCTTTTTCTGCCGGTTAAGTTGTCGAGGGCTGATTTCTTTTCTTGTGATAATAAGCCTTCTGTTTCGACCGCCAGAGCTTTCAGGGGAGCATTGGCAAGCGTCTGGCAACATTTTTGAGTGAATTGCCGAAAGTCAGATTTTTGATGAAATTGTGACCCCGGGGCTTAGGGATTTTTTCAAAAAAATCTTTTTCTGTCGGTTAAGTTGTCGAGGGCTGATTTCTTTTCTTGTGATAATAAGCCTTCTGTTTTGACCCCCAGAGCTTTCAGGGGAGCATTGGCAACGGTCTGGCAACATTTTTGCGTGAATTGCCGAAAGTCAGATTTTTGATGAAATTGTGACCCCGGGGCTTAGGGATTTTTTCAAAAAAATTTTTTCTGCCGGTTAAGTTGTCGAGGGCTGATTTCTTTTCTTGTGATAATAAGCCTTCTGTTTCGACCGCCAAAGCTTTCAGGGGAGCATTTGCAAACGTCTGGCAACATTTTTGAGTGAATTGCCAAAAGTCAGATTTTTGATGAAATTGTGACCCCGGGGCTTAGAGATTTTTTCAAAAAAATCTTTTTCTGCCGGTTATGTTGTCGAGGGCTGATTTCTTTTCTTGTGTTAATAAGCCTTCTGTTTCGACCGCCAGAGCTTTCAGGGGAGCATTGGCAACCGTCTGGCAACATTTTTGAGTGAATTGCCGAAAGTCAGATTTTTGATGAAATTGTGACCCCGGGGCTTAGGGATTTTTTCAAAAAAATCTTTTTCTGCCGGTTAAGTTGTCGAGGGCTGATTTCTTTTCTTGTGATAATAAGCCTTCTGTTTCGACCGCCAGAGATTTCAGGGGAGCATTGGCAACCGTCTGGCAACATTTTTGAGTGAATTGCCGAATGTCAGATTTTTGATGAAATTGTGACCCCGGGGCTTAGGGATTTTTTCAAAAAATATTTTTCAGCCGGTTAAGTTGTCGAGGGCTGATTTCTTTTCTTGTGATAATAAGCCTTCTGTTTCGACCGCCAAAACTTTCAGGGGAGCATTTGCAACCGTCTGGCAACATTTCTGAGTGAATTGCCGAAAGTCAGATTTTTGATGAAATTGTGACCCCGGGGCTTAGGGATTTTTTCAAATAATATTTTTCTGCCGGTTAAGTTGTCGAGGGCTGATTTCTTTTCTTGTGATAATAAGCCTTCTGTTTCGACCGCCAGAGCTTTCAGGGGAGCATTGGCAACCGTCTGGCAACATTTTTGAGTGAATTGCCGAAAGTCAGATTTTTGATGAAATTGTGACCCCGGGGCTTAGGGATTTTTTCAAATAATATTTTTCTGCCGGTTAAGTTGTCGAGGGCTGATTTCTTTTCTTGTGATAATAAGCCTTCTGTTTCGACCGCCAAAGCTTTCAGGGGAGCATTTGCAAACGTCTGGCAACATTTTTGAGTGAATTGCCAAAAGTCAGATTTTTGATGAAATTGTGACCCCGGGGCTTAGAGATTTTTTCAAAAAAATCTTTTTCTGCCGGTTAAGTTGTCGAGGGCTGATTTCTTTTCTTGTGATAATAAGCCTTCTGTTTCGACCGCCAGAGCTTTCAGGGGAGCATTGGCAACCGTCTGGCAACATTTTTGAGTGAATTGCCGAAAGTCAGATTTTTGATGAAATTGTGACCCCGGGGCTTAGGGATTTTTTCAAAAAATATTTTTCTGCCGGTTAAGTTGTCGAGGGCTGATTTCTTTTCTTGTGATAATAAGCCTTCTGTTTCGACCGCCAGAGCTTTCAGGGGAGCATTGGCAACCGTCTGGCAACATTTTTGAGTGAATTGCCGAAAGTCAGATTTTTGATGAAATTGTGATCCCGGGGCTTAGGGATTTTTTCAAAAAATATTTTTCTGCCGGTTAAGTTGTCGAGGGCTGATTTCTTTTCTTGTGATAATAAGCCTTCTGTTTCGACCGCCAAAGCTTTCAGGGGAGCATTTGCAACCGTCTGGCAACATTTCTGAGTGAATTGCCAAAAGTCAGATTTTTGATGAAATTGTGACCCCGGGACTTAGGGATTTTTTCAAAAAAAATTTTTTTCTGCCGGTTAAGTTGTCGAGGGCTGATTTCTTTTCTTGTGATAATAAGCCTTCTGTTTCGACCGCCAGAGCTTTCAGGGGAGCATTGGCAACCGTCTGGCAACATTTTTGCGTGAATTGCCGAAAGTCAGATTTTTGATGAAATTGTGACCCCGGGGCTTAGGGATTTTTTCAAAAAAAAAATTTCTGCCGGTTAAGGTGTCGAGGGCTGATTTCTTTTCTTGTGATAATAAGCCTTCTGTTTCGACCGCCAAAGCTTTCAGGGAAGCATTTGAAACGTCTGGCAACATTTTTGAGTGAATTGCCGAAAGTCAGATTTTTGATGAAATTGTGACCCCGGGGCTTAGGGATTTTTTCAAAAAAATCTTTTTCTGCCAGTTAAGTTGTCGAGGGCTGATTTCTTTTCCTGTGACAAAAAGTCTTCTGTTTCGACCGCCAAACCTTTCAGGGGAGTATTTGCAACCGTTTGGCACCATTTTTGAGTAAATTGCCGTAAGTCAGATTTTTGATGAAATTGTGACCCCGGGGCTTAGGGATTTTTTCAAAAAAATCTTTTTCTGCCGGTTAAGTTGTCGAGGGCTGATTTATTTCCCGTGATAAAAAGCCTTCTATTTCGACCACCAAACCTCTCAGGAGAGCATTTGCAACCGTTTTGCACCATTTTTGAGTGAAATGCCGAAAGTCAGATTTTTGATGAAATTGTGACCCCGGGGCTCAGGGATTTTTTGTAAAAAATCTTTTTCTGCCGGTTAAGTTGTCGAGGGCTGATTTCTTTTCCTGTGACAAAAAGCCTTCTGTTTCGACCGCCAAACCTTTCAGGGGAGCATTTGCAACCGTTTGGCACTATTTTTGAGTCAATTGCCGAAAGTTAGATTTTTGATGAAATTGTGACCCCGGGGCTCAGGGATTTTTTGTAAAAAATCTTTTTCTGCCGGTTAAGTTGTCGAGGGCTGATTTCTTTTCCTGTGACAAAAAGCCTTCTGTTTCGACCGCCAAACCTTTCAGGGGAGCATTTGCAACCGTTTGGCACTATTTTTGAGTCAATTGCCGAAAGTTAGATTTTTGATGAAATTGTGACCCCGGAGCTTAGGGATTTTTTCAAAAAAATCTTTTTCTGCCGGTTAAGTTGTCTTGGGCCGATTTCTTTTCCCGTGATAAAAAGCCTTCTATTTGGAGGGCCGAAACTCTCAGGGGAGCATTTGCAACCGTTTCGCACCAGTTTTGAGTGAAATGCCAAAAGTCAGATTTTTGATGAAATTGTGACCCCGGGGCTTAGGGATTTTTTCAAAAAAATCTTTTTCTGCCGGTTAAGTTGTCTTGGCCTGATTTCTTTTCCCGTGATAAAAAGCCTTCTGTTTCGACCGCCAAACCTCTCAGGGGAGCATTTGCTCTTGCAGTTTATCAATATCAGCCTCTCAGCTACCATTCGAGTGTGTACAATCCATTTCTGTTGTCCAGTTGTTAACTTCCATATAGTAGGCATATAGTTAAAAAAAGTTTCATGTTTTATTGTATATTATTTTATCCTGCAAGCTGCTGAGCGTGGCTGGCACGACCCAGTTAGATGGGTGGGGTATAAATCATAAAACTATTATTATTATTTATTTATTATTGAATAGGACATCCCTTTTTTCATCAGAGAAGTGTTGGAGGGTTTGAGAATGAAATATACTCAGAGTCGAGAGTGGATTTCATGCTCTTTATTCAGCTCATAGTGGTGAGGAGGAATGGATGTTCCCTCAAAGTATCTGCTTTATATACATTATTTACACAATGGGCTGCATGTGATTGGCTAATTTACTCCTGCCTTACTCCTAGTTTACACCTAGTTTACTCCTCCTTTACACCTAGTTTACTCCTAGTTCACACCTACTTTACACCTATTTTACACCTAGTCTACTACTTTGCACCTACTTTACACCTAGTTTGCACCTACTTTACACCTAGTTTACTCCTACTTTACTCCTAGTTTACACCAACTTTACTCCTAGTTTACTCCTAGTTTACACCTACTTTACACCTACTTTGCACCCACTTTACACCTAGTTTACTCTTGATGAAATCTTTTTTTACGGATGAAGTTTTCGAGGGCTGATTTCCTGTCCTGCGATAAAAAGCCTTCTGTTTCCCCCGCCAAACTTCTCAGGTGAGCGTTTGCAACCGTTTGGCACTATTTTGAGTGAATTGCCGAAAGTCAGATTTTTGATGAAATTGTGACCCCGGGGCTTAGTGATTTTTCAAAAACAAAAAAAAATTATCCTGGTTGAGTTGTCGAGGGCTGATTTCTTTTTCTGTGATAAAAAGCCTTCTGTTTCAACCACCAAACCTTTCAGGGGAGCATTTGCAACCGTTTGGCACCATTTTTGAGTCAATTGCCGAAAGTTAGATTTTTGATGAAATTGTGACCCCGGAGCTTAGGGATTTTTTCAAAAAAATCTTTTTCTGCCGGTTAAGTTGTCTTGGGCCGATTTCTTTGTGGCTTAGGGATTTTTTGAAAAAAATCTTTTTCTGCCGGTTAAGTTGTCGAGGGCTGATTTATTTCCCGAGATAAAAAGCCTTCTATTTGGAGGGCCAAAACTCTCAGGGGAGCATTTGCAACCGTTTCGCACCATTTTTGAGTGAAATGCCAAAAGTCAGATTTTTGATGAAATTGTGACCCCGGAGCTTAGGGATTTTTTCAAAAAAATCTTTTTCTGCCGGTTAAGTTGTCTTGGGCCGATTTCTTTTCCCGTGATAAAAAGCCTTCTATTTGGAGGGCCGAAACTCTCAGGGGAGCATTTGCAACCGTTTCGCACCATTTTTGAGTGAAATGCCAAAAGTCAGATTTTTGATGAAATTGTGACCCCGGGGCTTAGGGATTTTTTCAAAAAAATCTTTTTCTACCGGTTAAATTGTCGAGGGCTGATTTATTTCCCGAGATAAAAAGCCTTGTGTTTCGAACGCCAAACCCCTCAGGGGACCATTTGCAACCGTTTTGCCCCATTTTTGAGTGAAATGCCGAAAGTCAGGTTTTTGATGAAATTGTGACCCCGGGGCTTAGGGATTTTTTCAAAAAAATCTTTTTTTCCTGCCAGTTAAGTTGTTGAGAGCTGATTTCTTTTCCCCTGATAAAAAGCCTTCTGTTTCGATCACCAAACCTCTCAGGGGAGCATTTGCAACCGTTTGGCTCCATTTTTCTGCCGGTTCAGTTATCCATGGTTGATTTCTTGATCTGTGATATAAAGCCTTCTTTTTCGACGGCCAAACCTCTCAGGGGAGCATTTGCAACCGTTTTGCACCATTTTTGAGTGAAATGCCAAAAGTCAGGTTTTTGATGAAATTGTGACCCCGGGGCTTAGGGATTTTTTCAAAAAAATCTTTATCTGCCGGTTAAGTTGTCGAGGGCTGATTTCCTTTCCCTTGATTAAAAGCATTCTGATTCGACCGCCAAACCTCTCAGGGGAGCATTTGCAACCGTTTGGCACCATTTTTGAGTGAAATGCCGAAAGTCAGGTTTTTGATGAAATTGTGACCCCGGGGCTTAGGGATTTTTTGAAAAAAATCTTTTTCTGCCGGTTAAGTTGTCGAGGGCTGATTTATTTCCCGTGATAAAAAGCCTTCTATTTCGACCACCAAACCTCTCAGGAGAGCATTTGCAACCGTTTTGCACCATTTTTGAGTGAAATGCCGAAAGTCAGATTTTTGATGAAATTGTGACCCCGGGGCTCAGGGATTTTTTGTAAAAAATCTTTTTCTGCCGGTTAAGTTGTCGAGGGCTGATTTCTTTTCCTGTGACAAAAAGCCTTCTGTTTCGACCGCCAAACCTTTCAGGGGAGCATTTGCAACCGTTTGGCACCATTTTTGAGTCAATTGCCGAAAGTTAGATTTTTGATGAAATTGTGACCCCGGAGCTTAGGGATTTTTTCAAAAAAATCTTTTTCTGCCGGTTAAGTTGTCTTGGGCCGATTTCTTTGTGGCTTAGGGATTTTTTGAAAAAAATCTTTTTCTGCCGGTTAAGTTGTCGAGGGCTGATTTATTTCCCGAGATAAAAAGCCTTATGTTTCGACCACGAAACCTCTCAGGAGAGCATTTGCAACCGTTTGGTACCATTTTTGAGTCAATTGCCGAAAGTCAGATTTTTGATGAAATTGTGACCCCGGAGCTTAGGGATTTTTTCAAAAAAATCTTTTTCTGCCGATTAAGTTGTCTTGGGCCGATTTCTTTTCCCGTGATAAAAAGCCTTTTATTTGGAGGGCCAAAACTCTCAGGGGAGCATTTGCAACCGTTTCGCACCATTTTTGAGTGAAATGCCAAAAGTCAGATTTTTGATGAAATTGTGACCCCGGGGCTTAGGGATTTTTTCAAAAAAATCTTTTTCTACCGGTTAAATTGTCGAGGGCTGATTTATTTCCCGAGATAAAAAGCCTTGTGTTTCGAACGCCAAACCTCTCAGGGGAGCATTTGCAACAGTTTTGCCCCATTTTTGAGTGAAATGCCGAAAGTCAGGTTTTTGATGAAATTGTGATCCCGGGGCTTAGGGATTTTTTCAAAAAAATCTTTTTTTCCTGCCAGTTAAGTTGTTGAGAGCTGATTTCTTTTCCCCTGATAAAAAGCCTTCTGTTTCGATCACCAAACCTCTCAGCGGAGCATTTGCAACCGTTTGGCTCCATTTTTCTGCCGGTTCAGTTATCCATGGTTGATTTCTTGATCTGTGATATAAAGCCTTCTTTTTCGACGGCCAAACCTCTCAGGGGAGCATTTGCAACCGTTTTGCACCATTTTTGAGTGAAATGCCGAAAGTCAGGTTTTTGATGAAATTGTGACCCCGGGGCTTAGGGATTTTTTGATAAAAATCTTTTTATGCCAGTTAAGTTGTCGAGGGCTGATTTCTTTCCCGTGATAAAAAGCCTTCTATTTCGACCATCAAACCTCTAAGGAGAGCATTTGCAACCGTTTTGCACCATTTTTGAGTGAATTGCCGAAAGTCAGATTTTTGCTGAAATTGTGACCCCGGGGCTTAGGGATTTTTTCAAAAAAATCTTTTTCTGCCGGTTAAGTTGTCGAGGGCTGATTTCTTTTCCCGTGATAAAAAGCCTTCTGTTTCGACCACGAAACCTCTCACGGGAGCATTTGCAACCATTTGGAAACATTTTTGAGTCAATTGCCGGAAGTTAGATTTTTGATGAAATTGTGAAACCGGGGCTTAGGGATTTTTTGAAAAAAATCTTTTTCTGCCGGTTAAGTTGTCGAGGCCTGATTTATTTCCCGTGATTAAAAGCCTTCTGTTTCGACCGCCAAACCTCTCAGGGGAGCATTTGCAACCGTTTGGCACCATTTTTGAGTGAAATGCCGAAAGTCAGGTTTTTGATGAAATTGTGACCCCGGGGCTTAGGGATTTTTTCAAAAAAATCTTTTTCTACCGGTTAAATTGTCGAGGGCTGATTTATTTCCCGAGATAAAAAGCCTTCTGTTTCGAACGCCAAACCTCTCAGGGGAGCATTTGCAACCGTTTTGCACCATTTTTGATTGAAATGCTGAAAGTCAGGTTTTTGATGAAATTGTGACCCTGGGGCTTAGGGATTTTTTCAAAAAAATCTTTTTCTGCCAGTTAAGTTGTCGAGGGCTGATTTCTTTTCCCCTGATAAAAAGCCTTCTGTTTCGACCACCAAACCTCTCAGGGGAGCATTTGCAACCGTTTGGCACCATTTTTCTGCTGGTTAAGTTATCCACGGTTGATTTCTTGTTCTGTGATATAAAGCCTTCTTTTTCGACGGCCGAACCTCTCAGGGGAGCATTTGCAACCGTTTGGTACCATTTTTGAGTCAATTGCCGAAAGTCAGATTTTTGATGAAATTGTGACCCCGGGGCTTAGGGATTTTTTCAAAAAAATCTTTTTCTGCCGGTTAAGTTGTCGAGGGCTGATTTCTTTTCCTGTGACAGAAAGTCTTCTGTTTCGACCGCCAAACCTTTCAGCGGAGCATTTGCAACCGTTTGGCACCATTTTTGAGTAAATTGCCGAAAGTCAGATTTTTGATGAAATTGTGACCCCGGGGCTTAGGGATTTTTTCAAAAAAATCTTTTTCTGCCGGTTAAGTTGTCGAGGGCTGATTTATTTCCCGAGATAAAAAGCCTTCTGTTTCGAACGCCAAACCTCTCAGGGGAGCATTTGCAACCGTTTGGCACCATTTTTGAGTGAAATGCCAAAAGTCAGATTTTTGATGAAATTGTGACCCGGGGGCTTAGGGATTTTTTCAAAAAAATCTTTTTCTGCCGGTTAAGTTGTCCATGGCTGATTTCTTGTACTGTGATATAAAGCCATCTGTTTCGATGGCCAAACCTCTCAGGGGAGCATTTGCAACCGTTTGGCACCATTTGGAGTGAATTGCCGAAAGTCAGATTTTTGATGAAATTGTGACCCCGGGGCTTAGTGGTTTTGACTGAAAAACCTCTCAGGCGAACATTTGCAACAGCTGGGCACCATTTTTGTGTGAATTGCCAAAAGTCAGATTGTTGATGAAATTGTGACCGCGCCCTAATATAAATTAGTCAACTACATTTTGTATAAATTCATTCGAAATACTGTCGTATTTATCCAAGCAGTCTATGTTTGTAAGCAGTCCGTTCACAGGTTGCAAGTGTTACCATATTATCAATCCACCGATTAAAGGAGATCATCTCTTTACTCTTCCAGTTTATCAATATCAGCCTCTCAGCTACCATTAGAGTGTGTACAATCCATTTCTGTTGTCCAGTTGTTAACTTCCATATAGTAGGCATATAGTTAAAAAAAGTTTCATGTTTTATTGTATATTATTTTATCCTGCAAGCTGCTGAGCGTGGCTGGCACGACCCAGTCAGATGGGTGGGGTATAAATAATAAAACTCATCATTAAACCTTTATTGCATTGCATTAGCATACAGCCATAGCAAGATAAGACAAAAAAGCAAGAGAGAAGTAACCTGATAAAACAGAATTCAGACGATATTACGGGCATTGTGACATTTAAATTACCCTAAAACAATAATATAAAAATTTAGTTGCCAGCACCGGGAATCTAAAATGCAGATGTATATAAAACATATAATGGCCCCAAAATAGGCTTGGCACATTTGGTTAAAAAGGTAATACAAAGAATTAAAACAGGTCCAGGTCTGGGACACACTACCCAGTCAGTGTAGCCCTAAGTTTCAAAGCCTGCACTATAAAGATTGCCACCCCACGTGAAATTTGGGGATTTGCGTCCACAAGAAGGAATTTCAAACAGTCTTCCTTAGATGTGATGGTGGGCGGGATCAAGAGGAGGAGCTTAGTTCTTATTAGCTCATAAATAGGGCAGTAGAAAAAGAAGTGTATGAAGTCCTCTACTTCATTCATTGTGCATGGACATAGACGCTGAGTAATGGGGGTCTTAAAGTAAATCCCCTGCAAGAAGGCCGTGGGTATAGAATGGAAACGGGCCATGGTAAACGCTCTTCTCAAATTGGGCTCCATCAGGTCTATCAAGTAGTTGGCAAGTGATCTTACCACTTTCACTTTAGGGAGCCACTTGGAGAGGCGAGCTGTGGCGGACTGTGCCCGGTCCATGGCCTCGTCTCTTGTAAGAATCCAGGCCCGGATATTGTGATGGTCCCAAGATGACAGCGTGTCAAGATCTGGGAGGGAGTAGCGTGCCGTGATAATCTCCATGGCCTTGGACCATTTGTTGTTAAAAGCACAAGTTAAAAAGGCTTGCCTGGCTAGTAGGGAGCCTGGGGCTTTGATTAATTTACAATAAAAACTAATTATTCTAATGTGGGCTCTCGCAACAATAGAGGGGAGGCCCAGTTCTGTTCTTAACTGTGCAGCAACCGAGCCCCTGGGGAGGCCCAGTAACTTTCGTGCAAAAGAGTTTTGTAGAATCTCGAGCCATTGTAGTGTTTTTAAATTCCACCCCCAGATTTCAACCCCATACAGTAACATCGGGAGGACTTTGCTGATAAATGCTTTTCTGATTGGAGGAACCAACTGGCCGCCTTTTGCATAGAAGAATTTCTCCAAGGCTTTGATGGTTCTACGGGCAGCCAGGATGGTCATATTTAGGTGAGCTGACCAACTAAGCCCATGCTGAAAAGTGATGCCCAAATACTTGAATGCTGAACAATATTCAATAGAGTGGCCCTCAAAATTCCAGAATGGCTTCCGAGTTTTCGTGCCAAAAGTAAGAATTTTGGTTTTGGCGAAATTGATTTTGAGGGAGTTGGTATCACAATATGTCATGAGTCCTCTGAGCATGTCGTTTAAGCCCTGCTTGGTTAAAGACAGTATCACCATGTCGTCCGCATAGAGTAATATGGGGATCTTGCGCTGTTGTAAACAGGGGGCAGATTGGTTTAGGGCCTTCATGGTTGTAACGATGTCATTAATGTAGAAATTAAATAGAAAAGGGGCCAAGAGGCAGCCCTGTTTGACCCCTTTATTCAGAGGGAAAGAATCAGAAAGAGCTCCCAGAGGGCCAAATTTTACTCTGGCCGATATGTCATTATGAATTTCCATAAGAAGGTGGAGGAGTCTCTTATCTATGTTGGTGTAACTAAGCTTCTGCCATAGCCTATCTCTAGGGATGGAGTCAAAAGCGGAGGTCAGGTCCACAAAAGCCGCGTGTAGTTTGCAGTTGAACCTGTTTAGGTATTTATCAATCAATGTAAATAGAACAAGACATTGGCCAGATGTACTATGACCTTTACGGAAGCCAGCCTGTTCCGGATGGAATAGCTTTGTTTCTTCTGCCCACTCGATTAATTTCTCTAACAAGAATCTAGAGTAAACCTTGTCCAGCAAGCTAATAGGTCGATAGTTACGCGGATCTTGTGGGTCCCCCTTTTTATGTATTGGGATGACTATGCTCTGTTTCCAGTTAGGTGGAATCTTAAGAGTAGCATTAATAGTGGTAAAGAGAGATGCTAAAATAGGGGCCCACCACGTCTGGTTCGATAAAAATACCTCAGGTGGTATCATATCCTCCCCCGGGGATTTATCCCCTGATAGCATGCTAATTAGTTGTAAACATCTCTCTGGGGAAACTGGTTCCCAGGTGGGCAAGGCAGATGCTGGAAGAGAAGAGACTACGTTTACTTCAGGATCTGGGGCGGAATACAGCTGAGCAAAGTGAGAGTGCCAACTGGCTGCTGTGATATTATTAACGATGAACGAGTGGGGTCTTAAACCTGCATTAATTAAATTCCAGAATTTCTTGTCGTCACGGGTTTTAATGGCCACTGACAGGGCCGTCCAGCGTTCTTTCGCAAAGAGCAATTTCTTATGTTGAAGCAACTTCTTGTAGTATGAACGGAATTGGGCTAACTCCCTGATTTTGCTCTGGGAGCTGTCTGATTTCATATCAGACTGAAGAAATCTAAGCCAACTTCTGCACTGTTTGCATTCTTAGTCGAACCAAGTTTGATTCTTCCAGGTTAGAATTGCACGGGGAGGTTTCGTGAGTGAGGGAAGCAAGTAGGCTAGAATTTGCTGGAAAGTTGAGAAATGATTCACATTCGTTGTTAACAGCTGAGCTTTCAAGGCTAGGATCTCAGGGGAATTTAGGAGGACTTTTATGTCTTGCTCCAGATAGATATCCCACTTCTTACGTCCGGGGGCTAAGGTCAGTGGGTCCTGGAGGTGGAATGAGCTGGGAAGCCCCATCTGTGTGTGGGGGAAGGAGATGGCGATTGGAAGGTGGTCACTTTCGGTTCTGTTGAACACATTGAAACAATATGCCTTATCATTAAATGCCGAGGAGGACCAGATGTAGTCTATAACGCTTGCCCCTCTCGAACCTAGAAAAGTATAGAATCCCCCGGACCAGTCTTTGGGTGTGCCATGCAAGCTGTGCAGCCCGCAGTTTATGGTAAGCTCCAGTAGTATGATGCCAGCCCTATTGATGGTCTTATCATGTGAATTCCACATAGGAAACCACTCCTCTTCTATGAATAATTGCGACTTATGGGTGAATGAGCCTATATCTGCTCCGATTCTGGCGTTAAAGCCCCCCATTATAAGGATCTCTGACTTTGGAAATTCAGCCACCGATTTATCGAGGATAAATCTTAAATCCTCCCAAAACTGATTTGATTGAGAAGTTTCATGTTTTATTGTATATTATTTTATCCTGCAAGCTGCTGAGCGTGGCTGGCACGACCCAGTCAGATGGGTGGGGTATAAATAATAAAACTATTATTATTATTTATTTATTATTGAATAGGACATCCCTTTTTTCATCAGAGAAGTGTTGGAGGGTTTGAGAATGAAACATACTCAGAGTCGAGAGTGGATTTCATGCTCTTTATTCAGCTCATAGTGGTGAGGAGGAATGGATGTCCCTTAAAGTATCTGCTTTATATACATTATTTACACAATGGGCTGCATGTGATTGGCTAATTTACTCCTGCCTTACTCCTAGTTTACACCTAGTTTACTCCTCCTTTACACCTAGTCTACTCCTACTTTACACCTACTTTACTCCTAGTTTGCACCTATTTTACTCCTAGTTTACACCTACTTTACTCCTAGTTTACACCTACTTTACACCTACTTTACTCCTAGTTTACACCTACTTTACTCCTAGTTTACTACTAGTTTACACCTACTTTATTTAAAATGCATCTCTGGGTTACTTGTGGGGCATAGGAATTTGTTCATTTTTTTCTTACACCACATGGTCTGAGGGACGGTGCACAGGCGGTGGACAACCTCTCAGGGGAGAATTAGCGATTTTTTCAAAAAAAACCTTTTTCTCCCGGTTAAGTTGTCGAGGGCTGATTTCCTGTCCTGTCATAAAAAGCCTTCTGTTTCGACCGCCAAACCTCTCAGAGGACCATTTGCAACCGTTTGGCACCATTTTTGAGTGAATTGCCGAAAGTAAGTTTTTTGATGAAATTGTGACCCCGGGGCTTTTTATCACAGGACAGGAAATCAGCAGTCTATGTTTGTAAGCAGTCCGTTCACAGGTTGCAAGTTTTACCATATTATCAATCCACCGATTAAAGGAGATCATCTCTTTACTCTTCCAGTTTATCAATATCAGCCTCTCAGATACCATTAGAGTGTGTACAATCCATTTCTGTTGTCCAGTTCTTAACTTCCATATAGTAGGTATATAATTTAAAAAAGTTTCATGTTTTATTGTATATTATTTTATCCTGCAAGCTGCTGAGCGTGGCTGGCACGACCCAGTCAGATGGGTCGGGTATAAATAATAAAACTATTATTATTATTATTTATTTATTATTGAATAGGACATCCCTTTTTTCATTAGAGAAGTGTTGGAGGGTTTGAGAATGAAATATACTCTGAGTCGAGAGTGGATTTCATGCTCTTTATTCAGCTCATAGTGGTGAGGAGGAATGGATGTTCCCTCAAAGTATCTGCTTTATATACATTATTTACACAATGGGCTGCATGTGATTGGCTAATTTACTCCTGCCTTACTCCTAGTTTACACCTAGTTTACTCCTCCTTTACACCTAGTTCACACCTAGTTTAACATAGTCTACTCCTACTTTACACCTAGTTTACTCCTAGTTTACACCTACTTTACTCCTACTTTACACCTAGTCTACTCCTACTTTACTCCTAGTTTACACCTAAATTACACCTACTTTACTCCTAGTTTACACCTACTTTACTCCTACTTTATGTGTGCATATATTTAAAATGCATCTCTGGGTAACTTGTGGGGCATAGGAATTTGTTCATTTTTTTCTTACCCCACATGGTCTGAGGGACGGTGCTGTTTGGCACCATTTTTCTCCCGGTTAAGTTGTCGAGGGCTGATTTCCTGTCCTGTGATAAAAAGCCTTCTGTTTCGACCGCCAAACCTCTCAGAGGACCATTTGCAACCGTTTGGCACCATTTTTGAGTGAATTGCCGAAAGTCAGATTTTTGATGAAATCTTTTTCTACGGATGAAGTTGTCAAGGGCTGATTTCCTGTCCTGTGATAAAAAGCCTTCTGTTTCCACCGCCAAACCTCTCAGGGGAGCATTTGCAACCGTTTGGCACTATTTTTGAGTGAATTGCCGAAAGTCAGATTTTTGATGAAATTGTGACCCCGGGGCTTAGTGATTTTTCAAAAACAAAAAAAAATAATCCCGGTTGAGTTGTCGAGGGCTGATTTCTTTTTCTGTGATAAAAAGCCTTCTGTTTCAACCGCCAAACCTCTCAGGGGAGCATTTGCAACCGTTTGGCACCAATTGGAGTGAATTGCCGAAAGTCAGATTTTTGATGAAAATGTGACCCCGGGGCTTAGGGATTTTTTCAAAAAAATATTTTTCTTCCGGTTAAGTTGTCGAGGGCTGATTTCTTTTCCTGTGATAAAAAGCCTTCTGTTTCGACAGCCAAACCTCTCATGGGAGCATTTGCAACCATTTGGAACCATTTTTGAGTGAAATGCCGAAAGTCAGATTTTTGATGAAATTGTGACCCCGGGGCTTAGGGATTTCTTCAAAAAAATCTTTTTCTGCCTGTTAAGTTGTCGAGGGCTGACTTCTTTTCCCGCGATAAAAAGCCTTCTGTTTCGACCGCCAAACCTCTCAGGGGAGCATTTGCAACCGTTTGGCACCATTTTTCCGCTGGTTAAGTTGTCCATGGCTGATTTATTGCTCTGTGATATAAAGCCTTCTGTTTCGACGGCCAAAACTCTCAGGGGAGCATTTGCAACCCTTTTGGTATCATTTTTGAGTGAATTGCCGAAAGTCAGATTTTTGATGAAATCTTTTTCTACCGATGAAGTTGTCGAGGGCTGATTTCCTGTCCTGCGATAAAAAGCCTTCTGTTTCCCCCGCCAAACCTCTCATGTGAGCAATTGCAACCGTTTGGCACCATTTGGAGTGAATTGCCGAAAGTCAGATTTTTGATGAAATTGTGACCCCGGGGCTTAGGGATTTCTTCAAAAGAATCTTTTTCTGCCAGTTAAGTTGTCGAGGGCTGATTTCTTTTCCCTTGATAAAAAGTCTTCTGTTTCGATCACCAAACCTCTCAGGGGAGCATTTGCAACCGTTTGGCACCATTTATGAGTGAATTGCCGAAAGTCAGATTTTTGAAGAATTTTTGACCCCGGAGCTTAGGGATTTTTTCAAAAAAATCTTTTTCTGCCGGTTAAGTTGTCGAGGGCTGATTTCTTTTCCCGCGATAAAAAGCCTTCTGTTTCGACCGCCAAACTCTCACGGGAGCATTTGCAACCGTTTGGCACCATTTTTGATGAAATTGTGACCCCGGGGCTTAGGGATTTTTTCAAACAAATATTTTCTCCCAGTTAATTTGTTGAGGGCTGATTTCTTGCTCTGTGATATAAAGCCTTCTGTTTCGACCGCCAAACCTCTCAGGGGAGCATTTGCAACCGTTTGGCACCATTTTTGAGTGAAATGCCGAAAGTCCGATTTTTGATGAAATTGTGACCCCGGGGCTTAGGGATTTTTTTAAAAAAATCTTTTTCTACCGGTTAAGTTGTTTTGGGCTGATTTCTTTTCCCGTGATAAAAACCCTTCTGTTTAAAACGCCAAACCTCTCAGCGGAGCATTTGCAACTGTTTGGCACCATTTTTGATGAAATTGTGACCCCGGGGCTTAGGGATTTTTTCAAACAAATATTTTCTCCCAGCTAATTTGTTGAGGGCTGATTTATTTTCCCCTGATAAAAAGCCTTCTGTTTCGACCACCAAACCTCTCAGGGGAGCATTTGCAACCGTTTGGCACCATTTTTCTGCCGGTTAAGTTGTCCATGGTTGATTTCTTGCTCTGTGATATAAAGCCTTCTTTTTCGACGGCCAAAACTCTCAGGGGAGCATTTGCAACCGTTTGGCACCATTTTTGAGTGAATTGCCGAAAGTCAAATTTTTGATGAAATTGTGACCCCAGGGCTTAGGGATTTTTTTCAAAAAAATCTTTTTCTGCCGGTTAAGTTGTCGAGGGCTGATTTCTTTTCCTGTGATAAAAAGCCTTCTGTTTCTACCGCCAAACCTTTCAGGGGAGCATTTGCAACCGTTTGGCACTATTTTTGAGTGAAATGCCGAAAGTCAGATTTTTGATGAAATTGTGACCCCGGGGCTTCAGGATTTTTTTCAAAAAAATATTTTTCTGCTGGTTAAGTTGTCTTGGGCTGATTTCTTTTCCCGTGATAAAAAGCCTTCTGTTTAAAACGCCAAACCTCTCAGCGGAGCATTTGCAACCGTTTGGCACCATTTTTGAGTGAAATGCCGAAAGTCAGATTTTTGATGAAATTGTGACCCCGGGGCTTAGGGATTTTTTCAAAAAAATCTTTTTCTACCGGATAAGTTGTTTTGGGCTGATTTCTTTTCCCGTGATAAAAACCCTTCTGTTTAAAACGCCAAACCTCTCAGCGGAGCATTTGCAACCGTTTGGCACCATTTTTGATGAAATTGTGACCCCGGGGCTTAGGGATTTTTTCAAACAAATATTTTCTCCCAGTTAATTTGTTGAGGGCTGATTTATTTTCCCCTGATAAAAAGCCTTCTGTTTCAACCACCAAACCTCTCAGGGGAGCATTTGCAAACCTTTGGCACCATTTTTCTGCCGGTTAAGTTGTCCATGGTTGATTTCTAGCTCTGTGATATAAAGCCTTCTTTTTCGACGGCCAAACCTCTCAGGGGAGCATTTGCAACCGTTTGGTACCATTTTTGAGTGAATTGCCGAAAGTCAAATTTTTGATGAAATTGTGACCCCGGGGCTTAGGGATTTTTGCAAAAAAATCTTTTTCTGCCGGTTAAGTTGTCAATGGCTGATTTCTTGCTCTGTGATATAAAGCCTTCTGTTTCAACCGCCAAACCTTTCAGGGGAGCATTTGCAACCATTTGGCACCATTTTTGAGTGAAATGCCGAAAGTCCGATTTTTGATGAAATTGTGACCCCGGGGCTTAGGGATTTTTTTAAAAAAATCTTTTTCTACCGGTTAAGTTGTTTTGGGCTGATTTCTTTTCCCGTGATGAAAACCCTTCTGTTTAAAACGCCAAACCTCTCAGCGGAGCATTTGCAACCGTTTGGCACCATTTTTGATGAAATTGTGACCCCGGGGCTTAGGGATTTTTTCAAACAAATATTTTTCTGCCAGTTAATTTGTTGAGGGCTGATTTATTTTCCCCTGATAAAAAGCCTTCTGTTTCGACCACCAAACCTCTCAGGGGAGCATTTGCAAACCTTTGGCACCATTTTTCTGCCGGTTAAGTTGTCCATTGTTGATTTCTTGCAACGTGATATAAAGCCTTCTTTTTCGACGGCCAAACCTCTCAGGGGAGCATTTGCAACCGTTTGGCACCATTTTTGAGTGAATTGCCGAAAGTCGGATTTTTGATGAAATTGTGACCCCGGGGCTTAGGGATTTTTTCAAAAATATCTTTCTCTGCCAGTTAATTTGTCGAGGGCTGATTTCTTTTCCCGTGATAAAAAGCCTTCTGTTTCGACTGCCAAACCTCTCACGGGAGCATTTGCAACCGTTTTGCACCATTTTTGAGTGAAATGCCGAAAGTCAGATTTTTGATGAAATTGTGACCCCGGGGCTTACGGATTTTTTTAAAAAAATCTTTTTCTGCCTGTTAAGTTGTCGAGGGCTGATTTCTTTTCCCCTGATAAAAAGCCTTCTGTTTCGACCACCAAACCTCTCAGGGGAGCATTTGCAAACCTTTGGCACCATTTTTCTGCCGGTTAAGTTATCCATGGTTGATTTCTTGCTCTGTGATATAAAGCCTTCTGTTTCGACGGCCAAAACTCTCAGGGGAGCATTTGCAAGCGTTTGGCACCATTTTTGAGTGAAATGCCGAAAGTCAGATATTTGATGAAATTGTGACCCCAGGGCTTAGGGATTTTTTTCAAAAAAATCTTTCTCTGCCGGTTAAGTTGTCGAGGGCTGATTTCTTTTCCCGTTATAAAAAGCCTTCTGTTTCGAACGCCAAACCTCTCACGGGAGCATTTGCAACCGTTTGGCACAATTTTTGAGTGAATTGTCGAAAGTCAGATTTTTGATGAATTTGTGACCCCGGGGCTTAGGGATTTTTTCAAAAAAATCTTTTTCTGCCGGTTAAGTTGTCGAGAGCTGATTTCCTTTCCTGTGATAAAAAGCCTTCTGTTTCGACCGCCAAACTTCTCACGGGAGCATTTGCAACCGTTTGGCCCCATTTTTGAGTGAATTGCCGAAAGTCAGATTTTTGATGAAATTGTGACCCCGGGGCTTAGGGATTTTTTCAAAAAAATCTTTTTCTGCCGGTTAAGTTGTCGAGGGATGATTTCTTTTCCTGTGATAAAAAGCCTTCTGTTTCGAACGCCAAATCTCTCAGGGGAGCATTTGCAACCGTTTGGCACCATTTTTCTGCTTGTTAAGTTGTCCATGGCTGATGTATTGCTCTTTGATATAAAGCCTTCTATTTCGACGGCCAAAACTCTCAGGGGAGCATTTGCAACCGTTTGGCACCATTTTTGAGTGAATTGCCGAAAGTCAGATTTTTGATGAAATTGTGTCCTCAGGGCTTAGGGATTTTTTCAAAAAAAACTTTTTCTGCCGGTTAAGTTGTAGAAGGCTGATTTCTTTTCCCGTGATAAAAAGCCTTCTGTTTCGACCGCCAAAACCTCTCAGGGGAGCATTTCCAACCGTTTGGCACCATTTATGAGTGAATTGCCGAAAGTCAGATTTTTGAAGAATTTTTGACCCCGGAGCTTAGGGATTTCTTCAAAAAAATCTTTTTCTGCCGGTTAAGTTGTCAAGGGCTGATTTCTTTTCCCACGATAAAAAGCCTTCTGTTTCGACCGCCAAACCTCTCACGGGAGCATTTGCAACCGTTTGGCACCATTTTTGAGTGAATTGCCGAAAGTCAAATTTTTGATGAAATTGTGACCCCAGGGCTTAGGGATTTTTTCAAAAAAATCTTTTTCTGCCGGTTAAGTTGTCGAGGGCTGATTTCTTTTCCTGTGATAAAAAGCCTTCTGTTTCTACCGCCAAACCTTTCAGGGGAGCATTTGCAACCGTTTGGCACTATTTTTGAGTGAAATGCCGAAAGTCAGATTTTTGATGAAATTGTGACCCCGGGGCTTCAGGATTTTTTCAAAAAAATATTTTTCTGCTGGTTAAGTTGTCTTGGGCTGATTTCTTTTCCCGTGATAAAAAGCCTTCTGTTTAAAACGCCAAACCTCTCAGCGGAGCATTTGCAACCGTTTGGCACCATTTTTGAGTGAAATGCCGAAAGTCAGATTTTTGATGAAATTGTGACCCCGGGGCTTAGGGATTTTTTCAAAAAAATCTTTTTCTACCGGATAAGTTGTTTTGGGCTGATTTCTTTTCCCGTGATAAAAACCCTTCTGTTTAAAACGCCAAACCTCTCAGCGGAGCATTTGCAACCGTTTGGCACCATTTTTGATGAAATTGTGACCCCGGGGCTTAGGGATTTTTTCAAACAAATATTTTTCTCCCAGTTAATTTGTTGAGGGCTGATTTATTTTCCCCTGATAAAAAGCCTTCTGTTTCAACCACCAAACCTCTCAGGGGAGCATTTGCAAACCTTTGGCACCATTTTTCTGCTGGTTAAGTTGTCCATGGTTGATTTCTAGCTCTGTGATATAAAGCCTTCTTTTTCGACGGCCAAACCTCTCAGGGGAGCATTTGCAACCGTTTGGCACCATTTTTGAGTGAATTGCCGAAAGTCAAATTTTTGATGAAATTGTGACCCCGGGGTTTAGGGATTTTTTCAAAAAAATCTTTTTCTGCCGGTTAAGTTGTCTTGGGCTGATTTCTTTTCCCGTGATAAAAAGCCTTCTGTTTCGACGGCCAAAACTCTCAGGGGAGCATTTGCAACCGTTTGGCACCATTTTTCTGCCGGTTAAGTTGTCCATGGTTGATTTCTTGCTCTGTGATATAAAGCCTTCTTTTTCGACGGCCAAAACTCTCAGGGGAGGATTTGCAACCGTTTGGCACCATTTTTGAGTGAATTGCCGAAAGTCAAATTTTTGATGAAATTGTGACCCCGGGGCTTAGGGATTTTTTCAAAAAAACCTTTCTCTGCCGGTTAAGTTGTCGAGGGCTGATTTCTTTTCCCGTGATAAAAAGCCTTCTGTTTCGACCGCCAAACCTCTCAGGGGAGCATTTGCAACCGTTTGGCACCATTTTTGAGTGAAATGCCGAAAGTCAGATTTTGATGAAATTGTGACCTTGGGGCTTAGGGATTTTTTCAAAAAAATCTTTTTCTGCCACTTAAGTTGTCGAGGGCTGATTTCTTTTCCCCTGATAAAAAGCCTTCTGTTTCGACCACCAAACCTCTCAGGGGAGCATTTGCAACCGTTTGGCACCATTTTTCTGCCGGTTAAGTTATCCATGGTTGATTTCTTGCTCTGTGATATAAAGCCTTCTGTTTCGACGGCCAAACCTCTCAGGGGAGCATTTGCAAGCGTTTGGCACCATTTATGAGTGAAATACCAATCATAGGTATGATAGAATCATAAAGGGGGCAGAAAGCAGGCGGGTGTCCAGGAAAAGAGACATTGGCAATCCCACCCAGTCTTGAACTCCAGAGCTAGAGCCTTATCTCTGGGGGAAGTAGACATTGTATGAGAATGGGCTGTAGTACCTCAGGTTAAGAACTTTGCTTCAGGATGAGAACAGAAATCGCGCGGTGGCAGCGGGAGGCCCCATTAGCTAAAGTGGTGCTTCAGGTTAAGAACAGTTTCAGGTTAAGAACAGACCTCCAGAACGAATTAAGTTATTAACCTGAGGTACCACTGTAGTTTTGTTTAGTGTTACATGCAAACCAAGCCAGTGTGTTTATTGGCATCCTTAGTGTTGGCAAATGTGGGAGCCAGGAAGTCATGGCAAAGGCTTGTAGCGCCACCTGGTGCCTTGCTGATCTCGGTGACAGCATGTCCGTGCCTTACAAGGTATTAGAATGTATTGACCTTAAAAGGAGTTGTGTTTCCTCTGGGTAGTGATGACCCTATATGGTGTCGGTGGGTTTAAGCCATGACCAGATGAGGTAACTTGAGACACTGGGATGCAGCCATGCGGCTGGAGAGAACAAAGGATAATAAAACGGACAGGAGAGGGAGAAGATGTCTGAAATGAGCTGCCCTCCGTCCATGGAAATATTGCTAGCTCTCTGCGTCTTTATTTTATGCTAAATAAGCGCCATTTGTAACGGCTGGCTCCGACAAGTGGTGCCCCGTGTGAGGCTGAATAAAAGAATACGACTGAGGTTTTTAAAAGAGAGCTAAGAAGCAACTTAAAGCAAACAGTCTGCGGCAGATTAAGAGGATTTTTGATCCAAGCAGTGGATATCATCGGCTCACTTTGCCCGGCACGGGTTGCAAGCGCTAATCATCTTCGGATCCCTGGTGAGTCGATCTCTTAAATATTGATTTTAGAAAAATGGGCAGCTCCCTGTCTTTTCCCCAACAGAAATTTTTAAAAGACTTAAAATTTCTCCTCTCCTCCAACAAATTGGAAGTTCCTGAGGGTGATTTGATACAGCTCATTCTGGCAATTGATGAGCATTGCCCCTGGTTTCCTCAAGAAGGAACTTGGGAATTAAAACATTGGGATAAGATTGGAACGCATTTTCATGGGCATCCCAGCATTGGTGTTCGGATTTTAAGTGCATGGTGCAGGGTTCGATATGCTATGGGTTCTTTATCACCAAAAAATATCTCCATGGCTGCATTGCCAACACAAGCTTCAGCTTCTTTAATTCAGCCTGCTGTCCTGCCATGTGTTCCAGCCCTCGCTTTGCCTGCAGCCCCAGATCCCAAACCTCCAGACTGCAGTTCCTCACCAGAGGACCCAATCCTGCAAAAATACCGTGGTCGGGCTGGAAATGACCCTGCTCTTCCGGCAGCAGAAACAGCTACCCCTTTGCAACGTGCAGTCCTTGCCTGTTCCTTAATTCAGGATACTGTGGCATTCCCTGTTATTGTGCCCACTGCTGGTGTTCCAGCAGGAACTCAGGCCCAGCTGTTGGTGCCAGATGACATCAAGCTTTTGGCACGTACAGTTTTACCCCCAACAGCTGGTGTATTATTTGCTCACGAATGGGAAACTGCCTGCCGTGGTTATGCTCCAGCCTTGTTACAACAAATCAGAGGAAATAATCCAAATATTACCCTCGCAGATGTCATAGATGCCATGATGGAGCGTGGCACCTTTGCTCAGGCTTCAGTACAAGCCACACTGCTGCAGATCTTATTGAGGGATACTGCTCTTGCTGCTCAACAAGCAATGAGAAAAATCCCGGAACCCACCAGTATCCAGTCTAGGTGGGGTTCAATCAGACAAGAACCTAGAGAATCATATTCTTCCTTTATGGACAGGCTGATTACAGCAGTGAGTAGACAAATTGAAAATCCTGAAGCCAAACAAATAATTATCAAACAATTGGCCTTTGAAAATGCAAATGAGGAATGTAAGGTTGCGTTACAACTGATTATACACCTTCCTGCCACTGACACAGCTACGATGCTACGCATTTGCCAGTCTGTAGGTACAGCCACCCACAAGGCTCATTTGCTGGCAGCAGCGCTAAATAAAAACCAGCCTGTAGCCATCGATACAACATTTCCAGCATGGCAAACCAAGATCACTGATACCTCAGTGTGGGTAGAACAGTGGCCTCCACCAAAAGAAAAAACCGCAGCAATGGCACCATCTCGTTTTTGAACAGCTTATTTCTGAACAATTGATTTTCGGCCACATTGAACCATCTTCATCCCACTGGCTCCAGCAGACAGGAACGGTTTGCTTTTACATTGCCAGTATATAACAAATTGCAATCCACCCAGCGATATCAGTGGGTTGTTCTGCCACAAGGCATGCGGAACTCCCCTACACTTTGCCAACATTTTGTGGATGAAGCATTGAAACCTTTCCGCAGGCGCCACCTAGAGGTCATATGTTATCATTTCATGGATGACATTTTAATCGCTGCTAAGGAACTCCCGCCTGGCATTTTTCAAGAACTTTCTGCCACATTAGTGGAAGCGGGACTCTGTATAGCGCCTGAAAAAATTCAATTGACATTGCCAGCCACCTACTTGGGACATAAAGTCTCTGCACAAGCAGCGCTGCCTATTGTTCCCCAACTGACTATCCCTTCAAACATGAAGCTTGTGCAATTACAACAACTTCTTGGGCATTTGAACTGGGCTCGCTCTTTCCTTGCATTACCTACCAGCACATTATCACCATTGTTTTCAGCGCTCGCAGGACACAAGGATCCAGCAGATGTAATCCAGGTCCCTTCGGCAATGATCACTGCATTACAAACTGTTAATCAGCACCTGCGATCTGTTCTCGTGGACAGGATCACAGAGGCCTCTGCACACGAGCTGCATCTGGCAGTATTTGCTACACCATTGTTGCCAACAGGAATTTTATATGCTCAGACGGACAAGAAGACGACTATCTGCATTATAGAATGGTTACATTTACCTCATACCCCTCCGAAGAACATTTATTCCGTAATTGAATCCACATCAGACATTGTTATCAAAGGACGTTCACGTGCTATAATTTTGAGCAGTTTTGATGTTGCATCAATTTATATGCCTTTTCACAGACTGAACAGCAGCATTTATTGATCACAAATGCTGCCGTGCAAATTGTTTTGGCTGATTTTATAGGTCATCATTTTTAATCCTCCAAAGGATGACCGTTTGACATTTCTGACACAGGTCACCTATGTTTTGGCTACCCCCTTGTCTCTCACATCTCTCCCCTCTGCACTAACCCTCTTCACGGATGGAACGAAAAATAGGGGGGTGGTGACATGGGAAGAGGGAGGAAAATGGAAATGTTTATTTACCCCTCCACAGTCTTCTGCCCAGCGAGCTGAGCTAGCGGCTGTGATTCTTGCCTTTCAATTCTTTCCTACTCATCCTTTCAATCTTATTGTGGATACTCAGTATGTATATCGCCTTTTTGCTATTTTACCAATATCTTATATAACTCCTTCCTTGGATTCTGACTTGTTTTCCTTGTTTCTTGCCCTGCAAGCCTTACTTCAGCATAGAGAGTTCCCTTATTATGTTGCACATCTTCGCTCCCACACATCACACCCAGGGTATTTAGCAGAGGGAAATTCAAGAGCAGATTCAGCTCTGAAGAACATTTCTGCCTTTTCTCTCTTTTCTGATCCTATACTATGTCATAACACCTTTCATCTCCCTGCGAAAGCATTGGCTAAGCAGTTTTCTATTCCTTTGGCCCAAGCTAGGGATATTGTGTCCCAATGTGCTTCCTGTTCTAAATCTCAGCTGGCCATTCCTTTTGATGCTGTCAATCCTAGGGGCACGTCTGCATTGGCGTGTTGGCAGATGGATGTCACACACACACCTGTGTTGGCTCCACTCTCCAAGGTTCACCTCACGGTGGACACCCACTCTGGATTCATATGGGCTACACCCATGAGGGGGGAAACAGCTCGACATGTCATTCAGCACACTATCCGCTGTTTCTCAGTCATGGGTAAACCTACGCGTATCAAAACTGATAATGGTCCAGCGTATATTTCTAAAACATTTTTGGAATTTTGTATGTTGTGGAATGTGAAATTAACTCATGGTATACACTTTAACTCCACAGGGCAAGCGATAGTGGAAAGGGCGCACCTGACGTTCAAAACACTATTGCTAAAACAGCTTGGCGGCCGAAGCATACCAACAGCGGATATCCCTTCGGCTGTTCACCAAGTTCTTTTTGTGCTTAACCTTCTCTTATATCCACATACTAGGACCCATACTCCCGCGGAATTGCATTTTAGGAAGGAGGAGGCACTCCCCCACCCCTTGGTGGTGTACCGACGCTTGCCTGATCCCGCGTGGCATGGACCTGTCCCGCTGATCACGTGGGGACGAGGGTACGCAGCAGTGGACGTCGAGGACAAGCCTTTATGGGTTCCAGCTCGATGCGTGCGGCCATGGCAAGTCCCTTCAACTGCAGAAGTGCCTTCCTAACCATTTGCCTTGCCATCTTTTGCTGCACCGTTATACAAGGAAGAGAAGCAGACGACACGGTCCAGTTGAAACCACCATATTTCACCTTATCGGCTGGCAAGCAGCTGTCGCCTGAATCCTACTCTGGCTGGCAGTATTCACGGCTCAGCCACTCTTGAACTAGAAGAACAGTGTTGTTGAATAAGACTTTTAGGGGAGAAAATTATCATAAGATATGGAGGAATAATATTTTTGTACAAGATATGATTAAGTTTACTAGTTTATTGCATGCTTCTAAATGTTGGGTGTGTATGCCTGCCCCCATTTGTTTTCAAATTAAAGAGGGGAAAGAATCATGGGGCATATATCCAAACTGTCAATATACATTGAAATTCATGTTTAATAGCTCTTGTTCTCTTACAGGAACATACAGTGACCAATCTCAGTGCTATAGAAACGATACCAGTGCATGGTTAAAAACTAGAAAAGAAGCCTACCATGCAGCATGGAATCAGAATTCTTATATTCTTGGCTTCCGGATGGAAGTTGGCTTCGACATTTATTGATTATAGTGATTATTATAGTAGTTATTTGCATTAATTTGTGTTGCTATATACAATGTATTCCTTCTTTAATTTCTGTATGTACTGCATGGTTCTCCAGTCTCAGAAGAGTCGCTTATCGCGCTCGACATAACCATTGGGACTGACATTTATGCTTAAAATATAAAGAAAGAGGGCATGTGGGAGCCAGGAAGTCATGGCAAAGGCTTGTAGCGCCACCTGGTGCCTTGCTGACCTCGGTGACCAGCATGTCCGTGCCTTACAAGGTATTAGAATGTATTGACCTTAAAAGGAGTTGTGTTTCTTCTGGGCAGTGATGACCCTATATGGTGTGGGTGGGTTTAAGCCATGACCAGATGAGGTAACTTGAGACACTGGGATGCAGCCATGCGGCTGGAGAAAACAAAGGATAATAAAACGGACCGGAGAGGGAGAAGATGTCTGAAATGAGCTGCCCTCCGTCCATGGAAATATTGCTAGCTCTCTGCGTCTTTATTTTATGCTAAATAAGCGCCATTTGTAACGGCTGGCTCCGACAGGCAAATTTATTTCTTACAACCTGAAGTTAACACAGTCTTGTTTAATTATAGTTTAATTTAAAAAAAGATAGAAGAGTATTTTGTGAAATACATAATTGTGGAATACATAATTGTGGAATACAGTGGTGCCTCGCAAGACGAAAAGAATCCGTTCCGCGATTCTCTTCGTATAGCGGTTTTTTCATCTTGCGAAGCAACCCTATTAGCGGCTTAGCGGATTAGCGCTATTAGCGGTTTAGTGGCTTGGAGGCTATTAAAGGCTTAGCAGCTTAGCTGCTAAAAGGCTATTAGCGGCTTAGCGGCTTAGAAAAAGGGGGGGGCGGGGAAAAAATCGCAAGACTTGCAAGACGTTTTCGTCTTGCGAAGCAAGCCCATAGGGAAAATCGTCTTGCGAAGCAACTCAAAAACGGAAAACCCTTTCGACTAGCGGGTTTTCCGTCTTGCGAGGCATTCGTCTTGCGGGGCACCACTGTACATAAATTCCATTTGAAAAAAAATAGAAAAGTAAAATGTGAAATGATTCTTGCAGTATCATTCCTGATGCGTAGCTCACTCTTCATTCTTTTTCTCTGCTGATTTTCTAGATAATCTTCATTTTCCCTTTTATTTTGATTCTGGATATGCAGATCAAAAGGGAGAGCCAAAATGACAGCCAACTGAATTTCATCTTTCAACAATGGAAACGTTTGCTATATAAGGGAGTGGGGGGAAGGAATCCATCAGATTTTACAGCATAAAGCAACATGAGCTTTTGTAATGGCAGTTAATTCAGGACCTTGAAAAAGCACAGAGCAGTTAGAAAAACAATACTAACCACTCAATCCTATGCACTCAGAAGAAAGCCGTATAAGTTCAACTTGGTTCCCTTCTAGATAAACGTGTTTAGGACTACAGTCTAAATTCAACGTCCATTTTAATTTTACTTTCCTTCTATAATTGATACATACCTTATTACTTGCCTGAACACTGAAGCAATTTCCATTCATTTTGAAGTTGCTCTCTTAATTCTATTACCCTTTGCACATTCTCCTTCAGATCTGGTGCATACGTTCCAAAGGAAGGTGTAAAGTCACTCGTCAGGGGTTTGATTATATCTTGCAATAATGTTACCTCAGTATCCTTTAAAAAAAAAAGCCAATAAAACATGATATTCCAATGAATCCATACTGATTTATGGATTACATCTTTGGAACCCCCCTCCTCAGGAACTATAACTGGTTCTTTCATTTTTAAGAACATCTTTTGTTCTGCTTGGTTGTTCGATGATTTTATGCTGGCTTCCATGTTTTAATTGCTTCTATTTTAGTTGTTGATTTATTGATCTTGTTTTAATGAGGAAGGGGTGTCTCTCAGTGGTAGAGCACCTGGCTTTGTACACAGAAGGTTCCAAATTCAATTCTCAGCATGTTCAGACAGGGCTGGGAATGTCCTCTGTCTGATACCCTGAAAAGATTCTACCAAGGAAGGGAGTTCAAAATATATGATTGATAAATCAGCATCAGGGGTCATGTGCCTCAAATACACGTTTAATAGGAGGGCTATGAGAACCACTCTTGATCACTGGTATGGGGATAATGAAAGCTAGATTGTAATTGCTATGCATATGCACATTTTCCAGGGGACCAGAGAATGTAGAAATGTGGAACAAATACAAAAGGTTAAAAAAAAAGGTAAAGGACCCCTGGATGGTTAAGTCCAGTCAAAGGCAACTATGGGGTTGCGGCGCTCATCTCACTTTCAGGCCGAGAGAGCCGGCGTTTGTCCACAGACAGCTTTCTGGGTCATGAGGCCAGCAGGACTAAACTGCTTCTGGTGCAACGGAACACCGTGACAGAAACCAGAGTGCATGGAAATGCCGTCTACCTTCCTGCCACAGTGGTACAGTGGTACCTTGGGTTACAAATGCCTCAGGTTACAAACGCTTCGGGTTACAAACTCCACTAACCTGGAAGAGTTACCTCGAGTTGAGAACTTTGCCCCAGGATGAGAACAGAAATCGTGTGCCGGCGGCGCAGTGGCAGCAAGAGGCCCCATTAGCGAAAGCACACCTCTAGTTAAGAACAGTTTCAGGATAAGAACGGACCTCCGGAACAAATTAAGTTCATAACTAGAGGTACCATGTACCTATTTATCTACTTGCACTGGTGTGCTTTCAAATTGCTCGGCTGGCAGGAGCTGGGACAGAGCAACAGGAGCTCACCCCATCATGGGGATTCGAACAGCCGACCTTCTGATCAGCAAGCCCAAGAGGCTCAGTGGTTTAGACCATAGTCCTGAAGGGTATCACATGCTGGGGACATTCTTTGATATGAAAATGTAATTTTGGACTGGAATTAGGCTACAAGACTGTGCAACACTTTACAGAATACATGGATGACACAAAATTTTTATGTGGGGAGGCAGAAAATGCAATGTGTTCTCTCTGGTTCTTTCCTCCTAAAAACCCAATATGATATACTTATTTTGTCATTAAGATTAAGATCAACTTTTTACCTGAATCAGAGCAAGAATGTGAGACTGTGCCAAGCCTTGCAGTAAGCGAATAAGCAAGGAAATCCCATTTTGCCCAACATTCTGGTTTGGTCCAAGAATTATAATGGTTAGGTCAGGCTGATAGCTGTATGCAACCGGAAGAATGAGTCCAAGGGCAGGAGAGAAAAAGTTGTTTGTTTCAACACCCTTCAGTTAAAAAATAAAACAAAATTAATACAGTCGTATAGTCACAAACCCAAAGTCAATCAATTGGTTTTTGTTCCGAAAAATAAAAAATTCCTAACCACTAGGTGCATGTTTGGGTAGTAAGCTCAGTGCAACACATTTGCAAAGTAGGGTTTCTAAGCAATTTATGCTGGAGTTAATCCACCTTCACACAACAAATGTGTTTACAGGACACATATTGATATTTCCTGCAGTCAACAAGTAAGGCACAGGCTTCATACATGTGTAGACGCACAGCCTTAAGAACATATACCGTATTTTTCGCTCTATAAGACGCACCCGACCATAAGACGTACCTAGTTTTTAGAGGAGGAAAACAAGAAGAAAAAAATTCTGAATCTTTTATTTTTGTAGAACCTCTTTTCAAAAACTTCATTTTGCAAGTGAACAGGAGAAGCATTTTAACAGGCATTAGTGCTTACTAACAGGCATTAGTTCATTCTCTCACAGAAAGCCCCAGAAAAAAAAAAGGAATCATCTGGCCGTTTGGAGAGACAGAGGCACATGTTTTGGGCAGTGATGGAATTCAAGACTGACTGAAGAGGGAAAACAAGAATAATGTGCTCCTGTCTGCTTGTCAAGTTGCTCAGGGGGCTAAACAAGGGCTATCACACAACAACCTCACAACAAGGTGAGGTTAAGGTGGCCCTCTCTGCGCAGCGCCTCTCTAGAGAAGCAGGAGGAGAAACAGAGCCACTTCCGTTTCTCCTCCCGCTTTGCTGAAGAGGTGCTGCACAGAGCCAATCGCTCAATAAGACGCACACACATTTCCCCTTACCTTTTAGGAGGAAAAGAGTGCGTCTTATGGAGCAAAAAATACGGTACACGTATTTGCAATCCCTAACTGGCTCAGGGTTCCCAAACACTTGGGTGTCATCAGCCCTTGAAATCAGGGGATATTGCTCAATGTTTAGCTCAGCTTCAAGCTCAGACTCTTCCACCCTCTATAAATCATACTTAGGGAAGAAAAGGAATCTGAAAAATGTTAAGCCTACCTTTTCCCAGTTCACGGTTATATTGTATTTGGTGTCCGATTTCTTCGGCGGCTTAGCACTGATATTTATCAGGAGAACTTTGCTGTGAAACAAAAAGGAGGAGGTAGATTCTACTAGAGTGATGGGAAACCTGTGACCCCCCCCCCCCACCGGCTGTTACTGGATTCCCAAGCTATGTCAACTCTAGCCAGAATGGTCAGTGCTAAGGGAGGATGGAAGTTATAGTCCAGCAAAACTTGAAGGGCCACAATTTCCCCATTTGTGTCCTACCAGATGCCAAATAGGAATACTTTATGAATTAAAGCAATAAGTAACTGGGCTCTTGTAGGGCTGGTTGAAATCCACATAACAATCCTCACATTTTAGGAAGGGGTCATCTAGAGTCATAGAAAACATGGGAGAAACTGTCTGTAAATAATCACAATAGCCAACTCGTTTGTTCTTTTTCCATTTTAGCAGATATGTTTTCAAAAGATGCTCTAGAAGCCAGTCTAGCAACAGGAAAACCGATTTACAGTTCAACCATAGGCAAGTACACTAAGGAGGAAGTCCTACTGATTTTCATTAGACTTGCTCCCAGGTAAGAATGTGCAGAACAGTAGACAGAGGAATGAGTCTATCTCCATCTCTTCAATGTCATTTTTAAAACTTGCCCGAATTGTCATCAGCAATGTAATAGTATTGTCTGTAGTTTGGGCATTTAAACCCACTTAGCAGGGAGTGGGTATGAAATCCTTACCCATCATCCAAATCAGTTTTCACATCCACGTCACCGACAGACACACACAGGACTCTGCAGAACGACATTAAAGTGTTGTAACACACATTAAAATATATGTGGCATTTAAATTAAATTAAATAGATACCATGCACAAAAATACCATGCCAATAAGCTGTACGTAAAAAGAGGGGCAGGGCGAGCAGTGCAAGTAAATTTACAAAATATAGCCAGGTAAGTAACTAACAAACAAGCAGGCAGGCAGAAATGATGACTAAAGACCCAGGGAATAAACTGCAAATAGATGATAAAAGGGAGAAAGAAAAAAATTGTGCCTTGTATTCTACAAGCATGTGTCCAAGCTCTCTAGTTCACAAAAGAACCGTTTCAGGATTGCAGAATCTGGAATGAAAAGTATCTGCATACATGGAGTGTCACTCAGAATAGTTAATACTTTGCACCTGCATGTGAGAAGCGACAAACATATTTGCACCATAGCAACGTAACAAGTGTCTCTTCACTCCCTGTGCAGGAGAAAATACGTGCTTTTCATCACATCTAATCCTGGGTCCTTCTACCCAATTATACAAACTGAAAATACGCACACAAAATATATTAAGATTTGTTTTCCTAACTGTCAGGAATTATCCCAGTCCCGAAAAAAGGTAGACATTATTGTTCTGTAGCATTGCTGCACTCATTAACAAAAGGTAGCACTAAGCAGTTATATAACCAAAGCATCTTAAACGTTTTGTAACTGAACTGCACAGAAAAGCACAGGATGCAAAAGGCTTTTTACTCACTTTTTTACCTTCAGGTTACGGCAATGTTTTAGAGCGATGGCGGAAGAAAGGGATACTTCAGATGAGACTGCGAGACCGTTGGTCACCTAAAGAACAAGGATACAGTGGTACCTCGGGTTAAGTACTTAATTCGTTCCAGAGGTCTGTACTTAACCTGAAACTGTTCTTAACCTGAAGCACCACTTTAGCTAATGGGGCCTCCTGCTGCTGCGCCGTAGGAGCATGATTTCTGTTCTCAACCTGAAGCAAAGTTCTTAACCTGAAGCACTATTTCTGGGTTAGCAGAGTCTGTAACCTGAAGCGTATGTAACCTGAAGCGTAGGTAACCTGAGGTACCACTGTACTTTTATTTCTATTCTGAAACGCAATCAAGATGTGTTTAAAAGCACAACTAATAAAAAGGTCCCCCTTAAAACAGTCTGTTGAGTATATCTTTGTGCTGCGAAGTAAATGAGACCACGTTCACCATTTGTAGGAGCCAACTCCTAGGGACAGAGGCCCCTTCACCCCACCCCCCATAAAATATTTGAGGGGGCCCAGCTCCTCCAAAGTTGATGGGCATTGCCTTTCAAATGGCATGTTTTGTGATCAGTTATGCAAGGCGGGGCTTACCTGGGCCTCCCTATATTTTATTCAATTTGGCACCCCTGTCACCATTACTAACTGAATTGGTGGTCGTGAACCTAATTTTCTCTGGATTTTTCCCAATGATCAAAATAAGCAAGAAGCTGGAAAACAAATGTAGCTATTGCCTCCTAATAATCAGGATGCTGAAATTTAATGGGGAATGTCTTTTAAAAATGCAGATGTTGTAATCTTTATATCACAGCGAGGGGTGATACCCACCTAAGTCTGAGTAATGTTGGCTATCGCCCAAGGTGTTTTGAAACATATACGTCCTATCAAGATTCAGACTTGTATGCATAAGCTACATATACATGTAAAAGTAACACAGGTTAATAGACATAATACCTAAGGAACACATCGGCCTCTAGAGACTTTTAAGCAGACCCTGGATAGCAACCACTCCCAGACTAGAGAGGAATCAGGAGCTACAACATGCACAATTGTAACTTTTCATATTACCTCCTTTTTAATGATTTTGTCAAGGACAGCCAACATGTTCAAAAATGAGTTTAAGTCCTTTCCTTCTTTCACAAGATCAGCATCAAGTCCGCTGCAAGAGACATGTTTTTGGAAACAGGTCACAGTCTGGGAAAGCTGGAATAACTGTACAATCTGAATAACATGTGAAACTTTTAAACGTGTATCAAGGTGTATAACATGGATAGGCAAACTATCGCCTTCTAAATCCAGTCCGCGGGTGGTCAGCGTGTTTTTACATGAGTAGAATGTGTCCTTTTATTTAAAATGTATCTCTGGGTTATTTGTGGGGCATAGGAATTCGTTCATTTCCTCCCCCCAAAAAAATATAGTCCAGCCCCCCACAAAGTCTGAGGGACAGCGGACCAGCCCCTTGCTGAAAAAGTTTGCTGACTCCTGGTGTATAATTAACCAGCAAAGGTTATGTTGTCATTCTTCAATGAGGAGCCGTCTTTTACTAAGCATTAGCTTCATTTGGCGCATTTTATGAAAACGGAAAATGAAGGCAGAGAGACATGAGGGTAAATGGGAGAAATCCAATCATTTTGTTAGTGCATGGTCTATAATTGTAGATTGTTCCTGTTCTCCTAACTCAGTATTAACTGGTTTGACACACTGCATGCCAATATCAGAGAAACTGATAATGAAGTTAGCTGCAGGTGATGCCTTAACGCTACCCAAAAAAGGATTAGGAATATTCCAAGTGTAGAAAATAATAATAATTACTGCTTTGGAATTTGCATTAACAGGCACTGCAATCTCTCATAAACATACGCTATTCCTGACCTGGCAACAGTATGGCTAACCTGAGAAGGGCCTTGAGTTCTTTCGTATCCTTTTCCTTCTCAATTTGAACAGACGGCGAAAGCAAGCGTGCATTGCTTTCATCAACGGCGACGGTTGTTTTAACGTGAGGTCTCGGAAATGAAATATTTTTCATGTGGAGCTCCAGAAACTTGTCTGTTTTGATGGCCTCTTTGCTATTCGGTCTTCCAGCTTCTAGTGGGGTTAGGAGTTGTGCCGTGGTACTGAGGTCTTTCAACGGAGCTATGTCTGAAAACAACAGAAGACAATCTATGCTGTTAACACTGCATATGTTCCCAACTTCTCTGAGACTTCCAGAGGTCTTCAAGAATGAACAAGGTTCTGAAATCCAGCCCACAAATGAGGGATAGCCAAGGTGGTACTTTCCAGATGTTGCTGAACTCATATCCTCCCAGATCATTGGCCACACTCGCTGGGGCTGATGGGAACTGGAGTCCAACAACATCTGGAAAACGCCACCTTTGCCACAGATCATACTGTGTGTATGACTCTAAATAGATGGAACGGCTCAGCAGAAATCAACAGAGCATGTTTCTAGGAAGGCAATGTTAAAAGTTACGTACATTTTATTCAGAATCCTGCTCTAGCCTTACCTTTTGTAAACACCGTATAATGTTTAATCTTTCATTAGGGAAAACCTGGAACCACGTGCTATGCTCTACAAGCCAGATGAATTGTTTCCCCTAAACTTAAACATGTTTAGCCCCAATGACTTCAACCCAAGTATACTGGCCAAACATCCCCCTCATTAGACTATCCAGTGTAAACTTGCCATCATTTCATTTGAGTGTTGGGTTGGAAAGTGAGGGGGGGACAGACTAAAAGTTATCCATGTTCATTCAATCAGTTATATTCCCCCACTTACCGTATTTTTCACCCTATAGGATGCACTTTTTCCCCTCCAAAAATGAAGGGGAAATCTGTGTGCTTCCTATGGGGTGAATGCAGGCTTTCGCTGAAGCCTGGAGAGCGAGAGGGGTTGGTGCGCACCAACCCCTCTCGCTCTCCAGGCTTCAGGAAGCTATCCGCAAGCCTTGGGAGCCCGGCGCAACTTCCTGCCGTGCTCCCAAGGCTTGCAGACAGCAGCCTGCAGCCTGAAACCTGGGGAGCGCAGCAGAGTGCACCCCGGGCTTCGGGCAGCTCTCTGCAAGCCTTGGGGGCCCGGCGCGACTTCCCGCCGGGCTCCCAAGGCTTGCGGATGGCAGCCTGCGGGCTTTTCAGGGAGGTGGGGGAATTCCCCCATCTCCTAGAAAAGCCAATAGAAGCCACACAGCCCCTTTAAAGAGTGCGCGGCTTCTGCGGACTTTTGCGGGAGGTGGGGGAATAGCAGCCTGTTCTGGGGGCTGGGGTCAGGCTTCCCCCGCCCCAGCCCCACGCCAGGGGGGGGAATAATTTTTTTTCTTTATTTCCCCACCCCCCAAAAAAACTAGGTGCGCCCTATGGGCCGGTGCGCCCTATAGGGCGAAAAATACGGTACACAAAATCCCTATCCAGCTATATCAAAGTCTAGCCAAAGTTCCCCCTAAACTGACAAACTAGAGAACTTAGTTGAACTGGAGGTCTAACTGGAGGATTATCTGAACCTGAAAATATGTGTTGCTTTAATACATTCACCGCATTCATTTTATCAATTTTTCTGCACTTTAGAACAAATTTTAGACAAGTGTGCCATTACCTTCATGCATCAAACACTTCCAGTATGGTTTGTGTACAGCTCTTACATTGTGGATTGATTCTAATGCACTAACGAAGAGACAAAAGAGTGTAGGAAATGTTATCTACAAAATACACACAAAAATGAGTATCAACCCAGTCCCCATATTGTTTAAAAGTAAGAATCTGTAAAGATGTTGCATTAGCAAGTTGCAATGACACAGGACAGAAAACAACTTTAAAAATATCACAGGTTTTGTGGCATGCTAAGGACTAAAAAATATATTTTTGGCATAGCAGAGTCTGGTCCTTCAACTATATTAGTATGCAATAGACCAGGCATAGGCAAACTTGTCCCTCCAGATGTTTTAGGACTACAACTCCTATCATCCCTACCTAACAGGACCAGTGCTCAGGGATGATGTGAATTGTAGTCTCAAAACATCTGGAGGGCCGAGTTTGCCTATGCTTGCAATAGACTGTATGTGCTTCTTCCTCAAACTGACCAAGCTAAATGTTGTCCAATCACAAAAATAATAGCAGATTTGAATTCCTCACACCAAGAAGCATATTTTTAAGACCCTTCCCTGAAGAAATTTGCAAAAATTAAGTTCAACCCCTAAAATGACATGCTTTATTACATTAACTAAAGGGCCTAGAAGCTCCAGTCAGTGAATTGGAGCCCAGTATACCTGAAGGCGCGTCTCCACCCCCATCGTTCTGCCTGGACACTGAGGTCCAGCTCCGAGGGCCTTCTGGCAGTTCCCCCATTGTGAGAAGTGAGGTTACAGGGAACCAGGCAGAGGGCCTTCTTGGTAGTGGCACCTGCCCTGTGGAACGCCCTCCCATCATGTGTCAATGAAATAAACAACTACCTGACTTTTAGAAGACATCTGAAGGCAGCCCTGTTTAGGAAAGTTTTTAATGTTTGATGTTTTATCGTGTTTTTAATAGTCTGTTGGGAGCTGCCAAGAGTGGCTGGGGAAACCCAGCCAGATGGGCGGGGTATAATAATAATAATTCAATATCTAATGTGGAGTCCTGAGTGGGTGTATGCCTCCCATCTTCCCTTGATGGAGCATTAATGGAATCCAACCACCTTGGAAAAGATTACAAACTAAGTTGATTATGACTTCCAGCTAGTAAAGGAAACATGAAAACAGGTGTGGCCAGGAAAAGGCAAGAGATGAACACCACACAAACAAAACATCCCCATAGTGTAATTATGGGCACAATTGTTCGATCCATGCTAACAACAACAACAAAAATATGTGACATTTGCTCCACTCAGAATAAGCTGTGTATGTCAAAATCATAGCAAGGATAAAAACCAAATTGTTGGCTCTCTTTCCAACATGCAGAGTTTCAGAATGAATAAAAGAAAAACCGGCAAATGGGGAAAAGCATAGATGGAAGTAGGAGCAGAATTGTGCTAGGATGAGGAGAAAATAATTTTGCTCTTTACATGAAGGTCTGTGGTTTATATTGCAAAACTCTCCGTTGTACAGAGCTGGGGGAACCCTGACCGTGGACTAGCAAACAAACAAAAAGAAACTATGCAAGTCAGTCGGTAATCAACACATTTTTACATCATGTGTTAAAGGATATCCTTCCTTGCCATGCAAGTGTGTTATTATGGCACATGGAGCTCAGCCCAAATTCCAACACAGTGACTATACACCGAGCTCAGCGACCAACCTCTCCTCTGTAGGTTTGCTAGTTTTCCATTGTTGACAATGAGGTTTCACTTTTAAAAGTCTCATTAAGTTTAACTTCTTCATTAAATAAATAGTAAAGGTAAAGGGACCCCTGACCATTAGGTCCAGTCGGGGCTGACTCTGGGGCTGCGGCGCTCATCTCACTTTATTGGCTGAGGGAGCCGGTGTACAGCTTCCGGGTCAAGTGGCCAGCATGACTAAGCCACTTCTGGAGAACCAGAGCAGCGCACGGAAACGCCGTTTACCTTCCCGCCGGAGCGGTACCTATTTATCTACTTGCACTTTGATGTGCTTTCGAACCGCTAGGTTGGCAGGAGCAGGGACCGAGCAACGGGAGCTCACCCCGTTGCGGGGATTCGAACCGCTGACCTTCTGATCGGCAAGTCCTAGGCTCTGTGGTTTAACCCACAGTGCCACCCGCGTCCCAAATAAACTGTACATACTTCCAAATATACTACCAATGTCTTCCAAAAACAGCAACCTCATGCATGAAGATGGGATACAAGACTTGCTTATTACAACAGGGAATGATTGATCAGGGAATTAAAACTTCCTCAGTTAAATGAACAGGACTTAAAATGTGCTCCCCGTTTGGCTGAATTCTGCTCACATATGGAGATAATGTTTACACTGGAGTTCTTTTCAAGCACTGCTCATGCGAAAGGAGCATGGATGACTCCATGTTCAGCCACCCCACCCCACATGTGATTCCCACAGCCCTTTTCGCTTGCCCCCGTCATGTGAGTAACTCCTGAGGGGAGCGGCAATCTTTTATTCCAGACATGCAGACACGTGCGCACAAACCTATGCAAATACCTTAAGCATGGTGCCATTTCTCCAGACAAACGTGGCAATGGATCTCCAAGCAAAGTTTTTAGAGTCATACAAACTGATTCAGACAGCGACCTCAGATGATATCCGCCCTAAAATACATTTGAAAATATATACCGAATTTGCCATAGCTCGCCATCGCCATCTCGTGTCACATTTTCACATTGCACTTTACAACACACTTGAAACATTTCATTTGCAGCTGTATAACTGAGTTCCGGGGGGGGGGGGGAGCCAGCAAGGCAGGGAGCAGGTCTTCTAGGACTCACGGCCAATATGGGCACAGCCAAAATACAGAAACAGCCTCCCCTCAGAAGGACGTATCCACAGGTCAAAGTATGTTAAAAAACAAACTTGATCACCCAGGAGTTTCCTGCCTGTCAATATTAATTTGGCATATGTCACTGTGGCTCCTTCATTAGACATTTTTTAGGCGTCAGGCAAAATTGTTTCTCTTCAACCAGGTGTTTGGCTGATTAACAGTCTATAATCTTTTAAATGTGTGTGAGACAGGGGGTTATTGGTTTGGTTTGGTTTGATTATGTATTTTGTCTTTTCATTTTGTCTTTTCATGATGTGAACCACCCTGTCCTGTGATCTTTGGATGAAGGGCAGTATAATTAATTGATTAATTAATTAATAATAAATCCCTGTATCTTGGTTTATTAATGGTTTATTATTGTTTTCTAATGTGTTTTATTACTTTCGTACAACACTTTGCTTATGATTTGTTTGTTCTTGGTACAGAGTGTCAAGTAAGTGCTTTAAACAAGTCACAAAAAAAAAAGCTTGCCGCATTTAAAGTTTACCTCCAGAACCACACACAATTTTCCTTTCGCCAACTGCATTAGGAAATGAGTGAGATGGGCAAAACATTCCGGCGTTGCGCTCATCTGACCCTAAAAAAATGGAAAAGAAAGATACAAGCAGCTCATCAAACCAGAAAACCACTTCTGGGAAATTTGTCTGTTCTCGCTCTTATATGAAAAGAGATTTTAACTCTAAAGTCAGGGGGGTGGAAAATATATACGTAGAAGATTACTTACCTCTGGGTCACCAATTCCGGAATCGTAACCAGCAGAGACCAAAACAAGTTCTGGATCAAACTAAGATTTTTTTAAAAAACAAAAAAACAAAACTGTCAATACATTATAGTGCACTCTGAATGAAGCTATAAAAATCTGCCAGTAATTCATCAATTCCAGCAGATACATTGGCATGTGAGTATTGATGGTCTACTTAAATGGACTGCAAATACTGCTTTCTCATTCTCTATAAATGGTACACATTAACCTGCCTTACACCAAGTTAGACGGTCGTCCACCTCACCCGCTCTTCCCCAACCTGGTGCCCTCCAGACTTTTTGAACTAAAACTCCCATTTTCTGTAGGCAGAATAGCCAAAGGTCAGAGATGAAGAGAGCTGTAGCCCAGGAACATTTGGAGAGTGGTACCAGGTTGCAGAAGTCTGCTCCGCTTGGACTCGTAGCCTCTGGAGACCCTAGGGACTGAATCTAGACCCTTAAGCATGCAAAGCGTTTACAGTGGTACCTCACGTTAAGTACTTAATTCATTCCGGAGGTCCATTCTTAACCTGAAACTGTTCTTAACCTGAGGCACCACTTTAGCTAATGGGGCCTCCTGCTGCCGCTGCGGTGCCAGAGCCCAATTTCTGTTCTTATCCTGAAGCAAAGTTCTTAACCTGAAGCACTATTTCTGGTTTAGCGGAGTCTGTAACCTGAAGTGTATGTAACCTCAAGCGTATGTAACCCGAGGTACCACTGTACTCTACCACATACAAATGGCATCTCCACTAACAGAACGTTCATTGTACTCTAAGATGGGTCGCCAACCTTTTCAGGCCAGTGGGCACATTTGGCATTTTGAGAGTGTGCTGTGGGGTGCCAGCTGCTGGGGCGAGGTACAGCATAAAACAAAATGGCTGCCACGTGGAGTGTGGCATAGCCCAAAATGGGAGAGGCTGAGCCTCCTTTATGCTTACCAATTGGAAATCAGATATGTCACGCCGGTCCTGATTGTGTAAAATCAATACTGCGTGATCTCCACATACACAGAGGTGCCGTTGTTATCAAACAGGGAGCATTCCTCAGTACCAGGGTGAAAATACAAGATGGCCACCACACAACCACCCTCATTTCACAGAAATCGCTTAGAAGATACCTGCACGTTTTACCTCATAATTTTTTTTCGAGGAGGGCTGGGGACTTTTTTAAAAAATGAAAGCTCAGAGTCTAGGACATCTGTCCAGGGGCACTGGTGAAAGCCTTTTTGGGCATCATGGTGCCCACGGGTGCCAGGTTGGCAACCCTTGCTCTAAGCTCCTCTAAAACCACCACATCTCAAGGCTTCTATTTACTTTCCTCTGTGCTTGCTAAAAATAGCTGTATATATCTTTAATCACTCCCTAGTCAATGCAGTTCTATCTGATAACTGCCTTCACCCCATTTTTCTAGAAGCAACAACATAAAATACCGTATTTTTCCATGTATAAGACTAGGGTTTTTCCCCTAAAAAATAATGTCAAAAATTAGGGGGCATCTCATACACAGATACATCTCCCCCCCATTTTCTTAAATCTGAGTCTCCAAAAACAGGGAGCGTCTTATACATGGGGGCGTCTTATAGACGGAAAAATACAGCAATCGCTTTTTCCCTATAGAGAAGATCATTTCTCAAGATGCCACTACCAAGGAATATGTTGAAATGGCTTTTAGATACAATTTCTAATTTATGCAAACGAGATTTACAACATTCAGAATGGGGGAGGAAAGTTACCTCAAAAGCCAATGGAAGCAACACATGAAGAAATACGGCTGCATAATCTGCATTGCCCATTCCAATCTGCAAAGGAAATAAATTAAAACAGAATGAACAAATCGCTTTTAAAACTGTCAAGGCAGTCTAAGATTTCATTAAGATCTCCAGGAAATGATCCAAGGCTTCAAAGAAAGAAGCAGAGTTGTGGCTCCTGCCATTATCAGAAGGATCAAATCCTAAAATTGTACACTGAGTGGGAAGAATCTTACGCGCTTGTTTAATGCTGGATTGAGTCGCAACTGACAACATGCAAATAAAATACAGATGTGAAATTCAGTTACAGGGTTTGGCTGTGTTTGTTACCACTATGATGGAAGCCATGCCAGTACAAAATCAATTAGCATACCTGGGAAATGCTTTTCTCTGCCAATTAGAGATTTCCGCTAACCATGGGATGTGTACATGGGAAATGAATCTTTTCCTTATTTGTTTGCTAAAAAGTTATCAGAACACATGCAACACAGAAAGATTATCTGTGAAACAGTATAATGCAGATGCAGTTATCTGTACAAACTTTGCTATGTTACATATCAGCTTATAAATCCCTAATTTGTTATTCATATAATCATTACAAACTCTTATCACCAATTCCACAACCTTCAGCTTCGAATCACTTTTAACAAACTGGGTTCTACCCATTTTACACCTCTCTTGATACCTTACTATTGCAGTCTAAAACATTTTTAAAAACAAATAATCAAGGTAACAATTGAAAAACAATTGAAAACAGAAATTGCACCAGATGCATGACTTCTAGAGCTTATCGCAGTTGCATTCTTAAGCTATCTTGTTATTTACCTTATTCCAAGGCACATTTATATTGAATCCTTTTCCTTTCCCCTGACCAACTGCATCATAATCAGACTCTCTAAGTGTAGGCCAATACTGCTGGTGTTCATACCGATGCCAGGAAAAATAGAGGACACTGGAAGCAAAAACAAAGCAAGATTAATTATGCCATTAATGCTCACCTGAAGGTTTTTTCCAGCATGCGCAATCACCAAATTTGTACCTCAAGAGTGAACGTGAAACACGACAACATTACACATTGGCCTGGTCCACATGTCCACTAAGCCAAAGCATGGCTCGGCAGGAATATGTGATTTACAGGAGAGGAGATAGTGAGCATTTTGCCCCTATTCTAGTCATTCTGCTGCCTGACATGTCATCCAAACCTGGGCTCATCGCTTAGCTCTCTCTCCTGACTAGAAATGAGCTGTAACCAGCATTTGTCCTGTGGTATACAGTTCATAAGGGACGTGGGTGGCGCTGTGGGTTAAACCACAGAGCCTAGGGCTTGCCGATCAGAAGGTTGGCGGTTCGAATCCCCGCAACGGGGTGAGCTCCTGTTGCTCGGTCCCTGCTCCTGCCAACCTAGCAGTTCGAAAGCACGTCAAAGTGCAAGTAGATAAATAGGTACCGCTCCAGCAGGAAGGTAAACGGCCTTTCCGTGCACTGCTCTGGTTTGCCAGAAGCGACTTAGTCATGCTGGCCACATGACCCAGAAGCTGTACGCTGGCTCCCTCGGCCAATAAAGTGAGATGAGTGTCGCAATCCCAGAGTCGGTCACGATTGGACCTAATGGTCAGGGGTCCCTTTACCTTTATACAGTTCATGGTTTGTCCAGGATATCTAAACCGCAAATCTGGATTCAGATGACATGGGAAGCCAAACCATTATTATTACAGCAAACAGCCAAACCACTCTCTCTCAGCTTTGGATTTCCAAGTTCACCCAGAAAGCTAACAGATAAATTGGGTTTTGAAGCCAGTGTCCTAAACACAGGCAAACCTGGAAAAGGCCTGTTGTTGTTGTTTTTATACTCTCAATGGAGCTATCCCCAGAAGAATTACAGGATAAACTGGAAGAATGAAGATGAGCATGAATAATAAAAAATATAGAACATGATGCAAGACACATAATGATAAAACAGTTATGTTACAACTGAACTTCATTCTAAGTGTGTGTTTGTGTTTGTTTGTGTGTGTGTGTGTGTGTGTGTGTGTGTGTGTGTGTGTAGATTTTACAAAACAAGTAAACATCAAACCTTGGATCTTCATTAAAAATATATTGAATTCCTTGTCCGTGATGCACGTCCCAGTCAACAATGAGAACTCTGCAGGAACCAACAATGACAATATTCACTAGAGAAGCAAGAAAACCTCTAGGCCAGAAACTAAGAAATGTAGAGACCAATATATACTTAACCTCCGCAGACCATATTTCCTTTGGGCATATTTTGCTGCTATAGCAACATTGTTGAATATACAAAACCCATTGGCTGCATTTCTCTGGCTGTGGTGGCCTGGAGGCCTGCAAGCAAGCAAAGCGGTAAATTAAGCATTAATTAATAGAACCACAGGAACCTAGATTTGGAAGTGGGGCTTATAGGTCACCTAATCCTCTGGTCAATGTAGGAAATCCAGAGCTAGAACATCCTCAGTGGATGGCCATTGAGGTTGAATCCTGACAAGACAGAAGTACTGTTTTGGGGGACTGCGGGCAGGTCAGATCTGGAGGACTCCCTGGTCCTGAATGGGGTAACTGTGCCCCTGAAGGACCAGGAGCGCAGCCTGGAAGTCATTTTGGACTCATAGCTGTCCATGGAGGCGCAGGTTAATTCTGTGTCCAGGGCAGCTGTCTACCAGCTCCATCTGGTACGCAGGCTGAGACCCTATCTGCCTGCGGACTGCCTTGCCAGAGTGGTGCATGCTCTAGTTATCTCCCGCTTGGACTACTGCAATGCGCTCTACGTGGGGCTCCCTTTGGAGGTTACTCGGAAATTGCAACTAATCCAGAATGCGGCAGCTATACTGGTGACTGGGAGTGGCCACTGAGACCACATAACACCAGTCCTGAAAGACCTACATTGGCTCCCAGTATATTTCCAAGCACAATTCAAAGTGTTGGTGCTGACCTCTAAAGCCCTAAAAGGCCTCGGCCCAGTATACCTGAAGGAGCGTCTCCACCCCCATCGTTCAGCCCAGACACTGAGGTCCAGCTCCGAGGGCCTTCTGGCGGTTCCCTCCCTAAGAGAAGTGAGGTTACAGGGAACCAGGCAGAGGGCCTTCTCAGTAGTGGTGCCAACCTTGTGGAATGCCCTCCCATCAGATGTCAAGGAAATAAACTACTATCTGACTTTTAGAAGACATCTGGAGGCAACCCTGTTTAGGGAAGTTTTTAATGTTTAATGATGTATTGTATTTTTAATATTACATTGGGAGCCATCCAGAGTGGCTGGGGAAACCCAGCCAGATGGACGGGGTATAAATAAATAAATAAATAATAATAATAATAATAATAATAATAATAATAATAATAATAATAATAATTTATCTAGAGCTAGAACATCCTCAGTGGATGGCTGTCCAGACCTTGCTTGAAGACCTCTACAAAGGGACCAGCCCTATAGGCCTAATTTCATGCTGATGACGAGGAAGGGGAAAACCTGGAGAGAAAGTGGGTGGCAGGAAGCAAGGAGGAGAAAAAGAGGGTGCCCTGGCCCTTTTTGACTGTGGACCCACCTACCACTTCTTCTAGCCTTTGCCCGCCACCAACACGCCATATCAACAGATAAGCTTCTGAGGCAGCACAGCCCACAATGGGGAAAAGTTCCCCATCCCTGCTCTAGGTTACTGGTCCCATTGGCAAATGGAACTGAAAAACACACAGGGTTTCCGATAAGAAGAATTATCACCTTGTTACCTTATCAGAGCCATCCCATTCCGTGTTTTCCCCGACATCACAGCATCCACCATGTCCAGAGTTCCTCCCACAGCCAATTTGGCACAGCGATACGTGGTCTGAAGAACAGCAGAGGGTGCAATTCAAGTCTTTCACCACAACCTCTGAGAAAGAGCATTTTGGAGCATATTTCAGCTCGTCAAGGTAAGCCTAATATGTTCCCTCCCTTCTCTCTCTCTTGACATGAGGCCCAGCAGAGAGACGCACACGGAGATTTACCCATGTGAAATGTTCTATATCAGAGTTTCCCAAACTTGGGTCTCCAGCTGTTTTTGGACTACAGCTCCCATCATCCCTAGCTGGCAAGTGGTCAAGGTTGATGGGAATTGTAGTCCACAAACAGCTGGAGACCCAAGTTTGGGAAACCCTGTTCCGTATAGAAAGTGATCATTATTGTGTCGGCACATACCGGGTGAAAGAAAACAGCATCGTAACCAGCTGAGGTTTTTTGGAGCTCCTCTTCTGTCATTTTCGGAGTTCTCTTCACAGTTTCCAAATAATCCAAGCTGGGGAAGAAAAAATGCCTCAGACCTTAAAGGCAGTGAACTTGCAGCCTTCCAGGCATTGTTGGACTACAACTCCCATCATCCATGACCACTGACCAAGCTGGCTGGCACTGATGGGAACTGGAGTGTAGCAACAGCTGGAAGACCACAGGTTTTCCATGACTAACCTAGAAGGACAAACAATTCTACCTTTTCTTTTAGGCAGATGGGGCCTAAGAGATTGGGAACAGGCCACAAACTTGTATTCAGGCTTGGAATCGCTTGGCAGGAAGTGCAGGATATATAAAATTAATACATATATACATAAATATGGGACGCGGGTGGCGCTGTGGGTTAAACCACAGAGCCTAGGACTTGCCGATCAGAAGGTTGGCGGTTCGAATCCCCGCGACGGGGTGAGCTCCCGTTGCTCGGTCCCTGCTCCTGCCAACCTAGCAGTTTGAAAGCATGTCAAAGTGCAAGTAGATAAATAGGTACCATTCTGGCGGGAAGGTAAACGGCGTTTCCCTGCGCTTCTCTGGTTCGCCAGAAGCGGCTTAGTCATGCTGGCCACATGACCTGGAAGCTGTACGCCGGCTCCCTCGGCCAATAAAGCAAGATGAGCGCCGCAACCCCAGAGTCGGTCACGACTGGACCTAATGGTCAGGGGTCCCTTTACCTTTTATACATAAATAAATACTCACCCCACTTTCTCCTCAACCCTCCTTTCCCTTTTTTGAGCTAACCATGGTGCGCTGTTATGTCTACACCAATGCTAGGGCTAATCCTGGTTCGCTTTAAGTAGCCTTTGCCACCACGGTTAGAGATGAGTTTTCAAACTCTCATTTTTGACTAAGTATAGTTAGTCAGCAGAGACACAATGCTTCACCATGATTAGGTCCAAAAAAGGGGGGGGAGCCGTGAGCGGAAAGGAAGACAAGAAGCAAATATGCTCACAGGTTGCCCTCTTAACCATGGTTAAGGGGAAAAGGAGTATTATATCTCCAATTAAAGAATTTCAAGTTCAGATTTAGACTAACTTGTATTGAGCTTCAGCTACTTCCAATATCCTTCCTATCAACCTGAACAGTATGAAGTATTTCCTGTCTTTCAACCTAGGCCTCATCGACTTTTTGCAAAAGGCCGGGATTTCATTTCCCATTTTACATACAGGTCTTAGGGTTAGGCTATTTCATTATAAGAACAAATTGTGTGAGGAAAGTTTGAGGAAAATATCAAGGGGTGAATTCCTTTTCTATTTCTCGAACATAGCGATGGAAATGCATCATGACAGACGTCAGACCTGTGAACCAACATGACCTCTTCCTCAGTTCCTTCTCTGACAGGTACAGAGATGCATCTTTCAACCAGGTTATAGCATTTAAGGCGCTCATAGCAGGAAGAAAGCCGCTCGGGGACTTCAATGTCACAGACTGGGCTGAAAAACAAGCAAATGTTTTATTTTTGCAGTAAAATCACCAAGGAAGCATCCATATTACTACTGAGAGAAAACAATTTTGGGGGGCAGGAGAAATTAAAAGTAGACATTTTTTTTTCTCTTTAAACCACAACTTTAACCCCTGAATCTTTAGTCCTGAAGAATGATGATTAACTTTTAAATTTTTTTTTAAATCATCCATAGGCTAGAACAACAACAAAAAGGAGAACTTCAGAATCGCCTTGTTCACATGTTTCACTGAACACAGGTACAAGCTGTCTGTACACTCATACAAGTGTTTGTGTGAAAGAGCGTACAATTGTTGACTGCAGTTGTGGGTTGCTTAGCAGAAAACAGGATCGCACATGTTCTCAAGCCACATTTGGCTTGTTTGTTGTTGTTTTTAAAAAACTAAGATTTAACTTATTCGTAGTAGTAGTAGTAGTAGTATTAAATTTATATACCGCCCTATACCCAGGGGTCACAGGGCGGTTCACGGAATAAAATCAAGATATAAAAACACAAAATACATAATAAAAATAAAAGCAACAACTCAATAGCACCCCCCAAAAAACCCCCACACATTTTAAAAGGGCATAGAACTTACTCATCCCAAAGCAGCTTATGGCTGGTCATTTCATCATCATAAACCAATGCTGTTCCAGAAGCCATGCCTCTAACTGAAACAAACCAAACACAGAACATTCATACACATTTTAGACACAGAAACATGAACACAAGTGTTCCCAAAACAGAAGTGACCAAATCCACCATGATGTCCTGCAGTGTTCTGTTTAGTGCACTTTCTAGATGACTTCTAAGCACACTCAAGAGCCAGGAGAATTTCAGAGGCATCTTCACATAGCAGATGTGCCCCCTACGTGAATACATACTAACATGCATTTGGTCCAATGGCCAGAGCAGTGGTTTTCAACCAGTGTGCTGTGACACCCTGGGGTGCCTTGAATGATGGTTAGGGGTGCCGTGGGCAACACTGGCCTCCATCCCTCTTTCTTCCCTTCCCTCCCTCCTCTGGTGCCCTCTCACATATCTGCCTCCCAAAGGCTTATGTGGCCGTTTGTTGCAGCAGCCCTGGCTACAAGCTCTGCAAGCGAATGGTGCCTCTGGGACTGGCCAGGGGGTGCTGGATGTTGGGAAATTCCATTCCACCTTTAGTTGCAGACATGGAACTGTTGCATGTCACATGTCTGTTTACATACCAGCACAGCTTGCTGGGAACTTTCGTTGTGTGAATAGCTTTTGCTTTTCTCTGTCTCCCTGAGAAGACAAAGAGAGAGACGACATGTTTCTTTGTCCTGATTTATGATTAATAAATCCATAGTTGTAGTATGCTTCCGCAAGCCTCAAGCCTATTCTGTGTGCGCACTTCACTCGGCTGATATAGTGTGCCCTGGCTTTGAAGCCTGGGTCGTTGATTTACGTCGCAGCAGAGGCTGATGGGTCTTCACAGCGGGATGGCTGGAAGGAGACGACCCAGCTGGGGCTAGCCAGCTGGACTTGTGACCCCCTGCATGCCAGGAGAAGAGGCGGCCTCGGAGGAAGCAAGCAAGTGGGCGAGGGAGCCCAGCCACCCAGTCCACCAGAACTTGCTGTTGGGAATGGGCAGAAAAGTGGGAAGCTGGGCAGGCAAGCGCCGTGTTGGCCTTTCTTGTGCTCGTGTGAAAGGCCTGCCTGGGAGCTGAGTGCCCAGCGCTGAAGGGCACACCATGCAGGACCAGCAATGCCCACTGCTGCCTCTCAAGGTGAGGAAGGCGCTGGCCTCATGCTCACCTTTCTTCGGTCTCTGTTGGGCTGCTAAGGCTGGGGGTATCCTCTTCCCAAGCCCCTCTTTGGGGCAGCTCAGAGACCAGGGGCTGCTGCCCGGAGGACTCTCAAGGAGAGGGGAGAAGAGGCTGCGGGAACACTCCACAAGGGAGAGTCAGGGCCGGATTTAGGATTGATGAGGTGCTAAGCTAATGAAGGTGATGGGGCCCTTTATATGTCCAGCTGTCCTTTGTCAACAACAAATTGTTGCTGGTTTTTTGTGTGTTGAATATATGCTATATGGTAATTTATGGACCTAATTAAAAGACGCCTGCTTCTTGGGAAAAAAGCAATGACAAACCTAGACAGCATCTTAAAAAGCAGAGACATCACCTTGCCGACAAAGGTCCGTATAGTTATTGTTTTCCCAGTAGTGATGTATGGAAGTGAGAGCTGGACCATAAAGAAGGCTGATCGCCAAAGAATTGATGCTTTTGAATTATGGTGCTGGAGGAGACTCTTGAGAGTCCCATGGACTGCAAGAAGATCAAACCTATCCATTCTGAAGGAAATCAGCCCTGAGTGCTCACTGGAAGGACAGATCCTGAAGCTGAGGCTCCAATACTTTGGCCACCTCATGAGAAGAGAAGACTCCCTGGAAAAGACCCTGATGTTGGGAAAGTTGGAGGGCACAAGGAGAAGGGGACGACAGAGGACGAGATGGTTGGACAGTGTTCTCGAAGCTACCAGCATGAGTTTGACCAAACTGCGGGAGGCAGTGGAAGACAGGAGTGCCTGGCGTGCTCTGGTCCATGGGGTCATGAAGAGTCAGACATGACTAAACGACTAAACAACAACAAATATGTCAACAACAAATTGTCACTGTTTTTTGTGTTGAATATATGCTATATGGTAATTTATGGACCTAATAGGTATCTAAAGCCATTTGCACATAACAAAATGTTTTTTATCTTATATTTTGGAAATGTACATCCAGTGTTTTTCTCCTTTAAATTTTTTTTGGGTCCCCCAAGAGAGTGGGGCCCTAAGCTATAGCTTGTTTAGCTTATGCATAAATCCAGCACTGGGGAGGGTGTTCAAAAAGGGGTGACGGTCTGCCGCCTCTGCAGGCAAGGGGTGATGTAACTGGGCTCCTGAGGCTCTGAGCGTGTTTCCACACAGGGGAGCTGCAGAAATAATGTTGTTGGCCAAGGGAGCCATGGACTCCGAAAGGTTGAAAACCTCTGGGTTAGAGTGTTCACTTCATCAAATCTGGCCCTCTTTGAAAAATGTTTGGGCACCCCTAGCCCTGGTGCTGAATTGAGAAAGAATTCTTTAATTAAATCTTAAATTGTAAAGTTGGAAGGGTCATCTAGACCAACCCACTGCAATGCCTGGAACCTGGCATTGGGCTGCAAGAATGTACTGTAAACTAACCCATTTTCAAAATGTCTGATAGCCAAGTTCCACTACTTTTCACAGGCTGGGAGTAGTGGCTCCCTCATATTGTAACCATTATGGAATTAAGACTTGAAAAGAAAGTACAGTGGTACCTCAGGTTAAGTACTTAATTCGTTCCGGAGGTCTGTTCTTAACCTGAAACTGTTCTTAACCTGAAGCACCACTTTAGCTAATGGGGCCTCCCGCTGCCGCCGCGCTGCCGGAGCACGACTTCTGTTCTCATCCTGAAGCAAAGTTCTTAACCTGAAGCACTATTTCTGGGTTAGCGGAGTCTGTAACCTGAAGCGTGTGTAACCTGAAGCGTATGTAACCTGAGGCACCACTGTACTAGCACAGTTTGTGTTGTGGATATGTTACTTCCATAGTTTACTTGACATGGTTCAGACTGACCAATGCATTGTTTTCAGTGACAGTCTGTGGCAGCTGAAGCTGTGAAATGTGCTAGGGGCAAGCATTTTTGTTGTTGTGAATTCTACTGATGTTAACAACGTTTATCTGACCAATAGTAAGCAAAATCTCTTAATTTGAGGAAAAAGTATACCATACAATGTACTGTATCAAACTATTTTACATGAATAACGCAGGCATTCTGAAATTAGAAAGAAAGCAACATTGTTAAAAACAATTTGTCTTAAATCTGCCAAAAACAGTGTGGTGGTGTCGTATATATAAGTCCATTGTTAACAAACAAGCAACTAAAAAAGTTTGTTTTTGTTCCCTGTCCCCCCCCCCCCCGCAAGCAGAGATAATGTGTAAGCGTGGCGGCAGCTCCCTTAAAAAAAGGTCGAAAACTCTGGGAAAGGGGTGGGGTGGGGCGCCGGAGGGATCTTTGCACCACGGCGCCGGATATGCATAAGACGGCCCTGCAGATCCCCTCCCAAAAAATGAAATGCAAAACATTTCAGGCGTCTCTTGGGGTTACCACTGAGCAGATCCTTGTTGACGGCTTGAAGCTCAAGCAAGGAACCCTTAATGCCCGACGGTTAGCAAAAGGAAGGAGTGCCTCTGAGCATGTGCAGAGTGCAGTTTCTGCCCCTCTCTCCCGCAACTTCGACCAACTACAGCGGGAACGGCAAAGGATCAGTGCAGGTCCCTGGTTTGATTTAAGACTTACTTTTGACCTACCTAAGGTAAGAAGGGTCTGCTGCACCCAGCGCGGAAAGCAAAAAAGGTTAAGCAAAGGGTTAAGAGTGGAGATCTTCCTACCTGTTAAACCTCAGGGACTCTCCGTTGTGTGCAGAGAGGAAAGACAGATCAAAGGGCTTGAAGGGCGGAGCGAAAATGGATGGAGAAGAATTCTTCGTCGGCCCAATGAGGATCCGCGATGCAAAGGACAGGCGCAGATTTAGGAGCGTCAATCTGCATCGCCGCCTCTCATTGGGCTATCGGGACTACTAGCTAATCCATTCATGCGCTGAGTGGCGCGCGAAAGGCGAGGCGGGGAAAGCATTTGAGGCCGCGCAGTCACGGATAAAACAAGGTTGTCGATGGGATAGTATCTATTCTTTAGTTACAACGTGTCGGCTCTTTAAAATGACTTTTAGGTGTAAAAAAGCATTGTGAGTTTTCACTGAACTGGCGCTTTCCTCTGGTTTTGTAAAAAATAATAATTAATAATAATATTAACAATAGTATTATTAATAATATTAGCATTATTAATAGTATTATTAATAGTATTAATATTAATTAATAATATTGATATTATTAATACCCGCCCATCTGGCTGGGTTTCCCCAGCCACTCTGAGCGGCTCCCAACAGAATATAAAAAGCACGATAAAACATCAAACATTAAAAACTTCCCTAAGCAGGGCTGCCTTCAGATGTCTTCTAAAATGTAACACTAATGTCTCAACAAATGAAACTTACCTGTAGAAAACGCAACTTGAAAAAAGAGAGAATGCGTGTATTTTTGTAAACAAAAAAATCTAAGTGTACAGATGTCTTCTAAAAGTCAGATAGTTGTTTATTTCCTTGACGTCTGATGGGAGGGTGTTTCGTATGGCAACTCCATACCCTCCCACATTTCTCCGATGAAAATAAGGAGGTCCTTTTATCAATCAATCAATCAATCAATCAATCAATACCCTGCCCATCTGTCTGGATTGCTACAGCCATTCTGGGTGGCTTCCAATGTATATGAAATCATAAAACATTTTTTTAAAAACGTTCCCTATACAGGGCTGCTTTCAGATGTCTTCTAAAGGTTGTATAGTTACTTATCTCCTTGGCTCAAGGGGTCGTATAACTCCAGACCCTCCAACATTTCTCCAATGAAAATAGGGACATCCTAAGGAAAAGCGGGACATTCTGGGATCAAGGCAGAAACCAGGACGGCTTCTCTAAATCCAAAACCGTCCCTGGAAAATAGTGACACTTGGAGGGTCTGTAAGATCCAGAAATTTCAAACCAGTAATCAACAAAAGGTTTTGAGTGGCGCTAATAATACAGACACATACACAAAACCAGTGTGCAGGTGCTTTATACATAAGTCTACAGACTAAGGGAGCTGCTTCCGGCTTCAGGTTTTAGCTGAGAAGGCCAAGAAACCACAGGTATAAATCAAATTCAGATTCTAGTCACAGAAACATCCCTCCCCGTGATCTGCTTTCTTGTGATGTGGTCCAGCTTCCAGGCTACAGGGCAGAAGTTGCTGTACTTTTGCAATACCACCCAAATCTGCCATGGAGCAAAAAGTATAACACAGAGATATAAAAACAGGGCTGGTTCTGACATGGTCCCAGGCTGCTATCCTGTTGAACCTTTTGGGAACTCAGTGCTGCTTCCTGTGGTCTCCCATCTAAACATCAGTGAGGTCCAAACACAGATATTTTTAACAATGCTATAGCATCAGACACCACATGAACGGGCCATACCTATTTACTCAGGTGAGCCTAGTTTCATCCTAAACATTTTATACATGGTACTGGGATGAACCAGGGACTCGGGTGGCGCTGTGGGTTAAACCACAGAGCCTAGGACTTGCCGATCAGAAGGTCGGCGGTTCAAATCCCCACGACGGGGTGAGCTCCCATTGCTCGGTCCCTGCTCCTGCCCACCTAGCAGTTCGAAAGCACGTCAAAAGTGCAAGTAGATAAATAGGTACCACTCCAGTGGGAAGGTAAATGGCATTTCCGTGCGCTGCTCTGGTTCGCCAGAAGTGGCTTAGTCATGCTGGCCACATGATCTGGAAGCTGCACGCCGGCTCCCTCGGCCTATAGAGCGAGAAGAGCGTCGCAACGCCAGAGTCGGCCACAACTGGACCTAATGGTCAGCGGTCCCTTTACCTTTACCTTTATGGCACAATGCAGCTATTCCCAGAAGAATTACAGGATAAACTGGAAGAATGAACTGACATAATAAAAGATGAGCATGAATAATAAAAAATATAGAACATGATGCAAGACACATAATGATAAAATAGTTATGTTACAACTGAACATCATTCTAAGTGTGTGTGTGTGTGTGTGTGTGTGTAGATTTTACAATGATCAGTTTTAATGATTTTATGCATCTTAAGGATATCAAAAAGTGCCAAAATATGTCAGGAACCCACTTCCAGACTTGCTGATCAGAAGGTCGGAGGTTCGAATCCCCGCGACGGGGTGAGCTCCCATTGCTCAGTCCCTGCTCCTGCCCACCTAGCAGTTCGAAAGCACGTCAAAAGTGCAAGTAGATAAATAGGTACCGCTCCGGCGGGAAGGTAAACGCCATTTCCGTGTGCTGCTCTGGTTTGCCAGAAGCGGCTTAGTCATGCTGGCCACATGACCCGGAACCTGTACACCGGCTGCCTCGGCCAGTAAAGCGAGATGAGCACCGCAACCCCAGAGTCGGTCACGACTGGACCTAATGGTCAGGGGTCCCTTTAACTTTTTACTGGGATGAACCAGGCTGAAGTTTGATTTTGAGAACCCACCACATGTGGAATGATCCAATTTGGGGCCATGAGCGAATAGAAATGGACATGCATTTCATGCCATGTTCAGAACTTACGGGCTCCATAAAAATACTTTAAAGCAATTGGATCAATTAAGAGCCTTTTCCAGCTATTTTACAAGCCCCTTTGGTTAACACGAATGCTCTTTCCCTGTGTTTCAGCATGAAGTAACTAAAATGTGAAGTACAATTGATAATTGTTGCAACCCATCAAACAATCATATCGATTGGAAATCCAAAAAGGGGGCTGTAAAACACAGAGAGAAGGTTCATAACCTCCCCAAAGCTTAAACAAACAAGAAACGAATAGATATTCCTGGGTTTCATTTTTTTATTTTACTATTGATTTTGCTATTTAACAGATTGGTCAGGCAGAAGAATGGGTAAGGAGCCAAATTGTTGATCAATCAAATGTTTAATTGGTTTGCCATTGTTGTTAAATGTCAATTAGGTGTTGGCACATATTCCTTTAGAACATGCAGGTGAAAGCTGATGTAGAGGACGGACTTGCATTGGCTTTAGTGCTTGGTGTTGATGACATGAATGTTACCTGCTTAGTTCATTTGGCCAAAGTCCAGAGCAGCCCACAGCCTGAAAAGAGTCTGTGAACAGGCCTTCATCATGGAGAGGAAAGCACTCTACTCAGTCTTTAGTACACCTGCGGCTGCGATTCTCACTTTCATTGATAGGCTGATCGATTAACTGGAATCAATGGTTGCCCCTTAGTCCTCAACATGCGAAAGAGCAAATGCTCAGGTAATCCAGTTATGCTAAGAGAGAGTTGTCAAGCTTTTAACACAAGCCTCAGCTTAGCACCTCCATCCGTTTGTTAATGCACACAAATTGTAAGTTAAGAACAGAGCTTCATGAGGAAAAAACCAACAATGGCGGAAAGGAGGAATCCAGTTGGTCCAAGAGGCCTATTGGCTGTGCTGCTGGAGGCCGCTCTGCATTCAAGGTTCGTGATGGCCGAACTGATCCCTGTAAATGTTGCTGCCCCTCCCAAAATAGGAGCACAGACGGCAGGTGTAGCACAACCCTTCATAGCAACTTTCCCGGTAGCTTCACCTGGTATTGGAAAGAGAGAATATAATAAGGTGGTTGTCAGCCACAAGAGGGCGGCAGATGATCATCTAAAGATCCACCCCGCTCGCTCTTACACTTTCAAGAGCAGAGGGCAGATTTTCTGGGAATTTTTGTTTTGTTTGGATAGACTGATATCCTGCCTCTTTCCTAAAAGTTGCAAGGCAGCTCACAATCAAATGCAATACTACAATGTAGAACAGAATAATATTTATTGTGTTGCTTTATACACGGGTGGCGCTGTGGTCTAAACCACTGGGCCTAGGGCTTGCCGGTCGGAAGGTTGGCGGTTTAAATCCCCGCAACCGGGTGAGCTCCTGTTGCTCTATCCCAGCTCCTGCCAACCTAGCAGTTCGAAAGCACACAGTGCAAGTAGATAAATAGGTACCACTCCAGCGGGAAGGTAAACGGAGTTTCTGTGCGCTGCTCTGGTTTCACCAGAAGTGGCGTAGTCATGCTGGCCACATGACCTGGAAAAACTGTCTGCGGACAAATGTTGGCTCCCTTGGCATGTAAAGCGAGATGAGTGCCACAATCCCAGAGTCGTTCATGACTGGACTTAACTGTCAGGGGGCCTTTACAGGTAGGTAGCCGTGTTGGTCTGCCATAGTCAAAACAAAATTTAAAAAATCCTTCCAGTAGCACCTTAGAGACCAACTAAGTTAGTTACTGGTATGAGCTTTTGTGTGCATTACCTTTACATTTACCTTTTTTATAGTAGGGTTGCCATATTTGAAGAAGTAAAATCTGGACACAAGTTGCATTAAAAAAACAACACAGCAAACAAAAACAACAACGCAGTAGACATCAGAATCAACAGAACAGAACAGCCCATAGTCAAGGAACAACCTTGGTGCCTTGTCTAATTCAGCTGATATCTCATGCTTAGCTGAAAGTTAATAAATTCAGTCCATTTCCCAGGGCTAAGCAAGTGTGAGTCTGGGTAGAGCTTACATGTTTTGGAAGGAAGGTGGGATATAAATGTAATAATTTTTAAAAATAAAATTACCGTAGAATTTCATTCGCAGCGAAACCAAAAGAGAATTTATTCCCGTGGGCATCAATTGACATGGGAAGCCGACAGCCATCTGTTCCATTTAGCGGCATGGTAAAGAAAATTTATGTCTGTTTTGCTCTCCCAGATTTCTGATCTGGTGAAGTAGGACTAATACAAAAGTTTGAGGGGGCCCTGGCAAGTGCCTTCTGGCACTATTCTTTGCTGGTGGACCCGTACTTGGTGTGGTGGTGGTGGAAGGTAGCAGCAGCAATATTCCAAAAAGAACCAAGCAATTGGGTCCAACTGCCATTTTCATTTCCAACAGCGCTCCCGCTATGGCATTGTTCCAAGGCATTGAGGGAAATGTAAATAGTCTGAACTTCTTGAAGTTCCATGCCAGATATTTTTTTTTTATCTGTGTGTTTATGCTATGAGCGAAGTCCAAAAGAACCCAAACCAAATGCATGCATGGGAATGAATAAATTACCTGTATGTATGAATCCAGCTAAGTCAATGCAGTGAGATTCAGATCCAACACAATCCACTGTTTCATCACTGCATGAATCAGAAAAGGAAGCATAGCAGGCTGGGCATCGAAGGCCGTTGAGTTTGGTCTCCAAACGCTTCACTGAACCAACAGAGAAAAAGTCAACTTCCTGAGAACATTACAGGGTGCTGCAAATATAAATGTGCTGCACAGTGGCATGAGAAAAAGAGTTGTAAGGTACGACTAATAACAATTTAATAATTTATTATTTATACCCTGCCCATCTGGCTGGGTTTCCCCAGCCACTCTGGGCAGCTTCCAACCGAATATTAAAAACAATACAGCGTCAGACATTAAAAACTTCCTGAAACAGGGCCACCTTCAGTTGTCTTTTAAAAGTAAAATAGTTGTTTACTGCCTTGATATCTGCTGGGACGTGGGTGGCGCTATGGGTTAAACCACAGAGCCTAGGACTTGCCGATCAGAAGGTCGGCGGTTCGAATCCCCACAACGGGGTGAGCTCCCGTTGCTCGGTCCCTGCTCCTGCCAACCTAGCAGTTCGAAAGCACGTCAAAGTGCAAGTAGATAAATAGGTACCGCTCCGGCGGGAAGGTAAACAGCGTTTCCATGCGCTGCTCTGGTTTGCCAGAAGCAGCTTAGTCATGCTGGCCGCATGACCCGGAAGCAGTACGCCGGCTCCCTTGGCCAATAAAGTGAGATGAGCTCCACAACCCCAGAGTCGGTCACGACTGGACCTAATGGTCAGGGGTCCCTTTACCTTTATCTGCTGGGAGGGCATTCCACAGAGCAGGCGCCACTAATAATAATTTCTAGCTTACATTAAGCTAGAAATTCCAAGGAGGAGGGAACTGGCCAAGGGGACCCCATTTTCTGCCACTTCCCCATGGTTATAAGAAAAAACTGTTCCTTTTCCCTTATGGGGTACCCAAGAGCCGGTATAGAGTCCTTATGTAGGTTCTCTATCAGTAGGAGAAAATTACAGAGGCCAACCAGACAATATCGAGAAGCAAGGCAGCTAGTAAGCCTGATCTTTATTAAACTGTTGCAACAGGTTGCTCACCCCGCCACACAGGAGGGAGGAGGAACCCAGAACATTGGTGTTCAAGCTCTTATGCAGAGCCAGTGTGGTGTAGTGGTTAAGAGTGATACTCGTAGTCTGGTGAATCGGGTTTGCTTCCCCGCTCCTCCACATGCAGCTGCTGGGTGACCTTGAGCCAGTCACACTTCTCTGAAGTCTCTCAGCCCCACTCACCTCACAGAGTGTTTGTTGTGGGGGAGGAAGGGAAAGGAGAATGTTAGCCACTTTGAGACTCCTTCGGGTAGTGATAAAGCGGGGTATCAAATCCAAATCCAAACTTTTGAAATTGCCACCCTGTAGCTCAAGACCACCCCCAAAAACATACAGACATCACTGAAGGGGCGGCCTACAGCAGAAAACCTGTCTGCCAGGATACCTGATAATGGTCACTGTTTGCTTTTACCTGGCATTCTGGCCATTCTTTTGTGATGGTAAATACCCAGTTCTTGAATCCAGGTCACAGGCTCACCCTACTCATACACAGATACGCCCTTAAGACAGGATTTGTGAGCAAAGAGACAATGGGGAGGTTTTCCCATTTCCTTCCTCCTTGCAGAGGTCAATTTGGGAGAGTCAAAATGGATTCAGGATTGTTCTCCTGTACTATTTCAGACACGTAGTTTATATACTTAGGTATGTGTTTGCCTTGTACATTTATGAACATTTGCTTTCTATATATATATAAGACCTCAGAATTCCTATAACACCATGTTGGACGTAAAATGCAACCTGGATGCCAAGGTACATGCAGTACAAAGCAATCTCTTGGGATAGCAATATTTTAGCCTAGCCAATGGAGCAGTGAGTGAACAGAGAGCCCCAGAAAGCTCTTGAGATGTTGTTTGAGGGTCATATATCTGATAAAGGGAGAGGGGAAATGCCTCAGGCCAGCCTGTCCTGGCAACCTGACTTTAAACAAATCGGGTCCTCCCTTAAAGATGGCACGTGATGCAGTGAGACCTGGCAACCAGACCTTGTGTTGTGGATGGGTAAGATTGGATAGCCACAACACCCAATTGGTAGGTCCCTTGATGCAGGGTTTAATCAGGCCAATGGGACGCAAGCTAAATGGATCAAGGGACCTATATATACTTATGCACGTGACCCAGAGCTTCCTCTTTCGGTGCGTGCACCCGCCCACCTCTCCCTACTTTTAGGGCTTTGCGCTTGACCTTGCTATGCCGTCATGCGTCGTCTGTCGTTGGGACAGGGGCACGGCAGGAATTTTCCCCACTTGGCTGATTGGCTGTTGCCATTTGGGTTTTGCCTGCCGCATAGCAAATCGTCACAACTGGCAAGTTGTGGAGAGGCTCTGGTTCAGGTGATAGGGATGGGAGAACAGTATCGCCATCCCTATGTGAAGGGTATTCCATTAAAGGAATCCAGGGACTCGATGGTTTGGTCAACCCCTGAGAGGGGGTTGTGCCCGTGCCTGAGTCCAGGGGGATATCTGAGTGGCGGAGTTAGCCTGTTCCCGGCTTTCCGCTTATCCAGGTGTTTACCCTAGGCTGACCTTTGCTGGTGCCCTGGGCCAGCGCTACCTGCAATGGTGCAGGGAGCTAGTCGAACCAGAGCCTATGCAACCACTCACTTGCTGTACAGTGGTACCTCAGGTTACATACGCTTCAGGTTACATATGCTTCAGGTTACAGACTCCGCTAACCCAGAAATAGTACCTCGGGTTAAGAACTTTGCTTCAGGACGAGAACAGAAATTGTGCTCCGGTGGCGCGGCGGCAGCAGGAGGCCCCATTAGCTAAAGTGGTGCTTCAGGTTAAGAACAGTTTCAGGTTAAGAATGGACCTCCGGAACGAATTAAGTACTTAACCCGAGGTACCACGGTAATCAATAAAGTTGTGGCCTAAATTCTGCCAAAAACCAAACCAAAATTTGAGTCTTGTCTGAATTTATTTAAGGGGGAGGTTTAAAGGTCTGAACATGCAAAAGCTCCAAAGGCATGTATACAGTTGGGTGTGCAAAAGGGACCAGAAAAGGAAAATACAAACTGATACCTACATTTGGCAGGAAAGGCAGTATTGCAAGCATCCGTCTTACAGCAGGAAACACTGGTCCTCGATCTTCTCTTTTTACCCAAGTTAATATCAGCGGAACCGACTTCGCAGTAATTGGATGGAACACAGTTCTTAATAATGCCATTAACCTTTACATTTTCTGCAAGAGGATATGGGGAGAAAGATGTGAGACTTCATATCAGATGATGAGGATAATGCACATAGCACAGAGGCTCAAAAGCCAATCATTTCTATAAAACCATATATTACTGAGAAGTGGGAAAACTAAAGGCCCCCGCTGTCAGCCCCCTCGCACAATGATACTATGTTTTTACAGTTCTTAAAAAATAATTTTATTCTTATGTATTTCTTTACCACAATTGCCAACCAGCTTTTAAAAAAGGAGTTTGAAGCAGCACACATAATTAATCCCCTTTCTATTTCAACTTCACAACAAGCCTGTGAGGTAGATTAAGCTGAGAGTTAGCCCAACTCTGTAACCTTTGCGTCATACCGACTCCACCATCCCCTTCCCTGCCAATATTGCACTCTGAAACGCTTAACAAAATTAACCGTGGTGCAATAAAATAGAATGCAGCACAACAAAATATAAAAGTCTAAAACCACAGTCATTCTGCTGCTATACCAAGCTGAGCTGAGCTTGCCTTGGTTTAATGTGCCGCCAGAGCCTGGACTCATGGTTTAGTTGTCTCCAGGCTAACCATGGTTTGTTGTAACCATGAGCTGTAACCATGGTTTGTTGTAACCATGAGCTGTAACCATGGTTTGTCCTTTGTAAAAGTCCATGAGCTGATGGTCACCTAACAGTTCACTCCTCATCCCCAGTTACACCGGTTAGGATGGGATCTATCCCCCTGCTCCAGTGTAAATGGCTTACACTGGTGTAAACCTGGTGAATATTTTCCAGCCATATTTTCCTAGTTAATATTGCTCTACCCAGTGTGAGTGCTTTTAAGAAGGAAAGTATTACACCCCTAGTTGACTGGTTCTGCTAAGGCAGAGAATTACCATGGAGAGAGGGGGCCACCACAGATGAGGCCCTTAATAAGACAGTCATCTGCAGGCCTTCCAGTGGCAGAGGCACCAATAGTAAACCCTCACCAATACGCAACAACAAATCATGGAAGCATCCCACCGCTGAGACCAAAAAATAAATCATGAATACCTTCAAAAAGTTCACTTTCAAACAAAGTGATGCCACAGAAATTGTGGTCTTGGGGGCAAGTCACCACTTCACCAGTGCAGTTTTGGCCTAGACCTGTGCAAGCTTCACATTGTAAAGCAGTCCCTGGAAAAGGAAAAAGAAAAAGAAAGGAAATATATTATGTCAGTTGGATTTAACTAGTTTCCTGTAATTTCTCTGTACCTCTCTCTGTTTTTCCAGGGAAGGAAATGTCCGGACGTAAATAGCTTTAAAGGATGAAGTTTCCTCTCAGACCAGATGCACTTGTCTGACAGGATCAAAACCAGTCCCCATACTTAAGTTATGGGTGTGTGTACACAGTTTCACATGCTTTTGAGAAGGGGGGGTGGAATGTAGACTGGGTATAATTAATTCCTAGCATTTGCATAAACTTAAAGCTATACAAGCCAAGATACAGAGGCCATCTTCTGACCTCACATACATTAGGAAAACACCTTGAGGTGCTTCTTTTGATTTTCATCAGTTTCAGAGACAGGGGATGAGTTCCACCACCATCCGTCTCTTAAGTTGACTTGACCATATCGCAAACAGCCAAAACCTGCTCACCTGGTTCACATAACTGTTCAGCAACAGCTATGAAACATTTTTGCTGGCTTTGGGTGAGTCATTGTTTCTAAATTTGTTTCTAAATTTAGGCTAATTCGCCGGATTGTTGACAGAACTTTTAAGCTTCAAAACAAAGCAAATTACCTTAAGTCCTGCAGGGGGAAAGTAGCATCCTGAGACTGGCAATGTTTTGTAAATAAGGTATGTTTGCACGAATTTGCATAATTTATTCTGCACAGGGCCAGCCCAGAACATGTTTGTGGCCTGAGGCAATGGTGCCTCCACCATTCTATGCATGGCGGACAATTGGAATGGTAGTTAATTCAATGCTAATCATGGGCCAGTGTTTCCTAATGTGCCTGAAGGCAACAGGTTTTTCCTAGGGGGGTGAAGATCAGGCTGCATGGCATACACAGCTCTGAAAAGCAGTTTAAGAAGCAACAACAACAGTAAAAATATTTTTATTTTTTTTTAAGTGATAAACCATTGACTTCAAAACAGATGCAGAGATAACATTGTGGCTGTTCACTCCATGTTTCTTGCTGAAACACACACATATAGACATGATGCAATATATAATAACTGGAATGTATTGTCTTCTAGAAAATTAGGAACATAACAACATATGAAGACTGGATTGCACCAGAAGTCTACCTAGTCCCACATCCTGCTTCTCAAAGTGCCTGACCAGCACCCTGGCTAACTCCACAAACAGAGCATGAAGGCTATAACCCTCCTCCGTAGTACAGTGGTACCTTGGGTTACAGACGCTCCAGGTTACAAACGCTTCAGGTTACAGACTCCGCTAACCCAGAAATAGTACTGGGTTAAGAAATTTGCTTCAGGATGAGAACAGAAATCGCGTGGCGGCAGCGGGAGGCCCCATTAGCTAAAGTGATAAGGTAAGGGTAAAGTGACCCCTGACCATTAGGTCCAGTCGTGGCCGACTCTGGGGTTGCGGCACTCATCTCGCTTTATTGGCCGAGGGAGCCGGCGTACAGCTTCCAGATCATGTGGCCAGCATGACTAAGCCGCTTCTGGTGAACCGGAGCAGCGCATGGAAATGCCATTTACCTTCCCGCCGGAGCGGTACCTATTTATCTACTTGCACTTTGACGTGCTTTTGAACTGCTAGGTTGGCAGGAGCAGGGACCGAGCAACGGGAGCTCACCCCGTCGCGGTGATTCAAACCACTGACCTTCTGATCAGCAAGTCCTAGGCTCTGTGGTTTAACCCACAGCACCACCTGCGTCCCCAGCTAAAGTGGCACCACAGGTTAAGAACAGTTTCAGGTTAAGAACGGACCTCCAGAACGAATTAAGTTCTTAACCCGAGGTACCATTGTATTCAGCGGCATCCTATTGCAGAATCTGGAAGTTACATTTAGCCAGTAAAATAACAGCGCAATCCTAAGGAGGCAGTGGCAGAGGAACTGCACCAGCCAGGGCAGAAGGTAGAGGGATGAATTTTCCATTTTCTCTACCATTTAAACCAGGGGTCAGCAAACATTTTCAGCAGGGGGCCGGACTATAAGCCGCTCCCCCACAGACTCTCCCCTCCCTTCTCCACAGCACTGGACGAGCCCCGGTGGCTGCTTACCTGTGTCTTGTGAGTGGCAGGGGCTGGTGGCGACGGGACGATGAGGAGCGCACGAAAGGGCTCTGGAGAGGGGCTGCTTAAAATGGCGGCCGCTCAAGCGCAGGCCAGATCCAGAAGGCAATTGGGCCTGATCCGACCCGAGGGCCTTAGTTTGCCGACCCATGATTTAAACTAATGAGAGGCAAAATACACTGGCTCCAAAGCCTCAGGTCCTTTTTTGACATTTCCAGGGGCATATCAGGGAACTGAGAGGTCTCTCCTGACTGCCCTCCATAAAGCTCATTTTCAGGACCATCACCACCAGTGATACAGTAATGACCCACCATTCTCCGCTGCTAAACTGGGGAGGTCTCCCTCTCTGCCCATTTGACCCGCACCCCTCCGCCACCCGCCAGTGGAGAGGCAGGTGCCCAACATCCAACAGCTCATTGGTTGCTCTGTTTGGAAGCTTAGAATTACTTTCTAACTGAGTTTGTATACTTTAGGTAAAATTAAGGTATAGAAAAGCTCACAACATGGTGAGTTGCACTGGATATTGGGGGAAGGAACGGGCAGAAGGAAGAGATGGGTCCACTTTCCTTCTATTCACCATTTTTGAAATAAAGCATTGTTTCTTATGAGTGATCTTGTCCTGGAGCTGTTCATAATTTCCAGAGTTGTTGTTTTTTTAACATTAATGAAATAAAACTTAATGGAAGCTGGGGCATAAAATCTTCCAGACATTAAGGGGAGGAGGGGAATGTTATTTGCGACACAATATGTTTCCAATAGGTAGAAATTACACTCACACAAGTATATTATTATATTATATTATATTATATTATATTATATTATATTATATTAGCATTAAATTAGCAGGGGAGGCAGTCAGGTTATCATATCTTCCCAGCTACGATTTTTATGTTGGAAAGCCCTCAAAATAAGTTCAGTTCTCAGAAAACATTGTGGCAGGGATTTAGGGAGAACAATTGGTTTAGTTCAGCAGTGAAACTGCTGCTGTCTATATCTCACATATCTCTGTCAATGGCTGCATTGTTGGCATAAAAGCCATACAGGACTCGGGAGCTAGCTACATTCCAGAAAAGAGATACATCCAGATTCAGAAACGAGAAACATACAATTATCTCCTGTAGAGCTATAATATCCTAAAGCAAACAGCATTAAGTACGTACAGGGGATATTTAAAGAAAAGGGTGTCAGAGAATCCTTGCTTCTAAAGCAGACACATGCAAACATACATATACATAAGCACAATCGGACGTCTTCGTCTGCCCCAGCTGCAACAAAACATGTCTATCCCATATTGCGATACAGCCACATCGAGCGTTGTAGCTCTCAACTGGCTTGACTTTACCACAAAAGGTCCACACTTCCATTGTCTTCCAGACAGATGGATGCTGCCAATAATATTATGCCCACATCCAGATATAGATATAGATGCTCTAGCTAGAGATGTAACTCTACCTGCATTGGATGGGATACTCACCTCTGGCTATGAGTGCTGAGAGGAAGCAAAGGCCAAGGAAGATCTGCATTGCTGCTGGGTGAGAAGTGGGTTGAGTCTCTGATGAAGCCAACTCTTCAAATTGGAGTTATAGTCATGTCAACAATTACTGCCTAGGAGGGAGGAGCATTTAAAAGCATCCCTCCTCAAGGCCACATTGGAGAGGAAGTTGAGCAAGGAAGGCTCATCAGTTACATTTTTTCTCTCTCTTTCTGTCACCCTCATCCTTCCTCCACGGAGCCCGAGTGGGGTGTGCATTTGCGCCATATTATCCTGACAACAAGGGACGCGGGTGGCGCTGTGGGTTAAACCACAGAGCCTAGGACTTGCTGATCAGAAGGTTGGCGGTTCGAATCTCCGCAACGGGGTGAGCTCCCGTTGCTCGGTCCCAGCTCCTGCCAACCTAGCAGTTCGAAAGCACGTCAAAGTGCAAGTAGATAAATAGGTACCGCTCTGGCGGGAAGGCAAACGGTGTTTCCGTGCGCTGCTCTGGTTCGCCAGAAGCAGCATGTGCTGGCCACATGACCCAGAAGCTGTACCCCGGCTCCCTCAGCCAATAAAGCGAGATGAGCGCCGCAACCACAGAGTCGGCCACGACATTTTTCTTTAGGCATGTCCAGTGCTTTTTTCGGGGTGGGGGGACAGGGGTACGCATACCCCTAAACATTTTGTGCATCTAAATTTGGCCTCATTGAGGGGCAGTATTTCAATATGAGTAGGAAAATGAGAGTACCCCTAAACTTTTTTTTAGGGGGGAAAAAAGCACTGGGCATGTCTCTCCAGACACATAGCTGTAGGTGTGTTTTAATTTATTTTACTGTTCATTTTAATTATCTTTAATTGTTTTTAATTGTTTTTATTGATCATTTTAATATTTCTTATAAACTACCGGTACTTTGTGATTTTACTGCAATCAAGCAGTCTATCCATTTAGATGATAGCTAGATAGAATTCTTCCTGAGTATTCCAGCTTCCCCCCTACAGCCCTGATGTGTTTGCCATCTGAACAGTGCAAAAAGTGATGGAACAGTGTAACGCTATCACTGAGTTATTCCCATTAAGGCAATAACTGCCCAGAGTCTTCAGCTTGAAAAATGAATGCCGATAGCCAGAGATCTTCAGGTGATGTCTCTTAATGGGATCCAAGAGTCAGGCAGGCTTGGCTATACTTTTCTTTTGTTAGGGAGATTAGATGCTCTCTCAGTAGCTAGGAAATAGCTGGAGGGTTTCGCATTCTTTTGTTTCAAACTGGGGCATACTTTTTCTCCCCAACCCCACCAACCCAGCTAAGGGTTAATGCTGTATATACAGGGGGAAAAGGCACTGCAGTTTTTTTAGACATGGGAAAGGACTGACCTGAGTTCTGGATCTCTATAATGGAAGAGTTGATCTGGGAGCAGTGGAATTTGCTGGTTGTATGTGTTAAGTTGTGCTTCTGCCTAGGCCCAACTCCTCTGGAAGCTGTCCTCAGTTTGTACATTTGTGGATAAATTCAAATATTATAGAACTGTTTCCCCCGCTCCCAAAGGAAACAAAATCCAGGTAGGTGTTGTTCCCCTAGAGCCTGGAAGCACATAGAACAAGACTACAGACCATTCACTATCTGATGTTAAGATCAGAATCCTGTTTGCTGTCTTAAAGGTGAGCACATTTAAATTCTCATGGCCGCCAGTCCATTTTGGAAGATGCAATGGCACGTTTAATGGACTGCGGTCCATGAAAGCTTGTGTCATAATGAAGTGGTTATCCCTGATGGTTTCACAAGGCTCATTTGTGGTTTTACTGCAACCCCTCCAGACATTGAATTATACTGCTAAGAGGATGGCAACTGGATCCTAATAAATAATAATAATAATAATAATAATAATAATAATAATAATAGCCCACCCATCTGACTGGGTTGCCCCAGCCACTTGAGGTGGCTTTCAGCATGGAAGATAGATAGATAGAGATAGATGATAGATAGATAGATAGATAGATAGATAGATAGATAGATAGATAGATGATAGATAGATGATAGATAGATGATAGATAGATGATAGATAGATGATATAGATCCACTGAAGGTTTAGGCTGGAAGAGCAACAGCAGGAGAGACTGCTTATCTCTTTACCTTTTCCCAAAACAATTGTTCCCATGCTGATTTTCTCCCCAAGGCAGAAAGATAGGGGACCAGGAGCATCCATCTTAACAATGGTCAAATAGATGTCTCCAATAACTCCATGTGCAAGATATGAGGGCAATAGCAGCCCCCACTCCTTCCTCTGAATTGTGAAGCACATTGGCCAGGACAGCAAGCTACGAACCACAAGCCTCCAGGGCACGTGCGTAGCCAGGATTTATGTTGGGTGTGTGTGTGTCAGGATTTATATTATGTGGGGGGCACAACTGAGCTATCTGTGACCCAATTGGTCAGTTGGCTAGGTATTTTTATTTATTTACTTGATGGGGGGGCAGCTGGCGCCCTTGCCCCCCCCCCTGGTGGCGCTGTGGTCTAAACCACAAGCCTCTTGGGCTTGTTGATAGGAAGGTCGGCGGTTTGAATCCCCGTGACGGGGTGAGCTCCCATTGCTTGGTCCCAACTCCTGCCAACCTAGCAATTCGAAAGCACGCCAGTGCAAGTAGATAAATAGGTACCACTGTGGCAGGAAGCTAAATGGCATTTCTGTGTGCTCTGGTTTCTGTCACGGTGTTCTGTTGCTCCAGAAGTGGTTTAGGCATGCTGGCCACATGTCTGTGGACAAACGTTGGCTCCCTCAGCCTGAAAGCGAGATGAGCGCTGCAACCCCAGAGTCCAGGGGTCCTTTACCTTTACCAGCTACACCCATGCTCCAGGGCTAAATTCACAAGATGGCCTTAGGGCTGAACGAGATGAGATGATGAAGATCTAGGATCTTTCATTTTCTTTGGGGAGGGACATTAGATCAGAGGTGGAGAACATGCTTTGCCTGTCGAAAGTCCCATATATATAATAATATACAGTAGTACCTCGGGTTAAGCACTTAATTCGTTCCGGAGGTCCGTTCTTAACCTGAAACTGTTCTTAACCTGAAGCACCACTTTAGCTAATGAGGCCTCCTGCTGCTGCCGCACCGCCAGAGCACGATTTCTTTTTCTCATCCTGAAGCAAAGTTCTTAACCTGAGGTACTATTTCTGGGTTAGCAGAGTCTGTAACCTGAAGCATATGTAACCCGAGGTACCACTGTATTTATTCCCCAGCCACTCTGGGTGGCGTCCAATAAAAGATTAAAAATACATTAAAACATCAGTTATTAAAAACTTCCCTAAACTGTATAAGGTAGCCTTACTAGGGTCCTTGATTTTTGTCCCTAGCATCTGATATCGATTCCCTCCAGATGATGTTGATTTTCAACTCCCATCTGCCGCAGGTAATGGGAGCTGAATCAAGCAACATTTGGAGGCCTCTGTCTTCCACTACAGTTGTCTGTCGGGCCAACTAAGTTACACTGGCATTGCTTCAAACCTGTAGTTAAGACGTTCCAGTGTAGCTATTAAGACCTAGGTGTAAAGAGCAATGAGTCACACACAGACTTCCTTTGCAACCAACAAACATAAATAAACAAACTTCCCAAACACAACGTTCAGCTACCTGCCTGTCTGCCTCCCACATAGAAAATTTGTCCCTGAGTTGCACAGGACCTTGTCATAAACATCTGGAATGCCACAAGTTCCCATCCCTGATTTTGAGCAATACTTTTTATTGTTTATGTTAATCTTTCCCTTCTCTTTTCCCGCCTGGCTTTCTCTTACGAAAGCCATTGGGGGGGGGGGGAGGATAAATGAAATTAAAAATTGGCATTACATTGGCTACTTTCCAGTCCTCTGGTATGGAAGATGATCTGAGGGAAAAGTTAGGACATCAGCAATGTCACATTTGAGCTCTCGGGTGGATGCCATCGAGACCCAAAAATTTCTCTCACTTTTATTTTGTTTTTTATTTTATCTATTCTGAGACCCCCGGTTGTAGGGCAGTCTATAAATTCAATAAAGAAAAACAAGCAAATAAATATTAGGCCTAGAACGTAGTCTCTCGTCATTTATTTATTTATTTATTTATTTAATATATTCCAACCTATACCTGAGGGGGTATCAGGACGGTTCATGGAATAAAATCAAGATATAAAACCACAAAATACATAATAAAAACTGTCTGCCTTAGTTCCCCAAACTCGTCTCTTTGTTGGGGTGTTGGGATCTGTTGTGAAGACAGACGCAAATAATTAATCTGGCTTCTTCACAATCTCCATATCCGAAATAAAGAAATAAATACCGACACACTAAGCTTGCCAAAAAAGAGAGGGCAGTTTTCTATATGACAGCCCTACTCTGCTTTAGGCAGCAAAATCCCTTTTGTAAGCAGGAACACCCTTTGCTTGTTTCCAGATGCACGTAGAAGATGTTTGCAGCAGAGAGTCATTGCCTATCTACAGCTATTTCTCGTTTCCGGGGTTAATTTGGACTGTAATTGGAGCTGTGGTAAATTCCAAAGACAAATTCCACAAGGAAAAACTTCCGTTGTTGATATCTCCATGGATTCTTAACTAGCAAATATTTCATACACGCACAGGCAATTATTTGCCTGTCATAGATGTTGAATCTAGGAGTGTCAAGTGAGACCTGGCTATAACAAAATATTGCAGTGTGAAATACACTATAGACTGTTCAGGTTTCCAGTCAAGCCCTCTTCTAGAATATTCCATTTCTCACTTCCAAGTTAGTTGGCATTCTGTGGTCAGAGAGACATTGCACACTTTTGTAAACCAACAAAATCTTTAATATATATATATACATACATACAATGTGCCCATTCTTCACTGGGATTAGTTTTTTTGTGGTACGGGTAGGGCATCACCTCTGAAGACTGTTTAACCTTCTAAATATTTGCATACTTCTGCAAACCTTGGGGTTCCCTCAAGCTGGCTGATATCTCCCTCTTGTGTGTGGATTGTACTGTTTTGGCTACATAAGAACTGGCAACTGGAGAATGGAGTTTGGTATTAAGTCTATTTATGCAAGTGGCGTCCTAACTGTTTTGTTGCGTTCCTAGTTGAAATATGTGTTACCTGAAAACTTTGACTGAGGGGAGTGGGCCTCACAAACAAGAATCATTGCTTGATGTGTATTAAAAAAAATATATCCTACAGAAACTAATAGCTTTTGGGTCATTCTACCATTCTACAGAGCCTAGGGCTTGCTGATCAGAAGGTCGGTGGTTCGAATCCCCGCAACGGGGTGAGTTCCCATTGCTCAGTCCCAGCTCCTGCCAACCCAGCAGTTCGAAAGCACGTCAAAGTGCAAGTAGATAAATAGGTAGTGCTCCAGTGGGAAGGTAAACGGCGTTTCTGTGTGCTGCTCTGGTTCGCCAGAAGCGGCTTAGTCATGCTGGCCACATGACCTGGAAGCTGTACGCCGGCTCCCTTGGCCAATAAAGCGAGATGAGTGCCGCAACCCCACAGTCGGCCACGACTGGACCTAATGGTCAGGGGTCCCTTTACTTTTACCTTACCATTCTGTAATCATCTGCAGTACTGTCTTATTTGTTTTATAGTACAGTATATTGATTATTGCTTTCATTTTATGGATCAATAGTCACGTTAGATAGTAAAATCCATGTTAAATTGCTGTTTCAGGGGTTGTTTTTAAAAGTCTGGAACGGATTAGTCCATTTTGCATTACTTTCTATGGGAAAGCGCGCCTTGGCTTTAGAACGCTTTGGTTTTGGAACGGACTTCTGGAACAGATTAAGTTTGAGAACCAAGGTATCACTGTATACAGTTTTAAAGTCCTGTACACCACTTTTAGAGTATACTTGTGGAACGATATTGCTATTTCTTTCCCCCTCAAACTTCATATAAGCAGACGTAGTCAACATGGTTGACTTTGTTGGCCAAGGATCACATACCTCAGAGGAAGGGTTTGCATATAAATAGTGCGCTGGACCCATTGCTCCTGAGAGCAGCAGAGCAGTAATGCCATAAATGCCAACATAAATGTAAAGGTAAAGGTAAAGGGACCCCTGACCATTAGGTCCAGTCATGACCGACTCTGGGGTTGCGGCGCTCATCTCGCTTTATTGGTCAAGGGAGTCAGCGTACAGCTTCTGGGTCATGTGGCCAGCATGACTAAGCCGCTTCTGGCAAACCAGAGCAGCGCACGGAAACGCTGTTTACCTTCCTGGCGGAGTGGTACCTATTTATCTACTTGCACTTTGACGTGCTTTCAAACTGCTAGGTTGGCAGGAGCAGGGACCGAGCAACGGGAGCTCACCCTGTTGTGGGGATTCAAACTGCCGACCTTCTGATCAGCAAGTCCTAGGCTCTGTGGTTTAGCCCACAGCGCCACCCGTGTCCCTTTACAAAGCAATGTAAGGGGTGCTAATGCCACTTATGGGTAGGCAAACTAAGATCCGGCGACCGGATCCAGCCCAATCACCTTCTAAATCCGGCCCATAGATGGGCCAGGAATCAGCGTGTTTTTACATGAGTAGAATGTGCCCTTTTATTTAAAATGCATTTCTGGGTTATTTGTGGGGCACAAGAATTCGTTCATATATTTTTTTCAAAATATAGTCCGGCCCCCCACAAGGTCTGAGGGACAGTGGACTGGCCCCCTGCTGAAAAAGTTTGCTGACCCCTGGTTTAGGGAGATACATGTTGCATTAAGGCAATGGTGGTGGTATGCATAAATTGTAAATCCCAGCAAAATCACACATGCGATTAAATCCAAAGAAATCTAAATCCAGACACCTAAATCTAAAGAAGACCTCCTTAGGCTTGATGCATTTTATTAGCAATTTTATTATAGTTTTCTAAATATTATACAATATGATACAACCAAATGTTCTGAAGGCATGACGTTCTGCCACATGCAACTGCAGCTAAGGTCACACCAGATACTTGTAGCACTTTAAGCATCACAGCTTCCCCCCACCCCCCAAAAAGAATCCAGAGAACCATAGCTGAACCCCAGCAGAGCTAAAATTCCCAGCACCCTTAGCAAACTGCAGTTCCCAGAATCCTTTGGCGGAAGTGTTGTGCTTTTAAATATATAACGTGGAAGTGATCCCACGGAAAATATTCAAAGTCCACAGCACAAGTAGACATTTATATCTGTTCTATCGCACTTCAGAAAGAGGTGAGGCTTGATGTTTGGCTTATGATACACTTGGATTTTACAAGACACCTTTGCCCTGATCCATTGCACCTATTATTCTGCGAATGGGAGCTCCAAATATGTACACACCCTAAGCCGTCCCGACTCAACTTCTCCATACATTTCAAAAAAGGAACATTTTCATATGCCTTCCGTTCTATATTAGCTCCAGTGCCAGATTTACATATAAGCTAAATAAGCTATAGCATAGGGCTCCACTCTCTTGGGGCCCCAAAAAAATTAAAGGAAAAAAACACCTGGATGTACATTTCCAAAATATAAGATAAAAAACAAATAAAATAAAACCTACATACAGCAACAAGTGTTTTGTGTTGTGTAGACTCCTATGATGTAAGTAATGGGCTCCGCCTGCTAGCCTGCTCCCTAAAATATCACTGGTTTGCTCATTTCTATATACAGTGGTACCTCGGGTTAAGTACTTAATTCGTTCCAGAGGTCCGTACTTAACCCTGAAGCACCACTTTAGCTAATGGGGCCTCCTGCTGCTGCTGCGCCGTAGGAGCATGATTTCTGTTCTCATCCTGAAGCCAAGTTCTTAACCTGAAGCACTATTTCTGGTTTAGCGGAGTCTGTAACCTGAAGCATATGTAACCTGAAGCGTATGTAACCAGAGGTACCACTGTATAGGGTGCCTACATTCTGCATGAACTGGTTGCATGGCAACACGTGCAAATGGCTTTAGATACCTATTAGGTCCATAAATTACCATATAGCATATATTCAACACAAAAAACAGCGACCATTTGTTGTTGACAAAGGACAGCTGGACATAGAAAGAGCCCCATTACTTTCCATTGCTTAGGGCCTCATCAAACCTAAATCTGGCCCCGATTTGCTCCCTCCATTGAAGTGAATGGGCCTACTGAGAATATGCTGGGCCTTTGCTTGTGCTCTTGGTTCAGCGGAGAATTCACGAATGCTGGAAAATGAAGAGTTACGCACATTTGCGATGCTTCAGTTTCTGCGTTGCCAGGGTCAGCCTGTAATCCCACTTCTGCCAGTGATACACTTGGTTGACAACGATGTTCATTTCCTCGGTGGTCCCCACAAGGAGATACACCTTGGGACGGTGGGCATGGACCAGTTGACGAGTACAGTTTTCGTTGATCAGAAACCACTGCTTAATCACACTGCGAGCATCGAAAGGCAAGAGCGACCCCTGGTTAATGAATTCCACCTGGCAGTCAATGTCATATTCCTGAGTGCCGAAGGCAGGTCGTTTCCTGGACAGTTTCACCTTTGCGGCTGCAAAAAGAGAGAAAGAAAAATAATGTGTGTGTGTGTTGTGTGTGTGTGCAGCTTCTCTTGTATTAATATAGAAATTAAGAGAGAAGATGTTGTAGAATCTAGCAAGCCCCATCGCAGAGATGCCAATAATAACTTACCAAAATTGCCGATACAAAAAATGTCCAGCACTTTCCTGCGCGTCAAGAGCTCATCAATGGCCGGGCAAGTCTGGCAGATAGGCTTTGGAAAGGCTGGCGGTTAAGAGCAGAAAAATCCAATTTGTCACAGGGGCATGCACTTGATTCCCACAGAAAATAAACCTGTCATGTCTGGAGATCTCCCGGAGAATTCTTAAGACATTTTTTGACAACTTGGAAGATAAAGCTGAGCTAGGGGCTCTGTATATTATAGGATAAGCCCTTAGAATCATAGAATTGTAGAGTTGGAAGGGACCATGAGGGTCAGTGTAGTCCGACCCCTTGCAGTGCACGAATTTTTGGTCCAAAGTGGGGCTTGAACCCATGGCGCTGAGATTAAGAAGCTCATGTTCTACTGACAAAGCTATTCCAGTCAGAGAATCCCTTTCCATCCATTTTCTCTCCATCACACCTTCCAAACCTTCTTTTCTAGAGTGGGAAAACATGCTTTCAGGGATGTAAAATATTAGCCCCTGAGAACTAAGGAGCACATTCAACAAAGTCATGTCGAAGCATCCTTCCTGGGGGATGACAAGTGGGAGAGCACATTAAAATATATATATATATATTAAAATAAAATTTAAAAACGCAACAGAAAGCTAGCAAGCAAGAACAGAGAGGATGAGATTAGACCCAGGACAGGTGATGCTGCCAGCCTGCTGTGGGTCTGGGAACCTCAAGAGGAGAATGGTAGGATATGAATGTACCAGTGTGTGAAACAATGGTATCTGGTGCCCATTAAAACTGGCAGCACAGAAGGCAGGGAGGCCGTCAGTAAGCAGAGCCAGAGCAAAGAGACAACCAATTCTACTTTCTGAGTTCTGCAAGGGCAACAATGAGGTCAAGCCTCACCCCACTAGACCCGTCGCAAGTACATGCAACCCAAACCCCCATATAAAGCTGTACCTCCGAGACCACGCTTAGCATCTTTGCCGAGGGATGCAAGACACGTGTCCTCATCTGCGGGGAACCGATCGCAGTCCAAACTGCCGGGCCAGGGGCGTCCTTGGCATTGCAAGACGGGAGCGCAGCTGTCGCGGACCGCAACGCACATGCTCCTGCAAGGCTGGATGAAGCTGTCGGGGAAGCAGGGCAGCTCTTAGGAGCAAAACACGCAGGCACGCCGCGCACGTCTGAAAGGGCAGCGAGGGGGGCCGCCCGCCGGAGAGACGGCTTCGAGGAAGAAGAAGAGGCCTTCCTTCCCCATTTCCTCCCCAAGTCGAGGGCAGCCACCAGCCGTGCTGTCTGCGCCCCTCTCCCCTCCGGACTCGTGTCTCCCGAGTTGAACGTGTGAACGGCCCACGCGGGTCCGGCCGCGGGTACTCACGTGTCCAAGCACACGGGTGCGAAGAGCGAGCAGAGGAAGATCCCCGCGTGCGGGTGGCAGCCGGTGCTGACGAGGCGCTGCCACGCGGCGGCTTTCCCCACGACCTCGGGCAAACCGACGTGACCCAGCAGGTTGGGCAGCCTCATCTCCGAGTAGCCGATGTCGTGGCACATGGCCATGTCCGTGGGGATGGCGACGCACTTGGTGGATAAGCCCAGGTCGAGCCCCGCCGCCCGGCGCAGGGCCAAGGCCAGCAGGACGGCCGCGGGGAGCATCGCTGGCGCCTCCGTAACGTGCGGATGCCTCGCAGAGTCAAAGGTCTCTTTGCAGAGCTGAGCAAACCTCGGCAGGGCGTGGGGCGCTTTATATCTGCACGACCCCCACCCGCCAACCCTCAGGGCTCTGCTCCTTTTATCTGATGGAAACCCCCAAGGGGAAAAATAAGGTGTTTGCTTATGGCCCATTTAAGTGATTTGATGGGTTTAAGCTCTTGGTTCCCAAAGGGTGTGAATGGCAAAGAAACATTTAAGCATTTCAGTGCGTCAAGAACAGAAAAGATAAGCTGCTCAAACCTGAAGACCTCTTGACCAAAGCGCCTTTATAATTCTTGATTCTTTTATAGTGAGATGTTTCCAATGACTGACCTGAATGTCTTATGTATTCTAAAGAGGAAATCCTTCATTTTTTTAAAAAATGGTGGAATAAACCTGCATTGTTTTTTATTGGACACTTCGGTTTTTAAATGAACTGATGGAGTAGACAGCCACCCAAAAACGACAGGCGTTTGCTTGGATTGCTGCTAAGGAGGATGATATTCGAAGAGGGGGTGGGAAGGGAAAAAAAGGGGTTCTGCCTTCTGCACTTCTGGGGTCTCTGGTTTTCGCTAGCTGTGGATGGCAAGCTGCTTCTCAGACCTTCCTAGTTTGCAACCTGGTCTATTTTTAAGAAAACACTTTGTATAAGTGCTTTTATGTGTCTTAATTTTTAAATAAAATGCGGTCAGCTGCAGGGGGGAAAGCAAAAGAGAAAGGCTTCTTTGTGTTGAGGAGTAAAGGTAAAGGGACCCCTGACCATTAGGTCCAGTCGTGGACGACTCTGGGGTTGCGCGCTCATCTCGCTCTATAGGCCGAGGGAGCCGGCGTTTGTCCGCAGACAGCTTCCAGCTCTGGCAAACCAGAGCAGTGCATGGAAACACCATTTACCTTCCCGCCGGAGCGGTACCTATTTATCTACTTGCACTTTGATGTGCTTTTGAACTGCTAGGTTGGCAGGAGCTGGGACCAAACAATGGGAGCTCACCCCATTGCGGGGATTCGAACTGCTGACCTTCTGATTGGCAAGCCCTAGGCTCTGTAGTTTAGACCACAGCGCCACCCGCATCCCTGTGTTGATGAGAGTTTGTCTCAAATTAGACCTAATCTTCTTCTTCTTCTCTGGCGATCACTCGTAGCTGTGTAAGATTGTCTTCCATGAACACGGTCTTAACAGTAAGTCCGTAAGTGACTTCGGAGGCCAATTCTGGATCCACATGTCCTTCCACAGTGGGGACATAGGTTTCCGGGTGGGAGTTGATCGTGGTGAGGGTTTGCCAAGCGTGTCTTCCTCTTAGCACATTTCTCCCTTGCGTCCTGAGTTCAAGTATCTTCAAAGCCCACGACACCTTTGGTAAAGGCTGTTCTGCAATTGGAGCGTTTGCAGAAGTTGCCAAGCGTGCCTTCCTTTTTATTAGACCTAATACAAATGAGATCGCACAGCAGAAGCAAGCTCACACCTCACACTGAGTTTATATACATGCTTAAGGTACAAGAGGCTCGTTTATCAATATATTTCGGGCAGGGCACGTCAAAGTGCAAGTAGATAAATAGGTACCGCTCTGGCGGGAAGGTAAACGGTGTTTCCGTGAGCTGCTCTAGTTTCACCAGAAGCGGCTTAGTCATGCTGGCCACATGACCTGGAAAAACTGTCTGCGGACAAACGTCGGCTCCCTCAGCCAGTAAAGCAAGATGAGCACCACAACCCCAGAGTCGTTTGCAACTGGACTTAACTGTCAGGGGTCCTTTACCTTTAAGCTACTGAACCTAATAAGGCCCTTTATATGTCCAGCTGTCCTTTGTCAACAACAAATTTTCACTGTTTTTTGTGTTGAATAGATGTTATATGGTGATTTATGGACCTAATAGGTATCTAAAGTCATTTCCACATTTCCATGCAACCAGTCCATGCAGAATGTAGGAACCCTATATACAGAAATGAGCAAAGCAGTGATATTTTAGGGAGCAGGCTAGCAGGCGGGGCCCATTACTTACATCATAGGAGCCTACACAACACAAAACACTGTTGCTGTATTTAGGTTTTATTTTATTTGTTTTTTTATCTTATATTTTGGAAATGTACATCCAGTTGCTTTCCTTTAATTTTTTTGGGGCCCCCCAAGAGAGCTGGGCCCTAAGCTATAGCTTGTTTGGCTTATACGTAAATCTGGCACTGATTTTGGGAATAATTCATGTTCTTATATAGCTGCATAGTTTTGTTTTGTTTTTTAGTTTCTGGATTTCCCATGATCATATTATAAAGCAGTTGTGTCCTCTGTTATAAATTAAGCACTGCTATGAGTTGTTCCTTTTTGTTTTCCAGTGCATTTCTTAACAATAAAAAATGGGTGTGGCGACAGCAAATTTCTATTCCGAAGAAAGTTTGAGGCCCACCGGATTGTGTCCATGTGGTGGACACAAGGTGCCTGGATGGGTGTTTAATGAACATTTTTGGGGTTTTTTTTGCAGGTGAGACTTGTGAAGGTGTGATGAGGGGATTCTGCCAGGGAATTCTGCAAATGAAGTGTGAAGCTGAGTTAAGGCAGACTCCTGGAAAAAGGGTGTGAGGAGCAGACAGCCTGTCTCCTTGTGGCTTGGGTTTGTCAGCATGGCTTCAGACATGGCTGGTGTAGCTGAAAAGACAGACAAGATGGATCCCCAAGAGAAAATATTTTGCTTTTGTCAATTGCCTCCTGGTGCTTGCTCGCCTCAGAAGTGTGTAGGAAGACTTTTCTCAGTGAGGTAAAGTGCTAGAAATCAGATTAGCTTGTCTGTCAAAAGGGCTGCCTAATTTCTAAAGAAATTGGGCCCCAGAAGCCGCCTAGAATCGTAAGATTTTATTGATAACTGAAATGTGTCAAATCTGCAGAAGTGGATGAAAGCGGACAGGTTCATTTTCCTCATTTCCCATATGCGAGTTCGGATGTTTAACCTGAATTCAGGACCATAACCATCACATCAAAACCCACTTTGCACCAGGCGGAAAAACAGGCAGTTATCAAGTCCTTCTGTACAGACGACAGTTCTGTAAATTAGAATTTTAAAAGGGCAAGTTAAAATTACAAGACTTTTACTGCACATGGAGTTACAAGGTTTTAATGATGCAACAACTGAAAACAGGTGGCATTTGAATCGTGGTTAAATCTATAGAAACATGGATGTCTATTCAGCTACTCAGGAAACACAAAACATATACTTCTCCAGTCATGCAACCATTAAATGGAGGAGCCTTACTTGGGTTAGGAGTTGGCGATGCTATAGAAGGTAGATAGCTGATCTGGCCCGGGGTGCCTGCTATTTCAGTTGCAATTCACAGCAATTTCTTTCTTTTATTACAAAGGTGTGCTTTTGATGGGCAATAAATGAGAAAGCCTAAAGAATACACATATAACTCAGAGTTAGGTTTAAAAAAAAAAGCAACTTTCATCGATCGTTTCTTTCCAACATATAAATAATGTAACTCAAATGATGGACTTTTTTGTGTGTCTGTGAAACATTTAATAATTTCTACTGCAGTATTTGGTGTAGAAAGTGATCCGCAGCAGTGATCTCATCAGTTTCGTGATCCAGAGGACAAAAGTTTGGTGCTGCGAAAAGAGCTGAAATTGGATTTAGGAGCGCCTTCCCCTGCAAAGCATTGATCAGCAATCTTCACATCAGCTTGTGATAAGGCCATGAGACAAGGCGAAGTGTGTTCTGGGCAAAGACTAAAACTTCACATTCTTCATCAAGATACGCTCATTACAAAATGGCTCAGAATTTAAATAAATATAGAAAGATAGAAAATTCCCCATTACAAGTCTTCAGACAACCCTGGTAGTGATGTTAATTGCTTACAATAATCTTTCAGATATCGTATAAATTTACTCCAATCCTTTTGGAATACTTGATCGTGCTGGTTTTGGATTTTTCCTGTCAGCTTCGCCATTTCTGCAAAGTCCATCATCTTTGTCTGCCATTCTTCTTTCGTTGGTACTTCTTGTTTCCATTTTTGGGCTAAGAGAATTCTTGCCACAGTTGTTGCTTACATAAACAGTCTTTTATCTTCCCTTGGTATCTCTTCACCCACAATACCCATTAAAAAGGCTTCTGGTTTTTTTCACAAAAGTATTTTTAAACATTTTCTTTAACTCATTATACACCATTTCCCAGAAAGCCTTTACAAGGTAAGTATTTAGATTCAGGTAGGTAGCCGTGTTGGTCTGACGCAGTCGAAATAAATAAATAAAATTGTCCAGTAGGTTTACCATACCCATTGAGTCAATCACCCATCTCCTACTACCCTTCTGAGACAAACCGCACCCCACCCTCCCACTATATATAAGGGCCTGGTGATTTCTGTTTCAGTGTATGTGAAGAAGTGTGCATGCACACGAAAGCTTATACCCAGAACAAACTTAGTTGGTCTCTAAGGTGCAACTCTAAGGGACGCAGGTGGCGCTGTGGGTTAAACCACAGAGCCTAGGACTTGCCAATCAGAAGGTCGTGGTTCGAATCCCCGCGATGGGGTGAGCTCCCATTGCTCGGTCCCTGCTCCTGCCAACCTAGCAGTTCGAAAGCACATCAAAGTGCAAGTAGATAAATAGGTACCGCTCCGGCGGGAAGGTAAACAGCGTTTCTGTGCGCTGCTCTGGTTCGCCAGGAGCGGCTTAGTCATGCTGGCCACATGACCCGAAAGCTGTACACCGGCTCCCTCGGCCAGTAAAGTGAGATGAGAGTCGCAACCCCAGAGTCGGTCACGACTGGACCTAATGGTCAGGAGTCCCTTTACCTTTACCTTTAAGGTGCAACTTAACAATTATTTATTTATTTTAAGGTAAGTATTTCTATGTGTGGAAAGCTCGGTCCTTTTACCCATGCAAATGATGCAAATTAAATCAAATGTAATGGTTACTCTTAATTGGCAAGTGTCGATTCTACAGGTGTTTTCAATTTCCTACTCCAAAGTTTTTGATCAGAGCGATGGGGTTGTGGGGGAATCGCGTGCCCTCTGCCCCACGACTTAAAGCTTTCCCGCAAAGCTGTCATTAGCCTACAGGTAGGATTCAATTGTTGTCCTTTAGAAATACTTGAATGATTGTATCTCAGAAGGAAGTCCAGCTTGCTCCATTAGTCCATGGCTCTATTTTTATTGCTCATAAATATGAGAGCCAGTTGCCTGCTAGATGCTGATAACTTGATTAGATCTTGGGGCCTAGTCTTTCCTTATCCACATCCCCCCCTTCCTTTGACTGCTGTTTAGGAGACTGGCAGAGATTAACCAGGAGCCACAAATTACCATCTCATTGTAACCAAGGGACTGGGAGTTTCTTCAAAGAAATTCAGGAATTTGCTTTAGCAATGGAACCTTAGAATGCCTTACATTTTAAATAGAATGTTAGACAGCTGCGTTTATTTATTGGACAACGAAAAAACCATTTAGGCAATTCTTAAAACAGGTGTAGGAAGGTAGCTCCTTCAACTTGTGTCTACCTGTAAAAACCCTATTGAGAAAAGTAAGGGAATTCAAATCAGATATACTATATAACCCCTTTTCCTGCAATTCCTGAAATCCAAGCAGATGTGAATATAACAATATATTCCAGGCCAATCAATCAAGTTCATTATAGAAAATTATAATACAAATGAACAAAATAACATAGCAATTTCAATTGTCAATTCAACAATTCGTTATGCTAAATTCAGTTAAGAGATCAGTAGAGAAAATGTTTTCCAATACTTCTAGCAAAACAACAAGCAGTTTCTTCAGTGCTTCTCATTCTTGACCAGATCATTAGCAAGCTTTTTTCTTGCCTAGCAACTGAAATCAAGGAAACCTGGAGTGCTTTTTTAAGGTTGGATGGTGCCCCTAAGCGTGATCATCTTAATTAATATTACCATCATTGCATCCTCTCACGTTTCATCATTTGTCATCATAAATCTTTAAGTATTTGGAGCACACTAAAAAATATGTAGGAACTGTTTTCCGAGTAAACAAGATACCGTAGGATCCTGCTACCTGTCAAGGTATATTTTTCAGGTGAGCACCAGTATGTACGTGAAAAAACAGGCACTAAAATGAGCTGCCCTGGACTCCTTTAAGAATATAAATCTAAATAAAATTGGTGTCTGTTCAATAAAGGGGATTCACTCTTGTAATCAGATTGTGAAAAATACTGGACAGGAATTAAGAGATGTGATTTATCAGATAGCAAATGTTTCTAAAATTTGATATTTGTATAGAATCGGATTCCGTGATATTTTTGCTATCAAAAACAAATGGTGTGAGCTGTTCAGCCACATAGCAGGTTGCCTTGGAAAGTGGTGAATTCTCCTTTATTGGACATTGTTTAAGATGGATTGGTGGTTAGATGGCTATCATTGATGCTGTAGTAGTACACTTCTTGCGTGGGCTAGGTGATATTTAGGGATACTTCCGACATTGGAGTAATATCCAATATGAGGCAGACTCATTGAAATCAATAGACACGAGTCCCTTGACTTCAGTGGTCTACTCTGAGTACAACTTAGCTGGATATCACTGAGATAGCACTGAATACTTGCTTTGTTCATATGTACAGCATATATAAGCTATAAGTTATGGGGCAGCATACAGATACTGAAAATAAATACAAAATACTGCACTGAAGAAGAGAGGCTATCCCTACCATGAGAGGACAGTGGGAAACAAGGCTGCTATTTCTGTTAAATTGACTAATTACAGATGGATGATAACTTTTTACCTCCTTTTTTGTTAGTCCTAATATCTAATGACATAAAAAAAATGTATTCCTCTATGCAACTGCAGCGGCCAGAATATTGATCGCAAAGAACTGGAAGGGGGAGAAAATCCTATCATTATTAGAATGGCAAAACAAACTGTGAATTGGTAGAAAAGGCAAAAATGACGGCAATTATTAGAGGCCACTCAAATCAGAGAATAATCAAAGAGTGGGATGGAGTGAAGGAATACATGAAAAAATATTGTTCCGGAAATGAAATATTAATAGATAATGCGAAAACGTGCAGGGGTACGCAAGAAAATAACAATAGAAACAATTGAATAATTATTAAATTATAACAACACAACAAGATGGAAGAAATAAAATATTGAGATCACACATGGGTGAAGGGGAGTGGGGGGCATGTGGGAATCTATAATATTATTTATAATATAAATTTCCTAACTGCGATGTATTTACATATAGCAAAGGGAAGCCTAGAGTAATCATGTATATTTTAATTCAGGTAATCTATGTAATAGGCTTATGTTAGAAAACAAATATGGATTTTGAATTTGATGCTTGTACTTGTTTCTTTTTGGTTTTGAAATAAAATTAAAAAAACACAACTTTTTACCTCCCTTACAGAAAACGAGAGTCCCTTTATCAAATGCTTGTGTTTGTCATATCTTTGATATGCTTTGAAAAATAATGCAAACAGTGCGTAGTTTGTGCAGAATAATAACAGCAATTAAAAGTGAAAACCTGTATATTCACAGCTGGAGTGTTATCCTCTCTAAGGCACCTTCTGTAGTCAGCCAGATGATTTGGAGAGATGTCAATTAGGGTTGAAGGGAGAAGTGGCTGGGCCTGCCAGAATACAGTCTGTGTTCACTGGGGAGTTTGACTTTCATACTGATTGAGTTTGCTCTCATATCAGCCGGAGGCCAGACAGGATTGTCAGCTCTTGATGTGTGCGTGCCCTTCCTTATCGCAATCATCAGAAGCTGGCCTCAAACGGGCAGACAAAGAAAGCGCTGGGAGGCAGACAAGATGACCCTGTTGACTTTCTCAATGGACCACAAAGAGCCTGCATGCCTTTCTTGTTTACTTTCATCCAAATAAGTTGTTCCTTGGCCTTGGCACTTGTGAAGCAACTCCAGGCGTTTGTAATTCGCCACAGACTTCACAAAGCACACAAATTCAGTACGATGGGACTGTCTGGTTCTCAGACAGATTATGGTTCGGCAAGACCGTAGGAACGTGCAGATTTCCTGAAAGGGGCTTGCAAACACTTTGCTCCTTTCCCAGTTCTTTCTCACTTTTCACTATGTTCACAAGAGGCCTTGTTGTTGTTGTTGTTGTTTAGTCGTTTAGTCGTGTCTGACTCTTCGTGAACCCATGGACCAGAGCACGCCAGGCACTCCTGTCTTCCACTGCCTCCCGCAGTTTGGTCAAACTCATGTTTGTAGCTTTGAGAACACTGTCCAACCATCTCGTCCTCTGTCGCCCCCTTCTCCTTGTGCCCTCCATCTTTCCCAACATCAGGGTCTTTTCTAGGGAGTCTTCTCTTCTCATGAGGTGGCCAAAGTATTGGAGCCTCAGCTTCAGGATCTGTCCTTCCAGTGAGCACTCAGGACTGATTTCCTTAAGAATGGATAGGTTTGATCTTCTTGTAGTCCATGGGACTCTCAAGAGTCTCCTCTAGCACCATAATTCAAAAATAAGGGGGCATAGGACTTGCATTTCTAAACACGCGCCCCCCCCCCACAATGCAGTGTGACAGATCACTTTTGAAACTGAGAAGAATCTCCAAAGTGGTTTGCAGTAGCCAGAGATGGGGGCTTGGGAGGGCAAATGGAAATTCAAAGAAAGAAGTCAAAAGTCCCATTAGTTGTGCAGGATTTTTGTTGGGGGAGGCAGGCCTTGTTGTTAAGGGGGGAGCAGAACCTCCGTTAGCTATGTATTTTTTATTGATATTTTTTGGGGGGCAGCTGCCCCTCTCTACCCCTGGCTACTCCCATGACCCCTGGATGTATGTATTTAAAACAGACAAAAAGCGGACACTCACTGTCTAGTTTGAATTATAATCATAACTTCGTCACCTCTTTCCTTTTCTACTGTTCTTAAGTCTCCCATTTCGCTGCCCCCGGGGACTCAGGCCAAGCGGGCAATTTTCTCTTGTTTGTTCTTCCTTTTGTTGAAGAATACAAGACGGAAGACCTTTATTCCAGTCTTCTGGAGGTTGGCTCTGTGAGAAAGCAGAGGGTCTCCCGCACAGAGCCTAACACAATCAGGTCATAGCAGAGATTTTATTAGTGGCACAGCATTCCACGGGTTGTTGTATGGCAATAACCTGGAAAGGGGCATTTTCTGCTTCCGCCATCCCATTTTGGAACCCTATTCCGCCTGCCTTTATCAAGAGAATTACAGTGGTACCTCGGGTTACATACGCTTCAGGTTACGTACGCTTCAGGTTACAGACTCCGCTAACCCAGAAATAGTACCTCGGGTTAAGAACTTTACCTCAGGATGAGAACAGAAATTGTGTGGTGGCGGCGCGGCAGCAGCGGGAGACCCCATTAGCTAAAGTGGTGCTTCAGGTTAAGAACAGTTTCAGGTTAAGAACAGAACCTCTAGAACAAATTAAGTACGTAACCAGAGGTACCACTGTAATATCAAGTTTATGCAGGATAAAATAGGGGAGGAGTGTTGGTAAACAATAAAAGATGTTCTAGTTGTGAGTATCAACAGAAAGATTTAAGAGACCGGCATAGAAGCAGTATAGTTCAAAAATATGTCCTAAGTTTCCAAAATACGACTTTCTTCAGGTAGCACTCACTCACACAAAACTGTGCGCGGACACACACTCTTTACATATGGAGAGAGACAGATGAGAGCATTACACATGAGTTAATTCTTCCAAAGCAGTCTAATTTCAGAAATCCGTGGTAGAAAAAAACCCAAACCCAACCAGAAATAAAGGACTTGAGTTGAGCACTGCCAGTCTAAACCAAAGGTTTGCAACCTTTTTTTGAGTCCATGACTCCCTTGACCAACTGCATTCTTTCTGCGGCACCCCTGTGGGGCTCAGGAGCCCAGTTATGTCACCCCTTGCCCGCAGAGCTGGCACCCTCTCACCCTTTTTTGAACACCCTCCCTTGTGGAGTATCCCCTCAGCCTCCTCTCCCCTCTCCTTGGGAGTCCTCTGGGCTGCTGCCGCCCCTGGTTTCTGAGCTGCCCACCTCCTGCCCCAAAGAGAGGTGCCTCCTCACACTGCCCCACAGGGGCCTGGGACTTGTCTGGCTGGCTGGCAGTCTGGCTGGCAGTCTGGCTGGCTGGGCTCCCTCGCCCGCTCTCTTGCATATTCCGAGGCCGCCTTGGCTCCTGGTAACCAGCACTCCCTGGCCAGCCCCAGAGGCACCATTCACCTGGGGAGCTTATAGCCAGGGCTGTTGCAACAAACAGCCATGCAAGCCTTTGAGAGGCAGAGACACGAGAGGGCATCAGGGGAGGGAAGGAAAGAAAGAGGGATGGAGGCCAGTGTTGTTCTTGGCACCCCTGACTATCATTCAAGGCACCCCAGGGTGCCATAGCACACTGGTTGAAAACCACCAGCCTAAACAAATATATGTGGCCTATTTACTTAATATTTAAAACTAGGCAAGAATTTAAAACTGAACAGCCCCCTAACCTGCACCGACGGCATATCATTCCTTCTATTATTTTTATTACTACAGTGGTACCTCGGGTTACATACGCTTCAGGTTACAGACTCCGCTAATCCAGAAATAATACCTTGGGTTAAGAACTTTGCTTCAGGATGAGAACAGAAATCACGTGGTGATGGCGGGAGGCCCCATTAGCCAGAGTGGTGCTTCAGGTTAAGAACAGTTTCAGGTTAAGAACAGACCTCCAGAACAAATTAAGTCCTTAACCTGAGGTAGCACTGTATTACTATTATATCACAATATAATACTATACTATACAGTGGAACCTCGGTTGTCGAACGTCATGGCCGTTTGACTTCCAAAACGTTCGACAACCAAGGCGCAATTTTGCCGGTCGGCAAATTCCTTTTTTTAAAAATGGAGAAACGTGCCTCGGAAGCTGTTTGACTTCCAAATAACGTTCGAAAACGGAAGGTTTTAGGCGTTTGGGTTCTGAATTGTTCAGCTTCCGAAGCGTTTGACAACCGAGGTTCTACTGTATATGCTACATGACTACTACAGTTATTATTACCATAGCTATTATTGCTATTACTGCCATGGCTGCAAATATTTAACATTCATCAGCCATGAATGAGGTACTATACAGAAGATAGCAGGCACTGTAATTTACAATAGAGGGACAAGAAAATGATAGGAGACAGTCCAAGAATTGATACATGAAGAATATATATTCGGTAAGGTAATTATCAGGTGCCAGCAGAGGTATAGAGAAGATGAGGCATCAGTGATTCAGGAAATACTTTAATAACTAGCTACATTCCTCCTTTTTTTTTGTTTTCTTTAACAACGAGTCTTCAAGACTTGAAAGCTGACTCATGTAATTTGTGTTTGCTCCCATTAAACCTATGATGATGTCGTTCCTGTTTCGGTTTTAAGGAGCGACTTAGAAGATAATATTAAATTTATCTCTATAATTAGATAAGATAGATAAATACAGATTTCTAACACTGACACATTGATCAGGATGTCTTAGAACACTTAACATATTATCAGCCGAAAATGCAGGCGCAGTCGGTAAAAACATTGGGTTGTATTCAATTACCTTTTATTCAGAGCAGACCAGCTGAAATCAATATTTATAGCAAATATTATGGACGGTATGGAGAGATACAAAATATGGATTATGAAATAATATGCAGTCGAGAAGGTGGAAAATAGGAAGAATGGAGGGGAAGGTGGGAAGTCCAGAGATTCGGGGAAATCTCTAAATCTGGATATGTAATTTGCATTGTTATAATCCTATACTTGTAAAATCAAATAAAAATTATTTCAAAAAAACCCCAAAATGCACAAAAATGGCACTTGTAGGGAGATCCTCTTTTACATCAGCTCTGCCCTGCCGACCTGAGTTTCCACTTTGACAGATTGCTAGTTGAGACACAAAGCCAGTTAATTTCAAGTGTGGTTCTTTCCAATAATTAAAGTCAATGGGCGTTCCTCCCTCTTCTCAAGAAACGAAAATAACTATATACGGTATATATAAAGTATTTTTGCTTTTACGTTAATGATGTTCATCTCCGAAGATTAGTCTTATTTTCTCTAACCACTAGATGGCACCTGTCACCCAGTGTTTCTCAACCTTGGGTCCTCAGATGTTGTTGGACTACAACTCCCATCATCCCTGAGCTCTGGCCCTGCTAGCTAGGGATGATGGGAGTTGTAGTTCTACAACATCTGCAGACCCAAGGTTGAGAAAGGCTGTGAGGTTTTATTCATTGGAATAGAATAGACACAAAGGCAGCTGTTGCTACATCCCTTGCCTTGAGTTGAAACTCTTCAGCCTCAGTCATCCTAATCCATGGTGAAATATACTCAGAGTCGCAAAGTGATTTCATGCTCTTTATTCAGCTCATAGTGGTGAGGAGGAATGAATGAAAGTCCCCTCAAAGTATCTGCTTTATATACATTATTTACACAATGGGCTGCACATGATTGGCTAATTCCGGAATTCTACTGTAAGCCAATCAGGTTGTGGATTCACTTCTATCTGGAGCATGATTGGGTGGTTCCTGCCAACCAATCGTACTGCTGCATTGTTCTAGGACCAATCAGACTGCTGCATTCTGAATCCTATTGTTCTAGGACCAATCAGACTGCTGCCTTTTGGATCCTATTGTTCTAGGACCAATCAGACTGCTGCAGTTTGGATCCTATTCAACTCAGTACATAACACATGGGTAGGCAAATTAAGGCCCGGGGGCCAGATCCGGCCCACTCTCCTTCTAAATTGGGCCCGTGGACAGTCCAGGAATCAGTGTGTTTTTACATGAGTAGAATGTGTGCTTTTATTTAAAATGCATCTTTGGGTTATTTGTGGGGCATAGGAATTCATTCATTCCCCCCACCCCCAAATATAGACTTGGCCCCCACATGGACTGAGGGACAGTGGACCGGCCTCCTGCTGAAAAAGTTTGCTGACCCGTCTCATCCGACTAACCAAACAACTCGGTTGTTTCTTATAATTGTGCATGGATGCAGGCAAGTTATAGCTAGTGATACCTAAACGTCAACAAAGAACCTTCCACATTTTTTTTTCCTTTTTTGAAGCCGACGGAATTATCCCAGTTTATTAATCACAATCCATGCTTTCCAAATCTTAAGAGGAGGAACTGCTTGCAAGCAGAATGAGCATTGCTCTCAAATCAGAAAAGTACAGAATGATAGAGTATTCGGAATTATCAGAATTTCTAACTCGATGGCGGCAGTGGAGAGCGGACCATGTCTAACACAGAGATGGTCTTTGACTGTTGTTGTTGTTTAGTCATTTAGTCGTGTCCGACTCTTTGCGACCCCATGGACCAGAGCACGCCAGGCACTCCTGTCTTCCACTGCCTCCTGCAGTTTGGTCAAACTCATGCTGGTAGCTTCGAGAACACTATCCAACCATCTCGTCCTCTGTTATCCCCTTCTCCTTGTGCCCTCCATCTTTCCCACCATCAGGGTCTTTTCCAGGGAGTCTTCTCTTCTCATGAGGTGGCCAAAGTATTGGAGCCTCAGCTTCAGGATCTGTCCTTCCAGTGAGCACTCAGGGCTAATTTCCTTCAGAATGGATGCATTTGATCTTCTTGCAGTCCATGGGACTCTCAAGAGTCTCCTCCAGCACCATAATTCAAAAGCATCAATTCTTCGGCGATCAGCCTTCTTTATGGTCCAGCTCTCACTTCCATACATCACTAGGTCTTTGATTAGGAAACTGCAAAGAGCTGTATTTAAATTGCATTTGGGTGAGGGGAGCAAATCATGAGGAAGAGTAAATAGGAATCCATAACAACAGTGGTTTTGGAGAAGCCTCAAAATGTCCTGTTTAAAAACAAGCTATTTATGTCACAGATTTCAAGGTGCATTTGGCAATGAAAAAGAAAAATCCAAGTCAAGGGGAAATGGATGTTTTAGTTATCAATAAATTTAGGAGAGAATCAAGCTCAGAGGCTGAAAGGAGCCAGTGTCAACATTGTTTCCTGGCTTAAGAGATTAGGAACTGTCTGTCGCTAGGTGGAAATGCTAGCTTTATGTGCTGATATAACAACAGCATAGGTGGAGAACAGGAAAATCAGGTTTGCGTGCATGAAAGTGTCTTTCATGGAGGGTCCTTCATATCTAATCATACAGCTTATTCAATAAGTATGTCACAGCTGTAAGGAAACTTTCCAAGAGAAAACCAACTAATAATAATAATAATAATAATAATAATAATAATAATAATTTATTATTTATACCCCGCCCATCTAGCTGAGTTTCCCCAGCCACTCTGGGAGGCTTCCAATCAAGTGTTAAAAACAATACAGCATTAAATATTAAGAACTTCCCTAAACAGGGCTGCCTTCAGATGTCTTTTAAAGAGAAGATAGCTGCTTATTTCCTTCACATCTGAAGGGAGGGCGTTCCACAGGGTGGGCGCCACTACAGAGAAGGCCCTCTGCCTGGTTCCCTGTAATCTCACTTCTCGCAATGAGGGAACCACCAGAAGTCCCTCGGTGCTGGATCTCAGTGTCCGGGCTGAACGATGCTCCTTCAGGTATACAGGACCGAGGCCGTTTAGGGCTTTAAAGGTCAGCACCAACACTTTGAATTGTGTTCGGAAACGTACTGGAAGCCAATGCAGATCTCTCAGGACCGGTGTTACGTGGTCCTTGCGGCCACTCCCAGTCACCAGTCTAGCTGCCGCATTCTGGATTAATTGCAGTTTCCGGGTCACCTTCAAAGGTAGCCCCACGTAGAATGCATTGCAGTAGTCCAAGCGGGAGATAACTAGAGCATGCACCACTCTGGCAAGACAGTCCACAGGCAGGTAGGGTCTCAGCCTGCATACCATGGAGCTGGTAGACAGCCGCCCTGGACACAGAATTAACCTGCACCTCCATGGACAGCTGTGAGTCCAAAATGACTCCCAGGCTGCGCACCTGGACCTTCAGTTACCCCATTCAGGACCAGGGACACAGTTACCCCATTCAGGACCAGGGAGCCCCCCCACCCGCCTGCTCCCTGTCCCCCAAAAACAGTACTTCTGTCTTGTGAGGATTCAACCTCAATCTGTTAGCCGCCATCCATCCTCCAACTGCCTCCAGGCACTTACACAGGACCTTCATCGCCTTCACTGGTTCTCATTTAAAATACTTTGATATACTTGCCAGAGTACAGTGGAACGTTGGTTCTCGTATGGCTTAGCTGATGAACAAATGGGCTCCCAAATGCCGAGAACCCAGAAGTGAGTGTTCCGGTTTTCAAAAGTTTTTTGGAAGTCGAACATCCGATGTGGCTGTTGGCTATTGTTTCCGGGGCGCCGGCACTCATCGAAAGTTGCGCCTTGGTTTTTGAACGTTTCGGGAGTCGAACGGACTTCCGGAATGGATTAAGTTCAAGAACCAAGGTTTCACTGTATAGCGAAACATGAGGTTGACCCTGAGCCAATGGAACGGGCAGGTTTCCCTGCAAAACCCTTCACACCACCTCTCGCACTTTCGAGGACTCTGTAGGAACAATAGTGCTGTTAACATGCACCTGCCAATTTTACAAGGCAGTATAACGTAGCTTTCTGTCTTCCAATCGGGGTGCTTGAGGATTTCAATCACCCCAGAGTTTAGCACAAACATAGGTGATCCTTGCCTCCCAGAAAACTTCCAGATCAGAATGTAGATCTGTGGATTAATTCAGAGTTATATGAAGCTTTCCTCTGCATGGACCAGTTAACTTAAGTTTTATGATGTGGTCCCAAGTGCTGCCTTTAAAAAAGAAAGAAATTTGTGTGAAGATGTTTGAGGAAGCAGCCATGCTGTCCCTTCCTGAGTAATTGTACAGAAAAACAAGATGGCTGCTTCTATGTACCAGTGGGAGTGATTATCGCCTTTCCTGTCCTTGGTAGGCTTGAAATTGAGGAGAGGAGAGAAGAAATAGGGCAGCCTTCAAGCTTCCTAGTAAAGAGTTACTTAACAAAACCCTAAGATTTTTATTTAAAGTGAGTTTTTAAAAGGATTTCCCCATAAAATCCACCGAAATGGGATGGACTTCATGCACAACAGACATGAACCAACTTAGGTCCATCCTTACCCCTCAACCCTCTGGAGCAGGTTTTAGGGGCAGACATGAGGACACAAAAGTAGAGACATCACCTTGCCAACAAAGGTCCGTATAGTAAAAGCTATGGTTTTCCCAGTAATGATGTATGGAAGTGAGAGCTGGACCATAAAGAAGGTTGATCGCCAAAGAATTGATGCTTTTGAATTATGGTGCTGGAGGAGACTCCTGAGAGTCCCATGGACTGCAAGAAGATCAAACCTATCCATTCTTGAGGAAATCAGCCCTGAGTGCTCACTGGAAGGACAGATCCTGAAGCTGAGGCTCCAATACTTTGGCCACCTCATGAGAAGAGAAGACTCCCTGGAAAAGACCCTGATGTTGGGAAAGATGGAGGGCACAAGGAGAAGGGGACGACAGAGGACGAGATGGTTGGACAGTGTGCTCAAAGCTACCAGCATGAGTTTGACCGAACTGCGGGAGGCAGTGGAGGACAGGGGTGCCTGGCGTGCTCTGGTCCATGGGGTCACCAGGAGTCGGACACGACTAAAAGACTAAACAACAACAACAACAACATGAGGATACAGTGGGGGAATATTGGTGAAAATGGGTCTCCCTCCTCTGCCAGAGGCCTCCATGGGATCCAATGGATCTGTGCGAGGGACACCATTGGATACAAGTCCCAGATTTATTCCATGGCATAATCGCTTATCAGCTGCCAGGCTAGGAAGTATCTCAATCGTAGTATTTGGAGAGCTACTGCTGGCTAGGGCAGGATTAGAGAGGCTGATGGATTTGACCTGGCACAAGTCGACCTATGGGGAGTTTTAAGAGCGCATATTCTGCAATAGCAAATTGCTCCCCTGCCCTTTCAAAACAAGAATTTTGATTATGTTTCTGTGACTTTCTTTCCCTCTCCCAAAGAGCTGTTTGTCAAGAAAACTGATGCCCTCCATTGGCCTCTCTCTCTTCGAAACAAACCTTTCTGCGAATGCTTAAAGTAGACTGTTTGGCAACGAGAACATAACATACTTTTTTTTTTTTAACACCGTCTCAGTTTGAAAAGTGGTTGAGGAACTTCATTTCACACAATTGGTTTCTTGTCCATGCCAGCAAGTCCTGGTCTTGCTGCTACGGCAGGAATTGACGTAAACCGCTTAACGGTAGAAAAAGGGTTCGGGTATCCATGTGAACACATGCTGGCAATGTTTCCTAAATGAAAAACGTAGAGTGTGGAGCAGCCCACCGGAAATGGTAGCAATACAGAGAACCTGTAATATGTTGTGAGAGTTTTGGGGTTGTGAGAGAAGGAAATACATACTCTCAGGTATAAGCAATGTGCGGCGGAAACAAAATATTCACCCAGTCATGGTGCGCTGCTTATGATGGCATTAGGTTCCTAGCTGAAGTCCGGAATGCAAATATTCCCTCAGAATACAGGTTAGACAGATTACATCCAGTTTATTTATAAAAAGGTTTGTACAATTAAATTATATATATATTTAAAATTTTACACCCTCCTTCCTTCATTTGATTTCTAAGGAAATTGGTCCCTGTGGTTTTACACTGCTGTCTCTTTCGACTCGGGCAACTGAGGAGGCTTAAAGTTTGTCACTTCTTTGAATGTGATGCCTGGGGAAAAAAGAAAGAAAAAGAATTGCTTTCACATTCAGAGGAATAATGACTCACATCCCCATTTCTTATTGTGAAGTACCACCAGACAGGGAAAATATCCCACCCCCATCATTGACAGTGTGAGAGCCTCTGATTTAGCTATAATTAATTATATGTTAATAATATCTATATCAGGCATAGGCAAACTCGGCCCTCCAGATGTTTTGGGACTACAATTCCCATCATCCCTGACCACTGGGCCTGTTAGCTAGGGAGTTGTAGTCCCAAAACATCTGGAGGGCTGAGTTTGCCTATGCCTGATCTATATCTTCTTTATTATCTATAATATTATATATATATCTATATCTATCTATCTATCTATCTATCTATCTATCTATCTATCTATCTATCTATCATCTATCATCTATCATCTATCTATCTATCTATCTATCTATCATCTATCTATCTATCTATCTATCTATCATCTATCTATCTATCATCTATCTATCTATCATCTATCTATCTATCATCTATCTATCTATCTATCTATCTATCTATCTATCTATCTATCATCTATCTCTATATCTATCTATCTATCTATCTATCTATCATCTATCATCTATCTATCTATCTATATCTATCTATCTATCTATCATCTATCTATCTATCTATCTATCTATCTATCTAGCTATCTAGCTATCTAGCTATCTATCTAGCTATCTATATCTATATAACATATTAAAGGTATTACAACAGGTCAGACTGGCTTGACGAATCAACAGCAGCAAAACCAAAACCATGCAAGAGGAAACATGACAATTGAGTGGAGAGCCATAACTCAAGCTGTCAAGCACAGACTTTGCAAATAGAAGATGCCAGATCCTATCTCAGGCATATCTTCTTAAAATTGCAGGAATTAGGGCTCAGAATTAGGGCTTAAGACAGGAAGCTGTTCTAATGGAAACTTTCTACAATGGCTTTCTACATTACGTCTGCCATTCTTAGGCCAGCGATGGAGAACCTGTGCCTCTCCAGATGTTACTGGATATAGCTGCCATCATCCTAACTATTGGTCATGCTGGCTAGGGCTGATGGGGGTCAGAGTCCAATTGCACCTGATTCCCCATCCCTGGCCTGAGACCTGTTTCCCAAACTTGGGTCTCCAGCTGTTTTTGGACTACAGTTCCCATCATCCCTGACCACTGCTCCTGACAGCTAGGGATGATGGGAGTTGCAGTCCAAAAAACGGCTGGAGACCCAAGTTTGGGAAACAGTGGAGTAGGCAATATGTGGATTAGCAGTCTGATTTGTTGCACAATACAAATGTTGATAAATAGGTGATGAACATGGGGGAACGGAAGTAGAATGGAAAGGAAAACTATACAGAACCAATGAAGGCTGGAGGGGGGAGGACACATATAGAAATTCACTGCATCCGATTTCTAAATTCACCTGAAGCATATTTTAATTACAGTGGTACCTCAGGTTAAGTACTTAATTCGTTCCGGAGGTCCGTTCTTAACCTGAAACTGTTCTTAACCTGAAGCACCACTTTAGCTAATGGGGCCTCCTGCTGCCGCCGCGCCGCAGGAGCACTATTTCTGTTCTCATCCTGAAGCAAAGTTCTTAACCTGAAGTACTATTTCTGGGTTAGCAGAGTCTGTAACCTGAAGCGTATGTAACCCGAGGTCCCACTGTATAAGCCTATTTTCCCAAGAGCCCATATATGTTTTCTGTCCTAGCCTGAAGATTGCCAAAATGTACCAAACGTACATTTCCACTCATCCAGGGGCAGGTCCATGTTGTCAAAAGTGTCGTCGTATTTCTCTGCTTCGGTTTCCTCTTCAGGATCATGAATGGCTTCAAAGTAAGGATGTGCTAAAGCTTCTGCAGCCGTCACTCTCTTCTCTGCGTCTAACACCAACATCTTCTCCAAAAGGTTCACAGCTGGATCAACAAAGGAGAGGGAAAGCACTAAGACCCAGCACGGAACATAATGATTTTAATTTTCCGGCAGCAGGTCAGGTTTAAGGAAATAATACTGAGCTTAACTATGCTAATGAACGATCATATAGATCAGGAGTGGCTTTTGCATTTTCAGAGGCCACTCAGTTCCTTGGGATAGAAACAAATTCATCCAGTGCTATACCAGCTGCACTGGTTCCTGGTTGAGTACAGCAGTGTTCCCCAACCTTGGGGCTCCAGCTGTTTTTGGACTACAACTCCCATCATCCCTCGCTAGCAAGACCAGTGGTCAAGGATGATGGGAATTGTAGTCCAAAAACAGCTGGAGGCCCAAGGTTGGGGAACACTGGAGTACAGGGTCAGGTTTAAGCTGCTGCTTTTAACCTTTAAAGCCCTATACAGCCTAGGACCCTTGTACTTATACGACCGCCTCTCCTGGTTCGCCCTGCGGAGGACCTTAAGGTCCATAATCAATCATACTTTGGAGGTCCCGGGCCTCAAGGAGCTTAGACTGGCCTCGACCAGGGCCAGAGCCTTTTCAGCTGTGGTCCCAGCCTGGTGGAATGCTCTGTCGCAAGAGACCAGGGCCCTGTGGGATCTGACATCTTTCCGCAGGGCCTGCAAGATGGAGCTGTTGCCCCAGGCCTTTGGTCGGGACCCAGTCTGACCCCCTTCCTTCTTCCCTCTTTCTATGGGACCCTGTATGTAAGTGGCCTCTCGGCTCCTTCTATCGGCCCACATGGGACCAGCACAGGTGACCGGGCCTGGTGAACATTTAATATTCCTTACCCCTATGGTTGTGATTCGTGGGTTCCCACCTGATTTGATTTTAAATGTGATTTTGAACTGTATTTTAATCAATCGTTTGATTTTTTTTTAATGTATTATGTATTTGGTGTTAGCCACCCTGAGCCCAGTCTTGGCCAGGGAGGGCAGGGTATAAATAAAATTATTATTATTATTATTATTATTATTGTTAGGTATGCCTAGAAGGAAAAGCGTATCCTTACAAATCACAAAAGTAGGGACAGCATGAGGCCATTAGGGTAGGAAGGGGAAGGGATTGCTAAAACAACAAGAGAGATTTTGCAGCTTTGTTGACTTTCTGGAATACTCGATATAGCTATATAATAAAAATAATATGATATAAAGTTGGCTTCACATTATTTCTCTGAGTAGCTACTGGTGCAATATTACAATAAAACCAAAGAGATGAAGTATGGAAACTGTCGCATAGCTTTTGAAAATATTTATTTCTGCCTTACTAATGAAACAGGGATGCGGGTGGCGCTGTGGTCTAAACCACCGAGGCTAGGGCTTGCCAATCGGAAGGTCGGCGGTTCGAATCCCCGCAACAGGGTGAGCTCCCATTGCTCTGTCCCAGCTCCTGCCAACCTAGCAGTTCAAAAGCACATCAAAGTGCAAGTAGATAAATAGGTACTGCTCTGGCGGGAAGGTAAATGGCATTTCCGTGGGCTGCTCTGGTTTCGCCAGAAGCAGCTTAAGTCATGCTGGCCACATGACCTGGAAAAACTGTCTGCGGACAAACGTTGGCTCCCTCGGCCAGTAAAGCGAGATGAGTGCCGCAGCCCCAGAGTCGTTTGTGACTGGACTTAACTGTCAGGGGTCCTTTACCTTTTAATGAAACAGTAACATTCTCTTACAACACACCTTGCTTAAAAGTTGGCCGTCCTAATGGGAGATGGATTAATTCAGGTGGGGATAAATATCTTGTACAGAGGAATTTTCAGATAGCAGCAAAATTATTGGAAAAGCTTGTTAGAAAAGGACAGAAAGTATCTGTCCAACTTCAATTAAACTTAATTGTTCACTGCCATGCTACACCACACAGCTTCATTATTCGTGACGTGCATCTATATTTACTTACCTAAAGGATTTGCATACTTCAAGATAGCAGCAAAGTCTTTTTTCTGCACTTTTGGAAGGCTTTTGATATAGTTTTTTGCCTTGAAAGAAGCCAAAACAGGATGTTAACATTTACAATAAGGAAATGACATCAAATTTAGTCTCAGTGCTATCCATGGAGTACAAATTCAGTTGTGTCTCAGACTACTACATAATAATAAAAACGATCTTCCAAAACAAAGGTACAATGAAAATTACTATGAAAAAGCATATATGCCGTCTCCCACCTGAACTGGTGCAATCCACATGACATTTCTGAATCTCTACTTTGTCCTTAAGAAATCAGAGAAATCAAGAGCTACTTACATCTTGGCTTTGCAGTTTCTGAACAAAATCTTGAGTTGGTGTGCCTGTTACTTTCATTATTTCTGTGAGCTGGTCCAGGTCTGAATGCCAAAGTTAGGAGTCAAATCTTCAGTATGTATGTCAAAATAAAAAAGCATGTTGTAACAGATCTGGTTTTTCTTGCTGTTAATACTGGAACATACAACACGTGTAAAAAGGAGAGGTGTTTTAGATGGTCTTGGCTTCCACATACCAAAGTCTATCTGTCTCTTATACCTTCTCAAAACCACAGCTGGCTAAGGATAACCTCTGAATACCATTCAGAGATAGCAATGGGGAGGACACTTCATAGCTCAGCTTTGGACCTGACAGTATCACAGAAAAACATGTTTGTACAAAGACTTGAATGAGATTATCACCCCTCTTTTTTTGTCCATTCCGGGTCGCCCAACCACTGCCACAGGGTCCTTTCTCTTGGCAGATCAAGATGAGCAGGTGACAGCAAAGGCTGCAAGGCTTTTAGCTGGGGCAATCAGAATAAGATCCACCATTTGACTATTAATTCAAAACCCTAAAATATATTTTATAGAATTGACTTATTTCTATTCTTTGTATATCGTATTGCTGTTTTATTGCTATGGCCAATGGCTGATGCAAATAAAGATTCATTCATTCATTCATTCATTCATTCATTCATTCATTCATGTTTCCACAAGCTTTTATAAGCCACATTAGAGCTCAGATAGTTTTACACTTATCTTTCAAAACTGGTTATAAGAACTTTCTGCAAGTTTTGACGGCAGCCTTCCTTAGCTTTAGCTGTCCCTGACTTTCAGTAATACTTGCTGAGCTTCTATGTTGTCCCACAGCAGGGAAGGAAGGGACAGATATGAAGTTGTAAAGCATAGCTGGCAACCAAGTATATATGATAAACTGAAAAAACCAGCCCTGCGTGCCAGGGAGTCTTACAAATTTGAATTTCTACTTGCAATTAGTAATGCAAAGCAGCCGTGATGTACTATTAAGTTTCCCTCTTTGCAAATTTTGGCCAAAACACAAACGTAAAAACATTTGGAAGCAAGAAGCTAAAGGGATAATTATTTGTTTAAAGTGTTTCTGAACTCACACACTTTTGACACCCAGATTCTTACATACTTCTACATCTTAATGCCAAGTGTTCGCCGTGAAAGGATACGATCGTTGCCTTTGAAGAGAGGCCTTCCCGTGATCATCTCAGCCATGATGCAGCCCACTGACCAGATGTCAACTGAAATACAGAAAATGGTTACGTTAAATTGCTGTGCGAGACCTTTTAAGTTCAGCTTATGCCTGTGCTTTATGCAGAAAAACAAATCCTTTTAGAGGCAAGGCACATAAAGTATTTTAGTTTGCAATTGCAAAATGTGCATTTGGTTTCTGCAAGAGGAGTAGCTCCTTGACACAACCCAATGTGTGCTTTTGGGGCAGCTGTGGAGGACTGGATTACAAATGTTCCTTTTCTACTTTCAAGAGTGAGCAACTATGGACGAACGCAGCAAGTTGTGATTCTGAGTTGGGGCCTGTGGCGTTTGCCTCCTAGGTGCATCATAAGGAAAGGGTTAAATGAGTGTGATGTAATTGGCCAGTGGGAACCCAAGGGGAGGAGTTAGAGTTAGAGTTGGAGTTGTGTGGAAGTCAGTTGAGAGTTGGGAGTTGGAGAAGGAAGAGGGAGGTTAAGTCTGTGGGTTGGTCGAGTTGTGTTGTGAGAGAGTGAGAGGAACTGTTAGGTGGAGTCAGATAGATAGTTGGGATAATCAGTTTGAATTTGTTAGGAACGTATAGGTCAGTAAAGAAACTAAGATTAAGAAACTGACAAGAAAAATTAACTGAAACCTTAAACTTGTTCATGCTTATAAAAATAAACTTGATTATTTGTTAATGTTAACAACTGTCTGGACTCCGTGTGTACCCAAGAGAAACGGGTTGGTGGCAGCGAAGAGGCGATCACAGTGGTGGCACAGGGAAGGGATCAATAGACCGTCAAACGTCCGGGGACCCTGTGTGATCGCCACAGGGCCATCCACTGTTGTCATTAGGTTTTCATTTATTTAATACACCTCATCATTTCTCTATGGAGCTCAAGGTCGGGGGTCAGCAAACTTTTTCAGCAGGGGGCCGGTCCACTGTCCCTCAGACCTTGTGGGGGGCCAGACTATATTTTGAAAAAAATATATGAATAAATTCCTATGCATCACAAATAACCCAGAGATGCATTTTAAATAAAAGGTCACATTCTACTCATGTAAAAACACGCTGATTCCCGGACTGTCCCCGGGCCGGATTTAGAAGGCGATTAGGCTGGATCCAGCCCCCGGACCTTAGTTTGCCTACCCATGCTCTAGGTCAGCGGTTCTTAACCTGTGGGTCCCCAGATGTTGTTGGACTACAACTCCCACCATCCCTAGCTAGCAAGGCCAGAGCTCAGGGATGATGGGAGTTGTAGTCCAACAACATCTGGGGACCCACAGGTTGAGAACCGCTGGACTACAGGAAAGGGTGGACCAATACTGGAGGCAGGAACAGCTTAATAATAATAACAATGATGATGATGATGGTTTGGTCAAGCAGATGGCTATAGGAACAGGAGTATCTGCCAGACTGTATCTATTGCCTGGGACTGAAGTTGTTCTAGGAAGTTAATAAGGACACTGAGACCATGAGAAGGCAGGCTGAAAGCCAGGCATACCCTGAGGTAGCTAGATTGCCATATGGCAATACCTTGGAACCCATGAATGGTAGAAAACATTCCTTGATTTCCCGAGGGGAAGCTGGAATTGTTTCTCAAGACACCTGGAAGGCCTCCACGGAAGTTAACAGCTGCCCTCATTTTTGTTCCAGATATAAACAGACTGAGAATTGCAATTAGCACAACAGAGATCAGGGGATTATGTACAAAGCAATACCCCTTTGGTTGGTATTCCGAGAGACAAATATAAGCACAGAGTGGCTTTGTGTAATGATGCCCCTAGAAGAGCTCAAGTTACAGTGTTAATCTGAGCACAAACACGACAATTACCTGTTTGTGTATAATGCATCCAGTTAAGTATAACTTCTGGGGCTCTGTACCATCTGGTAACCACGTAGCCAGTCATCTCGCTATCTGTATGCCTTGCTAGCCCAAAATCCAGAATCTGTTACAGGGGAACCAAAGATGCATTCAATTTGCAACTCCAAATTAGTCATAAACAAATTGAAAACAGGGATGGCAGAGAAGCAGAACGCGTTAAACCGATGTTCTAGCACTGCAATTGAAAAAATCACATTGGTAATAAACATGCAAAATTACACTCCTGATTGCCATTATAATGCTGGGGAGGAAACGGTGCTGTTGCGCTCTGTTAAGCGAGAAGAAAAATACTTTTCTTCTTCGCTAAGAGGTCTGGATCGAGGGCTCTGTCCCAGCATCTGTTTTCAAAGCCAGAATATATGAAGCGAAAGGAAAATTAATCACTTTGAATGATGGTTTAAAGACCTATGGGGCTAAGATTCATGCTATGATAATTGGGTTGAGAAATAAGGGGCAAAATTTCTCCCTTTTCCTGCTGCAGCCCCTAGCACCCCCGTTTCAGAGGGGAGAAAACAGCAAAGACCTGATGAAGAGAGCACAACAGAGGATATATTTTCTGAGAATCCTCCAGAAAAACAATCTCTCAAAGGACCTGTTGATGGCATTTTACCATTGTACTGTTGAGAGTGTATTAACTTATGGTCTCTGTGTGTGGTTTGGGAGCTGCACGGTCAGGGGAAAAACAATGCTGTCCAGGGTTGTAAAGACTGCGGAGAGAATAATTGGGTGCACTCTTCCCACCTTGAATCAAATCTACGCTTCCAGGTGCCATAAGAAAGCTGCAGAGATAGCGCAGGATAGTGCACACCCCGGAAATGATCTCTTTCAGCTTCTGCCTTCTGGAAGAAGGTACAGGGTTATAAAGACTAGGACCAGCCGCCTGAGAAACAGATTCTATCCAAATGCGATTTTGGTTTTAAACGCAGTATAAGGAGTCTCTATGGGAGTGTATTGTATTTTAAAAATGGGGTATCAGAGTTTTTAGGGGGCTAACCAGGTTGGGATAGCAGGCTTGTTGGTTTCGAATGTCTTATGTAGATCCCCCCCCCCCATTTTGTTGTTCTGTATGGGACAATGACAATAAAGAGTATCGTATCGTATTGTGGGATCCTGTGGAAAAGCCAGAATGTGGAAGGAAGGTGGTGCAGGGAGAATTAGTGGAGATCACCTCACTTCCTCTCGCATTAAAAGATGTTGCCGATAGATCGCCATTGCTTACTTAGCACCAACTAGGCAAAGAAATGTTAGTCATGGGTCCCAGGAGTGGTGGCAAGGTGCATTCTATACTTCTACTCTTAAGTCTCTTATTTTAAAAAGACCATACTCTGGGTGATGGGAACCATGCGTATCCACCAATATCTATGAGGTTGTGTGTAGGGATGATCGCGGAGTGGGGAGTGGGGTCCGGAGGGAGCACACGCCCCACCCGCAGGCAGCCTCAGTCTGCCTGCACGCGTGACCATGGGGTGCAGAGCACACACACCCCTCACAGACAAAGCCATGCCTGTCTGAACACTGTTGCCTCTGTCTAACCTTTTGTGGTCTCAGTAGTCTGCGGTGCCCTGTCTGTAACCTTTGTCTCTGAGACCTTTTGTCTCCTTTGTCATACACTGTGCAAGGAGAAAATGACGTGGTGGAAACAGGTGCCAAAATAATTTTGTACCACCCCACAATCTCGGGACCGGAAGATGTGTAAAGGTCACAGCCCAAAATGTATCTGCCTGGTTTGCATATTTGTCTCAATAAAAGGAGGCTCCACAGGGCTGGCCGGCAGCTTGCATGCAGCTCACCTGTGCGCAGCTCACCTGCATTATCAACTCCTGCCTCATGTCCATCACTTCAGTTGTGTGTACACGCTTTCCCACTGCACCCAGTTCGATACTTATTTATGGAGGTTTGTGCTCACAGACACTATGAGATGGTCACCAGTGGTTGACAGCACCAGGCCGTTAAGCACGCAAAGGAATCTTAAACACTGTTGCCCTCTCTGTTGCAAGAAGTCCCAGGGCAGGATCCTTTCATAACTTGCAGAGGCTACTTTAAAATAAAAGGATAGCAGTCTGAGGCTGTATATGCAATAAGCATCATTTTGCCTGGTGCTCTGCAAACTGTCGCTGAAGCACAGGGTGCAGTTAGTTGCAAGGATTTAAAACGCAGTTACACCAGATCTGTGTAATATGATTACAAAGGCTGGCTGCAGTCACAAGCCCTTCAACCCTTCGGTTAAGAGACGGTAATTTTTCCACAGGGCTTACGCTTCACTCTTAAAATGTTTCAGGGTTAATAAGGTCTGCTTGTTTTGACAGCAGTGTTTTACACTACAATTCTGTCACAGATAATAGGTCTGTGGAGCATTGCTGATTTCTTAGAAGATGGATGTGCGACAAAGCAAAGTCTCCTCTTGGGAACTGAACGGTGTTTTTAAAGCATGAACCGTCAATTACTCAAACTTCCTTGCATTAATAAAATAAAATAAATCAATTTTGTAAATCTTAAGTTTCCTATCTCTGTGTCAGCTGTAGTCTATTTTTAGGTCAAAATGTGATGTTTTAACCTTGGGTGTCAAGCAGGAAGGTTCCTGCTGAAACAATTAATTTCATTATTTATTATTTTATTTATTATTTATTTATTTCATATTTTGCTAAGGTCTGATTTCATAGGATGGGGAACCACTTAACTGCTAAATCTACATAATGTCTTCTTCTTCTTTGGTGATCACTCATAGCTGAGTAAGATTGTCTTCCATAAACACAGTTTTAACAGTGGTTCCACAAGTGACTGTGGAGGCCAATTCTGGATCCACACATCCTTCCACAGTGGGGACATTGGTTTCCGGGTGGGAGTTGATCATGGTGAGGGTTTGTCAAGTGTGCCTTCCTCTTAGCACGTTTCTCCCTTTCGTCCTGAGTTTGAGTGTCTTCAAAACCCATGACACCTTTCTCCAATTGGAGCGTTCGCAGGCCAGTGTTTCCCAGTTGTTTATACCACATTTATTTTAGATTTGCCTTGAGAGAGTGTTTGAACCACTTTCCTTAACCACCAGCATGACACTTTCCTTTTTAAAGTCTGGAATAGAGTAGTTGCTTTGGAAGACGATGATCAGGCATCCGCACAACATGACCAGTCCAACGACATTGATGTTGAAGAATCATTGCTTCGACACTTGTGATCTTTGCTTCTTCCAGTACACTGGCATTAGTTCGCCTATCTTCCAAAGTTTACAGGCGACTCCCCAATGACACAGGTTTATGTTCTGGTTCCCCCGCTTGCTAAGTGAAAATCACCTAAGTGGAGAGTACCCTCTAAGCACTCTTTAAATGCCATTCCTGCCAGTCTCTCTCCAATCCAAGAAATAAATACAGTGGTACCTTGGGTTACATACGCTTCAGGTTACATACGCCTCAGGTTACAGACTCCGCTAACCCAGAAATAATGCTTCAGGTTAAGAACTTTGCTTCAGGATGAGAACAGAAATTGTGCTCCGGCAGCATCGCAGCAGCAGGAGGCCCCATTAGCTAAAGTGGTGCTTCAGGTTAAGAACAGTTTCAGGTTAAGTACAGACCTCCGGAACGAATTAAGTACTTAACCCGAGGTACCACTGTAAATACTTGTTCTTGTGCAGAGGAATGAGCTGCATTGGCCACGACCACGCAAGTCGCCGGGGGCAAACTGCCTCAGCTCCCTCAGCGGGAGCGGCGGCAATTTCACCCCGATGCCTTGGCAGGGCTGGGGCTGATGCAGTTTGTTCTTCTCTCCATGCACCGGGCACTGGTGGCGGAGGGACTCAAGAGCCGTGGTGGTTTCCTTCACGATATACAGCTGGGTAAAGGCGCTGTTGTGGTCTGGCCGTCAAACCGGTCCTGGGCGATATATTGATACGTCGCCCAGGTCTATTTATTTCCATCAAGAAACAGCAACCACAGACTTAGGCACACATTCTTTGACAACAAATGCAAATTGAAAACAATCTCTCTCTCGCTGAATCTGACATCATTGCTAACCCTTCCCAAGTTTCGGCGCTGGCGACACAACCACTTGCAGTGAAACAACTGCTTTGTTTCAAAGAAATGCAGATGTCTACTTGGTTTTGATATCCTTGTTCACACTGAAAAGCACTTTCCCAAGGAACAGGGGGTTTATCTGAAAGAGACTATTCATTATATGAAGGGGATCACGGACGTTGTCTCTGCATACTAGTTGTTTTTTTTCTGGCAAGAGTAAGTGGCAATTCTAGTTTACAGAAGTGGTTTTGTGGTTGTTTTTTTGAACTGCACAATTGAATGATAAAAGGCAGCAATACTTAACACATCAGTCGGATCGATCACTCTTTTCCCACTTCCCTTTTAACTTAAACCTATTATTTTATCGAGAAAGTTGCAATTACATAGTCAATGCCATTCTATTAATGCCACAACTCAGCAGTGTGCATGGAACAGTTTGATCGTCTTCAGGTTATGGGCTTGGTTTTTTTTGCTGCTGTTGCAGCTTCCCAGTGTTCAAATGCAAATATTTATATACCCAACACTACCTTTAGCCCTAACAGAATATAAAATGTAGCTCGGCAGTTCAAAGATCCAGGAACCAAGCGACTGCTGTTTGTGGCAAGGAGACAAGCAGGAGAAAGTAAGAAGAGAGACTTCCAATCCCCTCACCATCTACAGCAGGGGTCGGCAACGTGCGGCCCGTGGGCTGGATGCGGCACACAAAAACCATTTTACCAGCCCCCGAGCCGCCTGCTTGGCAAGTCCCCCGAGCACTGCGTTAAACCGGCACAGCACAGTGTGGGGACTCGCCAAGCGGTGCCGAAAATCGCACCTGCGCATATACCAGAAACTGTGTCTGCGAATGTCCAGATGCTGAAAATCGCTTCTGCGCAGATGTAATTTTCGGCGTCACGCTGCTCCAGTCCGGCCCACGGATGATCTCTGTGGGAGTGATCCGGCCCATGGCCGGTAAACCTTGCCGATCCCTGATCTACAGCTACCCACTCCCTGCTAGTCTTGCACCAGCTGAGTCTTTCACTGTTAGGCAAGCCAGTGCCAGCAGCTGAAAGCAGCTTTGACCTCTTTGACCTCTGCACCTGCAGCCAGTCTACATCTCCTGGCTGCAGCATCAGCTACAAAGCAGAGACAGGCCCAATGCTACAATTGTTTTAACTGTTTTAAATTTGCATGGGGTTTGCATGTGGCTGGGGAGAGCAGTGGGGGCCCCAGTTGCAGTGGTTCAGGATTCAGGAAGATTTGGTGTGAGAGGTGGGGCAGGCCAGGTAAGGGGCACATGGGACAGGTGGTTAGTGATTGTGCTGTGTGCCAGACCCTCTTCCAACCTGTGTCTCAGCTCCTGCCAACCTAGCAGCTCGAAAGCACGCCAGTGCAAGTAGATAAATAGGTACCGCTGCGGCGGGAAGGTAAATGGCGTTTCTGTGCGCTCTGGTTTCCGTCACTATGTTCCGTTGCGCCAGAAGTGGTTTAGTCATGCTGGCCACATGACCCGGAAAGTTGTCTGCAGACAAACACCGGCTCCCTCGGCCTGAAAGCGAGATGAGCGCCACAACCCCATAGTCGCCTTTGACTGGACTTAACTGTCCAGAAGTCCTTTACTGTTTATCAACCAGCCCTCAGGTCTGTGGCTGCCGTCGAATGCCAACTTGGCTCTGAGTAAGACTTGCCTTATCCACTATCTGATTATGAATGAGGAAGCCAATCGGGTCTGCATCACTGAGACCTAGGATGAAGTTGGTCTCACCCAGCTATGCCCACTCAGTGCAGCATCAACATAGGAAGTGAAGTTGCTTTGGTCTATAGAAATTATCTTTCTCTCCCTCCAGGCTCTCTGTCCAGTTGGGAACATGTGTTCCTGGCCCTGGGCAACTGGGATGGATTAGGGATTCTGTTGGTTTACCGCCCATCTTGCTGCCCAGAAGTCTTCCTGCCTGAGCTGACACAGCCGGTCTCAGAGGTGATATTGAGGACTCCCCGACTGCTGGTTTTGGGAGGGCTTCAACAGCCACGCTGAGGTGATTGGCTCAAGAGCTTTTATTGCAGGGGAAATAACCCAATTGCATGCACAGAACGAGCAATTTTAGTTTTGGAAAGACAGTAAGAATGTTGAATTAAGAGCATTTCCAGTTGGTTAAAAAAAATACAGATTTTCTTCTTGACACTTTAGTGACAATACCTCAACCCATTAGCACTGTAATTCCTGCTTATTATTTCATGCAGCTAAGTAAAGTACCTCTGGCAAAGTTTATTCCACGCAAGCAAATGCTCAGCTCTGCCGTCCACTTATAAACAATCTTGGGTGAAGCATCTTGGGTGAAGTCCAATAATTACTAATGAAACCGGTCGTGCATGGCCCTCTAAAAAAGCAGCTAATTGCCTATGGTGCAAGCAACCTTACCTTAGCCAGTAATTATGAATTACGTTATTTCAGGCTTCAAGACACACCGGGATAGTTTGGACAATCGTATCTCGACTTAATAAGCCAAGATATGAACAGACCTTGTGGCCGCACACAGATCCCTTCATGTGAGGAGGCAAAGCCGTAACGTTCTCAGTTAATTATAATTTCTGATCTGGGAAACTACAGTGGAACCTCGGTTTTCGAGCGCCTCAGAAGCCGAATGTTTCAGAACCTGGACACTGAAAACCTGGAAGTAATTGCTTCAGTTTTCGAATGTGCCTCAGAAGTTGAACGGCTTCCGAGGCGCGCTTCTCAATTTTCGCCATTGAAATTTCTGACAGCCCTTTGCGCCTTGGTTGTCGAACGTTTCGGAAGTCAAATAGTCTTCTGGAACTGATTACGTTCGATAACTGAGGTTCCACTGTATTAAACTTCAAACGGTGGATCAATACACTGGCTATATCAAACCTGTCAACTATAGTTTCCTGGATGGGGTGAAATGGGTAACCAGAGTTAAGCAACCTATTTCTTGGCTTGCTTAACTCATTTCTGCCAACCCTTGTGAACTTATGACCCAAACACTGTCATTATTCTATTACTTCAGAAGATATTCAAAGAAACTACCACAAAATAATTATACACAGTGGTACCTCGGGTTACATACGCTTTAGGTTACATACGCTTCAGGTTACAGACTCTGCTAACCCAGAAATAGTACCTCATGTTAAGAACTTTGCTTCAGGATGAGAACAGAAATTGTGCTCCGGCAGTGGGGGGGCTTCATTAGCCAAAGTGGTGCTTCAGGTTAAGAACAGTTTCAGGTTAAGAACGGACCTCCAGAACAAATTAAGTTCTTAAGCCAAGGTACCACTGTACTACCCTGCGCCACCCTCCTTTTGAAAGGCTCCTATCACATTAGTTCCGAATTTGGTAGTCCTACTACCAAATTCCCCCACATCCATGTCTATATCTTCAAACTTCTGTAAGTCCAAAGTGTTCACATTTCTTACCTTCAATTCACAGTCTTCGTTTACTGCTAGATTTCCAGGTTTTAAGTCCTACAAATATATTTATAAACAAACAAATCTGAGATGAAATTCTCTTCAGGAAGAACACATTTAAAATAAAAATAAAAACCAGTACTTATTTCAATGGAGGGCATTGTTTAGGGCAGGGTGGGGAATGGGTGATTGGCCGATAGGTGTGGTAGACCTATTGACGACTGTTAACGACTGCAGTTGGTCTTACAGGAAAAAGCAAGGGGTGAGATGACCAAAGATAACTTTATCATGTATAATGAGATAAGAATCCAATGTCTCTATTTAGTTGCTGAATTACAACTTATTACCAAACTTAAAACCATGGAGAGACCTGGTCTGAATCATTCATTCCCACCACCCTTCTGAGTAATATCCCTCCCTACCCTCTCACTATATATAAAGGTCTGGTGACTTCTGTTTCAGTGTATCTGAAGAAGTTTGCATACACACGAAAGCTCATACCAAGAACAAACTTAGTTGGTATTGTAATAAAAAAATTAAGGTCTTATATGTATATATAATAAATGTTCATAAATGTACCAACTAAGCACGTACATAGATATGTGGACCACATGTCTGGAGCAGCACAGGAAGACCATCCTGAAATCATTTTGACTCTCAAGCTGACCAAATGTTTTCTCTGCAAGGAGGGAGGGGGTGAGGGAACCTTCCCATTGTCTCAGGTAATCACCATTTCAAGGGAATGGCCGGACTACCAGGAAAGGCAATCAGATAAGGCATTATCAGATAACCTGGCTGACAGGAAAAACAACAACATTCAAATTTCTGTTGTAGACCACCTTTTCTGTGATGTAGGTATGATGTTTGTGGGGGGTGGTCTCGGGTTACACCCCTTCCATGATGTATGTATAATGTATGCAAGGGTGGTCTTGAGCTCCAGGGCAGGGAATTTAAAATGTCTATATAAGGGCAGGTACACCTTTGTTCTGGGTCCTCCTCTGCCCTCCTGCGCGTGAGTGGGGACCCTGCTGCAACAGCTTTAATAAAGTTCAGGCTTACTAGCTGCTTTGCTTCTCAATACTCTCTGGTTGGCCTCTGTTATTTTCTCCTACTGATAGGGAACCCACTTAAGGACTCTATACGGGCTTCTGGATACCCCATAAGGGAAGAAGGGCAGATTTTGTTTGCAACAGTCTCTAAGGTGCTACTGGACATTTTTTTATTTCTTGATTTCTGATATTGTCAGAACTTGAAGTGGAAATTGTCACATATCCAGAAAACAGCCTTATCCTGTAACTAAGGTCAGGGCACATCAAACCTAGATCTAATCTAGGACTAATGCTATTCTAGGCCTGAAATGCCTAGGTTAATGACACAGGTTCAACTTAGGCACCTTTTATTTTATAATACAAGGGTGCATGCTTATAATTTATTATAACACTTCCCAAGAAACCACCTACACACAGCAAGCTTTCCTGTACTTAACAACAGGAATATCACTCCCCACATTGTGATATTTACTCTAAAATGGCAATCATTTCTGATTTAGCTACAAAAGCTTGGCGTTTTAAATAGTATTTTAAGAACATACAGAAGAAGCCAAAACATATCAGATATCCACGGAACAAGAAATGCATATTTTCTTAGCCATAGCAGATAATTATTAAAACCACGTAATAAAACAGTTACTCTTCTTTATAGCTCTTTTTCTTTTTACCATCGATATGATGAAAAATAGCGTGTGAATATGTGTGAACTTTCCCCCCTCTAATGGATGTAACTGTCAAGGGGTTCGTTCTGGAATTAGCCATGCTTAGAGTAGACCCATTGAAAGCAGTGGAACTTAAGTTCTTCATGATTAGCTTAAGTCCCACGGATTTCAGTGGCTGTACTCTTAAGCCTGAGTTGGGATGCAACCCATTAATTGTATTTTGTTAATCAGAAACAATCCTTTCATTTTAGCAGTTGCGGAACAGATTTTGTAATCAAGATCAAGGCAAACATTAAGTTAACATTGCGCTGACACACTAGGTGTTTGTTTCGTAAATCATTCTCATGCCTTTGGCTTGCTTCTGTGAGAGAGCCATCTAAAACTACAGAACAGAAAAACAGCAACCCGGAAATGAGATTCTTTACTTACCCGATGAATTATGCCTGACGAATGGATATACTGCAAAAAAACAAAATTGCACTTTATTTATCGGACATTGATAAACATAGATCACACTGAAAAGGTTTGTGATGCTATATGACTTTAAATTCTGACCAACGGAAACTAGAAACTACTGCTGATTTTGCCTGCCAGTAAAGTTTACTTTATTAATCACATTTATATTTCTCCTACAACGATCTCCAACATGATTTCTGCCCCTGCCAACCACGGTCTTCTCAAAGCTGTGAGTTGTTCAGTTTTACAAATACATAAAAAAGTGTGAGTGAGCTACTTTACATAAACACGTTGTCATTTTATGAAACTGTAAGAATGTCATTGGCTGAGTTCACATGTGACACTCAGCCAAACCATGGCTTAGCATGAATGTGTGGTCTCCCGGGAAGAGGCTCCAACTGCTCTGGTCCTGCTACACTAAACCAAGGTTTGACTTATCAAGCTGTCCAAATAGAAGAGGGACTATCATAAGAGGAAATGTTTTCAACATATATAATTGTTATTGTGACTTTTTATATTGGATCAAATTGTTACTATTAATGTTTGATGTTTTATTATTATTTTTATATGTGTTGGAAGCCGCCCAGAGTGGCTGGGGCAACCCAGCCAGATGTGTGGGTATAAATATATTAATATTATTATTAATCTCAAAGATCAGTCTGAAGGTGCATATAGTGCATCAACCTAAGTATGCCTGCATCTGTTCAGTGGCTAAACTTGCTGGAGGACTTGATGTCATTGCCCTGAGCTTTACAGAAGAAAAGCAGGATTTGCTAATTTATTGCATAAATTTAAGCCGTGTCAAGATCTAAGAAAAAGAGAGGGCTCAGGTTGATTTCTTCGTTTAATTATGTTTTCTTTTTCTACTTTTAATCACACAAGGTTGCACAGCTTAATGCTACAAAATCACCCTTCCTACTTAATTACTATATAAATAATCTCATCCCTGATATGGCACCCCCCTTTTTTGCCCCCACCCCTGGGAATCATCAATTCTGCTCTACGCCGATGATTTAGTTTTAGAATTAAATCTCAGGAGGATGCAGGTTAAATTTTGTCAACTGTGTAAAAAAAAAGAGCATCTAAAAATTAACTACGATAAAACCCAAGGTCATTGTATTTGGCAAGAGGACTACCAAGTCCAGGTGAACTCTAGACAGTCACACCCTAGAGCAAGTACCCAGATTTAAATATCTAGGATTACTTATTGATGAGAAGTCATCATGGAAACCCCATCTGGAAGCAATTAAGCTAATATCTGGCTGTTCTACTGGAAAGTTATATAGGTTCTTCCATTCAAATAATGGGCAACTAATCAACCCAGCTATTAAGAGTTTTGTCTCTAAAATCGTCGTCCAAGTGCTCTATGGGGCTGAGATATGGGGAACTGGTGTTAAATCTAAAACAGAGGTCCCACAAAATAAATTTATGAAGCAGATTTGGGGACTTCCCTGCAGGACACTGGCAGAGTTGAGTTGGGCCTCCCATCGCTTGCAGCCAGAATTGATCAAGCCCAGGGGTGCCCAAACTTTTTTCAAAGAGGGCCAGATTTGATGAAGTGAACATAGGTCCAACCAAAGCTTTTTTTAGGATTGAAGTTGTTGAGCTTTCTTTAGGATTTGACCCCAATAAATAAACTGCCACAGGGGCCGGATAAAACCAGATTAGGCCTCCAAAATGGACTTTGGACATGCCTGATCCTGATCTTGCCCATCTGAGATACTGGCACAGGCTAAATACCTTTAATGATCATATTCTTACTAAGCTCTGCTGGTTAGAGCAACTAAGGACAGGGGGCTAGGCACAAAAGTGCCAAGAGAAGGTTAGGGCATATAATCTTCAAATGGAGAACTACTTGTGTAGTCAGTGTGCTATAGTGGTTAAGAGCGGTGGACTCGTAATCTGGTGAACCGGGTTCACGTTTCTGCTCCTCCACATGCAGCTGCTGGGTGACCTTGGGTTAGGCACACTTCTCAAAGTCTCTCAGCCTCACTCACCTCACAGAGTGTTTGTTGTGGGGGAGGAAGGGGAAGGAGAATGTTAGCTGCTTTTTGACTCCTTAGGGTAGTGATAAAGCGGGATATCAAACCCAAAACTCTTCTTCTCTTCTTAGCCCACGTGACCTTAGAAACTGGATTTTTGACCAGGATCCCAACCAAGCCAGAGCATCCATCACTGCTGCCTGTTACTGTACTTGGTACCCCCAAATTAAGACCAGTCACTCAAGGCCCCGTTGCCATGAGACTCTGACCTTCCCACAACTACGCAGGGCCTTTGTAGAACAGGATGCCCTCAGCATATATAGAGGGGAGATATCGGGGAATGCCCCATATGGATCGTATATATGGATGCAATCAGGTAGAAGACATTACACACTATCTGCTGATTTGCCCCCTGTATACAACGCCCAGAGAGATTTTTTGTATCCCCAATTCTTAATCGGCTCCCAGGTCGATCCGCACAGGAAGTGACAGTCGAACCCCTAGCAGATAAACATCTATATATTACACAGCCGGGAGCCAAATTTGCGCTGGTAGCCAAGAAGCTCCGTTCCAGCTATGTGAATGCACTCCAATCTCAATTTCTAATGCTGTAAATTTCTTTTTATGTTGTAAAGTGATACAGGTTATGTTGTATGATTTTAGAGGAAAGCTTTCCTTTTATTCTCTGTCGCCTTCAGCTAGATACAATAAAACTGATGGATGACCGAATGCTACAAAATCCGTCATCCTAGCTGCATGAAGTTCTAGAGAATACCTTTTGCGTGTCTTCTTTTTCTCAAGGGAAGGGCTGCCAGATTTACCATATAGAGCAGAGCTTTTGTGGCTAAGTTGCTCCGAAGACAGAATTGGAGGAGGGGCCAGTCTTCCAGACCCAGTGCTGTGAGAACACATGCCTTGCCCTCCAGAAAGCCTTCTACAGCTAACTCCAAGTATGATATCTATTTGCCGCAAACAGATGCTATTCTTGTATATCAACACAGACAGGAAACCACGGCCTTCCAAATTAGCACTGTTTAAAAAGCCAATTTTATTATTAGGCTGTCTGTCAGTACGCTTTTTATTATGTTTTTATCATTGATGTTCTGTAATGTGTTTTTAATGTTGTACACTGCCCTGGGATCTCTTGATAAAGGGTGGTATATTAATTGTAATAATAATAATAATAATAATAATAATAATAATAATAATAATAATAATACCCCATCCATCTGGCTAGGTTTCCCCAGCCACTCTGGGCAGCTCCCAACAGAATATTAACAATGATAATAAAAAAGCGATAAAACATTGAAAACTTCCCTAAACAGGGCTGCCTTCAGATATCGTCTAAAAGTCAGATAGTTGTTTATTTCCTTGGAATCTGATGGGAGGGCGTTCCACAGGGCGGGCGCCACTACCAAGAAGGCCCTCTGCCTGGTTCCCTGTAACATGGCTTCTTGCAGTGAGGGAACCACCAGAAGGCCCTTGGAGCTGGACCTCAGGTGAACAATGGGGGTGGAGACGCTCCTTCAGGTATACTTCAGGTAAATAACAACAGCAACAACAAACAGCAATCATAACAATAGTGCAGGCAACAACACAGGTCTTTGCAGGTGATGTTGATCAGCTGGTTGTCAGTGCTAGCAAAGCCCTGTGCCTTTGCAAATCCTACAGTGATTGTCAGCACAAGCACACCATATATCAGCTGGAAAGTGGCACCTGCATCTTTGCCTGCCCCATAAGGTAAAGGTAAAGGGACCCCTGACCATTCGGTCCAGTCATGACCGACTCTGGGGTTGCAGAGTTCACCTCACTTTATTGGCCGAGGGAGCCGGCATACAGCTTCCGGGTCATGTGGCCAGCATGACTAAGCCGCTTTTGGCAAACCAGAGCAGCACACAGAAACATTGTTTACCTTCCCACCAGAGCAGTACCTATTTATCTACTTGCACTTTGACATGCTTTCGAACTGCTAGGTTGGCAGGAGCAGGAACCGAGCAACGGGAGCTCACCCCGTCGCGGGGATTCGAACTGCCAACCTTCTGATCAGCAAGTCCTAGGCTCTGTGGTTTAACCCACAGCGCCACCCGCGTCCCTGCCTGCCCCATACCCAACCTCATATACAATAGAAGCAGACCAGAGAAAAATAAAATAAATGAGAGAGACTATTGGTGAGCTTTTCTGTAACATACTTCTCTACCTGGATTATTTTTCTGGTTTTGCCTTACAGATGGCTGTTGTTGCGGCTGCAATTACTGCTCAGTGTTCCCCCCACACACATTCAGCCATATGTATCTTAATCTTTATTTCTTTGAGGCTCTTGTCCGGGGCCTAGGCAAACCTCTAAGGTTCTATTAAGGGTGTATGTCCCTAACATATCAAAGAGACCTTTTGTAGCGGCAGCAGCAGAAGAAAAATCTTATCACGGGCTCATGGAGTCATATAGCAGGAGAGAGTTGCAAAGGAAATACTTCTAAGTAATTGGAGTATCGTAATGGCCTAAGAAGAAACAGGAAAAAATAGGAATTTCCTGCCAGCAGCCAACTCCCTCTTCTGAGAAACAAATACGTTCCAATTAGGGTACGCCTTCTCCTAAATGTCCCTGTTATGCAGAACTAATAAAACACATCTGCACTCAGTGAATATACCCAGAGAAAGTTCTGTCTATAATCCTAAATGCATTTATTTGCAAGGAAGTTAATTCTACCTAAGCCCAGAAGCACTTATTTTTGAATAAACGTTTAGCTTGGACTTTTAAGCATTAGACCTCGAAATCAACAAAATATAAGCCAATTTGAAAGGAGTGAGGACTGCTTAGGCACCAGTCCACAACTCTCTCGTTGATCTGAAGGTGAATATTCTTAAGGAGTCCAAGCTCTGTGTGCCACGTTCAAATCAAGAACTGCACTTCGGAGCGAGAGTTGCAGGTTACTGCCGGAGCAAGCCTCACTCATTTAATGTCGAAGTACTATAGAGGCTCCTCAACTTCCCCAGAATTTTGCACAGTTAAGAAAGTTCACATGAGAAAAAGATTCCTATTCTTCCCTTCCCGATCGATACAAAAACCTGAACAACATGGGATGGGGCGTATTAATGGGGACTGCTGGGGAAGGGGGAAATTGCTCAAAAATGCGCTTGGATCCTAAGGGAAGTTAAACTGAAGGATGTTCATGGAAGAAAGGTTTCTTGGGCGTTCCTCCCCACTGCAAACTATTCCACATTGTTCAGGCAAGGTCCCCAGCATCTCCATAGGCCTTGTAGAAGGATTCACTGGTAAAAACATAAAAGTAAAGGACCCCTGGATGGTTAAGTCCAGGCAAAGGTGACTATCTCGCTTTCAGGCTGAGAGAGCCAGCGTTTGTCCACAGACAGATTTCCAGGGTCACGTGGCCAGCAGGACTAAACCGATTCTGGTACAACGTGACGGAAACCAGGGCGCATGGAAACGCTGCTTACCTTCCTGTCGCAGCAGTACCTATTTATCTACTTGCACTGGCATGCTTTCAAACTGCTAGGTTGGCAGGAGCTGGGACAGAGCAATGGGAGCTCACCCTGTCGCGGGGATTTGAACTGCTGACCTTCTGATTGGCAAGCCCAAGAGGCTCAGTGGTTTAGACCACAGCGCCACCCGCAAATGGGAAGGAGGCAACGGGGAACTTTCCTTCCATAAGCTTCCTTATCTTAGGCTACAAGCCAATATCCATGAGGTAAAAGTGCCGAGGAAACAATTCAACAGAGAGAGGCTATATTGCTTTGCTATTCTTACCAAGAACCCGCATTTGGGACTCATTCACACAGAGAAGCAGCGGTGTAAATTGCCGCTTTAAATGCTCTTGTTTTGTGCATGGTGGTTTGGGCTGTTTCCAGGAGGGGTATGCAAACTAGGCCTGAGATAAGAAGCAACTGCCTGCAATCAAAAGCAGCATGCGAGTTGATAAGCCTCCCGCAAAATCATGTCAAAACAGAAATGCACACACAGCATTTTGAGCTAAACAATAGCTCAAAGGTGAACCAAGGACAGTGTTAAGTGGGCTTTGTGTGATTGCTGATCAGGCACAGAAATGTCCCTCAAGGTAGATAATCTCCTTACTGATTTCCCCCCTAGATAACTATGTTTGTTTAGGTTGAACACAAAACCAGACAACAGTTTGGACATTTAATGATGTGTGTGGAAAGCAAGGAACCAATGGCTACATTATAAGCTCACTGTGCCTCCATGTGAAGTGGATTTAATAAGTCACTGACATGTAAGTCTATACAGAAAACATCTGGAATTGGAAGTAGCGTTTGTACAGGTCACGTTTCACTGCTCTGATGTGGTGCAAATATTCCCAATAAAACTAAACGCAGTACAAAAGTGTTAAAAGCTAGACGTTAAGAGTTAACGTCTCTTAGTTGGGAATTGCGTCCTGAGGACTTTGTCTATTCTGTTAGTCACGAAAAGTAGAGGACCTTTCTTTTCCTTTTCATTTGCAAGGTTGTTTGACATGTTTTGCACAACTGCACAATTATGTTTTTCTTCTACTCAATTTAGCACATTCTGTGTAGATCCAAGATACATTTAGAATTCAAATGGAGATAGCGGCTAGACTTGTACTCGTAATCTACACCAAACAAGGAAACAAATATTTTGGTAAGAGACAGGCCGCTATAGGGTTTTCATCAGAGGATGAATAACATGCCCTATGAACAATGAAGGCAATCATTTCTAGTGCAGGTATCTGAAGAAGTGTGCATGCACACAAAAGCTCATACCAATAACAAACTTAGTTGGTCTCTAAGGTGCTACTGGAAGGAATTTTTTTATTTTGTTTCGACTATGGCAGACCAACAGTTACCTACCTGTAACTATTTCTATTGCAGGGTATAGAAGAATTGTGGCAACCAGACAAACTATTTATTTCCCCCTTCCTTATAGTGATTCCTTCGTCTCTGATGCCTCACTGAAACTGAAATGCTTAAAAAATATATATTCTAGGCTGCCTGAATAACTTTATCTTCTTGCTATGTGATGCTTTTCTGCCTTCGTTTCTTACTGAGATAAAGGGCCAGTTCAGACAAACGTGAGAGACTGTGTAAGGCAGGGAAGCTGCATTGCATTTTCTCACCCACCAGGCAAGAGTGTCCTGCCTCCGAACCCATTGTGTAAGGCCCTAATAGCATGGCTGATTCCTAGACTGCACCTTTTTTAAAAAGAAAGAAAGAAAAGCAGCAAGAGAAACAGGCAAATAAACAGTAAAACACACTAGCTGTGCAATTCTATACATAGCTTTCTACTCATATGTAAGTTCCATTATGTTCAACAGTGCTCACTCTCAGCTAATTAACTACAGTGGTACCTCAGGTTAAATACTTAATTCGTTTCGGAGGTCCGTTCTTAACCTGAAACTGTTCTTAACCTGAAGCACCACTTTAGCTAATGGGGCCTCCTGCTGCTGCTGCACCGCCGGAGCACGATTTCTGTTCTCATCCTGAAGCAAAGTTCTTAACCTGAAGCACTATTTCTGGTTTAGCAGAGTCTGTGACCTGAAGCGTATGTAACCTGAAGCGTATGTAACCCAAGGTACCACTGTACAAAGGATGCAGGTGGCACTGTGGTTTAAACCACGAGCCTCTTGGGCTTGCCAATCAGAAGGTCGGCGGTTCGAATCCCCGCGATGGGGTGAGCTCCCATTGCTCTGTCCCAGCTCTTGCCAACCTAGCAGTTCGAAAGCATACCAGCGCAAGCAGATAAATAGGTACAGCTGTGGCAGGATGGTAAACGGTGTTTCCGTGCGCTCTGGTTTCCGTCACGGTGTTCCGTTGCACCAGAAGCGGTTTAGTCATGCTGGCCACCTGACCCGGAAAGCTTTCTGTGGACAAATGCTGGCTCCCTTGGCCTGAAAGTGAGATGAGCACCGCACCCCACAGTCGCCTTTGACTGGACTTAACCATCCAGGGGTCCTTTACCTTTTTAAATTAAATACAGGACTGCAGCCTATATCTGGACTCAGAAGTACTAAGTTGGATTCAAGGTATTGAATATGCCAACAGTCCAACAAAACTAAGGGATATATCTGATCACAAGACACACTTTATTCTTAATCCTTCACTCTTGTCATTTCCATCTAGCAGGCAAACTACAGATTTCTCTTTGTTGTCTTTTTTACATGGTTTTTTTAAAAAAGGAATCCATTTGCCATTAATATTAACACCCCATTTCCTCTCTTTTGGCATGCCCTTTTCACTCAGTTATTCAAACTTTGTAGGCCAGCTCTCTTGCTCTCAGGATGGATACAAATACAACAGTAAGAACCCTGGGTTTTAGCCAATAAATCTAGGTCAAGATGCAGTCTGCAATCACATTTCACTTAGGACGAGACTTTTTTTTTCTGAAGCATGCCATGGTAATAAGATTAGACAGCATGCGTTTTAAAGTGGGCCCTGCCCTTTCACAATGGAATCAAAAGTCAGTAATAATATAATGTTTCTGTCAAGCGGGGAGGAGCAAGCCAAGTGATCCAATAGTGCCCATGACCAACCCTCTAAAAGATACAGTTGAGGAAGAATAAGGACTAAATTCAGAGACGTGGGTGGCGCTGTGGGTTAAACCACAGAGCCTAGGGCTTGCAGATCAGAAGGTTGGCGGTTCGAATCCCTGTGACAGGGTGAGCTCCCGTTGCTCAGTCCTTGCTCCTGCCAACCTAGCAGTTCGAAAGCACAAAGTGCAAGTAGATAAATAGGTACCGCTCCGGCGGGAAGGTAAACGGCGTTTCCATGCGCTGCTCTGGTTTGCCAGAAACGGCTTAGTCATGCTGGCCACATGACCTGGAAGCTGTATGCTGGCTCCCTCAGCCATTACAGCAAGATGAGCACCGCAACCCCAGAGTCGACCACGACTGGACCTAATGGTCAGGGGTCCCTTTACCTTTAAGGACTAAATTCATTCCTGTGCTATGTCTTCCAAATAGCTGATGGGTGAACATGGAATTTATTTTATGGGGCTACACTCATACAGCTCTAGGTACCTATTTATTAGGGGTCCATATTCAGAAACCTGTCTCCACAGCTGAACTGCAGTAACTGTAATTCTAAGGAAAGAAGTACAGTTTAAATTTGATGCTCCGAACCTGCACGTCAAATCAGTAGATTGGCATGAAAGACAGGGTCTCTTCTGTGGTGCCTCTCCAGATTGTGGACCTCTTTCCCTATTGGGCTGTAAAAGGCCCAACATTATAAGCTTTTAAAAAAATGCATTTGTTTCAGGTTGCCTTAAGATCTTATAGCGATGCTGGCTTAAGTTACTGAGCCATTTTAAAAATGCTTTTAGTGCTATGTCTTAATTACTGGAGTCTAAGTTGCTGTTTAAGGTGTGATATGTTGCTGTTTTAAAATGGCTTGCTTTTAAGAGCATTTTATGTCAGCTGGGAAAACTGCACTCTAAAAGAGGACCTATAAATATGTCTAGAAATAAATATGAGGAAAACTTGTTCACCGATTCAAATGTAACACTATTGCACGAGCATTAGGTAGATTCCCACACAACTAGGGCTTGCAGACCACTTCAAACCTTGAATTTCCCTCCAATTTGCAATCCTGGCTAGTTAGTACCAGTTCAGATGTGACACTATACCAGCCTCTCCCCGCCCCCTGACCAGATGTTCAGAGCTGATGGTAGCTATAGTCTAGTGCAGGCTTCCCCAAACTCGGCCCTCCAGCTGTTTTGGGGCTACAGTTCCCATCATCCCTGACCACTGGTCCTGTTAGCTAGGGATGATGGGAGTTGTAGTCCCCAAACAGCTGGAGGGCCGAGTTTGGGGGTGCCAGGTCTAGTGATATCTGAAGAGAAATAGATTGGGAAGAATGCGCTACACCATAGCTAACTAGACCATGAAAGGAATTGGGAATTTGTGTGTGAAGGAGCTTGCAGCCCAATCCCAATTTCCTAACCACAAGATCTTAGGAAAAGTCTAGTGTATATATATAAAAAAAAAAAAACGGGGAGAGAGAGAGGGGGATGAGGGGGGAGAGAAATCTAACCTTTAGGCCCTTTAACATTTGATAGACCAGGAACTGGATTCTGTCTTCAGTTAGTTTCTCATGCTTCATTATTTTACTCAAGTCTGTTCCCATAAACGGCATGACAAGGTAGCTAAAAAAAAAAAGAAAAGAAATCATTTTGCTTGACAAAACAACACACCAATTCAAATAAAAACATTAATATTACAAAACAATCATTTCTGAGAATTACTTAGGTGCTATTTTGCAAGCTTGTGTTTAAGGCAAGATTTATTTAACCAAACACCGGAATCAGTTTATGGTTTCAAAAAACGACTGTAAACATGCCGCTTGCAGTCAAGCAAGAAATACTGACTGGTAGTTAATGCCATTAGTTGCCAGACACAATTTTATATTAGACATTAAATGATAAAATTGGATTGGTTCAATACAATTATAAGGGCTTCCATAATGCTTTGGATCAAAATCTCCCTTAGCTTTAGATCTCACACTGACTTGCAACCTACTCATATAGATGTTTACTAAATTCCACTGAATTTAATGGCACTTACTCAATAATAAACATGTATAAAATGATGTGATGGCAGTGCCTTAGGCTGTGATGGAAATTCCACCCTATACTCTTCAATTATTCAAGTTTCAAAGTGGGAGCAATGCAATTCATACGAAGTGACTAAATAGGCAGAATGGGAGGTGGAAAAGCCGGAACATTTCGTCTATATTTAGTGCAAAGGAAGCAAACAAAGCTCCCTCATCAATAACTCAGATACGCACGGAACCAAGGTTAATAATCTTCAGAGTGTGTGGGTAATCTTGAATAATGAAAACATAGATGTGTGCTCACCCCGCGATTTTATTATAGCTAATTTGCTGAAAGCTCATGAATATTTCAAAGCCAATTGGAGATAGCTCGCTAATTGCTCCTAGAACATACAGGTAGTTAACGAGAGTAGCTTGCTGGAGCTGCATTCTGTGTGCAGGCTTTTAAACAAAAGCTTGCGGTTTGCACTTAAGAAGAAAATGGGAGAAACCTGTACACCAGCTCATCTATGTATACCAAAAGCAGAGAACCAGGTGTAGCCCCCATGCCACCCTGTTCTCTCTATCTGCGTCATACATAGGTCTGCCTTTGAAGACGGTTAGGAAACTTCAGCTGGCGCAGAATTCGGCAGCCAGGTTGCTCACCGGAGCAAAATGGTTTGAGCATATTATATGGATCCTGGTCCGACTGCACTGGCTACCAATTAGTTTCCGGGCCCAGTTCAAAGAGCTTGTTTTGACCCATAAAGCCTTAAATGGCCCAGGACCGCAAGACCTCAAGGACCATCTCTTTCCATATGAACCTACCTGGACCCTGAGATGACCTTCTGAGGCCCTCCTTTGTGCGCCTCCTCCTTGAGAGGTCCGGAGGGTGGCAACATGAGAACGGGGCCTTCTCTGCAGTGGCTCCCCATCTGTGGAATGCTCTCCCCAGGGAAGTTTGCCTGGTGCCTTCATTTTACAACTTTAGGCGCCAGGCAAAAACGTTCCTTTTTAACCAGGCCTTTGGTTGATCTGTTTGACATCCTATACCCTTTTAAAAAAAATGGGGGGCCCTATTGGGTTGTTTTTATTTTTATTATGACTTTTGTGGTTTTATATCTTGATTTCAGTGGGACACGGATGGCGCTGTGGGTTAAACCACAGAGCCTAGGACTTCCCGATCAGAAGGTCGGCAATTCGAATCCCCATGACGGGGTGAGCTCTCGTTGCTCGGTCCCTGCTCCTGCCCACCTACCAGTTCAAAAGCACGTCAAAGGGCATGTAGATAAATAGGTACCGCTCCGGCGGGAAGGTAAACGGTGTTTCCATGTGCTGCTCTGGTTCGCCAGAAGCGGCTTAGTCATGCTGGCCACATGACCTGGAAGCTGTATGCCGGCTCCCTCGGCCAATAAAGCGAGATGAGCGCCGCAACCCCAGAGTCGGTCATGACTGGACTTAATGGTCAGGGGTCCCTTTACCCTTTACTATCTCTATTTGAAAGGTCATGTTCTCTAATACAGTCATACCTCCACTTACATAACCCTCTGGTTACGTAAACTTCGGGATACGTAAGCGACAAACCCGGAAGTATTTTACCAGGTTTTGCTGCATGTGCATACGCAGAAGCAGTCCTCCGGTTGCGAAAACCTCGGGATCCGGCCGGACCTCCGGAACGGATCCTGTCCGCAACCAGAGGTACCGCTGTAATGCAGTGGAGCTGAAATTCGTCTACCAGCTGGAATAGCAGACAGAAGTAACATACTTCCACTTATTCAAAGTAAGCTTACTCTTGACTCGTGAGAAACGCCAATATACTTTTTAATGTAAAAATCTGGTCAGCTAACACACCTTACGAGTCCTTAACATGACAAATATTAGTACATACTTGCGTGGAAAGGTAGTTGCCATGGTGCTCCTGCTAATGCATAAATCAGGCCTAGCTGTTTTTACTTAGGGAAGACAGTAATTCTACAGATACACTTTGAAGCAAATTAAATAAGAATGTAGCTTTTATATCACAGTGACTGCCAAAGGGCCACAAAGCAACCAGTCCTCTTAGAACCTAAATACAAATATTTATATATCATCCAAACTTTTCAAGAGAATTGTAAACTTACAAGTCATTAAATTTATCCAGCGACACATCTGGTGTGAAGACATCTAGTAGTCCAATTACCTATGAAAGGGGGAGGGGAATAATTAAAAACCCTGGCATTTAACAATCACAAAAAGGGATGGATGAGAAGGTATAATAATAATAATAATATAACCCTATGCAAGTTATTATTCACAAGAGAAATGCTGAAATAAATGGTGGCACAGTGGTACCTTGGTTCTCAAACACCTTGGTACTCAAACAACTTGGAACCCAAACACTGCAAAACCGGAAGTAAGTGTTGCGGTTTGCAAACTCTTTTCGGAAGCCGAACGTGCTCTGTTTTGAGTGTTACACTTCCGATTTGAGAGCCACACTTCCGATTTGAGTGTTACACTGAGGTCTGTCTGTTTTTGATATTTATTTTGCGTTCTTGTTTTTGCAGCTCTTTTGTTTTTGTGTGGAACGCAGTTCAGCGACTGAATGATTGATTGTGTGGCTGCAGTACATTGTTAATTTCTTTCATTTTATGGATCAATGGTCTCATTAGATAGTAAAAATCATGTTAAATTGCTGTTTTAGGGGTTGTTTTCAAAAGTCTGGAACAGATCAATCCATTTTGCATTACTTTCTATGGGAAAGCGTGCTTTGGTTTTGGAACGCTTTGGTTTTGGAACGGACTTCCGGAACGGATTAAATTTGAGAACCAAGGTACCACTGTATACCAGTAATTCTATATGTAACAGATATAGAGGGCTGGATCCCAACAACCCAGAACAAGTTGTGATTGCAGAATGGAGGTTTCTACCTCCTCACCATAGTTCCCCAACAACCTGAGGCTTGAGGGGCACTCAAGACTAGTGTGGTAGTAGCATAGGATATGTTTGGTTTAGTATTATGTGAGCAAGGCTCATTCTTTTCGGCTGCTGTTTCCCTTCTCCTCTTCTGTTGTAGTTATGAGACCAATGGGAGACTTTCAATTTAGTATTATGTTCTAATGCAGATAAGCCGCAGTTATTGTTAACTATAGTTTACTGAAACAAATAAACTTCAAATTGTGATATATGAAGCTGGCTTGTTTCAAGAAACTGTAATTAAGATGAACCACAATTCAGGGTTTGAGTATAACACTAAAATTGTGGTTAATTGAAAAATAAAGCAAAAACCGCCAGTCTCCCCCTTGCAGAATCATTGCTGGAGGAGATGGGAACGAACAACAGCAAGGCTCATTCATGTAGTACTAAATGGTTTAGCACTTTAGCCAAACCAGGACACTATAACCCATGATCTCTGATTATTTTTGATCCATTACATAGCTGGTGGGAAGAGAAAGAAGACTGTACTTCACTGAAGAGGCACAGTAAAAACACCCGCTTTTCCTAAAATGAAACTGCTGCATTTGAGAGCTATATATATATATGTTGTTTACTACTGCTTGACAAAGCTTATCTGAAAACCAACGCAGTATATTTTTATACAGCAAATGTATTTTGAAGCAAGTTGTGCTATGTCAACTGCACTCTCAGATTCTGAATGAACTGAAACATAATGAGAGCATCTCTCTGATGTTTTACGGATCTCATCTTTTGATGTTATGCATCAAAAACCACAGATCAGTGAAGCCAAGTTGCCTTGGCAGACATGGAATATCATCAATAGTTTTTGCCTTACCAAAACCACTCCAACTTGCACATTTTAAATTTCACAACATGTTGTGTTTCTACAGTGCTGCTTACAAAAACATTTAGAGACGGGCATACACAAAATGTTATCTGTATTGCCCTCATTTGTATGGCACTGTATGCATCACTACAACCACTTATTTCAAATTTTCTTGACCTCAGCAATCCAATTATATAGTCACTTTTGCTCCCAAATAGCTTTCATTGGCTGCAATTTTCATTCCGTTAGTCAGCAGAATGATCATAAATTTTCTTGCCACGTCCCCATTTCCTGTTGACTCTGCCTACAGGAATCCTAGAAAACCTATTGCATGTTGATATTAAGAGAAAATAGGATTATAATGACGAGTCTCAGTATCCCCATTCATGTGGTTCATCCTGCTCACTCACAGACACTGTTTGCTAGCAATAATCCCTAAGGGTCATTATTTTGCTGTGGTTCTTTCCCCCCCTCAGCTAATATCTCTTTTTTCCTAGATCTGCCCAGGTTGCTGCTTTTCCAGTGCATAATCCTGACAAGATACAATTCATTTCTTTACTGGAAACAGTGTCTTGTTTATTAACAATTTTAACAGAGTTTGGGGTTTTTTTTGTAACAGTGTGGTATTCTCATTGTTGTTTTGTGCACAAACATTTGAATTATACATTTAAATAATCCTGGGAAATGTAGCTTCTAAGAGTTGCTAGGAGACCCTTATTTCCCTCACAGAGCTCCGATTTCCAAATTCATTTGACAATTCCTCTTCCCAGGAAACTCCAATAATAATAATTTTTTTAATTATTATTTCTTGTGCCCTGCCCATCTGCCTGGGTTGCCCCAGACACTCTGGGCGGCTTCCAATGAACATAAAAGCATAATAAAACTAACATTTTTTTTAAAAAAAACTTCCCTATGTAGAGATGCCTTCAGATGTCTTCTATTTATCTCCTTGAAATCTGGTGGGAGGGAGTTCCACAGAGCGGGCGCCACTACCGAGAAGACCTTCTGCCTGCTTCCCTGTAACTCAGGCATAGGCAAACTCGGCCCTCCAGATGTTTTGGGACTACAACTCCCATCATCCCTAGCTAACAGGACCAGTGGTCAGGGATGATGAGAATTGTAGTCCCAAAACATCTGGAGGGCCAAGTTTGCCTATGCCTGCTGTAACCTCACTTGTCGCAGTGAGGGAACTGCCAGAAGGCCCTCGGAGCTGGACCTCAGTATCAGGGCTGAATGATGGGGTGGAGATGCTCCTTCAGGTATACTGGGCTGAGGCCGTTTAGGGAGAATTCCCTTGGGAGAAGTGTAGCTCCGTGAGGGAAATAGGAGTTACCTAACAACTCTCAACACCCTTAACTATTTACACTTTCCAGGACTGTTTTGGGGAAAACCATGCATGTTGAAAGTGGTATGAAACTGCTTTAAATGCAGATGGGGGTCATTTTCCCCGTTGTACAATGTTGTACAATGCTGTACTCCACAGAGTAATCTACTTGTTAATCAGTACCTGACGAGACCCCAAACCTAAACAGCTTGAAGATACAGTATTTATCAGTAACATCATCAATAAAAAGCCTCGTTAAACATTATATGACAGAAAGTTAATTGAACAACTCTTTTCCAATATTTAGGATAAGAAATCAGGTACCAATCCTATGGATGCTTAGTTTGGGATAAGTCACTTTGCTTATCCCAAGCAAATCTGCCAAGAACAAGAATTTTAGTAATACAGAAGTATATTCAGTATACTTCTGGACTGAAATCACTGTTTTAAATGAGTTTGTATTTTAAATCCTAACAAAAATTGTGGTATTAATTTACTTTACTCCCTTCTTCCTTTACATTAATTCTACGTTATCTTTAACATTCCATCTCCATCCCTTTCAAAACACAGTGTCTGTTCACATATGATATTTCCCCCACCTAAAGGTAATCTCCAGATGGGGCAAAAAAACATGTGCACAGACTAATATACTCATACATCTTCTGTCAGCATTTGCGCTGACCTCTTCCTCCTAGTGTGCTCTTACGATACCGCTTATCTCTCTTGAGATTTCAAGACTGTCGAAATATCAACTTAAATTTAACTCACAATCCTTCTGCTAAAGCTCTTACCTTCTTCTTTTGCTCTCGAAGGTGGACCACAAATTACATTTTTATCCTTATCTTGACGCTTCTGCGCATGCTCTCACATTGATAAATATAAAGAGCACCATGGTCACAGGCTGCCAGTCCCATGCGTAAGATTTCAGCCTTTAGGAAGTTCAAGAAAGAAATGTTTCCCATTCCCGCCCTCCACCTCCATATTTTTAGGTGGCCCCCACTCAACTTCCCAGAGAGGATCTTCATGGAATGCTTTGGGGTCCAGGGGTGAGGAGGAGATCGGAAACACTACTATTGTGAACTTTTTGGATTTAACTTATCAGGACTACACGGGAGTAAGCTTGATTGAACTCAATGGGCCTTTCTCGGTAAATTTGTTTAGGATCACACTTTCACAGACATCTGAAGGCTTAGAAGACATCTGAAGGCAGCCCTGTTTAGGGAAGCTTTTAATGTTTAACAGACTATTGTATTTTAATATTTTGTTGGAAGCTGCCCAGAGTGGCTGGGGAAACCCAGCCAGATGGGCGGGTAATTAATAAATAAATAAATAAATAAATAAATAAATAAAAATAATAATAATTATTATTACTACTATTATTATTATTACGATCCAAGCTGCTGTACCCAGAGACAGCTGGGGCTGCTTGCATATAGAAAGCAATTTATTGTGTGAACTGCCCTTAATATTACTGTGATGATATATTCACATATATTACACTCACTTGTAACAGTTAAGTATATTTTGCATTATGATAATTGCACAACATAGAAGACTGTTGCAAACAGCTGCTAATAAGAGTTTAATTAAAGTTGCAAACGATAACAATAGTCAAGTCTGAAACAAAACAAAGGACACATTGACTGATATAATGGCAGGATTATATGAAGAAAACATTATGCATATGCACTCATATGCATAAACTAAGAGGCATGAGGTTGGCCGGGATAGGAACAGCAATTTCTGGACATATAATATTGGCATCTTGACATTATTATTATTATTATTATTATTATTATTATTATTATTATTATTTGCATACTTGCAAATGTGTTTTAATCCTTTGTTTACCATGGATTTTAATTATCTTTTGAATGTTTTCATCTTTTGACTGTTTTAGCTTCAATGTTCTTTTTGTTTTTTGAAAGCCGCTCATAGGTTTTATTACAATCATGCGGCAGGCCGAGAAATAAAATTACAGTGGTGCCTCGCAAGACGAAAAGAATCCGTTCCGCGATTCTCTTCGTCTTGCGGTTTTTTCGTCTTACGAAGCAAGCCCATTAGCGGCTTAGCGGATCAGATGATAAGCGGCTTAGCAGATCAGCTGATAAGCGGCTTAGTGGATCAGCTGTTAAGCGGCTAAGCGGATCAGCTGATAAGCGGCTTAGCGGCTTAGCGGATCAGCTGTTAAGCGGCTTAGCGGATCAGCTGATAAGCGGCGTAGCGATCAGCTGTTAAGCGGCTTAGCGGATCAGCTGTTAAGCGGCTTAGCGGCTTAGTGGATCAGCTGATAAGTGGCGTAGCGGCTTGGGAAAAAGGGGGGGGGGGAGGAAAAAAACCCCGCAGGAACTCGCAAGAAATTTTCATCTTGCGAAGCAAGCCCATAGGAAATTCGTTTTGCGAAGCACCTCCAAAAAGGAAAACCCTTTCGTCTAGCGGGTTTTCCGTCTTCCGAGGCATTCGTCTTGCGGGGCACCACTGTACAAACATACATCAGATTTCATATGAAACCATCCGGGTTTTCTTTATAGAAAAATCCAGGTGCGTATGAACACATTTGAAATAATTTGAATTTAAAGCCATGCAACTCTGTCACAGTGTGCAGCAGCTAACTTCCTAAAATGTGGGAAGAGAGGTTTGTTAGTGCCACTATACTCACATTTTCATGCTTCATGTGTTTCAGGAGACGCAATTCCCGATAGGCTCGTTTGGCAAAAAGTTCCGATTGAAATGGACGGTACAACTTCTTAATAGCCACTTTTGTTCCATTCTTCCTGTCAATAGCTGAGCTTAAAGGAAACGGAGGACAAAAATTCCATGAATCAGAACCTAGGCAAAAGGGTATAGCTGCATCCTGGGAAAGAGACAAAGCATGTTTATTGATGCAGATGAGGAATATGCCGTATAACAGCACCCAAGCAAGGGTGACACAATTCAGTTTCTGTGTGTTCCCAACGCCTGCCAAGCCGTGTGTGCATTTCAACAGGAGGGTGGGTATGTGAGAGTGGAAAAGGATGGATATGTGTGCATGTGGCTCCCTTCAAACTTGCTTTCAGAACTCAGCAAATTTAACTGAGAGCCAGTGTGGTGTAGTGGTTAAGAACTGTAGACTCGTAATCTGGTGAACTGGCTTCGTTTCCCCGCTCCTCCACATGCAGCTGCTGGGTGACTTTGGGCCAGTCACACTTCTTTGAAGTCTCTCAGCCCAACTCACCTCACAGCGTGTTTGTTGTGTGGGAGGAAGGGAAAGGAGAATGTTAGCCGCTTTGAGACTCCTTTGGGTAGTGATAAAGTGGGATATGAAATCCAAATCCAAACTGTGGCATGGTAGTTAGCTTGTTCATAAGTTAAGAGCATGGGCAGGCAGTTTCAGAAATGTATTGTAATCCTGAAAACTGCCTTATTCCTGGACATATTATTTTTTATATCTAGCCAAGTATCATGTCTGGCTCGTGGGGTTTGTTTTCTTTTGCCAAATAATATTTATTCGTTTTCCAAATTTTACACAAATCAATGCCAAGTTACATAAAATTTAATACAATTTCCCCCCAAAGTTGACTTCCTGTTCTTTGTCCTAGATGCATCCCTACTTTCCCCCGATGCTGCTTGATATTACATATTTATTTCTACAGTGGTACCTTGGGTTACATACGCTTCAGGTTACAGACTCCGCTAACCTTGGGTTAAGAACTTTGCTTCAGGATGAGAATAGAAATCTCGCGGCAGCAGCAGGAGGCCCCATTAGATAAAGTGGTGCTTCAGGTTAAATACAGTTTCAGGTTAAGAATAGACCTCCAGAACGAATTAAGTTCTTAACCCGAGGTACCACTGTAATTCATATTTCATTCCTTATATACAATTAACAATTATTATTATTTAATTATTACTTTTCCCATTTTCATTATCCATCAGCTGCCGATTTATAAATTCCTGCTCGTATATTTACATAATAATAACCCATTCCCTTAAAGAACAGAGGTTATACATCCCCTTGTGGGCTTTCCATAGGTGGCGCTGTGGTCTGAACCACTGAGCCTCTTGGGCTTGCCGATCGGAAGGTCGGCAGTTCGAATCCCCGCAACAGAGTGAGCTCCCGTTGCTCGGTCCCTGCTCCTGCCCACCTAGCAGTTTGAAAGCATGCCAGTGCAAGTAGATAAATAGTCACTGCTGCTACGGGAAGGTAAATGGAGTTTTTGCGTGCTCTGTTTCCATCATGGTGCTCTGTTGTGCCAGAAGCAGTCTAGTCATGCTGGCCACATGACCCGGACCCACATGTGGACGAATGCCGGCTCCCTCGGCCTGAAAGCGGGATGAGCTCCGCAAGCCCATACGGTGGTACCTCGGGTTACAGACGCTTCAGGTTACAGACTCCGCTAACCCAGAAATAGTGCTTCAGGTTAAGAACTTTGCTTCAGGATGAGAACAGAAATCGTGCTCCGGCGGCGTGGCCCCAATAACTAAAGTGGTGCTTCAGGTTAAGAACAGTTTCAGGTTAAGAACGGACCTCCGGAACGAAGTTCTTAATCTGAGGTACCAAGTTGCCTTTGACTGGACTCAGCTGTCCAGGGGTTCTTTACCTTTACCTTTACCTTAGGTAGTTAGGAGAGGAGAATTCTGAATAGACAGGACTTGTCTGTTCCAGTAGAACTCTTTCTGTGTTCTTATTACTACTCTAATGGGAACATTAGATGGATGTTGATGGATGGCCATCCTGACTCGGCCCCAGACACACTGACCAGATGCCTGGAGGCTGTGGCTGGATGGTTACGTGGGAGCCGGTTGAAGTTAAATCCTTCGAAGACAGAGGTCCTCTGGCTGGGACGGGACGATATGGGATTGAGGGGGCAACTCCCATCTCTTGCGGGGGTGCAGTTAGTGCCAGCACCGTCCGTTAAGAGTTTGGGTGTAATCTTTGATACCTCCCTCTCTATGGAGGCGCAGATTACAGCTATAACAAAGGCGGCATTTTTTCATCTCCGCCAAGCTAAGCAGTTGGCCCCTTATCTCTCTCGCCCTGACCTAGCCACTGTGATCCATGCGACGGTCACCTCCAGACTGGATTATTGTAACTCGCTCTACGTGGGGCTGCCCTTGAGACTGACCCAGAAACTCCAGCGGGTGCAGAATGCCGCGGCGAGACTCCTTATGGGGTCTTCGCTGCGAGACCACATTCATCCGGTACTATATCAGCTGCACTGGCTCCCGGTGGAGTACAGGATCAGGTTTAAGGTGCTGGTTTTAACCTTTAAAGCCCTATACGGCCTAGGACCCTCGTACCTACGGGACCGCCTCTCCTGGTATGCCCCACAAAGAAACCTACGGTCTGCAAATAAAAACAGCCTGAAGGTCCCAGGCCTCAGAGAGGTTAGGCTGGCCTCAACTAGAGCCAGGGCCTTCTCAGCTGCGGCTCCAATCTGGTGGAACGCTCTGTCAAAAGAGACTAGGGCCCTGCGGGACCTGACATCTTTCCGCAGGGCCTGCAAGACAGAGTTGTTTCACCAGGCCTTTGGTCAGGGCGCAGCCTGACTCCCTCCTCTGGCAACCTGCACAGAGTTTTGCTTAATGGTTGCCATCAACTTGATTTTAATTAATTTTTATAATGAAATATTTTTAGAATGTTGGTTTATTTGATTATTTGATTGTTGTTAGCCGCCCTGAGCCCGGCTTTGGCTGGGGAGGGCGGGATATAAATAAAATTTATTTTTATTATTATTATTATTAACAGGCTCTCTTTATCTCAAACAGAAATATTCCCCAATACCTGCCATCTAAATCTTTTCAACTGGAAAACCTGGGACCTGCTGCACACAAAGGATGAATTCCATCGCTATGAGTTCTAACAAGAAAGGCACAGCAGTCTGATCTCACTGCCCCCAGTCACAGTGAGTCCAAGACTATGTAGACAAGGATGGAGAACATGTGGCCATCCAGCTGTTGTTGGAGTCCAACTCCCATCAGCTCTAGCAAGCATAGCCAATGGTCAGGGATGATGGGAGTTGTAGTCCAACAACATCTGCAGGTCCTCGGGTTCTTCACACTTGCACCAGGCTAAATCGCAGTTGGAATTACAGTTGTGAGGATAAGACAGGAACAGCTTAAATCACTATGGCAGTTTTATTATGATGTTTCAGGTGATAAAACACATGAAGCTAGATGTAAGTTTATATCCCTCTAACAACCCCCTTTCCCACCTCAGGACTGCTGTGTTGCGGGGCCAGGAGATGAGAAAAACAGCTGTGGTGGGAGGCAGGAGACAACATTGTCACTGAAGGTCATCCCAGCTTGTAAATTAAGGTGCGACGCAAAACAGACATAAAAATAGCGAACAACGTTAACACCCGGTATGTGAAAAATTGACCCAGGGGCACTCCTAGAAAATGTCAACATATGGAAAGGAACTAAGACACATGGCTAAGGAACCATAATACAGTGGTACCTCGGGTTACAGAAGCTTCAGGTTACAGACCCCGCTAAACCAGAAATAGTACCTCGGGGTAAGAACTTTGCTTCAGGATGAGAACAGAAATCATGCTCCGGTGGTGTGGCGGCAGCGGGAGGCCCCATTAGCTAAAGTGATACCTCAGGTTAAGAACAGTTTCAGGTTAAGAATGGACCTCCAGAACGAATTAAGTTCTTAACCTGAGGTACTACTGTAGTAAATATTCAAGACAGGTAAAGCTTAACTCAAACTTACCGCGCCTCGGGCCGGTGTCTCCAGCTCTGATCACGCTGTGGGCTGGAGGCGGAGGAGCATGTGCCCATATGCATGCAAACATGTGATTTCTGGCGCACGTCCGGGTCGGAGGAGCACCGAAAATAGCTTGTGTGCATGTGCACGGGCCTCCTCCGACCTGGATGTGCTTTGGAAATAACGCTTGCACAAATTTCTGGTGCTCCTCCAACCCGGAAGGGGGCAGCCGCGCAGCGCCAGTAAGAACGGGCAGCAGCAGCAGGCGGCGAGGGTCGCTGCTGGCCGGATAAACAAGTCCCTCGGGCCGGCTTTAGTTTGGGGACCCCTGGCTTAACTAAACATTTTTTTAAAGGATTAATCCAGATGTTTTGGAACTACAATTCCCATCACCCCTGACCACTGGTCCTGTGAGCTAGGGGTGATGGGAGTTGTAGCCCCAAAACTTCTGGAGGGCCAAGTTTGCCTATGCCTGCCCAGGTGGATATATCAAGCAGACTGAAAACAGTCTTGGCTCCATTCGTTTCTCTCATTCTTCCTCCTCGCTACGAAATGGAAATGGCAAAAGCAGAGAGAGAAGGAAGAGTGTGAGCACTGGCAAGACCCAAAGGAGGTGCAGCATTCACATGCAACTGGCGTAATTCTCCTGGACCCCCCTGCAATTACTATGGCGTTCGTGGGGTTTGGCATAGGTAAAGGTAAAGAGACCCCTGACCCTTAGGTCCAGTTATGACCGACTCTGGGGTTGCAGCGCTCATCTCGCTTTATTGGCCGAGGGAGCTGGCGTACAGCTTCCGGGTCATGTGGCCAGCATGACTAAGCCGCTTCTGGCGAACCAGATCAGCACGCGGAAATGCCGCTTACCTTCCCGCCGGAGCGGTACCTATTTATCTACTTGCACTTTGACGTGCTTTCGAACTGCTAGGTTGGCAGGAGCAGGGACTGAGCAACGGGAGCTCACCCCGTCGCAGGGATTCGAACCGCGACCTTCTGATTGGCAAGTCCTAGGCTCTGTGGTTTAACCCACAGCGCCACCTGCGTCCCAGGGATTGGCATACAAACCACATAAAGGAAGGGTTGCAGCTCAGAGGCGGAGCCCATGCAGAGAGTCCCAGGTTCAATCCCTGTCTTTTTCAGTTAGGCTGGAATAATAATAATAATAATAATAATAATAATAATAATAATAATAATAATTTATTTATTTATAATTTATACCCCGCCCATCTGGCTGGGCTTCCCCAGCCACTCTGGGCGGCTTCCAACAAAATATTAAAATACAGTAATGCATCAAACATTAAAAGCTTCCCTAAGGTCTGGTAGTTGTTTGTTCTCTTTGACATCTGGTGGGAGAGCGTTCCACAGGGCAGGTGCCACTACCGAGAAGGCCCTCTGCCTGGTGCTCTGTAACTTGGCTTCTCTCAGCGAGGGAACCGCCAGAAGGCCGTCGGCACTGGACCTCAGTGTCTGGGCAGAATGATGGGGGCGGAGAAAATGCTCCCACCTCCAGATCTGCAGACAGTACTGAGCTGGGTGGGCCTGACTCAGAAATATGGCACTTTCCTGTGCTCCTGACATTCTGGGGGTGGGTTAAATCTGCATTATTTAAGGTATTTATGTTATTTCTGGGAGAACTTTCTGACAGGAAGAGCTGTTTGGCAGTGGAACCATTTCCCTCAGGAGGTTGTGGACTCTCCTTCCTTGGAGAGATTTTAAGCAGAGATTGGATGGCCATCTGCCATGGATGCTTCAGTTGAGATTCCTTCATTCCAACTCTACACTTCAATTCCACATTTTGGGGCAAGTCCACACAAGGATTCTAACAACAGGGGAGAGAAAATGTGCCTGTCTTACATGTTAAATACCCTCTACCTCACCGCAGATTACTTCACCACTGTTTATGCACGGATGGCCAAGCCTGACAGCCGTTCTCAGCGGAATATGAGGAACAGAAGGAGCTCCAAATAGCACTCAACAAAAGGGAGCTTATCTGTGTCAAACAGTTCTTCCCTGTGCGCATCCTTCTGTATCTGACAGCTGTCAGCCTCCTCTATTTTACTCACAACACCTTCCTGTGTCAGAAACACAACCGATGCTAGAGGTAAAGTAGTAAGGAGATCAGCCCTCACACAGCCTGTTGCAGGCAATAAAATACCAGCCTCCTTCCCTGTCCGCCTGAGGTTATTGGCATTTTAACACCAGCAGAGAATCGGCTGGTGAAGCCTAGAAAGGCAAATGGGGCAGAAAGTCCATGCAGCCTTTTAAATGAAAGAATCCTGTGAAGGCACCCATATCGATGTCTGGAAACCCATTTGCCAAGAGTAAAATTTTGCTTCCTATCGCCCGCCCCCCCCTTAAACAGGAAGTTTCTAACACCACAGGAAGCAAGGCAATAAAAGTGAAAAAAAGAAGGCGGCAGAGAAGATACATTTCTCCACGCACATTTCCACATTGCATAGACGTGGGCTTCAAGATGTGCAGGGCAAGAGGGGCTTTTCGGTAGTTGCGCCCACCCTGCGGAACGCCCTCTCAGCAGATGTCAAACAGGTAAACAGCTTGGTCGTTTTTCAAAGACATCTGAAGGCAGCCCCGTTCAGGGAAGTTTTTAGTGTGTATTTTAGTATTGTGCTTTTACTATTTTTCGTTCAGAGCTGCCCAGGGTGCCTGGGGCAACCCAGTCAGATGGGTGGCAAATAAAATTATTATTATTATTGGAGTTCCATCAATCACACGACACGGAATATGCACACCATTTGAATGGCAATGCCCTTTCACCCCCCCCCAATATTTTAGGGGGAGAGGGCGGTGAAGGGACCTCGGCCCCCTAGGATTATGTTTTTATATGTTTTTTTTAATTATTATTATTATTATTATTATTATTATTATTATTATGTTTTTATATGTGTTGGAAGCTGCCCAGAGTGGCTGGGGCAGCCCAGTCAGATGGGCAGGGTATAAATAAGCATATTATGATTATGATTAAATAGGACGTCCCTATTTTCATTTGTGAAATATTGGAGGGTATGGGTGGGTCACAGTATAGATGTGCATTTCCCCCCCCCCCCAAACAAGCTTATCCGACCACAGACCCCTGCACTTCCCCAGCTCTTAACCTCGGGCAGAGCGTCCTTCAGACGGGCGAGCAGAAAAAGTCCGAAGCGCTGGGTTCGAATTCGGCGCCCGCTCGCCTCCGCCGATCCGGGCGCGCGGCGAATTGGCGAGGCGCAGCTGAGAGCGCAGACGGGAAGGCTGTGTGTCGAGCGCGCAAGCAGCAGCAGCAGCAGCGCGCAAACCTCCCCAGCCCCCTTTTTCCAGAGTCTGCGGGGAAGCAGAGAAGTTGCGAGGCGCCCATTGTTCCCCCTCCGGCGACTCCGGGATCGCTGGGGAACTTGGATAGAGTCTCCCCGCACCCCCTCGCCCCGCTTTCCTCCGGGGCTGCTTCGCCTGCTGCTCCTCCTCGCCCTGCACCCCGGGGTCCTCCTTCCTCCCCTCGCCCCGCTCCAGACTCACCAGACGGCGCCGTAGGCTCCGGATCCCACCGCCTGCAGCTCCCGGTAGCGCTCCCTCACCTCCCACGCGGTCTTGGTGATCTCCTGCCGGTAGAAGCCTTTCTTAGGGGAGGACATGGCAGCTTCCCGCCTCCCCCGCGCCGCCAGCTCCCGGCGAAAGAGAGCAGCAACCGCGGCGGGAGGCGGAACCGCGCGCGGAGGTGGCGCGCCTCGCCTTTGCGCGCGCCCGTCCGCCTTCTGTCTCTCTCTTTCTCCGCCTGGGCGTGCGTTTCTCTTTCTCTTTCCCAGCCTCTGTGGAGGAGGGCGGCTCTCGCTCCTTCTCTCCCCCTTTCTTTTCCACCATTCACCCCCTTTGGTGGGCGGGGATCGCGCTGCAGGCAGCGTGGATGGATGGATGGATGAAGGTCTCGCAACATGCGCCCTCTTCCTCCAGGCCGTTTCCTTTCCCATTTTTTTATTTTGGAGAGGTCGATTGACAACGTCGCTGGCTAGCTGGGAAAGAAATCTCTCTCTCCCGCCCCCCCCCCGCACCCGAGGTTATATTTTATTACATTTCAAAAGTTTCACAGTGCCGGATTTAGGTATAAACTAAGCATACTATTAGCTTAGGGTCCCACTCTCTTGGGCCCCCCCCAGAAAAAAATTAAAGGGAAAAAAAACTGGATGTATATTTCCAAAATATACTCTACTTCTTCTTAATTGTATTTCAGTTCAACAATTTACTTTGATACATATTTTGTTATGTGCAAATGGCTTAGATCCATAAATTACCATATAGCATATATTCGACACAAAAAACACATAGCTGTCAACTTTTCCCTTTTCTTGCGAGGAATCCTATTCGGAATAAGGGAATTTCCCTTGAAAAAGGGGGAAATGTTGACAGCTATGAAAAAACAGCGACAATTTGTTGTTGACAAAGGACAGCTGGACATATAAAGGGCTCCATTACCTTCAGTAGCTTAGGGCCTCATCAAACCTAAATCTGGCCCTGTGTATACACTCCAACACATAAATGTCTCTTTTGTTTTGTCGACTTCCCAGCCTGTTTCCCATGGTGGTATTATTTATTTCTCCCCCTTTGCTGCACCATATCTTCTATCTCTTCTATCATAGGAGCCAACTCCTAGGGGCTGAGGGGGTCCTTGCCCCCCATAAAATATTTGAGGGAGCTGCCCCCCTAAAGTTGATGGGCATAGTCAATCAAATCAATCACATGTCATATAATCAATTATGTGGTTCAGGGCTTACCTGGCCCCTCCTAATGTTTTCTTCAAGGTGGCACCTGGGTCTTATACCATAACAACAATAATCTCTAATTCCTTCTGTTGCTCATAGTTCAAATCCTGCTCGTGAATTCGTCATACTATAGCATTTCTTTCAGTAATCCGAATAAGGCTTCCATTCTTCCACAAAACTATCACCATTAAGTTCTCTTATTTTGGCTGTTAACTTTGCTGATTCCACATAGTCCATCACCTTACTTACCCTTTCTTCTTTGGAGGGAACTTCTTCCTTCCATTTTTGTACATAAAGAATGGAAATGGCGGGAAAGAGAAATCATTTTTTATCTCCTCCTAAATAAGCACTATGGTTTTCACATTGTTGTTTGCGTGTGAGGGTTGCACTTTTGATTGTCAAGTATCACCTTTGAGATGGTTGGCTAGAAAGTGGATTTTGTAATTGAACTGTCCCTGGTGATTCAAACTAAATACACATCTTGTAGTTTTAAGAGCCTCTTCCACAGTGCTCAGTCAAGGCATGAAAGCAACATCTGGTATACAGACATAATGCATCTGGACTTGGAAGCTCTACTCAGTCACGAACTTCCAAATCCAGTAGCAGTGTAACTTATTTGTCTTTATACTGTTGTTATTTTTCATTCATGCACAGCACACACACACACCCTGTTAGTGAATCTGGAAATTCTTCTCCAGATACATTTTATCCATGGTATCTTTTCATGTGCCTGATTTTCCATCCCCATCTATGTCAACAAACAATGAAGTTCCTGAGTGAAAATAGTGGATTAGGAACAAGAAAGAGACTTGTGGAACCTTGAATATGAATAAATTTAATTAGGGTATATAATTCAAATTATTTACAGTTTGCCAACTCTGGAACAGTCCAATAAATTACACCGCACTATTTTTCTATAAGCATCAAGAACCATGAATGTAAGTAGCTGCTGCGACTTGCAAAATTAATTCAGTTGCTACCCTTTCATCTCTTTCATAAGCAGGGCAGCTAAAAAATGGGAAAGGGTGCATTCCCCACATTTTTCCTTATATGTGTTTGTGATTGGAGTCTGCAGCTGGTTTACTTGCAATTGCAGGATTTGTGGCAGACTTGTTACTTCCTTCGCAGAACTGTGTGACTCATTCACCTCTAGCAATAACTGTCTGTTTTGCATATCATGGTTAATCCACCTTAACCTTGCCTGTAAGTGGGAGGTAAAAATTGTGGCCATCACAAATAACTCACCAAAAGGGAGATTTGCCACAGGCTGAACTAAAGAGTGTCTGCGGTGACCCAGTATTTACGAGATTTGGCGTTGTTTCCAAATGGTTCCAGGAGAGAACCTGTTTTTAGGGTTGACTGAGACCGTCTCTTTCGACATTATGCTTTGGGCAGAGAGGCAGTCATGAAAAACATGACAAACATGCCTTGTTTTCTGTCACACCTCTGGGCTTATAGGCCAGAACAGTTTTTGAAGTGGAAGCATCATAGGAAATGAGCTTTGGTACCATGATTGTCTCTCTGCATGGTAGCCAGCAGCACACAGTGGAAGGAAACCATTTCAATGGAACTGGACCTTGGTTTCTAACAACTTAATAATAGCACATTGGAAAATAACTGGTTTGTTATGAGCTATCCTTGCCAGCAGGATCAAACAGATTTTTAAAAAGCTGCATTACCGTAGGATCAATCAGGTTAACAAGGTGAGAAGGAACGATAACAGAAATACAAAATCAATCCCGTGCGTAGGAGTATATTCCAGCTGGTGGTCTGTATTTATTTGGGCACGCTAGTGTCGTTTTGGAACAAGAATATATTCTATAACCTGCACATTTGCTGGAACATTACACACAAATAACCAACAGTTGTTGGGAGCACAAAATACAAAAGGGTTGCATAATCAACATGCGAGACAGTTCCCGTCTGCATTTGGGAAGACTGCCAATATTCATAGCTTGGACTCTTGAAGAAGCCAAACCATTTTTTTTTAAATGACTTCCCGTTTTTGCAGCTCCTTGCTTCCAGCTGGCTTTTGACAGAAATTGTAGCAGTGGGATTTCCTGCTTCGGCACGGAGGGTGGATGAGATGGACCTTGGAGGCCCTTTGCATACTCTTGAGTGTGTGACCAACTGTTTACATTTCCCTGCTCTATGCTAGTGTGAACAGATCTGCCAAGGCAGGCACATCATACTTCTGGTGATGGGCTCTAGTCTACAAAAGCTTACGCCACAGTACACCTGTTAAGTCTTTTAGGGTGCCACAAAACTGTTGTGTATGAGGGTAACCCCAGGATCAAAGATGGTACACTGAGAGATTCTGAAATATTAAACCTTGCCAAATTCTCCATGTTAAGATTTTATTACAGTGGTACCTTGGGTTAAAAACTTAATTAGTTCTGGAGGTCCGTTCTTAGCCTGAGGTATCACTTTAGCTAATGGGGCCTCCCACTGCCGCCGGAGGACGGTTTCTGTTCTCATCCTGAAGCAAAGTTCTTAACCCAAGGTACTATTTCTGGGTTAGCAGAGTCTGTAACCTGAAGCGTCTGTAACTCGAGGTACCACTGTACACAATTTTAGCAGCCATTCACTCCCTTTTTGAGGACGTTCAAAATGGCAAGTACTTAGAAGGTTGAACTGCTATTACATATTGGTAATATGAACTAGATGTATTTAATCTCAGATCTGAACTAGATGTATTTAATGGACATATTGATATACACATTACCATACGCCGGCCAGAGTTGTCCACCCACTTCTTTATACGTTCTATAGTATGCTGCAGGTTTTATTTTATTTTTAATCCAAAGACATTCTAGTTTCAGCTCATGCACAGCACATACATTTTTACCCAGATTAAAATAAATTGCCATCATAAAAATTTTTAAAGCACAGGAAACATGTTTTGTTTTCAAAACAGTTTATTGACAGGGGAGGAACAGGCACTCCAAAATTACAGAGAAAGTGCTCTAGTGGGGAGCTAGATCTTCAAAGAACTCAAATGTGTGCGATAAATTCCACTCATTAGAACTTGACACAGTGGACCATTTTAGGGCTAGATCACTAGTAAAACTGTGCTCTGCAGTTTTCTACAACTATAGGAAAAATGACAGCAAACTCTAATGACAAAACAATGATCTTACTCTCTGACTTCCAACTGTCGGTCAATCACTCCAGAAACTCTTAGCATGGTCATGAAAACCACTACAGGTATCTATTATGACTAACTTATTACAGTGGCCCCTTCTCTTAAAGGCACTATCTATAAATTAAAAAATAAAATAAACATAACACAACATAGAATTAAGGTAACTCTTAAAAATAATAAATTGTTTGTATGGGCTTCTATTGTTGTTTCAACATACATTCATGCTTTAACTGTACAACCTCAAAATAATATTAAAATCACCGTTTTTGGCATCACAACCAATAGAATGAGACATGCAGAGAAGACACAGTTTTTTTTTGTAAAAAAACAAACCCTCAGTGCATCATTTGTCATGATGAAGCAGTTCTTAATGTTCTGTAATTATTACATTCGTAGTACAAGGCAAAACACACCCCGGATACATTTTCCTTCAGCGCTATTTATCTGCTTTCCCATAGCTTTTCCAAGATCTTTGGATAGTAAAATCTACGCTTGTGGTATATGAAATTAAATTGCAATGCAATCCGTTTAATAGTCTTCATAGTACAGCATGGCAAAAAAAAAGATAAGGTTCTGGATTTATTGTTCAATTTCAAGGCTATCCATCTTTAAATCGGGTGCTTTGAAGCTGATCACTTCTTCATATGTAAGTTCTTGAATGAGAGAGAGAGAGAGAAAAAAACCCAACGTGAATATGAAATATTAGTAATTTAGATACGCATCAGGGCGTTGAAGGCAGAAGGAACACACATATTCAAGGAAATGTCTGTGGTTGTTCGCTTTCTCAACACAGAGAGACATACAAGTTTAATATACCAAGAACCTGAACCTCAGATTTGCTGTGCCAACAACTATATACTGAAGGATAGTCTGTGCTGACTACTGTACTGTAACAAACCATCGCTACAAAACCCTTAAAAACACATTTTTCTCTAGCACTGAGGATGAATGACCCAACTCTGCAGGAAAACAATCAGCTCCAGTAGACAGATTTCTGCATGTCTTGCCGATGACCGTTTAAATACATTTCCCTATCTGTGTAAGGATCCTAACTCCATTAGGATCATTAGAAGTCTCGCTTTTTAAAATAAAAAAATTGGAATGCACAGTCCATATCAGGAACACACTGTGTCGTCTGACTAGTTTGCCCAGGATACAAAATAACACAATTTCCCCACATTGACATGGACATATCAACTACAGAAACTTTCCTTAAATTTGAATGAAAGTACCTACCTGTCTCGATATTTGGTTTGAATGATCTCATGGATGCAAAACTTTAACGTTCTGCTTGCACGCAGACAGTGCTTAAATTAAAATAGAACAGCTGAGCGTAGAAAAATGGTCTCTCTCACACTCAGACATGGTGGAGGTGATGGAGATGAGATGTAGTATTAAAAGAACAACAACTGGTTTCTGGGTCAAAATCAAGGTACTTGTAGTAGTGTTTAAAGTCCTAAATAATGTAGCCCCACCCCACAAAACTGAGCAATAATCTCTTCCCCCCTTCACCCACTTAGGTGTTAAGATCAGTAGATCTTATGTTAGTGACATTACTATACTTACAAATTAAATTAAAAGCCCACCCAGTTCTTCTGAAAGAACTAGATAAGGCAGCTCTAGGGGGAAATCTTAGCATCTGGATGCTGATGAGAACTAATGCTAACATAGTTTGAAACACTTTAAATTTCAAAACATTGCTTCTACAACTTTAAGATGGTTTATGGTGGAAAACAGTACAAAACCTCTAAAACATGGAGCGAAAGCTTTTATGAAACTAAAACAGACATTTTAAAAATCGAAACTTAAGAGAGATAGAATCAAAATGTGTTGTGGTTAATGATGGTTGGCCACATCACAGCAACAATCTCTGGTAAAACAACGTATCTTTCTAAAATCGAAAGCCCAGTGTATGTAAGGATTTCACTTCTGCTTTTCTTTGTGAGTTTTGCTAGAAGGCATTTCACTGAAACATTCCTTATATAATACCCGTCTTTGGGTGAAGTGCATGCGAATAATAATAAAACCAGCTTGCCTCAACATTTCAAGTGGTAGGGGGGAAAATACAACTGTGTCCTCTACCTCTTTAAACCAAGGGTTGTCTATTATTTAAAGAAAGGGAGGTTACTGCATTTTACAGAAATAAATGTTGATAGGCAGTGTGTGGGGGGGTGAATTAGTGTGTAACAAAGAACTTCTTTCTCACGGTGTGAATGCACATTCCCACCCCCCACCCCCACCCAGTGAATGGTAATTTGTTATGAGGTTATTTTGTAAAGACTAGCATAGGCTTCCTCAACTTCGGCCCTCCAGATGTTTTTGGCCTACAACTCCCATGATGCCTAGCTAGAAGGACCAGTGGTTAGGGATGATGGGAATTGTAGTCTTGAAACATCTGGAGGGCTGAGGTTGAGGAAGTCTGGTCTAGCAGAAGGTGGACTCCCTAGCTATACAACTGGACAGGCTATCTTATCCCAGATTGGTGGATAAGGACCACCATCACCAACAAGTTGTGGAAAAGACAACACAAAACTCTCTCAGCTAAAGTATTTCCATAGCACACATGTGTGCATTGACTTAAAATTCTTTTAATTGGGCCACAGGGTACATTGGGAATGAGGTTATTTTGTAAGGTCCAGCATAGGCTTCCTCAACTTCGGCCCTCCAGATGTTTTTGGCCTACAACTCCCATGATGCCTAGCTAGAAGGACCAGTGGTCAGGGATGGTGGGAATTGTAGTCTTGAAACATCTGGAGGGCTGAGGTTGAGGAAGTCTGGTCTAGCAGAAGGTGGACTCCTTAGCTATACAACCGGGCAGGCTATCTTATCCCAGATTGATGGATAAGGACCACCATCACCAACAAGTTGTGGAAAAGACGCCACAAAACTATCTCAGGTAAAGTATTTCCATTGAACTCAGTGGGACTCACTTCCAAATAAACATGCATAAGTTCAGGCTGCTAAATGAAAGGGTGCAAGTGTTTAAACTCAACCAAGTAAGAAGAAAGTGTCTGAATACACTGGTAACAAGCAGCAAGTCGACGTTCAGATCCCTGCACCTAACTAGAGTGCAGGTGGAATTGTCTCTTGACTCAGCAGTCAAAAGAGGAAAAATCAACTTGGAATGTGTATGTATCAGTGTTTCCCAGACTTGGGTCACCAGCTGTTTTTGGACTACAACTCCCATCATCCCTAGCTGGTAAGACCAGTGGTCAAGGATGATGGGAACTGTAGTCCAAAAGCAGCTGGAGACCCAAGTTTGGGAAACACTGGGGGAGTTGAAGGTGATGCCCTATGTGTTGAGCACGCAACACAATAAAAGAACACAGGCTAGAACCTGAACATAAGGTGGAAGTTCATGGAAATAAATTTTACTGCATCCCCTGAAAATGCTCTCTGGAGATAGGGTGCGGAAGGCTCATCAGAAAGGAAGAAAGGTGGAACAGGAACCTTCTGTGAACTTGAATGTTGTATTAGGGCTCATGTCAAATTTCAGACAATAAATCCTGCCCTCCATTTTCCGACTCGCTATCCCACATTGTTGAGAGGTTCTTTCAACCCTTCAGAGAGGCTTCTGAATGCTGTTAACATAGGATCCAAGCCATAGGATATTTTGCACAAAGCGAGTTGCGTGTTTATGTAATTTTCAGGTGCCCATTTTCACTCACTTCTTAAACCTGAAACAATATCCCTTGCTAGCAAAAAAATTGTTGCCAGTGGCATTATTTAAAACTTCAAGGTGCCATTGAAAGCCTTACTCTGTTTAAATAATGTCACAGGCAACATGTTTTGCTAGCAAGGGATATTCTTTGTCACTTTAGCCTTGAGCAGAAATGAGACTATATATTTTAAGATGCTGTTAACATCCAGCAGCTGAGGTTAAAGCAAACATCTGAAGTAATTCTAGCAAGAAGCTACAGGTCCCATAGTTCACAATGTACATGCCGGGGCCAGTTCCTATCGAATGTTTGCAAGTTCTGAACAAATGGCTTTTCCTTCTTTAGATTTCAAAATAAAACTTAACCAAAAGAAACAAAAAAATAGAAATCCCCTCAAGTCACTGATAATTGAGCAAAACCAGGCAAAGAGATTTCATTTCCTCATGCAGTCCTAAAAATGGAATCAAAGAGTTCTGTAAAAACTGTCTAAAAACCCAATTTTCTTTGGTCTTCTAGAATTTGGGGTGGGGGTTGCTCTGCATGTCAACTGCAGAACGACAGACTTCTTTACCTTTCCATTCATCTATAATCCGTTCTTTATTCTCTATTGATTCATCATACAGTTCTGCCTCGGGTTCATCATCAGGATCGTGGTATTGTACAAAGTAAGGATGCGCAAGGGCTTCTGATGCTGTTATTCTTTTATCGCTATCCAGTATAAGCATTTTCTCAAGAAGATCTACAGCTAGGATTAAAAGAAAATAAAATCCAAAATTCACTTTACCACCATCATCAGGAAACCTGAAATATCTTGAGTAAAATGCTGCACGCCTTCCACAACCTAATCTCAAGGTTGCAAAATATTTATTTTTAAAAAATTAACCAAAGGAAAAAATAGCATTATAAATATGTTTATTTGGTACCACTTTGTACAATGCATTTCGTATCTGGGAATCAGTTCCCAGGCACAAAATGCAAACAGTCAAGCATGAAATTACAGATGAACCATGATGAAAAGAAAATAACAGATCCCTGTTTGTGTATATTTTAAAGAAAGAAAATAACGATATATTTACAGAGGCATGCTAGATAATTGATGCTCAGCTGAGTTAAGTTTCTACATACAAAATGTATAAAACATCATTTAATTACCAGCACGCTCACAGTTTATTAATTACTAATTAATAACTAGCATGATCACAGCCAATATTAAGTGCTGTCTAGTGGCAAGCACCTTATTTGCTGCAGCAATCTCAGGTGGCTTGCGACATCTGGTTGCCATTAGCTTAGCAATTCTGAATGCTACAGGGTTTGAGAAAGCCTTGAACCAGATTGCTATGTGCTAAGGGTAAACAGGGAGACCTTAGACTTTGAATTAAGAGATCCACGAGTAACCTTGGGCAACGTTTCGGTTGAAAAGCAGGAAGTCAGACCGACAGCTTATGCAATACACAATCTGATCCCCAAACCAAGGCTGCATTTAAGTCCCGCACGATCAATTCTGCTCCCTTCACAACTGCTGATCTGTGCAAGTGCTGTAAAGGCAAGGAAGGGTGTTGGACAAGTGGGTGGGGATCCTCAAGGAGGGAGTGGGTGGCGCTGTGGGTTAAACCACAGAGCCTAGGACTTGCCGATCAGAAGGTTGGCGGTTCGAATCCCCACGATGGGGTGAGCTCCCATTGCTCGGTCCCTGGATTTGATATCCCGCTTTATCACTACTCAAAGCAGCTCAGCTAACAATCTCCTTTTCCCTTCCTGCCCCACAACAAACACTGTGTGAGGTGAATGAGGCTGAGAGACTTCAAAGAAGTGTGACTAGCCCAAGGTCACCCAGCAGCTGCATGTGGAGGAGCAGAGACGCGAACCCGGTTCACCAGATTACGAGTCTACCGCTCTTAACCACAACACCACACTGGCTCTCAAGGCTTAAGAGAGACACGATGGCTAGTTAAGAGACAGCCTCTTGGGTTGAGGTTCTCCACCCTTATATGAGACTGAAGACATTTGAAAAATTGACAACACCATACATTTTCTACCTGAGCGGACTGTACCTGCGCAAAAAGAAGGATAGTAAATACTAAAACCTCCAAGTTCATACCTAATGGGTTAGCACCACGAAATACTGCTTTCAGATCCTGTTGAGGCATGTGCGGTAGAGATTCTATGTACTTTCTGGCCTGCAATAAAGGAAGGTGGATATTTAGGTTTTTGGTAAAATATATATATATATATATATATATATATATATTCACCCTTGGAGAATCAATACACACAACTCATTTGGTGCCTAGGCATAAAAAATAATGGCATTTCAACACAACCAGCAATCCCTGAATATTTGCAAGGTTTATAGATACCAATCTATAAGATAGAGAGTTAATAAAATGGCAACTCGAAGATGAGAGGCAAACCACTTTTTTTGGTTAGCTCTCTTCATCCATCTCACCTCTGCTAAACATGGGTGTAAATCAGATGCTATTGAAGCCCTGATATAACCCTGTGACAGAAGAATTAAGTGGAAGGATGGTTGATATTAGGGGGTAACTGGTAGAATGTTGCTGAGAAATGATAGTGTGGAAGTGTATCTGGGCGTGTGTGGGGAGGGGAATCAGATGAGAGAGATAATGAAAGTATATGTAGAAGTATCAGACCCCTGTTATGAAACTTAAGCTAGCGAGTTAGGAAATTAGAACTCTGCCTATAATGACTACTTGCTCTGAATGTTACCTTAATGACATATATGTTTGCGTTCTCACATATATTCTGAAGTTCTAACTGTCTGTGTTCTGGCCTGGGTGGATTCCAAGGTAAACACACCTGAGCCCACATACCTAATGTAAATGCACAAATATAAAGGGATAGTCCTAATGCTCTCTATAAGACAGCAGATGGAGACGGCAGGTATTTTGAGTGAAGTCTGGACTCAGCAGTGTACCTGAGGGACTGCCCTGAGTGACCCTCAAGGAATATAAAAAACCACCTTATTAAATACATGACTGCAGAATCTCCACAGGTCTACAGAGGTGAACTAGAAAAGCAGCGATCAGCAAAGAGGTGTCATATCCTCTATTCCCAGTGGCAACCATATGAATCACGCAGTCATCATCGCTTTAACAGGCATCAGAAATGTCAAAATGTACTGTCACAGCAATAAAAAGGGCAGAAGTGACATTCTTGCTCATACACACTTTGAAACCTAAACTATATTTTTGGACCAATTATATTCATCATTGTCTATTCCATGTTTTCCTGCTCACTTCCGTTTTTCATATGAAAAATAATTCAAGTCAGACATGCTTCATCGTCCCACACCCATGCCACTCTCATGTGCTGAAAATTACAGCCTCCTGAAGCTGCTTTTCATTAAAAGCAAATAACTACATTCGTTAGGTGCATTTGAAAAGCGAGTTTGCCTTTTAATAGGACTTTGGGATTTACTACACAGCAAGTGTTTGATGCGGGTGGCACTGTGGCCTAAACTGCAGAGCCTAGGGCTTGCCGATCAGAAGGTCGGCGGTTCGAATCCCGGCGACGGGGTGAGCTCCCGTTGCTTGGTCCTGCTCCTGCCAACCTAGCAGTTCGAAAGCACGTCAAAGTGCAAGTAGATAAATAGGTACTGCTCTGGCAGGAAGGTAAATGACGTTTCCGTGCGCTGCTCTGGTTTGCCAGATATAGCTTAATCATGCTGGCCACATGACCCAGAAAAACTGTCTGCGGACAAACGCCAGCTCCCTCGGCTAGTAAAGCAAGATGAGCGCTGCGACCCCAGAGTTGTCCGCGACTGGACTTAACGGTTGGGTATCCCTTTACCTTAAGTGTTTGACTAACTTACTTGCAAGGCTCCACAAGCACCCTTCTTCAGAACCTAAAGGTAAAGGTAAAGGGACCCCTGACCATTAGGTCCAGTTGTGACTGACTCTGGGGTTGCAGTGCTCAACTCGCTTTATTGGCTAAGGGAGCTGGCGTAGTTTCCGGGTCATGTGACCAGAATGACTAAGCCACTACTGGTGAACCAGAGCAGCGCACAGAAACGCCGTTTACCTTGCCGCCGGAGCGGTACCGATTTATCTACTTGTACTTTGACGTGCTTTTGAACTGCTAGATTGGCAGGAGCAGGGACCGAGCAACGGGAGCTCACCCCGTCGTGGGGATTCGAATCGCCGACCTTCTGATCGGCAAGTCCTAGACTCTGTGGTTTAACCCACAGTGCCACCCACGCCCCTTCAGAACCTAGAACACTTATAACTGGCATTCTGGGAACATCACCAGAAACACCTCAGGAAATGGTTAGAGACTGCTATGATTGGGGAAGGATATGGCCAAGCAACCAAGAGCAGCTCTAAGTACAACAGAGAAACAGGAGGAACAGAAAACCTAAAGTAACAACTTTTGTAATTCCCTATCGAGGAATAGGGAATTCTGGGCAGCTCCCAACAGAACATTAAAAACACGATAAAAGATCAAATATTAAAAGCTTCTCTAAATAGGGCTGCTTTCAGATGTCTTCTAAAAGCCAGATAGTTGTGTATTTTCTGGACATCTGATGGGAGGGTGTTCCACAGGGTGGGTGCCACTACCGAGAAGGTCCTCTGCCTGGTTCCCTATAACCTCACTTCCTGCAGTGAGGGAATTGCCAGAAGGCCCTCAGAGCTAGACCTCAGTGTCTGGGCAGAACGATGGGGGTGGAGACACTCCTTCAGGTATACTGAGCCGAGGCTGTTTAGGGTTTTAAAGGTCAGTGCCAAAACTTTGAATTGTGCTCGGAAACGTACTGGGAGCCAAAGAAGGTCTTTCAGGACCGGTGGTATATGGTCTCGGTGGCTACTCCCAGTCACCAATCTAGCTGCCACATTCTGGATTAGTTGTAGTTTCCGGGTCACCGTCAAAGGTAGCCCCATGTAGATTGCATTGCAGTGGTCCAAGGGGAGATAACTAGAGCATGCACCACTCTGGTGAGACAGTCTGTGGGCAGGTAGGGTATACCAAATGGAGCTGGTAGACAGCCGCCCTGGACACAGAATTGACCTGCACCTCTATGGACAGTTGTGTGTCCAAAATGACTCCCAGGCTGCACACCTGGTCCTTCAGGGGCACAGTTACCCCATTCAGGACCAGGGAGTTCCCCACACTCGCCCGCCCCCTGTTTCCCCAAAACTGTACTTCTGTCTTGTCAGGATTCAACCTGAAGACAGGTAGTTCTTCATCAAGAATTAATGTGGTACATTTGAGTTAAAAACATGCAAGCAGACAACAATACTCTCATGTTATTGGCTTGGGCATTTTTCTAAGTACCTGCAAGTTTTAATTTCTCTCCTTAACGTTTTTTATGCTTTTTATAATAAAGCCACTATCACGGCAACCTAATTAACAGCCATACTTTTCATTGCTTGCCATCATTATTTGTTCACAAAATGGGTAGATAATGAATCCCTCAACTGCCCCCTTTAATCTCACTACTATTATAATCTTTCAATTATCCATTTAATCTCACCCAATATGTTTAATGGCATTTAAGTGTGTAATTTGCAAAACAGGCATTTATTCCAAAAATGCTACCGGCAAGTCTTTAACTAAACACAGAGACATATTTGACTTAGACTGTTCTCGTGTGTCCTCTTGTAATTCTGCTGAATATTTTAAAGAGGCCATTTCCAGTTGCTGTGTATTAAATAGATTCAACTTTGTAGATGCATGGAGTGGGATGAGAATCATCCAAAAGTATCGTTTGAGCAATCACCCAGGGAGCAGTAGTGGGGGAAGGAGAGTGAATTCAACCCCCACCCCTGCTGTGTTCTGTGTCAAAACAGAGTACCGTATTTTTTGCTCTATAAAACTCACTTTTCCCCTCCTAAAAAGTAAGGGGAAATGTGTGTGAGTCTTATGGAGCAAATGCAGGCTGCACAGCTATCCCAGAAGCCAGAACAGCAAGAGGGATTGCTGCTTTCACTGCGCAGTGATCCCTCTTGCTGTTCTGGCTTCTGAGATTCAGAATATTTTTTTTATTGTTTTCCTCCTCCAAAAACTAGGTGCGTCTTGTGGTCTGGTGCGTCTTATAGAGCGAAAAATACGGTATATTAAATAGCACACGTTCCCCAGGATTCACACTAAAAACACATAGAACAGACAGTGATAAACCATTACTTAGTGGCTTGGTTTGCATGTCACATTAAGTCGAACCTTGGTTACAACTGGAAGGCACTAAATGATGAATCCAGGTTTCAGCCATAGTTTAGCTCAATGCATGGTGTCAACAGCAAAAATGCCTGTGACAATGCGACCATGATCTCTTGTGGGAGCCTGCATGTGGTTGCACTAACTAAACCATGGTTTGGCTTAGTGTGACATTGCAAACTAGTGTATTCTACAGTTGTGGCATAAGTTACTAAAATAATCTACAGCTAATTGTGGACAATGATCCTTCTTTCTGAGAGTGTGCTGTGGTCTAAACCACTGAGCCTCTTGGGTTTGCCGATCAGGTCAGTGGTTCGAATCCCTGTGACGGGGTGAGCTCCCATTGCTCTGTCCCAGCTCCTGCCAACCTAGCAGTTCGAAAGCACGCCAAAAAGTAGATAAATAGGTACCGCTCCAGTAGGAAGTTAAATGGCATTTCCGTGCGCCAGAAGTGGCTTAGTCATGCTGGCCGCATGACCCAGAAAAACTGCCTGCGGACAAACGCCAGCTCCCTTGGCTTGTAAAGCGAGATGAGCGCCGCAACTCCAGAGTCATCTGCGACTGGACTTAACTGTCAGGGGTCCTTTACCTTGTCTGATAGGTCTGTTGTCATTTAGAGACTCACAACCAACAATGGACCACCCAACAATGATACAAACCCGGGTCATGCCTGCAGCAAGCCACACTTTCCTGACAATCTGCTCCTACAAAACTATCTGTAGGACCCAAAAACATTAACCATACCACCAGGGATTCATTAGACATACATTCTACATACATACCTTTCAGCTTCATATCAATTTCTATGCAAGAGAATAAATAGACACAACTATGGCATCAATAATGTCCCACTAATTTCTGAATGTTGCCAATGTTTCAGTCTCCTGGGACATGCTAACCTCAAAATCACCATGCTTTACTATAAAAGGCTTCAAAAGGAGACTATAGCATAACATTTATGAACTAGAATTCATCAGCAAATTCAGTCTTACTCAAATTGGACTTCATCAGGACTGTGTGCTTCTTTCCCACTACAGGTGTTAAATTAACACAGCATAGCAAGAAAGTATTATCTCCGGTGACTGCATTTTTCAATGGTTTACACTGTATGAAATCTGCCTACTGAATGCAATGTCATGGGTTCAAGTCCACAAAATCTTATGCCATGATAATATTTTTAGTTCTTAAAAATATGCTTTTCTCCCTGCTTTTTTTGCCCCTAATCTAGGTACCCCCCTGGAATAAGCAACCATGTATACATTCTAACCATGCTTAGAAAATGGCATCTATATTATGTGTTTGCTATGGCTTCCCCATTTACTTGTCTTTCATAGGTTGCTTAGATTACGTTGCCTACAAACCAAATGCTGTGGTTCTCCTTTTCTTCACAAACCCACAATAAAAGGTAAAGGAGACCCCTGACCATTAGGTCCAGTCGTGACTGACTCTGGGGTTGCGGCGCTCATCTTGCTTTATTGGCTAAGGGAGCCGGCGTTTGTCTGCAGACAGCTTCTGGGTCATGTGGCCAGCATGACAAAGCCGCTTCTGGCGAACCAGAGCAGCGCACAGAAACGCCGTTTACCTTCCCACCGGAGCGGTACCTATTTATCTACTTGCACTTTGACGTGCTTTCGAACTGCTAGGTTGGCAGGAGCAGGGACCAAGCAGCGGGAGCTCACCCCGTCGCGGGGATTCGAACCGCCGACCTTCTTATCGGCAAGTCCTAGGCTCTGTGGTTTAACCCACAGCACCACCCGCGTCCCAAACCCACAATAGGATTGTATTAAAAACAGCTAGCATCTTTTGACATTCTAAAATTCACTGCTCACACATGATTACCATTAACTGCTTTAAAAAGCTTTGTAAATTGAAAACATTTTGTTCCTGAACAACTCAGGAAACCAACATGAGACAGCAAATAGATCTCAATGATTATTCCTGGTGAAACATTGCACTTACATGCTCTGATGAGATTTTCTTGAGAAGTTCAGAACTGGGTGTACCGACCACTTCCATTATTCGTTTCAGCTGGTCAATATCTGTACAAATTTAAGAAAGCTACAGGAAACATGGGGAAATAGCAGACGAGCCACTTGCTTACATAAATTGCCAAACCTGTGTCCAACCTCTGCTTAATCTACTCCGTTATCTAACGGTGGAAGTTTAGAGAAGTAGACTTTCCTTATGCCATAAAGCTCTTTGCAGACACAGTGCAATCTTATTCTTCACCAGACAATGGAAACTGAAACAGAGTTATACAGTATATGTCTTTAAGTCCTCGGCTATATTAGCTGAATGATCCATTGGTCGTTTTAGGAAATGATAAGAGAGTTTAGTAGAAATCTCAGATTTGGTTGTTATGAGAGTGTGATCCATCACCAAATACCGAACAAAGCTTGTCATTGTATGGGTATATCAACATATATCACAGCCTACCCATACAGTTGTACCTTGGCTCCCAAACACCCTGGAACTCGGACGTTTTGACTCCCAAACGCTACAAAGCTGGAAGTGATTGTTCCGGTTTCTGAACATTCTTTGGAACCCGAATGTCTGACAGGGTTTTTGCAACTTCTGATTGGCTGCAGAAGCTTCCTGCAGCCTATCAGAAGCCAGGATTTGGTTTTCGAATGTTTTGGCAGTTGAACGGATTTCCGGAACGGATTCCGTTCGACTTCCAAGGTACAGCTCTCTCTCTCTCTCTCTCTCTCTCTCTCTCTCTGTTATATATATTAGCAACTCTCTAGAACAGCGGTTCTCAACCTGTGGGTCCCCAGATGTTGTTGGACTACAACTCCCATCATCCCTGAGCTCTGGTCTTGCTAGCTAGGGGTGATGGGAGTTGTAGTTCAACAACATCTGGGGACCCACAGGTTGAGAAAGGCTGCTCTAGAAGATAAAAGGAATCACCCAACTATCCATTCCGCCAAAGCTGAAAGCCTTCACACTTCTAAGCCTACAGAGCATGGTTTATTATGACAATAGTCCAAGCACTAGGAATGCGCACAGTTCCTAGTGTTGGCTTTGAAAGGCAAAGCCCTTGTTTTCAGTGAGTACATACTGTCCCTTTCCTCTTCACAAATGAATAAGGAGAGCCCTTATCCACCCATGGTCTTTGGGACCAAAGCCATCATCTCTTGTATCACTCATTCTCTAACAGTGCCATTAATAATTGCAGTGGGGAAGGTTTCCCCGGGGTCTTGTTGTTTGCAAATCCATCTCCTTATAAAGGTACCTGCCTGCCCAGTTCCTATGGTTACCTCGCTGGAAGTGATGCTTCCAACATGAGTCATCAAACCACGATGGACAGAAGATGTAAGCCTATGGAATCTGTATTCAAAAGTGGACTCAGCACCTGGGATGCATCACCCCACCCATGTTGGTTGGTACCAGTGTTGAAATCCCCAAACGGGTTGCTTTCAATATGCTCCAAAACGGGAAAAGAACAGATCGTCTTCAGGTAGTCCTGAATGAGAGAGGGATAATAATTTATATATATATAAAATTGTATTATTTTCCCCAGCCATTCTGGGCCGATACCCTGTGTTTTCCAAGGGAGCTATGAATCTTTTCAGCATCTCTGTTCTCCAGCCCAGCAACCACCGTCTTTTTCAAGCTGTTTTTGTATCTGGGTCATTATTTAAATGGAGCGTAGAAAAGCAAAGATTTTAGGCAGCCTACTGTGGCATAAGGACACAACGTTTGTTACTCTTTATGACCATTATCGCGTCCAGCTGTGGGGGAAAAAACCAGTCACTTTAATGATTACTAATATGTTTGTTGTACCATTTTTTTTTTGTTAAACGGCTAACGCTGCTTTAAAAGCATATCCGTGGCACCAGCAGTGCGAGACCCAGAGTATATTTGCACTTGCAGGGGGAAGGATACAGTCGTTTCCAGGGAAAAGGGCCTTCCCTTTCAGTAGCTCCGCCATGATGCATCCAACTGACCAAATGTCAACTGCCAAAACACAAAACAACCAATCAGAAGGGGCTTTCTTGCCGGGTTGGGGAGAATCTGCATGACAAAGGTATTCCCATCCAAGCCCTTAAGGTACATATTTCACAGCACAACACAAGGAGATTCCCGCCCCCCTCCATCTTACCTGTTTGATTATAGTGCATCCAATTCAACATGATTTCCGGGGCTCTGTACCACCGTGTTGCTACATAACCTGTCATTTCATCATCTGTTTGCCGGGCTAAGCCAAAGTCTAAAATCTACAGAATAATAATAATAATGAAATTCCCATTATTTTTATTATATAAATGGTCAAGCCTATCTTTATTCTGGCTCTCTTGACTCATCTAAGCCAACAACAGAAACATCAGGTCCATATCTAACCCACAGTTCCAACAATTAGAGATTTCCTGCTTTCTCTCTACTACCCAAACAGATTCTCCTACAACCAACTTGAGGTATATCATAGAAAACAGCAGGATCATTTGGAGGGGAAAAAAAATCATGTGTGATGTTGCTAGATAATCATGCAACCCCGCCACTTCTTATTGGAACCCAGAAGTGAGGGGGAACACCTAGGCCGCTTCTAGGTTGTTGACTCCTTTGGCTAGTTTCTCTTTCCTTCACTGGTCAGAAGAGGCCTAAAGTCAGTATGAACCAACTACGAGGTCACCTAGAAAACTGAGCATTTATACTGACACACAGAGCTTGGCAGATCAGTGACAGTGGTGAAGGGGAATATTTGGTATATTTTGGGAGGGTGCTAGAGTAGAGAGGCAGCAGCTGGTTCAGGATTCACACATCAGTCAATCAAAACTGCAGAGTCCTAACCCAGGCATAGGGAAACGCTGGCCCTCCAGATTATTTGGAACTACAATTCCCATCATCCCTGACCACTGGTCCTGTTAGCTAGGGATGATGGGAGTTGTAGTCCCAAAACATCTGGAGGGCCGGAGTTTGCCTATGCCTGTCCTAACCGAAAGCATAAAGGAAGGTATCTCAGGATTTAGGTATATAAGAAATTGCCTCATATCTGCTCAGACTATTGATCCATCTATCTCAGTCTAGTCTAGCTCTCTGGGTCCCCTTTATATACAGAGCATGTACCGTACTCAGTCACTGAGCTATGGTCCTTCCTGAGGGCAACCTTTTTCTCCCAGGGTGTGATCTCACTTGACGGCCAGTGACACAAAGCATGCACATAAAATCAGGCAGCACAAACCAGATGCTCTCTATCCATTATTTTGATTATAATTTCTCTTAAACTGCTATTTCTCAGACTAACCCAGTATTAGTGAGGTGTGCCGGTCTCTACCCATTATTAACTTTCAGGAGGAATCTGAAAACATTCCTGTTCACCAGGCATTTGGTGGCTGAAGAATGCTGCTCCTGGCAGCCCCAAGATCACAGGATGGAAGAATGTTTCTAACTGTAACTAGAAGCTTTTAATTGTAATTGCTTTTACAATGCTTTAGAATGCTTCCCCCCCTTCCTAAATTGTGTATCTGTTTGCCGCCCTGGGCTTCTTGGGGAGGAAGGGCAGGATATAAAATCAATGAGAAATAAAATCTTTGTAAGATTTCTCTTTTCCTGCTCTTTGTCTATTGTATATATCCACTCTGGGTGGCTTCCAACAAAATATTAAAATGCAATAGTCCTTCAGATATTAAAAGCTTCCCTAAACAGGGCTGCCTTCAAATGTATTCTAAAAGTCAGATAGTTGTTTATTTCCTTGACATCTGGTGGGAGGGCGTTCTACAGGGCGGGTGCCACTACTGAGAAGGCCCTCCATCTGGTTCCCTGTAACTTCGCTTCTCAGAGTGAGGGAACTGCCAGAAGGCCCTCGGCGTGGATCTCAGTGTCCGGGCTGAATGATGGGGGTGGAGACGCTCCTTCAGGTATACTGGACTGAGGCTGTTTAGGGCTTTAAAGGTCATTACTAGGGTCATTCATGGATTATTTCCTTTCTTTGACTATGAAACGAGGACAAATGTGCCACCAGGTAAAAACATCTGTTTTGTATGTCTTAGTTATAGATGCAGAGGCTTGAATCATTGTTTCTTTGACTCGGAATCTTTTGAGGATACTTGATCCAGAAACTAATCAGTAATGAATTCACTGTGCCAGGCCTAATTTAGCTTTTTATCTACCTCATTAAAATATTCCATGAATATTAAGGGGATAATTCAGAAGCCCTGTGACTTAAGCGTGTCGTGACTTAGAGACTGACGTCTTTAAGACAATGGCTTGATGTAAAAAAATGTCATCCTAAATATCTTCCTGCCACACCGATTTACATTCACTGGAAAACTGTGTTGTCCAAGGTATAGGTATCAACCTAAGCATTTTAATGCATTGCAGCAGCAAGATCAGATCGTAAGGCCCTCCCTCATGTTATAGTATAGTCCCATCGAGCCTTATGCTCACGGAAGTTCATAATTCTCTGGATAGCTGTTGTGGATCTGGGATGAAAATAAAAGCATTTTCTATTAATTCAAAGCTTCTTCTAATTTTTTTTAATAAAAAACACAGAGTACAAAAATAACCATTACACGGAGAGATTGGGTCATACTTTCAAGAGCACTTGGATAATCCACAAAGTCAATTACCATTCAATTAGACTTCAACGTTCAGGAAGTGTACTCTGACTGAAAGGATTCGGGAACATCTAAATACTTTGAAAAGTGCATCCCATAAACCAACTGATGCCAATTCAAATGTTTTCAAGTAGGTCTCTGGCTGACGTCATGACTCATGATGGTTGAGCTCCACTGGACTCCGGGGCAGTGCAGCTGTTTGGGCAGGGGAAAGCCAGCATGTATGAGGTAAAATTCCTGGAAATGCACCCGAGGTGGTTCTGGGGAGTTCACTGCATCCCGCGGTGTCGCTTAAACCCATACCTGCCAACTTGAAAGGCAGATCGGTATGTGCCTGCCACGGATGAACCTCCATCTCCAGCATGATTTGTGATCAGTTCCTCACTAATTTGGAATATTGGCATTAATTATGAGGTACTCCTGAAATGGCATAAAGGGCTGCAATCCATCAGCTGCCGAAAGGACTGGGTTTGGATCCCTGAGTGATTTTTAAGAAGTGTGGAAACCCTTACAAAGAGCTGGGAAAGAAGGGGGAGGACAAGACGCTCTCTGTTTTCATAAGGTTTCCAAATGGTTTCTTTCTTTCTTGACCTCCCCTGCAAAATGAGTGAGCCATGTGTAGTCATAGCTATTTTCAAGTCACAGAATTCAATACGATTACTCCCATTCATACGTTTCTAGAAAAAGGGGTGCTGGAACTCACAATGGAACTCTTGTTCAATGGCACCAACCTGAGAGGTGCCGGAACTGAGTTCCGGCTGAAAAAAAAAGGCCTGGTTACGCCCATGTTTATGAACTGCCTGAGGCAGTGCTCATCTGCACAGGGTTGAGCAGCAGGCACAATCCATCCCATTCATCGCAAGATGGCCTTATACATAATCTCTGTGCTCTGATTATTGGTGGAAAAATTGCGCGTCAGAAGCAGAACATATGAAGACGGGGTTTTTTTGGGGGGGGGTAGGCAACAGGCATATAAAAATATACTGAGCTTACCTCACAAATAAGAATAAGGGATACAGCAAAACAACTACTAATTAGGTAAAAATTGGTCTGCATCCCCAAAACAGACCAGCATGCTTTCATTCCCCCTCCCCATGAGCTAATAATTTATTTTTGAGATAAAATAAATTTACATTTTACACATGAATAGCCAGTAAATGAAATGAAACTTGGGCCAAATGAGACACAACTGGCTCCTACATCACCTTTTTTATATCTCACTGATATCCCAAAGATTCATAAAAAGCAATTATTACCAAGTAAGGATGTGTTTGGTAGATGCTCCACAGTTAAGAGAACTTTCTTCCGAAGTCACTAAATCCAGAACTTTAATATTTGTATTTCTTTGGACATTTATATCCTGCCCTTCAACAAATCAGGATGAAATATTAAGAACAGCTTCTGAAAACAGTGTAGCAGGAGTTTTTTAAAATAAATTTTTGCTGGTGTTTCCTTTGGCTTTGTCAGGGGGAGTTTTTGTATATTTCAGTTTAATAGGAAGGGGATTCATCTATTGTTTTGATCATTGTGATTTCTCAGCAGTGGGTTGCAGGTTGCTTCATAATATAGATTCCATCCAGGATAAGGTCCCCATAGCAGGAGGGTATTGCAAGGATAGCATCCCTCGCCACATGCTCTGCACGCAATTCTGGTGCTGTGAGACCATTTTGCATGCTGCGTTGCAACAGTAGGTGGAGTAATAGCCACTCAATGGGCATTGTCAGCTGCTGCTTTGAACACTACATGAAGAATTTTGTGTTTGCATTTCTTCTTAAAACTGATTGGGATAGAGCAAGTTAAAAAATCTACAATGTATAAATAAATAGAAGATGTCTTCTCTCGCTTTACAGAACGAAAAGTGGTATATAAATATAATTAACCAGGATTTCTCAATGTAGGATGATATGTTAACTTGAAAAAATCAGAAATAGGAGCATCTAAAAAGGTAAAATGTAAAGGACCCCTGGACGGTTCAGTCCACTCAAAGGCGACTACGGGGATGCAGTGCTCATCTCGCTTTCAGGCCAAGGGAGCCGGCGTTTGTTCACAGACAGCTTTCCGGGCCATGTGGCCAGAATGACTAAGCAGCTTGTGGCACAACGGAACACTGTGACAGAAACCAGAGCGCACGGGAATGCTCTTTACCTTCCTGCCACAGCGGTACCTATTTATCTACTTGTACTGGTGTGCTTTCGAACTGCTAGGCTGGCAGGAGCTGGGATAGAGCAATGGGAGCTCACCCCGTTGTGCAGATTCGAACCGCCAACCTTCTGATCGGCAAGCCCAAGAGGCTCAGTGGTTTAGACCACAGCGCCACCTGCAGCCCTAATAGGGCAACACCAGTACAAACAATAAGGTCTTATAAACTGTCAAGTTAGACTCAGAGATGGTCCCACTCTGTTGGTGTGTCCATTACCATGTAACAGTTTAGCCTGTAATCCTAAATTCAAATTATCTGGGAGTAAACCCCATTGAACAGGACTTATTTCAGAGCAGAATAAGGATTGCACTGTTAGTTAATACACATCTTTCTTTTCAAAATGCTAGTTCCAAACTGCAAGTAGTTGCTTGATATCTGAAGCACCTACTATTTCATCTAGTTATCCAGGGCCTGAAATGGACGCAACACTTCTTGTGAGTAGTTACTGTAGAAATACTGCCCTAAAGAAAGGACCAAAACTTCCATAGTTGCTCATTTATTCAGAGAGCTTCCTGATCAGTTTTAAATTGGTCAGGTTTACAATTTAGTTTTTTACTCGGTACCACAACAACCATTAATAACAGATGCTGGCATGACAACAGGCACCAATCTTGTGTTAGTCTTGGTTCAAAACGTACCAAAATAATCAAAATAGCATGAATCCTACCCTTAATTCACAGTCTTCATTGACAGCTAGGTTACTAGGCTTCAGGTCCTGCATCAGAACAAAAAAGTTAAGAGCATTAAAACAGGGCTAAAACAAATGAGGTAAAAACAGTCTTGCAACTATATCAGAGCAACAAGCCAAACCAATGACGTGCTCACAGTGCATTATATCCCCAGTGCAACGTACCCGGTGAATGATTCCAGCCGAATGAATATACTGTTAAATAAAAAGAAAATAGGTGAGGTCAGACAACAAAGTCAAACGCAAGTGATTAATGATAGCTATTAGCTGTCATCCACTCAGACAGGTGTTTTTGTTCTACGGTACAAAGAGATAAAGGTTAGCCTGTATTCCCACCTATGTGGCAAATGTTCAGTGATGTACGTTAGGAGCAAACGCACCAATATGAAAAGCTGCTGGTGTTTTGCAATTCAATCTGTAATTTTTGCGAGTTTAAAGGCCCTTCCAGACACACTGTTTGTAACACAGTTTGCCTCTGACACCAGGGCTCCTCTATATCATTTCTCCTGTCGCTAAAGCAGCAAAACTTAAACATATGTGCCAATTATAGAGGAACTTAGAAATCCCATTAATCCACGAATTATGATTTCAGCACTGCTGACATCTGTGTGGCACATTGAGCTGCAGTGTTTAACCAATATTTTGATTAAATGAACAGGTTGATCAAATCAATTAACTAGGGGTTAAAATGTTGTTTGAAACACAAGCAGGTATGGGAAAACCTATGAGTGCTTACCCAAGAAGTATTTTCTGTTGGGCAAGGCTTTTGTAGAATACATAATAAGGACATACAAGTAACATGAGCAGCAGGCATTATCTTAAGAGATGTTTCATCCTGTGTTACAGCTCAAGTATGTTTTTTTACCCTCCCTCCATAGGTTTTACCTTAAGCCCTCGAAGTAACTGATATATAAGAAACTGTATATGGTCGTCTGTCAGTTTCTGGCACTTCACAATGTTATTCAGGTCAGCACCCATTAAATTTGTGACAAGATACCTGTAAATACAAAGCATTCAGATCACATCCAATTGTTTCTAAAGTCTTTTTTTTCGGTATCGTGGTGAGGCTCTGCAAGCAGTGCTTCCAGACACTAGTAAGAATGGGTCTTCCATGCATTTTATATGGTCACAAGATTGAGAAATGGGAAAAATATGAAGACTCGGTTGTCACAAACCGTGGCTAAGGGAAACTGAACTCAGCGTAAGGTTTCTGGAATCGCAGGAGTGCGTCCAACACTTCCTTCCTTTGACTCTTCCCACGGGAGGAAGCAAAACTTTGGCTCCTACCAACAAAGTTCAGTGCAGGATTAAGCCAAGTATACGAAAGTTGAGCAATGAAGGCCAAGGAGGTTACAGATACTGTGAGTACAGTAGCATGGGGGAACATACTTCCCCCAAATAAACAAATAAATAAACAAGCACTAGATAACGTACAGGCAAGAGATCAATATCCTATGTTTACTCATTTAAAGCAGTTACGCTCCATGCTTTTTTTCTGTGTCCAGGGCTGCTGTTTACCAGCTCCATCTGGTACGCAGGCTGAGACCCTACCTGCATGCGGACTGTCTCACCAGAGTGGTGCATGCTCTAGTTATCTCCCGCTTGGACTACTGCAATGCACTCTATGTGGGGCTACCTTTGAAGGTGACCCGGAAACTACAACTAATCCAGAATGCAGCAGCTAGATTGGTGACTGGGAGCGGCCACCAAGACCATATAACACCGGTCTTGAAAGACCTACACTGGCTCCCAGTATGTTTCCGAGCACAATTCAAAGTGTTGGTGCTGACCTTGAAAGCCCTAAACGGCCTCGGTCCAGTATACCTGAAGGAGCGTCTCCACCCCCATCGTTCTGCCCAGACACTGAGATCCAGAGCCAAGGGCCTACTGGCGGTTCCCTCGCTGCGAGAACCCAAGTTACAGGGAACCAGGCAGAGGGCTTTCTCGGTAGTGGTGCCCACCCTGTGGAACGCCCTCCCACCAGATGTCAAAGAGAAAAATAACTACCAAACTTTTACAAGACATCTGAAGGCAGCCCTGTTTAGGGAAGCTTTTAATGTTTAATAGGTTATTTTGTATTTTAGTGTTTTGTCGGAAGCCGCCCAGAGTGGCTGGGGAAACCCAGCCAGATGGGCGGGGTATAAATAATAAATTTATTATTATTATTATTATTATTATTATTATTATTATTATTATTATTATTTAGAGGAGGCTCCTAGAGCATCTTACAAAGATCAATAGTCCCCCCCCCCCCGCCCTCAGGCTTACAGTCTAAAAGACACAACACAAAAAGAAAAAGGCTGGGAGGGAGCTCAGGCGCCAGTTTTTAGTCACCATTGTTATGACACAGTAAATAGTTCTGTCTATACGGAGTATGGGAAGCCTGTTGCCCTGAAGATGGTGTTGAAAAACAGCTGCCATCATCCCTGGCAACTGGCCACGCTGAATGGACTGGTGGGACTTGAGGTCCCAAGATCCAAAGGTTCCCCATTCTTGTCCCATACAAAGCACACACACACACAAACCCCACACACACTGCAGGTACTTGCTGTACATTTTAAACAGCACCTTCCCCAGCCCTGGTTCAGATGAAGTGAACGACAGCTGCATCTGAGCGGCTGTGTTGCTCACCTACCTCCCACAGGTCAGGTTCCTGAAGCATCATGGGATGTGGAGAGGTGAGGTGACGGTGAGGTTGGTGCTGTGTAAATGCCTTAGCACCCCAACTACACTGTGCTGAGCTTGCTGCCACCTCGCCCTTCACCTTTCCATCTTGTATACAGTCATATCTCCGCTTACATATCCCTCTGGATACTTCGGGATACGAATGCGACAAACCCGGAAGTATTTCCCCGGGTTTTGCCATGTGCGCAAGCGCAGAAGCGCTAAACCGCGCCACAGAAGCGCTCTTCCGGTTGCAAATTCCTCAGCATGCAGGCGGACCTCCGGAACAGATCCTGTTCGCAACTGGAGGTACCACTGTACTGAAACAATACGGCTGAGGGAAGGTTGGGCGAGCAACACAGCCCCACAGCGCCAACACTGCCTGCTACTGCTTTCAGGGCCTATAGAAGTCAGCAGAAGACAGGTGAGCATATGCTTTCTATAGAAATAAACAAGACTTAGGCATGCATAACTCAGGCTGGCCGTTTATCTTAGCAGCTCGCCAACAAGTTTAGGTCAAGCTTTACTTACACTTCATTAAAATTTTCTATTGACGCCGCAGGTGTGAAAACATCTAGTAATCCTATAACCTGAAACAGAAGAAGAGGGGTTTTTATTTTATCTGGAGAAATGCATGTAGCACCGCTATCTCTACTTACCAGTTTCGAATCTAAAATGAAGGATAATGGCAGCCCGGCACGGAATAATGTTTGCCAAAACCTAATAAAGTCAGTTGTGTCTAACCGATGAACATTTTAATAAAACTACTGTAAATGATTAGATGAATTACAAGCTCATTATTCACAATTCGCAGAGCCTGTTCCACTCACGTTTTCGTGTTTCATGTGCTTCAGTAATCTAAGCTCCCGGTAGGTTCTTCTGGCGTGAATAAGGGACTGGAAAGGTCTCGAAAGCTTCTTGACTGCCACCTTCTGCCTTGTTTTGGTATCATATGCTGAACTGAAACAAATCCAAATGCAAAAGAAAAGAAATTTTACTATATTTTATTTCATAAAATTTATACATTGTTTGATTGTAAACAAACAAACAAACCCTCATAGCGGCTTGCAACAGAGAGTAAAATCAAGAAAAAAATAACAACACTACTTTAAAACATTCAAAAGATCAAAGTTACCTCAATTTTCTAAGCACTGGCTTGTCTAAACAGGAATGTTTTAGCGGGTGCCAAAAAGAGTAGAGTTAAGGCATCTGCTTAAGCTCAATAGGCAAGGAGTTCCAAAGTGCAGGTGCTGCCACACTAAATGATCAAGTTCCTACAAATGCCGAATAGGTATGATGTGGCACCTGTAAAGGTAAAGGGACCCCTGACCATTAGGTCCAGTCGTGGCCGACTCTGGGGTTGCGCCACTCATCTTGCTTTACTGACCGAGCGTACAGCTTCCGGGTCATGTGGCCAGCATGACTAAGCCGCTTCTAGCAAAACCAGAGCAGTGCATGGAAATGCCGTTTACCTTCCCGCCGGAGCGGTACCTATTTATCTATTTGCACTTTGTGGTTTTGAACTGCTAGGTTGGCAGGAGCAGGGACCGAGCAACGGGAGCTCACTCCGTTGCGGGGATTCGAACTGACGACCTTCTGATCGGCAAGTCCTAGGCTCTGTGGTTTAACCCACAGCGCCACCCGTGTCCCTTATGATGTGGCACCTGAGGTAATGCCAATTCCACCAATCAAAGTGGTTGAGTGGGCATCTGTAGGGTAAGGTGATATCGTAGGTAACTGGCCCCAAGTTGTTAAGAGCTTTATATACTAATAGTAACACCTTGAACCTGGCCTGGTAGCAAATCAGCAAGTTATCCATACTTTAGTCCAGTGCTTTTTTTTTCAAAAAAAAGAAAATGTTTAGGTACTCTCATTTTGACTCATTTTATAGTTCAAATCACTGAAAATAAATACAGTAAATGGACAAAAGAAAAAGATTCACAAAATGCTTAGGGGTATTTCTTTTTGAACTTAACTGTTATTATAATCCTTCATTCCTTTCATATGGGGGAAAACAAATCTCAAATATTATTCAGGGTTCCCCACACTGTACACACATTTATCATTAAAGATCCATTAACAAATACGCTGCTGAAGTAAAAGCAAACATTCAAACAACAAACTATTTTGAACTCCTTTTAATCGGCTGCTGTTAAGGTAAATAAAGCAAGTGAACTGGGTGCTTGCTCCAGTTCAGTGTTTGTTATGGCATCACACCAAAACGATGGCCTGGCGAATCGACCCAGACCTGCACATCTGTACCCAAGTCTTGCATTGGGTTAAGTAAAAACTGAGACGAGAATGCTGGGACAGAAACAGGGAACGGCATTGCTAAATATAACCCTACCGGCATCAACAGGACCAAGGACACTTCTGTACTTCTAAAACAGAAAACAGCAATAATAAACTTAACCAAACTGAGTAACAGACTTCAACATCAATAACCTCACCACACCAGTGGATAAAAACCCGGAAACAAGCAGCTGCTATTTGGACAATAGCACGCCTTTGCAGATGCTGACAGAATCAACCTTGGAGAAACAGAACAGATAAAGAGATAGCTACCAATTCTGCTAAGGTCTGCTGAACAGCTTACAGTTTCTCTTTCGTTGACCGGACCCGAATATCTTGTTCGATGGCTATATATTTCCAAAATAAGCAAATGTCATTTGTGTGGGGAAGGTTCTTACTTACTTATTTCTTTCATTATCTTAACATAGCGACCTTTTACAGAAAACTCCTCAAATAAGTATTTCTTGTGATGACCTACCACAAGCATTCTCCCTAGGTGATATCTGTTGCTCCCATCTGCCACGACAAACACCCAGAGAATTAGCATCATTAATTTGGCTAACTGTCTCCCAGGTCCCCAAATCAAGACTCCATAGGGAGCACTTAGATCTGGATTCTGGGCCCCTGGTGAACAGACAGGAGCCTCTATTAATTACGGAGTCTGCCACCCTGTCTAGGTGTATCCAGTGTTAATTACGCCCGCCAAACAGTGGCATGCCGCATGCAGCCTTCTCATGTACATCGTTAATTAAAGCCAACCAGCTTACAAGGCTATAAAAGGTTGCCTTAGGCGCCACTGACAATAAACAAACCTTCAATATCAATGCTGGAGGCTTTGATAATGTAGGCCTTGATGATTCAAAACCTTAACATTTTCTTGTCAACCCCCTTCTCCTATCAGCAGGTAGCTGAACAACACCTTTTCTTATGATGCAGATGTTGCGTTTGCTGTAATGATTCCCACAACCAAAGCCTTACCTACGCAAAAGACAAATAATAATAATAATAATAATAATAATAATAATAATAATAATACCTTTACACTGGTACCTCGAGTTACATACGCTTCAGATTACATACGCTTCAGGTTACAGACTCCGCTAACCCAGAAATAGTACCTCAGGTTAAGAACTTTGCTTCAGGATGAGAACAGAAATCGTGCTTTGGCGGCGCAGCAGCAGCAGGAGGCCCCATTAGCTAAAGTGGTGCTTCAGGTTAAGAACAGTTTCAGGTTAGGAACGGACCTCTGGAACGAATTAAGTACTTAACCCGAGGTACCACTGTATTGTCAATGTACAACCTATGCACAATGAAATTAACCGATCCTCCCCCCCCCCACAAACACTCAATCTCATTGCACTCTGTGTGCTTGTTGCACAACACACCAACCCCGAAAGTCAGTTGCACTATACCTTGGGTTACAGATGCTTCAGGTTGCGTTTTTTCGGGTTACGGACCCGCTGAAACCCGGAAGTACCGGAACGGGTTACTTCTGGGTTTGGGGGGTCGGCATGCGCAAAAGCACTAAATCGCGCTTTGCGCATATGCAGAAGCACCGAATCACAACCCGCGCGTGCGCAGAAGTGCTGCTGCGGGTTGCAAATGTGCATCCCACACGGATCACGTTTGCAACCCGAGCATCCACTGTATTATTTTCCGTTCAGCAGCCTAACAGCCCACAGCCTAAATACCAAAAGGTTTTTGTCCTGTTGTGGTGGTGGCCCAAAAATCCACAATAAATAGGATAATGTGAACCCCTATAAATCCTTGAGTGTGCTTCTAACAGAGATGTTATGGTAACCCGTTGCTTTATGAAACTGATGATTTTCGCAAGTTGCCTCCGCCTTTGGGGCAGAAGTACAGCTAATATACGAATCACAAAGATACTGCTCATAAGCTAGAACGTAAGTTGATACATGGTGCAAATAGATACGAGTAACACAGGTTCCCAACATGCATACTAACACAATGTAACAGAAGTTAGTATTTTAACAGAGAGCCCTGGGAATCAAAGCTGAATCAACAGAAATTGCTAACGCTTATTGTGCATGTGTATTAAACATGAAATGAGGTAATGATGTACATGATTGGTGAAAATTGAAATCCTTTTTTTGAAATGTTATAAATACTACCGCCCCGACCCTTGCGAAACAATTCGACTGTAACCTATTGCCTAGCAATAAACAACGGACTCCTAACTCCTCTTGTCTCTGAGTCTTATTGGCATAAACTCAGAAGATAAGCCATTTTTGGCCCACAACACTATGTATCTAGCTGACTCTATCTAGCTGGCCTATTGTGTGCACAGAATGCCTTCAAATTAAGGTTACTGGACATCCCTGTTTCCCGGGGACAGTCCCCAGATTTAGAAATCAGTCCCCTGACAAAATCCATCTATTTAGTAGGAAGTTAAAAAGGTCCCCGGATTCATTGAAAAAAATCTGGTAACCTTAACCTAATAGGTATCTAAAGCCATTTGCACATGCAGAATGTAGGCACCCTATATATAGAAATGAGTAAACCAGTGATATTTTAGGGAGCAGGCTAGCAGGCGGGGCCCATTACTTACATCATAGGAGCCTACACAACACAAAACACTGTTGCTGTATGCAGGTTTTATTTTATTTGCTTTTTATCTTATATTTTGGAAATGTATATCCAGCGTTTTCTTTCTTTTAGTTTTTTGGGGCCCCCAAGAGAGTGGGGCCCTAAGCTATAGCTTGTTTAGCTTATACATAAATCTGGCACCGCTTCCTTCCAAAGGAGCCCAGGGTGGCATCCGCATAAGTGATAAAACAGCTAAACACAGTTCCAACACAGATACACACTGGATAGACAAAGCCTGCCTAATACTTAAGGAGAGGGAATTCCAAAGTGTAAGTGCCAGAACATGAAAAGGTTCTGTGCAGAACAGAACTCCTGATAAAGTGAGTAATCTGCGGGAGGCCCTCACCTGCAGAGAGGAGTGATTGACTGGGCATATAAGGGATAAGATGATCTTAAATGAAATGTGAATGCATAAATGGCTTTTCTGGCTAGAAAGCACAAAAGAGAACAAAGGCCTAGCGTGGGGCTTAAACTCTGCCAATCTATCTGTACTGCAAGATTTCCCCCTTGGCTTGCCTTAACCATGTTAATTTTGACCATGTAATGGTGGCATCTGAATGCATGCTAAGCCATAAATCATAGTTAAGCAAATATGCATATCAGCTGCATGCTGGTGTCCACAAAGGCAGAGCGCTCCTACTCTGCTCCTTTATTAGTTGAGCAAGGAAATGAGCCATGGAGCGGCTGGCGTTGGCATTACATCTCCAGCCTGTGCTTGTGGTTCCTCTCTCACCAAACAAACCACAACAGGGTAACCAGAAACAAGAGTATTTCATCCATGGTCCATTGTGTGTCGAGGTCCCCAAGCCACCCCAAATAACTCATTACACAGAAATTTTGTTTAAGGTTTTTGGCATAATTTTTGGCCACAACTTTATTAAAATACAAAAATGTGAGTGGTTGCTTAGGCATTGGTTGTGACTATCTGCCCCCCAGTGGGGGACAGACTGACATTTCGCAAGCCTGAGAAAGTCAGAAAAGGGGAATACATTTGGGGGTAGCGACGGAGCAGGGAACCTGCCCTCAGCCCTCCCCAAATGCAGCCAGGGGCTCTTATGTGGCCCTAGCCCCTTGACAGGGTTCGGACAAAAGCATGGCGAGGCCCTGGATTCCTTTAATGGAATACCCTTGCAGCAGCAGCATTGGAGGGGCAGGCACAGCCAATCCATGCCCCTCAACCAACCAAACCCTAAACCAATGCCTAACCACAACCTTACAAGTTGTGACGATTTGCTACGCAGTAGGCAAAAACCAAATGGCACCAGCCAATCAGCCAGATGGACAAAATTCCTACTGGGCCCCTGCCCCAAAAGCAGGTGACTCCATGACAGGCATAGCAAAGTCAATGCGAACAACCCTAAATATAGGGAGGGAGGATGGGCAATCCGATGCACGGAGCGAAAAGAGGAAGCTCTACGCTTCGTGCAGGGAGTTTTAACATTTCTGGCTGTCAATCACAGAATGGCAACATTAACTTCATCCCAACAACAAGGGAAGCCCAATCACAACAGTGGCCAATGATCAATTAGCCCGCCCCACAACTTTGGAGTGTCTTGTTAGCCCCCACCGCAACAAGTGCTCTCCATGAAGGAGAACACGCTTTGGTGATGGGAAGTCAGGCAAACACTGCTTCCATACTAACCACTACTGTCTTGAAGGAATCCCACTCATTTCCCTCCTCCAGCCCAGTAGGTGTCAGGGGGAATCATTCTGCACCCATCCCACTGCCACAGAGGTAACCTGGAGTTGAAAAATAATTGTTTTGTCCCATTCCACTTCCTCTCCCTCATAGTTGGGTCAAACAACATTATCCTTAGTCATATTTACTTGGAAGTAATGGGACGCGGGTGGCGCTGTGGTCTAAACCACTGAGACTCTTGGGCCTGCCGATTGGAAGGTCGGCGGTTCGAATTCCCACGACGGGTTAAGCGCCCGTTGTTCGGTCCCTGCTCCTGCCAACCTAGCAGTTCGAAAGCATGTCAAAAAGTGCAAGCAGATAAGTAGGTACCACTCTGGTGGGAAGGTAAACGGCGTTGCCATGCGTGCTCTGGTTTCGCCAGAAGCGGCTTAGTCATGTTGGCCACATGACTCGGAAAAACAAACGCCGGCTCCCTCGGCCTGAAAAGCAAGACGAGTGCCGCAACCCCAGAGTCGTCTGTGACTGGACTTTACTGTCAGGGGTCCTTTACCTTTTTTTAATGGGAATTAATTTCAGGCAGGGTGCCCACTTATACATAACTAAAAGTGAATAAATACCGGTACCTCATCACCCATTACCCGAAGAAGAAGAAGAAGAAGAAGAAGAAGAAGAAGAAGAAGAAGAAGAATTGAAGGCAAAACATGCAGAGTTGCATAGGTTTGTGTATGCTAATTGATATGTACAGAGGAAAATTGAGAAATACAGTTAAGAACTTAATTCGTTCTGGACCTGAAACTGTTCTTAACCTGAGGTACCACTTTAGCTAATGGGGCCTTCCGCTGCTGCCGCGCCATGATTTCTGTTCTCATCCTGAAACAAAGTTCTTAACCCAATGTACTATTTCTGGGTTAGTGGAGTCTGTAACCTGAAGCGTTTGTAACCTGAAGCGTCTGTAACCCGAGGTACCACTGCAGACTGGGAAGACTAATGTGTATTGTCCTCCGTGCCTGTCCTGATACTAAATGTTGGACAACTTCAAGGTTCCTGATCTCCCTTCTAACAGTTTGACTTGGCAGTTTCCAAACTGAGGTTGCCTTCAAAGAGAGGACAGTCCTTTGACAGCTATTCTAGTAGAAGGATGCCCTCTGTTAAGTAGGACACATAGCCACTCTGCTTGCAAGTAAATCTGCACTGGACTGCAGGTGGAGCACTAAGCTGGGTTTTTTAAGGGCTGGAAATAGAGAAAAGGGTTGGGTGTTTTACCTGCTCATGCTGTCTTGCAATGTCATTGTTGATACTTGTATGGTAGCTCCTAGCAACAGCAACCCGCACAAATACAAGAACCCTTTCATTTTTTTGCAATGAATTTCACAAAGATCAGCACACTCTTAATGAGAAGCAAATGAAAGCTTTCACAGGCAGCCTGATCGTATGCATATTTACATGTAGACGAATCCTACTGAGTGTAATAGGGGTTACTCCAATTAAAGTAGTTCTAATGTGCATGAGATTGCAGCTTTAAATATTCCACTCCTTACTATGGCTGTCATTGTAGCTGTTTCTGATGCCTTGCTGTCTAAATCAGTAGCCACAGCAATGTACAGTTGAAGGAAGGTCCATAAAATAAACAAGGAAGAAAATTGAATTTAAACATCTCATTTAAGTTCCAAGAAGAGTGATGAGCAACACTGAACGGCAGATCTAAAACACTGATTTGTCCCTGGAGTATATAGTATGTGACTATTAATTGACTGGTTCGTCAGTTAAAAGTCAGATAAAAATGGTAAAGGTAAAGGTACCCCTGACCGTTAGGTCCAGTCGTGGACGACTCTGGGGTTGCGCGCTCATCTCGCTCTATAGGCCGAGGGAGCCAGCGTTTGTCTGCAGACAGCTTCCGGATCATGTGGCCAGCATGACTAAGCCACTTCTGGCAAACCAGAGCAGCACACAGAAACACCGTTTACCTTCCTACCAGAGCGTTCCTATTTATCTACTTGCACTTTGACGTGCTTTTGAACTGCTAGGTGGGCAGGAGCTGGGACCGAACAATGGGAGCTCACCCTGTCGCGGGGATGCGAACTGCCGACCTTCTGATCAGCAAGCCCTAGGCTCTGTGGTTTAGACCACAGCACCACCCACGTCCCTAAAAGTCAGATAATCAGATTTAAAACATCCTTAATGGTTTGGCAGTCCTAGTAACAAAGCCAATTGTTTGTGCAGAGTCTCAAACTTGTAATATTTGCAGATGTTTCAGTCCACAGTGATCCACTGCAGGCAAATCATCTCTTTCTACTCAGAGAGGAAAGCGGAAGTCAGCAAATAAAGAATGCAAACTCATCTAAAAAAACAGTTTTGAAGGCAGACGTTCTGGTCAGAATAAGACCATTAACTCTGGCTTTTCTCCTAGAAATTGCAAAGGCTTATTTCTAAGGAGCCTAAGGGTTAAAAGCTGGTATTACTATTTCTTTTAACATTAATTATCCCTTTCACAACTGCTTCTTTATCTGATGTGACACAAAGAGGAAGTGGTATTTGCCTACTATATCATGCAACACACCAGATACACTCAGAGAAATGTGAAACGGATACTGGATATGTGCAATTTTGTACTGTTTTCCTGGTTTTAGTATACAGCACTCTGGTCTCCTTAGAGAGGAAGTGCAGAATAAATATTTATTAATTCCTGTGTTGGGTGGTGGTGGAATGAAGCAACTTACAAAGTTACTACACTTTTCATCCTTGTTTTAAGGGATGTTGATGCAAATGCTAAAATGACAAACAGATTGTCATCATAAGACAGCTTATGAAACTAATGTTGCACTGAACCCAATGCACAGGATTGCTTGCGATGCTTTTATCAGTAAGGTAACGGCAATGGGCTCAAATAGCCAAAGAAACCCAAAGCTAAGATAATGCAGTAGTCCAGGAAAAGGGAACCTGTGGCCCTCCAGAGATACTTTTGGACTCCAACTCCCATCAGTCCCAGCCAGCAGGTTGTTTCCAACTAAATTTTGGATTAAACCCATTAAAATTAATGGACCAAAATTAGCCAAATTTCAGCAGATCTTCAAGTCTTCTCCAAGCAGAATTGGCTACAACCCAGTATGGCCAATGTTCAGGGATTATGGGTATTGTAATCCAGTAACATTTGGAGAGCCACAGGTTCCCCATCCTTGAAGTATCCAAACAAGATTGAGATAGAACAAGACCACTCTCCTGGTAACACACTATTCCCCCCCTTCCCAGCTCGAAACCTCCCAACTCTGTAAATTTGCATTATGTAACTGAGCAAAGTGTAATGCAAGGGTTAAGCATCTAACTGGGGTTATCTGGTAAGTTTTGTCCTGAAGGAAAACTGGGCAGTTGCAAACAATACGGAAAATGTGACACGAACCCTCATGGCAGTAACCTTCCTAATCAAAAAGAAGACAAGGAAAGGGAGCCAAAGAACACCACAGCCTTCACACACCAAAGTTATGCATATAATCCTGGACGCAATGTGTTCCTCAAGCAGAAAAGAAGCTGCTCTTAGCTTCTCCAAAGCAGTCATGTGAACATGACTGCTTGTTATTGTTGTTTATTAGATTTCTTACCCACCCTTCACTATAAGGTCCCAGGATGGGTTGCAACCATTTAAAAACCACAGCATTAAAAACAATTAAAACAGATTACAATGAAGAGAACTGAGTGGGTGCTAAAATAGCTCTCTCAGGTGTCAAAGGCAAAGTACAGAGGTGCATCATTAGCACACAGTGAAAACTTCGCCATGAAGGTCCCAGACACACTGCTGTGGGGAGCGAATCCCAGAGCTTAGGGGCTACCACAGAGAAGCCCCTCTCTCAGGCAGCTGCACACACCCCAAACCTCTGAGGGCAGTGGGACTACCGAGAAATGACCTCACTGCCAATCTTAACAGCCAAGGAAATATGCAGGGAAGGAAGAAAGCTTTCTGATATTTGGGGCCAAACATTTGATACGTCTTTAATCAAAGTCAGAGCGTTGGTCCATTTAGCTCAGTGCTGAATACTCTGATGGAGAGCAGCTGTCTGGGATCTCAGACAGAAGCCTTCCTCAGCCCTCTTGCTCAAGCTCAATCTTGCGGTGACTCGAGATACCTCAGTGATTCAAAGCTGGGGCTTTCAACACACAGAGCATGTGAGCTACCACCAAGCCATAGTTCTCCTGCCTTGCAAAAGTGCCCACAGGCCCCAAAAGGTGGCCGACCCCTGATGTAAAGCAAACTGCCCCTTAAGGTAAAGGGACCCCTGGCCATTAGGTCCAGTCGTGACCGACTCTGGGGTTGTGGCGCTCATCTCGCTTTATTGGCCGAGGGAGCCGGCGTACAGCGAGGTCATGTGGCCAGCATGACTAAGCCGCTTCTGGAGAACCAGAGCAGCACACGGAAAAGCCGTTTACCTTCCCGCCGGAGCGGAACCTTTTTTATCTACTTGCACTTTGATGTGCTTTCAAATTGCTAGGTTGAAACTGCCCCTTAGCTGCCTTTAAAGTAACAGTGCAAGCTCCCGGTTTAATTGTTGCTTATCTGTTACATCCATATCAGACAATTCATCCAAATAACACAAATAAACAGAGAGAAGGTTGTTTTTCAATTAGCTAATGGCGAGGCCAAAATCACTGAGGCTCAAACATCTGTTTCCCAGATATTCCAAGCTCTGAGAGCATGTAACAGCAACAACACCACAATCAAATTGTTTTACAAGGAAATGCTATTATCAGAGCCGGCCCACCCATGAGGCAGGGTGATGCACTCGCCTCAGGCGGCAGAAGTACAAGATATGGCCCGATTGCTTCTGCCGCTAGCAGCGACAGGGAGGTGTTCTGGCAATGCTTTACAGAACACCCTGGGTCTTGCTGCAAATTCTCACATGCCACATTGCCACTCAAGTTTCCCTCGCCCTCGGGGGGCGAAGCTGAGCAACAACACTTTGAAGCACACCCCAGCTCCCCCAGGGTTTGGCAAGAGCCAGGGCATTCCTGCGGTGTGTTGGAGGGCGGGCATGGTGGCGGTGGAAGGGGAGACTGGGACATGGCTGTGAAGGCGGCAGAAGGAAGCAATTCCCATTTTGCCTCAGGTGGAGGGGGGGCTGCCCCTGTCTATTATACAAGTTGGCTGCTGTGGCAGTCATAATGCTGGGTAACATAAGCCCCCTTCGCCTGTTTTCCATGTGAAGACTTTCAAACAATCATAATAATTATTAATAATAATTCGATTATTTGTATGCTGCCCATCTGACTGGGTGGCCCCAGCCACTCTGGGAAGCTCCCAACAGAATACTAAAAACACAATAAAGCATCAAACGTTAACATCCTTCTACAGGGCTGCCTTCAGATGTCTCCTAAACGTCAGATAGTAGTTTATTTCCAGATATATTTCCTTACTGGCCCTGCCCCCAACGTAGGACACAGTATATTTGAAGGAGCGTCTCCACCCCCATCGTTCTACCCAGACACTGAGGTCCAGCGCTGAGGGCCTTCTGGCGGTTCCCTCGCTGTGAGAAGTGAAGCTACAGGGAACCAGACAGAGGGCCTTCTTGGTAGTGGCACCCGCCCTGTGGAACGCCCTTGCACCAGATGTCAAAGAGAACAACAACCACCAGACTTTTAGAAGACATCTGAAGGCAGCCCTATTTAGGGAAGCTTTTAATGTTTGATGCATTACTGTATTTTAATATTTTGTTGGAAGCCACCCAGAGTGGCTGGAGAAGCCCAGCCAGATGGGCGAGGTATAAATAAATAATAATAATAATAATAATAATAATAATAATAATAATAATAATAATTAGCCCCACTCCCTGCATATCCATGCCAGTGTGGCAGGGCCAGTGACAGGGACCAACACATGAAACTCCCTTCACATGATTAGCTATCGTCATGATTTTACGCACCGCAAGCAGTTTTGGAAAGACAAGCTTTATGTACCAGACATTTATTTATCTGCTGGCCCGGGAGATTGAATTTTTTGTTGTTTGCAAGCTTTGCACAAGATGCTCCACCATGTGCTCCTAGATTTCTAGACTTGGAGTCAAGAGTGAGGGAGCCATTGATAGAAGAGATCTGCATTTCCTTGGGGAAGCAAGTATACTTTGGGTTGTGCGTCATGACTGGCTTAGTTGGGACCCTATGTGTCTTCAGGCAACACCAGTGTGTTTAGGATCAATGACAGCCAGCGGGCACAAAACTAAAGAAACCGCAACCCTATTATAGATCCTAGGCAAAATCAATCAAGTTTATAGAGCAAGCAATTCTAAGGCTTCCAACACCGTCTTGTTTGCCTATTATTTTCTTCCATGCCATTGCCTGCTTGCAGTGAATTCTGAATGCCACACACCTCTGTATAACGAAGATAATGAACAAGTTATTGAGTGGATATGAAAAAGGTGCAACTCCAAAGTCTTCCATTATTGAGCAGCTCTTTGCTTTCTTTTCAGTTTGCTCCTACCTTGGAAGCAAGTAACTGATTACAAAAAGAAGACACAAAAATATATAAATTTGAAGCACCACCCTTTTTCAAAATAATCTGCCCCTTAATGGTCTCTCTTTCCCCCCTGGCATTAGGTACAAGAATTCCTTTATACATAAAGCAATGGGACATCTGCAAACCTGCTGAGCAGTGTGTGTGAGGCACCGCACATTTCCACTTCCATCATTATGCCTGGAAAAAAATAATTGGCACTCTCACTACACGAATGGTTTTCATAGCTACATGGGCATTAGAAAACAACAACCAGGTGCAATTAGGAAAACACAAATCCTTAATGGGTAACAAGGGATAAATCTCAGTCTCACAGACTGAGAATTATTTGAAAGAGGAAGATTTATGAAAAAGAAGATAAGCTTCAGATAACAAGAGCAGAATAAATACCCCTCCCCCAGAATGTTAAATTGGAGGCTGAATGATAAATTGGGAGGTTGACCAACTGAGATTTACACACACGTGCACCCCACAGCTACAAGAGAGAAACTTGATATAAGGACAGAGGCGGCTAATTTGTGCTCCATCAAATGTTGCAACTCCCATTTGACCGCTGGACATGGTGCTGATGGGAGTAGGGAGCCCAATAACATTTTGAAGGCCAGAAGTCCCTCACCCACACCTGCTGAAAGAACAAGAAACAGTCTATGCAAGCAAAACATTGCAACAAATATAAGGCAGAGCACCAAGTAAGCCAAAGTTAAACTATGCTGGGCACAGAGTCTTCCCTTTTCCCCAGTCACTCTACTGGGGAAAAGGGAAGACTGTGTGCCCAGATTAACTTTGGCTTACTTGGTGCTCAACCAAAGACACAAGCAAAGAACAAGCCTTGGCCTCATACGTCTTCAGCTGACCTACATAGCGGAAACATGTAATTATGTTGTTGTGCAACTGAGCCCAATGCCTCAGCCCTAAACTTGCCACTTAGGGCCACTTAAAAGCATACCAGATTTCCAAGTAGGATAACATTTCCACGCAGCAAAGTGGGATAGCCATGTGCGGAACATCATGCGTGGCAAATGAGCACACATACTGCAGAGAGGATTCTGAGCTACTTGCATCTTGAGTTTCAGTAGTTTGAGTAGATGTGTGGCAGATCTATGATCTTTTTGACACGTAGACGCCGAACTGCTATTGACGTAGGTATGACATATCTGAAGCTGTTTTTAGAAGCAATTCAACAGCCTCTTGGTCACCGGCTTGGATCCTAAGCTATTCCTCCTTTCAGGTAAGAAAGTGGGAGATAGCCACCAAGGCCCCACCCAACATTTGCAGCCCATGTCCCACACTGTCCACAAGAGTCCTCCAGACACAGATTTTCAGGTAAGCACAGGCTACAGAACGGATGGAGAGAGATGGGAGAGCCCCACTCTGTGAATGTAAACTGTTCTATTCATGGAAGGAAATGACAGCTGTTGGGTTGTATCCAATACAGCACCAGTAGAGTTCCCTCTCCCTCTCCCTACACACTCCAATAGCTGCTCTGGAGCCCCCCAAATCTCTGGAAAACATTTTGAGGAGCACAGGGACCTGCATGGAAGAGGAGAAGAAATGGAAGTTGTGTTGCACCAGTGGAAGTCCATTAGCAGAAGAGCAGCATTTGGTAACAACCCTTAGAATTCTGCAGCAAGGATTTATTTATTTTTTTTACATCAGTGTAAAAAATGCTTTCCCAACCTAACCATTTCATTTGCAATGAAATTCCATTCACCTTAAAGAAACAGAATCCCGTGAAAGTGGACATAGGGTTGCATCATTAGTTATTTCACAAAATGATTCAAATCACTTGGGGGGTGGCAGGAATGGAGCCGGGTTAAGTCCCAGACAAAAAGAGAGTTTGAATAGTACAAATGCTGTAAATCTTTTTTTAATGTGCATTGGAAATGGTATTTTTAACGTCACACAGTGTGTCTTAATTTAAACTTTGGTTACAGCAGTGTGCAGTATGCATCTGACACAGTGCTTCTGACATCAGACGGCAGCTACTTAACTGAGACTGCTCTTTCAAAGGTTGCATGAATTCGTTTAAAAAAATGATGATGACGCAAAAACAACTTGTCACTCGCGGGCAAACATTTCTACCAGAAAAGCCAGTCCCTCCATGATGTGTCCTAAAATTAAATTTTTTAGACCTTCCGGAGGCGGCGCGACCGGTAATGGCTGCCTTCTCCGAGTAAGGAGAAGGGAGCTCCGCTGTAAACGGGTCGTCCGCTACGGCGAAGCGGAGACCCATTCAGGAAAACCACAGGTGGCAGAAGCCTGTGGTCTCGGGACCCGGCGGGCGCCAGAAGCAGCCCCCAAAACGCTGAAGGGACCCCGTAAGGGGCTCCGGATCGCGGAGGGGGTAGCGGCGCTGTGGGTCGTTGCGCAAACAGCGAAGTGAAGCCGCGTTGCTGTTGCCGGTCAGCGCTGTCCTTTCTTCCTGCAACTTTTCTGAACTTTGGAAACTACAACCCGTGAGTAAATTTGGACATTGAAAACTTCCTGAAACTTTTGTCAACTTTCTGAAACTTTTTGAGAACTTTATGAAACTTTTAAAACTTTTTTAAAAAGTTGAAATCTGGCTGAAAACGGAGTGAGGATAAGCAGGAAGCCCATCTCCCGCTATACTGAACTTTAAGCAAAGAGCAGGAGGAGTGGAGACAAAAAGTTATGCGTTAACTAAATGCTGGCACCCTGTTAAAGCAGTTTTCTGAGTGAAAGACTTTGAGCTATTGACTTTTGCTGGTCATATTCGGGGTGCATTGATATCCTTCTTCTGTGGCACCAGTGGATTATAAAATAAATAAGAATCTCTGGTGCTGGAGCTGCCTGGATGAGCACCAGTTTGCAACTTTGGATACATTGAATTCAGGTTTTGAAACATTCTGAGTTGGAACTGGATACTTTGAAACTGTTGCAGTCAAGGCACTGTAAGAAACACTGTTTTGTTTTAAGTTTTACTCTGCTAAAAATAATACATTGTGGAGGCGATAGACATGGATTTAAATTTATAAGTCTAACTTGGATTTGATCTTTTCCCTGAAGACGTATTAAGCTCCCTCTAGAGGATTTTGGACTTACAGCAGTGACTTTGTTTTACTTTCCCTTTCCCGGCCTCTGTTTGACTATTGTATCTGGGACTCTGCTTTCTCATGGGAACAACTTGGATTGACCTTGGATTACAGATAACTTTGGAATGAGTGGCGCAAGGAGAAGAGGAAGGACTAAACAAACAACTCTAACTTTATCTGCAGCCTCACAGCGTAGATCTTCTGTGCCGGCCTTGCCTTCCACTTTGCCTCCAGACATAGAGGCGGCCTCCCTAATACAGGCAGGGGAGGGTGAGACAGAGGAGCTGCACCTGGGAGATATGGCTTCAGGGACAAGTAGCTCTGTCTTGGAGAAAATTTTGGAGAAACTGGAGGCTCTGGACAAGAAGGCTGATTTGCATACAGCTAAAATTGAACAGAACACAGAAAGCTTGAATAAGCTGACTGGACAAGTTGCACAGAATGCCCAGTCTATTGGAGAATTAAAGGAGGCTGTAGGTGAAAATCGTAAACTGGCTGAAGATACTAGTCAAAGATTGGAAGAACTTGAGAAAGAAGTAAGACCACTCAGCAAACAAGTTGGAGAACATCAGATTTACTTTTTGATGACAGAACTGCGAAACAGGGAGACCAACTTGAGGATACGGTCAATACCAGAGGTGGAAGAAGATAATTTTATTGAATTTCTAACTAAGGAATTTGCCAAGTTTTGGAAGTTAGAGGAAAAAGACTTTAAAATTGTATCTGCTTTCAGGCTTGGCAGAGTCAGAAGGACAGAGAAGCCCAGAGATTGTTTGATAACACTGAGATCAAAGGAGGAAAGGGACAAGATTTTGGGCCTGCACTACGAAAAGTCACTAGACATTTTGGGCAAGAGAATTGAAATCTACAAGGACATTCCTAAGCAGTTGCTGGACCTTAGACCTAACTACACGGAATTGGCAAGACTGTTGAGAAGCAACGCAATTATCTTCAGGTGGGAGTTTCCACAAGGATTATCCTTTACCTACAGAGGGAGAAAGATCAAAATCAAAACAGTGGAAGATAGAGACAAGTTTTTGGGAGCACACGGAGAAGACCTCCACAAAGGACTTGGATTGCCAGCGCCAGAACTTCCAGGGGAGCCCGCCCCCTCGGATCCTCAAGGACCGGAGAACAAGGTACCACCCCAGAAAGAATAACCAGACCTATCCAGGATGTCTCTGCAGCTTTTGAGCTGGAACATAAATGGCTGTAACAGTCCCGAAAAAAGGTCTAAAATTTTTCATATTTTAAAAAAGGAACAATTGGACATTATATGCTTACAAGAAACACATGTGATTAGGCTCCATAGAAAGGTGTTAATAAATAAAAGGCTTGGTCAAGAATTTATATCATCGGATACAGTTAAAAAGAGAGGTGTAGTGATCTATGCAAAAGAGAGCCTTTCACCAAAATTTCTCTTTAAAGATGAAAGTGGAAGAATCCTCGCAATAGAAGTACAGTATCAAGGAGAAAAAATTTTGATATTAGGAATTTATGCTCCAAATGAAGGAAAATCGGATTTTTATAAGAAGTTGCACGAGACCATGCTGGATTATCTGGATTACAACAACGTCATCATGATGGGGGACATGAACGGGGTCGTATCAACAAATATGGATAAGTCACAGAACCAGAACATTACTAAAGAGGGAAGACTACCTAAGACCTTTTTTGAAATGACTGACAATATGGACTGGGTTGACATCTGGAGAGTTAGAAACCCCCTGGGAAGAGAAGGAACATTCTTTTCTGAAGCTCAACTGACTTGGACACGAATCGACCAAATATGGATAACTAGAAGTCTGGCACCTAAGGTGAGGAAGGTGGAAATCTGCCCCAAAACATGCTCCGACCATAACGCCTTGAGAATGGATATGACATTGATCCCAATCGGCTCCTTTAGATGGAAGATGAATGATGGCCTGTTTAGAGACCAAAGAATTGTAAAGAAGGCCCAAAAAACCTTAAAGGACTATTTTGAGATTAATTTGAACACTACGGTGGAAAAAAGAACTATCTGGGATGCAAGTAAAGCTGTGATGAGAGGGTTCTTGATTCAACAGAATTCCTTAAAGAAAAGACTGCAAAATGAAAAGAAAGATAAAATTCTGGAAAGTATCAAAGAGTTGGAGAAGAAGTTAAGATCTAACCCGAAGTCCCAACCGATTCTGAGAGAAATTAAACTTTATCAGGCGCAATATTCCAAGCTGATAAATCAGGAAATAGAATGGAAGATTAAAACAATGAAACAAAAAACTTTTGAATCGGCAAATAAATGTGGGAAACTGCTAGCTTGGCAGTTGAAAAGGAGACAAAGATTAAATACAGTAACAAACTTAGAGGTTGAAGGAAGGAACATTCAGAACCCGGGAGAGATTAGAAAGTGCTTCCAGAGGTATTTTAAAAAGTTATATACTCAAGGGCCACAAGATGAAATAGAGATTACACAATTTTTGGAGAGAAATGGATTAGCAAAGCTGTCAGAAGAAAATAGAACAATTTTAAATGGCAAAATAACACGACAAGAGATTGAACAGGCCATCCTGAGTCTGAAACAGGGCAAATCACCAGGGCCAGATGGACTGACCTCTAACTACTATAAGACATTGAAGGATTATTTGATACAACCTTTGTTGGAGGTCAGTAATGAAATAATGGAGGGGAAGAAGGCGCCTGAATCGTGGAAAGAAGCATTTATCACATTGATTCCAAAGTCAGAAACTGAAAAGACACAACTCAAGAATTACCGTCCCATCTCCCTTTTAAATGTGGATTACAAAATATTTGCAGATGTTTTGGCACGAAGATTTAAGAAAGTTTTAAGTGAGATAATCCATAAAGACCAGGCAGGCTTTCTCCCGGGCAGACATATGTTTACTAACACAAGGAACATCATAGACATATTGGAACTTTTACAAACAAACATAAACACTAAAGCAGTTTTAATTTTTATAGACGCGGAGAAAGCCTTTGACAACATATCTTGGAAATTTATGAAGGGGAATTTAAAAGAAATGGGAGTGGGACGGGGGTTTGAGAACGGGATTGAGGCAATATATTCAGAACAAAAGGCTAAACTGATAGTTAACAATGTGGTTACAGAAGAGTTTAAAATTGAAAAAGGTACACGACAAGGCTGCCCGATTTCCCCATTACTGTTTATTTCGGTTCTGGAAGTGCTCCTGAATATGATTAGGGGGGACCGGTTGGTGGAAGGGATTCAGGTCGGAGCGAAACAATATAAACTTAAAGCTTTTGCAGATGACCTAGTTCTGACATTACAGGAGCCGGAGTCTAGTTTGAAAAGAGTACTACAACTGATTCAAAACTTTGGTCGAGTGGCAGGATTTAAGTTAAATAAGCAAAAAACTAAAGTTTTGGGGAAAAACGTGACAGATATTGAGTTGGAACAGCTTCAGAAAGAGACAGAACTAAATGTGGTTAAAAAAGTTAAATACCTAGGGGTAAACATAACAGCAAAAAATCTGAGTTTATTTAAAGATAATTATGAAAAATGTTGGTCAGAGATTAAGAGAGACTTGGATAGTTGGTCAAGACTAAAACTCTCTTTGTTAGGCCGAATAGCTGCCATCAAGATGAATGTATTGCCAAAAATGTTATTTTTGTTTCAGACACTGCAGATTGTAGACAAGACAGAGTGCTTCCGGAAGTGGCAGAAAGATATTTCTAAATTTGTCTGGCAGGGCAAAAAGCCCAGAATCAAATTTAAAATATTAACAGATGCGAAAGAAAGAGGGGGCTTTGCCCTGCCAGATTTAAAGTTGTATTATGAAGCTGCAGCTTTCTGCTGGTTAAAAGATTGGTTACTTCTTGAAGATACGGATGTCTTGGATTTGGAAGGTTTTAATAATGCGTTTGGATGGCATGCATATTTATGGTATGATAAAGCTAAGATAAATAAGGCCTTCAAGAACCATATTGTCAGAAAATCAGTTTTTAATGTCTGGACAAAATATAAAGACTTACTGGAGAATAAAACTCCGAGGTGGCTGTCACCCCTGGAGGCTAAGGCTCGGAAAAGAGCCAATATGGAGGCCAACTGGCCAAAATATTGGGAGATAATAGAAAAGGATGGTGACAACTGGAAATTGCAGAGTTTAGAAAAGATGAGAGACAAAGTGCGAGACTGGTTACACTATGCTCAGATTAAAGAAGTGTTTAAAAATGACAAAAAGCTAGGATTCCAAGTGGAAAAGTCAAAGTTAGAAACTGAACTGTTAGAACCTAAGACTAAGGTACTTTCAAGAATGTATAACTTGCTGCTGAAATGGAACACACATGACGAAATGGTAAAATCAACAATGATAAAATGGGCGCAGGATATTGGGTATAATATTATGTTTGAAGATTGGGAAAGGTTGTGGACCTCTGGGCTGAACTTCACTGCATGTAATGCGTTGAAGGAAAATGTGATGAAAATGATGTATAGATGGTACATGACCCCTGTTAAACTGGCTAAAATATACCATTCGTCTGATAGCAAATGTTGGAAATGTAAGGAAAATGAAGGAACATTTTTTCACCTCTGGTGGACCTGCCCTAGAGTGAAGGCCTTTTGGGAGAAGATATATAATGAATTAAAAAAGGTGTTTAAATACACCTTTACTAAGAAATCAGAGGCCTTTCTCCTGGGTATTGTCGGCCAGAGTGTGTTAAAAAAGGACAGAACATTCTTTTTGTACGCAACAACAGCAGCAAGAATATTAATTGCCAAGAATTGGAAAACTCAGGAGCTACCCACTGTGGAAGAATGGCAGATGCAACTGATGGACTATATGCAATTAGCCGAGATGACCGGCAGAATTCGAGACCAGGGAGAAGAAAGGATGGAAGAAGACTGGAGGAAATTTAAGATTTATTTACAAAAATATTGTAATTTGGCTGAGTGCTGAATTGGATGCCAGTGCAGACAATTGTCTACCATTAAATTAGATTTAAGGCTGAATTATATGTCAAACCAAATTAAGATTATTAATTAAGATGAGTTAAATGATAATTTGTTTGAAATTAATTTAATAATGATGTAAGTGTATGCGGGAGGTGTGGGGGAGTCCCATGTAACAATTGAGAGATGTTAAATGGACAATGATAAGTGGTGCTTATCTAATATATGCTTTATTTGAAAACTTCAATAAATATATTATAAAAAAAAAAAATAAAATTAAATTTTTAAGAGATGTGACACAGTTTATGAACTTACTAATTGCAAAACAGGAAGTTTGGTTTATTTATTTATTTATTTATTTATTTATTTATTGTTTAATTACCTTTTCACCCTGCCTCTCTCCCAAACAGCTAGGGACTTCATATCAATTTTGTCCTTTCAACAAAACGAAGCTGACAGACAGCTCAGCAATTTTCATGGCACAGGGAGGATCTGAACCCAGGTCTTAATGGTCCAGTCCAACACTCGGTGTCAGGCCTAGTGAGCACAGCATCTCTTCTCTGGCAGGTCTAGCTCCCATGAAGCAGTTGCTGAGACTGAAGGCCAAAGTCCCTTCCTCTCCAAGGTTTCCCCCAAACAATCTGAGACTGCACCTGTGTGAAGCCAACTTCTCCTTTGCCCTTTCCATGCCTCTTCTGGTTCTGGGAGACCAAAGGGGATGAGTTTGTCACAGCAGGAAGGGGAAGACACCCATGCCTCTTCACCAGCCTGAATCATGCCTGCCTCTTGGTCTCCTCCCTTTCCTGCTTTAGCTTCTTCCTCTGATTCTTGACTTATCTCTGACACAGACTCGCCTCACTCACTTCAGCTTCCTACACCTCCTTTCCCCAGTCTTCTCCCTCTGACCACTCCTTGTTGTCCCACCACCATCCCCCTGGTTCTGAGTCTTCTTCCTTGGGGTGTATGTGTGTGTTCCCCAGCTGGTTCCTCACACCATTCCACTGCATCCAACCAGTCCATGATACGACATGACTGAAGAGTAAGTAACATTTGGCAAAAGTCAGTGGCTCCTAGTCACATTTCTCAATCCAGGAAAGCAAGAGGAATTAGCCCATTTCAAAGATCCATTCCAGGCAGAGAGAAGCACTCAAAGGAGGACACAGAGAAGGGCCAGTGAGAAGGGTGGTCTGGAAAGTCCCACAGGCTGGTTCCCAACACAGAAATCATAGAATTTAAAGCTGGAAGGAACCCTCAGGATCATCTAGTTCACCCAGCAACACTGGTGTTATCTGCTATCCAAGAACTTGTTACAGACCCTTAGATAGATATATGATAGATAGATGATAGATAGATAGATAGATGATAGATAGATAGATAGATAGATAGATAGATAGATGATATAGATGATAGATAGATATAGATAGATGACAGATAGATAGATTTTTACTTGGTATTATAGGTCAGGACATTAATAGGCAAGATGTTAAATTGTTTTTATATGCAACAACTGCGGCAAGAGTATTGTTAGCCCAGAAATGGAAACAAGAAGAAATTCTGACGAAAGAAGAATGGCAGACGAAAATAATGGACTATGCAGAATTGGACAAAATGACAGGAAGGATTCGAAACCTGCGGGACCAGAGATTTACAGAAGATTGGAAGAAGTATATGAATTATTTGAAGAGCAACTGTAATCAACAAATTACGCTAGTAGGACTACAAGAAGTTTTGTAAGGAGAAATATACGAAGTGTTACAAAGTAGAAATAGATAGAGATATTGGTTATGAGTTTGAAATGTAATAGGGAAGAAATGCATACTGAGAGATTAGACTGGAAAATTTTCAGACAGGATTGATGGAGGTCAAAAATTTGAATAAGATGTAAAAGTATGTTTAATTACTGTTGAAAATGATATGTTAAAAAAAACCTTTAAAAAAGATAGATAGATAGATAGATAGATAGATAGATAGATGATAGACAGATAGACAGATGATAGATAGACAGACACTTACAAGAGTCCATTATTATTATTATTTTATTTAAATTTTGAAGTTTTACTTTCCACTCAGTATTCTAAGCAATAATAATAATAATAATAATAATAATAATAATAATAATAATAAACCTAACAATAAGGCAACAATCTAGAAAAAATACGAAGCACCCATTTATTGCATCTCCAAACAAAAACCTGCGAAGCTGAACCTTGGCTGAATGATACCTGAATCATATGATTTTTCACCAGTAACTAACCCCCTGAGCTACTTTTCTGTTGTGCCCAATTAAGAGTTACCTGTAAGCTGAAAGTCTGGATGTTCTTTTATTAGCATATATCCGTCCAATTAATTGATAGCCCTGTGCCAACATTTACGAAAGCAGTAGGAAATCTCTGGCCCATGGGCACAAATTAAACCTCCCGCAGGTCCAAAGTTGGCCCATGAAGCAGTCTGTCCCACACCACACCCACAAGCCCCACACCTGACATCAGGAAAAGATGGAGTTTAAAGTTGGCTCCCGATTGTTCCTTAAGGTCAAAGGTCAAAGTAATAATTCTGGAAAACTCGATCAGCACAGGGCTAAAATAATAATCGAGCCAAGATTTATCATTCATTTCTGTAGTTTTGTATGGCAGAATATAACTCAGAGGCTGGTAGCAGGGGTAAGTCTTGCTGTGAAAAAGGATAGAGACCCCCCTGAGAAGCACAGGCTGTTTCTCACCCCCAAATCAGCATTGTTTCCAATGATATCATTGTTCTCCTGCCTTAAGTCAACACTCACGTACCCTGTTTGCCAACAGCCGCATCACTTACACAAACACAAAGGGGAAATCAAGGGAGCAAGCGAGAGGGAAGCAAGCCAGGGAACCAAATAACCTGCAGCAGACAGCGAGCAGCAGATTTCTGCAGCTTTTCTCAGAAAGATGTTATCAATAAGCTCTTAAAACAGTCCTGCAAATAATTCGCAGTATCGACACAGGGCTACTTTGGCTTCTCAGAAACTAAATTTCATTTCTGATTCACACAATGACTCTGCAAAATCACTGGCATTGCTACAGGGAAGAAGTCAATGTGTTGACAAGAGAGGCTGGCTGTAAACACACACACACAGTTGTTTCCCATTACTAAGAGTGCAAACCATGGTATTGTCCAACTGATGTATCCCTGTGACTTATCAAATATTGCAAATCATGCAAGCTTTTACCTCCACAATAATCTTGAGGCTAAGCAGATATGGTAAGGAAATTCTGTGGTCACCATGAGATCACTTTTTCTTCTAAGGAATTGGCATTTAAGCATGCAGAAGGTCTCAGGTTCAGCCCCCATCATTCCTAGGGCTGGGGAACGCTCCTGTCTGAAACTCTAGTGAGCCACAGCCAGTGCACAGACATTACCAAGGAAGACGAGCCAATGGACCAACTCAGAATAAGGCAGCTATTCTTAACATGTGGTCAGAGGCACATGAAGCCACCAAGTCTGTTGGAAGCTAAGCAGGTCTGTGTCCGGTTAGTGCCTAGATGGGAGACCTCCTGAGACCCACATGTTGGGTTCCATGGCAATACTTCAAGGAATGCCGCTCCCGACCAGGACCCTTCAACCATCATCTGAGGCCCTTCCTCATGTGCCCTCCTCCACGAGAGTCTAGAGGGCAGCAACATGAGATCAGGCCTTTTCTGTGGTGGCTCTCCCCAGGGAAGCTCACCTGGCGCCTTCAATACATATCTTTAGGCCCCAGGCAAAAATATTTCTCTATAAAACCAGACCTTTGGCTGACTAACCTTCTATGGCCTGTGGGAGCGGGAGCTTATTGGTTTGTTCCTGTTTTATTACGTATTTTGTGTTCTCATTTTGTATTTTTTTTGTTGTGAGCCTCCCTGTGAGGGATGGAGGGCAATATACAAATTTAATAAATAAAATAAGTAAATAATGAAGACAAGTATGATATAGAAGATAAATAAATAATCAAACAAACAAACAAACAAACAAGCAGATGACCACTTCCTTCAAGCATACAAAACTGCCTTATCAGTATATCCTACCTTTCCCCCCATTATTCACTTATTTTATAGTCAGTCTGTCGGTTCCTAGTCTAGACCAGTCTACTCCCTCCGTCAGAGGATGCTGCCCAAAAGTCTTTCCCCCAAATGCTGCTATGTGACGTTACCTTTTTATTTGGGGATGCTCAGGGCTGAACCGGGAAGCTTCTGAAGCATGTATATGAAAAGGAACCCAACATTTCTAGGCCAGGCATTCTCAAGTGCAAGATTATTATTAGCCTTCTTTGGTCACCATCATGAGCCTTCATGGTTCCAACCGTCTGAAGAAACATCTCTCTGGTCTTATCAGCAGTCACTGTTTAGACAGCTGAGGCACAATATGTTCCCTGCCGTAGCACTGACACACCGAGCATGTGAAAACAGAGACACTAAAATGCTGCTTTTGTCTGCAACACACAAGAAACCGAAAGCATGCACATGCCAACACAATGAATTCTGGGCTTTTCCACCACGTCATATCCCACAGCCAGGGCTTTCAGCCTCCTGCATCCTCTAAACCACATGACCAAATTATACCATTGCTTGAAGCACACTGAGTGGATTCAGATGGTGTTGTTTTTACCCATCACACAACAGCAATCTCATGCGAATGAGTTCTTTAACACGTCCTGGACACCTGTGGCATCATAGTTTGAGCAAGCCTCATGCTTTAAGGGAGACAAAAGAGGCTAATTGAGAGCTTCCCAGTTCCACCAGCATCACACCAAGAGGTCCCAGCAAAAATCGCCACTCAATGACTGTGTTCACTTGAGTAGCAGCCCCCGTCATCAAAAACATTTGGCATTTACATAATACATTTTGAGTACTCAAATCACTGCTCGGTAATCCTTACAAAAGCCAAATAAGAACTTAAGAACATAAGAAGAGGCCTGTTCGATCAGACCATCTGGTTCATCTAGCTTGCACCTTGTTTCCAGCAGGGACTAGCAAATGCCTCTGGGAAACTCGCAAGCAGGGCTTGAAGGCAACACTTGTTCTCCTTGTAAGCCCAGCTTCTAGTATATGGCCTCTGAACATGGACATTCCCAATTAGCTATTCAGGACACAGAACTGCTGATATAACTATCCTCTTGAATTTGTCTGTTCTCCTTTCAAAGCTGTTTTAGCTAGCAGCCAGTACCATCCTGTGGCACCCTGAGTTCCATAAATTGATACTGCATTTTCTGAAACAGCACTTCATTTTTTGGCTGTTCTGAGCCTATTGCTGCTCAACCTATAAGAGGGGAAAGTTAGTCTTTAACCACTTTCTCCATAATGTTCTTAATAGTTACAAAAAAATTCCCCTTTAATCCTGTATTTTGTAGACTAAAAAGCTTCAGATCCTTTCAACTCTCCTCACGGGGAAAAGATCTCCAAACTCCAGATAGAAGTATTTGTTCTTTCCTGTAGGTTTCCCATTGCTGCAAGATGTTGCACTGTTCCTCACCAGGGGAGCCATCTCACCCTCAGGTAACATGGTACCCACCTGCCATAACATGGACGTGTGATGTCACATGCACACGCCTGCAGGTGTGTGTTTGTGTGTGATGTTGCACATCCGAGTTGCGGCGGTGGCTCCTCTTCCTCCTCCTTTCCACATCCAGTGAGACATCCTTCTCTTTTTTCTTCGTTCTTTATTTTTACTTTTCAAATGTATACATTTCCACTAGTTTTACAATCAATTTAACATTTAAAAATTTGACTTCCTTCCCCCTCATTATTTTTTAATATCTTCTGCATATCCAAATTCATTTAGCTTGTTCATTTAATTATCTATTGTAAATATATATTCTTGTTAAACTGCAGTTTATTACAAGAATCCTACTAAATGTTTTTTATCTGTTTGCAATTTATCTGTAAATATTCAATAAACCAGTTCCATTCTTTTATAAAAAGTTTGTTATCTTGATTTCTTATTCTCCGGCAAGTTCCACCATTTCTGCATATTCCATATGGTTTTGTATCCATTCTTCTTTGCTGGGCCCAAGCACCTACAGCCCCCTGGAGTTGGCTCCTACGCAGAGCTGTCTTTCCCATTGGGTTTAGTGGTGTGTTGCGCCAGGGCGCCGGCCTCTCGGGGTGCCCCAGTGAATGGGGGAGCTGTGTGGCTTCGCTGGCGGCCTCCCCTTTCCGTGCAGGCCTCCCAGCTGCGCCCCATCAACCATATGACCGGCGGGCATGCAGCTTGTCTCCCAAGCCTCCGCGGGAGGAGAGTGATCCCCTCAGAGGCTTGGGAAAAGGTTGACAACTCTGGGAAACAGGGTGTGTGTGTGTGTGGTGGAGGGATCTTTGCACCACGGCGCCAGATATGCTTAAGACGGCCCTGATTCTATGCTGCTCACATATTCCTAATGTGGCCGCAGCAAAGACTTACATAAAAGCATTATGAGGCCGGCACTCAGTCCCTTTCCAAGAAATTTGAAACGCAAGAGTATTTCCTATCACTGCACGCTGAGTTGATACCTCCGGCTAGGTGTTTACCACAACCTCAAGGCACATTTCCTGTACACTCACAGGACCCCGTCAGGGTGCACAGGTAACGCTGCAAATTGTTTATGACTCAGTGTTTTGGGCCCTTTGTTACCTGACTATCCTCTTTGCCGTTTTTGCTGTCAAACCGCAAAGTTTGGACAGATCCTTTGGCCGTTTTCCCCATAGACAGCTTCGGGTTTCACCCTTATGAATGAACTGGCATCATCCACACACTTCACTGCTCCAAATGTGTTCATGAAGAAGCAAAACAGCAGCAGTCCCAATGCATCTTTGGGGAAACACCAGTGCTTATTTCCCTCCATTATGGAAACGGTCAATTCACTCCCATTCTCTGCTTTCTACTGACCACACAAAAGCAGGAGCTTGTGATGAAAACCTTACAGTATTTAAAGAGGTTTAAAGACTGTCTCAACGCAAATCCAAAAAAATGTAGTATAAACACTGACAACTGGGAAATACTGGCCTGCGAGCGCTCCAGTTGGAGAACAGCCTTTACCAAAGGTATCATGGGCTTTGAAGACACTTGAACTCAGAACGCAAGGAAGAAACATGCTAGGAGGAAGACACGCTTGGCAAATCCACACCGTGATCAACTCCCGCCCGGAAACCAATGTCCCCACTGTGGAAGGATGTGTGGATCCAGAATTGGCCTCCACAGTCACTTATGGACTCATTGATAAAACCGTGTTTATGGAAGACAATCTTACTCGGCTACGAGTGATCGCTAAAGAAGACAGTATTTATATATTCTTGTCTTTATTGCATTTCTGTCCTCCACACATCCTTTTCCTCCGTGGACTATACATAGGATTCTTTTTTTAGGGAAGGGCCATAGCTTAGTGGTAGAGCTTGGCTGCAGAAGTTCACAGCTTCAATTCCCAGCATCTCCACATAAAATTGGGAGAGAACCGTGCCTGAAACCTGGATAACTGTTGCCAGTCAGTGAAGACAATACTGAGATAGATGGACTCATGGTGAGTACCGATCACTTACCCAGGCACTCACCAGGCCCAGAGACGCTGCCTAGTTTCCACAACTTTGGTTGCTTCTGACCATGCCCTAAACAAGTGACAGCTAACATCATAACTATTGCTAAATCAATGCTTCTGGCTTGCACAACAGAGCCAACACAAGGCCAGCCCCCACCCCCAATGTTGCATGCAATGTCATGAGTCACTGGAAAAAGGATAAAAATATTTCAGAGTTTCTCAAACTGTTTTCAGACTACAACACCCATCATCCATAGCTAGCAGGGCCAGTAGTCAGGGATGATGGGAACTGTTGTCTGAAAGCAGCTTGAGACTCAAGTTTGGGAAACACCGTTTCAGAGGAAGGTTATCTTAAGCTGCCATGCAATGCTTTTAAAGCTACTCAAAGGTGGTGGCAGAGAACCGGGTCTAATATTTCGCTCATCCGGAGGGGAAATCAGTCTGTATTTTCATGCGCTGCTCCCAGTTCCTAAAAGCACACTTAGGACTTGACCACAATGGCTGTGCGAATAAAAGCACTGCCCTGCCACAGTCCCATTCAGCAGTGCAGTTCGGTGGTGGAGGAGGAGGTCTTAAAAATAGTCTGGGGAAACCTCTTTCAATGGCTGGCATGGCCCAGGGTTACCCTTAGCAACCCACGAGGAATTCCAGGCTGAATGGCATTGTGAGAGCGCAGCTCAGCTTTGCCTCTCTCTGTGTGTTCTCCGAACTCCCGGTGGGGGCAGGGAAAAGGCAGGAAAATGAGCACAGCCCACCCCCACCCGTGACACACAGCACAGGGCTATAGGTCAACGCACACATGCACTCCATGGGAAGGGGTCCTACCTATTGTTATACTATGCACCTTGCACGCAGCTGACCGCAAATACACACTCAGGCTCTGCACACACAAAACGCAAGACAAAAAAGCAGCATTTTCTTACTATTCTATATAGGTGTTTGTGTGTGTGTGTGTGTGTGTGTGTGTGTGTACACCTATGGACGCGCTCCTGTTCAGAGCACCTAACCCACCTTGAATCTCTTGTTCTCTACCCCAAAATTATTATCCTGGGTGAAATATGATCGGTTTGCACATTGCATATGCACATTTTCCTGTATGCACACCCAACGTCCACCCCCTTCGCCTGGCCTACTAAGGCACACATGTCAATCCATCACCTGTGCACCTGCTTTCGAACCAAGCAGCTACCAGGGGCGGGTTCGCACCTGCCTCCCAGCGTACCTTCCCCTACGTGTACCTAACATCCCAGGTGGTCTCCGCACCCACCTCCCCGGTGGGTATACAAGCCTAGGGTGGCTGGCTTTCGCCCATACATCCGGGAGGGGGGGGGCTTAACTAGGGCAGCTGCGTAGAACCTGCCTGTGCGTACAATCCGCGCAGGTGTCGCCCCCCCCCGCAAAAAAAAAGCCAAACACAAAACCCTGGACGCATGCAGATCCCGGGGACGCCTTGTCTATGGGCGCACCCATTGTGCGCGCTGGCTCTCCATGCACCAGGCAGGCCTAGCGGCTCCAGCGCCCAGCTGCTGGCTGGCATTGTTTGCTTCCCGCAGCTCCGGCGAGGGGAAAAACCTTTTGCACGGCTGGAGCGGAGCCTTTTTGCCCGAGGCTCACCGCACACCTTCTGCTGCTGCTTATGCGCAGCAAAGCAGCCCCCCTTTCCGGAGCAGCCTCCACCTACCATACGGAGCCGTACGCCCCCGAGCCCACCGGGGTCAGGTGCTGGTAGCGCTGGGGCACCTCCCACACCGTCTTGTTCAGCTCCTGCTTGTAGAAGCCGCCTCGCTCGGACATTTTCCCCCAGCCGGCAGCGCCGGCAGCACAAGCAGAGGCAGAGGCGGAGACCCAGCCAGGCAGCTCCAGCTGGAAGTTGCAGAGCCAGCTAGCCAGCCAGCCAGGAAGCCACCGCCGGCAGGGAGGAGGCGGCTAGGGGGAGGGGAAAAGGGAGGAGGAGGAGGGACAGGATGAATGAAGTCGAGGGAAAGGGAGAAGGAGCCGAGGGGCGGGATCTCCCCTCGAAAAGGGGGCTCCCGGCTGATCAGAACGAGCTGCCGGCCCCTAGCATTGTAACTAAAGGTTGGTGGAAGGGAACTCCGGCCATTAAAGTAGATGTGCTGGCGCGCCTTAGGCCAGGAAGCTCCAGGTGGACCGCCAGGTAGTGCTGCGACTGGAACCTCTTGAAAGGGACCCGCAGGGTCATATACAGTGCCGGATTTACTTATAAGCTAAACAAGCTATAGCTTAGGGACCCACTCTCTTGCCCCCCCCCCAAAAAAGGAAAAAAAATGGATGTACATTTCCAAAATATAAGATGTTATTGTTGTTGTTGTTTAGTCGTTTATTCGTGTCCGACTCTTCGTGACCCCCAGAGCACGCCAGGCACTCCTGTCTTCCACTGCCTCCCGCAGTTTGGTCAAACTCATGTTTGTATCTTCGAGAACACTGTCCAACCATCTCGTCCTCTGTCGTCCCCTTCTCCTTGTGCCCTCCATCGTTCCCAACATCAGGGTCTTTTCCAGGGAGTCTTCTCTTCTCATGAGGTGGCCAAAGTATTGGAGCCTCAGCTTCACGATCTGTCCTTCTAGTGAGCACTCAGGGCTGATTTCCTTAAGAATGGATGGGATATAAATATAAGAATGGATAAAAATATAAGATAAAAAGCAAATAAAATAAAACCTACATACAGCAACAGTGTTTTGTGTTGTGTAGGCTCCTGTGATGTAACTACTGTAATGGGCTCCGCCTGCTAGCCTGCTCCCTAAAATACCACCGGTTTGCTTATTTCTATATAGAGGGTGCCTACATTCTGCATGGACTTTGCATTCTGCATGGACGTTTCAACAATTACTTTGATAAAATACACACTTTGTTATGTGCAAATGGCTTTAGATACCTATTAGGTCCATAAGTTATCATATAGCATACACAGTGGTACCTCTGGTTGCAAACGGGATCTGTTCCAGAGACCTGTTCGCAGCCTGAAAAGAATGCAACCCGCGTCTGCACACACGCGGGTCACGATTCGCCACGTCTGCTCATGTACGTGATGTCATTTTGCGTGTTTGCACATGTGCAAGCCGAGTGGCGAAACCCAGACGTAACCCTTTCCGGTACTTCCAGGTCGCTGTGGGACGCAACCTGAAAAAACGTATCATGAAGCAAACGTAACATGAAGTACGACTGTATTCAACAAAAAAACAGCAACAATTTGTTGTTGACAAAGGACAGCTGTACATATAAAGGGCCCCATTAGCTTCAGTAGCTTAGGGCCTCATCAAACCTAAATCCAGCCCTGCAGCAGGGTCATATAGTTCCTTCTTCTTCTTTGGCGATCACTTGTAGCCGAGTAAGATTGTCTTCCATAAACACGGTTTTAACAGTGAGTCTGTCAGTGACTGTGGAGGCCACTTCTGGATCCACACGTCCTTCCACAGTGGGGACATAGGTTTCCAGATGGGAGTTGATCACGGTGAGGATTTGCCAAGCGTGCCTTCCCCTTAGCGCATTTCTCTCTTTCGTCCTGAGTTTGAGCGTCTTCAAAGCCCATGGCACCTTTGGTGAAGGCTGTTCTCCAATTGGAGCACTTGCAGGCCAGTGTTTCCCAGTACATTTTTTTTAAAGATTTGCCTTGAGAGAGTCTTTAAACCTCTTTTGTTGACCATCAGCATTACGCTTTCCATTTTTAAGTTTGGAATAGATTAGTTGCTTTGGAAGATGATAATCAGGGATCTGAACAACATGACCAGTTCAACTAAGTTGATGTTGAAGAATCATTGATTCTACACTGGTGATCTTTGCTTTTTCTAGAACACTGGCATTAGTTCGCCTGTCTTCCCAAGGGAGGGTAAAATTTTTCAGAGACACCATTGATGGAATCTTCGAGGAGTTGGAGATGGCGTTTATAAGTGGTCCATGTTTCACAAGCATACTGTAAGGTTGGTAGTACAATAGCTTTGTAAACAAGCATTTTGGTTTCCCTGCAGTGCAGGAATCTTTGCCCAACGTGGCACTCAAACTCACGATGCTGAGAGTTTCATGCTATCCCGTAACACCCATCATTTGTTACCATTGGCCCCACTGGCTGGGGCTGATGGCAGCTGGAGTCTTTGACAACATCTGAAGGTCCCCCAGCCCTGTTCTGCAAATCGAACTGTCCTTCAGCAAATCGGGATGGGGATGATAACACACACAGCACCAGCCCCCTAACCTGTTCTTAATTCCATATCCATGAAGGCATATAGTCCATGAACTAGCACCTATCATTGCCTTTGGCTAATTAATTGCCTTTGGCTAATTAATTAAATCTATGGCCTTTAACTGGGAGAGGGTAATATTTTTGTTTCTTACTATGTTATGCATTTTTATGTTTTTTTATTGTAAACCGCCCTGTGATCCTGCGATGAAGGGAGGTATAGAAATCTAAATAATAATACTAGAATTAAATAATATACCAGAAAAAAACAAACTGTTCGGATTGTCAATGCCACATAAAAGCAGAGTTGAGGCCCATCAATTCTGGTTTCCTAGTGACTTCCCTAAAGTCATAACCTTTTTTGCAGGCACCTTGGTTTTCAGCAGCAACTATTGCTGTTTACATATTTTCCTCTAGAGGGGATTAAAATGGCTTGGAATACTAATGAACACAACACCCCAGAGAACATTTCCAAATTAATTACGCCAACATTTCCCACTGTCTTGTTTTATGGTGCCTTGCCATAATTGTGGATAACAAAGCCAGTGCTGTCAATGCCACAGTGGCGTAGCATGGGTTGTCAGCACCCGGGGCAAGGCAAGTAATTTGCGCCCCCTAACCCGTGGATTTGTGCCCCCTAACCCATGGATTTGCGCCCCTTAACCCGTGGATTCACCCTAACCCCAGATGTTGCGCCCGGTGCGGCCGGCCCCCCTGCACCCCCCATGCTACGCCACTGCAATGCGATGTTCAAAGTTTCTCCCCCAGGTAGAATTGTGTTTTGTCTAGAATAGCTTCAAGCAAAACCTGAACAGCCATCTTTAATTTATGCGAGTCTGAGGTCAAATTGTAGTCTGGAGAAACAAATGAATTATAAATATGGGAGGCCAAAGGCCACCAGTGTTTTCTCCTTGGCAGTGACTGAGTGGAGAAGGACACATCATCTTGCTATGCCCCTCTTCTGAACATTCTGAATTTACCCAGCTGGGTGGTTTTCATCTCCGTGTTCTGTGCATCAAATAGCCAAATATTTTGAATCTGATAATGCCTGTGTGAACAAAGTTTCTGCTGAAAGAGTATTGGATAGTAGTTTTCCAGGGAACCCAATGAATCCTCGGTGACTTATTTGAATGTGTGTGTGTGCAGTCCCAATTATAGAAGATCAGCATGACTGTGTCAACAATATACGGTACCTACAAAGTGCATTCTGTCATTTTAAGAATTCTGGGCAATGTAGTTGCAATTCCCAGAAACCCTTAACAAACTAGTGTCCACAATTCTGTTCCTTATGATTAATCGGAATCTCCTTGCAAGTTGAATCCATTGGTTCTGGTCGTAGCCTCTGGAGATGGAGAAAACAAGGCCCCTCCATCTTCCATGAGACAGCCTTTCAGATGTTAGAAGATGGCCATCACATTTTCTTTCAGTCTACCAGGCTAAACTTACCCAGCTCCTTCAACCATTCCTCATAAGGCTTGCTTTCCAGACCCTCCTCTGCGCATGTTTCAACTTGTCAATATCCTCCTTATTGTGGTGCCCAGGACTGGACACAGTACTCGAGGTGTGGTCATACCAAGGCAGAATAGAACAGGATTATTACTTCTCTTGATCCGGAAACTATACTTGTCACTTTTTTCCAGGATGATGAGGAACCATTAGTGAACAGACAGTTGATATTCGTGTTGAAGGCAGCTGAAGTGAAGATGTACCCAGGGTTTGTATCCCTTGCTTAACAGCCAAAGGTTAGCTGCTTCTAACTTGTCTTCTACAAAGGAAGATGCATATGAATCTAAGAAGCTAGTTGTGTTCTCTCCCCAGCCCTTGCAAGTAGCAATTTTCAGTGTTGCTTGGTGCATGGTGAAAACAAATGCTTTTGGAACTGAAAGAAGCAAGCAAATCGTAACCCGGGTACTTGAAAGATTGTTTGCAAGCACATGTGTTGCGCATTTGGTGGTTTCCTGTTTTAGGAGGCGACCCATTTCGCTTTCGTGAAGAAAGTTGTGCATTGTTATACACCACAAGATAGCAGTCTTTTCCTGCGAAACAAATTCACAGTACTGCAGTTCATGTGTTTATTATATCCGTTCCAGATACAGAGTTTTTCAGCCTTGCTTCTGTACGTGGAGAGTTTCCACTGGATAATTTTTCAGGTGTCAAGTGCACGGACTTGTTGCACTGAGACCTGAACTTAACCTTGGCTGGATGGTGCTCAGACAAAACAGTTGGCCATCTTGCAGGACTATGTTACGTGAATGTAGTTTGCATGTTGGGGAAATGCTATAACATGCACAGATGTTCTTTGATTAATCATTCTCTTTAACGTGGCAAGTCATTGTAGTCCCCATTTAACAGATCATTAAGTTGTAGTGTTCTGATGAGAACAGTGTTCCTTTGCATTTATTTAGTTATCAACCTAATTTATGTTCACACACGACAGATACTGTTGGTAGGTAATGGTGGCGTTCCATCTGTTCCGGATATAACTGCACTTTCTTCTAATGCATCAAGATTGTAGCCTGGGGATTCTGTTATAGATTTGGCCATTATTGTTGAGGCCCAAGCGGCTTCCATGGCACAAAGTACCGTTCAACAGCTTAGCTTGGTGTGCCAGATGCAACTTCTCCTAAGCAAAGACAGACTTGCAAAAGTTATGCATGTCTTGGTAAAAGCCAGTCTTGATTGCTGTGATCCATTACATATAACACTGGTCCTTAAATAACTACATTGGCTCCCAACACGTTTCCGAACACAATTCAGAGTGCTGGTGCTGACCTGTAAAGCCCTAAAGGGCCTCAGCCCAGTATACCTGAAGGAGCGTCTCCACCCCTTCGTTCAGCCCAGACGCTGAGGTCCAGCTCTGAGGGCCTTCTGGCGGTTCCCTCACTGTGAGAAGTGAGGTTACAGGGAACCAGGCAGAGGGCCTTCTCAGTAGTGGTGCCCGCCCTGTGGAAAGCCCTCCCATCAGATGTCAAGGAAATAAACAGCTATCTGACCCTTAGAAGACATCTGAAATATTTAAATATTCTGTCAGGAGCCACCCAGAGTGGTTGGGGAAACCCAGCCAGATGGGCGGTGTAATGGTTTTAGGGGTTGCTTGTGCATAAGTTACCGCCACTCTAGGCTAGGTTGCCTGGTTAAACCTTTTCTGTCTGGACAGCCATTCACTTCGTGGCTGTTTCAGTCACTAGCAGAATCCGTCAGTGGGCGTTTCTTGAACCTCTTCCAGCAAAGAAGTTCTTTGACGCCAAGTCGCTGCCTACTCTCCCTGCGCGGAAGTATTCTGCGCAGGGTGGGTGTAGGCAGCGGAGGACCCGTGCTCTCCCCGCTGGTCTCCGGCGAGGAGTCCTGGAGCCCCCTCTCCGCTTCCCCCATCGGCCCCCCTGTATCCCTGGTGTTATGCTGATTTTCTTCCCCAGCCGAAGAGCTGCCTCTCTCCCTGCTGGGCCCTTCTCCAGCGTCGCTGTGGAGCCTTGCCTCCGCCTCTAGCTCCGATGGCAGTTCCCTGACAGGCGGGTATAAATAATTAATAATAATAATAATAATAATAATAATAATAATAATAATAATAATAATTTGCTACCCCTGTTTCAGAACTGTCCTGCTTCCGAGGTGAGGTAAATGGCAACCAGGCAGAGGAGATGATGATATGGGGTGTCTGCCAGGGACTGTAAAGCGGTGCACATTCTTCTAAATTTTAGGCTCCAGATTAAAAGTATTTCCTCCAAAGTTTTTAATTAGATGCCATCGCCTCCAGTCTGGAACTCTCTGTCCATTGACATTAGGTAGACACCTTCGCTGTGCTGTTTTCAATAATTGCTTAAAACCTTCATGTTTAGGCAAGCATACCCAGATATGTAAAGCTGACATGCATTTTAATATTCTTTTATATAATGTATGTTTTTAATTGCTGATACTATTTATATTTAGATTTTTTTAAGGTCTACTTGTTTTTCATGTCTGACTTTTTATGGATAATTTTAATGCATGTTTTATATTTTCTGTAAACTGCTTAAGCCATTTTTCCCTTTTAAACAATTAAGCAGTATTCAAATTCTGCTAAATAAATGTTAAAAAGAGGACACTGGTGGCGCTGTGGTCTAAACCACTGAGCCTCTTGGACTTGCCAATTGGAAGGTCGGCAGTTCACAGCCCTGCAATGGAGTGAGCTCCCGTTGCTCTGTCCCAGCTCCTGCTAACCTAGCAGTTCAAAAGCATACCAGTGCAAGTAGATAAATAGGTACCGCTCCGGTGGGAAGGTAAACAGCGTTTCCATGCGCTGCTCTGGTTTCGCCAGAAGCAGCTTAGTCATGCTAGCCACATGACCCAGAAAAACTGTCTGCAGGCAATGTCGGCTCTCTCAGCCAGTAAAACGAGATGAGCGCCACAACCCCAGAGTCATTCGCAACTGGACTTAACTGTCAGGGGTCCTTTACCTTTACAAATGTTAAAAATATATATCACACTTCCTTCTCTTCCACCATCCAAACAGGCAATCAACCTTGTTGGCCTTAATAGCACTCATCACCTTCCTAAGTAATGCTCAGGTGGGGCAGAGAGACCCTACTGCTCATGCCCAGTGCTGGATGACTATAGGTCATACATAACCATCTCAAGCATTAGCCATTTGCATTGGCAGTAGAGTTCTCTTGATCAGAGCTATGGGCTAGCTGAGGCATCACAGACCCTAAACTAAGGATACCAGATTTTTTTCAAAGAATCCAGGGACACTTCTTTTTTTTGAAAAGAGAAAAAAAAGTTACTAAAAATGTTTTTTTTATTTCTTTAAAGAAGTAATATCTTCTCTTCTGTGGTCTCCTCTGTCGTGCAGCCTTCCTCTGGGCCCCGGCCTGCTCTCTTGGAACGCTAGCTGCTGTGGAGTAGGCTTGGGTCGGACTTGGGCTCGGCCATGTGTCCTTGCCCGCCCGATGCTCTCCTACCTCTCCTCCTCAGTGGCAGCAGTGGCGCGGCAAGGCCAGGGCTCCCCTCTTTTTTCTCCTTCATCTTTCTCTCTATTCCTTCTCCTTCTCCTCTCTTCTTTCTCCCTGTGTCGGCTCCGGGGTTTTCCTGGCCCCGGAGCGCTGCTGGGCAGTCAGCCGGCTGGTCCCCATATGATGTGTCTTGTGCCATTGAACCAATCACACAACATTCATCCCCTACTAATAAATCTACAACACTTAAAATATAAATCCGGGGACATTAAATGAAATCCGGGGACATTCCAGGGACGGATTTTGTCCGGGGACAGATTTGTAAATCCGGGGATTGTCTCCAGGAAACGGGGACATCTGGTAACCATACCCTAAACTGGTTTAAGAGGACCTGTGCTTTCGTAATCAGTGACCTACTGCGTCAGAGGCACAAAGTGATCTGAGATCATTCAACTGATAAAGCAAAACAGGTCTGCGCAAAAGCATCATCATTGCCCTTATTGCAGACACACTTTCCAATACGTCATTATGACATTTCAATATACTTCTGACATGTGCCCTCAGATTTGTTTACATAGCCGGTCGGTATTTTGATTCCAACAGCACCATGCTGACCTCGCCTTTCCTTCCAGATGTCTACTTGGAAACCTCAACGCCACCCCAAGGTCCGCTTGTATTGTTCTCATCTGAAAATTAGCTCAATTATTACAAGGTTGTCACTTCTTAGATACATAAGGAATGTTTTAAACATGGATTCCAGAGATGCACTGTGTATCTGACCTGAAAGGTTTATCAGGCAGTGAATGACACCACACAGTTTTACTGCGTCATCCTCAACAGATTTCCTTAGAATTAAGTCCCACTATGTTCAATGGCTCTCCCTCCTTCACGTATTTAGGTTTCCTGCCCCATTCATGTTTTGGAGGATTCAAAACATCAACGTCACAGGGCAGAGGAGAAGAAATGAGAAACTGATAATGAATATACCACGTCATAAATGAGAAGGTGAATTGTCTCCAGCCATGAGGATGGCTGAGGATATTTTTCAGGCATTTGGTTTTAGCTAATTCTTTGTTAAATTATTCAGCAGCGGCCAACTTGTCTGAAAATACACTCAGCTATAAATATCATCGGCAGGTTTCTGTAAATAAATTGAATTGGCATGTTTGTCAATGCTTTGGAATAGCTGGGGAAATGTTTGAGCCATTCTAGCAAACGTTGCTTTGGGAATCAAATACGTACACCCAGACATGAGGAGAGTTTGGCCAACATTAATGATATACTTGGCAAACCATGACATTAACTGACGGATAACTTTTTCCATTTTATCTACCTGCTTTTACAAAATTTGCTATATGAAGAGGACATAAAGCAAAGAGCACGCAATGATATCCTTCAAATTATTTCCCCGATGTATTTGCCAACTGGCACACTGAGAAATTTACTGACTGCAGAATGCTGTCCATCAGCAGATTTGCTATGTGAAGAGATGCTGAATATTTGATTTTCCCCAAATATCCACCCTCAGTTTATGCCAGAGCTCATTAAATCTGAGTACCAGAATGTATCTTTAGTAAATGCCTTGAGTGGGCTTTGAAGGTACAGTGGTACCTCGGGTTAAGTACTTAATTTGTTCTGAAGGTCCGTTCTTAACCTGAAACTGTTCTTAACCTGAGGTACCACTTTAACTAATGGGGCCTCCTGCTGCTGCTGTGCCACCAGAGCACGATTTCTGTTCTCATCCTGAATCAAAGTTCTTAACCCAAGGTAATATTTCTGGCTTAGTGGAGTCTGTAACCTGAAGCGTATGTAACCCGAGGTACCACTGTACTGGCATTTGCAGGTGAAGGAAAAACATCTCCAGAAGTTGTCTCCATTTTGCAGGGCTATCTTGGAAATATAGATTAAATAATAATAATAATAATAATAATAATAATAATAATAATAATAATAATAATTTTTACCCAACCCATCTGACTGTGTTGCCTCAGCCACTCTGGGTGGCTTCCAGCATAATATACAGAAACACAACAACAACAACAACAACAAATCATACATTAAAATCTGCATCAACTCATAGCCAGCAGTTCACAAAGTGGCTAAGAGAAGTTCCTGGTTTGAACCTTGCTTCTACCATGAAACCAGGCAAGAGAAAACAATGAAGATTCTTGTAGCACCGCAAATGCTACCAAATTTATTAACCACTTTCTCTCAGCCTCGGTCTCCAAAATGGAGAACAGAAATTCTGAACTTATATTACGGAGTTGATGTAACGGTTACAAGTACATACGGTAATGCATATGATCTTTTGAACGCTTGAAATCACTATGCAAATTTTAGTATTAAGATAGGATCACCATATTATGCGTTTGCTGGGCCTCTTTTTCCTCTGACTGAAGGAGCATATGCAAAAGGCCTACTGTTTTCAAAAGACAGCAGCCCAAACCCCACCCTCGCTGGATAAAGAATGGCGCTCTGCTCACTCTGGCATGTACTGTATCTCGTATTGTTTCATGGGTGTGTTAGCCTAGGAGCCATTTTCTATCTCCACACCTGGATTTGGAATGCAGAAAAATCTGAAGGAATCCATGGCTTCTACTACAGTTGTGTTTACAGATCAAGCAATAGCAGAAGCCCATAGGTTTTTTGGGGGGAGACACACACCACATTCTCTCTTGCGCTTACAGTGGTACCTCAGGTTACATATGCTTCAGGTTACATACGCTTCAGGTTACATACACTTCAGGTTACAGACTCTGCTAACCCAGAAATAGTGCTTCAGTTTAAGAACTTTACTTCAGGATGAGAACAGAAATCATGCTCCGGCGGCGCGGCGGCAGCAAGAGGCCCCATTAGCTAAAGTGGTGCTTCAGGTTAAGAACAGTTTCAGGTTAAGAACGGACCTCCGGAACGAATTAAGTACTTAACCCGAGGTATCACTGTACAGGTTTGCTACAATGGTGGGTTTGCTACAATGAACCTTGAACTAATCCGCCTGCTTATTTTTGCAAAAGAATCGCTGATTTGCTTTTAAGGAGCTCCCGTAAACTGGTATATATTTATCAATGGCGGGCATGGAGAGACCCGTCCCCTCCACTTTTGGTGAATATAATATTCACATCCAAGGTCCAAAATGTAAAAAAGCAAAAAGCAACAACCAAATAGCTTCCCATCTGTCTCAGTTTCCTTTTTTGTTCTTAAAAAATACGTACAACATAGGCATAGATTGTGCAGTCTCGAGCCAGCTCCAGCCTGTTTCCAAAGCAGCAGCAACACCCACCCACTTTTCTGGGAAACAATAGCAGTGCCAGGGACTCTGTGGAGGAATGCCAAGTCAGACTTCCTTTCCACAGATGGGAAAGCAAATGGGCCCCTTCTGATTCGCCCTCCTCCCCTAGGAACAGGACACTCCTCCAGGAGGAGAACATATCCCCAGCCCTCTGACGACAAGGGAGAGTTCCTCAAGTCACAATTTCCTGAACTCACAAGTCCCATGGCCATTTTGGATCTATAATCTAATCTCGAAGGAAAAGCTTTTTACAACCCAGACATCAATGCGAAGGAAGAAAACAAAACAAATAAAAGAGCTAACAGGCCGAGGGAGTGAAAAGGAATGCTGGGGGGAAATACAAGACTACAGTTCCGCCATCTCTCTGCTATGGCTTCTGTAGGCGCTAACCAGATTTCCGCAGAGATAAATATATTTTGCCCTGTGATCCCACATCAGCCATTAGCCTAGCTGCACAATAAAGAGGCTAAAAACGTATACAGAGAGTATCTATGATTCTATAGATTTGAAATAAATAAATGGTTTTTGTTGTTGTTTAGTCGTTTAGTCGTGTCCAGCTCTTCGTGACCCCATGGACCAGAGCACGCCAGGCACTCCTGTCTTCCACTGCCTCCCGCAGTTTGGTCAAACTCATGCTGGTAGCTTCGAGAACACTGTCCCACCATCTCGTCCTCTATCGTTCCTTTTTCCTTGTGCCCTCAATCTTTCCCAACATCAGGGTCTTTTCCAGGGAGTCTTCTCTTCTCATGAGGTGGCCAAAGTATTGGAGCCTCAGCTTCAGGATCTGTCCTTCCGGTGAGCACTCAGGGCTGATTACCTTACGAATGGATAGGTTTGATCAGGATTTTGATTATTTGGGACGTGAAGGGAGAAATACAAGCTGCAGAGGAATTCCTGGGATAGCCTATGCACAAAACGACCTGGCCAAGCAAGGGCCATTAAGAGACAATACAGAGCCACTGAGGGCCATTGGCAATGCAAGAGAACTGTCACCCCCTTTTCCCTGAGGTGTGAACAGAAACTAGGGGTTTGGAAGGTTGCCAGGGTAACTAGATGTGTGGTGACAGGAAAAGAGTGTTTTTAACAGGGTGCTCTGGGAAGGAGGAGGAAGAAGAAAGATTGGGATCCATCTTGGGCAGGATGGCTGCAGGCTGGCTGGGAGAGATGCCTTGGACTCCAGGGCTGCACTGCTGTGGGGTACAAGCCCCTCTTGAAATGATTATGCTGTAAGATCTGGGCTTCCTCCATGCAGACTAAAGGTGTAAATAGGCGAATAAACCATATTTCTTAAAGTTATGACAGTCTCCGCTGTGTCTCAAGTCTCCAAAGGAATTGAGAGCTTGGGTGAGGACGCGGAACCCCCTGGAAGTTGGTGGCACCCAACATTTGTAACAATATGATCCTCGCATAAAAGATCAACAACATGACTGTTTTTTAAACACATACAAAATCCCAGTACAGGGACTAATATGATGCACCATTTACAGATCAGCGGTAAAAAGTCTGTTTCAACTATCAAGTTCATCTAACTCTGTTTTGATATTTCAAATTCTAATGTTGTGGTTGGCATCTGTCTGTCTCAAGAGACAATGGAGTGCACCTCCAGGAATGAAATCAAACTACATAGTGACCTCTCCGGGGTACAAGCCTGGGCAGAGTATATGGAGGTCCTGGGCTGCCCACACGACAAGACCCCCCCTCTCATTATATAGCATACAGTGGTACCTCAGGTTACCTACGCTTCAGGTTACATACGCTTCAGGTTACAAACTCCGCTAACCCAGAAATAGTACCTTGGGTTAAGAACTTTGCTTCAGGATGAGAATAGAAATTGCGCCACGGCGGTGCAGCAGCAGCGGGAGGCCCCATTAGCTAAAGTGGTGCTTCAGGTTAAGAACAGTTTCAGGTTTAAGAACAGACCTCCGGAACGAATTAAGTACTTAACCCGAGGTATCACTGTATTATCAAGGTGAGAATTATATTTTTGTAAGGAAACAGGTTATTATAAATAATAATACAGCAAGTTTGAAGAATCGCACCTATTTGAGGAGGCATCATCGTCTTATTGATGTGAACTGGAATCTGATAAAGAACTTTCTCTAAGTACAGTGGTACCTCTATTTTGGTATAACATGGTTACTGTTTTTATATATAACTGCATGTCTTTATTGATTGTTGGAGTTGAACAATAATCTGCACAATGATAAACCACCTATCTACATAGTGGGACAAGGGATGCCAAAGAGCTAGGTGCTGGTGTGGTGCAGTGGTTAGACTAGGGTTTGGGAGACCAGGGTCCAAATCTCTGCTCAGCTCACTGGGTAACCTTGGGCCAGTCACTGTCTCTCAGCCTAGCCTACCTCACAGGGTTGTGGTGAGGATAAAAGGGGAAAGATGAGAACATCCATGTACACCACCTTGATTTCTGTGGAGGAGAGATTAGATATAAATACAATAAACAGAATAAATATTATTATTATTAGTCTATATGCATCCCATCCTCCCTTCAAGGTAAGTGTGGAAGCAGCCCTTTGGATCACCAAGTGAGCTTTATGACTGAAAGTGAAACTATGCATTACATTAAACATGTGCTTCAGAACACATGCTTACAATTACTGAGTACCCTTCATTTCCCCAAAAAAATGGCATGGGGAGGAAGGGGTTAAGCTACTTTTTTAGTAAGAGTAGACAGATGTAATGTAACATGTAGTTTGGGTGGAGATGTGAATCCAGCCCTCTCTGATCCAAGTCCAAAACTCTTATCTGGTGACTTGCATCTGTCTCTCTCTCTCATTATAAACTTGCAGGAGGAATTGGGGAAAAAATATTGTTTGCCCAGGCATTGAATGGTGGAAAGATACTGTTCCTGGCACCCTTGAAATTATTAGCTGTGAGGATCTGTGTTTGAAAGATATTTTAAGTTGTTTGAAAGATGTTTGAACTTTTGTTTTAAATATGATTTTAGATGTTTTAAATTGTTTTTTAAAATGCTTTTATTCTATTCTTGTTTTATCACTTTGATGTTGGCCACATTGGGCTCCTTTGGGAGGAAGGGTGGGGTATTAATTGACTAATTAATTCTACCATGCTCCACCAGCTGCCCAGTGTAAGGTATCGAGCTCTGCCAATGCAAACATGAAAGAAGTGGACAGAGATCAATAATCAATCCTCCCTCCATAATAACGAGTTGATTTTTAACTAGAAAGCTGCTTATTATTAACTTTTCTCCAATGGATCTTCTCTTCTTCTGCCTCCCCCTCCCCTGTTCTTCAGGGGCACCATTTCGGTACATGTGATATCTTCTCCCTGTGTGTGTGTAAGGTTCCTCCACTCTGATGGGCAAGCAACTTCTTTGCATAATCGGTTTAATGCAAAGACAGAGTGTCTCCGAGCATGAGCAGTGGGTACGACCTAAAGCAAGTCAAAACAAAACGAAAACAGCACATGCAACTCCCCTCCCCAACTTTTCAGTTTCCTGTTCTGGCAACTGACCGGGAAGACAAACAACTTTACAAGCAAGTCCCTTGTGTGCGATAGCCAAAGCATGTGCATTAGCAAAGCCTTCTTGTCCTCTTAACAATTAGCTGCTTGATTTAGAGTTTATGCAGCTTGAAAGACCTCGTATGCACATCCACTGACAGAAGCTGGTTGGATACAGTTAATCCCTTTGTTGACTTTGCACTGTTTACTGGAACAAGCATGGCGGGAAGAGTCGGTGTGTCATGAAGGCATGACTGGTGGTAAAGCTGGTCTAGATAAGCTGGTCAACTCCTGACCATACAAGCAATCCCATAGAGCTGAAGATTTCTCTTCTAGATGTCAATAATACAATTCAGCTTGTCCTTAAAATTCAATCTCCGACTGCAGTCCTGAAAACAAGCAGTACTTACTTCTTGGGGAAGGATGGCGGTGTTGTAAACAAATTCTGCCCTTTTTCCCTGATGGGGTATCCAAGAACCCGTATAGAGTCCTTACGTGGGTTCCCTATTGGTAGGAGAAAATAGCAGAAGCCAACCAGAGAATATTGAGAAGCAAAGCAGCTAGTAAGCCTGATCTTTATTAAAGCTGTTGCAACAGGGTGCCCCCTTCACACGCAGGAAAGGAGGAGGACCCAGAACAAAGGTTCGCCTATTCTTATATAGACATTTTAAATTCCCTGCCCTGGAGCTCAAGACCACCCCTCCATACATCATACATACATCACAGAAGGGGTGTAACCCAAGACCACCCCCCACAAACATCATACCTACATCACAGAAAAGGTGGTCTACAACAGAAATTTGAATGTTGTAGTTTTTCCTGTCTGTCAGGTTATCTGATAAGGCCTTATCTGATTGCCTTTCCTGGTAGTCCGGCCATTCCTGTGAGATGGTGATTACCCACTTCCTGAGACAATGGGAAGGCTCCCTGACCCCCTCCCTCCTTGCAGAGAAAACGTTTGGTCAGTTGGGGAGTCAAAATGGGTTCAGGTCGGTCTTCCTGTGCTGCTCTATGTACGTGCTTGGTTGGTACATTTATGAACCTTTATTATATATATAAGACCTTAAATTTTATTATTACAGTGATGGGGAATGATCTAGATGAGGCACTAAGGGCCGAACAGGCCAAGATGTTAATTGTATGGATGTAATTAGTATATATTAAGTATATATAATTTTTATTTGCTTTTAGTATATGTTTTAACCAGTGCTTTTTTCTGGGGGTACTCAGGGGTATGCTGTACCAGCACCATTTTTCTAGAAGAAAAGCACTGGGTGTTGTTTTTTTGTTTTTGAGGAATGGAAGCCTTTTTTGTTTATTTTAAGAAATACCGGTACTATAGCATGAAGAATCCATGGGCAGGTTTCACACTATGAGCATCACAAAGAACTAAAGATTATTGTGTTATGACAATGCTAAAAAAAGAGGAAAGACAGGGTGCAGCAAAATGAGGGATAAGAAAAACATAACAGAAAATGGGAAGGGAAGTCGACAATATAAAATATATTTTTAAAAAATATGCATTGGAATTTTATATGAATTTTTGGGATATACAGGTATGCGGGGTGTGTGGTTGTGTGTGTGTGTGTGATTACAAGTGTGGCACTTGCTGTAACAATTTCATGGTGAGTACCGGCACCCTTTTTCTCAAAGAAAAGCACTGGTTTTGACATCAAAAATAGCCATGGGGGATGAATCAGTAATGCAAAGCTGTGATCCCAGTCAAAATCATTCCTTACTCATCACTCTAGAAGGGAAGCTTCCATTGGCATTAGGATGATCACCCATGCATTACCAAAAAAAGAGGACACTGATTTGTTTGCATAAAGTTTGCATAATGATTTATGTGCGGATTTAGAAATAATTACTTTATAATTTGAATAGAAGTACAATACATCTCAGTATAGTGGGGAAGACTGTGTTGCAGTGAACCTATCTGCTGTTCAGGTGCTGAATGTTGATGGGCAACTTCAAGGCCTCTGCTCTCTGTTATTATGGTACTTGAAGAGCCCTTCAAACAGAGGGTTGTTGTTCATGAAACAGCGTACATGACCACTCAATAAGTGGCAGCCAAGCTTTCATGGAACCTTGGTCAGTCTCCACACCCTGTCCTGCTCTCGAAACTTTAAAAACTGTGCACATCAATTGCATTTACACAATTCATGTTTCGTCTAGGTTAGCTCTTGGTCTTACATATGAAGTTGTAGGTGGCAAAGCTAAACACAGTTTGGCTGTTTATTTCATAAAATTAATACACTATTTAAATCCAATTGGAATCAATGGAGCATAAAGGAGACTCAAAGGTAAGTAAGAAAGATCTTCCTTACACGTATGTCTGGATCAGTGGTAGCCAACACAGTTCTCTCCAGATGGTGCATTCCAGTGCCCCTTATCCCTTGATAATTAGCCATACCGGCTGGAGCTGACAGAAGTTGGAGTCCAACAGCATTTGAAGGGCATTGATGGTGTGTTGACTACCCCTGGGCCTAGATGGATGAGGAATTGTGCATGCCAAAAAGGTGCTACGCATACAGTTTCTGACACTGCCTGGAGTTTGGCCCTGAAGAAGCGTTGCCACCTCCATCGCTCAACCCAGACACTGAGTTCCAGCTCCGAGGGCCTTCTGGTGGTTCCCTCACTACGAGAAGTGAAGTTACAGGGAACCAGGCAGAGGGCCTTCTCGGTAGTGGCAACCACTCTGTGGAACACCATCCCATCACATGTCAAAGAGATGAGCAACTATATAACCTTTAGAAGAAATCTGTATATGCACGTTTTTAATGTTTGATGTCTTACTGTGTTTTAATTTGTTGGAAGCCACCCAGAGTGGACTCACCACGAACATCTCCCTTGTTATATTATAATGGCAATGGCACCCCCTGAAAGGTGCTGGAACTGAGTTCAAGTGAGTTCTGGCTGAAAAAAGCCATTATTATTATTAATTATTATTATTATTATTATTAGGCATAGTGGTGAGGAGAATAGGAAGACTGGCTGAGGCCTTCATGCTTATCCAGCCATTACGGGGCTCCAGCATCGAATAAAGACCAACATATTTCTTGACTGCTATCAGTATATTTTCTTGCTACTTGATGTTACCACAACATCAAGCAAACTCCATGTTCAGGCTCCCGCTTTCACTCCTGTGTGCAACACTGAAACAAATCTTTTGAATTGTCAAAGCTTTCTTCTTTGTAACATCTACCATAACAATTAAGACTTCTGTTTGCTCATGGCTCATCTTTAACAAAGTAGTGCATCAGGATCAGTACAAGATTTGAGTGTACCCAATTAAATACAAAATGAGATGATTGTGCAGAATATGGTTTAGAAGCATAGTTTGCCAAATTCAGTACAGTACACTATATGGCGGGGAAAACATCCGTTAGCAAAGGTTTGCAGCAGTTAAAGTCACAGAAATCATGCCAGGAAAAATAATAATTGGTTCCCTTAAGGCAAAATGGCAGACTGCTAACTTGAACAGAAGAACATGTTACAAGCCAAAAGAACTCATGAGACCAAATTAGTGGCTGGGCAAGATGGCTGAAGTAGATCATAAATCTGAGGGTTTTTCAAACTGATCTGACCACATGTCGTTGATTACCATGAAGGTTGACTGGGAAGGACCATGATGTTTGTTCAACAAGTCTAGAAGTTAACCTGAACTAGCTTCTAATGAAGGTCAATGCAGATTGCAATCAACTTCAAAGCTGCCAGGTAAAATAGCAACATGCTTATATCCTGCCTCTACTCATTGAGTGCATGATGAGTGTGGGGATCTGCCACAGTGTAATGTAGGCCGCATTCAGATATCATAATAATTCATGGGTTAGTGTGACATAAACAGGCCTAAATGAGCTTGGAGTTTCATAGCTTCAAGTTGGGCTTCTTTCGAAGAAACCACAATTTAGATCCCCCCTTGTATATTCTTTTATTTATTTCCCCCATTATTATTATTATTATTATTATTATTATTATTATTATTATTATTTTATTTTGACAAAGTAATAATCATAAATAAATAAGAATAAAAACATGCACCCCACCACCGAGACCATTCCATTGTAGCAATCCAACCTCCCCAAAATTCAACACCTCTTGCAATGGTTTGACCCCTTTCCATTTTGACAGTACAAATTCTACAAATAACCACCATATCTCCTCAAAATAATTTCTCCTGCATATTCCCCATCTTACCTCAACGGCACATGTTAATTTATCATTAATAGCTATATCCCACACCTCTTTATACCATTCTTCCATTTTATATTCTGCTTGCCCCTTCCACTTCCTTGCTATTATAATTTGTGCAGCTGTCAATAAATTTGTGAGCAAGTCCTTCTTAGCCTGAGAACTTTCCACCCCACCGTAAATTGATAATAACGCTACCTCAGGATTTCTGGTCAGCTTTAACTCAGTGATTTCTGTTATCTCCTTAAACACACCTTGCCCCCAAAGATTGTACACATTTACACCCCCACCACGTGTGAACACGATTCCCTGTTTCCTGGCATCCCCTCCAACATAACACCAAATATTCATTGTTTAGAAACCACAATTTAGATTTTACATGGTTGTTTAGTTCAGGTGACATGACACAAGAAGATGCAGCTAAGTAAGGGATGAGATGGGTGCATGAGAGCATGAAGCTCACCAAGGCTTGTTTGTTTGTTACATTTATATATCACCTTTATCTTCCAATGATTTCAAAGCGGTGTCTATGGTTCTCCTCCACATTTTATCCCTACAACAACCCTGTCAGGTAGGTTAAGGCTGAGAGGTAGTGAGTGGCCCAAGGTCACCCAGGGAGCTGCATGGCTGAGTGGGGATTTGAACCCTGGTCTCCAACGCTCTAACCATTACACCACACTGGTTGAGTCTTAATCATGGTTTAGTGCAGAAGTGTGCCCAAACGGCCTTTCAGATTCTCCATCTTATTTGTGGGCAGAGGAAACTGAGGAACCCTTTAACAAACTTCATTCAGAGAAAGGAGAAATTCTCCAATTGCTTCTCAAATGTTGGGACACCCTATTAGCAGCAGCAGTAACACAGTTTTTTCCCCACATGCTGCAAGTAGCAGCAGCATCAAGAGTGTTGGTAGTCTGGCCCTCATTTTGCATTTCCCCCTAGAATTAGCACTGTTCCCAGAGCATTGTGAGGGGGAAATGTCAGCTACCGCACAACCAAGTAACAACAACAACAACAGAGACATTTCTGAGAGAATTCTGCAAATGGGGAGCGAGGGAGAAAAAGAAACACCTCATACGTTTTCTCCAAAAAATGTCTCCTGAAAAAATGTCAGCTAACTAATTCCGTATGGTGTCCAAACCATCACGTTTAGGGATAGGGTTGCAGGGAGGAGAAGGAAGTTGTCAGGAGACGATTCCACCTAATTCAGAAATGAAAAAAACAAAACAAAACCGGGGCCCTCCAGGCATTGCTGAATTGCAACTCCCACCATGCCTGATCATTGGCCATGCTGTCTGGGGTTGATGGGAGCTGGAGTCTGGGGGGCCAACATCTGGAGGGGCCAAAGCTTCCACATTTCTGATTTTCTGTATGTATCTCCCTATATCACACCTTGAATATGCCCCACACTGAACTTGCATATATCCCACAATGCCTCAAATACAACGCCAATGGAAATCTGTTCATGAATTCAAGAGAATCCCTAAGTTGTAATACTAAGAAAGTAGGTGCTGTACATGTATGTGTGATTTGGCCTCAAGTATATGTCATAACATATTTTTTTTTATCCTTCACCATGACTCAACGATGTTGGCATAAACCTAATTGGCCTTCTACTTAGGAGGGTGTAGGAATGCTTCTTTTGCCTCGTGCAGGATGTTGCTTTAACGCTTTATCTGCACTGGGAGAACGTGACACACACAAAGCCAATGCTCCAGCTGGCAGGGAGCTAACAAGCTGACCGATTAAATGTATTGTGAAATGTATCATTGATAGTTTCTGTGTTGTTTGGGAAACGATTTGCTGAACTGATTACTATCCCAGACTTCCTCCTTGGCATCTCATCCTCTTCACCACAGGTTTCACCCGACAACTTTTCACATGATGAGACTGAGCGTATTATTATGAAGTCCACATGAAGGAGACCTTGGACTAAAGCCATTGGATGTGGCTCATGGAGGTTTACCACGAAGCAGAATCTAGGTTACATCATCCATTAGCCAAAAGTGATTTCATTGACGTCCTCCCATACTTCTTTCTTTATTGAGAGAACATGACTGGTCATAATATCTTTTGGCTTTTGCTATGACAAGCTAGATGTCACAAGGCTAAACTTTGGACCACATTGGACTAGTCACACTAAGCTCCGTTGTTGACATTAAAGTTGACATTTTAGTGGCTTACCGGCAAGTAGGCTAGCAGAGAGCAAGGGAAACAAATCATCTATCTATATTCATAGAAGGACAGCCAGACAGGTAGGATTCAGACTGGTGTTGTGACTAGGGATGGAGGAACCTGTTAAAGTTTGGCCCATCCCAGTTCTTAGAGGGCACAGCACTAAGTTTATCCCATCCCATTTCCAGGCAGATTTTTAGTGGGAAACCCTTTAAAATCCACATAAAAGGTAAAGGGACCCCTGACCATTAGTCGTGGCAGACTCTGGGGTTGCGGCGCTCATCTCGCTTTATTGGCCGAGGGAGCCTGCATACAGCTTCCGGGTCATGTGGCCAGCATGACTAAGCCGCTTCTGGTGAACCAGAGCAGTGCACGGAAACGCCGTTTACCTTCCCGCCAGTGCGGTACCTATTTATCTACTTGCACTTTGATGTGCTTTCGAACTGCTAGGTTGGCAGGAGCAGGGACTGAGCAACGGGAGCTCACCCTGTCACAGGGATTCGAACCGCCAACCTTCTGATCGGCAAGTCCTAGGCTCTGTGGTTTAACCCACAGCGTCACCCGCGTCCCTTAGAATCCACATACAAACACACATTTAAAAATACTTACAAGTTACAAGGTGGTTGGAGGGTTGTGTGTTGCCTCTGCCCCACTCCATCCTCCCCGCTACAAAACTTCAGAAACTATGTATCCAGACACTCAAAGTTTGTGGCTTCTCCCTTCCAGAAGTGCTTGAAACCAATGATGTTCCATTGCTCACAGTGGAAACTGTACAGAGAGGCAGCCATATTTTGGTAAGAAGCCCTGCAGGCTAGTTGCTTAGGCTGGATGAAACTTACTTCAATATCACAAATCCACAAATATTTCCTGTCTTACCTTAATGGGACATGTCAATTTATCATTAATAGCTATATCCCACACCTCTTTATACCATGATTCCATTTTATATTTTGCTTGCCCCTGTCACTTCCTTGCTATTATAATTTGTGCAGCTGTCAATAAATTTGTGAGCAAATTCCTAGCCTGCAAATTTTCCACCCCAGGACAGATCTGGACCCCCCAGAACAGATTTGGAGAGACCATGAGGGACTGCAGGGGGAAGAGAGAAAGGGGAAGCTCCATCTCATCTTATATTGGCCCAATGATCCATTCTGTTTCAGAGAGTTTGCAACGCAAGGACATCATTACATGTCTTTAGGCACCAGATGAAAACCTTCCTCTTTAACCCAGGCCTTTGGCCATTAAATAATCTATGGCCTGCTATTCTTATGCTGTGTGTTCTTATGCTGTGCATTATGTTATTGTTATTATTATGCTGCATAAATTATGTTCTTAATGTTGTACACAGCCCTTGGACCTTTGGATAATGGGTGGTATATAAATTGAATGAATGAATGAATGAATGAATCAGTCAATCAATCAATCAATCAATATCAATTAGTACCTGGCATTCATAATTTTAGTATTCCTGTTAGGGAAACTTGTGAAAGGAATGTCAGTTTCAATGTCACACAGCATCACTTCATACCTAGAAAGGGTAGTAGCAGCAGCAAAGTGTGACACCACACACTGCAGTTTCTGACAAGGTGTGTGTATTCTGACACTACTCTTGAGTAAGTTTTTTCCTACCCACACCCATTCCTCTTCAGTCACACCAGTGTCACAGATGACTCATTCTTTTTTTGCGCAGAACAATTCCAACTACGTAATTTTGGAATCCACATAATTGCATGCAAGGGAGGATCCTGTAAACAGATTTCCCTACGGAGTTCCTCTGAATCAAAGAAGGGGATTATCTGTGGATGAGAATATTGCTTCACATCTGGAGCTTGGAAGAAAGAAATCATAGGAAGCATTACACTGTGATAGTCCACAGCCTTTTCCACCAGAGAACGACAGTATATTCTGTTCCTATGGAAAATATCTCTGGGCTTAGTTTAAACCAAGTAAATCCACAGTTGGCTGAAGCAATATGCTTACTTTGGACCGCTATTATTCCCTAACCTGTCCCCAGAATCCCAAACAAAATGGTCATCCAGGTTTTTCATGCTTTTAGGTTATTTCCAATTAAAACACCTTTGGCTGAGGTAGGTAGTCTATAAGACCACGACCCTAGTCATGCTTACTCAGTAGTAAGTCCTATAGAATTCTGTGGAGCTTACTCTCAGGTAACGGGGGTTACCTGATTGGAACCTAAGTTTATAGATTAACCCCATGCAATCTGATGGCTGCTTTTTCTAATGAGAGTTCTGGTGGTACAGCTTAAAAAAAAGAAAAGAAAACATTAGAGAAATCAAAATTATCTTAAGATATTTGCACTGTGGTTAAGATAATATACTATGATAAAATGTCCTTCCTTGAACCAACATTAATGGTTGATTTTTCTTGCACTGTATTGTTTTTAACTTTTATTGTAAGCCACCCAGAGAACTTTAACGATTAGGTGTCATATGACTGTAAATAAATAAATATTAACATTTAACATCTGTACAGTGCTTTCAAGTGTTCAAGGTGCAGTATCTAGTTGCAATCCTTATGACAAATCCTGTAATGTGGATCAGTATTATTCTCCGCCATATTTAATATTGCTGGGGGGGGGGCTGGGGGAACACCTGAATTCAAGGATGAAACTGGAACCAGAGACCTGCTAATGCAGACCTCAGCTGATCCACTGTGTCCATAACTTGTTTCCATGCAACCAGGTTCCAAGTTCACAAGAAGATCTGGGCGTGAAGAATAAATTTTTATCTGCAGAATGCCCATTTGTCCATGAAACTTGCTGGGTAACCCTGGAGCAGTTTATTGTCTTTCAGCTAACTGAACTCAAAGGGTTCTTGAGAGGGCAAAACCTTTCTAACAGCTTTTGGCAGTTTGTCATTTATGCATTATGGTGTGCAGAATCTCGGTTTTAGACAGAGATTTGGTCTAGGTTTAATCTAGAAGTCTGTTATAAAGTTTTCACAAATGTGAGAGACCGTAATTGCACAGTCCAAAACTAGTTCTTGCTTTTTTTGTCTTAATCTACACAGACTTCCCAAAGAGAAAAAAAGGCCCCTTCTTTTTTATCTTATTGTGTTTTATTACATCATCATCAGCCTTTTGTCAGGGCTGCCAGCTTTTGATCTAGGCAATTTTCCTTTACAGATATTTCCACACTGTATCCAGCTCCACCCTGGAAGCCCTTGTCCAAACACGTCCATAATAGTTAAGGAAAACTGGATTTTATTTTTCATTAAAAAATGTACTGTAGAGCCTGACATCATGCAGAAACATGTGGAAATTATTCTGATACCGCCCCCTCCAATCTACACTTCCTAGTACTGTGGCAGGGCAGAAAGAGGTATTATGCTATGTTCTAAAAGAGCAGTCTATGGGAATCTGTCTTTTCGTGGGCTGTCAGTGATCCAAAACACACACACACACACACACACACACACACACACACACCAAGCCTCAGTTGCACTGCATATGTGTTTTAATTATTTCTGTATTTTCATTTTATGAAGACCACCCATTAAGGGTGGTATAGAAATTTATATAAACATAAAATATATACTATACAATAAATGGAATAAATAGGCATGTTAATACAGTGGTACCTTGGGTTACAGACGCTTCAGGTTACAGACTCCGCTAACCTAGAAATAGTGCCTCAGGTTAAGGACTTTGCTTCAGGATGAGAGCAGAAATCGTGCGGCAGCAGCGCAATGGCAGCGGGAGGCCCCATTAGCTAAAGTGGTACCTCAGGTTAAGAACAGTTTCAGGTTAAGAACGGATCTCCAGAACAAATTAAGTTCTTAACCCGAAGTATCACTATATGTAAATTCATGAATACTACCAAGAGCTGTGGTTTGGGTTTCTTCTTCTTCTTCAAACCAAACAAACACTTTCTTGTAATAAGGCTATCCTATCTGAATCCCAGTTTAACATAATCTTTTAGAGTGACGTTTGTCTGTTCTGGAATCTGCACAATAGTCGCAAATGTCTCATTTAGGCTGCCTAAAAGCTTCACCAAGTGGTCATCAGTACTGGCATCACAGCTGACCACAGTATGCCACACGTCCACACCTCAAATGACAGTCATCTCTTCCAACAAAAACCCATCAGCCTATGACAGGCGCCTCCACTGCTCACCAAACACAAAGTTGCATCATCACCATCCCATAGAAAAGCTGAAGTCAAAGAGTTAAATAACGATAGAAAAGGTGAATTGCTGGCTCACTGACCCAGCATCTTCTCCCCAGAAAGGATGCAAGCAAGAGGAAGGGGTGCTCACTGATGCTCTACCTAGCTATGTCATTCTGGCTGTGAAGAGCATAGAGCAGGGTTAATGGGATACAGCCTGGAAGAGGAGATGAGGTCCAAAAGCCAGAGAGAAAAGCATGGAGGGTTGCATTTGGCTTCAGACCTGAGGCTCCACACCACTGAACTAAACACTTAATAAATGCTGCTGCCAACATTGTGTGTTCGTGTGTGGGGTTCACAGGATTCTTGTGGGTTCTGCTTTAAAGGTATGGTGTGTACACAAGCCTCAGAAACCACAAATCGGGTTCGACTTGACCAATTAGGGAGTCAAGGAAAACCCTCCTCCTGCTCTCCCTTCAGCTGTTCAGCATGAGGAACTGATCTGGGTCTCATCCACACCAGACATTTAAAGCCCTCTTATACCATTTTAACAGTCATGGCTTTCCCCCAAAGAATCATGGGAACTGCAGTTTCTTAAATGTGCTCAGCAATGTTAGAAGTTTCCCGAATTCTTGTGTGTGAGGGGGAGAGTCGTGACTTTGAAACTCGCATAAGAGTGCTTCGAATGGGTGGTGCGGTCCTGCACCAGAATGAGGATAAAGTGCTGTGCCAAACATATAAAGCGCTGGAGATCCATCTGCGATGGGTGAAGTGTTATGAGGGCATGAGTGACGGAAGCACCAGAAATTATGGCCAAAACATGGCCTTGGAATGGCCTGCCATTTTAATGGCCTCCCATCCCTCACAGCCTCTTTTGTCACCCTGTGATCATGCCAATTGATCCGGAATGGCTGGCTGCTTTTAACACGCCAACACTTGTAACTCATTTTCTAAAGCGCTTTCTGGAGGTTGGCAGGCATACTAAGGAGTTTGTGCTTCCTGATTTACTGATTATAATTCCGCTGAACGTACAGATATATTTGTGGCATTTCCTCTGTGGGCCCTGGAGAAATGAGGAACACACAACGCCCAAGTCGCTTACTAAGGGAACCGAAAGCTGAAAAATCCACTAATGAAAACATTCTAAAGAATAAATCTTACTTGTTTTGTACTCCATCGAGTGACTGAAATTAGGCTGTGCGAAGAGAGACCAAGGACTGTGCTACATACAGGCTTTGGACGACTGATTGTCAATACAGAGAACTCTGGGACAAATACTACCTTCAAATACATTATTGTTTCTTCAGCCCCTTGCAGTGCAAAATCAACGTTTCTTGTATAGATGAACAAATCTGTCAATTTGGATTTCTCTTAGGTTGTAATTTTTTCAGTCTTAGGTTTGGTTCAACCAATTTCCAAGTAAGTTTTCATTATTGTAAAAAGAAAAAGAAAATAGTTTGCATTAAATCCATACACATTTTCAATATACTACCAATATACACATTTTTGTACACAATTTTGCCTAGCATTTTGCAAGTAACTTTTTTCAGATTCTGCTGGAACATAAAGCCTGAATGCACTTGTGGGAAGAGACCTCTCCAGCATGGGACCCACTCCATCCAGAGTGAGAAAAATGAAGCTCAGCAAACCAGCTCTTTAAACTAGGCTGGGAAACAAATTGGGCTGATTTTTGGACTACAACTCCCATCACCCCTAGCTAGTAGGACCAGTTGTCAGGGAAACCCTGTTCTAGGATATAAGTGGGAAACCTACGGCCTGCCAGATGTTGTTGGACTACAGCTCTCATCATCTCTGACTATTGGATTTGCTGGCTGGTGCTGATGGAAGTTGGAGTCCAACAACATATGGAGTCACAGCTTTTCTACCCATTATCTAGGAAAAGCTCCAAGTCCAAGAGCACTACCCAAAGTAGTTGAATGATGCCACTTTGCAAATTGTAAACCTAGATCAATCAGCTCTTCTGCCAACCAACAGTACACTTACCACATCTGGATTAAGCCTCACTTTGTGTGCCCACATATGGCCTTTCACTGGCCCCAAGCATCACTATGGAACCTTTACTGCCTTTAGAAAATGAGTTAAAGTGTTGGGAGTACCCAAAATATATACATAATCTTACCGAAAATTCATGTAGATGTTAAGTAATGTGGGAGACAAGATTGAAACTTGTGGATTCCAATAAATAATAATAATAATAATAATAATAATAATAATAATAATAATAATTATTATTATTATTATTATTATTATTATTATTATTATTATTATTACTCCACCCATCTGGCTGTGTTTCCCCAGCCACTCTGGGTGCCTCCCAACAAAATATTAAAAACATGATATCAAAAAAACTTCCCTAAACAGGGCTGCCTTCAGATAACTTCTAAAAGTCAGGTAGTTGTTTATTTCCTTGACATCTGGTGGGAGGGCGTTCCACAGGGCGGGTGCCACTACCAAGAATGCCCTCTGCCTGGTTCCCTGTAACCTCACTTCTCACAGTGAGGGAACCGCCAGAAGGCCCTCGGAGCTGGACCTCAGTGTCCAGACTGAACGATGGTGGTGGAGATGCTCCTTCAGGTATACTGGGCCGAGGCCGTTTAGGGCTTTAAAGGTCAGCGCCAACACTTTGAATTGTGCTCGGAAACGTAATGAGAGTCAATGTAGGTCTTTCAGGACCGGTGTTATGTGGTCTTGGCGGCTGCCCCCAGTCACCAGTCTAGCTGCCGCATTCTGAATTAGTTGTAGTTTCCGGGTCACCTTTAAAAGTAGCCTTGTGTAAAGCACGTTGCAGTAATCCCAGCGGGAGATAAATAGAGCATGCACCACTCTGGTGAGACAGTCTGCAGGCAGGTAGGGTCTCAGCCTGCCTATCAGATGGAGCTCAAAGACAGCTGCCCTGGACACAGAATATTTGCCACTGATGCTATCAAAATTTGCTGATAGATACAGGATGAAGCATTCCCCCCATCTTTCTCCTTGTGTAAGCATTGACCAGGGTTGACCAAGGCTGTTTCAGCTGCAAGGCTAGGCTGCAACCAGATGGGAAAGGATTCAGATAATCAATTTCATCAAGAAATATGGATGTAGTAGTGCATCAGGAGGGAAATACTTGAAAGGTGAAGGAAGGCATGGGCCTTAAGGTGGTGCTAGAAATCATTCATTTATTTAATGCAGAATACCCAGTTTTCCATTCTTTATATGAAGGTCAGGTTTTTTATTATTACTATTCATTTTTAAATGGAATTTTAATATGTAATTTGTTTTAGTGCCCTGCTGTCAAAGCACCTTGGATGTTTTTCATAAAATTAATTGCTGCCTTTGAGCACCAATTTGAGGTCCAAGTTTTCCTTAGCTGTTCTGCATTAATAGAATACAGAAACAGCTTCTGCTTCAGAGCATTATAGCCATTGCAGTATTAGTTTATTCAGCCAATGGTCCAGCCTGAGACGATCAAACAACCGCCACCATCAAGGATGGACCAAAGTTACAACTCAGCCACTCATAGCTCAGCTCTGGCTGTCCACTTTCCACAGTGGTGCTGCTAGAGGAGGACTTCAGGGCAGATGTCCTGAGACCCACTCAGCAGAAGGAGCAGGAGGACCCCCAAAATGTAGCCAGGTTGACCTACTGTTATGTACTGAGTTGAATAGGATCCAAACTGCAGCAGTCTGATTGGTCCTAGAACAATGCAGCAGTATGATTGGTTGGCAGGAACCACCCAATCATGCTCCAGATATAAGTGAATTCACAACCTGATTGGCTTACAGTAGAATTCCAGAATGAGCCAATCATGTGCAGCCCATTGTGTAAATAATGTATATAAAGCAGATACTTTGAGGGGACATTCATTCATTCCTCCTCACCACTATGAGCTGAATAAAGAGCATGAAATCACTTTGCGACTCTGAGTATATTTCATCTACCATATTTTATGAGTTACAAGTTTCTGTAGCCACTGCAGGTGCTGTGATTCTCCAGCGGTTTGACCCCCAATGGCACACTCCATTGTCTTTTGAGACAAGATGGATACCAACAGAATACCCTTCATTGGCTAATGATCCCAGGTCAGGTCACAGCATAAAATGATAAAACAATACAACCATAGTCCAACAAACAACACTAGCAACAACAGCAAAAGTCACAACTGAAACCAGTATAAAGCACCTCTTGACTGCTTGGTTTTTGTGGGTGTCAATATGTCACTGACACAATAATAGTGCCTAGGACCCTCGTACCTATGGGGCTGTCTCTCCTGGTATGTCCCACGGAGGAGCTTATGGTCTTCAAACAAATACATCTTGGAGGTCCCGGGCCATAGGGAGGTTAGACTGGCCTCAACCAGAGCCAGGGCTTTTTTGGCTGTGGCCCCAAACTGGTGGAACGCTCTGTCACAAGAGACTAAGGCCCTGCGGGACTTGACATCTTTCCACAGGGCCTGCAAGACAGAGCTGTTCCACCAAGCCTTTGGCTAAGGCACAGTCTGACCCCTTCCTTTGGTAATCCTCACAGAACTCTAGCCCAATGGCTGCCATTAATTTGATTTTGAATTGATTTTAAAATGAATTGATTTTAGAATCCTGTGTTACTTTTATTGTTGTTAGCCGCTCTGAGCCCAGCTTCAGCTGGGGAGGGCGGGATATAAATACAATTTTATTTTTTAAATTATTATTAGTGTGGTTTTTATTAAGCAGTGGGTGGACATAGCAGACAACACAGAGATTTCTCCAAGTAGTTCTTTATAAGTAAGCTGGAACTGAACTGAACTGCAAACAGCTCAGCCGGCCTGCTTTTATAGGCAGCCGGCTGTCAGCATTGTAACAACAACAACCCAGGGTTACCCACCTAAATTAATTTACATGGAGCTGAGTGAAAACTATATACACAATACCCCTGGTGGCCAGGGTGAGAACTTCAATACATAACAGTTTTATACTGGAATGTACAGTGGTACCTCAGGTTAAGTACTTAATTCGTTCCGGAGGTCTGTTCTTAACCTGAAACTGAACTGTTCATAACCTGAAGCACCACTTTAGCTAATGGGGCTTCCCGCTGCCGCTGCACGATTTCTGTTCTCATCCTGAAGCAAAGTTCTTAACCTGAAGCACTATTTCTGGGTTAGCAGAGTCTGTAACCTGAAGCGTATGTAACCTGAAGCGTATGTAACCTGAAGCGTATGTAACCTGAGGTACCACTGTATACACAACATTTATTGCTTTATTGCTTAGAAATGCTTCCCCAGTGGTTATATCCCCAGGAGCTAGGAGTACAGACAGCTGTAGAGCAGGCTGGGTAGTGTGTTTACCTCCTCCTCCTGATGTTCTCAAGATGTTGCCTCAGACAGAACAGACCAAGTTTCCAGTGTTACCTCATTATTGCTGTCTGGAGGGGCACCCAACAGAGGCAGAAACACTCTCTCGCTCCATAAACATCTGAGGTATGAAAAGTTATGGGATTTCGGCAGGAAGCTACAGGACATTCACAGTTTGGAAATAAAGCAGTGTGTCCAAGCTGAAACGTTTGAAGGCAGAAGCAGCATTGAAAGAGGGGCTCCATATAACTGCTCTGATACCATAATAAGCACAAACCACCATGAATGCAGAATAAAAAGGACACAAACAAATCCCATTATTTAACACTCAGACTCAATTCCACCCAATTCCCACAAAGGTCTGAGTGAAAAAGTTTCTTTTTTTTATTTGGCAAAAAAAAAAGGTCCCAAGACTGAAATGTAATGAGAGACGATAAAGCTGTAATGCGCATTGGTGCCTTTGAACGAAGAGGCTAACGCTGGATGGAAAAAATACAGTGGTACCTCAGGTTACATACGCTTCAGGTTACATACGCTTCAGGTTACAGACTCCGCTAACCTAGAAATAGTGCTTCAGGTTAAGAACTTTGCTTCAGGATGAGAACAGAAATCGTGCTTCGGCGGCGCGGCAGCAGCAGGAGGCCCCATTAGCTAAAGTGGTGCTTCAGGTTAAGAACAGTTTCAGGTTAAGTACGGACCTCCAGAACGAATTAAGTACTTAACCCAAGGTACCACTGTATAGCAAGTTCCTACCCCCTTTAAAAATGATCAAGAATGGAAGACTGCCACTAGAGGGCTCTCAGTGCTAGCCAAATAATAAAAAAGACGTTTTTGTGCAAGGGGAATCTGTGTTTTGCTGTGAAAAAAAATGTTGCAAAAAGTTCAGCAAGCTGCAGGTTCAAGCTGGAGATGCACTAAATTATATATTGTGCGCTACATAATGAATGCGCTGTGTGTGCATCAGCCCTGTTTACATCCTCAAAAGACATGTAGGGTTAATACACGGAAAGGGAAACAGGATCGCGTCCACTGTCTCCACCTTTAATCCAAATGATATACGAAAAGAGCATAAGCACTGGCAACCTGGCAAGCTTTTAAGAGGCACCCTGAAAAATACAGGATACTTCGGCATGCATACATGTAAAACCACACAATGCAAGCTGAAGGCAGAGCAATTTTGCCCTGCAGTGCAAATTGAGCTGGCATGCTTTTGGAAGATCTGAAGAAGACTGCTACGTTGGACCATCCAGCACGGTCTGACCTGCCTTCTAAACACTGGAAAAGGTCAAGGCAGAACAAATAATAAACAAAAGATGCCAGAAGAGCTCTTTAAAAATCCCTGAAACTCTTGGAATGTTAAGTAGAGAAGAGGAATGTGTTGACTTCGGCTCCACTCTCTTATCTGAAGACCCTTGAGAAGTATGGGATTGGGGGAGATGGACCGAGTTCGATTTTTTAATCCTTCAGCGTCTAACTCGTTTCTTCATGCGGAGAGAAAGCAAAGTTGCAGCACGACGCCGAACAAAACCAGTCTAACAGTTCTTGTTGGCAGGTCCCATCAAATAATGAATGAATTCAGTAGGATATATGCATTTGTCAGAAACAGTCTTACATGGCTTATGTGTTTGCGTGTGTGGCATATTTCAGGGACTGGCATTGCTGGACATCTGCTGAGGCCCTTACTCTGGTGTAGGAATGGGAGATAAATCCAATTCAGTTCGTATTTAAAGGGAAACTTGCCTGAATCACACTTTCAGAAACAATACACGAAGCCAAACACAGATATCCTTCAAAACCTCCATGTGTCTAAACTCTGCAGTGTGGTTCTCCAGTCAAGTAATAGGTACAAAATGCATATACTAAGGTAAAGCATGCACTGAAATGCATATATGAATGAAAACAATATGCAAAAATGCTTTGCAGAAATGTATATATCAGGGGAAATGGCACAGAAACAGGTGTAATTTTTATTTCAGATCTCATTCTCAACATCCTCTCCAGAAAAGTGTAGGCATTATTCTTAAACATTTGTGACAACCTTAAAGGTATTAGATACCATTTTTGAATAAATTTGAGGGGTGTCTCCCTGAGCTTTGCTGACATAGACATATATGGACATTTATCCCATATACATTCCCATTGATTCTTTTTATACCCCAATCTTTTTCTCATATGCTTTTCGGTCCATTTGTTTTCCCCTTGTCCTCCTTTGTTAAATGCTTATACAGCCTGGATAGTCATCCTTTTTCATTTTCTTCTCAGTCTAATAATATAATATATATTTCAAAACCTTGTTGGGTTTCTAGTTGCTTATTCCTTAAAATGTTTTGCCTTATAAAGTTCCCAATCTGATACTGAACCATCCATGTGATACCACATTGGGAGAAATTAAAATGCTGGTGAATATTCCTGAGGACTTTTTAATATAATATCTCAAACTGAAGTGAGAACTGAATTTAAGATTGGAAATGGTCAGACTGGCCCATTTGCTCGTCTAGTGAAGGCCCCACCGCCAATCTCTGGGGATCCTCCTTATATGTTGACTTTTCTTTCTTGCCGCCGCCGCTTGATCACCAATGAGCGAATGAGCAGTGAGGAAAATGAGCAGCAACCCCAATACACGTTGACTTTGCCCTCTGAGATGTGGTGCATTGGTTCCTACTTAATTGAGCCAAGAGAGAGAAGCAAGTGAATGGGTGGTGGAAAGATTGAGGGAGATGGACCATTCAATGGAGAGGGGGACACCGAGAACATCACACCAAAGTCTCTCCAACACCTGGAGCCAACACTGTGTAGGGCAGGGATAATCAATATGGTGCCCTCCAAATAGTAGTAGACTACAACTCCTATCAGCAGTAAGTCATGTGGCCTTGGGCTGATGGGGGTGGTAGTCCAATAACATGCTCTAGTTATCTCCAGCTTGGTCTATTGCAATGCTCTCTACGTGGGGCTACCTTTGAAGGTGACTCGGAAACTACGACTAATTCAGAATGCGGCAGCTAGACTGGTGACTGGGAGTGGCCACTGGGACCATATAACACCGGTCCTGAAAGACCTACAATGGCTCCCAGTACGTTTCCAAGCACAATTCAAAGTGTTGGCGCTGACCTTTAAAGCCCTAAACGGCCTCAGCCCAGGATACCTGAAGGAGCATCTCCACCCCCATCATTCAGCCCGGACACTGAGGTCCAGCTCCAAGGACTCTCTGCGAGAAGTGAGCTTATAGGGAGCCAGGGAGAGGGCCTTCTCGGTAGTGGTGCCCTCACTGTGGAATGCCCTCCCATCAGATGTCAAGGAAGTAAACAACAATCCGACTTTTAGAAGACATCTGAAGGCAGCTCTGTTTAAGGAAGTTTTTAATGTTTGATATTTTACCATGTTTTTAATATTCTGCTGGGAGCCTCGCAGAGTGGTTGGGGAAACCCAGCCAGATGGGCAGGGTATAAATAATAAATAATCATTATTATATTATTAGCTGAGATCATCACTGTACATGTTAGAGGCTAGAGTTCGACTTTTTACCTAGCTCCTCTGAAGAAATTGGTTCAGGTGCCCCCGATGAAGAGTCTCCTAGCTCCAAACATGTTGGGTCTTAATAAGCTACCCGATTCCTATGTTCCTCCAAGGTTCCTTTCCTCTTTTTCTCTTCATTTCCTTCTGGCGAATGAGTGCTCTTTGGAGAAAGCAAGAATCTTTGCAGGAAATGAGCAAGGCCGCCCTGTAACCCTGCGAGTGGATGGTTTCTCCATTACTGAAACTGTCAAAAAAGCTTGAAATCTCCCCTCAGGCAGTTTTAAATATTAACTCGCTGGCAAGAGTCCAGTTTGAAAATTTCAAGCTATGGATAGCTTGCACCGTGAGGGAAACCTCAGCTAAGGTAGACGGGAGCATTCTGGAATGAAATTGCATATTTTGTCCTTGGGTAAACAGTCTTTTCCTCTCCTCTTTAACTGTCAAAAACTTTCCCTGTGAAAACCACCGGTTCTTTAAAGATTATTCCCCTCAACTTCCCTGTAGGGACTTCAGGCCTTGCTAACAAGGTGAATTAACTAACTGGCACAAGCAGATACCATGAGATACAGTTACAGCTGCTAATATACACATGGAAATTGCCGCTGTAGGCCCTTTAATGCCAATTTGAATGTTGAGTTTGCAACAGAGTAAAGCTATCTCAACTAAAGATGCATGCATTTTCACCCTTTAGCCACTAGCAGGTGCTGTGGCACAGCTGTAAGCTAACCAATGTTTTTTTGTTGTTGTGGGTTGCTTCATACAACCATTTTATTGAGAATTCATACTGATTTATTTGCAGAAAGTTGGCAGGGAATTACACAACCTCTGCCGTTTACGGAGCATTTGTTCACAGGGAGGTTCTATGATGTCATGTCAAGCGACTGTTAACTTCCCAATGCATTTTCCCATCACCATCACCTTTTTTTTACGTAACACGCCTCCGACCAAAAAGCACAAGAACTCCAAATCCAGCCTAACCTAACCAGATTTTGCAGACTTGTGGCTTGTTCAGGAGAGCTAAACCACAAGCGGATGACATGCTAAGCCAAACCAGAGCTTAACGCAGTACAGCACAGCAGCAGAACTACCAGTGGGAAGCAAAGTAGCCATGGAAAATGTCTACTGCTATAGGCAAAAAGTATGGCTGGCTACCTGCAGCTTGCATGTAGATGGCAAAGTCTTGCTTAAGTCTTTTCCAGGATTAGACACAGAACTGCAACTTCCTCGGGGCCTGATTCATCTTTCTATCTCCATTTCTTCTGCTAGGCCATTTCTTCTGCAGCGTCAAGCCACTGTGCTGGCTGGTGCTGGCTCATGCAACATTATGCCGGGCCCCCTCAATATAGGGTTGGGGGGCTGGGCCCCCTTTAAACAAATATTGAAGGGCCAGGAGATGCCTCCACTCCCTAGATTTGGCATGCCAGAGCCTGCTTTTCTTCTGCCATTGATCCCAACAGCATTACAGTGGTGCCCCGCAAGACGAATGCCTCGCAAGATGGAAAACTCGCTAGACGAAAGGGTTTTCCGTTTTTTGAGCTGCTTCGCAAGACGAATTTCCCTATGGGCTTGCTTCGCAAGATGAAAACGTCTTGCAAGTTTGTTTCCTTTTTCTTAACACCGTTAATACACTTGCGACTTGACTTCGAGGAGCAACTCATAGAACGCAGTGTACATAGTAGCCTTTTTTGAGGTTTTTAAAGACTTTGGTGATTTTTGAAGCTTTTCCAAAACTTCTTTTGCAGCCATTTGGTAAGTTAAGCTTTTAAAACTTTTTTTGGGGGGTTTGGATTTTGGGTTGGGGTGTTTGGAATTCAATGACTTGGTGTTGGGGAGGGGTTTGCAAGAATCTGGAAGCTTGTGTGGTTTTTTCCCCCTGCATTTTTATGATTTTCTGTGACCATTGGGCCACTCTGCTGTTTTTTTAAAAAAATTCTGGGTTTGAATTTTGAAATGCTCTTTACAGTATGTGTGACTTTAAAGAGCACTTAATAAACTCTTGTTGTACCAAATTTGGCTTTGTTTGGACTTTTTTTGACCATAGGAACGCATTAATTGATTTTCAATGCATTCCTATGGGATTTCGTGCTTCGCAAGACGAAAAATTCGCTAGACGAAAAATTCGCGGAACGAATTAATTTCGTCTTGCGAGGCACCACTGTATAAATTTAAAACAGTATCATGCTGCTTTAAACAAACATGGCTCCCCGCCCCCAAATAATAATCCTGGAAACTGTAGCTCATTAAAGGTGCTGAAGTAAGGTTACCAGATTTTTTCCCAATGAATCCGGGGACAATTTACAACTTCAGTTGATTTTGTATGGGGAGTGATTTGTAAATCTGGGGACTGTCCCCGGAAACAGGGATGTCTGGCAACCTTATGCTGAAGCCCTCTTCCCAAGAAATGCTCCCAGGTGAGAGATGGGAGGGAGGGTGTATCCTTCTCTGTACGGGATAAAAAATTAGGATATATATCAGTGAGAGAGGCTTCTTTTAGCTCTTTTCTCTCTTCCTCTCTTTCAAAAATAATTCTTTGTCCAGATTAGATGATGATGATGATGATGATGATTACATTGCATTGTGAAAAGTCTGAATAAAACATCTCCTTCATGGAGCTACAGTTCCCAGAGTCAATCCCTCTTCAAAGGGAGCTCTAGAAATTGTAGCTCCATGAAGAGAATAGGAGTCTCCTATCAACTCTCAGCACCCTTAATAAACTACAGATCACAGGGTTCTTTGGGGGAAGCCATGACTATTTAAAGTGGTATGATACTGCTTTAAATGCATAGTGTAGATGGTGACATGGAACCCTAAGCAGTATACAGTGGTACCTCGGGTTATAGACGCTTCAGGTTACAAATGCTTCAGGTTACAGACTCTGCTAACCCAGAAATAGTACCTCGGGTTAAGAACTTTGCTTCAGGTTGAGAACAGAAATCGGGCGGCGGCACAGTGGCAGTGGGAGGCCCCATTAGCTAAAGTGGTGCTTCAGGTTAAGAACAGTTTCAGGTTAAGAACGGACCTCCAGAACGAATTAAGCTCTTAACCCAAGGTACCACTGTACATGTGGTTTCCCTCTGTCAGCCACCCATGCAGATACGGTTTAGCTTCAGGAAGGTAGCAACCTCATGAGCTTTCAGGCCAGATCTATGCCCTGGGAGTTAAGCCTTCATAAGGATGCTTAGGATAGAATGAGGGAGAGAGGCTGGGAATATAGAATTTCTCTCTTTCCATCAGTTAACTGGAGCCCCTTTATCATTGTTATGTACTAAGCTTGGATCCTAGAACAAAAGGCAAGTAGGATCCTAGAATGCAACAACTGATTGGTTTGCAGGAAAAGACCAATCAGGCTCCAGGAGGAAGTTAATCAGCCTATTAGGCTGGTAGGATCGTAGAATGCAACAACTGATTGGCCTGCAGGAAAAGACCAATCAGGCCCCAGGAGGGCAAAATCAGCCAATCAGACAGTACTCATTGTGTAAATAATGTACGGTATATAAAAGCCTGAGGTTTGGGGGGCAATTCAAAACTGCAATATTGCAGTTTTACAAGCTGCAATATAGAGCATGAAATCACTACATGACTCTGAGTATATTTCAATCATCTATGGAAATGGACAGCTTGCTTTATAAACTATACAAGTAGCAGTAGTTATTTATAAAGTGCTTAAAATTTCCAGGTACCGCATGCATTACAAAATACCAATCTAGGCCTTGCCCATAGGATTATAATCTAATGGGCATGCATGGGCAAAAGGAAAAATGAACAGGGCAGGAAGAGGAAAACCAGAAAATTCAAGTACTAGTTCTGACTATATATATATTTATTCTGACCGAAAGAAAAATCGTTGTTTTGATGACCATGTAGAAAGTGGGGACACTTGTGGGAGGGCAAGAGCCAAATTGCAGTTGAGACAGATGTAGCCAAGAAGTAGGGCTGTTAACAGAGACAGTCCTGGGAGCTAAATAACAGGGCCATTGTCACGCTGATACCCATTATCAAGTACAACTTTCCATTTCCCTCAGACTCCTGACAGAAGATTGAGAGAGCATTTCAGAAGGAAATTGGGCATCCTACTCAGACCAGAATGGTTTGCGTGTGCTTCAAGTTGTGTGATGCATTTAGGTCTGCATTTAGGACACATTTAGCAGGGTGGGGGTCATTTCCATTTGAAAACCCAAGCCCTAAAGCTTTTTAGCACGGTTTCCATCTACATTATGCTGGAAGAGAATGATTCTCCTTGTCTTCCATCCCTCCCTTTCTTCTCCCACATAATCCAGAACTGTTCTTCACCCCTTCTGTTTCCAAAGCTCAAAGGTGAGCTTTCCCACAAGAGAGACATGTCAGGAAACTCTGAGGAAGTCCATGATCTACTGAAGTAGAAAGAAATATTTTTTTTTAGTAGGGGGCAAAAAACCCCTATGAGTGGGGAGAACTCTGAAATAGCCCAGTGAGGAACTCAGCATGCTCAGTAGCCATGGACTGTTAAGGAAAGCAGAAATGGAAAACAGGTGGGAGGGAGACCGCAATGGAGTGTTATGGAAGAGGGCACCATGCTGCAAAATTTTGTGGCGGGTTCCACCTGTTTCCTTACCCCTCTGAAATGCCTGTCAAAGAAATGGAACTGACAGTAAAGCAGCCTCTATTGATTTTGCTATGGAAACACTCGGAGAACACACAGAAAGTTTAAAGCTTCTGCCTGGCTAACTTAGGCAGCTATTTTCTGATATTCTTCTCACAGGCAATAGAGCCGTTTTCATAACCTCATGGAAAATGACAGCTCGCTAAGACGAAATATATCCTTAGGATTGACTGCACTGGATTCAAGAGAACGGTTTTGAGCCCAGGCAGGAACGTTTAAGTCACGTGCGGGATTTAAATGCAAATTAGCTTAGAAAGATAACCTCCGTGAGCTGTGATGCCCTCACAGGCAATGATGACCACTGATCCTACACAATTACCTGAGAGTAATTGCTATTGAACTCAGTGGGACTTACTTCTGAGGAGACATACATAGGATTGCGCTCTACGTGGACATTGCACATGTTGTACAGCGAAACATCCCCGCAGATTTAGGTCTAGTGCATTACAAGCTCATTCATTTCATAGAATCAGAGGCATAGAACTGTAGAGTTGGAAGGGAGCCCGATGGTCATCTAGTCCAACCCCCTGCAATCTGAAGTAGGTCACTGTTTATTTTATTAGCTTTAAAAATAAATAAATGAATTATAATTATTTATATCCCACTTTTCAGAATATAGTTCCTTTGAAGGAAGCTTACAAGTACCATTAAACTACATCACATAGCTCAGTGAGTAAAGCATGAGACTTGTGGGTCGAGTCCTATGTTGGGCAACAGGATCTTATATTGCAGGGGGTTCGGCTAGATAATCCTTGCGGTCCCTTCCAACTTTACAGTTCTATGATATACTAACAATATCATAACCATTAGGAACCTTTCCACAAGGCACATTTGTAATGTTGAAAACACGCTAAGGGCATTAGTCACAAAATGGCTGCCACGGGAATATGGCAACACACAAAATGGCTGCCGGGGAGCGGTGTAGCACAAAATGGCTGCCAGAGCAGAAAGGCATGGACACAAAATGGTGAGGGCATGCCATCCCCTATAAACTGCTTCAACAGTGAGGTGGGAAAGGCAGCAACTGCCACACACTCTCTCAGACAGAAGCTCTTTGCACCCCTCTCTTTTGACTGGAAAGGAGGATGGGAGTCTCATCCTGTGGGAATATGGACCTGCACAGAAAGTGCAAACGGTTGTTATAAGGAAAAAACCCTGCTCCTTTCCCCTTATCCAAGAGCCCATATAGAGTTCTCAAGTGGGTACCCTATCGGTAGGAGAAAATAGCAGAGGCCAGCAAGAGAATATTGAGGAAGCAAAGCGGCTAGTAAGCCTGATCTTTATTAAACTTATTATGTAGTGGGTGGACACAGCAGACACAGAGATTTCTCCAAGTAGTTCTCTATAAGTAAGCTTGAACTGAACTGAACTGAACAGCTCAGCCGGCCTGCTTTTATAGGCAGCCAGCTGTCAACATTGTAACAACAACCCAGGGTTTCCCGCCTAAATTAACTGATGTGAACCTGAGTGAAAACTATATACACAATACCCCTGGTGGCCAGGGTGAGAACTTCAATACATAACAAAACTGTTGCAACAGGGTGCTCACTGCCACACACAGTTGGCAGGAGAGACCCAGAACAATGGGGTGCAAGCCCTTATATAGATTTTTGAAATTGCCCACCCTATAGCCCAAGACTACCTCCCAAAACATCATACATACATCACAGAAGGGGGGCAGTCTACAGCAGAAATCCTGTTTCCCAGGATATCTGTTAATGGTCACTGATTGCTTTGCCTGGGCAGCCTGGCTATTCTTTGGTGATGGTAAATACTTTGAAACCAGGTCAAAGGCTCATCCTATTCACACACAAATACGCCCTTAAGGCAAGTAAGCAAAAGACTTTCCCATTTCCTCCCTTCTTGCAGAGAAATATTTGAGATCAATTTGGGAGTCAAAATGGCTTCAGGATTGCTGTCCTGTATTATTTCAGACATGTGGTTTACATACGTATGTGTTTGCCTTGTACATTTATGAACATTTATTTTATATTTGAGACCTTAGAATTCTTACAACACCATCTATCTGTGCCTTGTGAATTTTCGAGAGGATATTTTCCTGAGGCTTTTTGCAGGTCCCGTAGGAGATAGTGGCAAACACAGTATCACCACAGCAACCCCTGCAAGTCTCACTGGGTGTCCTGAACGCCTGGCCTACTGGGGAGGGGTCAAGTCCCCAGTCCGGGGTCAATGCACATGTCGAAAGTCCAAACTGAAGTCCAGTCCTGCTGAGATCCTGGTGCATTGACATGGGCAGCTGAGCAGACCCAGCCACCCCAGCTCTGCTGCCCTTTGACACTTTGCATGCTGATTGCAGCACCTGGACTTGACGAGGCAGGTGAGCCTCACCTGCTGCAAGCTGAGGAGTCACACCTTTCCTCCCAGAGATAGCGAGCCCCACCTGGCAAACTTGGGAGCTGGGCTAAGGGCCCTTGACTGCCTCTGCCTATGCCTCTTTGAACACCACTCCCAAATGCCTCAGAGTATTTGTGGAGACAGGGGTCCTGCTGCTCTGGTTCCTGTGCAGAGACCCCCATTCCCTCGTCATCCTCTGTCGCCCCGTGAGTATTTTCCACACCAACCTCTCCTTCCCCAGGTGTGTCCCAGTCCTGCCAGTTCATGACACTGGGATTTTTTTCCGCAGGATAGCAGGAAAACCCTGTGGGTTGGGGTGAGGGAATAATATTCCAGGCTCCGGAGAACTGTATTTGTGATCATAAAGCGGGGATATTAGGTAATGCTAAAAAGATAAATGGAGGAGAGAGAGATGGAGAAATATTTTGCTTTTTTATATTCCATACCCCCAAAGATCATATATCATAACAAATGAGGTGAGTTCAATCTCCTGCGGGGTCGTTCAAGCTCTTTCCACGTGAGCACATTTTAGGGTGAAATTGGCTGTGTTTGGAATTGGCTCCTAACACAAACAACAAAAAAACCTCTGGTTGGGATGTTTATTCAATTTATCTTCTGAAAACTCTTCTTGTGTGACTAGTAGCATGTGATTAAAAAGTGATGTAAGCCAGGAAACTGCATTTTCAGGGCGTGTGTATGTTTGAGCTGCTTTGCCAGTTGTTCCCTTTGCAAGACAAGGCTAGGAATTTCACTTTTGTAACTTAGAATTGCCAGCACCCTTATCAAACTACAATTCCCAGGATTCTTGGGGTTGTTAAGCTATGTTTGTTGAGGTTGTGGGTGCCTCCAGACTGTTACTATTCTGCAAGAGGGGTTTGAATGCATATTGGAGCTTCATGTTGAGACAACTGAAGTGCTCTGTTAACCTGCTCAACAAAATTACATTTGAAAATAACAAAATCTATTTTTTTTAATGGTTTGGAAAGTGACAAGGAACTACATTTATGGGAAGGCAGGTAAAATACCCTGCAAACGAACTAGGATGAATGAAGAACAAATGCTCATTGTCATCTAACTGCCCCATAAACAAACCAGAATGAATGTTCAATAAAGACCAGCCATAGTCTAACCACCGTGTAAATTTTGTGCAAAGAAATCAGAATAAATGCTAAATAAACAAGTTGTCTGGAGAAGCCCTATAACCTGTGATGGTGTAAAACCCGATATATGTTTGCATTATCAGACATTATTGCTTATCAGACAGACACCCCTGGGCTTATGTGAAGATCTATATGCAGGTCTGGAATAGACAAGCAGATGTAGTTGGCATTACTATCCTTTCCCCCCCTGTTCTTCCCTTCTTATGAATAATGCAGTATTAAATATACAGTACAAAACAATAAGAGCAGCACAGAAATGTGTTCCTCCTGGAAGAGAAAGCAGTAACACCAGGGGTGAAACTAGGGTTTCTGTCACCCGTAGTGCCAGATTTACATATAAGCTAAACAAGCTATAGCTTAGGGCCCACTCTTTGTTGTTCTTGTTGTTTAGTTGATTAGTCATGTCAGGCTCTTCGTGACCCCATGGACTAGAGCATGCCAGGCACTCCGGTCTTCCACTGCCTTCCGCAGTTTGGTCAGACTCATGTTTGTAGTCAAAACAAAAAAATTTTTTTCCTTCCAGTAGCACCTTAAAGACCAACTAAGTTAGTTCTTGGTATGAGCTTTCGTGTGCATGCACACTTCTTCAGATACACTGTTTGTTTGTATGTTTGTAGCTTCGAGAATACTGTCCAACCATCTCGTCCTCTGTCGTCCCCTTCTCCTTGTGCCCTCCATCTTTCCCAACACCAGAGTTTTTCCAGGGAGTCTTCTCTTCTCATGAGGTGGCCAAAGTATTGGAGCCTCAGCTTCAGGATCTGTCCTTCCAGTGAGCACTCAGGGCTGATTTCCTTCAGAACAGAGAGGTTTGATCTTCTTGCAGTCCATGAGACTCTCAAGAGTCTCCTCCAGCACCATAATTCAAAAGCATCTATTCTCCGGCGATCAGCCTTCTTTGTGGTCCAGCTCTCACTTGCGTGTGGAGGTCCCCATGCCACCCCTCAAAATAATTCACAATTCACACATAATTTTAGTTTTGGTTTTTGGCACTATTTTGGCCACAACTTTATTAAAATACAAAATCTGTGAGTGGTTGCTTAGGCATTGGTTAGGACTATCTGTCCCCCCGCCTGGGACAGAACTGACTATTCGAACTCCATCGGACGCCAGTAAAGGGAAAGACAATGTTGGGGATCAGTTGAGCTGAGCGACAGTCCCTCACTGGTCACCCAACCAGCTCCCCAAGACTTGCCGGCCCTGGTCCCATTTCAGGGATTGGACAAAATCGTGGCAAGCCCCAGGGTTCCTTTAACGGAATTCCCTTCCAGCACCATTGGAGGGGCAGGCGGACTAACCGCAACCTTACAAGTTGTGGCGAATTGCTAAGTAGTAGGCAAAAACCAGATGGCACCAGCCAATCAGCCAAATGGCAAAATTCCTACTAGGCCCCTGCACCAAGGCAGACGACCCCATGCCAGGCAAAGCAAGGTCAACTGGAACACAGGGCGGGCTGGCAGGTGATCCGATGCTCACTGCGAAAGAGAAAGCAGAAGCAGTGAGCCCCAATATTTAAAACCTATGGTCCCACCCCCCAATTTGCTACATACAATTTGCCCCAGCAACCCGGTCAGCCAATCATTGCACTAGGCACTAACCATTAAGCTGCCTGGCAACAAAGGGCTGGCCTGGCGGCCCCCACCGCAACCCATGCCCTCATTTTAGGGAGAACACGCTTTCCATACATCACTACTGGGAAAACCATAGCAACTGCCCCAAATAAATAAACATCAATATAAATTTGAGGTTCTGCCCCTTAACAAAAAATCCTGGCTACGCCCATGCCCCCTGTCCTGCTGGCAGAAAGGTAGCTATTTAAATGTTTTGATCGTAAATAGAACATGTTTTATTTATAATTCATATAATTTATAGGAAATAAAATTACATAAAACGATAGGAACACAGAGAAATACTGTTGAGACGTAAAAACATAGAATCATGGAGCATTTATTTGACCCCAGTTATTTGACACAGAGGGGGAAACCTACAGATAACAGTCCAAAAGGTATACAGGGAGTTCTGTATATATGGGAGAATTTTTAAAAGCAAGTGATCGTCACTGACCTGTTTCAAAAAGATCTTGTCATCTGGCTGCCTAGATATAGTCCCCTGTTAAATAGTGGGAAAGATGGACGAAGGACATAACTCTGTTGGATTCACAGCTCTTTATTACAGCAGTTAGAACTGCTCCTGGAGTCAGACACACTGCAGCCTAGCTAGCTGCTTTATAGAATACTAAGTAACTTGTAACAGTAACAACTCACAACTAGCTAAGCAATCAGTGAGCGACAGTTCTCAATCCTTCATTTGCATAGTGGTGGCCCTGAGTGAGAACTGCAGCTAATCTTAATACATAACCCCCCCCCACAACCTTATCTGGGAGGAAGGCCCACTGAACTCAGTGTGACATTCTTCTGCGTAGACAGCTACCGTATTTTTCGCTCCATAAGACACACCCGACCATAAGACGCACCTAGTTTTTAGAGGAGGAAAACAAGAAAAAAAATTCTGAACAAAACAGTGGATGTATGATTTTTGTGGTTCATGCCGTGGCCACAGACATGCTATGTGATCTGATGGTGAATTTGGGGTGACCCAGTGCAAAAATCTTGAAGATCCATGTGCTTTTACCTCCCAATTCCCAGGCAGCCTCCTTTATCGCTAGTGTCCCTTATCTCCCTCCTGATCACTTGCCGATCAGCTGCTCAGCAGCTTCGTTTCAACACCCCCTTCCCTCTTTCGCCCCTGGGCAATTCGGCTCCAGGGACCACACATTTGCTCCATAAGACACACAGACATTTCCCCTTACTTTTTAGGAGGAAAAAAGTGCGTCTTATGGAGCGAAAAATTTTCTAGATGCAAGTCAGCAGCGCCAGACTACCCTGCTCAGCTTGCCTTGCAGAGTCAGTCCAGGGAAGTCTCTCTGGGGAGGCTGTACCATAACTGAGGTGCCACCTTTGAGAATGACTCAGAACTAAGCCCCACTGAGTTTAATAGGATTTACTCTCTGGTATGTTCCTGATCATTTTCACAGTTTCTATTATTGCCACCATCACCATCACTTGCCTTTTTCCTTGATAGGGACTCAAGGCAGCTTCCCTCTACACTCTTATTTCATTCCATTTATTTGTGGAAGGTGTTGTACACAATCCCTCCCCTCGCACCTTTTTCCCCTTTACAACAGTCCTGCAAGGTAGGTTCGACAGAGAGTGAAATGTAGCAAAATAAACGTCTGGGCTGAAAGGAAAAACTCCAGCAGCTTAAACTTTCCCCAATCTAAAGTTGCAACGCAATACTAATCACACCATGTATGGTCTATCCTTCATTACTTGTTCATTAGGCAAGGAAAGAAAGGACTCTCTCTTGTCAAATGTAGACACTTAAGAATGTTGTTTACAACCTTGGGAGTAAAGATGCTCCTAGCACAAGATAAGGCACAAGGCCTCTAGCCTGGCTAGTTAGCTGAGCTTATAGGTCTCTATGTGTATCAAGGTTATAGTTGACTCAAGGTGATGGATGTAGAATATGATATCCGTGTGTGCAGCGAGATCAAACACGGGAGAATCTTCTTGATGTAGAAAGCGTGTTCTCCTTCATGGAGAGCATGTGTTGGGGTGAGGTCTAACAGGACACTCCCTCTTGGTTACAGGGTGGGACCGTTTGGATGGCCATGACTGTGATTGGGCCAATTTGGGTTGCTGGGGAGATTTTGATGTCACCATTTAGAGGGTTGGCCCGAGGGTTATATATTCTTGGCACGCAGCTTTTTCCAGTCTCTTTTGCTGTGTGCATCGGATCGCCTGCCCACCCTCCCTAATTTAGGGCTGTTGCGCTTGACCTTGCTGTGCCTGTCATGGGGTCGTCTGTTCTTGGGGCAGGGGCCTGGTAGGAATTTTGTTCATTTGGCAGATTGGCTGGTGCCATTTGGCTTTTGCCTACTGCGTAGCAAATCGTCACAACTTGTAAGGTTGCGGTTAGGCATTGGTTAAAATTTGGTTGGTGGAGGGGTAAGAGTTGGCTGTGCCTGCCCCTCCAATGCTGCTGCTGCAAGGGAATTCCATTAAAGGAATCCAGGGGTTTGCCATTCTTTCGTCCGAATCCCTAAAATGGGACTAGGGCAGGCAAGCCCTGGGGAGCATGCGGGGAGGGGTGATGGTATGGTGCCCAGCCTCATTCTCTCCCCAATATTGTTTTCCCTTACTGGCTTTCACTGGAATCTGGAAGTCAGTTCTGTCCCGGGGCAGGGACAGATAGCCGTAACCAATGCCTAAGCAACCACTCACATTATGTATTTTAATAAAGTTGTGGCCAAAATTATGCCAAAAACCTTAAACAAAAATTTCTGTGTGATGTGTGAGTTATTTAGGGGGTGGCTTGGGGACCTCGACATGCAATAGGTTGTCCCTACTTTCATCTGAGAGTAGGCATGTTTAAAGCACATTTAAAGTGCACTACCCCCCCAATGAATCCTAAGAATTTTAGTTCATTAAGGGTGCTTGGAATTAGAGCTCTGCGAGGGGTAAACGACATTTCCCAGGCAGCGTTCGAAACTCCCATTGTTCTAGGCGCGTTTTGCGACAAGGAATTTCATTAGCGCGAGCAGTTTCTGGGCTCTGGGCGCAGTAGTGTGCCTAAGATTTCAGATTAAAACTGCAGAGTGGAAGGAAAGGAGGACCTTTTTCTGCCTCCCCGCTTCCAGCCACTCTCTGAAGACTGGAGATGAGACCCTCTTAAGAATATTAGGGGGGGGGGGGCAGGCAGCAGAAGCATGGCTTTGGTGTTGTTGTTTTTTTGCAGTCTTCAGATGAGGACTAGACCATGTGAAAAATGAATATAAGATTTTAGCTGCAGCTCATTCATTTTCAGCTTTGTATTCTTGTTACGCAAAAAGTGCATCTAGACATTCCACTGTTGCGCCCGTAACCTAGGTTAAAGGTATCATTTAGCTCCTAGCTTTCGTATCTCAGCTTCTAACCCCGTTCCCAGGTTATCTGAGGAAGCAATGTGCTTTAAATGCATGCTATTTATGCAGACCAAGGTTTCCTTTTTTTCAAAAGAGTCAAGTAAGGGTCACATGAATTTGGTAAAAAGCAGCTTTGCTGCTGAAGTGTTTTGCTGCAGCCTCTATGAAATATACCGGATGCCTCCCCCAGCCCACCCTTGAAATGGGTGCCATTTTCAGAGAACATAAAGGAGCTTCATGGGATATATCCGAAATAGTAAGAATGCCTATCAAGGAAAATGGAAGGGATGAGGATATCAACCCTATTTAGGCAGCATCTGTTTTCAAACACAAGTTATATTCATTATATTACTCCATGGGTAAAGCACTGTCGCTACATTCCTGGGTACTTCCTTACACCGGCAATTCATATGTCGCCTGCTAAGTTAATGTAATAACCGGCTAAAGCTGTTTGTTTCAGGTCCTAGAGTGGATTGAATTCATTTAAGTTCCACAGAAATCTAATTCCCTCCCTCCCATAATAAAATCCATCTATGGCACTTAGGCGGTTTTGGAAATCTCTAGCAGGTGACTGCCGACTTAATATGGTTACTTCGCATTTTGCGCGTGAATTTAATGCTCAGCAAAAGCACCAGACTGATGGCTTGGAAAGCATTTTCACTTTTATTAAAATAAATGGGGCTGAAAGAGCAGCTGCAACCAGCTCCGGCGTGTTTCAGGCTCGCAAATCCGTCAGCTCGGCGGATAAGACAACCGCCCAATAGCCCAACACAACAATTTGGAGCTTTCAGTGATGATTGTCCAAAATGCCAATGCTGATGTTTGGAAATGATCCACTTTGGGGTTTTTACATGCGGCTGGCTTAAATTGGCCTATAATGCAAATGTAAAATGCAGACCGGTGAAAACGGAACATCAGATTCTCTTCAGACTTGTGGCCAGAAATTTATTTCTATTTCTATTTATTGCATTTATAAAGGTAAAGGGACCCCTGACCATTAGGTCCAGTCGTGGCCGACTCTGGGGTTGTGGTGCACATCTCGCTTTATTGGCCAAGGGAGCCGACGTACAGCTTCCGGGTCATGTGGCCAGCATGACTAAGCCGCTTCTGGCGAACCAGAGCAGCGCACGGAAATGCCGTTTACCTTCCCGCCGGAGCGGTACCTATTTATCTACTTGCACTGGTGTGCTTTCAAACTGCTAGGTTGGCAGGAGCAGGGACCGAGCAACGGGAGCTCACCCCATTGCAGGGATTTGAACCGCCGACCTTCTGATTGCATTTATATACCACCCTTTTTCTTCCGAAGAACTCAGGGGGGTGTACATGGTTCTGCTCCCCTTCCTCATTTCATTGTCACAAAAACCCTATGAGGCAGGGGCATAGCCAGGATTTAGGCAGGATTTAGGACTGAACTACCTGCAATGTGATAGGTCAGTTCACGGAAGCCACCTGCCTATTGCTCAGTAAGGTTGTGTTGCTAGAATGCGCCACGTCATCCAAGTGACCTCAGCAAGCATTTAAATTCCAAATATTCTGATTATTTACTTGATTTGGGGGGTGGCAGCTGCCCTCCTGCCCCCCTGGCTATGTGGTAGGTTAGGTTGAGAGGCAGTGACTGGCCCAAGCTCACCCAGTGAGCTTCACGGCAGGGAAAGCATTCGAACCAGCTTGATTTCCCAGGAAATTCTGCATCGTAAGATGTGGGCCCTGTGCTGCAAATTAACAGAACACTGAAAAAACCTAAATACAGGCAGTCTTTTAAAAGTGATTCTTTTATATGCACAGGATCAGCAAGGGGAAGGAGGTACTGGAACCTCAGCAGAAAGAACAGCTTCCTGGAAGAGGAGGAAGAACAGCTGTAGTGGCAGGCACAGCTGGAAGAGCTGTTGTGTAACATCTTCTTGCTATGGGTCATCCTTCTGCCACAGACAAGGAGCTGGCCAGAAGACATACCATCATCCAGGAGGTTGCTTCACAAGGTATAAGTCAGCTTGCGGCTTGCAGCATTACTTCTGGGTTTGCAATACCGCCTGGGAGGTTTCCACAATTAGTGGGGAAAATACATAGACATTCTGCTACAGTGGTACCTTGGGTTACATACGCTTCAGGTTACAGACTCCGCTAACCCAGAAATAGTGCTTCAGGTTAAGAACTTTGCTTCAGGATGAGAACAGAAATTGTGCTTTGGCAGCGCGGCAGCAGCGGGAGGCCCCATTAGCTAAAGTGGTGCTTCAGGTTAAGAACAGTTTCAGGTTAAGAATGGACCTCCGGAACAAATTAAGTACTTAACCTGAGGTACCACTGTAGTAGGAAGGAAGCTAAAGCCCTTTTACGTAACATCATTCCATCATGCTCCCTGTTGCCACTATGGGTGAAGAGCCAGCCAGAAACACACTCTCTCCAACACTTCTCTGATGAAAATAGGCACGTCCTAGTCCATAATATTAATAATAATAATTTTATTATTTGTACCCTGCCCATCTGACTGGCTACATTAGTAAAGAAACAACTATTTGAATGCACTATGAACATACAACACCAGAGGGCGCCAGAGAGCAGGAAATTTTAATACACTTTGTTGTTGTTATAATGATCTAATTCAGGCTTCCTCAACCTCAGCCCTCCAGATGTTTTTGGCCTACAACTCCCATGATCCCTAGCTAGCAGGACCAGTGGTCAGGGATGATGGGAACTGTAGTCTCAAAACATCTGGAGGGCCGAGGTTGAGGAAGCCTGATCTAATTTCTGTCTTATTTATAGTGTTTTTTCCCCTGTGTGTAGATCCACCCTAGGCTGCCATTCCCAGCGGCTTTCAGCATATATACAAACATAATAAAACACTAGGCATTGATGTATTCTAAAGGTTGTATAGTTACTTATCTCCTTGGCTCGGGTGTCACATAACTTCATACCTTCCAACATTTCCTAACCACACCATCCAATATCTCTCCAATGAAAATAGGGACACCCTGAGGAAAAGTGGGATGTTGCAGGATCCAGTAAAAAACCAGGACAGCTTCTGTAATTCTAGGACTGTCCCTGGAAAACAGGGACAATTGGAGGGTCTGGAACACCACGGCACACCAGCACCCCGAGTGTCACTGGAAGGAAGTCCATCCATAGGTTGAAATGCTATTTCCAGGGTTGGGGTGCTTTGGGGGGGGGGTGACTGGTGCAGGCAGTGAATCAGTCCAGGAGGACTGACACGAAAAGGGCCACGGATTCCTTTGAGGTTCTCACTTCAGCCCGGAGTAAGGGCCAGATTAATTTTTGTTGGGAAGTTCTCTGGTAGGAGGAATAGCTGGATTCTTGACCTTACGTTTACAGTTCAGCAGCTCTTGAATATTAGAAGTCTTAGAACTTGAGATTCCCTCACCCCAATGTACTTTTTAAAATTAGTTTTTTATTTTTTTATACAAAATTGTGCTACAAAACAAGCAGATAAATGGGGGGGGGGGGAAAGTACCTTTCTCCATTTTCAATTCATAGAGTCTTTTTCACAGTTTGTTTACATGTAGCGCGAGACACTTTTGTCACTGACATCTTGTGATTCAGGGAAAAGAGAGGGGAGAGAGATGCAGGGTGTTATTATTTCATTCTGTTGCATAGTGTTAGTGTAGGGATTTGTGTCAGGCTCACATGGGTAAGTCCTTTGTGTATACAGTCATACCTCTTGTTACGTTTGCTTCATGATACGTTTTTTCAGGTTGCGTCCTGCGGCGACCCAGAAGTACCGGAAAGGGTTACTTCCCGGTGTCGTCACTCGCGCATGTGCAGACGTGCAGAATGAGGCATGCGCATGCGCAGGAGCGGCGAATCGTGACCCACACATGCGCAGACACAGGTTGCGTTCCTTTCAGGTTGCGAACAGGGCTCCAGGGTTCGCAACCAGAGGTACCACTGTGTGTATATATATATATATATATATATATATATATATACACACACACACACACACATACTGTGAGAGGTTAGGGGATCAAGAGCTTGGCTGGTTGCGTTCAACTGGTTGTAATGTGGCTTGTTTGTATGGGTGTACAAGGGGGTAGGTTGTTGGGTCAGGCTTAGCCATATTGATTTGTATGCTGTTGGGGCTCACCCCCAGTGTTTTGTGTTGGTTGCGCAGCTGAAGCTGAGGATGTGGGCAAGATGGATTTCTCCTTAGATTCCTGCCCTTCCTGGTTATTGAAGTAAGCTGGTACTGTCTCCCAGCAAGACAATTTCTTCTACCACTGACCCATGACTTGGATTAAGCCACAGGGTTACATTATCACAATACTTCTGGTATTAAAATAGTCACTTCTAAATTAGATTCTGTCAAATAATATTTCAAATTAAAACCCGTGTCCCACATTTCCGTATATCAACATTTCATTAGGAAGCAGATTAAAGCCCTGCCAGAAATGATTTTGTACTTAATAGAACATTCCTACATTTCAATCATCATATTGTAGATTCCTTACAGCTGTACTGCAATAAATACTGTTTGCGGCAAAGAGATCCTAATCACGAGCACTTCAGCTAACATTTGTTGAGAAACCCAGCCGTACCGCTAATTTTTAAAGATTAGCATGTTTCATCTAAGATTAATCTTCTGCAGCTGAAAACAAAAAGAAAACTAAACCGCTTATGGGAAATGATAATGAAAGAGTCCTATATTATTATACACATCGTGAATTGCATTACATAATATGGTCCACTTTCAAACACACAATTTAAGCTCACAGAATTAGGCTAACAAATCACTGACAGGGATTGGTGGACCCGACTTACATATGCAAAGACTATGCAAGAGGAAGGCCTTAACCCAGCTACTTCTAAGTGTGATGCCTCGAGTTCAAACTGGTGCTTTACCATCTTATATTGCTTCCCCCACTGATTTCATGTCCATCTGTGTCTGTATTCACTGGCTCACAGAGTTCTGTTTCTTCCACTGAAATTAATGGGAACTGTCATGCATGCAATAGAGTCGCATTAATACCAGGCGTCCGCAGAATATCAAACAGGTAGGGGGCACCACATAAAACGGGATAATTACTCAATTAATCCATATAAGACAGAGATACTGTTAGCTGGCTTGGCTGTTGATGCTGGGAGAGTTGTCAAACCTGTTTTTGATAGGGCTGGACTCCCCGAAAGCAGGTTTGCAGCATGGGCGCCCCAGGTGAGCACGTTCTTAGATTGCCAGGTGGGGATGTTGACAAGGAACACCTTTGATCAACTCCATCGGGAACCAGTTCCATCCTTACCTGGAGAAACTGGGCCTGGTTCATAATAATAATAATAATAATAATAATAATAATAATAATAATAATTTATTTGTACCCTGCCCATCTGGCTGGGTTTCCCCAGCCACTCTGGGCGGCTGTAGCAAAGACCAAAAATACACTAAGATGTCACACATTAAAAACTTCCCTGAACAGGGCTGCCTTGTCTTCTGAATGTCAGGTAGTTGTTTATCTCTTTGACATCTGATGGGAGGGCGTTCCACAGGGTGGGCGCCACTACCGAGAAGGCCCTCTGCCTGGTTCCCTGTAGCTTTGCTTCTTGCAATGAGGGAACCGCCAGAAGGCCCTCGGCGCTGGACCTCAGTGTCCGGGTAGAATAATGGGGGTGGAGACGCTCCTTCAGGTATACTGGGCCGAAGCCGTTTAGGGCTTTAAAGGTCAACACCAACACTTTGAATTGTGCTCGGAAACGTACTGGGAGCCAATGTAGGTCTTTCAAGACCGGTGTTATGTGGTCTCAGCGGCCGCCCCCAGTCACCAGTCTAGCTGCTGCATTTTGGATTAGTTGTAGTTCTGGGTTCCCTTCAAAGGTAGCCCCACGTAGAGCACATTGCAGTAGTCCAAGCAGGCATATGTGGCTGAGTCATCTTCAGTTTGGGTTACTGTGACACCCTGTACAGTCGTACCTCATGTTACGTCCGCTTCATGTTACGTTCTTTCAGGTTACATCCCGCGGCGACCCAGAAGTACCGGAAAGGGTTACTTCCAGGTTTTGCCGCTCACGCATGCACAGAAGCGGCAAATTGCAACCTGCACATGCGCATGCGCAGATGCAGATTGTGTTCTTTTCATGTTGAGAACGGCAGCCATGGGGTTTTCCTGGGAAATATTCTAGAAACTTCAGCCCCACTGGATCACAGCAAAGGCCCACAAGCAGTACCTGAACTGAATGGCACTCTTCTCCCTTGTGATCTGCAGCAACTGGTACTCAGAGGCATATTGCCTTTGACAGTGGAAGAATAACATAGTCAGGGGAGGAGGAATATAGAAAAGTAGCTACTGATAGCTTTATCCTCAGTGAACTTGTCTGATCTTCTCTTAATCCCAACCAAAGTTGGTAACCATCACCAGTGCTTTTTTCCCTAAAAAACCCCGTTTAGGGGTACTCTCCTTTTGACTCAGGAAAATCACCATTTTATAGTTCGAATCAGGGAAAATAACTAAATAAATACCAACCAATCACTGTGCTTGATTCCAACTCCTACTTCACACATTAAACACTCACTTCCATCTGAGACTCAAGAAACACGGTGACAGGAAATGAGGCTGCCATCAGGGGTGACAATGGAACTGACGATTCACTGTGCTAGAGAAGAAACTTAAAAAAATAATAATAGTTTCTTCTCTCATTAGATTCACAAAATGTTTAGGGGTATGCGTACCCCTGTGTACCCCCAGAAAAAAGGTACTGGCCATCACTACTACTTGTGGGAGTGAATTCTATAGTTTATGCATCATATGACTTTCCCCTTTTTTTCCTGACCTGAATCTTTCCAACATGCAGTGTCACTAAATGCCCCTGAGTTTTCCTATTAGGAGAAAGGGAGGAAAACTCAGGGGCATCAAGAATTCTGATAGAGTTGGTCCAGGATGTGTTTTCTGGAGTTTTCTGACAGTGGCCTGGAGATCAGAGCACATTATTCCAATCTTTTGCTAGCTTTATTGGTTACCAGTTTATTTCTGGACTCTATTCAAGGTACTGGCTTTGACCCTGAATGACCTGGGGCCGGTATATCCTCAGAATTGCCTATCCCTGAATAAACCCAAGAGAGCTCTGTTCTTCTATGGAACTCTTGTCTATGTTCCCTTGCTATCTGAGGTGTGATGGGTGGGAGCGAGAGAGAAAGCGGGGCCTTCTCAGGGGTGGCACCTAGCACTGGGTGGCATTTGATGCTGTATGATCACAGGAGTAATGAGATTTATGTGGGCAGACATTTCACATAACTGGGGCTGTGGTCACCCCGCTCCCTTGAATTTAGCAACAGAAAATATTCCAAGAACTAGCAGTGTATTTTTCTATAGAAAAGCAAAGCAGCGGCATTTGCAAACTTCACTGTCATGGTGCAGTCAGTCCTTGGCCATTCCCACCCCCACCCCCAGTTTGATGTTATGGTCAATAGGTTACAAAGAGCTAATGGCAGAAAATGTTCAGGTCGAGGAGTGCAGCAGCTAGGTAGGTTCCTAAACAAAGGAAATACTGTTGGTGGATTCTCCAGGGAAGAAAGCTGGGAACCACCTAATTATCCTTAGTAGACAAAGCAGAAATGTACATGTGGTGCCCAGGTCTGATTGAAAACGATTTAAAGTGCTCTGCCGGCAGATTCTGGGCGATTCTAATCTCAGAAGGACCATTTTAAAAATACTTGTGCTTTTTCCTGTCACTCCCTGCACACACAGATATATCGCTCTGTTCAATTATTGTGGCTTTTGTATTCCCCCTGTCCAGACACCGAGGTCGTTTTTAATTAAAACCTCTCCTCTTTCATTTATCTGATGTTGCTTAACGAGAATACCTTTAGATTCCCTTAAATAACTTTCCCCTCATAGCCCTCGTTTGCTTTTGCGGTTGGCCGGCTGTACTTGTCATTCAGTCGAATGGAAATGTTGATGACAGACATCAAACGATATTGCAGGAAGCGTGCACTTTGGGACAGGGTGAGGGTGATTCAAGGCATGTCTGAACAAGTTGCCGCCTGAAGCTTCACTTGGCAGGGCAGAGTGGGAAGTTTAAAATGCTGAGAACGTGGAGAACAGTGCCACAATTTCCCAGGAATACGCAGGGTTCAGCAGAATCCACCGTTTCATGGCTGCATAGTGTAAGTTGTAGAATTTGAGGCAAGGTGCTGTTACGATGATTTTCACCCCAAGCAAACTGGGTTTCCTGACTTGTTCAAGTTGAGACAATTTTTGACTAGTCAGTCAATCCAAGTCTGAGGTGGCTTGTCACAGCATAAAAGGTGTAGATCTGCTAAAAGCAGTTGCTTCAGAAATATTTACACTGGCTCATCTTTGTCCTTGTTGTTGTTTAGTCATTTAGTTGTGTCCGACTCTTCATGACCCCATGGACCAGAGCACGCCAGGCACTCCTGTCTTCCACTGCCTCCCGCAGTTTGGTCAAACTCATGCTGGTAACTTCGAGAACACTATCCAACCATCTCGTCCTCTGTTGTCCCCTTCTCCTTGTGCCCTCCATCTTTCCCAACATCAGGGTCTTTTCCAGGGAGTCTTCTCTTCTCATGAGGTGGCCAAAGTATTGGAGCCTCAGCTTCAGGATCTGTCCTTCCAGTGAGCACTCAGGGCTGATTTCCTTCAGAATGGATAGGTCTGATCTTATTGCAGTCCATGGGACTCTCCAGAGTCTCCTCCAGCACCATAATTCAAAAGCATCAATTCTTCGGCAATCAGCCTTCTTTATGGTCCAGCTCTCACTTCCATACATTACTACTGGGAAAACCATAGCTTTAACTATACGGACCTTTGTCGGAAGGTGATGTCTCTGTTTTTTAAGATGCTGTCTAGGTTTGTCATCGCTTTTCCCCCAAGAAGCAGGCGTCTTTTAATTTCGTGACTGCTGTCACCATCTGCAGTGATCATGGAACCCAAGAAAGTAAAATCTCTCACTGCCTCCATTTCTTCCCCTTCTATTTGCCAGGAGGTGATGGGCCCTGTGGCTGTGATCTTAGTTCTTAAATCTTTGTCCTTACCCCTTCTCAATCTCTTGGACTTCTTACCAGTCTGTATGATGGTGATTCCATTAAGATTTGTGTGTGTGTGTTTTAATTTGAGGATATTTGAAAGCTGCAAGGAGGCAGCAGTTGTCAGCCTGATGGCATCTACACAGGGATGCTATGTGTGGAGGCTCTCAAATCCCATAACTTAACAAACCTTACTTGCTGAGACCACTTTTTCTGACTCCACTATTAATAATAGAAGGGTCTTCTGCACCATTGCATCTGGTAATTGTACAGCTGAATCAATCAATACTTGAACTGGTGCTTAACTCTGAGTCTGACACAAACTCTGCTAACTGGCATCTAACTTTACATTTCTGAATCTGGTCCATAACAAAATGTCCTGCTAATTCAAAAAGTGGCAGCCTTGCACAGGCTGCCCACACTTCTTTATGAACTAACTTTTGAGACAGAGCATGTGAGAGCATGCCAAATCTAAATATTGAAAGTTGAATTCATATACCGTATTTTTTGCTCCATAAGACACACTTTTTTCCTCTTAAAAACTAAGGGGAAATGTCTGTGTGTCTTATGGAGTGAATGTGTGGTCCCTGGGGCTAGGGGGTGGGACCCGGGCTTCCCCCACCAGCCGCAACCGGCTTTTGGGGGCTGGGGGGGGGAACCCGGGCTTCCACCGCCAGCACCACAAGCTCGGGGAGCAGCAGGAAGGCTGCGTGCAGCCTTTCCGCTCCTCCCCAACCTGCTCTTTGGGGCTGGGGGAAACCCGGGCTTCCCCCGCCAGCCCCAAAAAGCAGGTCGCAGCTGGCGGGGGAAGCCCACGGCTTGCGGGGGCAGCTCTGGGGTAGCCCGTGAAGCCTCCGCAGGGCAGCGGGGAGCCTTCATCCCGCTGCCCTGGGGAGGCTTCATGCGGCTATCCCTGGCTTTTGCGGGAGGTGGGGGAAAGGACAGAAGGAGGCTCTCACACTTCCCCCACCCCCTGCAAAAGCCCCCAAGAGCCACTCTCCCTTTAAAGAGCTGCGCGGAGTGTGTGTGTGGCTCTTCAGGGCTTTTCCCTGAGGAGAGAGAAGGGCAACCCGGGCTGCCCTTCTCCCTCCTCGGGGAAAAGCCTGCAAGCGCTGCACACACGCTCCACACGGCTCATGAAAGGGAGCGCTGAGCAGAGCCTGGGATGCATACAGGCTCTGCTCAGCGCTCCCTTTAAATAATATTTTTTTCTTGATTTCCTCCCCCCCAAAAAAGTAGGTGTGCCTTATGGTCAGGTGCGCCTTATGGAACGAAAAATACGGTAATAGGTATATAGGAAGTTGCCTCATATTGCATCAGGCATTGGTCTGTCTAGCTTGGCACTGTCTGGGAGTGGCAATATGGTGTTGGAGGCAGGAATATTTCCTAGCTCTGCCCAGAGATGCTGAAGGTTTAACTAGTAACCTTTTGTGTACTAAGCTCTGCCACTGAGCTTTGGCCTTTTATAAAACCTGATAGTTAAAGGAAGTAATTAAAGCAGGCATAATCAAAGCACCTTTCTGTCTGCCAGTGATGAGACAAATAGAAACAGAGCAATAAACAGGAGGCATTTGGATTCTGCATCATCACCCTAATTTAATTTATAGAGCAGAAGGTCGAAAAGGCAAACTGCTGCAAGCTTTCTAATCATAACATGCTTGCCTCCCTTTTTAAGAGGCCCTTCTAAAATATGGCACATTCCACGTACAGATCACCGTCTTTGTGAATCTGTCTCCCACTTAAATGAATAGGCGCATGCATACCCTACTATGCCCCATTCACTTCAATGGGACTTGAAAATGAGAAATGCTCATCATGTTCAGTGCACAGCCTTACAAAGGTACTGTTGTTTTGCATCCATAAAGCCACAACCTTGGTTAAAGGCTGCAGTGTCACTTACATAATTACTGGATGCTGCTGCAGCTAATCTGCTTGATAGAACAAAGCAGAGGCTTCATGAGAGACAGAGAAAAATCACAGGCTAATGCACTTCTCTGTTAAATGCAGAAAAGAGGGCAAGCACACAGTCACTTGTCACTATTAAGCAGTCATTTCTGTAACACTGAGATAAAAGCCCTGGAAAGAATGAGGGATTCAGCCACAGCCCGCAATTTGCCAAGTATAACAAAGCAGGATTGCTGACCTTTGTAAACGCAAGCCAAAAGGCTGGTGATGAAAATCAGGATTCCAAGAAAAGGGGAAAACAAGTACAATCCCAAAGAATCAGACCTACTCCTTTTTTCCCACCCTAAAACCAAGCAGAATTTTAAGGGGCAACCTATGGTATCTATGTCCAAGGACCTCATAACCTAGCCGTTAGTTGTCTGCACAAGACAACAATGAAATAAAAGCAGGGACAAAAGAAAAATCAAGGCTCAAATCTCTTTGTTATAGTTCCTTGTTTTGCAAGTTCATCTCTGTAAGCCCTGCTCACTCGTGGTGGATGCATGTGTACTGAAACCCCTCATTTGTGTAGTGGCTTGCTAGACTGAAGCCTAGCATAGATTATGGTGTCCTGATGGAGGGTAAAGGTAAAGGTAAAGGGACCCGTGACCATTAGGTCCAGTCATGGCCGACTCTGGGGTTGCGGCGCTCATCTCGCTTTATTGGCCGAGGGAGCCGGCGTACAGCTTCCGGGTCATGTGGCCAGCATGACTAGCTGCTTCTGGCGAACCAGAGCAGCGCACGGAAACACCGTTTACCTTCCTGACGGAGCAGTACCTATTTGTCTACTTGCACTTTGAGGTGCTTTTGAACTGCTAGGTTGGCAGGAGCAGGGACCGACCAATGGGAGCTCACGCTGTCGCGGGGATTCGAACCACCGACCTTCTGATCGGCAAGTTCTAGGCTCTGTGGTTTAACCCACAGCGTCACCCGCATCCCTCCTGATGGATAGTGCTTTGCACTAACTCTGCCTGCACTGACACTGTGCTTTCACAATATTGCCTTTGCTTAAAAAGGTAAAGGACCCCCTGGACATTTAAGTCCAGTCAAAGGTGACTATGGGGTTGCGGCGCTCATCTCGCTTTCAGGCCGAGGGAGCTGGTGGTTGTCCACAGACAGCTTTCAGGGTCATGTGGCCAGTAGGACTAAACTGCTTCTGGCACAATGGGACACTGTGACGGAAACCAGAGTGCATGGAAATGCCATTTAGCTTCCCGCCGCAGTGGTACCTATTTATCTACTTGAACTGGCGTGCTTTCAAACTGCTAGGTTAGCAGGAGCTGAGAAAGAACAACAGGAGCTCACCCCGTCGTGGGGATTCAAACTTGCTGGCCTTCCAGCTGGCAAGCCCAAGAGGCTCAGTGGTTTAGACCACAGCACCACCCCCATCCCTTTGCTTAAGCACATTTAGACAGACTTGTGGGAAAACAATAGGATCTTCAGGATAGGGACAAGGTTGCTCTTAACTGTGCCATCCAGGGATGTTCTCTGCCCAGGCTTTTGGCTACATAAATTGCTTATGTTTCCTGAAAACATTCCCTTCCTAGAGCCTTCAGAATACTGCAGCAATGATGGCAGGAGTTGGCAGCATTTTTTCCACCAACAGTTGAATTCTTATGGAAGTATTCTGCCAGCAGTGGGTATGGGGCTAGAGGAACTGGACTGAAGGAAAAAAACCAAAACAACAGATCCTCATCTGATGCTCCATACTTTCTTCCTGTTGCTCAGCTGGTTGGTATGTTGTTAGTCATGTAAGATTAGGCAGGGAGCCAGAAGCAACCTAGGGGGAACACAGATTATACCTACTTCTGAATTTGTGGAAGAAAAACAAGCAGGTTTCTTGGAGATTATCAAAGAATGGGGATGTATAAAATACATGTACAAAATGCAGTTGAGATACGCACCCCCCCCAAAGCCCACTGGGGATTGTGCCTAATGGCTAGAGAATGTACAACATTTCCCTGAAATATGCACATTCCCCAAGACCTACTGCAGATTATGCATAATGTAATGCAGTTGAAATATGCACAAATCCCAAATCATGATGGGAATTATGCATCATGGCAGGAGAACACACAAAAGTTCAATCAAGATATGCGCATTCTCCAGGAAACATGCAATTCCCTCTTCATGTATGTGTGCATTCTCCATGAGGCCTGGGGAATGTGCACAATGACCAATTGCAATGCACTTATGCGCTTTAACCGCTCAGTTTCCATTCCCTTTAACACTCACCTAATCGCTTCCCTTCTGCCCTGGCACCAAGGCTACTTCCCCCCTTCTGGGTTGTGTGAGGATAGGCTATTGCACCGCCGACACATATTTCTGCTAGTGCTACATTACTAACACCCTCCCCTCCAGCCCCGGTATATTATTATTATTGCCCATAAAGGTCAAAATTGCCTCTTTTCTCTGGCACCAGGCTACACACATCAGCTTTGATTCAGGAAGAGAATGTTTCTTTGTACAGCAGGTGCTCCAGATTCATAAAGGTGCAAATCAGAGCACAATCTAACAGCAGGAGAGGAGCAAGAGAACCGGCCAAGACCTATTTACAATGAGATTCCAAGAAAGACCCTCGAGGCAGCTTTGCAACTGGCAATGCCGCCGCGGCCACCACAAGCCTAGACGCAGCTGCAGGAAAACACATATTTTTTAATATCCCAGGGACTGGCACTCAGGCCACATAACCGCCGCAAGTGTGATCTTGTGCTGAATAAGGCCAAGCCACAGGAGAGAAAAGATTAAGAGTATCAAAGGAACACTTTTCTCCCTCTTTCGCTTCTTTCTTGTTACACACTAGATTTAAAAAGAAGAAGGGGGGAAAGGAAAAGAGAGGGTGGGGAGAAGAGAACCATTTTGCTCAACATTCAATTTCGAGAAGAATTAAATTAGACCAAAACATTGTTCGGAATTAGAAGAGCGAAAAGGGGATTTTGGAAACACAGCGTGTGGCTTGGAGGTATTGCCCTCCCCTCATCAAAACCAAGCCATATAAAGCTTTTTAGAAAAGGAACTATTACTGTACTCTTGCCTAACCAACGATTCAACTGTCTCCTTCTTCCAATAAGTACTTTTGAGGTTTATTTTCTTTAAAGAAAAACTTCTGATTCAAAAAGCAATTTCTCCCACAGATTGTATAGAAAGATGTTAGCTGAGCCATTTAATTCTGTTAAGCGCTACTGGGCTTTCCACCCTCCCCCCTCTTTCCCCTTTAAGATTGGCCATTTTGAAGTCAGCAGTGGCCGGGTATGAGTAGGCAGGACAGCAACTGACATACATTCCTTTCATTTGGGAATATATTTGCCCTCTCATTCAAGATCACTGTACAGGTCAAACTTAGCAGCATCCTTATTTCAGAGGCTTGCAGGCTCCAATTGCTCTTATTTTTGAATTATTGATTGTCATTTACCTTTAGGAGGGACAGACGGAAATTAAGGGCACAAAAAACCAAGCAAATGCTGTTATTTATTCCTGTTTTTTTTAAAAAAAATTGGTAAAGACAGTAAACTTGAGACAGTGTACTGAATGCATTGTTCATATAAATAAATTCCAATTCACATTCATATAAAAACCTACCTAGTTTCTCAGTCTTCTCCCACCCTTCCTCATTTGCCACCTACCAACACCCCGTCCTTACTTTGATTTAGGGACATGGGTGGCGCTGTGGTTTAGACCACTGAGCCTCTTGGGCTTGCCGATCAGAAGGTCAGCGGTTCGAATCTGTGCAACAGGGTGAGCTCCCATTGCTCGGTCCCAGCTCCTGCCAACCTAGCAGTTTGAAAGCATGCCAGTGCAAGTAGATAAATAGGTACCACTGTGGCAGGAAGGTAAGTGGCATTTCTGTGCACTCTAGTTTCCATCATGGTGTTTCCGTTGTGTCAGAAGCAGTTTAGTCCTGCTGGCCACATGACCCAGAAAGCTGTCTGTGGACAAACGCCGGCTCCCTCGGCCTGATAGCGAGCCCTGCAACCCCATAGTCGCCTTCGACTGCACTTAACCATCCAGGGGTCCTTTTTTTTACCTTTACTATCTGATTTAAGAGTTCTGAAGAACTCAAAAGCTTGCACACTATTTGGGGGCATTTCAGCTGGCCTAATATAGGCAGGGTCCTAATATGAATTTTCAGCTATTTGTACTAAAGCCCCAAATCTAGAACTGGGATTTCAGACAGACTAATAAGGATTCTCCTTTCTACTGGACTTTCTGGATCTTTCCTTGCTGCTACCTCTGTGATGCTGAGCTCTCTCCCCCCCCCCCCCCGCAATGCTAATCTCACGGCTGCATCAGTTACCAGTAACTGGTTTTCAGGATCTAATGTAAGGTTACCAGATTTTTTTCAATGCATCCGGGGACACTTTAATTAATTAATTAATTACTGCCCATTCGGGACGTTGATGTTTCAGCAATGGCAGAGGGGTGGCAGCTGCCTTGACCTCAACTACGTTTCCCCTTCCTCCGAGGCTTCTATCTCCTTTCTCCATGAGCCTGGGCAGCCCCTGAGTTGTTGGTTCTTCGGTGGTGGTGGTGGTGAAGCGGTGTGTGGTGGGTCAGGCATGGAAGGCAGAGGAGGGCCAAGAGGCTTGGGCAGCCCGATGCCTCCCTTCCCATCGCAGCAACCCCAATTCCATTCCTATTTGTGTGCAAGCAGGAGGGGGCAGGGATCCCTCAGCTGGGAAGGGAGGCTTCCCGTTGCCTAACTCAGAGATCCCTGCCCCCTCCTGCTTGCACACAAGCTCTGATAGGCAGCATGAAGCCTCCCTTTACAACGTTGCTGTGGGGTTAGGGAAGGTGGAGGCAGCCCAGAAGCTGCATCTTAGCTGATGCACCACCATCATATGGGGATTTCAGAGCAGCTCCTGAAGCCAGCCAGAGCCAACTGCTCCAGGCTGCTGAGACTGCTGTGTTTCCCGGGGACATTAGATGAAATCCAGGGACATTCCAGGGATGGAATTTGTCTGGGGACTTATTTGCAAATCCGGGGACTGTCCCCGGGAAACAGGGACATCTGGTAACCCTAATCTAATGTACACATAAGGAGCATCAGGATTTTAAGATTCATGTTACTTCTGGGATGTGCTTGAGCATGATCAGTCCGTTGCTTGATTTTATCAGGCTGTTTGTCCTTCACTGGTCTCCTGCTATTATTGCAAAGGGGGCTTGCAATCAATAAATACACTGTTTTTCTCTGTGGAGCAGCAATGATTTGTGTATAAGAAAGGGGTCCCATTCTAATCTGTTCAGATCTTCTGCAGCTTCTGAACTGTGAGGGTATGTGGAGCTTGAAGGAGGACTAGCTGTTTTGACCTCCCCAGGCAAGAGATTGAGAAGTGATTGACATAGGAGACCCTGGTGAAAGCTGGGAGATCAGGCCACCATACAATGTAGGAAAGTTAATTGTGAAGAGCTTCCTTTGGGAATAGTCATATCTTGGATCCCGAATGCCTTGGTACTCAGACGTTTTGGCTCCCGAATGCTGCAAACCTGGAAGTGAGTGGGGTTTGCGAATGTTCTTTGGAACCCGACCATCTGACGGGCTTTCCACAGTTTCTGATTGGCTGCAGGACCTTCCTGCAGCCAACCAGAAGCCGCACCTTGGTTTCTGAACGTTTTGGAAGTCAAACAGACTTCCGGAACAGATTCCGTTCGACTTCCAAGGTACGACTGTAATGACAATCCCCACTCACCCCAAATGCTGTATGTTGCCATTTTATTTCCTCGTTTGGATCTTGTTCTCTCTCCTGTTTATTTTTAAGCTGTTAAGGCAGGTTAGCTTGTTTGCATTGTTTTTATATGGGTTTATTTATTTATTGACATTCTGATTATCTGTCATTACTACTCTTTTTTTTTTAATTGTTGCATTTATTATGGTTCATTTGATATGCTGTGAACCGCTTTGAGCACCATTGTGGAGTAGTGGCAAATAGACAAAATGATGGTGGTGACTGTTTGGGAAATCACTCTTATTCATTTGTAAAGTAAAGAGTTGGCCAGATGTTACCTATCTTGGGCAGTCCCCTAAGCTTACTTATTTCTTTACAATTTTATTCTACTTTTTTAAAGGAACTGATGTCCTCAAAATAGGTAACAGTGCACAGCAATATGATAACTGGACCCAAGTAGAATAAACATATAGCTACCCTTTAACTTTTAAACAAAAGGGGAAGACTTCTGGAAAAAACCAAACCCACGATACACTGTACTGCCAGGTCCACTCAGTTCAGTCTTAAAATGTCTGAAGAACATACTTAGACAATTCAGATATTACACTTTGTGGAAAAAAGATTGTATTTGATTTACAATTCACAGGATTTACAAATAATGACAAGATAAAACAGATTAGCAAGTTTGGATACCTTTGCTGATCAGACAGAAGGCAAGTATAGAGGCATAATTTGACACAGAATTCTTAGGTAAAACTGATTCAAACTATTCAGAGTTCCTTACATTCCAGGTGTGCTGAGGAAGCGCATACAGATGAAAGCAAATGTTTAACATAAAAGGAAAGATACGAAAAGTGACACCCTGTTACTGCCTCCCTTTTTTTTTTACTTCTATCAGAATTCACAGCTGACTTCCACAGTAGCCATGAGAATCACATTGCTAGTGACCTGCTCCAAAGAAATCAGGAAGAGACTTACCGATACATCTGACGATGAACATGAAGGCAACAAATTTGGATAACTCCAGTACAGGGAGAGAGGTAGCAAACTGAAAGTCTGTTACTGTGTTAGGAGCCAAGCAGGTTTAAGGTGTCACAGGACAGAAAACACCAGAGCAACACCAAAAAGATAATGAGCGTTTTGATGGCAGTGCTACATGAACTGCCCCAGAAGTATGGTGAAAAATGAATCTAACAAAGATTGCTTTGCTTTTTTTTGTGCAACATAGCAATTTAAGATAACGTACCAAGCTTTATCAAATGGCCTAGAAGCTGACTAATATTGTAAACACACAATACATCTTTGACGAGTTACTTTAATTTCCATAGCTAAGTTAATGATGATTATTCCATCCATTGCAGCATTCCAAGGCTCAAGTGGTGTTTAGATTAGACGGGGCATAGGATTTCCTTACAATGAGTATTTTACATTAACAACACAGATTCCAACCCCCCCCCCCCTTTTAAAAACACACACAGACAAAAACCAAATAACAATCTCCCTTGGATAGTGTGAAGATTTGTTTTTTAAAAAATCCTATGAACCATTCCAACAAAAGATATACATATTTGAATCATGTCAAACAGCACACTATTGGCAATAAGCTAATTACAGGCATTCTGCTGGTCAATTTTCTCACAAAAAAGTCATCAAACCACACATAAATATTTTTGATACGATTCTCTTTACAAAACCATTCAGATCCATATAATTAGTACAAGTAAGGCACATTAGCATATGTAATAAAACTATCATTTAAAAAAGAAAAGAAAAAAAGGCCAATTTTATTTGCCACGATTTCTGAATCAAATTAGAATTTGCCACCGGTACTTTCCATCAGGGATGAGAAGAGATAGTCTTGCAACTCTGTAGGGAAGTCTACAAACTTGCCAGATCCAGATGTTTCTGGGTCTTGGATAATCGTGTTATGCTACCATTCCCTTGCTTCCCCCACAACAAAAGCATCAAATTGCACTTTTATGCAGCCAAAAACCGGCTTTGCTTTGGCTGAACACAGGCTCTTCCCAAGATATTTTCCCTCAGTGTGTGATTCAGAATTCATGTGGCAGCAACAGTGTCAACAAGTGCGAACAATCACTTTGCTGAAACCTAGACAAAACCACTGTTCATTCCCAGCTGTTGCTTTGCCAGCGGTGCACTGGATCAGTATTAGTTATTTGGAAGTACCTGGGTAATCTTGGTGTACTGAGGACATTAGGTACCTTGCATGCTCTGCACACTGAATACCATGCAAAAGTACTCATACATCATGGTTAAGATTTATGCTCTTAGGGGGACATACATGCATCTTCCTAGTTAAAGGATCAGTCCATCCCAAATAATCTACAGTATTGTCCACTTTGACCCTGGCAAAGTGTGTAGGAGGGAAACAGTCACAACCACTGTTTTTAGCACTTGGTTTTCAGATATGTAAAGATGTATAGTACCAAACCCACTGCAATGTCTTAAACAGAAAAAAGTCATAGCAAATGTGTCTTTCATTCTACTCATTATGAGTAGAACACAGGACAACTGGATTTATTTATTTTTAAAAAAAGAATAAGAAGAAAATCTATTTCCAATTACTGAAATTAAAAGAGGGATATTGCATTTATTTTTCCAATATGCTATTACTTTTCTAGTACACATATTGCTTAAAAAGTATAAAGAATGCTATAGGTAGTGAATTTAACTAGCGTAATGAATTCTAAAAATGCTGATGCTTCAAGATTGTACTATTTGATTAAATGAGCTATAACTTTACCCTCCCCCACCCCAGAGGACTTCCCTCATTTCCCACTGAAAATTCATTTACACACAACACAGGATTTTAATTAGAAGCATAATTTACAGTAAAAACTCTTTACATTACAGCTTTGCTATAAAAAAACCAAAATCTTTTGTTTTTCATTTAAAGTTGTAATTACACATTAAAAAATAGAACACTATTTCCTTATTAGGAAGAATGAATTTACACATCCAGATCAGTCTTCTTTATTGCAGCTTTCAAATCAAAGGTCAGTTACTTTATTCTCTAAAGCAGCTGCTATCTGTTGTAATCGAAAAGCAAGCTGCATTTTTTGTGCAGCTGGGTCCTCTTCCAGTGCATTTATGATCTAGAAGAAGAAGAAGAAGAAGGAAAAATCAGGATTCAGGCAAGACACACAGCTTCAGTTTTAGTTTTCTGTTCAGCTATATATTACGTGGAAGAAAATCTCATGGATTTTGAAGGGTATTATTTCAAAGTGTAGATCAGAAGCAACATTGCTTTATTAAGACAGAATAGCGGAGAGATTAAAGAGGCAAAAATCACTAGAGAGGGGGAAGGCCTGCCATTGCAGAGTCATCTCCTCTGTGGGTGGCGGGTACTTTGCCTGGCAGCCTGCATAACCCTCAAATGTTTCCCACTGCCAGGAGAGCTCTGTCCTGGCTGCCTGAAGCTACCATTTAAATGAAAGCAACTCTTGACTGTTCGAGTTGCAATGGTAGATTGTGGTGTGTGTGTGTGTTTCATTCAGATTGGTTGGGAAGTGAGCCAAGCCATTTCCTTTTTTTTTTTTTTTTTTGAGAATGCCTTGTGTAATGCAAACCCTTGTCCATCTCTAATTACAGTGGTACCTTGGGTTAAGTACTTAATTCATTCCAGAGGTCCGTTCTTAACCTGAAACTGTTCTTAACCTGAAGCACCACTTTAGCTAATGGGGCCTCCTGCTGCCGCCGTGCAGCCAGAGCGCAATTTCTGTTCTCATCCTGAAGCAAAGTTCTTAACCTGAAGCGCTATTTCTGGGTTAGTGGAGTCTGTAACCTGAAGCATCTGTAACCTGAAGCGTATGTAACCCGAGGTACCACTGTACCTACAGTCATACCTCATGTTACGTTTGCTTCAGGTTAAATCTTTTCAGGTTGCGTCTCGCAGTGACCAGGAAGTGCAGGAAAGGGTTACTTCTGGGTTTTGCCGCTCGCTCAGACACGGGTTGTGTTCTGCTCATGTTGCGAACGGGGCTCTGGAATGGATCCCATTCGCAACCAGAGGTACCACTGTATTCAAAGATGAGCACCATTACTAGTCAATACATTTTTTAAAAGCGTGGCAAAAATAGGGAATGCTCCTTCGTAGCTTGTGGTTACTGAACTCTTGTTGTCTGATGGTAGCTAGTTTATCTTACTGATGATTGCTTTTGTTGTTTCACTGATAGGTGTGTCCCTGCCTATATTTTCTTGGCAGAAGAGGAAGTGACAACTATCGTGAAAGCTCTGAAGACTGCTACAGGCGTGGCCAACGGTTGCAACATCATGGCGCCCAGTATGAAGCTCAGCACAGTAAGCCAGCTTCTCTCTCTTTGACTAATAGTCCCGAGATCAGGGGTAGGCAACCTAAGGCCCGGAAGCAGCCCAATCGCCTTCTCAATCCGGCCCGTGGACGGTCCGGGAATCAGCGTGCTTTTACATGAGTAGAATGTGTGCTTTTATTTAAAATGCATCTCTGGGTTATTTGTGGGGCATAGGAATTCGTTCATTTCCCCCCCTTCAAAATATAGTCCAGCCCACCACATGGTCTGAGGGATGGTGGAGTGGCCCACGGCTTAAAAAGGTTGCTGACCCCTGCCCGAGATCTTTCAAGAGACAAATACCGTATTTTTCGCTCTATAAGATGCACTTGACCATAAGACGCACCTAGTTTTAGAGGAGGAGAACAAGAAAAAAAAATTCTCTCCCTCTCTGCACAGCACCTCTTCAGCAAAGCAGGAGGAGAAATGGAAGGGACTCAGTTTCTCCTACCGCTTCGCTGAAGGGGCACTGCGCAGAGAGGGAAAGCTGCGCAGCGCCTCTCCAATGAAGCAAAGTCAGAACAGCAAGAGGGATCGCTGCACAGCCTGCATTCGCTCCCTAAGACGCACACACATTCCCCCTTACTTTTTAGGAGGGAAAAAGAGCGTCTTATAGAGCGAAAAATACGGTAGTTGTGGGTAGGCCTGGGTGATTTATCAATATATTGTCCAGGGACCGGTATGAGGGGCAGGCAGTGATGACAGCTTCACTCAGTGGTATATCGCTGGTGAAACCGCAGCCACTCCTGAGTCCCTCTGCCTCCAGTGCCCAGCACGCTGAGGGAGAAACAAACTGCAGCCGGGAGCTGGAGGCAGAGGGAGTGGCCGCGGTTTCACCAGGATATACCACTGGTAAAACCATGCTCTGCTCTCTTACCACAGCGGAGGGAGAAGGAAATTGCATAGACAAGGCGTGATACAGCTTGTTCCTCCCTCCCGCTTCTTTAAACTGCTTGGCTGAGGAGTGTGCCACGGCCCTTGCCTCAGCCAAGCAGTTTTGCAAAGCCCCAGACCCCACGAGCTAGCGGCAGGGTGGTGGCTCTGTTAAAGGGCTCCCACTCCATCACACTTTTCCATTGAGGTGGGTGTGGCTGCATGCCCCTCAATGGAGAAGTTTAAAGGAGCCCCCACCTTGCCTCTGGCTCACACAAGCTGGCAGAAGGGTGCCTCTTTCCTCCTGGGGTCGTTCACCCCAGGAGGAAAGAGGCGACGGGCCTGCATGGGCAAAGACAGTCAAATGCATGGAACCTGACAGGCTCCATGCATTTGGCTACCGCAGTGTGGTCTGTCTTCAAGGGGGAGGAGAGGAGAATAAGCTCGCTCACTCCCCATGCCAACAGTGGCGGAGGGAGCCTCGCAAAGGACCCCCAAGGTCCTGCTGCTTGTGCGCAACCAGCAGGGGACCTTGGGGCTGGCTCAGCTGAGGCAGAGCAGCCTTCTCGCCCTCCCCCCACAAGGAGCCCCAGGTCACTGTTGCTCACGCACGAGCTGCACGGACACCGGCTTGCTAAGTTGGGGGGCAGGAGCCTTTCCGGCTCCCCCCAGCTCAGCCGCAGGCTGGGGCCGATGCAGCTTCTTTCAACATTGCGGTTTATCACCAAACTCCGATGTTTGGCTGGTGGTAAGGCTCGGCGATGTTGGGTTTTCAACATCGCCGAGCCTTACTAGTGGGGTGGGAGACCTGAAAATAATGCCAATATATTTCAGATCTGGCAACCAATGGGCCCCTCTGGTTTCAGATAGTACATGAGTCTAAAAAGCCTGGGACGCTAAGTTTCATGGGCCTCTAGCAACTATGGTGGCTCATTTACCAGAAGTAATGTATATAGTATTCTCTCCGGAAGTGTATACTCAATTCTGACCAAACTAAGCCTCCTATGTATATTTTGCTCTAGGAGAGGTTGCCTAGTTTGGTTAGAATTGCGTATAGACTTCCAGAGACCATGCTAAGTATATTACTTCTGGTAAATGAGCCACCAGAGGGCTGTGAAAAATTGTGCCAAGGGCTTTTTAGACTCATCTACCCAAGTACTGAAAGGGACACGGGTGGCGCTGTGGTCTAAACCATGGAACCTAAAGCTTGCCGATTGGAAGTTTGGCAGTGAGCTCCCGTTGCTCGTCCCAGCTCCTGCCAACCAAGCAGTTCGAAAGCACATCAAAGTGCAAGTAGATAAATAGGTACCGCTCTGGTGGAAAGGTAAACAGTGTTTCCGTGTGCTGCTCTGGTTCGCCAGAAGTGGCTTAGTCATGACCCAGAAGCTGTCTGTGGACAAACGCCGGCTCCCTTGGCCTACAGAGCAAGATGAGCGTGCAACCCCAGAGTCGTCCATGACTGGACCTAATGGTCAGGGGTACCTTTACCTTTACCCGAGTACTATTGGTTGCCAGATGTGATTTCCCACCCAGCTCTCCTACATCACTAATTTGGCTAACCTTTGTTATCAGCACCACCAGTATTTTGGATTCTTCTAAGCAAACTCCAAAGATGTCAGCACCAACCTGCCCCTCCAACCCCCACGTATCAGTAATACAATGCCTGTAAAAGCCAAGCATCAGGTAAGCTAGGAAATCATGAGCCCAAAGTCTATTAGCCTGTTGGCTCTTTTTCCTTGCTGCGCGGGCCCTTTTACAGCATAATAAAGCCTTTCTGACAGTGGAAACTTACCTCATCATAGTATTTGTTGGTATACTGGTAGAGCTGGTGTAAAGCCACAAGGGTATTTAATGAGTCTGTGTGTGCCTATTAAACAAAACAAGAAGAAAAAGGAATGCGTCAGGGCACCGTCCTGGCTGCATACGAACTCCAATGAAATATATATAGGAGCACCAGACACAATGTAAATCCCTTTTCCATATCCCAGCACTGGTACGCAAATCTTTTAATAGCTGTCTGGCTTGGTGAGGAAGTGAAACTGACAATTTTCAGGAACAACCCCCCCCGCCCCCCCGCGTCAAGGTCTCCTGCTGGATTTGTTACAGCCAACCATGCTGCTTTCCTCATCATAGATAGGAGTAAGCAGTAGCCTTAGTCTGGAGCAGGTTGACTCCAGATGTTTATAGAGGTCATGCGGGCAAATGCTCCAAAGAACACAAACTTCATCTGGTTAAGAACATAAGAGTGTTGTAGAATCAAGTCCGCCAACATCTGGGAAGCCTACAAGCAAGTGGTGAGGACAATAGCCCTCTCCCTGCTGATAGTCACCAGCAACTGGAGTTTAGAGGCATGGTGTCATCATGGTGAATAGCCTTATCCCCTGTAAATATGGCTGATGCCCTGTTAAGGCCATCTAAACCAATAAAAAACACGAAAAGACGTTTAGACAAGTTCCTTGTAAGTTTCATCCTTTTGTAATCTCTTACAATGTCTTTTAACCAACAGGAGCGAAGGAAACGATACCAAAGGCTCCCCACGAGCCTTTTTTCCTCTGTGCCGTTTTATTCAACTAAGCTATTAGAAATCCCATGGCTTTTGTTGACATTGGGGGGGGGGGAAGGGAATCACCCTAAAAGAATCCTTGAGCATCCTTTAAAATCAATAATTCACAAGTAACGCAATGTATCATAATTGTATGGGGAAAAATAATTCAAAAGATTCCACTGGACAGGCAGAAGTTCTAATTGGACGTGAGCACAAAATGACAAATGCCAGAGCTTCATGACTCTACAGTCATACCTCATGTTGTGTCTGCTTCAGGTTAGGTGTTTTCGAGTTGCATCCTGCAGCAACCCGGAAGTACCGGAATGGGTTACTTCTGGGTCTCGCCGCTCGCGCAGAAGCACTAAATCAAGCCGCGCACATGCGCAGACGCAGCGCTTCAACTTGCGTCAGTTCTGTGTTACGGACGGGCCTCCAGAACGTATCCCGTCCATAACACAAGGTTCCATTGTATTCCCAAAGTAAGATTTCCAATTTGATACTTACCCTAGAAATCTCTGCTAAATGTGTATTCATGTCCTGGTCACTCACTTGTACCATTTGGCGAATACCTTTGTAATAACTAGAAAAAAATCAACCAAAACAACAATTTTTAGTTGATGCAGTTCATCATTTTAAAAATGCATTTATGCTTCATAGCAGTTGTATTTTTCTAATAACTACAACATCACCAGAGGTGCTCACGAAATTGCAAATTTCCGTATGAAATGATCTGATCTACATTTCGTTTCTTTGCTTATACACACAATTGGCTTAATGCATCAAAGTGCTGCTACCACTGATTTCAACAAGCCATGAGCGAAAGGAAGAACACACTGCACAACTTAGCACAAACCAGCAAAACTTTCTGTGGGCATTTGAACAGATTAGATAGCGCCTCAATAAACATGGTTGCTTCTGCACTGCTGCCCAAATTCTGTCATGTTCAACAAGTATACTGAACTATGGGGATTACCCGCCTCATTATTGAGAACTGCCAAGGCTGGCAAAAGAGGCACAGCCAAGCAAATGTTCAGTGTTTCTTACAGTCTGATCCCACAAATGCTTCTACTGAGTTAAATGGAATTTAGTCCCGTGTGGCTGTGCATAACATTGCAATGTTAGACGTATTGGGCGAAGAATTAAACTTTATAGTCAGAAATAGTTGGAAGTTAGGAAGTGTTACAACTGGAATCGAGTGTATATTTTCATCTTCCTTTTTAACAGACTTCTAAATGAAGGATCTTGAAAACACCCATCCCCCAACTCTGCTTTCATCATTAATACTGAATTTTAAAATACACCAAAGTATATAGCTTTTGCAAGCCGAAGTATAACAGACAGCTCCAATGATCAAGCTTGAAAAATGTCACCAGAGACCTATACTCTAGCCTTTGAAAACTCATGCCACAAAAAAGTTGTTAAGCCTTTAAGGTGCTACAGGACACTTAGCACTTGTGAAATAATTCTCAACATTCTTTCTTCAACTTCTGTAATGCAGTTCACTGGATAGGACATTATAAAAACCACATTTGGAAAGGGAGGGGGGGAAGACTAGTCTGAAAAATTAAAGATCAAGAGCCACGAAATTAACCCCAGATTCAAAGGTTTAAAAATCATTTAACATGTTCATTAACTTGGAGAAAGCCTGACACATTTATGCCTAATTTCATTCAGTCTGATTAAACAGATACCTGTTATGAAACTGAATATAACGCTGTTGCAATATTTGATTTCACATCTGGATAGCAGGCAATAATGGATGGTTATCAAGCTCAATAAGAGTGTGTGGAGCCATTTGATTAATCTAGGGTGAACTGGATTTTGTGCATCATTTCACAGATGTGTCTTGAAAAATTCAAGCAGATTTTTATTTCCAGTGTACCATTTTCTATGTACATTCTTAACTTTGCTGGGGGGAAATGCAGGGAATGTGTGAATTATATGTCTGTCTTTGCCCTTAGACTTATTCCTCTTGGAACTCTCACTATATAGCAATCTTCCCTCCAGATGTTTTGGACTGCAAGTCCCATCTGTCCCAACCAGCATGGCTGATGAGAGTTGTAGTCACATAGAATCAGGTTGGAAGGGATCCTGAGGATCATCTAGTCCAACTCCCTGCATTGCAGGAATATGTAGCTGGTCCTGTATGGGGATCGAACCTGCAATTGTCCATAGGAACCAGGTTGGAAAAGGCCATTGTGAAGGATAGCATTATTATTGACAGAACATGCATTCCGCCTTTGTCCAATGAGATGTTAAAACTATGTTTACCACTTCATTTTCTACCCTGTCGGTTTAATACATGGAATATTTTTTAATGAACATGTTCTGAAGTGATGATGAAATGGAATTGTTTTCCCGGTGACAAAAGCCCAGGTACATTAACACTTTACTTACTCTTCCACCATCTTCTTATACGTCGAGATCTCTTTTGCATAGAGTAACTTATTACTCGGAGAATCCTGGGAAAAGATGATATACACAGAGCTGAGTGTTCAAGTGCAATTGGCGTGTTAGGGATTAATTTGTAGAAAATGCACTCATGTAAATAAAGTGTGTGTGCTACCGTGAACGTTTGGAAAGCAGACTGTGGGTATATGTCGGTTTTGTCATATGTGAAGCTAAAAGGCCAGAGGAACCAGAGTCATGGCTGTCCAGACGGCATCCCAATCTCAGGCCACAGCATAAAAGTTGGTAGGAAGGCCTATGCCTCTCCCCCTGAGATCTCATAGCTCCAGGCCAATGAAGCTGTTTAGCTTCAAGGGCAGCCTCTATCCCTACAGCCCAGAGAGTAAGCATCCGGGTCAGTCCAGGACCCTGAAATGTGCCTAAAGTGGGGTGGGTCTCCAGGCTGAAATACAACTATTCTCCTTCCTGTGCCCAACTGGCCAAAATAATTGAATCAAAGACCAGATGATTCTAGTTAAAAACACAGCAGGCCATCTAGTGCCAAGCTATTCAGCACAGAGCAGGTGAAAAAAGAACCCACAAAGTTGAACAGCAAAAAAATCCTACACAGGCTGAAGTGACCAATAAGTCACATGTCATAGGTTGGGGATGGGACACGGGTGGTGCTGTGGTCTAAACCACAGAGCCTAGTACTTGCTGATCAGAAGGTCGGTGGTTCGAATACCCGTGACGGGGTGAGCTCCCGTTGCTCGGTCCCTGCTCCTGCCAACCTAGCAGTTTGAAAGCACATCAAAGTGCAAGTAGATAAATAGGTATCACTCTGGCGGGAAGGTAAACGGCGTTTCCGTGTGCTGCTCTGGTTCGCCAGAAGCGGCTTAGTCATGCTGGCCACATGACCCGGAAGGTGTACGCCGGCTCCCTCAGCAAATAAAGCGAGATGAGCACCGCAACCCCAGAGTCGGCCACGACTGAACCAAATGGTCTGGGGTCCCTTTACCTTTACCATAGGTTGGGAGGGCAGGGACTGCAAAGAGAATAAGAGGGTGTGGGGAGAAGGCCAACTAGCCTTGAAATAGGGCTCTGACATTGCCTCGTTCCCACGCCCCGGATGCAGAGCACCTCAAGGGTCTGCCTCATTGGCCAAACAGGCCACAATGTGCCCCTCTGGCTGGTACCAAGATGGGCAGGCCTTGTGGATATAGTGCTGTGAACAGGATGATAGGAGAGACATCCATTAAGTTTCAAAAACCAACTTGCACCTTTAATAGATAAAAAATAAGTTGCAAACATTAATCAGCTGTCATTCTAAAAGCAATAGAAAACAAATCTTTTGAATGTGTCACTAGAGATTAAACATTGAACTTTCGCTGAAGCTTCAAAACAATATAATCATCCTTACAAGCAAAGGCAAAATGAACTGATCTATGCGCTATCTTCTATGATTACTGCTTTGTCTATCATAATGTACTTAAAACGTTCTCTCTCTCGCGCAGACACAGAGCAGAATGTAAAACACTTACCCTGCTTAATTTGTGCTCTGTTCTTGTGCAAGCATCCATGAAAGTCTGTGCAATGACTGACAAGGAAGCATCCACTACTTCGTGAACATGAACATCGAAGATGAAGTGGGGGTTTTTCAGTATGTTTACCCAGAACCTAAGCGGCAAGCTGTGAAGCAAGCAAAGAAATAATGCAGGCCCTTATTAAGGAGTGAAGTTAAAGTGTAGAAAATGAGGCCCTGGCAAGCAAAATAGATTGCTCTGCTTAAAATTGCTGCAACATTATTTTCAGTTTGATTATATGCTTAAGCCACTAAGTGAATCAGTATCCACAGTGTGCTTCTGCATGCTACATTAGAAAACAAAAAACCCCCCAAAAACAATTTGAGAGGTTTAGTCTAAAAGACACAGACGGCAGTCCCATTGCTACGTGCCCCGAACCCCAAGAATGAGTATTTAGCAAAGCTGTATTCCTTTGTGGCAAGTCCTATGCAACAATAAGGCTGGCACTACTTAGTTGAAGTGGAGATCCTTTAACCTTCATGCTGTTGGGGTATATCATTTCAAATAGGAAAACTCAGATTCGGGAAGAACAGGGAAATCATCCTTGTAAACATCAAAAAGTAAGGCTGCCACATATATCTCTGTACGTTTCCTACATATTCTGTCCTCCCACCTATCTTTTTCAGGGCTGGGAACACTTTGCAACTGGCTCTGTTTTAAAGCTTTCATCTTTCTCCCTCAGCAGCTCTGTTAAGGCATTTTGGCGTTTCCCTTCATTTTAAGGGTTGCTGCCCCAGTTTTAGAGGACTGTGGTTGGGCAATATAAGCATAAAGAACAGCTGCTTGAAACAGTGGTTATGATCCAGGAACCATCTATTATAGACAGATAGATACAGACAGAGTGTCCCATTTTCCAGGGACAGTCTCATATTTACAGAAGCTGTCCTGGTTTCTGATTTGATCCCGGAATGTCCCACTTTTCCTTAGGGTGTTCCTATTTTCATCAGAGAAATGTTGGAGGGTATGGAGTTATGTGATAAGTAACTATACAGCCTTTAGAAGACACCTAGGCAGCCTTGAATAGGGAAGGTTTTTTTTACTGTTTAATGTTTTTATGTTTCTATATATGTTGCTTAGGGACGTGGGTGGTGCTGTGGGTTAAACCACAGAGCCTAGGACTTGTCAATCAGAAGGTCGGCAGTTCGAATCCCCGCGACGGGGTGAGCTCCCGTTGCTCGGTCCCTGCTCCTGCCAACCTAGCAGTTCTAAAGCATGTCAAAGTGCAAGTAGATAAATAGGTACTGCTCCAGCAGGAAGGTAAACAGCATTTCCGTACGCTGCTCTGGTTCGCCAGAAGCGGCTTAGTCATGCTGGCCACATGAACCGGAAGCTGTATGCCGGCTCCCTCGGCCTATAGAGCGAGATGAGCATGCAACTCCAGAGTCGGCCACAACTGGACCTAATGGTCAGGGGTCCCTTTACCTTTACCTTTACCTTTATATATGTTGGAAACCACACAGAGTGGCTGGGGCAACCCAGTAAGATGGACAGGGTATTATTATTATTATTATTATTATTATTATTATTATTATTATTATTATTAAAAATAATAGAATAGGACGTTCCTATTTTCACCAGAGAAATGTTGGCGGGTATGCACACACACACAGCTTCTGCTGAGAGCTCTGAGTGAAATGTGGCACTTTCCCCTTACACATCTGGTAAAGAGAGAGCCCTGGCTTACAGCAATAAAAAGCAATGTTGCTAGTGAATGAATGTATCGCCTTCTTCAGCCACTTCTTCCCACGAACCTTGAAAGTTCATACCTGTTCGTTTTCCAGATGTGGATAGTATCGTCATCTTTGATATCATGCTTTTCCGCTTGCTCATCAAGAAAATCAAAGAAATATTTCACAGCTGGTGGCACAACATGCTTTGAGTCAAGTACGCTGTGAAAAAAGTTATCTACAAACTGCTGAAGTGTACCCTGAAGAAGAATTAAGGGGGGCGGGGAGAAAACATACATACATGCATTAAAAATTCAGGTTATAGTGCAACTGTAGCATTTTCAAGGATATTATTTCAAATTTACAAGAATGCTTTCTAAACTGATTTATAGTCAACTGTACAGGCCTCCATCCCAAGTGGCCAAGGAATCACAATAGCTTGAAGTGCAGCATTTTTCATCTCTAAATGGGTAGTAAATGCTCTTATGAACATCATGAAATGAACAGCCATAAGAAATGGTCCAGGGAGCTCCGGAAACACAATTCTCTACTCTGTTTTAAAGAGGTGGGGATTTCAGTATTGTTGCTCAGGGAATGCAAAAAGCCCAACTCTGAAATAGATGGACAAGTATAGGAGGGAACTGATGGCGGAGTAATGCACTTATAATTATGCTTCCCAGATACATTCTGGTAATTACTGGCATGGAGTTTTGTGATTTAGTAGCCTAATTATAATAAAGCCTTGCGTTTATAGTCTCTCGTTCGTGGCTTAACATGAGGAAACTACTTTTGGATTTTAACCTTATGCAGAGCATGCAAGATCCCAAACTGCTTGCCACAGGATATAAATGTGTTTATGGGAGAGGGTGGGCTATGGGTTTGTTTTGTTCTTGTTTTTAATTATGCATTTTGTTTTTTATTTTGTATTTTTATGCTGTGAACCGCCCTGAGGTCTTCAAATGAAGGCAGTATGCAAATTTAATAATAATAATAATAATAATAATAATAATAATAATAATAGGAATCTGGTTGGGCCCCATAAGAACAGGCTGCTGGACTAGAGAACAGTCTGCTCTACTCGATCAGGGCTCTTGTGTTTTTAGGTTTCATTAATTCCACACAACTTTGCTTTAAGGAAGTTCATGCAATCTGCAGAACACATTTCCCCCCCAGCCAGATGTTTTCAGATGGTGGCAACAGTGGAAGTCAATATGGACAGCTCACGTTTAAGGCTACTAGAGGCAGAAATGCAAATTAAATGTCAAGTTGCCTTTGTTATGCTTTGAGTTTAACACAGAACAGCATTGAGCTCACCGCACACTTGTATTGCGTTTAACTTCTCTAAGCTCACAAGCTAGCAGGGCACTTAGTGTTAGAAGAAGGAGAAGCACAGCCACTGACAGGGGCATGAAAGGGGAGAGGCGTAGTGTCAGTGCAGGCAGATAGAACAGTGGCTGATACGTGTTATGCAAATATTTATACATCACAGAAACTATTTGGGAAATATTGTGACTTCCTCATTCTGTGAAAAATCAAAGCACAATAAGCTATCTAGCTCTGAGGTGCCTCAGGAATTGTCATGTTTCAACCGTTGTATGTGCTGGCCAATTTGTGAAGACAATCCTGGGTTTCCACCTCTAATGTCTCTGACCATAAACACAAAGTGTATTATTTATGTAACTAAAAATACAGACTCATAAACACAAGAGGAAGCTATCGTTTTTAAATTATATCTGAGCCCTAAAGAAGGATTCCACATAGTAAGTTACTATTTACACTTAACACCCCGAATTACGAGTACCTCCTAGAGATTATGGCAATTTTAACTTGATGTCTCAATCTAACCTTCACAGAGAGGAGTCTTGTCAGGTAGATTTCTGTAATAGCTTTGGTTCTCTCCTTCTCTTTCATGCTTCCTCTTTTTGATTTGCCTTCATCAACTTCATCTGCCGGCCGAACTAGATGCCAGATCTTATTTTCCTCTTCCAACAATGCACGCCCTGAAAATAGCAAAAGTGACAAATTTCAAAACAATCACATTAAAATTAAATCCACTGGCCGTGCGCCGATTGCCGTGCCATGAATCATGTGCCAGAGGACTGTGACTAATCTGCATATTTAGTTGCCTGTAATAATTATTATTTGCATTTCATAAACATGAAGGTGCTGAACTAAAAGTGCTGATGCTTTTCTTCAATGCACTTGCTCAGGTCTTATTTGCCAAAGCGAAGAAGCTGAGTTAACTTTATAAAAAACAATGCTTTAAAACACAAGTGCAGTCTACTAGAGCTCCGGGGCAGAATTGCAACTCCTGTACAGGCTTCTAAATGAGTGGCAGCTTCCTATTCGCAGCAACAATAAGGAATTGTCCATTTATCTAATGGGATTTGGAGTGTGGCACATTCAGCAATATCTATGTACAGTGGTACCTCGGGTTACAGACACTTGAGGTTACAGACGTTTCAGGTTACAGACTCCGCTAACCCAGAAATAGTATCTCGGGTTAAGAACTTTGCTTCAGCAGAACTTGTGGCAGCGGAAGGCCCCATTAGCTAAAGTGGTACCTCAGGTTAAGAACAGTTTCAGGTTAAGAACGGACCTCGGGAACGAATTAAGTTCTTAACCTGAGGTACCACTGTATATGATGTAGAAACTGTCTCTACTTGCTTGTCCCATGTGTGCATCAGAATTCTGCATAACTCTAAATTCTATTTTAGCGTGTCAGAACTTTCCCCCCTGGGCGTGTTTTCCCTCACTCTCTTTTCCCTACGAGGCACGCTTTCCAATTTTAACCGTTTCCAGGGAGGTTGAGATGTTGGCCTGTTGCGGAGAAGCATGGGGAGGGCAGCGCTGTGTGGCATGTGGTGGTGGAGGCAGTCCAACACTCCTGCCGTGACACACCACACTGAGCTGTCCACTGTTGCGATGTACGGAAGCCCCGCATGAAGCACTCTGGAGTCAAGCTGTATTTTAAGTAGGGCTTTATCCCAGTTGCAGTCTTGCAACATCACAAAGCAGTCTTCTTAAGTCAACTGCACCTCTTTATACGAGTTGGCTATAGACCAACGAGGCAGCTCCCCACTCTCATGACACTGACTCATCACGTAGGGCCGTGGCGCCCAGCGCAGGCAGGGAGCAACCGCGATGGTACCCCACTGGGATCACACTGCCGGGGGCAGTGCACTCCTCCCACACTCCTCTTCCTCCACCCAGTGGCGTAGCGTGGGGGGTGCAGGGGGGGCCAGCCGCACCGGGCGCAACATCTGGGGGTTAGGGCAAATCCACGGGTTAGGGGGCGCAAATCCACGGGTTAGGGGGCGCAAATTACTTGCCTTGCCCCGGGTGCTGACAACCCACGCTACGCCACTGCCTCCACCAGTGGCCCTTCCCCAGACTCAACTCTCAGGCCCTGGACTCTTGGCCTGGTGCCCCTCAGAGCCCAGCGCCCGGGTGTCCCACACCCCTAGCGCCTATGGGTAAGACAGCCCTGTACCCACTATACTCCAACGGTAAACGCCAATGACCCATCTGGGCCACCTCACTGACTGCTACTGGATTACGGGGAGCTGGTGTGATGGAGATGCCAGCTAAGTTTCCTCTTCAAATCTCCTATCAGACGGCATTAGAAAAGCTGCTTTCTCTCACATGGTGATAATACCAATCTTCCTTACAAAGATATAGGCTACCAACATAATGTACATTCTGAGCACCCTAAAGCGCTACACAAACTACTTGCTTATTACTGCCAACGTAATAAAGAACATTGGCAGGAGAAGGAATTCGATGAAAGTCCAGACTAACCAATCTTTATTTGTGAACTGAGATGAAAAAATAAAATAAAAAAATGGGATAAATCAAACTAATTTCTTTCCAAGTCCCACTGAAAAGAACAGGAATGCCACAGGAGTTGCACATTTGTGAAACTCCCATTCATTCCATCATGTCATTTGGCAATGCGAAATTTTACTGCACTTAATTCTCTAGACTTTATAATCAACTAACACATCACTGTCTAGAAAAAGAAAGAAAGAAAGAAAGAAAGAAAGAAAGAAAGAAAGAAAGAAAGAAAGAAAGAACTATTTCTAAAGGATTTGGACATCATTCCACATTTTTTGGAAAGAGATGTAGACCCATTCTCTTTGTATATTATTAGTGGAAACCAACTTTAAAAAGTCTAGGTTCATATGAAATGACTTCAATAAAAACAGCCAAACCTAAGCATAGAAAAGTCCTTTTCAAGTCATTTTTTTTTTTTGGTAAAATTGGCAGAGGTGGGCTCTGTATTCAGGCCTCATAACAGCATGTTGCTTCTTTTTCTGGGGTGGGGGAACATTTATTCTCTTTTTACGCAACAAAGAACTCCACAAATCATTGTCGGTTCAAGCTCTAGCTCTCCACTGGCTCTCTAACATTTTATAGCTTTCCAAATAAACAAGCTGGCATTGGATAATTCTAAGAGACCTAAGCACTAATGAAAAGAAACATTAGCTAGGAATGAAATATTACCTTTCCAGAATTCCCCTGAAAGCTATTTCCTGTGCAAAAAAAGGGCACTGAGTGGTTGGAAGCCTTCATCTTTGAAACTCAATAGATCATTTTTGCTACCTGATACAGGTCTCAGCATACATGTTATCAGAATTTCCTGCTTTTAGTCTATCGCTAAGTAGATCCTGGTTCAAACAGCCTCTTGGTTTCAAGATATATTTTCATCTGTGCATCTATACACAAACCCGAGAAGCCTACTTTTTTCATTTTCAATTTATTTATGTAACCCACAAAGAATAGAAGCTTTTAAAAATTGATTGACAAATTCTTGAAAGCTTTTATCATCAATTTGCATTTAAGCAACCACATTTAGAAAGCAGTAACACATAAAAAAACAACCAGGCAACTGCTTTCCTCAAAGAACTGAAATGCTATTGACACACCATTTCCAAAGAACCTTTAGTGAGAGTGCCCTGTATCCAACTTGTTCCCTGTCATGGTAGGAGCCAGAGGACAAAAAGCCTCATCATATTGGGTCCCAAATAAGGAATGAATGCTAATATCCAATATTCCGGGCTTTGCTCACACAGAAAACCCCCCACAGATGTTGAAAATGCAGATTTATCTGACCAACAGGCTTAAAACTCAGCTTGCTTCCCATTGACAGACACCAGGACAAGGAACCTACTGGGATGCATCACAAAACACACTGCCTATTTCTGCACAGGTTGTGCATTTAAATTCCATAGCACCAGAGGAATCATGTAGTCTCTGGTCTAAAGAATGATGCATGTGTCAAAGGCATGACTTATTACAGCCCAAATCAGGACCGACCCTATCGTTATGTGGGCATTGAATCTAAGGAGATGCCATGACTCCAGTTCCACATAAATGTATTTCCTTTACTTTCATAGGTAAAGGGACCCCTGACCATTAGGTCCAGTCGTGGACAACTCTGGGGTTGCGGCGCTCATCTTGTTTTATTGGCCGAGGGAGCTGGCATACAGCTTCTGGGTCATGTGGCCAGCATGACTAAGCCGCTTCTGGCGAACCAGAGCAGCGCACGGAAACGCCGTTTACCTTTCTGCCAGAGCGGTACCTATTTATCTACTTGCACTTTGATGTGCTTTTGAACTGCTAGGTTGGCAGGAGCTGGGACCGAGCAATGGGAACTCACCCCGTCGCGGGGATTCGAACCGCCGACCTTCTGATCGGCAAGTCCTAGGCTCTCTGGTTTAACCCACAGCGCCACCCGCGTCCCTTTTATTACTTTCATAGGAAGTAATAAAAGTAGTGCCCTTGGGGAATGCATGTAGTTAAAAGCTACACCTACTTCCTGGCCCTCAGCCTAGGTTAGCACAACCTTCACTAGTGTGGGTGTGCTTATATAATGTCCATCAACACAGAGCTTAGTATAAGACACATTGCAGTCCCCAGGAGTTGACACAGCCCAAGTCTTCAGAACGCTGAATATTTCAGTGATCTTTTAATAGCTTCAAAAACCAAATGGGCAAAAATAGAGTGCCTGTACATGGACACAAATTTCTAGCCCATTCTATCATGGGCCTAATGAATGCTAGAAGCATCTGATGCTGAGCACGGATGATGCTAAACTGGAAAGACTCTAATTAGTTCCATGAATGAATATCCACTGGAATATCCCTTGAAGAATGTGATATGAAATAGTAATACAGTGGTACCTCGGGTTAAGAACTTAATTCATTCTGGAGGTCCATTCTTAACCTGAAATTGTTCTTAACTTGAGGTACCACTTTAGCTAATGGGGCCTCCCGCTGCCACAGCGCTGCCGCTGTGCAATTTCTGTTCTCATCCTGAAGCAAAGTTCTTAACCTGAGGTACTATTTCTGGCAAATGTTTAAAAAAAACGCCACAAAGGCAGGACCATTTAACAGCATGCAAATATCTGAATGCTGCAGCCGACGTGTTTAGGAAGCACGTGGTAAAAAATGGGCACAACTGGTGGAAAGAGAAAATTTAACTAACTAAAAAAAATCAATATCCTTAGAACTTATGTTAAGTAATAGAATGATCTCTTAACAAGGTACTATTGGAAACATGAAACCACTCTGCTCCTGCAAAATACAGCTTTAGCAAAATACAGCTTTAGCCACGAGGGCCAAATCAGAACACGGCAACATTAGCATTACCCACTGGTAATATGTTGAGTGCTCTTCTGGAGCTTTAAGAGAAGCAACAGATCATACTCACTTTCTTCTGGCATGTCTTGCTGATGATCCTCTGGCTGTTGGGAGACCCCCATTTTTGACAAGATGAGAGTAGCACCATCCCGTACCTTTAACAAAATACACAGGAGGGAATTGCTAAGAACATCCAAAGTAAATCTTACTTCTGCAAAACATCTACTTCCTATTCAAGCAGTGCATACAATGTGTGTGTGTGTGTGTGTGTGTGTGTGTGTGTGTGTGGAATCAATTCACTATCCCTCACAAACTCATTCCGTTCCTTACATCATTTCAAATTGTTCGTTAAGATGTCCAAATGGAGCACTTTCAGACAAAAAGATTTATTCCTTCATTTCATAATGGAAGGGGCACTCCAGATATACCTCCATTTGTGTACATGAAGCTGTGCCCATGGGAAAGATGATGTCAGAGAATCAAGTGTTATAATTTAGTGACTATTTTTTTAAATAATAAGAAAAATCCATCGCGCTACTCAAAATTCAGTCTTTCAGATTCTCTGAACTACGGGAAACTGAAACTCACTAAAGAGCAGAGAAGATGCATTGCATTTGTGAAGTATGAAAGTGTTACGGGAAGCGCATCTTGCCTTGGGCATAATTGACAGTCAGTCTTGAGTACTGGCAATATACAAAGCTGACTTTTATCCCGAGCAAAGAATATGCCTTGGTTTCAAAAGAGGCTGCATCTTGTCCTCCTAACTGATGAGGCACTCCATAATCGCCCAGTTGCAGCAAATGCCAACGTATTTTTGGAACCTTTTAGGATTTATAGTCTGGCCTTTACAAAGGCAACAGAAAAGATCTACTCATAGATTTGATAGGAGAAGGAGTACACGTTGTCTCAGCCAGTTTTTTTTAAAAAAAGAAAAGCTGTGTGTTACCAAAAAGCAATCAACAGATACTAACAACTTCCTTACATTATAGTGCATCAGGGTATTGATGCGTTTCCACCTGCCGTCTCTTTGGGACGTTAAATCCAAGTCGGAGAGTATCTGTGCAGTAGAGCCTGGACGCCACTCTGAGGAGCAATTACGAGAAAACAACAACACATTGTATATTGTATCGGTGTGCAACTAAACATAATTCACATCCGAAATGAGTTTTCCATTTAGTAAACCGCTGAAGCATTGCAAAGGTTCCCAATATCTGCTCTCTACCCTACCCCCAAATTAGCCCTGCTTTAAAAGAAAAACAAATCATCTTTGTCTCCTGAACAAAATATGAAAAATGCGAAACTAGTTTGCATGCAGTGATTTACCCCAAAACACATCTCCCAAAAAACAGTGCTGTAAAAATAGTCAAAATCTTCAACAGTGACTCATAATGCAAATAGGAAAGCAAACAGTTTATTTAAGGGTCCAGCTTTTCAGAATACATGTACAGAATTACTGAGACCAAGTTCCTTTAAGACATTTCTGTTTGTTAGTCATGATGAGTAAGCTTACTTTTGATCACTTAACTGCTTTGACGTATTGTTGTTGTTGTTGTTTTACAAACAAGCAGTATATAATTTGTATGAAACAAAGAAACAAACCTGTTAACAGGTCTTTGTTCCGTTGACAACTAAGCCGAATTATAGACTATTACGTTGGATTACTTCTTTGTGAATAGGTCCAAAATATTCTAAACCAAAGGTTTTCCATATAGGTCAATATTTAAAATAATTTATTAATACAAATATAAAAGAACAAGAGTACAAGAGCTTGCTAAATCTAGGTCCTTCCTGTTAGTATCCCCTTTTGACACCAATGTATTTATTAAATGGCATTAATAAAAGAAGAAGAACCAAAACATACCAAGAACGACATTATCAGGCTTTGGCCAGTGCGAATGAGGCAGATTTCGATAGACTTGGTCAATGATCTTTTCTTTCACTTGAGAAATAGTATCACAGTTGAGCACTTTTACAGGTACGGATTCTGTGCCTTCATCTTGTACAATCACATTCACAGTCTGAAGGGTAGGAAATAACATGGTTATACAAATTAGACAAGGGATAAAAAATCAATGCTTGTACTTATTAATTCCAAAAGATCAAAAATTTAGACACCTGTACAAAACCTTGTATGCCCTTATCTCCATAAAAAAATAGACAAGGTGAGGGGAAAAAAATGTCAATGAGCCATTTCAGTCTCCACACCATTTTCCCTATTCCGAGTATACAGAAAAGAGCCTTCAATGGATGTTCTTAAATACAGTGTATTTCTATACCACTGGTACTGGATTTTGGAGACTTCTTAAAAGCAGGTTTCAAACAGATACAAGTTATTAAAACTATTTACCATCTGTGGCTGCTTAAATAATGAATTTCTTAAACAGAAGAAATCCACATTTTTAAAATTTATTGCAGTTTCAAAACAAAAGAGAAAGTGCTTGTCGGGATAGTGAAGTTGTTGGAAATATTTTTTTTCTGGTTCCAGAGACATTCCTGTTCTTATAGGACTACAGAATCTTCAAGCATGTAGCATCTATCAATTTTAAATAATAGGTATTTAAGCCTGTAATTACAGGTGGCACATTTAGTCTACAGAGTCATATATTGGATTATTATTTTTTAAAATCTTATTGCAGCTATAATGGTATTGTGTTTTTATGTGCTATAACCTGCCCTGATACCTCATGGTGAGGGGCGGGCAAGAAAACTGGAATCATATGACATTAGAAAGCTATCTTGATCAACCCTTTTCTGCTCGCATATATATCAGTATGAGTTTCATTCCAAATTGCAGCTTTGGATTAACCAAGCCGTATTTCCTATATTTCCCTATCCCTATACAGTATTTAAGGGTTCTGGCTGTGCTGAACTAGCATAGGGAATGTCCCCAAATACTGACCTTGGGTCCACAAGACTGCCACTTATCATATTGGCAAGAAAGGGAGCATTTATACATACCTGATTAAATGGTATGGCAGATTAATGTTGGTAATTAACTTTGCTAGCAATTACTTTTCCTGCTATTAGGGTCCTCTGGTTTTCAGACTGAAAGGACTGGGAAAGCACACAATTCTAATAACCAAGAAAATAGATGTGGCAATATATTTATTTTCTGTCTCCCGCCCATAGACACAATGCACCAGCAGAACAGAACTGGGGTGGTAGAAGATAAGACTGAGGGACTAGAGTGGGTCATTTAAAAATAAAAGAGAGGGAGGGAGAGAGCGAGAGAGAGACCCCAAGAGGGTCTTGATGGGTCCCCAACTAAACTTTTGGAGTTAGACATTTGGGCCAACCCACGAATATTAGTAACCAATCAAATAGTAAAACAAAGAAACCCAGCCTCTTTATTTTTATTCATTTATAGTAGTAATTATATACTACCAAATCATGAAAAATATCAAGGGGTTATACAATATATTCAATAAAATACTGTTTAAAAATCCCAAATAATCCAAATAATCCTTAACATGTCTAATCAAGAAAATGTAAACAGCTTCAAGTGACGCCTGGAAGTCATTCGTGGGTTTTCCTACTAAATCTTGGTTAGAAAAGTATTCCATGGCACAGGATGGTGACATTAAACGCCCAACTTCTAGTTGAGGTCGGCTGGGCTTCTGAAACATGGTGGACAACTAACAGAGTTCTTTCTGGATGTTCTCAGCAATCAAGCTGGGATATAAGGGCTCAGGGGAGTCCTTAAGGCATTCTGGACCCAAGATGTTCAGGGCTCCCTATATATATTAACACATGCCATATATTTATAACAGCATAAAAAGACTGAGGCATGGGGTGAGTTTTGCTTGCACTCTTTTGTTCACTCAAAACAGCAGTGCTGACTGTTTTCCCATGCTGTTTTATTTTTCTTTTATTAAAATATATCTCTTCCCTTTCCCCTTGATTTGAACTGTCAAGATTTGAAAAGTTATATACTATGTCTAAAAGTCTTACAAACTCTTTGCTCTTCCCATACTCCCCCCAACATTCTCTTTCCTGAAAAATATATTAAATGTGCTTTCAAACAGCACTTTGTAAGTGTTTTTTATTAAGTTTCTTCTGATGCCACAGTTGTGCCATTGCACAACTCGCTGTCAAACAAAATGAAATCGCTTCTAGTAATGCCAATAAACTTGGGAGAATTTCCCCAGCAGTGTGATTTTTCTAGATGAAGAATATGACAGCACACTTCTGCAAAGTCCAGTCCCATGGTCTGTTCGTATCCACTACATTTTTAAATCTTTCATAAGCAAGTCAGAGCCGAACGAGATGCGATGTAGCATGTGCCTTTGTACAGAATCACAGAATTGGGACCCCAAGGGTCATCCAATCCAACCCTCTGCAGTGCAGGGATCTCAGCTAAATCAGGCATGGTGGGGGGAAATTTAACCCTTTCCTCCCCTGCTTCGGGCCTAAGGAATTTTAATCCCTCCTCTGAAGCGAATACTTGAATCCAGAGGAAATTCCCCATTGCAACCAATGGGGGATTTCTCCCCAAAACCAACTTCTCAAGAGGAATTTCTAAACAAACAAACAAACAAACAAACCTGCATATTTGATGCAGAGATACTTGGCTCTCAGGTAAGGGACCCCTGACCATTAGGTCCAGTCGTGACCGACTCTGGGGTTGCAGTGCTCATCTCGCTTTACTGGCCGAGGGAGCCGGCCTACAGCTTCCGGGTCATGTGGCCAGCATTACTAAGCCGCTTCTGGCAAACCAGAGCAGGGCATGGAAACGCCGTTTACCTTCTCGCCAGAGCGATACCTATTTATCTACTTGCACTTTGACGTGCTTTTGAACTGCTAGGTTGTCAAGAGCAGGGACCGAGCAATGGGAACTCACCCCGTTGTGGGGATTCGAACCGCCGACCTTCTGATCAGCATGTCCTAGGCTCTGTGGTTTAACCTACAGCGCCACCGCGTCCCTTGGCTCTCAGATTCCTCCCAAATGGCGGGTCGTGTACAAACCTAACCATGCCAGTATGAACAGCACAACTCCCGCCGTGCCATCTGGCCAAGTGGGCCTTCTGCTCAATGGACAGCAGAGGGGAAGGCAGCAAAGGACTTGAGCAGAACATGCTGGCTACTGACGGAATGTGGGTTAGAAGAGTCTGGGCGGGAATGCAATATATAATGGGCGAAGCGAGACCGCAAAGCTAGGACATTATAAAATTCACAGCAGATTAAGGAACAGCTTAAACACAACTCTCCTGGATCAGATCAACGGGTCCGTCTGTGATTGGTACTTCACAGCTCCAAAATGAAGGCATCAACCCTTTTGTTCTACCCAGTGGCATACTGTATCTGAACATGGAGATTCAATTCAATCAGGCCATTACGGCTAACAGCCATTGCGTGACCTACTATGTCTCATTTATCTAGCCCCCTTTTTAAAAAACTGTCTATGTCTTCTGAGTTGTTAATTTGTGTTTATTCTTTTGGAAGAGAGACTTCACGTTTGAAAATGCCATTACCTTTTCCTCTTTGGGTTAATCCACTAAAATACCAAAGGCTTCATGTCAAATTATTGTGTTCAAGTCAGGGCAACAAAATTAATTGCTTTATCGTTATTTTTTGGCCCTATGGCACTTCTCCATTATCTATATTTTACAAAAACAAAACAAAAGCAACCCCCCCAAAAAAAACCAATACCAGCTGGGTAATAGGGAATGGTGCATTTCAGAAGGATTCCATTTTACCAGTTTCCTGAAAGAAATGTCTATAAATGTTACACACCAGTTGTGAATACTCTACATCATCTCCCAGCAAACCGGTGTCATTCAGTGTGTATTTGGCCTTCATTTGCACAGCATCCACAGGGCCCTTTTCCACTTGATGTTTGATAGCCTTGAATAACTTATAAAGAGGTTCTCCTGCGTTGTCCTGTAAAAATTGGTGAGGGAAGACAATGTCAATATTAGCTATGTTTTGACAGATAAACAGTGGCAGTGTCTGAGCAAACACAGAACCCTAACCTGACATTATGAGAACAAACCTTCCGTCCTTCCTCTTGCAGACGGGGATTAGCAACTTCTGATCCCATTTTGCTGCAAACCATAAGCCATATTCATGCAGTTGGAGGCATGTGGGCTGAAAGTGAGGAGCTGGCAGATCAGGCATGCAACTCAGCTTAAATTTATGCATGCCCTGGCTGCTTCTGACCTTCACGGGTTGAGTACGATGGTCTGAAGGCACATTAATCTAGAAGCCTCCCCACAATTGGGAACTTTGCATTATCTGGGTTTTGGATCGTAGGGAGGCTTGTAAGCCTGTTCCCCTAAATGGACTTTGGTTTGTCCTTTAGATCTTTATACTGCAGGAAGGCTGGAAGTGGACCTGTAATGTAGTGGGATGTTGTGGACGGGGTTTGGTAGCCTGCCACTTCCTGACTTGAAGTTCACATATGCTCACCTGGAAGCTACAGTGGTACCTCGGGTTACATACGCTTCAGGTTACAGACTCCACTAACCCAGAAATAGTACCTCGGGTTAAGAACTTTGCTTCAGGATGAGAACAGAAATCGTGCTGCAGTGGCGTGGTAGCAGCGGGAGGCCCCATTAGCTGAAGTGGTGCTTCAGGTTAAGAACAGTTTCAGGTTAAGAACGGACCTCGGGAACGAATTAAGTACGTAACCAGAGATACCACTCTATAGTTTTCAGTTTTATCTAAAGAAATAAACTATGGTTTGCACTTGCCTGAAAACAACCGATGACCTGTGCAACAAACTAGATTTAATGAACACTCACATCAGAGTGCTCTCTAAATTGATATAGTCTTTTATATACTAACTTTTTATGCTCTCCCACATCCGTTTAATGCTTCTAACCCTTCTTTTAGATTCTTTTAGTTTCTTTTATATTCTTATAGTCCTTTCGATATATCTTATGTTTTAATACTTTTCAGATTTCCAAAATGTTTTACAGATTCTAAATCAGGCATAGGCAAACTCGGCCCTCCAGATGTTTTGGGACTACAACTCCCATCATCCCTGACCACTGGTCCTGTTAGCTAGCGATGATGGGATTTGTTGTCCCAAAAACATCTGGAGGGCCGAGTTTGACTATGCCTGTTCTAAATGATTGTACCCCACCCTACTTATGCTGGTCTATGACCGCAATAAAGATTTGATGATGATGATGCCTGAAAACAAGGGTTGCAGACCAAACTATGGTTTGATGGAACTCATCCTTGCCCACGAGGGAGGTGGAAGTACATGAGTCTGAGGCTTATTTGTAACACCAAACTGTGGTTTGGTTATTATGCCAAAACACAGCAAGTGTAAAGTGTGCACGCATTTCAGACTTTACCTTGAGGTACTGATATAAACATATTGACATCCAATTAGAAAGCATCCTCTCCACCACAGTTTCTGATCTGAAACAAATGAACAAATAAATGTTGAACTACATGGCTAGTGCAGCCTGAATTCATGCATTTGTCAAGAGCTAAAATCCAGAATCTTTCCTATATTTCTTACCCAGCACATACAATCTCATGTAGATTCATTATAGGCATGTTTTGTAATGCGCATTCCCACTTACTTTGTGAGCAAACATGGTATAGTACTTAGAATGTTGTATTCTTTCCCCCCTTAGCCATTTAAGTGTTAATTTGTAGGAGTCTTCCTGGCGCATCGCAAAATCTGTAGATTAAGACATGAACTCCTCAATGCGCAGTTCTACTTTCTAATATAAGGTTGAAAATAGATGGTGTTGTGCGGATGCCTGATTATCGTCTTCCAAAGCAACTACTCTATTCTGAACTTAAAAATAGAAAGCATAATCCTGGTGGTCAACAAAAGAGATTTAAAGATTGTCTCAAGGCAAATTTAAAAAAATGTAGTATAGACAGTGACAACTGGGAAACACTGGCCTGTGAGCGCTCCAGTTGGAGAACAGCCTTTACCAAAGGTGTCATGGGCTTTGAAGACGCTCGAACTCAGGGTGAAAGGGAGAAATGTGCTAAGAGGAAGGCACGCTTGGCAAATCCACACCGTGATCAACTCCCACCCGGGAACCAATGTCCTCACTGTGGAAGAACATGTGGGTCCAGAATTGGCCTCCACAGTCACTTATGGACTCATTGTTAAAATCATGTTTATGGAAGACAATCTTACTTGGCTACAAGTGATCGCCAAAGAAGAAGAAATATTTTGATATCAGTAGCGATACGGAAGTACCCTAAGAATATCGTTCAATCAGTACTAAATTAACTGCTATAACAAATATGCCACAGAAGAAGCTCTAGGGTCTTCATTGTAACGTAGCTATCTGAGAGAAACGTCTGGAGGAGGATGCTTTTCCTGCTGGAGAAACCACAGCTCACAACTCTGGTTGTCTCTCTATCATATGACAGGAGAACATGCATCACATTCCTCACTGAAAGGATGTTTTATATCCTCTGTTACTACAAGGCAGGATAAAATGTGTATGGTTCTTCTCTTCCCACTGTATTCTCAGAATTGCACAGTAAGGTAGATTAGGCAAAGACATGTAATGATTGGCCCCAAGGTCACCCAATCAGCTTCATAGCTGAGTAGGGATTTGAACCCAAACCTCCCCAGCCCTACTCTTACATTCTCAAACATGTACTAAAGTTCTTAGAATCCCAATGCACAAATAGTAATAGATGTATTTGAGAAGGGAGGCAACAGACACAATAAGTTGTGCTCTGTTAAAAATGATGGGAGTTTTATTTCCTTTACTTGAATGGAAACTGGGCAACTGAAGAAACCTTCCCTACCTTCTGAGCATCAGTTTGGGATTTTTGGCCACAACATACTGCTCCATCAGCTCCAAAAACAATGTCCTCATGATGTCCGTATAGTATTCTAGCTTCCCGTGCAAAGCCACAGTCAAGAGAGATGCAAAATACACTTTTGCACGGGCAGAGAATTCTCTTTGGTTTTCTAATGTGTGAATGAACTAAACAAACAAAACAGAAAAACATCAGGTATGTGATTCAGCAACTGAATTTCATTCCATTCATTCATTCATTCATTCATTCTGTAACCAATTCCAAAAAGACGAATCACTGGGTCCATATTTATATGTTTCCTCATGTACAGAAACAGAAACAGGGACACACTTCTGGCCATAGCCCCCGTCAGCATAGTGTCCCCATTGCTGCACCACCCTCAACCTTTGCAGGGTGAACATGGATGTGTGAAAAGGGAACACTTTGCATGAACAGCTGCTTCCATAGAGGGGCTTCCACTGAGCAGGAAATCCACCATATCGGGTTTTCCACTTGTGTGAAGGTTCCCCTCTCAGATTTAACCAATGAAGATTTGAGGCGGCATAGTAGTGGGATGCAAAGAATTAGGGTCAGAAGTGTGGCTCTGATCTTGTTGCTACAAGTAAGTAACATAAAAGGTAAAGGTAAAGGGACCCCTGACAGTTAGGCCCAGCCGCAGACGACTCTGGGGTTACGTGCTCATCTTGCTCTATAGGCCGAGGAAGCCGGCGTTTGTCCGCAGACAGCTTCCGGGTCATGTGGCCAGCATGACTAAGCTGCTTCTGGCGAACCAGAGCAGCACACGGAAACGCCATTTACCTTCCCGCCAGAGCAGTAACTATTTATCTACTTGCACTTGATGTGCTTTCGAACCGCTAGGTGGGCAGGAGCTGGGACCGAACAACAGGAGCTCACCCCGTCGCGGGGATTCGAACCGCTGACCCTTTGATCAGCAAGCCTTAGGCTCAGTGGTTTAGACCACAGCACCACCAGCGTCTCAGTAAGTAACTTACATGTGAGTAAATGTAGGAATAGGGCTTTGGGCAAAATATACCACAACAGTACTAACTAGAGCTTGGCATTTTATTTTATTTTTTTGCCACATGAAGTGATGCCTTTGTTTAACTACGCCATTCAGCATTGTGTTTGTCATTTGCAACACGATAAACTTCATTGAACAATGAACTATCACACTGCCATTTGGTGCATATGTTTGGGACACCATTTGTTAAAGGAAAAAGGCAGAAATGGGGATTTCTAAAGCATTTCTCAGTTAAGTCTCAAAGAGGATACAAATGATCTATATAAGATATACAACCTTTTACTCTTTCTCAGATTGAAATTTTCTTTTAAATAACTTTTAGATCTAGGCATTTTAAAACACTGCTTTTATTTATTGTCACACTGAATGGCTAGTGCAGTGATCAAATTGGATATGAATAGTTCATGGAAGGAGCTAATAATATTTCAGCTCAATATCATATAGGGAATGACAGGAGCAGTGTCAAACTACTTGAGATATTATTTACATTGTTCACACAGCCTTTTGCAAAATATACATGGCAAAAATATGCAGACTAATTTTGTTGTTGTAGATATATATCAGGCAAAAATGCATTTCAAGGACACAAAGGGACCTTTCACGTTTTACTTACATTAATGAGAAATGATTTACTATTGAGCAGATTGGAGAATTGATTCAGTGCCTGTTCTACAGTTTGTCGTCGAGCTTCAGGAATATCCAGCCTCCCAGTGATCATAACATCTTTTTCTCCGTCTTTGGATGGCAGGAAGAAGACTCTGTCTGTATATGTTTTGTAGTCCAGCACAGGAATTCCTGCTTCATTAACATCGTTTGTCTGATCTTCCATTTCTATCATCAAATCTACAAGAGGCAACATTTTAAAGATTTCAGTGGAAAAGAAACTATTGATTCAGCCTTTGCTACTTTGAAGGGGGAAACATCAATATCCTGATTTTTTAACTGAAGCACCCTTTCAACTCTACTTCCATTTCCATTTCGGTCTCATTTAGCAAGATTTGCACCTTACAGTAAAACTTGTTTTCCCAGTGGAAGCTCGCTTAACAGAATTAGTTGCATGAAGAAATAATCTTGACAGGTGTTTCAATTTAGAACACAGTTGTGAGAAAATTACTTTATTTACTGGAGAGTAAATGCATTTTGCATTCTAGTTTGAGATATAAACTATCTGGAGCCAATGGTCTTGTTAACTGGGACAGCATAAGAATGCTGTATGGTACTTATCCTACGTACATTTCAAAGTATTATATGGATTGCTGTAGCCTTCCATACAAAACCTACTGAGTCAAAGAGACTGCCATGTTGTAAGGCCCTTGAACCAAGGTCTCACTTCTATGTTAAACTCTGTATCCATTAGACCTCACTGGCCCAATGTTCAGGCCAGACACTGAGGGCCTTCTGGTGGTTCCCTCACTGCGAGAAGTGAAGCTACAGGAAACCAGGCAGAGGGCCTTCTTGGCAGTGGTGTCTTCCCATCAGATGTCAAGGGGGTAAAGAACCACACAACTTTCAGAAGACATATGAAGGCAGCTCTGTTTCAGGAAGTTTTTTAATGCCTGATGTTTTATTATGTTTCTATCTGTGTTGGAAGCCACCCAGCCAGATGGGCGGCATATTAATAGCAATAATAATAATAATAATAATAATAATAATAATAATAATAATAATTCATCCACCACCAAAGGGCCTGTCAAGTTTGTATGCTTATTTCGGAGGAAGACAATTACTATAAGAGCAAGGCATGGGGACTAGTCCAGTTTTTCACACTCTGTCCCTGCCCTGTTACCTCAAACCTAAACCTCAAGGCCTAAAGGAAATGCTTCCCCCTCTGGACACAAGAGGAGCACCACATCCTCCTCATCCCAAATCATACTTTGGAAAGTGGGGGAGAGGAATGAAGCCCAGTACACAGCAAAGCTGAACTGTTTTCAGAAGGGAAATTTGCTCGGTACCACCCACTACCCCCTCCAGTGGATGTGAAACCATCTTCTGTCTTGCCCCCCATGATTATGTCTCATTGTAGCTGTGACCCCCAGCCACTAAAAATCAAGCTTCCCACTATCTGTAGAGCATCACCCTGTCTCTTATTTCCACCTCGAGCTAGACTGTGACAGGATGCTGGAAACTGGGATGAGTGGAAATGAATTGGTTGAGTTGCTTCTGATCACCTCAGTGAAAGCCTGCTCTGTGGGATTTGGCTCTGAGGAATTTAGCAACCTCCAATGTGATCGCTACAGGGAGCTTTACCTTTGAAGTTGGTTTGGAAGCCGCAACTAATGCAGAATCCACAGATTGCCTCTTTATGGGGGAAATTCGCAGGAAGAACATAATTAATATCTCAACTCACTTAGACCGACTGCTTCTGAGCCCAGTTCAAATCACTCGTGATGACTACTGAAGATCCAAATGGTCTTGGCCCTGTGTATCTAAAGGAGCTTATGTCCTTAGAACTATGGACAAAAGCCATGTTCTGCATCCTATTCTATGCAGGGAACCTCAGGCCTGGGGGCCCAATGTCCTCTTGGACATTTTCTGAGGCCTCACCTCTCACTGGTGTTGCTTTGCACCCCAAGGGTTGTTGCTTGGTTAGAATGTGTCCTTGCACTCAGATGATGCCTCTTGTGTGTCAGGATGGAGGGCAGAGAGGAGTTTGTGATAATGTGTAGACTCTAGCCCACTGTACAAAGATAACATTTACGTTTGTTGCTCTATCCATTTTGCCTCTGGCCCCATCCATCACTGCCATGTGGCTCTCAGAAGGTTGTCCAGAAGGAAATGTGGCCCCCAACTTTACAGAGTTGATGGCAGTAAGTGGGATCATCTTTAGAATGGTCCTGGTTGTGGGCATGGACTCAGCCTGGTTCCTCCCCCCACCCTGGTGTGGGTGGAGTAACGTTTTCATGCCAGGGTGGCATCACGATCACTCCAGGCCAATTGGCCAATCATTTTGAGCGGGGGGGATTGTGGGGGGTGTGTGTTTAAAAGTGACAGCGCGACGTGGGCTGTGCACCTGCTTCGCGCTGCCGAACACCCGCCCACCCTCCCTGTAATTTAGGTGTCCTCTGGCCTCGCTTTGGACATTGGTTGGTCGCCTGTCTTGGGACAGGGGCCAGATAGGCATTTTTCCATTTGGCAAATTGGCACGGGCCACTTGGTTTTCGCCTACCTCTTAGCAATCGTCACGACTTTGTAAGGTTTGGCGGTTAGGCATTGGCTCATTGATTTGTGGGGGAAGTGAGGTCAGCCACCGCCTGCCCCTCCATTGACCAAGGGTATTCCGTTAAAGGAATCCAGGGCCTGGTTCCTGTCCGAAGTCCGCTTGAGGGGCTAGGGCCATGCCAGGCCTCTGGGAACACCGAGGAAAGTTACAGGCAGGTTCCCCCGATGTGGCTTCCTCTTGGGGTGGTTTACCCTTACAGACTTCCTGCCAAGGGGGCAGGAGTCCGATATAGTCTATGCCAATGCCTAAGCCAATATCACTCACATTTCTGTAATTCAATAAAGTTGTGGCCTAAAATTTTGCCAGTAACCTTAAACTAAATATTCTGTGTCTGTGTGAATTTATTTTAACAAGGGACTGGTCTTGGGGCCTTCATATTGTCATACATAGTATGAAATGACCTTGATACAGGGATGCATCCGGTCCCCTCCCTGGATATAAAAACACTACACTTTCACAAAGCTATTCCTGCAGGCTGTTCTGTGTTGTTTTTAACTATTGCATCATTTTAAACTGTGGAATTTCTAGCAGGCTGAAAATTCATTCTAGGGTTGTTACAATTTCATTTTTATTGCAAACTACATTACTACGTGCTACATGAATATCGGAGAATCAAGTACAAGGATATGTAAAGAAACAGAACACTGACAATTTATAACCACAAAACATATTTTATCGAAATTCGTGGGTCAGCATTCAATGAATTTGTTACTGTGCACACACAGGAATATTGTGCACACCGAGGTAAACTGTTTCATGGGATTTTTAGTGTCCAAGACTGAGCAGAAGTTAAAAAGAGAAGATTAAAGGTATCTTAGCATGAACAGCAATGTTAACGGGTTTGGTAAGATTACAAAAAGATGGTTTCACCCAAAAGTGTTCATATGAAGATATGGCAGGAATGCATAATGCTCGGAAATGAGAGGGCAATGAAAAGCTCTCATTTTTCTTTCAATATGAAGGTCTAATAATGAACAGTGGATTTTTGTGCAGCTGCTATGATTTTTTAAACCAAGGTTCTATCTTTTAAGAACTGTAGCATGTGAGCGAAATTGCATCTGTAAGAAATGTTTGTTAAGGGAAGCAGATGCGAAAAGCAATCAGATTCCAAGGCATGAAATGCGTTAAAAAAATCTGTCCCTAATATAGCAACTGAGAGAACAGATCAGAGGCTAGTACGTTTATTTGGGGTTGGGACATAGCTGTTATTCCAGTTAAGTCTGAAGTTTCTCTTTTTATCATTTTAAAATATAAATGGCAGATAGAACAGTGCATGAAGGAGCAAAGATCAATATGCAAGTACAACTAGGCTATTGGCAGGAAGGAAGGAGGTTAAATAGTTCATCTGTTATCACTGACAATACATCAGGTTGATCAAAGAGCCTTTAAGTTTTGACACAGGAGAGGATGAATCGCTTTGTCACCTTACAAAGGCACAGAACAGAGGGCTTCTGGTTTCTTGACTGACCAGTACTCAGAGTCAATCAACTTGTTGTCTCAGCAATATTTTTCATCTACCCCCATTTTCTTTGTTTTGTAAACATTCCCTATGGTCAGAGAGCAGGCTGTCACATAACCGGTGAGCACTGGTCCTTTTTGGCAAGTCCTCACCCAGCTACAAGTCAAACTCAGTCTGGTGAAACAGTCAGAACTGAAGGAAAAGGACAGAGCTAGAGAAACAGGATCAATTTTTAGGGCAGGGATAGGGCAAAAACTAGACAGGAGCTGGCAGAAGATGCAAAAGCAGAGTTAGCTGTACTAGTCCATAAGGGTGGGGGGAAACCCTCCCAAATCCAGAGTTGGGGAATACCTTTACTGGGACTAACCAAAATGTCTCAATAGTTTGACATCTGGTAAGTTGTTATGCTTTTGAATTATGGTGCTGGAGGAGACTCTTGAGAGTCCCATGGACTGCAAGAAGAGCAAACCTATCCATTCTTGAGGCAATCAGCCCTGAGTGCTCACTGGAAGGACAGATTGTGAAGCTGAGGCTCCAATACTTTGGCCACCTCATGAGAAGAGAAGACTCCCTGGAAAAGACCCTGATGTTGGGAAAGATGGAGGGCACAAGGAGAAGGGGACGGCAGAGGACGAGATGGTTGGACGGTGTTCTCGAAGCTACCAGCATGAGTTTGACCAAACTGCGGGAGGCAGTGGAAGACAGAAGTGCCTGGCGTGCTCTGGTCCATGGGGTCACGAAGAGTCGGACACGACTAAACGACTAAACAACAACAACAAGAAGTTGTTATACAAAGGGGGGGGGGTGGTAGGAGGGAGGAGGAAAAAACAAAGTAGAAAAGCTAGGCTGCTGTTAGCTACCAGTTGATGGGGTTGGAAAGGCATTTTACTCATATCTGTGTGCCTTATTTGAGCAATGCAGGATTTCTGCCTTCCTCGCAGCAATCTTGTTAAGTCTATGGCTTAACTACATTGGTCCGTATTTCTGGCACAACTTCTCGCTCAGGGCAATTGGAGGCCTCCCGCAGGAGTAAGCAAAGATGGACTCCCTTGCTCCTCACTGGTATATGGGTGACAATTCAAGGCCACATCCCAGTTTGACAGCTGGCACATCTGCCACACCCCCAAATTACAGGATGGGACCATGGTATCAGTTTGTAAAGTGGTGAGCCCAAAATGCCTACTACTCCCAACAATGTTTTTCTAGCGTGTTAGCGTGGTTGTGCCAGTTTAGTAGTTATAGACTGCCTGAGGACTGGAACCTTGTCTAATGCCTAGGCAAATGCTGTGACCAGCAGCCAATAAAATGTTGTGGCCATTTGTACCCCATTTCAGCATATTGCTCCTTCACCTGCCACCCCACTCCACACTGCTGCCGCAAACTGTGTTATAGCAGGAACATCTTCAGGTGGCGCTGTGGGTTAAACCACAGAGCCTAGGACTTGCTGATCAGAAGGTTGCGGTTCGAATCCCTGCGACGGGGTGAGCTCCCATTGCTCGGTCCCTGCTCCTGCCAACCTAGCAGTTCGAAAGCATGTCAAAGTGCAAGTAGATAAATAGGTACCACTCTGGCGGGAAGGTAAACGGCGTTTCCGTGCGCTGTTCTGGTTCGCTGGCCACATGACCCGGAAGCTGAACGCCGGCTCCCTCGGCCAATAAAGAGAGATGAGCGCCGCAACCCCAGAGTCGGTCACGACTGGACCTAATGGTCAGGGGTCCCTTTACCTTTTACCCCGTTTCAGCCTATTGCTCCTTCACCTGCCACCCCATTCCACACTGCTGCCGCAAACTGCGTTATAGTAGGAACATCTTCAGAGTGAAAGAGGCCTGACTATTTCTCCCTGTTGCCAATTTGGTTCCAGGTACTTCTTTTCCTTTTACATCAAGAAACAAACCCCATCGGTTCCTTTTATGTATTCTCTTTTTGACGGCCTTTGCATTTAATTGCCACATGACTATGCAATGCGCATGTCAACACGCTGTAATCTAGAACGGCTGCGCCTCCTGCATATCCTCAGAAGGCAATTTAAGGCAGACAGTGGCAGCATTTCGACACATCTTGTGATTTCTCCGGAGGCCCCACAAGAAATTAGGTATAAGTCATACCTGTAAATTCCTTTTTGCACCGGTCTCTGACGCTTTCCTCCAAGCCTTCAAGTTGTGATTTAATTTTTTCGTATTCTCGTTCTGCTTGTTCGCTTTGCCGTCTATAAGGAATAGAAACAGAGAGTACAGAAAAGTTACAGGCTGTAAAAATAAATCATTTTACAACACAGCCATGCAAAAGGCCAGAGGGATCTTCCGATGCGCAGTCTTTTTCCTCCTGATCTTTTAAAACTGAGAAGGCAGAGGGGTGGGGGAGTAGAAAAGAAAACAATAGGCTGAAATTTAAGCTGGCACAAAATTAACAAGGCTTTATTGATTTTACTGCAGCCAGGATTGTTTAAAAATTTACCTCAAAGAATGGATTTTATTCAAAAGAAAACTATTAACTGTTGAATGAAGTTGAGTCATAATTGCTGCTGGCCTGTTCCACAGTTGTTTATGAACCTGGACTAATGGCTGCGTGCTTTATCAATACCGTTCTTAATGCTCAGGTTAGTTGCAGCCTTTCAACATTAGTCATGTGCAAGTTTCAATTTAAATCTCATTGCTGTAACAAGCACTCAGATTACCCTCTACACAGTTAGGTTCCCCCCCCCCCCTGAATATGTTTTTCTAACACGTATTCATTCGGAAGGGAAACACACAATTTTGAGCGTGGGGGACTAGTTGTGAACAAGAAACACTTGGGGTATCCTGTAGGGTGCAAATTTGTTCAGACACTGCACAGAAACACAAAACCTGTGGAGTTTTCAGTTGTGTGACTCATATTCTGGGTTTCTGCAATCGAAACAGATTTGATAACCTCCACTCATTTTTCTGGTCTTTCATAAGATAACTCAGATATGAAACAATGCCTCTCCTTGCAAAAATATACATTATAAAGATCTCAGACCGCAAGTTCAGCATAGATTCCCCCCCCCCCCAGGAAAGTTTCCTGAATACAGGTGGTAGGAACCTAAACATCCTAATCCTTTCCTACAAAAATACACCTGTATTTTGCATTCCAAAGTCCCTCAGTTTCTTCCATGAAGTTGTTCTCTGAAGACAGATATAATGACCCTTTGTTGTTTCCAATACCATGTTAGAAAGTCTCATCTGCCTTTGCTTTGACTAAAGATATACAATACATACCCACCTCCCGTCATGACATGTACAGAAAATGCACAGCAAACCAATCATCTTAATATTTAGAAACCTTCAAAAACCGGCAGAAAGAAATGCTAACCACATCTATCTTCCCCACATCCTGCTTAGAATATTTCTTTGATTGCACATATGTACAGCTCCAAGACATAGGATGATTAGTATCAGTGAGGGTTGAAAAAAAACCCCCTGAAGCAATGTGATATTCTATTTCACACAGAACCGCATGTGTGAACACTGGGAATCATCACAAATAATTTTCTTCGTATTTCTCTGCAGACCCATTTCCCTTCACCATCAGCTTTTGCCTCCGGCATTTCAATATTATCTGATGACTGATAACCACATCTTACCTGTAGCAGAAGATTGAGATGATGATAATAGCCACCATGGGAATTAATACCAATGGCAAGATCAAGCCTAGTGGTATGTCACTCACTTGGGTATACTCAACTCTTCCTAGGATCCATTCTTTGAAGCCAAATTTCACCTAGATAAATAAGTGCACTTTGTAAGTTAATAATCAGACAGCATGATTTTATTATGCATTATGATGTTTTAGATCTATGCCCCTTTGTTCCCCATCCCCCGGAACAACTGAGCTTATGTTCCCAGATATATCCAAAGAATATAATATATTCTAATGTAGGATAGATAAAGTCCAACCTTAAACAGTATTATGAGTGCCAAGTTAACTTGCTTATCCTAACCACGTCTACTCAGAATTAAGTTCTACTGAATACAATGGGGTGTTTATCCCCAGGTAAATGGGGTGAGGTTTGCAGCCTAACTAATTAATCCTTACTATATGCTAACAATTCAAAATCATCAAAATGGGAGAGGATGAAGGCAGGCCAGTGGGTAAGGATAGCACAAACACAAACCACAGTGAAGGGATTGCCCAGCATAAAACATAAGGTTTAATTAGAAATTTCTACCCCACCTTTCAGGCTTAAGGGACACCCAAAGTGGCTTCTAAATTAAAACACAGAAATAAAATAACAGTTGTTATGTACTGAAGTTCTCACCCTGGGCCAGCAGGGGGATACTGTAGATAGTTATGCAAATGAAGGATCGAAAGTGATGTTTAGTGATTGGCTAGTTACAGAAAATGGTTACTGCTGCATTCTAGTGGAGCTCTATATAAGCAGGCTGACTGAGCTCCTCAGTCAGTTCTGTTCCAGCTTACAAATAAAGAGCTGCTTTGGAAGAATTGCTGTGTCGTCTGATATGTCTACCCACAATTCAACAACAGTAACTCCAATACAACCAAAATCAGGAGCATAACGTTGATGAAAACGGCAGCAAGGGGAGAGAGAATGGTAGAGGTCAAAATAAAATATGGCAAAACTACAGTAGGAGATTATAAACATAGGGAAGATTAAATGCATGGAAATCATAAAAGAGAGTCTTTCTACTCTCCCCCAAAAGAGGAAGCTAACTGGACCTCTCTAGGGAAGTGCCTTTAAGAAGGCCTGCTCCTGCATCGCAGCCAACTGAAAGCAGAGAAAGGCCTCAGATGGGTGTGCAGGTTTAGTTAGTCCTTCACTTAGTATTACCCTACCTAAATCCGACTGCCGCCTACAAAGCTTTCAACTCTATGAAGTTGCAAAACTTAACCCAGACTTAAATACTAAATACACAATCAAAATCAAACACAAAACCAGCAACAAAATTATTAGATCAATCCAAACGTTTTAAAAAAACAAATGTATGTTGACTAGACATCTAAAAGACAATAGCAAGGGGATCTGGCCACTCCTGCACACCAGGAGTAAAAGGTACAGGACCCCTGGACAGTTAAGTCCAGTCAAAGGTGACTGTCTTTCAGGCCGAGGGAGCTGGCGTTTGTCCACAGACAGCTTTCCGGGTCATGTGGCCAGCATGACTAAACGGCTTCTGGCACAATGGAACACCGTGATGGAAAACAGGGCACTCGGAAACGCCGCTTACCTTCCCACTGCAGTGGTACCTATTTATCTACTTGCACTGGCATGATTTCGAACTGCTAGGTTGACAGGAGCTGGGACAGAGCAACGGGAGCTCACTCTGTTGTGCAGATTCGAACCGCCGACCTTCTGATCAGCAAGCCCAGGAGGCTCAGTGGTTTAGACCACGGCACCACCCGTGTCCCAATACACCAGGAGTAGCAACATGGGGCCTTCTAGATGTTATTGGCCTCTATCTTCATTAGCCTGCAGCCATCATGACTAATGGTCAGGGATGCTGGGAGTTAACTGTCCACAAGCATCCTCAAGGCTCCACATTGACTACGTCTGCTGTAAACATTAAGCTGTGGCACTGTATATCAGATGGATTGAATGTGTTTTTATTGTTTTAACTTCGTAATTTTCTTTTTGGATACCACCACAATATTTGTGAATGGTGAGTGGTTTATAACTTCATTCTTTCAATAAATAAGACCGCAGTTCCCTGGGGTGCCATTCCCAGATCACATGTTTCACTGACTCCTCCAAAAGTACTGCTTCCTTAAGCTGCTGCTTGGGGTTGCTTGTGCTGGTAGGGTGGCCCTGAATCTAGATCAGAGTTTCCCAAACTTGGGTCTCCTCTACAGCTGTTTTTGGACTACAACTCCCATCATCCCTAGCTATCAAGAACAGTGGTCAGGGATGATGGGAATTGTAGTCCAAAAGCTGCTGGAGACCCAAGTTTGGGAAACACTGATCTAGATCGATGCACATTTCAGTACCAGTACAGCCTAGGCCTTAGCAAAAGAAAGCTAACACTTGCTTTCACCCATTCTGTTTCTAGGCAAGGAGTGGCAAACGGGAGAATGGTTTTTTTCTGCCCGTGCTCTTTGGAAGCACAAATCATGCGTAAAAGAAGGCTCTTTATTATTGCCACTTCAAAACAAGATGCCCTCTGTGCCGCACACCTTATATGTGTTGTTAAAAAGACAGATAAATGTGACCTACGCTGAATTCTGGCAGGTTATTAACCGTATCTCTCTTCTGCCTTCTCTTGGGCGGGGGCTGCACTTCAGGTGGCTCACAGTACAAATCGTTCTCCGTCAGGGTTTTGATGACGCAGGGCTCCTCTCCCACGAATGCTCGCGCCTCTTCCAACGTCATAGCTTTGTTGAGATTACTGCCCTAGACAGAAACACAGAAACACTAAGCCATCTTAGCTATCAACTCGCTTCGTGGTGTCTGGGAGCGGAGGGGAGGAGAGGGAAGGAAAAGGATAAAAGCTTTCATGATTAATACATTCATGTTTCGCACAGTTCCATCTGAAAACCAAACAGCTGGATTTGATATCAATGTGGAAGAGGAAATACCCTCAGGGTAGCTGACGTTCTGAGGCAAATCTGTAAGCCTTGTTCATGGAAGCTGTTTCTGCAGGGCAACGAGAATGCCGGCCTAGATTTACAATAGTCAATATCATCCCCTGGTGGCAACAGGGGGTATAAATAAGGTCAAAGAATGTCAGGAGAACTTGCTGATAAGGACTCAATTCTTGATTTCAGCAAGAGGAAACCCCACTGACAAGAAACCTTTAGAGGCATATGTCAGCAGGCAAAGACAGGTCTCCTCCACCCCTAAGTAGCACAAAAAAAGGAATTTATGCTCCCCACATTCAGATAACACTAGTCTTTGAAAACAGTGTTTGGAATTATTCCAGTCAACTGTTTGCATCGGGTTAACGCAAGTAGGAAAGAAAGCGCCATATGCAAATATGAAAGGGCAAAGCACACTGAGAGAAGTCATTTTCCTGACACACTTACCTTTGCGTGAATAAGTTTATTGACTTGTTTTTTGACACCATCCGTGAAGTTTTCAAAGGTTGGATCAGCAACATATTGAAAGTCTTTTCCCACATGATGACCATCCATTTGGAGAAGCACAGTAATTCTGTAATTTTCTGGGTCCTCCAGCACCGGTGGTGATAAGAAGACTAGAGTGGTGTCATTGATCTTTGAGATGGTTTTTCCTTCAAACTAAACAAACAAACAAACAAACAAACAAACAAACAAACAAACAAACAAGTATTGGTGATCACTGGCAGGTAATTTTTTACATTTTTTCTTTATTCTTCCCTCCCTCCTTGTCTCACACATATACAAGCAAATTCAATGTGCAAGCTGTCACCTCTCTCTTGCAATCTCATACACTTTAGTCCTTTTTCGAAAGTTGGTATTTTTGCTACTGCAGCACTGGTAATTCATCTCTGTGTCTATCGAATTGGTAAAAAGCATGCACTACTTCATATGCATTGTTTTAGGATGGATGTTCATAGGTGTATCCCAGTGTATAAACAGTGCATTTCTGAATACTAAGTTTAACTGGACTCCATTCTTGCCATCTTTGACACAATTAATTTTGCTAATCATTTTTACACCACAAACTGTGAATTTCACTTGTAGTTTTATGCAGTGTCAGTGCTTCTTCCAAATTAACCTTTGCATACTAATGTGTGAGTTTACTGCATGGGTAGGCAAACTAAGGCCCGGGGACCAGATCCATCCCAATCACCTTCTAAATCTGGTCCGCGGACGGTCCAAGAATCAGTGTGTTTTTACATAAGTAGAATGGTGTTCTTTTATTTAAAATGCATCTCCGGGTTATTTGTGGGGCCTGCCTAGTGTTTTTACATGAGTAGACTGTGTGCTATAATTTAAAATGCATCTCTGGGTTATTTGTGGGGCACAGGAATACGTTCACCCCCCATAAAAATATAGCCTGGGCCCCCACAAGGTCTGAGAGACAGTGGACTGGCCTCCTGCTGAAAAAGTTTGTTGTCCCCTGGTTTACTGCATATCAGATCATGTTATATAGGGGTTCATACAGGGGGGGAAACTATTCAAAACATTAAAATTACAATTAATAATGTGACTAACAAAGAAAAAAAGCAGCAACAGCACAAAGATCTAAAATCCCCTTGGTTCCTTTAACATATTTCCAGCTGGGCAAGAAAACTATCCCCGCCTTGGAGCGGGCACAGCAAAATTCCTTCTTATAGGAATTACCGTATTTTTTGCTCTATAAGACGCACCAGACCACAAGAAGCACCTAGTTTTTGGAGGAGGAAAACAAGAAAAAAAATATTCTGAATCTCAGAAGCCAGAACAGCAAGAGGAATCGCTGCGCAGTGAAAGCAGCGATCCCTCTTGCTGTTCTGGCTTCTGTGATAGCTGCGCAGCCTGCTTTTGCTCCATAAGACGCACACACATTTCCCCTTACTTTTTAGGAGGGAAAAAGTGAGTCTTATAGAGCAAAAAATACGGTAATAGGAGGGAAATGGAGGGGAAATCTGCAAGAGTACCACATAAACATTTTCCTTATCGTCCTCCCTGATTGGTGTGAGCCCCGCAGGGCTTGGACATGGCAATTTGTGCCCCACGGACTCACCCTCTTCCAATTATGCCACTCAAAACCTAGTAATTAAATCCTAACGTTCTTGACCAACTACTGAATCCACTAAAACCAACAAAGAGAAATTTCAAGGCTTTTTGGATTAGGTACAGTTTCAGTATGAACTGACTGGGACCCTGTGCCTCTTCCATGAGAGCCCTGGAGGGTAGCAACATGAGAACAAGCCTGTGATCTTTGGATGCAGGGTGCTATAGAAATTTAATAATGAATAAAATACTGCCCACACTGTATTTCTGTACAAAGGAGAGAAGATGGTTACCTTTTGTACCTCCTCTGTCTGCCTCTTCCTCCTCTTCCTTGATGATCTCTCGACAAAAGGCTTAAATATAACTTTCACAGAGAAATGCTGGATAATATCAAAACCAGCTCCAACGACTGTAATATTTCGGCCTCCGCTAAAATATAAAAGCACAAATAAAACCATGTATCCCATTGTTCTCCTAATGTCTACTCAGAGTAGACTTGGTGAAGTTCAAAGACATTTTAAATGCGTTCATTAATGGGTCTTTCCTAGAGTAGGGTTAAGTTGACTGTAACCCTTAATCTGGAGTAGGAAGAAAGTCATGAACATCTTATTAATTTGATACATTATTCTTAAACAAAAGAGAGCTCTGCCTTTCTTGAAGGTGATGACTTCTGTTTTAGAAGAAATATACAATTATGCTACATTTATTGTGATTGTTTAAGACCCAGGATACTTGTTATCTAATAATTACATTGAAAGCAGAGAGGGGGGAAACCTTATAATTTCAGCTCATTAAAGTTGAAGACTTTATTTTCCTACAAAAGAAATATTTCATTACCTGCAAATGCTGACTTCAGGTGTGATCTTGCTAACTGTAGGGTTTTCACTGTAGGTAAACGGTTCGTTTTCTATCCTTCTTTCATTGCTTCCATGCCATACTGTTACAGGAACAGGCCCTTCCTTGCTATTTGGTCCAGTAACGCAAACTATTTCTTGCCCAAATGTGATACTAAATTAAGAAAAAAGGAGAGAGAAAATCACATCAAGACTGACTTCTACAACCTCCCGAACCCCAGCCCACAGGAAAACAACGTCTTCATTTCCTCAAGTGACACAGAGAATACCAGCATTATTTAGTCTAACATTTAGAATATTAAAATGGGGCTACATTCGATATAATGTGCTGACCTTTAAAGTCCTAAATGGCCTTGGTCCTGTATACCTGAAGGAGAGTCTCCACCCCCATCGTTCAGCCTGGACACTGAGATCCAGCGCCGAGGGGCTTCTCGCAGTTCCCTCACTGCGAGAAGCCAATTTACAGGGAACCAGGCAGAGGGCCTTCTCGGTAGTGGCGCCTACCCTGTGGAACGCCCTCCCATCAGATGTCAAGGAAATAAGCAGCTATCCTATTTTTAAAAGACATCTGAAGGCAGCCCTGTTTAGGGAAGTTTTTAATATTTAATGCTGTATTGTTTTTAAACACTTGATTGGAAGCCGCACAGAGTGGCTGGGGAAACTCAGCCAGATGGGCGGGGTATACATAAATTATTATTATTATTATTATTATTATTATTATTATTATTATTATTATTATCATGGCTACGTAAGAGAAACAGTGAATGTGTATAAGCATGAACATCTGAGAAACCAAGTTCACTATCATCCAATGCAAGTACAGTGGTACCTCGGGTTAAGTATTTAATTCGTTCCGGAGGTCCGTTCTTAACCTGAAACTCCTCTTAACCTGAAGCACCACTTTAGCTAATGGGGCCTCCTGCTGCTGCCGTGCTGCCGGAGCACGATTTCTGTTCTCATCCTGAAGCAAAGTTCTTAACCCGAGGTACTATTTCTGGGTTAGCGGAGTCTGTAACCTGAAGTGTATGTAACCTGAAGCATATGTAACCCGAGGTACTAGTGTACCCCTTTGTGCTGGGTATTTGGGAAGGGGGAGAAGGGGGACGTCAGGAGAGCAAAGGAGTGATGTGACCATGATTAATTGACTCTGGGCTTATAGCCCAGCCATGCCCCCCCCAATAGATAGCTCTTTAGATACCTTTGCTCAGGGTAGTACTTTTGTTTCATTTTCAATGTCATAAGTGGCTGGGGCATTGGTAAGAGACCACAGTCAGGGTTGGTCTCTCCCCAAATGAACCCATGGAGGAATCTCCTTAAGGGGCCTGGTGCATATGAGTTAACAGCCCAACCCATCACGAGACTTTGCCAACTCAATGCCCGGGCTGTTGCTGTTGGGCTGCCAGAGTGGTGCTCCAAGCCAGTCTTCTTCCAAAGTCCCTCAACATGTGGGCTGCAGGTTCTGCTGCCAGGACACAGACATTCAACAATATTGGAGTGTTCCTGCCCAGATAAGGACAAATTCGTGGAAGTTAGTTTTGGACTGTTTTGACCTAATGCTTTGTATGACTTTCATCTTTCCCTGATGTCCCATTCAGATGTTTGAGGACCACCTTCACTTTAAGGTTCTAAAACAAAATGCTATGGAAGCTTGCCTATTTTTAAGTGAGATCTCTAGCCAAGGGGATCTGGTGGTCCTTTCTGAGTGTTGACGTATTTTGCAAAAAGCAAAGGAAGTCCTGCTTTCACTCTTCTGTATACTTCTTTATGCCTCAATTAGCTTCATTTCTCTCCAATAATTTCATGTCAGTCGTAGACAACCCTATCCTCCACAGCCGAAACAAACACAAGGAAAGTGCAATAGTAAAGCCCTATTTAAGTCATCAGAGTAACAGAATGAACACGACACTTCCAGACAACACTATATGCAGCTTCTGTACAAATTACCCATTTCCCTTGTCTTTTGACTGTAACATTTAAGGTGATCTTCACAAATTTAAAGCACTTTTATAGCTCTGTTGCTCAGAGCACTGCAATCTGGTACATGTTTTCAGTGTTAGGTGCTGACTGGTCCGTATCCGTTAACATGCTTCCTGAAATGCTATTTGGCACTCTAATGGCAATGCAACAATACTACTGCATTAGAACCTATCACAACAATTGCACTTCATATTTTACTGTGCTAACCGTGTACTAGTCATCGATGGTTCAGACCATGCCGTACTGTATGACCCCTTTCGCAAGAAGGGTCACAATCCATGCTACATAAAAAGGAATAATCTAATGTATGCTGCTGAGGTCTTTTTGAAAGTTTGGTGATGAATAATAATCCAGTGTGGGTTAAACCACAGAACCTAGGACTTGCCAATCAGAAGGTCGGCGGTTTGAATCCCCGCGATGGGGTGAGCTCCCGTTGCTCGGTCCCTGCTCCTGCCAACCTAGCAGTTCAAAAGCACCTCAAAGTGCAAGTAGATAAATAGGTACCGCTCCAGCGGGAAGGTAAACGGCGTTTCCGTGTGCTGCTCTGGTTCGCCAGAAGCAGCTTAGTTATGCTGGCCACATGACCCGGAAGCTGTCTGCGGACAAACGCCGGCTCCCTCGGCCAATAAAGCGAGATGAGCGCCACAACCCCAGAGTCGGTCATGGGTCAGGGGTTTCTTTACCTTTACCTTTAATAATCCAATAAAGGCTGATTCCATGAATATCTCTCAGCAAAGACTGAAATCAGAGCACTGTAGGAGCTTTAAGCTCAGTTGGTTAGAGCGTGGTGCTGATAACACCAAGGTTGCAGGTTTGATTCCCATATGGGACAGCTGAATATTCCTGCAGTGTTGGGGTTTCTTCATATGTACGTTGTCCATGATATTAGGCCACTGTAAGAATCGTTAGTAATGTTTCATCGAACAATACCCACATGGCGAATCAAGTATGAGCTATGAACCTTAGCTGCGTGTTCCCCTACTAAAATATATACGTGGGAAAGGAGGATAATGTAAGAACTGACCCCTCTGAGGATTGAACTTCCAAGAGCTGTTCATCTAAGTGGCTGCTTGATTCTAAAGTCATATACTGTGGACAAAATCAGTGTGAACTCACACTAATTTGATTTAGATAAAATGAGAGAAAATATTAAGTTTCCGTTGCGTCATTAGGATCTGCGGAAAACAGTCCATGGGGGAAACAATTTAGGTGGGGCTACGGTAATTCAGAGGACGCTAAGATGGCTGAACGTTCCACTGACAGAGGTTAGAAATCTACAATATAGATGGCATGACCACACCTAAGAGAGGAAAGGCAGCTTTATAAGTCCTTATACTTACACTTGACAGGGTACATTATCGAGGTAAACATGAACATCTTGAATAGAGCCAGTGTCCAGGTTTGTGCCACTGATAGTTAAGAATGTCCCTCCAGCTTTGGTACCAATTTGAGGACTTATTCCTGTAGGTTCAGGATCCTGTCATGAAGAAGTCAAAAACTGGTTAAATTCAGTTTTTACTCTCACAAAGGCACTTTTTTAGGTTTGGAAATACTACCATGAGGCAAAAAAATGGATCAGGGAAGAAGAAATGAAAGAGATTATGAACCGGCTTCTATTTAAAGCTTACACTACTCTAAGCTGCTATTGATTTCAAGGCCTAAGCTACAACATAATGGATTAGCTGCCTGTTCATTTTTTGAGGATTTCATTTTGGGTTTACTGTTTTCAGTCATGGTTTCAGTGCTTCTTCCTCACACTTTCCTGGAATATAACTGTTATCAATGACAGGAGCAACAAAGCAAGGCCCACAGCGTTGTGAGGCAATGTGAAAGCAACGGGTTTTGATATTTGCACAGAAGGCAACTGTCCCCTCCTATTCTCTGTGGGAAGTTGGCTAATTTGGAAAGTATCACTTAAAATAGGTCTGCAAAACTTGTGATAGTCTTGAGTCAAATATAGCCCAGCACAAGCTTGATAAACGTCCTGCCTGGTGCTGCAAATGTGGGAAGCTGGAAGTGGCACGCCACATTAAAGAGGTGGCAGTCTGCATTCAACTCGGTGACATGTTGTGTAGGAGACCTGACTTAGCAAGGGGCTTAGCAATGCTGTGAAAACGTACCGTTCTATGGTTCTGGGACCACCCAAAAATTGCTGCAAGCTCACCTACTATCAAGGCTTTAAAATTGTATCCTAAACGTACCCTGTGCCTCATTGCACAGGGCCAAATCACATTGCAAAGGCCAAATCACACCAACGGTTTTTTAGAAGTGCAAAAGCCTTTTGTAAAATTAACATCTCCCATATTTTGTAGTGTATCTTAGCAGAGTATTAATTAGTTCTATAGCTCATCCTCTGAAAACATGACACAATTAAGTATAATGCTATCTCGCTTTATCTGCTTTATACTTTCACGAGCCAGTTTAATCAACTTCAAACAATTAATTCAAAACTTATTCCTCTTCTGGTGGTGGTGGTGGTGGTTGTTGTTTTATATAGCCCTCTCCCAAATTTGCAATATATTTTGACTAATTGGAACTAACTTCAGCCTTGCCCACAACCCTACCTTCTGTTGTCAGTTCCTTCATGCCTTTTATTCACCAAATTTATCAAAACTTTTATTTAATAGCTGGAATATCACGCACACCACAATCCTGTGTATGTTTACTTAGAAGTAAGCTCCGGGGCAGCCTTAATGTCTCAGTGTTTAAGAACTGTCAAAGTCTTTTCATTTGGAAATGGAATTATGTATGCAGCCTTCAGAATTCAGAGCACCTAATTTAAGAAGAGGCAGACATTGCTCACTTTTACAAAAATGTCAATACCAGGCATCCTGCAATATTGGTTTAGGGGTAAAGATAGTCTATGTATGTAGAAATGTGCAACTTTTAGGAGATGTTTTAGATGCTCTTGCAGGAGACACAAGCTTTACATCATAAAAACTTGAGGGAAACTGGAATGCAATACCATGGAACCGCAAATGACATCCTTAATGCAAATGCAAGGGAGAGGTGTTTACAAATGTCTCTGTAAGCCCTTATCGATAGCTTACAACCAGCAAGACATCTTGGGGGAAAAGAACTGAATTGCACAAGGGAAACCAGATTCAAAGCCTGACTTCATTATGATGCTCACCAGGAGACCTTAGATCAGTCATAGTACTTGCTCTCAGTCAAGCTACCTCATCACAGGGGTGTGGTGAGGATAACATCGGATAACTCCTCAAGTATGCAGTTTTGAGGTCTGGGAAGGAAGGGATGGGAGCAACTCTAAGGTTGCCATATTTCAAAAAGTAAAAACCAGGACACCCCCATAATTGTTGCGCTTTTCAGGAAAACCTGAAAGATCCAGGACAAAGCACCACCTTCCGGAAATCCCCCACACGCGTCAATTCCGATCCCATAAACTTTAAGGATCATATAGATTACAAGTTGACCCAAGCAAGAAAAAACAGGGAAGGGCACCTTCATAATATATCTTTAGGCACCAGGCAGAAATGTTTCTCTATAATCTTTGGCTGATTAACATCCTATGGTTTTTTTTAAAAATGCACTTGTTTTATTTTTGTTTTATGCTCTCGTTTTGTATTTTTATGTTGTGAACTGCCCTGAGGTCTTCAGATGAAGGGTGGTATGCAAATTTAATAAATAGTAAGAATAATAATGATAATAACAACAACAACAACTGGAACACACATTGAAAAGCACTCATAAAAGCACAATTTTTCAGAAGCCCAGGGAAGCAGCACTCTCTGCAGAATACATTTAATGTTCAGCTGGATTGCCCTAGAATGGAACTCAATGCGCTGCAGTGCAAGTCGCAATGATTAACATTTTGCTTTGATATTCAAGAGTACAGCACTCTTATATAAAGCCTAAGGAGCTCTTTTCAATTTTTAATTGTATGTCAGATGGTATTTACTCCCACACTAGAAGCCTGCATTGTCTCTGTGTGTCTTCAAAAACCATGTTTTCAAAAACTATCGCAAGTTGTTGCTGTCTCGTTTTTCCTTGCAGCTCCCAGAAAGGAGGCAGCAACCCGAGAAGAATGAACTGAGGCGCATGCCACGTGAGCTTCTCTTGCACCAGTCCAGCAATGAAATGAACAAAAACACTGATAACTGAGAGTGGGAAACATAGATCTAATGCAAAGGCCAGAGGGAGCCCTGTGGAATACAGGGTTACATGTATATACCAGCTTCCTCAAAACAGCTGTTAATCAGAAGGTTGGTGGTTCAAACCCTGTCCCTCAGAGATGTCTGTGGACAGGATTCCTGCACTGCAGGGAGTTAGACTAGACGACCCTTGGGGTCTTTTCAAACTCTAAAATAATCTATGATTCTATGAATTCAGCGGTGAGAGCAGGTGCATGGACACAATGATGAAAGAGTCATGAGCTGCCCTTATTACTGAAGTGGAAGTGCATACCCCATGCACACATGTTGTGTGTGCATTAGAGCCAGGGTGTGTACCCACACCTGCTGAGTTAGGTAGAATAGTTGTAGTCACTTGGATATAAATACAGAAACTACTTATACAGGATTTCCCCTTCTGAAATCCTGGAAGACCAATCAATGGATCAATGTTCTGATTCCAAATAAGGCAACTTCTTGTGACCCTAACCATGCACATACTAAAAAAAACTGGTTACAAAAATTATGCGCATGAAAGAGCCCTTTTGCAACATAAAAAGAAGCACACACATCCTTGTCCTTTTAATATAATCATCTAGTGCTCAGCAAAGCTGCCTCAGCACACCTAATGTTTTCCTTAATGGGCCAATAAAGCAGGCCAATAAAGCAAGTGCTATAAATTTAATGAACGGCGCTTTTTGGAATGAAACTGCACGTTGGGGTTGCATGTGAGGTTTTAAATTTCTTGCTGTTTGGTTAGATAGTGCTGATCTCACAATGAACTAGTTACCAACATCAAACAGTTTCATATAGTTATAGCTAACCAGATGGTGCAAATCTATTCTTAAAAACGGAACAGCAATGTTTCTTGCTTGGGTCAACTTGAGCTGTTCTCAGTGATTTGTTCAGTTGGGCCAACGCTGAATATGTAGTTCAGAAAAAAATACTGTCCATAATTTGGCATTAAAAGCTGCTACACATAATTCTGGTTTTGCCAGAAGCGGCTTAGTCATGCTGGCCACATGACCCAGAAAAACTGTCTGCGGACAAACATCGGCTCCCTCGGCCAGTAAAGCGAGATGAGCATCGCAACCCAGAGTCGTTCGCAACTGGACTTAACTGTCAGGGGTCCTTTACCTTTTTACACATAATCTTATTACTTGCGGTGGCTACTCAAAGCTACAGGACGTGTGATTATGCATGATCAGCTACAACATCTGATAGAAAGGTTGCATTCAGAGATGAACATGCTGGAAAGATCTGCTGTGAACCTTAGGATTGTGCACTATTCCTTCTTTCTCCCACAAAACAGCAAAGGAAGAGTTTAGAAGCTCGTCTTCTGCTAAACTGCCCACAAACAACGCCCACAGGTGATCTCAGAAACAAAGGCTGTTAAGACAACATAATACACACTAGATTGCCTGGTTTAAACTTCAGCTGCTGTGACAAAGCTGTAAAGGATCATGTCATGCTTCTGGAGATTTGAGCACCTAGCACTCATAGGAATCTTAATCCCTAGTGTGAAGTGGTCTGTCTCCTCATGTAACAAGAAAGGCAAACCAAGTGAGAGGATGGCAGTAGTAGCAAAATCACATGTAATGGCCTCACTCACACGGCACTTTTAACTAGTTAAAATAGTTTAATGTGCTGGTGACTGATGCTGAAATTGCAGGCGCTTTGCTCTTTCCCTGCTCCTGCTGTGAAATAAGCTATGGTCTGGGTTAGCGTTACAGACAAATTTCAGCAGTTTGCTTCCCCCAAACAAACCATAAGTGGTAAGCCAAGAATAAACCTTGGTCACTGTTTATGGTTTGTTTGGTGAGAATCAAAGCATGACCCTAGGTTCAGCGGTAACGCTAAGCTTGTTTGCAAGCGAACAGTGAGTGGCCTGTGATTTCAGAAGCAGGCAGCAGCACACTACCTGTTTGTACAGTTTATTTTAACTATGGTTTAATGTGACACGCAAACCAGGCCACTAAGTGCTACAGAGACTGATTGATGATATTTGACGTTCTTGTATACTGGGTGTGTAAAACCAATGGGGAAGTTAGGGCAGAGAGGGGGGAAATATTATCTCTTCTTATTGCCCAGTAAAAAAACAGCAAAGTTTTCAGTAAAATGTAGTTAGTTGTGTCATGCCTCATATCCTAATTCTATGGACCAAAGGAAATGTAAGTTATGGCATGATGACCCTACAGATTTCAGACACGAATTGTTAGCCTGGTGTCCATTACAGACGCATCTCCAAGGTAAAAGTGGAGGCGGTCAAAGAATGTCCATCTCCTTTTAGAACAAAATTATCTATTCCTCTTTTAGCTGGGTGAGAGGAGGGGGAAAGAAAATATAATTAGCCGAGAATTGGTGTGAAAAGTCAGAGGGAGGAAAAGAAACTACCCATAGCTTGGTGACCTCATTAAATTAACAGTTCAGTTCTTTCTTTTCCTCTTACACTGCATCTTCCCAGGAACTGTAAGGGAATTTTCCAGCCAAAATGCAAGTTATGCTTTTCAAGCCAAAAATCTTTAACAGCTGTCATTTTGGAATGCTAAAAGAATGGAGATCCTGGAAGAAGAAAGAGTCATATGTAACTCCGCAGTAATGAAAATTAGAAATGCAATGCTGCTATTATTATTAATAGCAAGAGCTAGAATTACACGGTGGAAATCTCACGTACTGCAAGCTGCCCACTCCTGCCATGGACCGACAATACAGATTTGGCATGCATGCCCCTTGTTTTCCAATTCTGGCCTCGCATTCTACAAATATCCAACTCCTTCCTTCTTGTGACTTGACCACATCCACTTCCTCTATGTGGTTATTCAGCGTGAAAGCTGAAATAGCCCAGGCAGAAAAATGAACCCCCAAGAGAATAACCTAACCTTGACTTTCCATATGACACATTTCACTAGTTTTGTTTAAAATACCAAAAGTGACAGCTGAATTTAAAAATAACTCTGTACGTTGTATCTATCCATGTACACTTACCTATGCCTTACAAGCACTATAAGGTCCTGCGAAGGTGGCTAACTGTATCTCTCACATGACTTACATCATGCCGTCTGTGCCAGAGACTCTATTTATGGAATTAAGCAACCCAACTGAAAATGTTTTAGGATTTCTACTATCATTAGGTACTGTTCAGTGACTATGCATCCATTCTCCCCATTAAGATTACCGGTTCAGCAGAGCTGTTTCTTGAAGTATGGCCCATTTCAAAGCCAAATATGTTTTTCTGAGGGTTGGCTGAGGATTCAAGCAGGGGTGTTCAACTATGCCAGCCACCCCTGCTTGGATTGCTGTAAGCTGAACCGAGGCAGGGACAACCCAGCCTCCCCCAATCTTGTCCCTTGCGTCTCTCTGCACCTTTAGCTGACCACTGAATGCTACTCCTCTCTCAAGGCAAAATCCAAACCTCACTTTGGGTTAGGAGGGCAGTTTCAGCCCATGCATGGCTTCCAATGAAGACTCCCGCAGGCTGGCTGCCCAGTGGAAAGTGATGCACAGAGCATCTTCTATTGCGCAATTTCTGGATTACAAACTCCAAAGACCTGGCAGTAAATGATGCTCTGTGCATCATTTGCTCTTACCTGGGCAGGACCCTCCAGTCTTCCCTGGCTATCTATGCAAGCTACTAACATATCCTCCTTCCCCAAGGTGGGACTTCTTTGCCTTGGAAGAATTGGATGAAGTAGCAGGCAGACGATGGCTTGAAGCTGCGTCCCTTGAGCATAAAGTCAAAGTCCCTTTTTGACTGGACCTTTAAGGGATGGAAGCATGTTTGGATGAACACAAGGCTGCCCATCCATCTCTTTTCTGTCTTCTGTAGTACCGGTGCTGTATCCACCTTATTTATAACAGGCCGTCTCTCTATTATATTTAGTAGACTTAAGCATTCTGTTTCAGCAGAACCTCCAAGGTTCCAAATGAAGGAATAAAAACCAATGCACTGTTTATACACTTACGTTTGACCCAGTGAAAAATGGAAAACAAGATACTATGTGTTAAATAAGGTAAGCTATTGACAAGGACAGACTCACCTGATATGTAAACTGCACTTCGTTTGTTGATCTGCCTTGTTGTCCATTTACATCAACTTCAATTTCACCTTCTTTTGCTTCTGGCACGCTTCCAACCTCACATACAATCCTAGTTGGAAACAAGGTAAGCTTGTACATAAAAGAACTAAATTGATATATATTCCCTGCAGTCCATTCTTAAATAAAATAAAATCTAACAATTAAATAAGACACCATTACAGAAGCCTCAAAAGTAATACAAGGCGGAATAAACTAGAATCGGTCACGCAAATGATTTTAAATCTCCGGGAGAAGATCACACTCAAGCCTTTATTATGTAGAAACCATTAAAAAATGGCACGCCATTCCTTTTCACAAGATGAATTTACAGGTTTATTTCTCAAAGAAATAGAAAAACCCAGACTCACACCCTGATTTCCCTATCGGAGGTGCATTCCCACCCCCACCGGATGGGTTTGGGGGGGGGCAGATGTATTCTGTAACATGTCACTGATGCATCAGTGATGGATTTATATGGAACCGTTCGCACATCTTTTTACTTTACTAGTTCTGCAATACTTTCTCAATACTACTGCATTATTGCCATCTGGGGGACACTCATATGCTACAGCGCAACAATAGCAGGATAGAACACCCCACCCCCTGAATGTTTGCATTGTGTTACAGGGTTTTAGTAGGAAGCTATGGGACAAGCACTGATGGGAAACAAAGACAGTCTCACCAACACAAAACGTTTTGCAGGTGCAAACAGTATTGAAAGCATATAACCGCTCCAATACCATCATGAGCACAAATCACCATAAATACACAATAACAGGATACCTGGATGCCTAACATTTGCCAAACTGAATTAAAACATTTCCAATGTTCATTTTAGAGATGTGTTTTAAAAATGAACGTAACAAAACTACCTGTTCATAATATTTATGTACAGGATTACAAAAGGGGTGGGTGGGTTTGGTTTTTTAAAAAAAATGTATGCAAGGTTGTAAATGTTTAATATATGAGAGTTTCCTGCAGTGACACCATTGGAAATGTAAGCTGCATGAGATAACTTACAAATGCCTCCAGTTCAAATAAATTAGTACATAATTGAGTCTGGATAAGCAACAAACGAGTTAGAGCTGTTAGATCATAAATATAAAGGTGGCTATTATTACAAGTCTCTTACATAATTACATGTATAAAGTACAACAGAATAAGCATAAACATTGCAGTTGTCTCTAGAATTACAGCTAAACACATTAAATAGTTGCAACTCATTACCATACAGAAATGCTCAAGAAGTTATATATTTAAAGCAAACAACTGCCATTTTTGTCAGGGCAGTTGTTTTATTTCACATTTCTATGAACCTGCAGCAAATAGATAAAAAACAAACAAACTGGCATTCAAGACATCAGACAATTACTTACTTGGTAGAAACAGAGTAGAATTGTTCTCTAAATATACATTCAGTGCCTGCCACTGTTATACTTTTGACATCTTCAGCATTTATGCCCAAATTAGATCCCATTATGGTCAACAAAATTCCACCGCTCAGCGGTCCATTACGTGGTTCAATCTGAGCATAAAGAAAACATACTTAAAAAGTCACAACATCATTTTAATAACCGACCAGCAGCTTAAAAAGTAAGTTCACAGACTTGAAGGATGAATAAAAATGTTTGGGGTTTAAATTTGAGTTTTGGCCAGAAATCCGGAAAATTTCAATTTTTATTCTGGTTGTAGTGGATGGGCATGCAAACTCTGAGCTCATATATCAGTTGAACCCTACCCCAAGTGGCAAGGGTGGTTAGGAAATCTTGACATTTTAACCCTATTTGTGCAGTTTTTGGAATAAGGAGTTCTTGCCCTTTGTCACCTAACAAAACCTGACTAGCCTTAGAAGTCATTCAAGTTTAGTCTGCCACTGTATAATAGCTATAGTTCAATGATTTTTTAGAACACTTTTGTTGCTCTAACACCCTCCCAAGACCCACAGGCATATATCCATGCACAAATGGTTTATCTTTGTTCTCCACATAACTTTATATCTCCTGTGTTAAAAGCGTACAGTGAGAGCTCAACACATTCCTCTGCACCAAAAGGGGCATTTTTCACCCTGTCAAGTTTTCAGAACCACCTCTTTTGACTCTAGAACAAAAGTTTTTGTTCTGTTGTCAATGTGGACACCTTGGAGCATTTAGGTACTTCCTGAGAGCAATGATATTTTATATCCTACGAAGCACCACAAAGTACTCAACTGAAATATCAAATTGGTCTTTCTAAGAATTGAAAGATAGGGCGCTGCAAGTCTTTGTGTTTAGGCAGGGGGGAAAACATCTGCTCTACAAGAGTTTCATGTCCTAGGGGAATATTGAAGACTCCTGTTGATATTTATTTTTCCCCTTTCAGGAGAATGATGCATGGTTTTTTTAAATGTAACATTTTACTATAAGGATGTACTGCAACAGAATTATACCTGTTAAGGGACTGTGGTAAAAGGAGGGCAGTGCAGAGTGCCTAGGGATGTAGATCAGGAATGGCCAACTGTGATAAAGAAATACCGTATTTTTCGCCCTATAGGACGCACTTTTTCCTCACCAAAAATGAAGGGGAAATGTGTGTGCGTCCTATGGGGCGAATGCAGGCTTCAGGAAGCTATCCACAAGCCTTGGGAGCCCGCGGGAGTTCCTGCTGGGCTCCCAAGGCTTGCGGACAGCAGCCTGCAGCCCGAAACCTGGGGAGCGCAGAGGAGTGCACCCTGGGCTTCGGGCAGCTCTCCGCAACCCTTGGGAGCCCGGTGCGACTTCCCGCCGGGCTCCCTAGGCTTGCGGATAGCAGCCTGTTCTGGGGGCTGGGGTTGGAGGAAGCTCAGGCTTCCCCCGCCCCAGCTCCGCGCCTGGGGGGAAATGATTTTTTTTCTTTATCCCCCCCCCCCCCAACTAGGTGCGCCCTATGGGCTGGTGCGCCCTATGGGGCGAAAAATACGGTAGTGGCAATCCCCAGGCCAAAGATAGGCCAAACAGATTTGCCCAGAGCTTCTGATCTCCCTTTTCTAACTGGCATCCCTCCCTGCACTGAGGATGAACTTCAGAGGACTCTGAGGCCTGCCTTACTGCCTCTGTCCCCGAGAACCTGAATTTTCCAACCTATTGGGCTCCAGGTGCAAAAAGTCTGTGAAAGAAGGAAGGAAATGATAAAAATTCTGGCAGTCTGAGATCCAGCAACACTGGTAGAGCTTTCTGTGGACTTTCTGTGGCCTCTTCTGTTATGCGGCTGCCTACTCCTAAAAAATCCTAATTGCCTTTTTGGGGGAAAAACCCCTCGAGAGCCAACTATTTTTTACTGTAAAATGTCAAGTCTAATGCTCTTCCCAATATTATAAAATCAATAACAAGCTGCATCATTTCAAATACCTGACGGAAAATGGAATTCTACTATACTTTATTACAACACTGGGTTATAACTATTATATATAGCATTCCTGCCTAGAGTAACACCTAGCATTTCATCCAGTTTATAACTGTGTTGTGGTTGCCTAAAGAACCCGATGGTGTCTCCTTTTAATAGAAAAAAATACTGAAACATTTATTTAGTTGAGTGAACTACCTCTGACACAGGTTCCTAACAGGCAGAGATACCTTTTGAGGTACCACTCTGCTTACAAATGCTCTTTTTAATGTTCTGCTACAAATCTAGAACTGTGAAACTAGTTGGATAAGCTGAAGGCCGCAGGATTGCCACATGTCCTCTATTCCCAGGATACGTCCTCTTTCGTATGATGAGAGAGTTGTCCTAGAGATCCATAGTTAAAAGCAGATGTTGGCAAATGTGTCCCCTTTTTTCTCTTCAAAAAAATGGCAACCCTAAGGGGGACCAGACTTGTTGAACTAAAGCGCTTTGGAAAGCCAGAAAATGTAAAAAGCAATCTGGGCAGAACAAGGTATGTAAGGGGTGAATCTGCAGACTCTCCTGTCTAACCGTAACTGTTTTAACACAATGCCTGAATAATGTAATTGTATTAGCCTGGCTTTCTACGTTATCGTCACTAGCTGCTAGCAATGTACAGTGATGATTATATCATCTCCCACACTGGGCTGCTCAGATGCAACATTCTTGGCTTTGTTAAATGGAGATTGTTATGTCTGAACCAGCTTATTGGGTTAAATCAGATGCTATGAGGAAGTACAGAGAGCAAATACGGACCAGCAGTATGTCCACACATCTCGTAAAGTTCTGCCCCTTATTGGTACAGGAAATATAATGGCATGCCTCCTTCCTTAGCTCCTCTGGTGACACAGAGACTCTCTCGTGCCAATAATACCCCTTCCTGGGATCTGAGACAATACAGGCAAGGCAAGAAACCATGCTATGAACTCTTCCCATGTAACCTAGGAGCAGCCTGCCATTACAGCACTACTGGAAGACATTCCTAGGATATAGTTATGTAGCCTTTTCCTTTTGGTTTGTTTAGTCAAAAAGCCAGCTCTAATGCCCTGCGAGCACAGTGATTATTCACCATCTGGATCTTAAAGAAACAGACATGAGTCTCTTTACTATGGGACTTCACAAGTTTGCAACAGCTCCTCAGAATTCCATAAATGCTTTGCAAGCTGACTTGAGTGGACTTCATGCTATGTTATGAATGATGCAGAAATTACCATAGTAATGACTGGAGGAGGGCAGGTGGTAGTGGGAGCAGCACACCGGCCAGTGTAAACACAGCTGTCGTCACACCAGACACACCGATACGCAGGATTAGCTGCGAGACACAAGCTGCAGTCATTCCGACCATAGGAACAGCTGTATAGAGTCACTGTGAAAATGGAAAACAAATCATATGCATGTTTCTATCATTTGTCAGTTACTATTACACCACTCAGAGAAATTCAAAACCACATAAATCTTGAGGTGCACCCAACAGGGCAGCATCATTAAGGTACAATCATGGAGCTCACAAATACCACAATCTGTGATTAACCACCAATTCAGCTGCTTGGGGAAATAACTGTGGCAGGAGCACTGGCGGAAGAACGGGAGTGCGGAGGGAGCGGACCGCCCATGGCACCACTATTCCGGTAGGGTGCCATCGTGGCACCCCCCCATGCAGCACGCCCCCACAGGCAGCGTGTCACACCCCCAGAACGCGTGCCACGCCGCCGCCTGCTCTCCACCCCCGGTAGCGGAGCATGCAGCTTCGCCACTAGGCAGGAGCAGTCCTGTTCTCCCAGCCTGGACATTGTCATTAGCTCTTGAATCTGATCCTGGGCGCAGGAGGAAGGTGAGTGTTGCTTTTTGCAAAAATGTGAGAACTGCCATGGACGGAGGAACGCAGCTCAACAAGCCTCCTCCTGAGAGTATTCCAGCTGCCACCAGATCAGCTCTCCAAGGAAAGAACTGTGCAGAAGCCATTTTCCCCTCTTCCTTCCTGCCTACCCTGTCCACCCCTCCCCCAGTGTGCTATGCATTTTAGAATGTAGACTTGAGGGCATGGGACTCCCTCTCTATTGCTTTCTGTAAGCTGCTCTGGGAGCCACCACCTTTTTTTGTGCAAAAGGCATAGAAAGGAGCATAAATGCTGCAAATAAATAACGAATGAGCAACTCAATCAATCTTCGCATCTTATCACCTTTCTGACTTTCAGTAATGTAGTTAAGTGTCCTAGCCACACAGCTTCATCAAATTATTGATACATTAATGCATTCTTAATGATTACTGTAACTTGCAAAGGAAAGTAAGATAATGGGGGGGAGGGTGGAAAGCAAAATAATCGGGCCCTTCAGTTTTGGTTTTATTGCATTCAGCGGCCTGACCAGGCTCATGTACAGACAGACCACTAGATCTGGGGTTGGAAAGAAATTTTGTGTAGATCGAAGTGGGAGGAGACCATGGAAGGTTTGTTGTTGTGTTGCCTTCCTGTGCAGCGCAAGTATGGGCTCCTATGCTTCAGCCATCTAAGTGATACAGTGGTACCTCGGGTTACATTTGCTTCAGGTTACAGACTCCGCTAACCCAGAAATAGTACCTCGGGTTAAGAACTTTGCTTCAGGATGATAACAGAAATTGCACGCTGGCGGTGTGGCAGCAGCAGGAGGCCCCATTAGCTAAAGTGTTGCTTCAGGTTAAGAACAGTTTCAGGTTAAGAACAGACCTCCAGAATGAATTAAGTTCTTAACCCGAGGTACCACTGTACTTGCTTAGCAGATTAGCCTTTCCGCAGATTAGCACATTTTTTTCCTGAACTGTCAGGACGGCAAATAGTCGGACAGTTCTACCTTAGGGCAGGGGAACTGAAAAATAAGTGACTAGAAGAAGTTCCTTTGTTAACAGTAGATTTAGATCTAGCTGAGATGTTATTTCAAATGAAATGCACATGGGTTGACGGGCAATGAGAGTTGTAGGGGTGCTGTGTTTAGAGATTTTTCAATATGCAAGTTCATTCTTGTCTGGAGAGCTTTCTAATCAATCTCAGATGTCTGGAGCAAAAACAGATAGCTATTCATAGTTAAGATAAACAGAACACACTAAAGCTTCCAAAAATTCAGCAACTTATTGTTGTGCCGTGAAAAGCAGAATTCAGACAGCGTAGTGCAATAATATATATTCATATACACGCCATGATGGTTCAACTTATGCTTCGACCCAAGGAGTCCTGCAGCAAGGACCAAAGGTTGATGGATGGGGTCAGAGACCAGGATTGGTAGTGCACTAGGGAGCAGTGGAACCATGATAAAGGATGCCCTGCCACTTCTGGTTATCATGGCCATGAATCACAGAGGAAAACAGAGCGCCTCTTAAGCCTGTAACAGCTTTGTGTTCACTGAGGGGTAAAGTTAAGAACGGAATTTGTAATATCTGGAGTCCTTCTGAGATCCAAGTCATACTCCACACATGACTGAAGAGCATCATGGCCTAATTCCAGAACACACAGAGTAAATCCAGGGTGCTGTATAATTAGGACTATGAACCAAGTTGGAAGCAACAACTCACAAGCCTTTGTGTTTGAGCATGTTTTTGATGGGCAGTCAGATCACCAACTTAACTGGAAATAATTAGTGCTCAAGTTTACTAACTATAACATTTTAGTTCTAACTAGTGGGTGGTCCTGTGCGTTAAGTCACAGAACCTAGGACTTGCCGATCAGAAGGTCGGCAGTTTGAATCCCCGCAACGGGGTGAGCTCCCGTTGCTCGGTCCCTGCTCCTGCCCACCTAGCAGTTCGAAAGCACATCAAAGTGCAAGTAGATAAATAGGTACCGCTCTGGCGGGAAGGTAAACAGTGTTTCCGTGTGCTGTTCTGGTTCACCAGAAGATGCTTTGTCATGCTGGCCACATGACCTGGAAGCTGTACACCATCTCCCTCGACCAATAAAGCGAGATGAGCACTGCAACCCCAGAGTTGGCCATGACTGGACCTAATGGTCAGGGGTCATGTGGCCAGCATGACTAAGCTGCTTCTGGCGAACCAGAGCAGCACACGGAAACGCCATTTACCTTCCCGCCGGAGCGGTACCTATTTATCTACTTGCACTTTGACGTGCTTTCGAATTGCTAGGTTTCTGCCTTTCTTAGCCTTACACTAATAAGATTATTAACTGAATTCTTGAAATTAAGATTCTATAACATTTAAAGAGGCTCTTTATTTAAATGCATGTTAGAATGTTTCCACCCCAAGTGGTATACCACTCTATATGTGTGTGTGTGTGTGTGTGTGTGTGTGTGTGTGTGTGAGAGAGAGAGAGAGAGAGAGAGAGAGAGAGAGATTTTTCAAATACATCTATGGGCCAGTGCCCCAAATCATTTAAGTGCCTAGGAATATGGGGTTAGCCTGGATTCCAGAACAGTGAATCTGTCAATCCATAACCCCTCAAGCCATCGTCATGCCCTGCCATGATCTCTTTTTATAGATGGTGTTAGGGCTGCCATATTTCAAAAAGTGAAACTCCAGACACAAAAGTTGAAGTTTTTTTAGTCCGTCCCCCCAAAAAAGAGTTTTTGAACTATTTTTAATGAAATTCGCCAATATCTACACTTCTAACATGGGCTCCCATACGTCTGGATTTTCCCTGACATTTCACCGATTTCCACCCAGACACTGTTTATGAGGGACAAATACCATGTAAGTCCGGAAAATTAAAGACATATGGCAACCCTAGATGGTGTGAATATGTATAAGTCAAAGACCGATGGTGGATACATGCTTTTGAGGGAAGTTATTTGTTGTATTTTGATTCTGGCTAAAGAATGTGCATTCACACATTCCACATCTGAAGCGAGCAGTGAGGTACTATTGGTTTGACTCAGAAAACAGACTGATGGAATTCAATTTCAGAATTCTGGATTTTTAAAAGTATACCAGCAGCTAACCAGAGAGACTGCTGTGTCTGACTAACTGATTCAATTTATATTTTTCATCTATATGTGGAGAACTGAAAACAACGTCTGCGTCTGCAAAAACCAGCACTCAAACTGCCTCTAAATTAGATTTGTAATGTATTGAAAGGCAAGCTCTCCAAGTCACACACAATACAGTGGTGGAGCTCAAAGTGTTAATCAGTTTCGTTACTGATCAGGTTGTTAAATGTACCAGCAGCAAACCAGCCATTAGATTCCAACCCTTATCCATCATCTTTAGGTACTAGCTGTGAAACCATTGATAGAACAGGACAAAGGATAAAAGGGATATATTGGATTTCATACTGCTCTAAGTCTCCAGTGGCTATAAAAATACATTAAATGCCAATGCTACTTGGTATTCTCTAAATGTGTTACAGAAAGAAAGGATTCATTTATATTTGGAAATTCAATAATTGCTCACCTTCTCTGTAGTAGCGACCAGAACGACCAAAGTAACTATCTTTCAAAGTGTGGTGCACTTAAATTCAGCTCTATTAAGGGCTCGCAAACGGCAAGAAAGCGAGAAGGGGAATTGGGACACCACTAGTACAAAAAGGTTCTTCTTCCCCAGTTCCTTTCTGCTTCTGCTTTTCATAGTAAACCACAGAGATGAACGTGGGCAGAATGGACATAAAATTAAGCTGCGCCCTGCTGATACCAACCAGACTATGAACATTAATCAATTAAAGAGAGGGAGAGGGAGAGGGAGAGGGAGAGGGAGAGGGAGAGGGAGAGGGAAAGTGTATATATAACATATGGATGGATGACTTTGGGAATATAACAGAGCATCACTCATTTGTTAAGATGAGAAGTGTTTTAAATGAAAATATCGTCTAGTCTAGACTAGGGTGGGATGACAGTCAATTTCTGGTCCATGCCAATTTTGTATGTGCTCATTCATAACTTTGTTCCATCTCATTTCTGCAATCTTTTTTTTTTAAAGTTACACTAAAAACTGCAATATTTCTCTTGTACTTTTCCCATATAGTATTCATTTGAGTAAACCACCCTAAAACACACATTATGTTACACTTTTTGAACTATGTCACAAAATTTGGAGAGATGCAAAAACTCAAGGATAATGGCAATCCAATCCAATCCACATATTAGTTCGGGAACTGCAAATCAGGTTGGTTCGCTTAAAACGAAAGACTGGACAAAATTCTAAAGCATCCCTAGTCTTGACCTATAAAGTTTAGAACCCGTTCTGTAATTCTTTCCATTTCTTCCAGGTTACTCCTGCTTGAATATGGCTGACCAAAAATGGATGAAGGGTAAGGTTGCCAGTGTGCTATTCAAATGTAGAAACACTCTGCAGTCCTTACTGGAAATGCCATATCAAATGCATTCTAGAATATCATTTGTCTTTTATGTGGCCACAATACATTAGAGGTTTGCAGTAATTCTATACGGGAAGATGATGTATATTGTTTGGGTGGGAGATATTAGCATTATAGGAAAAGAGGAGAGGTCTTGAACAATGATTTTCATTTGCAACATCCATTAAAAAGTAAATCTATTAAATACAATACCTAAAGATTGATTTGTAGCTGTGCAAGATTGATCAGCACAGCCAACATTAGTTATAAGTGTCAATGAGTCACAGTAATAAGCAAAAGGATTACTAAAAAGCATTTGGAAAGTCATGCCTGGTTTCTTTCTAGCATAATTAGTCATTGTGTATGGACTTCTCTGCCTGCCAGGAAACACATTGGTCGCACTGGGCCTCTGCCTGGACAAAAATAGTTGCAACATTGGGACTGTAATCAGAAAAAAGCCCAAAGCTAACTACAGTGGTACCTCGGTTTAAGAACAGCCCAGTTTACGAACGATTCAATTTACGAACTCCGCAAAACCAGAAGTAGTGTCCCAGTTTGCAAACTTTACCTTGGTCTAAGAACGGAATCTGAACGGTGGAAGGGCACTGGCGGTGGGAGACCTCATTAGGGAAAGCACGCCTTGGTTTAAGAATGGTTTCGGTTTAAGAATGGACTTCCGGAATGGATTAAGTAACTGATAACTGTAACTGATCTAAAGCAGCGAAGGGGCAGAAGCAATAGCAGCAGCACAGAAGAGCAAGTCTTGGCTGACTCTAAATGGAGTGACAGCATTTGACTCTAGAGAAAAAAATGTGGCCATTTATTGACATGCTTGATGCAAAGCTTTTGATTAAAACTACACTGTGGTCTTGAGATCTGGCCACTTCTGCAGAGATACAGCAGTGTTGCAGAGATGCTTCATAACTTGGGAGAAATTATCAGAAAACTTGAAGGATGGATTATTGGGTGGGTGGGGGAAAGCTTTTTCATACCCAGCAAGCAAGCCAAGACAATACATATTTAAGTTCACAACAGTAATATTCATTGCCTATTCAAGGCAACATTATTTAGATATTTTTTAAGCTGATGGATTGCTAATTACAGTCAAACCTTGGTTCCTGAATGGCTTAGTTGCTGAACAAATCGGCCCCCGAATGCCGCAAATCTGGAAGTAAGTGTTCTGGTTTGTGAACAGTTTTCAGAAGCCAAATGTCTGATGAGGCTTGAGTGCAGCCTATAGGAAGCTGCGCCTTGGTTTTCAAATGGTTTCAGGAGTCGAACGGACTTCCGGAACAGATTAAGTTTGAGAACCAAGGTACCACTGTATGCAATCATTAGAGCAGTGAAATGCTTTAAAAGGTGCATATAAAAGATTTTGGTACTTTTAATTTCCCTTTCCTGTGCTATGTACTTACCAATCAGTTTGCTATCAATCTTGCCTTGATCCGTCTTAATGAATAAGCTAAGTGGTAGTGTTTCGTTTTCAACATGACTCTGAAGGGAGGAGAAAAGACAATGGTTATCTCCGTTAGAAATCATCTTATATCTTAATTCACTCATCCCAAATCAAGTAGCTACCAACTACCAAGGTCATATTGTGATAGCTGTATCTTCAAAATGATGGCACAAATAACAACAACCACATACTTCTACTAGGAGATGCATCCATACGATTATAACACTTGTCAGAACAACGATAGTTGTAACCTTTCCAAAAGAATGGGAAACAGATGAATGTAACAGAAAATGATTATATATGTGTGTGTATATAATAATATCTCATTTTCAAAAGGCACATAAAGGGGAAGTGCAATGTTTAGTCATGTTTGCAGTGGGTGTTAAACAAATGTATCTTTCAAAGAACTGTGAAAAATGTGAACACAAACACATATAAATGGCTTTCATTCTAAAAGTACAGAATGCATTAGTGGCAACCACAGCAAATCGCCCTCTCCCCGTGAGCAAATTTTAACAATCTTGTTGTGTCACTTATGCGTTTGTTCAAAGTATAGATATATTTTTGAATGCCTCAATAAAAGTGAATGGCAAAAATCGGAAAATCTCATCAACATTCACCAGCCAAGGCGAACAATCTCAAGAACAGCACAGATCTTATCATTTCTTTATCTTAGGTCTATCATCAACATCAAGTCATAGCCAGCTTGTTTCATCTCCATCCTCATAGTATATTGGCCAGCCCAACAAAATGGCTTATGTGCCTGATAATCAACATTAAGCCAGTACTCCAGAGTTTAGATGTAATGGGAAACTTTGGCTTAATGAAGCCAATATCTCTGTGTCAAAGCTGGCAGTGGAGGGAAGGAGAGAAGTCTGAACACAACCAACATGTTGACTGTAGGAGGTGGAAAGGTGAGCTCATTGCTGAATGTTGCTCAGCCTTGAAGAAAGCAAGAGAGAAAGTGATCTGTAAGCACCCCACCCCACAATTTCTGATATTTACCGGTTGGATTTGAAAAAAGAAAGTTCCATCGGATGCCTTTTCCACTTTGGTCTCAAACTGAATGTGGTCATTTCCAATTCTGAAATCGCTACCCTGTAAGAGAAAGATATTGGACTTAGAATACCAGCACTAGGCAAACAGTAGTTTCACTGAGCAGCTCTGGAAACAACTAGATCAAATCAAGAGCCTTAATCATTAAACTGTGGCAATCACAACTATAACACAGATCATGTAGGCACTTTAGGCAGCACTTTACAACATTTTCTGATGCTCCAAATAGATTACTCCAAACAATTTTTAATCAAAAAGAGATGGAAAGCATGCAAAACATTTCCTCTAAGTGCTTTTCCAAAGGCAGGGGAAGGCAATATTAAGGCCCCAAATCTCATCCTTCTCAGAAAAATCACTCCACAATGAGCTCACAACTTTGGGGAACAGCCTTGGTGGACTGTGGCTTGATCTCGCCAACCCATCTTAAGGGCCTCTCTGTACCCACGTCCTGAAGATATTTTTTTCTCCTACACTTTTCATCACAGGAGGAGTCTAAGCCCAACCCAGTGACTCCACAATGCCAGAAGGAAATCACTGTGAGAAGGCACAAACAAACTTTGTGACTGATGGGACTCGGTCTGTGTGCAAAGTATTAAAATTACTACCACAGGAGCAGTACTTAAAGAAGGAAGAATTTTGCTTGGTGCATTTTTAATCCCACCTTTCTATTTATCTTCACAGCCCGGTGAGGTGGGTTAGACTGAGAGACAGTGACTGGCTCAGTGAGCTTCATGGCTAGGCAAGGATTTGAACCCAGGTTTCCCTAGTCTAAGGCCTATGCACTAGCCATTACCCCACACCCAGGAAGTGCAATATAAGCAAAGGGAACTCAGATGCATCATAGTGCAGGTCTAGGGTTCCAGACTCCAATCCCATCGCTATTTCGTTTGGATCTGAAGCTGAGTGAAGTTCTCTCTCTCTCAACCTTAGCTAACAGGAGAGCTCTCAGGAAAATCAGAAACAATACGATAGCTACAAAAACAAATGATTTTAAAATATTTTGTGGTAAACTGATTTTAATGTTGTCTTTTTAAAATGGCTATAACCCATGCTGGGACCTTATGGTGAAGCACAGGTAAGAAATCGAAATCATCATCATCATCACCGCCACAACCAACTCTGTACTACCGGTTTGTCCAAAATGATAATTTCAGCTCTTACCAAGATCTAAAAATCAATCAGTCAAGCTTCTATAGATTTACAAACACAATCTGGAAATTAGAAAGAGCTGACAGTGACTTTTGTAAATACAGCAGGAATTCTCTCCTTTCCAAGAAAGTGGCAGAACTCCCAAACAATAGCCAAGTATGAAGCAAGAATGAACTAAGATGAAGATGGTGGAGAAAGTGAAAGTGTAGTCACAAAATCTGCATTGCATGTGCTCTTAATGCTATTTCCCCAGCCAAAATAACCAACTTAGGAACTGCCAAATGAGGAATTCCTACATTTCAGCCATGTCACAATGCTGAAAGGGGTGCTCTTGAACACACAGCAGAAAGAATTTGAGAAAGTCATTAAAAAGGCAGCTTGCTGAGAGGTTGCCGCAGAAAGACCTGAGGTGTCCCAACCCAAGAATAATTTTTTTGAGGGAAGAGTTGATTCTCTGCCTTTTCTTCCTCTCCTTGCCTTACTCATTAGTGTGGGAAACAGGGAAGGCAGACTACAGAGAGGGGTGGCAAGAAATGTCCCAGCACTCTTTCACTTTCATTCCCTTGCTTTTCATATTGCCCTTCTCAGGGGCGAGATACTTCTCCACAATACGGCTAGGATGTATTTGGAAAGGAACTCAAAGGGTAAGTTGGGTTACTGAAGAGAAAAAATATTTTAATTAAAGAAATTTTGAGCAGGTAGCAGATTCAGGAAGCAAGGAGGTACGAAGGCTCTGGCAGGCTCTCAGGCAAGACAAATGTTGATGTAATCCAAAATCTAAAGTTCAAGAGAAACTTTACAGCCCCAAACAGGAATGTTGCAGTGATTTTAAAGGGGTGGTCCTGGAGCCATGATGGTGCCACTGAATAGTTTTGACCGGGAGATTAAATTGTAAAGTATAAAGGTGTCTAGGTTAGGTAGCATGCTAAATTGTTTGGCAAGAGGGAACATCCCTCTCTATGTTCTATTAATGCAGAAAGGTTTCTTCCATTAGCAGATCCTGTTAGATCGAAAGGATGTACAGTGGTACCTCGAGTTACATACGCTTCAGGTTACAGACTCCACTAACCCAGAAATAGTACCTCGGGTTAAGAACTTTGCTTCAGGATGAGAACAGAAATTGTGCTCCGGTGGCACAGCAGCAGCAGGAAACCCCATTAGCTAAAGTGGTGCTTCAGGTTAAGAACAGTTTCAGGTTAAGAACAGACCTCCGGAATGAATTAAGTACTTAACCCGAGGTGCCACTGTAGGAGACGACCTGAAAGCACGCAAATTAACATTCCCAAAGCAAAGGCTACCATCATAGAGATGGTAGTACACAGGAAATACTGGTAAGCCGTTGTAAAAGTGTGGGTACCTGAGCAATTGATGCTTTAATAGTGAGGGGAATACTGCAAGTCACCCACAAAATAATAACTCCTCCTTCAAGTAGTTACTTGTGAATTGGGACTCCCATGTCCAATTTGTAGTCAGGGTTTCTGTCTGCTAAATCTTAAGGGACATTTATGGCCAAAATTTCAGTACAGGTATGGACTGAAACATATTTTTTGTTGATCTGATCTTCCTGCAACAATTGCCATTTTTGCCACCCATCTAGGACATTGAAATTTGAGGGGGTGGGACTCAGCAGATAAAATTCCTGATGCCCAATAGAAAATTTGGTTACCATAAAACTGGTACTGTACTGTAATTGATTCCAGTAGGTAAAATAACATGATACTCATACAATAGAATATCTCCTACTGAGTTTAAAAGTTTTTATAAATTTATTTATTTTTGAAAAAGAGGAATGGGTGCGTGCGATTTGAAGCTGAATGAATCTAGAATTATCTGTCAACTACAAAAGTATCTCTCTCTTTCACACACATCCCCCCTCCAAGCCCAGGAATTAAATATAATTCAGGGATAGCGAGATTGTAAAGATTTCTGCAGTAATCTATGGATGGGAGTGGCTAGTGAAAATTGAAACCTGATTGTTGTAGAATGAACTATGTTCATAATAACATTCGGGGGGGGCAATCTATGGAAGCTGAGGGCTTTAGATTGTGCTTTTTGTCTTCTCCAAAGGAACCCAAGAGAGTAAAAAGCCTCGGGTAGAGCAGACAGGGTCTCCTTGCCAAGAGGTCTAAGTTTCCAGCTATAGGTATTCATGTCTGGTAACCTCCTGAGAGATATCTGACAGTAGTAGTAGACTGGAAACTGCAAACTAAAGCACTAAGGCAGCTCTTGGTTCAAAGTGAACCTTATTGGAGGAACCATGGAGCTGTGTCACAAATACAAAGGACACAATAAATTTATGGTGTGGTGTCAGTCATGAGGATTTACAACAGGTGAATTGTGTCCTTCATTACTCAACATTTTGTAAATGTTTTTCAGAGAGCTTTTGGGACACGAGCTTTACGCACGGCTACCTTTGAAGCTGACTTGGAAACTACAGCTGATGCAGAATGCGGCAGCTAGACTGGTGACTGGGAGCGGCCGCCAGGACCATACAGCACCAGTCCTAAAGGATCTACAATGGCTCCCAGGACATTTCCAAGCACAATTCAAAGTGTTGAAGAAACACCTCCAACTCCATCATCCAGCCCGGACAACCGAGGTCCAGCTCTGAGGGCCTCATTAAAAGACATGAAGCTACAGGGAACCAAGCCAAGGGCCTTCTTCGTAGTGGCACCCACCCTGTGGAATGCCCTCCCATCAGATGTCAAACAGATGAACAACTATTTGATTTTTAGAAGACATTGGAAAGCAGCCCAGTTTAGTGATGTTTTTAATGGTAGATGTTTTACTGTGTTTTTAATATTTTGTTGGAAGCTGCCCAGAGTGGCTGGGGCAACCCAGTCAGATGGACAGCATATAACACGCACCCCCAACCTGCGGCCCTCCAGATGTTTTGGCCTACAACTCCCATGATCCCTAGCTAACAGGACCAGTGGTCAGGGATGATGGGAATTGTAGTCCAAAACATCTGGAGGGCCGAAGGTTGAGGATGCCTGGCATATAACAACTACTACTGGCGCTGCTACTATGTTGCTTTCTAAAACATGGAGGCCACAGTGGAATGGATGACTGTAGTTGTTCCATGCTGCTGCTACATGTACTTCTTCTGGCGCTACAGACAAACCACCATCAGAAGAGGACACACTAAGGAAAAACAAATCTTTCACAGAGCATCCCTGCACATCACTTCAAGGGTATGTGTGGGCACAGAGGGAACAGGATTACATATGTATTCCTGTTTATAGCTCAACACAGCTGCACTGCACCCACACCTAACCTTTTTTTATTTTTTCCTACTGCAGCCATATCCATATCCTGTAATTAAAACCGCACAAATATTGATTGCTACATCCAAGATGAGGCATAGGAAGCCCCAAACTACATTTAGAGCAGCTGTCCATTAAATGCGAAACACTAACCTCTCAAGGGCCTTTACGACAGAGACCGTTGGGGAATGAGCAAAGCCTCTCTTAATGGACTATTTCATAATAATCTGCATTTCACATAAAAGTATCACGCTGTCCCTAGGCTATAAACATAGACCAACAAAGCTCCAGGAACTGTTACGTTTAAGACGCAACTTCTCAGATACGGCTCTTCTGATACAGCCATTGAGGTACAAAGCCAAAGAAGGTGTGGTGGAATTTTCTAGAAGGAATGGAGATGGCTGAAGGAGGAACAAGATGAAGAAAGAGCAGAAGGGGCAGACTTGGTTGCCTTTCTGTACATCTGGGAACACCCTCTCATTATTGTTCATAACTGCAGACTATCCTATACCCTTTTAAAATGTGGTTCTTTTCTGGGGGAGTATTATTGGGTTGTTGTTTTTATTCTGATTATATATGCTGTGATCTTTTCTGTGAACCGCCCTGAGACCTCCGGGTATAGGGCGGTATATGAACTCAATAAATAATAATAATATTGTTTCTCCACACCAGTGAACGGTGGGAGACCCAGTACCCCTTCATCCTGGAGAAAAATGGGGCAGCTATGACAGCGACAGCTAAAGAGCAGTTTAAGAACCACTGATTTAAGAGACACACATATAATTCGCTTACATTACACATGAGAGATGTTTCGCAACACCAAAAACATTTCAGCTTAGCATGGGGAAGGGAGGAAAAGTAAAAACAGTTTTATCATCCCTGACAAATGTCGGGGCGGGGGGATGTTTGGCAACAGAGCGAAGCTATAAAATACGGCAGACACTTCAACAAAAGATATAAACTAGACAAATACGTTTCTCTGCTCATTATAACGTTAAGTCAAATGCAACAAACACGACAAGTAAATCAAAGAACAAAAAGCATACATGTTCTTAATTATTTACCCACATCAACAGTATAATATTGAAGACTATTTTTATATTTGTGAAATATTTATGAAAGCAAGCTTAAAGAAATCATCAGTCATGTCTGCAAGGAATTGTTCAATGTCTATTTAGAACTGTGTAACATTTTTTGCACAAGGAGTTTGTAAACAGCAGACTTCTGAAGAGGACACTGTTCAAGAACTGCTGAGAGGTATATAATATTAAAATATATTCAAGCACTTTGTGAAAATTACCTCATAATAATCCAGATTCTTTCCTTCAAAAGATACTTTTGTTGAGACTTCCATGGGTATTATTTTAGGGTTGGGATCTAGAAAGTGCGGGCATTTTTCCGCCTAGGAGAAAAACACACACATTTTCATATGCAATTAAAACTCGAAATATTATATTGCAAAACATCTGCACCTACTTTGGACAATTGAATTTTTGTTGTTCTGAAGATCTTCATGCTTAGTGACAGATTTGATTAGTTTTTCAAATTAGACATGCTAAAAATGACTGCAGCATATGCTGAACTTTCATTCCCATTCTTGAAATTCCTTTCCAGCCATTTAAGTAAAACAGCAAAATGGACTGAAAAGAAAACATTGAACGGCTTCCCAGTCACTTCACTCCAATATTTATTTCCATTCCCCACCAAGGAGTTAGAAAATCCCCAGAATCCCCTCCCCCCGAGGTTACTTTCAGATTGCTGCTATTCCTTTCCAATTTATTTCTGTGTCGAGGTCCCCAGGGCCACCCCAATAACTCACACATCACACAGAATTTTTTGTTTAAGATTTTTGGCATAATTTTGGCCACAACTTTATTAAAATACAAATTTGTGAGTGGTTGCTTAGGCATTGGTTGCAACTACCTGCCCCCGCCATGGGGGACAGACTGACATTCCGCACGATACGAAAGTCAGAATAGAGGAATACACTTGGGGGTAGCGACGGAGCAGGAAACCTGCCCTCACCCCAAATTCAACCAGGAGCTCATTGCTATGGCCCGAGCCCCCTTGACAGGGTGGACAAGCAATAGTTAGCCCCCAATTCCTTTAACGGAATCCCTTGCAGCAGCAGCATTAGAGGGGCAGGCACTCAACCACTGCCCCTCAACCAACCAAACCATAAACCAATGCCTAACTGCTACCTTACAAGTTGTGATGATTTGCTATGCAGTAAGCAAAAACCAAATGGCCCCAGCCAATCAGCCAGATGGACAAAATTCCTACCGGGCCCCTGCCCCAAGAGCAGACGACCCCATGACAGGCATAGCAAGGTCAAAGCGAACAATCCTAATTCTAGGGAGCGGGGGACGGGCAATCCGATGCACGATTGAAAAGAGGAAGCCTTAGCCTCGTGCAAGGAGTTTTAGCATTTCTGGCTGTCAATCAACAAATGGCAACATTAACTTCTTCCCAACAACAAGGGAAGCGCCCATCGCATCAGTGGCCAACAATCAATTAGCCCACCCCCAACTTTGGAGTGTCCTGGTGGCCCCCACTGCAACACGTGCTCTCCATGAAGGAGAACACACTTTACAAAAACAAAACAAACAAATAAATAAAAATAAAATAGAAACCACCACTTAAATACAGTGGTACCTCTGGTTACGAACATAATTCATTCCTGAGCTCTGTTCTCAACTTGAAACCGTTCTTAACCTGAGGCACGCTTTCACTAATGGGGCCTCCGGCGTGCAATTTCTGCTCGCACCCCAGGGCAATGTTTGCAACCAGGAGCAACTACTTCCGGGTTAGCGGAGCTCGTAACCCGAAGTGTTCGCAAGGAGGACAGTTTATAACCAGAGGTATTGCTGTATTTAAATAAGATCTGTTCATACTACTTTTAAAAGTTTTACCATATTTTGCTGAATCACATCTGTTTCTGAAGAAGAGTCCCCACAGGAGTGGGTTTTCCAGTCCCACTGGCAATTCCATCTACTGCTTGCACAGGAATAACACCTGTATGGATAAGCCAAAAGGTTGAGATTTGTTGTTCCTTTCTTCCCTTTACAAGGCTTCCTTAGAATTTCATTTCATATAGCAATAAATAACTTCCACTTTTTCAGAGAACAAAATTGTATTGTGGATTGTCAGCTGCCACACAAAGAGTCCAAGGATTGTCTCCTGGGTTTCCAGTTGAAACAGAGTCACATGTTTTGCAAGAATGACTTAAAAGTCACAACCACCACAAAGTAAATGGGAAATTCAGAAATCTGAAAGGAGCCATGTCCCTGAGATGGCCATGTCTTTTATTTAATTTATATATTTTCTTTAAGACCCCACTTAACCATTAACATTTCTAATCATGGGAAGTGATATTTAAAGTTGGTCAGCTGTGGTGATACTTTCTCCTCCCATGGTAGACCTGAGAAGCATGGAAAGCTCAAAGGAAGTGGTCTGAAACCAAGATCCAGAAAGCACTCTGGATATTAGAACATATTTATTACTAATACAATCCAGGGACTCATAAGTTTCATTTTTGTGTGAGTGTTCCTTAGTAAGTGAAAAAAAACACCAGTATGTTTGTGCCCCAAAGTGTCAAATTGACAAAACAATGATGGACAGAAGAAAAAAAATATTAGATCAGGCATGTCCAAAAAATATAAATAAATAAATAAATAGATCAGGCATGTCCAACTTCAAGTAGACCGTGATCTACTATCCAGTATCAAAAACTGGCAGCAATCTACCCCAGTCTCCCATCGTCATTCTTCAGTGAGCGTTCCCTTCTCCCACCCCTCCAAAGTCATTAAAATGTATTAAATAAACAAATAAACAAACAAACAAATAAATAAATAAAGGGGTCTTTACTTCACAGATACAGTAGTTATGTTTGGATATCTTCATGGCAGAGCCAAATAGTTACTAGATGGACAATTAACTAAACAAATGAAAAAAGTCAAACGATATTGAGATATTAGGTTTCACAGATCTGAGGAGCCAGTCGGAGCACGCCAAGCTTCTCTCTCTAACTCTTTCCCTTCCAAGTTGCTTGCTTCGTTGTTCCGTGATTCTCCTCCCTGCTTCTCTCTCTCTCTCTCTCTCTCTCTCTCTCTCTCTCTCTCTCTCTCTCTCCCTCCCAGCCCTTTCTCTCTATGAGGAGCCAGTCGAAGCACGCCAGGCTTCTCTCTCTCTCAGCCTACCAAAACCATGGGTAGGCAAACTAAGGCCCAGGGGCTGGATCCAGCCCAATCGCCTTCTAAATCTGGCCTGCGGACGGTCTGGGAATCAGCGTGTTTTTACATGAGTATTTAAAATGCATCTCTGGGTTATTTGTGGGGCCTGCCTAGTGTTTTTACATGAGTAGAATGTGTCCTTTTATTTAAATTGCATCTCTGGGTTATTTGTGGGGCATCGGAATTCGTTCACCCCCCCCCCAATATAGTCCGGCTGCCCACAAAGTCTGAGGGACAGTGGACTGGCCCCCTGCTGAAAAATTTTGCTGACCCCTGACCAAAACCAATCCCGCGATCGATCAACATGTTGGACATGCCTGTCTTAGATATAATATATCATCAAAGATCAAATGCAGTAGAATTAAGACATGGTGAACGAACAACACGGAAAGATGAAATAGGGCAGCATGTTTTTCATAATATGCTTTGTGGAGCCTGATGAAAGGGAAGCAAAAGTACTGTGCAAATAAAATAGGAACACTTCAGTTCACTCAAGAGACTTCACTATTATAATATTTGAATGCACGTTGGGTTTGCTGGATAGGATGGAGAATGAAGTTAGGCAGCTAGATACTTACGGTTCATTTTCAATACGGTTTATAGCTTCTCGACAGTCATAAAAAGGATATGTACCCGATGCAAGAAATATATTATCACCAAAGGTCAGGCGCAGTAGAACCAAGACATAATCTACCAAAAAAAAATATAGAGATTGATTTGCGTGGGGGTGCTTTATAATGAATACTTCTTGGTACAATGTTAATGCCTATCTAATACATTTCTTGAAATTGTGGGGGTTAGTGTGAGAACGTTCTGTTCCCCCTAAATGAAACTGCATTAAATGTCCAGGAACTAAATGGAAGAAAGAAAAAGTAAACCTGATAGAAGTATGATAAAATGTTTAAAAGTCCCCAACTATTAGATCAGGAAAATGCCTATTCGAAAGGGACAACGTATTCTACTACTGAAAAATGCAAGTCAGAAAAACCAAGGAAATTAAGGCACATGAATTCAGAAGATGGTGCTTTTTATTTTATTTATTTTTTTTTACACTGTCAGGGTGTGCAATTTATGAATCACACACTATGAATAAAACAAAAGGAGTTTGGGGTTTCTGAAATAACCAGTATGTGTTCAAAATAATAAGCAAAACTTATCAATTTGGAAAGCTGGTCAACTTCCTCCATATACTTCCTCCATTAATGGGATTCTAATCTGGATTATTGCTGAACTCAGGATCAAGAGCTATATATAAAAATGGGAACTTCCTCAATGAGGCTTCCAGCTATTCCTTTTCCGGAAATCATTAAACCCCTCTGACAAGTTATTTCACAAGCTATTGAGCAATTTCAAACTCAGCTTTCTTCTAACAGCTTTTTGAAAGAGTGGTGACAGCTCAGATTTAAACCCACTTTCTGAAGAATTCTATTGAAAATTCCAGGTTGTTTTTCACTTTATCTCATATACTGGGGTCAGCTGAAAATTGCTGCTGCTGTTGTTGTTTTTTAAGTGCCAGTTAATTCCAAGTATATATGTATGTATTTAAAATGCTATTTACAAGTATTCTTATTTGCATTTGCTACATCTTATCAGGAGAAATGGCTGAGATTTCTTACAGTCCAATGGGAACTACTGCCTCTCACATGCAACAATCTGTAGAAGGTGACATATGGCATAAAGTGTGTGCTTGCTACTATCAATAAAAATTTATGGATTACTAACAAGCACAAAATGTGTATATAAGGCCCCAAATGAAGAAATTTTCACAGTAATTATGTATCATCAACAGAGATTGCCTCTGTTAAGGTTCTCGTCTTTGGAACTTGGGTACATTGTGTGGGCATTTTATGAGGTCGTTTTTCCTTGATCTTGGGAATGTGATGGGGCACACAGCTACCAGGACTAACATGGCAACAACATCAAAATTTCAACACAGTTTTCATTCTTCATTAACCAACAGGGGCTCTCTAGTCAGTGGCGTTGCGTGGGTTGTCAGCACCCGGGGCAAGGCAAGTAATTTGCGCCCCCTAACCTGTGGATTTGCGCCCCCTAACCCGTGGATTTGCCCTAACCCCAGATGTTGCGCCCGGTGCGGCCAGCCCCCCCTGCACCCCCCACGCTACGCCACTGTCTCTAGTGCTTATCAATGTTGAAGGTGAATGCATAGCATGGGGAGGGGGACCAATGGGGCTGTTGCTGCCACCACCCAGCCCTGACAGGAACCAAGAGTTAAAGGGCACCATACTTGCCTTGCCCCGGGCACTGCCAACCCACGCTATGCCACAGCTTGTCCTTCACTCTTTACAGGTTTAGTGCAAGCGGCATTGGGGAAGTGTGGCTATTGCATGTAGCAGCTGCCAGTCTTTCTAATTCAAAAGGATGACTGGTTACACGTCTTGGGCCAATATGAAGAGAAATGGGTTAGGTAGGGAACTGTGATGGGATGTTGAGCTGCTTGTGCGTAAAGTTCCTAGTCCCTCAGTGTTTGGCTAAGTCCACAAACCACTGTCTGTAACGGAGCGCCATAAGCATGGCTCCGTCAGTCGCTGGCAGAATCCGACAGTGGGCGTTTACGGAATTTCTTCCAGCATAACAGCTCCTTAACGGAAACACGTCTTCTGGACTCTCTACGTGACAATTTTCGGCGAGGAGTGGGTGTCCCTATAGGAGGTCCTGAAACCTCCTCGCTGTTCTCGCTGGAATTGTCTCTGAGCCATTCTTCTGACTCGCTTTCCCTTGGAGCTCTTTCTCGCCCCCTGCTGGTTCCCTCCTCTGCTGATAAGTCTCTCTCAACCTCTGGGAGCCCTTGCACCACCTGTTCTTCCGATGACAGTTCCCTGACAGGAACGTATGTGTGCTTCCAAAGCAATTACTATAAGTACCGTATTTTTCGCTCCATAAGATGCACCTGACCATAAGACGCACCTAGTTTTTAGAGGAGGAAAGGGGGAAAGCCCCGCTTTTTTGGGGATCAGGTCACAGTTGTGCAGCTTCTTTTGCAAAGGGGAAAAGCCCCGGTTTATTTGAGGATCAGCTCAAAGTTGTTGAGCCTACTTTGCAAAGGGAAAAAATCCTGTTTTTATGGGGTTCAACTCACAGTTCTGCAGCTTCTTTAGGAAAGGAAAGGGAGCTGTTTCTACAGTTTCCAGACAGATAATCTAATCAGCCAGTCACATGTCGCTGGGGAAACAAACAGGCTCTGTTTGCAGAACATTCAACAATGGTGGCCTGGGCAAGGGGCCGGGGCCAGAAAGAGAGCCAGCGATCGACCACACATTCGCTCCATAAGACGCACAGACATTTCCCCTTACTTTTTAGGAGGAAAAAAGTGTGTCTTATGGAGCGAAAAATACGGTAGATACCTTCAAAGTTGGAAAGCACAGGCATATATATTAAATGTGAAGAACTGCTCTTTTATTTACCTTGACCTTTTGTTGTTGGAGGGATTTCATTAGGAGGTTCGCAGGTAATAGTCCCTTCTTGTAAGTCCGCCTTACGGCTCGTTTCTCCAAAATGACACCAAAGCTGGTCATCTCCATTTAAAACTGGGAAAGGGCTGAGAGTCAATTCTACCTGAAAATGCAAGCAAAAAGAGGTTGTCAGAAAGCAACAAATAAGAAAAAACCGTGGATTCCCACATGGAGGAGGCAGAGAGGAAGGGTAACAGGGACAGTAGCAGCAAGGAAGAGGAAAAAGGAATGGAAGCAAATGTGTTGCACTGGTGGAAAAAAACCCCGAAGAAAGCTTACTAGTGCCACATGTTTTAATATTACAATAATGTCCTCTTCGCTGATAACTAGGATTCTTAACAACCTTATTGTAATTAAGGGGCCATAGTTCAAGGGTAGTGCTTAGCATGTCAAGTTGAAAAAGAGTAGCATGATTGCAAAAGACCCTGGAGAGCTCCCACCAGAATAGACAGTACCAGAAAGGTCTGACTGTGAAACACAGCTTTTTATGTTCAAGCCTCAAGCCAGAGGATGGCAACACAGAAATCAGGGCTACATTCAAAAGGAGTGACAAAATGGCTTTAGGCAAGCACTACGTACATTGCCTGATGCAACTAGGCACTATAGATCACTTTAGAACACACACACACATACACAGCAGAATAGTATTTTAAAGTAATCTATTTTTTATAATTTTTATTCAGTTTTTAGCAATATAACCATTTAACAATGCACAACACTTATACATCCCCGATCTGGATAACACAGAAACAAAAAAAGGAATATTTCTAATTGAGATAAAGTCATTTATTTAATTTATAGTTATGAAATCAAATTACTTTCCTTATTAGGTTATTAAGAAAACGGAACCAGAACTAACATTCTACAAGACTATATAGGAGTATTTCTTCTGATATTCTTAACCTCCACCTTGCCAAGATCAGTATTTTGAGAGACAGCTGTTCCATAAAGCCAAAGTAAAATACCGTATTTTTTGCTCTATAAGACTCACTTTTTCCCTTCCAGAAAGTAAGGGGAAATGTGTGTGCGTCTTATGGAGTGAATGCAGGTTGTGCAGCTATCCCAGAAGCCAGAACAGCAAGAGGAATTGCTGCTTTCACTGAGCAGTGATCCCTCTTGCTCCTTTGGCTTCTGAGATTCAGAATATTTTTTTTCTTGTTTTCCTCCTCCAAAAACTAGGTGCGTCTTATGGTCTGGTGCATCTTATAGAGCGAAAAATGCAGTAATTCCAAACATATTGGGAGATTTGTGGCACCTAATTTGCTGTTCTCTTCTGTAGTCCTCAGAATGTCATTCCTCAAAATGCAGAATGCAACATAGATCAGAACACAGAACGTAGATCTGTCCTTTTGGTACCTCCAAAGGAGGATTGCTCATAAAACAAGACCAAAACTAGTTTAAAATGCATGATAATGATAGTGACTCCAAACACCCTCTCTGTTGGGCTGGGTATGTGTGTGAGGCCTGATGCAAGTCATTTTGGGAGCAGGGAGCTGGTCTTGGATCTGCTAAATCCCAAGCTGGCACAACTGATATCACATGACAATTTGTCTGCACCCTGACTTCTGTCCTAGCCGGCAAGTGGCAGGCTTGCAGGTGTGGCTGTGGTGCTGCCACTACCTAAGCAGGAATTTGGATCTGCAGGGTGACATTTGCACAAAACTATATTCGAAGGAAGTCACTTAAAATAATAAAATCTGAACATTATTATGGTTTGGGGAAGCAGGAATTTTGTTCTCCCACCCTAAAATTATTGCAAACTAGCTGTGTATACTGCAAACTGTTATGTGCTGTTTTTTGTAAGTTGGATCGAAAAGCACACCATTTAGATTTTGTGGCACGGCACTCTTGATCGGTGCAGACTTCCATAAGAACCTATAGCGTGCTTTGGTCATTCTGTCCCATTCCACCAGGAAGAAAGCCTGGGGGATTCATTGAAGTAGAAACAGAAATATCCCCAGTAAGTATTACATCCTTAACTGAAAACCCTTCTTTTCCCCTTGGCGAAAAGCTTGGCAGAGATGGAATTGCACTCTGTCATCTTGTCCTAAAATGTGCTAGAAAAAAAGAGAGTGTTCTGCAGGGTTTGTTTTGTTTTGGCTTTTGGAAAGCACAAACGCAACATCTATTGAGCACAGAAGTTATTCAAACTTTTCCAACATAATTAAAGCACGTTAACCACACTGCAACAATAGCCGGAGGACACAGCAGGAGTCACAAGTCAGCCTGGAAAGAATCAAGACGCTTGTTTTGAAAGGGCAACAAAGACAAACTTTCCTCCAAAAACCCTCATTCACAATTGGAGAGATGAAGTAGAGCTTTGGGCTGCTGGGGGACAGAAATAAAAAGTTTCCTGACAAAGAGGGATGTCTGGTGGCTTCGTGAGCCTCAGGGAAAATAGCCAACTGAGCATTCAAGTGTTTGATTATTTCTGTTATATAAGGAAACAAGCAGCTGGAACGAAGGTGAGAAAACAGGGTGGGTTAAAAATTTGCTTGAATTGACCGGAAGCTTGAGGACACACCGAGCTATCTGCATGCTCTCTCTTTTTAATGTTTCATTCTGCTTTTGTCCGCTGTTGTGTGACTTTAGCAATTGTACGGCCTATTTTCCCCCCAACTGAGACAGTTTTCCCTTTGGGAACTGTAAGATACCTGTAGCGAATAAATGAACCATACGAAAAAGGGAATCTAGCTGTATAGACAGAGTGAGAAAGTGCTGTGTGTGTGTCCTCTTGTTCTAAAATAAATCATTAAAAAAACCAACACCTTTGTTCCCCACCCCCCAAGCAGAACATTATCTTTATTCTATAAAGCAGTGCACTTGTTCTGTCATTTACACAAACACATAACATTTAGGTGGTCTGAAACTTCCATTACTTCTTTTAAATTGGGGTGTAGAAACTCCGGCTCACAGATCAGAAGTGGACTGTGAGGCTACTCTGCCCAAATCATACCCACTGGTACATCAGTTGACGCTACTTAAAAGAAAAGGGTGTTTGTGGATGCTTCAAACAGCACTTTACAAAGGCCTTAAGACAGCCATTGCACTTCCATTTCAGGCTGAAATGGGAGCATGTGGTGCTTTTTATCAGGGGATACTCCAAGGTACACAGGGCCGTCACCTCTTTTTGTTGTTGTTAAAAAGTGTGGCACATACTGTAACAACTTCTTGGTGAGTAAGGTAAAGGTAAAGGGACCCCTGACCATTAGGTCCAGTTGTGACTGACTCTGGGGCTGTGATGCTCATCTCGCTTTACTAGCCAAGGGAGCCGGCGTACAGCTTCCGGGTCATGTGGCCAGGATGACTAAGTGCCTTCTGGCGAACCAGAGCAGCGCACGGAAACGCTGTTTACCTTCCCGCCGGAGTGGTACCTTTTATCTACTTGCACTTTTGACGTGCATTCGAACTACTAGGTTGGCAGGAGCAGGGACTGAGCAATGGGAGCTCACCCCATTGCAGGGATTTGAGGTGCCGACCTTCTGATTGGCAAGTCCTAGGCTCTGTGGTTTAACCCACAGCGCCACCCGCGTCCCTTCTTGGTAAGTACCAGCACCTATTTTTCTAGGGGGGGAAAGTACTCGGAGCACGGGGGCTGTTTTGATGCCTTTGAGTCTCCTTGCATTCCCCTCCAGGACTGGGAGTTTGAAAGGGGACAGCCATGCATCTCTGACAGGTAGGAGATATCATTATTTGACATGAGATGTCATAATGTTATGTGATTGACAGGTGTGTGGTCCTGGCCAGCTGTCAAAATTTGGAGCACGAGGTCGATCCTGAAAAAGATCTGGCCCATGCAGCCGTAAAAGTTTCCCAGCCCTGTGTGAAGTTGTTCACTGTGTACCTTGGGAGTCTTGTGGACCAGGAGAATAACAAGTTTTATCGTGTTAGGAGCAAAGGGAGTGACATCATGCTGAATCAGACCATTTAGCTGGGGGGCAGGATGCCTTCTGAGGCATCGGAGCTGTTCAGCTGGGGGGCGGGAGGCCTCTCCCACGCCCCAGCTGAGTAGTTCTGCGAAGCCCCATGCTCTTCAAGCTTGCCTTTGAACCTGAGAGGCATTAGAACTCGCTTTCTGTGTAGGGCTGGGCCATGTATCTTGGAAGAAGCAGCTGAGATAAATTCCATATACCTGCATTTAGCTGCTGATATATCACAGTGTTGAAAACGAAGTATCGCCCAGCCCGAGCACTAAACTAAATCACCAGAGGGTGAGCTGTTGTGCGAAGCATAGTGACAATCTGCTTAGCCATTTCCCCTGTTGCACTTCCAAGATGAGACATGAATCTCAAACTCATAAGGCAAGGTTCACTGGAACCCTACCTACGAGCCGTGGGAGAGTCCTCTAAACTTGATAGTCCTTGAAAACAATTAGAAGTTCTTCTCAGTTAAAAAGTAGACGGCAAGGGGAAGGGATCCCTTACATTTTTTAAAAAAATGGTAAGCATGTGAGCTGTTTGCACTCTTTCCCCCCTCTCCCCTCCAACTGCAAGAGCCCTAAGGAACTGTGCCAGAGGTTTGTGCCCAATGCCAGTTCACTGCCATCCAGCAACTCTTTCACAAGTTTTCCCCCTGCCTTCAAGTAGGCGCTGGTTGTGAGCAGAGGCTGTATGATCCGTGGAAGGCTTTCACTGTGCAATTAACTAGATGAGTAAGTCCCTGGCAGGGGGTGGTGCTGCGGACCCCTTGGGTGTGTTCCGCGGACCCCCAGGGATTCCCAGACCCCTAACTGGGAACCGCTGCTTTAGAACATTGCAAAACAAATGCACAAATAATTATATGCAAGGACAATTCCCTCCCCCCCCCACACAATGCACTATGATCTGGATTCTCTCTCTCTCTCTCTCTCTCTCTCACACACACACACACACACACACACACACACACAATCCTGTTGCACTTACGTTGCCTGTGGCTCCCCGGCTCATATTTTGAGGGTAAGCACTTGTAATATTCAGGCAAACGCCATCTGGGCTCCAGAGCCAGTGGTTTTCCTGAGCTGATCTTGCACAGTCTTTTTTCCTCGTGCATCTGGAATAAATAACAAAATTTAAAGTTGTCCGAAGTAATTACATTTTAAAAATCCGCACTCATTAACCCAAAATACAAAAGCATTCAAATGCATAAGCACTGGCGGTGGAAAGGTGGCATAGAATGTGTGCTTAATATTTCTTTTCTTCTATTCTGTTTACTTATTATTCTTTATGACAGGATAATTACCTGTTAGCATTTTCAAATTACAACAACAAACGTTCAAATATTTATCTTAAATTCAATGAACTGTACACAAAGTGGGGAGGGGGGGACCCTAACCTAGTATTCAAGCAACATGTTAACAGAAAAGTAGTTTAGCTGTTAAGGAACAATATTGTGCCTACAGAATGTGGAAATTTAGAGTGTTTTGCTTATTCCTTAACACACTGCAAATTTGTCACCAGGTCTTTAGTCTCAGCCTGAGGCTTAGCTCTGTCAGCTCATGCTTGAGTCACAAATGAAAACATACATCCTTGGCTATAAGATTGACTATTCCCCACTGCTGCTGGGAAAGTGAACTCAAGGAAAATTCTTGAAATATGAAACCACTTTCAGGTTCTCTCCATCATTATACTGAATCCAGTAGATGCAGAGGTGCCAAGCAGAATTGTAGAGAGAGCAACACAAGGAAACCTATTGCGGTCTCTGGATGGCTAAATATTTTACTGACATGCCTTCCTGAAATGTAAAATATCATGAAGGGCAAGTGCAGCAAACACACTGCATAACAATGGATAACAACAAGGAGTCTTCCGACATCTTAAAAGACTGACAGATCTGTTGTGGCCCCAAGCTTCTACGGCTAGAGCCGATTTCATCAAATGCATCGTTTTGTGTCAATGAAAAACTAGCAGGTCAGTATTTGCCTATACTAAACTTACACAATATTGCCTCTGCTAACCAACAGTGGTTCTCAGGGTTTCATAGAAGAGTATTTACAATTCCTATCTGGAAATGCTGGCAATCTGAACCAGGTATCGTCTACAGGAGTTCCTACAACTCATGAGTTCTATAACTACATGCTTTCTCCATCAATACAACTATTGCTTACAGTATGGTACAGGTGAGCCCTAACTTTGAAAAAATAAAATAAAAATAAAGTCATGCTGACTGCAATTCCCAAAATTGCATTTGAAAGAAAACATAACCAGAGCAGATAATTTAGTAGCAAAAAAATGCAATTCGGTGGCTTGTGGCAGATCAACTGGGAGGCCTGTGCTGAACTCAGAACCTTTTCCTTTCAGTTGTTTGGGGCAGCGGGAGAGTAAAGAGCCAAATATCGGATCATTGGCAGCTGCAGTCCTTGGAAAGGCCTAGGACCTCTAGGAATTTGGTGCCTCATGAAACATATATCATCTGCTGTGGATCTGCAGCCCTCATTTTGTGACTGGTACTGCAGCTCCCAAAGACACCAGGCCTAGATATTGTGTATGACAACAATAGTTGGGAAATTATTATTTTATTTTATTGTTTGCCCGCTCTCTGTAACTCCAATATCCTTGAACTCGTTTCCCCCTTGTTGAAATTATAGATATCTGCATTGGGTTCCAATATTTTTCTGCTGCCTTTTAATGATTTAAATAAAGCTTGTTTACAGTGGACGCTCGGGTTGCAAACATGATCCATGCGGGATGCACATTCGCAACCCGCAGTGGTGTGTCTGTGCACGCGTGGGTTGCGACTCAGCGCTTCTGCGCATGCGCGACCGCTGAAACCTGGAAGTAACCCGTCCCGGTACTTCTGGGTTTCGGCGGTCTGTAACCCAAAAAAACGCAACCTGAAGCGTCTGTAACCCGAGGTATGACTGTATCTTGTTTTTTTAAACAAATAAACACATGGTGTGGATTTCTGGAAAGCAATTCCAATTCTGAATCCAGTGCCCAGACTGTGTGTGTGTGTGTGTGTGTGTGTGTGTGTGTGTGTGTGTCACTGAAGAAGGTTTTGGACTGACTTAGAGACTCTCATTCTGACATGTGGACCTGCAACAAATTTCTGCAGTATGGCTTATACCTGTTCACGATTCCAATCATGCCCTATTCTAGGACACTCCATTCCATTTCCCATAGATTTCTAGTCTCTATTCACCCCCACCCCACCAAAAGCCAGCCAGCATTTCATTGCCCCCGAGTGTACAATGCTCCCTGGGCTCTTTTGTGGGGAGGGGGGGTCCTCTTTAGACACTTGGAGACTTAATTGTCTGTAAGTGTATGTGATCAAAACTGGCTGTTTGCTGACAACGACCTTTGAAATTCTTTAATAATGAGGTCAGGAGTCACCATGAGAAGTCTTAGAGAAAAGCTGAGATCCCCCAACCCGGCAATATGCAAATATGCCTTTGCATTCATAGGTAGTCAGCCTCTCATTCAAATTAAATTGTGCTGTTTCCTCTGCATTTCAAGTATGTATATAAAGAGGGGTTATTCTTTGTTTGGCTTCATGATAAGCTTTGAGGCAATTTTACTGCTGCAGTTAAGATGTTTGCAGTGGAAGTAGGATTCCTGAAACCTATCTCCTTTTTCCTATAATTAAGTAAACCTTGTATTCCAGTAGCATGCACTTCATATCACAAAATCCCACATGGTTCTGCCATGGGGTTAATTAACCTGGAAGTTTGAAGCAGAGGAGACTGACTTAGAGCCATCTCACCACCCCTTACTTATTTAAAAATAAGCTTCCAGCCATGCAAAAGCTTTCGTTCAGAAAATGCTAAGCCTACTTCGGAGGTATAACAGTTACGCCAGTGTGTTCAATGATAGGCCCAGGTGAGGGCCTATAATTTAATTTCAGAAGAAAAAAAACTCACTTTCAATTTCAACTTCTCAATTTCAGAACAAAAAGAACAGTCACAGGTGGCGATGTTCCCCCAAATAATACTTTGCAAAAGATTTCAAGTTCAATCAGCGGTCTGTGTTCTCACCTCGTAAGGGGTATGAGAAGTCCTGTCGCTCAAAATAAGCAATTAAAAGCAATAATAAAAGGAAAAGGAAGGCCACAAATTTGGAAATCCATGTATTGAGCTTGATCTCTTTTCAGCTCATCAGCATCTTTTATTTGTATGATGCCTTTGCATAGTTTAAGTCACGGTCAAGGTGGCTGACCAACATCAAATTATTTACGTAAGTCGCTCTTCCAGTTGCAGAAATATAACAAAATGTAAACTGTTATAAACAATCAGCTACCGGTAATTAAAACACCTCAATAAATAGGGAATAAAATTTCCCATGTAATTCACAAGAAGGTCTAACAATAAAATCCCAAAACATACTCCCAATAGCAGCAAGAATAATGCATCGCTGAGTTGCATCCAATCTCAGCCCAACCTGGAGTAGACAACGAAGAGAATGGATGTAAAAGGCAAAAGAGTTATACCAATCTGAAGAGAAGCCAGAGTATATGGAATTGTAATTGTTAATCCTTATAGTGATTTGGAAAACGTCCCCCCCACCTTTTTCACGTTCTCACTTTTTATTTTTATTCTAAGTTGTTTATTTTCGGTATGGTTTTTTAAATAAATAAATAAATAAATAAATAAATAAATAAATAAATAATAAAGGTGATGGACGTGACTAACTTAAGTTCATGAATGGCTCCTGCTGGAATTGCAGGAGAAACCACAGCCAATCTGAGCTACATGGAACAATGGTCCGATTTGGACCATTCCCATGTGTTGTGGTTCTGAAGAAAAGCTATGACAGACCAACACAATTTAATTTTGCTATCTAGGTGTGTTGCAGCAGCAGAAAGTGTTTTAGAGAAATCTTCAACGTTATGAGGAGATTTCCTGTTAAAACACTGAAGATTTTGGCTTTTATCTTGGTTTACTTTGACTTCTCATAGCTTCCAGCTTGGGAGCTAAGCAAACAAGAGTGCTGTGTTTTTTGTTCTTTTCTTTTTCTCTGTCTTCAAAATTTGTATGTTTAGTGTGTCAATAAAGTTATGACACACTGGTAGGAAACAATCACTACCAGGAATCTCAACTGACTTGAAGGTGTGTATCGTGAAAAAGGAAATGGAAAATCTACCTCATCCATAGTCAATGTGTGTTTGGTAGAAATGGAAGGCAACTTTTTGCCACAACACCCTGAATATAATAAATTCCAGCATGTCTCTCGGTAGCAGACAAAAACTTTGTACCCTTAAAACATCAGAAACCTAAAAGCAAAATTGAAATTCAGTATGGTTCTCTTCCCTCCACCATCCAAAGATTCCCAAGTGCTGTTTTTCAGCTGGAGGGACTGTATTAAGGAATGTTTAGAGTTAAAATACTAGAATAAGACTATCACCAGATAAATGCTAGATATTCACCAGCTGTGGCTTGGCAACCACCATTTTCATGCAAATTATATACAAGCTATACAGACAAAATATGCAAATTAGCTTCCTCCCTGCTGCTCATTATATGTTTACACTGTGGTAATTTGTGATGAAGAGTTTTTCCCAGTTCTGGTACAAATGCTTTGAAGAAATCATTCAGCATACATGATATTCTGAAAAGAAATAACATGCATAATACAATATATCCCTGTAGCATGGAATACTTACTTTCCCTCTGTTACACACCAGCCGCAATACGGATCCCGGGCTTGAATGCACAGGTCACAGGTTGAGTAACTCGTACATTCTTGGACAGGCAAGCGGAACACCTAATAAGAGTAGATACATCTAATAATAAATTACGGGAAAGTGCTTTGGTTATGAATAGCTTATATAACTCTAATACGCTTTTCATATTTTTGTACTCCTAGCCACTTCACAATTTGTCCTGAGCTCACAGGAATTTGTTTGCATCATCAATATTTGCAGTAAACTTAAGGTCATGTTTGGGGACAAACCACTTGAGGCCACTGAGAACCTCTCCTAAAAAAATATAGCATTAAAAAACCCAAAACAAATAAATTAAAAGCAGCTGTGTCTGCACTCTGTAAGAGTGATGCTGAGGTAGTGTGCTTTAATCCTTTTCCCTCTGCTGTTTTCCGGATACAAACCCCCGACTCCAAAGCTAAAATTTGCCAAACTAAGCACATACGCACACCCACACACCTAAATGCACACTACTCATTATTACCAGTGTTCGAAGCTCCCATTGTTCTAGGTGCATTTTGCAACAGGGAATTTCATTAGTGTGAGCAGTTTCTGAGCTCTGGGCGCAGTACTGCGCCTAAGATTTCAGATTAAAACTGCAGAGTGGAAGGAAAGGAGGACCCTTTTCTGCCTCCCCACTTGCAGCTACTCTCTGAAGACTGGAGAAGAGACCCTCTTAAGAGTATTAGCGGGGTGGCCAGTGGGGGGACAAGGACTAGACCATGTGAAAACATAATATTTTAGCTGCAGTTCATTCATTTTCAGCTTTGTATTCTTGTTATAAAAAAGGGTGCCTAGACATTCCACTGTTGCACCTATAACCTAGGTTTAAGGTGCCGTTTAGCTCCTAGCTTTCATATATCAGTTTCTAACACTGATTATTACTCTGGTTTCAGTCATGGTGTTCAGTTGCGCCAGAAGCGGTTTAGTCCTGCTGGCCACATGATCCGGAAAGCTGTCTGTGGACAAACGCCGGCTCCCTCAGCCTGAAAGCGTGATGAGCGCCACAACCCCATAGTCACCTTTGACTAGACGTAACCATCCAGGGGTCCTTTACCTTTTAATTTTTTTCATCACCAAAAAAGTTTCAAAAGTTACTATGATGCCATGTTTGCATATTCCTCAAGGAATAGTATCTCTAACTATACCAAACAGTTATCTAAAAGCACAGAAATACTTTAAATAGGACATTCAAAGCATGTTATACATGCTCAGATTCGAATCTACCTGTTGATATTAGATGTGGTCCGTGACGCTAAACACCTGGAAGTTTCAGGGCAATTTTATCCCCAAGGGATTGTGTTTAGAATTTCATTTGTTTTGCTTCATTGGGGATACATTCATAAAGCAATTAAATATCAATGAGATGGCTTTCTGTTACCAAGGTGGTCAGTTCATATGTCTCAAAGCCTTTTGGTTCCTTTAGGTTCACTCTACAGGTGACGGTGCAATGAGTGTGGGATTTTTCCAAGTGTAGAGATGAAGGAAACTTTAGCATTGGTTGCCTGCTGTTACTGAAAGCCTCATAGGATTGAGAGGTGCAAGAACTCTGGATTTATGCCAGTGCCTAATTTAAGATAGAAGCCAGTTGCCAACTGCTAACACAAGCAAATGTCTCTATTCAGTCATTAATTAGCCCTGACGAGGTAGATGCTTCCTTTTCTTGTAATTGGCATTGTTCCAACGATAACTTAAAAAAAGCAACAACAAAACTGGGGTAGTACCACTAGCAGGCCAAAGTGAGAGAGAGAGGATGGAGGTAAATTCAGGTGCCTCAAAACAGTGTTTAGACTCTAATGGGATTTTGGTGAAATTTTCTCTCTCAAGGGCAGTATGAGAGCTCAAAAACATAAATAAGAGAAGGATAACTGGTAGAAATGAAAATGGAACCAACTCCAAACTCCCCCACCCCACAAGTGAATTTGCGATTGTTTCATTTTCAGGGGTTTGTTTCTAACTTGGTTTTGTTCAAACAAACAAGTTGTAGCAGTATTGCTTTGAATGCTTGTAATATACTTACACAAAGAAACTTAATGTATCTCACTCAGTATTGATTCTGTACCAGTCATTCTTTCTGTTCTATGTGGCATTTGCAACTTTACAGTATCCTTGTGAAAATATTTTCTCTGAAACACATTGGGCACTAAATAAACCTTGTTTTGTAGCACCTGAAGTTTCTTTCCTCTTTCTGTTTGGACTGTACTCTCTCTTATCATATCAAAAGCTTAAGCTCATCTATCTCTGCTCTTCATGAGGGACATTCCTGTTATACCTATGTTCCAGATACAGTATGGCTTTTATTGGGTCACAATTCTCACGTATATTCCCAAACGCCACTTGTATTGTCGTTTATCATCCAAAAAAATCTGCTTTGGCCTGTGGCATCAGTCTCACTCTAGCATTCCCTTCTACTGAACGTAAGTCACTTTTTGTCTTCCTTCGCCTTCCTTTTTCCCCTAGAGGGACGCTTATTCCAACCATTGCTTGTCTTTGGTCTTCCTCAATCTGGTTGTTCCACAGTTGTTGGTTTGATCCCTGTGGGACAGCCATGACAACAGATTGCTCCAACACCTTTCCTATCACTTCATCTTGCCTTTTCTCTGCTATTTTCTTTTGGGCAGCAAGGAGCCTTTGACTACTTTTGAACCATTTGGGGGATGTTATAAATAACTTGGGTTGCTTCCTTGGACACTATACAAGACAGGGCTCTAAAGTGATCTATGGAAGCTTGCTTACCTCCCTCCCTCTGTCATGACTACATATACTTTTGTTGATGCAGCCTAGAATAGCATTCCCTTTTTTTGCTGCTGCATCACACTGTTTACTCAAGTCAAGCTTGTGGTCCACAAAGACCCTTATATCTTTTTAACATGTGCTACTGATAAACTGGACACGGGTGACGTTGTGGGTTAAACCACAGAGCCTAGGACTGGCCGATCAGAAGGTCGGTGGTTCGAATCCCCGCAACGGGGTGAGCTCCCATTGCTTGGTCCCTGCTCCTGCCAACCTAGCAGTTCGAAAGCACCTCAAAGTGCAAGTAGATAAATAGGTACCGCTCCAGTGGGAAGGTAAATGGCGTTTCCGTGCACTGTTCTGGTTCACATGACCCGGAAGCTGTACGCCGGCTCCCTCGGCCAATAAAGCGAGATGAGCAGCGCAACCCCAGAGTCGGCCATGACTGGACCTAATGGTCAGGGGTCCCTTTACTTTACTTTACTGGTAAGCCAGGCGCCTCCCATCTTATATTCATGCAGCAGAACCTTACACTTGTTGCTACTGAAATTCATTCTGCTAGTTTGGGCCCAGTTCTCCAATCTGTTAAGGTCATATTGAATCCCAATTCTGCCTTCTGTCTTAACTTTGGGTTCCTGCATGCAGAAATGTTATTATCTTTGAACCCAAATCTGGGTTCATTTGTTCCCCCAAGTAGTTAAGGTTAAAGGGACACTGCAATTTCCCATAATATACAATAAATTCTGGATAAAAGGGATTCCAAATATCACACCTCATGGATTACAAGGGTCAGTGAAACATGTGAACAGGCCCAGATGTAGGCTGGCAAAACACCCATAGTCATGTGAAAAAAATCACTCAATAACCCTAGCACTAAATTGTAAGTCATTAGAGAAATACAAATTAAATTTAAATCTACTCTTCTTGCTTTTTTAAAAAATCTTGAAGAGAATCCTTTCACAGTGTTGATTATACTAATCATGCCTATTGCCCAAACAAGCACCTGTAGACGATTCTTAATGACGCTTTGAATTTGCTGAGCAGAAGATGGAGGAACAGACCCTGAGCCACAAAGCTAGCAGGAATAATGACTACTTTGTGCTGTTCTATTTTTGAAAGGGAATACTACTAACCCTCAGAGCTTCTGCATCTGCTTATGTGCCACATAAAACAAAAGAGACTATGCAGGGGAGGAATTTCCCAACCTCTACACAATACTATTGTTGTCTTGTGTATTTGGGGCTGTCTTTAAAACACCCTGGAAACCTTAGTTGGTCTATAACTGGGATGCAAGATTATTAACAGGCACTGGGTGGTTTGACCATATTACAACAATGCTCCTGTCAGTTGTACTGGCTCCCAGCCCATTTCAGGGACAAATTAAAATGGCTGTTTTTAACCTTTAAAGTTTTAACCTTTACATAGTTTGGGACAAGGTTACCTGAAAGACTACCTTCTGTCATTTGTTCCTACTGAAACCCCAGTGCCCAGCGCCTCTGCTGAATGAACTGAGGCAGGCCACCACCAGTGTCTTTTCAGTGGTGGCACCTCAGTTATAGAACAGCCTTCCCAACGAGGTTTGTCTGGCACACTCTTTTGTGATCTTTTTGGTGTCAGGCCTTTGTTCACCCAGGCCTTTTAAATAAACTGAGGTAAATGTCATCTTCTGCTGTTTGTTTTTTGTTTTTTAAAAAACATCTCTTAATTTTGCAATACCTACTTGCTTTCCATTTCCCTATTTTTCCATGAAAAAGCATGCTGGACTTGGGCTAAGGCCAAGCCGAACTACAAATTACACCAGGAGATCTCCTGGGGCTTTTTGCTTTGGGCCAAGTGCATAATTAGCTGCTGCTCTACACCCAGAGTTCCTTCACATCTCTATCTAATGAGGATGAGCCATTTGCTTTCCATGAAGGAAGCTATGCTAAAGGTTGCTTTCTCTGTGCACTTGTAATGGGTCTGCACAGTTGCCTGCTGAATGAAAATAAAGAGATCACATTGTCTTGGGGCATGTGCAGAGTGGCAGCTCTGGGAACGCTGGTTAACTTCTGATTTGGTATGCCTCAAGGAACTATTCCTGCATATTTCTTGTGATTTCCGTTTAGCAACACAGCTGTAGGTCCAGCTCACCCTGCAGATATGCCCTGATAAACATGTTCAAATTAAACACGATCTTTAAAGTTTCATTGTTGTGTCCAAGCATTTTGTACCTCTCTTGCAGTCATCACATACAAGTTCTCTTGGAGAGCATCTAGGGCGAGATCTTTCTGAATAGGCTTGTTTTTTTCAACAAGGACTCCAGCATATTCCTTTTCAGGATTCGACAGAAACACCTGGAATACAGATTAACTACATTATCTTAGCTACTTCAGTAAATAAAAAACGTATTTAAGTTGAAACACATTTAGACATTTTCATTTTAAAACAAAACCACTCCAAGAAATAATGGTTGAGCTGCAAGAAAGGAGCACTGCTCTTCCAAAATATCAATGCCTTTTCAAAATCTCGCTCTATTCTGGCGAAATTATCAGTTTCTATCTGGGCAAAGCTCTTTGCCATTTTTTTTTCATGTGTTATGATTGAGATCATAGAATCATACAACCGTACATCTGGAAGGGCCCACAAGAGTCAAACAAGTTTCAAAATTACACTCAATATATTCATTCATAATTTCTGATCCTTATTCTGTATTAGGGATACAGTGGTGCCTCGCAAGACGAAATTAATTCGTTCCGCAAGTTTTTTCTTCTTGTGAGTTTTTCATCTTGCGAAGCACGGTTTCCCATAGGAATGCATTGAAAATCAATTAATGCGTTCCTATGGAGACCGCTTGCCAGGCTGGCGGTGCGGAAAAGGGCTTCTCTCCCCACCGCAAGCCTTCAGGACAGGTACGGGAACAGAGGGGAAGGCGCGCAGCGCTTCTCCTCTGTTCCCGGGGCTTGCGGTGGGAGGAGGGTTTTTCCTCCCCACCGCCAACATTCAGAACAGCATTCTGAATGTTGGCGGTGGGAAGGAAAACCCTCCTCCAACCGCAAGTCTTCAGGACAGCCATCCGAAGACTGGCGCGGGGAGGAGGTCTCTCCGCCCCACCGCCAGCCTTCGGAGGAGGTCCGAGGACAGTGGGGAAGACGCGCTGCGCTTCCCCGCTGTCCTGGAGATTTCCTTATGGGCTTTCGTCTTGCGAAGGAAGCCCATAGGGAAATTCGTTTTGTGAAGCGCCTCCAAAACGGAAAACCCTTTCATCTAGCGGGTTTTTCGTCTTGCGAGGCGTTCGTCTTGCGGGGCATCACTGTATCTATTAAGGGTTTATACTCAAGAGACCTTGCTGTTAGCCTGGTCATATTCTAACCCCTCTTACTTTTTCATTTGCTTAATGAAATTAACTTTCTTTGCCATTGGGTCTGAGCGTTCCACTCATGAGCTCTGTTTCTTGTAAGTGCTCCAATATGCTCCTTGACTTCCTTGCTCCTGGCAGGCTAGTAGAGTTTGCTGTTCTATCAAGCTCTGGTATGCACAAATCATTTGCCTGCAAGTCGTAACTGGAAACATCATTCAAAGTGGGTTCCCAGTTTTAGTCCGTAGGCCAAATGTAGTTTGCACAAACCACAGCTTTCTCATTTCAAACACATCAGTGAACTGGTCATACAAGGAGATAAGAAAGAGCAGTAATATAGCTCATCGTCAATGGCTATAGTTATCTGTTGGGAATGGGACAAAAAAGATACATTAGTATGAGGGAGAACTCTAGCAGGCTTTGATTAAATGAAGACTTTGGTTGCCCTAACTCTACTAAATAACAATGGCAACAAATGGAAGGTGTTCCAGGTTTCTGCAAGGCTAATGGGTTTATGTTTATTTGAATTTTAATGCAAACACAGGTGCAGCTTTGAGAAGGACATACAGTGGTAAATTGGTTTAAGAACAGTCCTGCTTACAAACGGTTCAGTTTACGAACTCTGCAAAACTGGAAGTAGTGTTCTGGTTTGCGGACTTTACCTCGGTCTACAAACAGAAACCGAACGGTGGAAGGGCACCGGTAGTGAAGGCCTCATTAGGGAAAGTGCACCTCGGTTTAAGAACAGATTCGGTTTAAGGAAGAACTTCAGGGACAGATTTAGTTCGTAAACTGAGGTACCACTGTATTTGAACATGGTTTTATTGATTTTGGGTTGAAATATGCTCACATATTTTGATTTCATGGTGTTCAGGAATGGTTATTTTTTATGATTATTTTTAATTCTGGGGTTCAATACGTCACTTTTGCTACAATACATATAAACAAATTGTTTGAATATGCTTATCGAATTTACTTCGTGAAATGCTTTATTGAAAGTTTGTTTCATTTAAAAGTCAAGCAACATACCGGGTAAACCTTATATCTATGGCAGATTCATTCTGGCCATAGCTTTCTTATATTGCAAAAATAGGCCACGCTTCTTTTTTAAACAACAACAACAACAAGAAGAAAGCATTTAAGACATTGAGGTTACCTTCAGGATTCTGCCATCTGATGTCCCAACAAATGCTACTGTATGCGTGTTCTCTACGGCAAAGGTCACTGCAGTTAAGTCTATACCCTTCTTCTTCAATAAAGGTTCTGTAGTAATTCCCTCTCTGCTTCCCAGAGGATATGGTAAATGTTCAGAACCACATGGAAAGGCTTGGCTTGAATTCTAAGAAATGAAGCAAGAAACAGAAACAGAACAGTCAGACGGGTAATAAACTCTGAACTTTGAAACTAGGGATGAAATCCAACCCACCCCCCTCTTTTATGCCACACTATGTGTAGAGGGGGTTTGACTGGATGGAGACACCTCTCTGCTCAGCTTATATCACTGCTGGTGCAGATCTCCCCCATCCTTGCTAGTTGAAGGTCCCACAGGTGGGGGATGAGACCTCAGGTGGCTTATGATCCATCCCTGACCTAAGGTGGTCGCAGGAATATCTCAGGTATCCCCTGGACAAAGATTCTGTGGGCTGGATATATGGTACGGGTGGCACCCAAATTCAGCCCAAACTGATGCATGTTGTGATGTGGAAACTCCTCTCTGCGTATCTTAAGCAGGGCATCCATATGAAGTTGTTTGGATGTGAGGGTCCTTAGTTAGTAGGAAAGCCCTTCCTTGAAGAGGCTATATCAAGGGATCATGGCCCATGCTTGGGTTGGGAGGCACTGCGGTTGGTCTTAGAGATAGGAAGGCACAGAAAATTGCCCCATTGGAAATCCTTTTTTATTTTCTCTATGGAAGATTCCCCTCCTCACCACCACCACACGCAGTTTTTCAAACTGAAAAATGGGATATTTGGAGGATACTTTAAAAAGTCTCCTGTGTAATATTTCCCCCTTTTAGAACGAGGGAAATCATTTTATAGCTTTTAATTTTTTTAAAGAAATACAAGATAGAAAATATTAAAATCTGGCCACACTCAAATCTAAGGTGAATTTCTGGATGTAAAGGACACTAATGTACATGATAGGAAGCATTTTGTTTTATTTTTTTAAAGAGTCATCCATAATTTCGCTGGGTTTCAGATACAAGCTATAAAAGCTAGTACAGTGGTACCTTGGTTTATGAACTTAATCCGTTCTGGAAGTCCGTTCTTAAACCGAAGCGCACTTTCCCTAATGAGGCCTCCTGCTGCCAGTGCCCTTCCACCTTTCAGATTCCGTTCTTAGACCAAGGTAAAGTTCCCAAACCAAGACACTGCTTCCAGTTTTGTGGAGTTGGTAAACCATATCATTCTTAAAATGGACTGTTCTTAAACCAAGGTACCACTGTAATGATGTTGTGGAGAATGCGGCAAGATTTTTGAGTGATGCTATGAAATTATGTCACCATAGGTCCTGAGTGTCCATGCCTGGACAGTTTTATCCTATAGTATCTCCTACTATGTTTCGTTAACTGTGCTGTGTTCTGATCCATGTATACGATGCACTTTTTAATGCCAGTAAAGGAGATTGATTGATTGATCAAAAAGTTATAGATATAAGCTTGTCATAATTACACTGACACTTAATGTTGTTCTCCCCAGATTATTGTCTCCAAGAATGAGAAAAACTAATATCTTAGCTTTTTCAAAAGGATTAGAAGACAAACTGATAACAAATGCCACATTAAAGATAGAAAACCAACTCTGTGTCCCCAAACTGCATCAATGAAGGCCTATTCAGTGGGGTCCATAGTGCAAAATTCTGGTGCTGGTTTCTGCTATGAATGTTAGTGATGAGGGGGAAGGGGGAAATGGGCATCATCCAGTTCAAATGAAGCAATTTAAAACTGGATTTATCTCAATGTAGGACATACAAGGGGACACGGGTGGCACTGTGGGTGACACCTCAGTGCCTAGGACTTGCCGATCGTATGGTCGGCGGTTCGAATCCCCGCGGCGGGGTGAGCTCCCGTTTTTCGGTCCCAGCTCCTGCCCACCTAGCAGTTCGAAAGCACCCCTAAGTGCAAGTAGATAAATAGGTACCGCCTAATAGCGGGAAGGTAAACGGTGTTTCTGTGTGCTGCGCTGGTGCTGGCTCGCCAGAGCAGCTTCGTCATGCTGGTCACGTGACCTGGAAGTGTCTTCGGACAGTGCTGGCCCCCAGCCTCTTAAGTGAGATGGGCGCACAACCCTAGAGTCGGACACGACTGGCCCGTATGGGCAGGGGTACCTTTACCTTTACCTTTACTAGGACATACAAAGCAAATCTGTCTCACTGAGACAGTGGCACCTTTCGACTGGATTAAGCCCACTTAAAACACCTGAATGGTCAAATTTACACTTTGCTTCCAAAAGTGAACACTAGGAGCATAACTATTTTTGTCAGTTGAATATTAACCTAAGTACAACTTAGTATAAATCAGTGATATAACATTGCCAGGGAAGAAGAAAAAAGATTTCACATGTTATGCAAAAAATATCTGGAGCCGAAAAGACCTGTGCTGAAACATTTTAGATTCCAGCTCCCAGGCCTTACACTTTTGCTTCACAGATTTAAATTGTGTTTCTAAAACACAGGGTTTTCAACCTTTCTGTCCCTCCCTTTTCAAATAAATAAATAAAGAAAGAAAAATATTTTAAAGCTTTCATATTACCGGGTGAGACTGAGAAGTGCACGGAGCGGTTTCTGTTCGGAAAGGTTTGTAAAACACGTTCCGTTTATCCTTCATATAGCATTGCTCCCGTTTTTCCTCCATTTTTTGGTTGATCTTCTCCAAGGAAAACACACACATGGCAGATTCCACAGAGTTATTGTCTTTGTTGATCCTCTTGAAAAGTGCAATTAGCATTTTGTCCTCTGACGAGGCGCCATCCTCTGGCTCTGATGATGCTGGATCCTGCCCAGGCACAGAGGCATAGACAGCATTACACTGGTTGTAAGGACCACTGGCATCTTTACATTCCAAGTCCATTTCAAAGTAGGAATGGTACTGTTCGTCTTCCTTGCAGAGCCGCCCAATTACTGTCCGGTTTTTAAGGGGCTGCTTTTCATACTGATTGAAAATAAAATACACATATTTGCTGTCTTCAAAGATGTACAGAAACTGCTGCGTGCTTGAGGAAGGGTAAGTTGATTTGATCACAGCAGGCTCTGCATACAGTTCAAAAATGTCTTTCCCATCCCCGTCGAAAAGTTGCCGAGTGCTGATTATGATCCCATTGTCACTTGGTCCATTTCCCTTTCCCACAAACATCATTCGGCCTTTTTTCAAAGAGGTGATCAGCCCCACTGTGGCTACCTCTTCGTCGTTGCTTGCAACAAACGATTTCTCCCCGCTGCCGTTCTCATAGTAAACTATCTTTGAAATGTTCTCGAGCTCTCTTATGCAACAGATGCCCTTAAACAGGCTCCCGCAAACCACAATTTGTCCCTCTTGTGTGTCCAGCAAAAATATCTTATTGTAATTGTCAGTGTCTTTTGCTTCAGTACACTGGTTTGCATCAATGGGAGGTGTGCACATTTTGTTATCAAGTTGTGGCCCAGTTGATACCTCACCCACGGACGGATAGGGTTTCAAGTCTCCCGTAAGCTGATGAAGGGCATTAACTGCTCCTAAATAGACTGTTCCCGTTTTGTGGTTCACCGTCAGGTGGTTCAGTTCTGTGTTGGTCAGAAACGAATCCCATTTCTTAGGCCTCAGTGCACAGGTCAAACAAGAGAAGCTCAGAATGCTCAGGGTCCAAATCCAAACAGCCATTTCTGTGCGATACCTGAGAAAGAAACATATGAAATATATTACTTCTAGAGAAAAATGAGATTTGTTCCCGTATAATCTTGCTAAGGAATTAAGATATTTGGCAAAAAAATCACAATCAACGGAGAAGGTTCAGTCGGCTTTGTTATTAATAAGAGGAACTAAACAGAGCTGCCCTCTATTGCTGCTACTTTTTGTGGTAGCAATAGAGGTTCTAGCAATAAATTTGAGATTGCAAAGCGGTATTGAGGGCATCATGGTTGAAGGAATGAAGCACAAATAAAATCTTTTTGCAGATGATGTGCTTTGAATACTTCAGAATGCGAGCATTAAGAGTTTAAATCCCTTCTCAAAAATAACAGGCTTAAAAAGAAATTATAATAAATAAGTTATACTGCCCATCAGTGTCCCTCATCAGGAGTATGCTTGGTTATATAATAATTAAGGCTTCAACTTAACATATGGTGGGTTTAAATTCTTGCGTCTAATTGCTACTGCCAAAATTAATCAGCAGTGGCGAAGAAAGTGTGGCTGGTTATTGTGTGGAAATGGTACTGGTAGGAATGGGGAGGGAGTTTGGCATAGCACTGACATTTTCAACAGCAGCTATGTTTCTTATAATCTGCAGTACTGCAATTTATTTATTTTGCTTGCCCCCCCTCCCCACAAAGTGTATAACCTCCTCCCCCACCTTCCCCTTCTACACATGTATGCCATGCTTTGACTTTAACTCAGAGAGCAGCAAATGACCTACGTTTCTAAAAACCAGTTGTGTTGCTCAAATGACAGCTAGCGTTGCTTATGAGAATACGTGGCTCTCTCGTTTACTACCACCTTAGCAGTGTGTATACAAAATTCACCATCAGATCACATAGCATGTCCATGGCTACAGCCTGCAGCAAAAAAATTATGCATCCACTGCTGCGTAGGGCCGCAATGGCGCAAAAATGTGGTCACACTGTGGCCACAGCATGAACCACAAAAATCATACATCCACTGTTTCGTTCAGAATATTTTTTTTCTTGTTTTCCTCCTCTAAAAACTAGGTGCATCTTATGGTCAGGTGCGTCTTATGGAGTGAAATATATGGTAGTTTTAAGGCAAGCCAGCTTTCTCAGCAAGCCAGCTTTCTCTAACAAGAGATGGTACACAGAACGATCTGATCATTCATGAAAAAGTACTACCCAGTAATGCTATTTTCTCAGTGCTGATTCAATTCAAGTCCAGACATGGGAGAGTGTTGGAGCCCACACCTGGTCGGCACATCTAACACAGTGATCTGTGGCAGCCAAACTAACTCAAGCTATGTGGCCTTCCTCAAACTTGCCATACTTGGTTGCACTGAACCAATGCAAGAACCCATTGGGTAACCACTTCAGTAGTTTGCTAGACAACCTCCTTCTCTCTGCAGTCGCATGCAGGCAACCAAAGCAGGATGTTCACTGAACTACAGGTTGGCTGCCCTACGTGGATTATGTACAACAGCACTAGTGTCTCTGTTCCTTTATTAATGCAAACATTTCTCAACCATGTTCTCTGCTTCCAAAAGGCACTGAAGGAGTATGTAATACAAGACTTGTGGATGCCAAAAATCTTGGTTGAAATTAGCTTCATACACAAACATACACTCATGCATTAGCAGACTTGGTCTTCTTGCAGACCGCCAGGTTGGATAAAAATCAATTAGTTGAAAAAAATATTTTTTTTAAAAAAATCGGATTTTAAAAAAAAATTAAATTGGATTTTTAAATTTAAATTGGATTTTTAAAATAAAATGCTTTTGGAGGAAAAATCTTTCTAAATATAGTTTTCTATTTAAGTTACATTATATTCTGAAGCCTATTCATCAGGAAATAAGGATTTGTTTTAAGCTTTTCATGTGTGCTAAAACTCACTCTAAGTTTTTTTTTATTGTCCAACCACATAAGTTAACAAACATGGATACACATGCTATAATGTTACTGATTTAGTTAAACACATTGTTTAAATTGTTATTAAGGAAATGATTATTTTTCTCCTTCCAATAAAGTACAGCAGAAAAGCTGTCCAAATATAAAGAGTTAACTTATTAAACCTCACAATAATTTCATCATTATCTGTCTATGTATTTCTAATAGTATAATCAAACCAGTAATTTTTGATATAACTGTAAAAACTACTCTGAAAATTTATTATTCCAAAAATGAAACCTTCATCTGGTTGTAAATATTAAGATTATACCAGCAAGATTGTGTCTTTCAGTAAAAATAAAAAAAAATCAAGTCTTACTGACTAGTGATTTAATTCTTGATTTAAATTGATTTGATTTATATCAAATCCACCCTGCAGACCGTGTACTCCAAATCCCAGTTTTCTTCTTCTTTTGAGCGGCCTGCTTCTGCTGCTCTGATGCCTTTCTGCATCAACAATTGCTTGAGACCCAGCTGGTTTTTTACTAAGCTCTAATATACAATCAATAAAGCCCGATTAATGAACTCGCAAGCAACATCATACAGTGGGAGTACATGCATCTTCAGGAGCAACCAACACTCCACTAGCTATTCCAGAACACTAATTCAATATGCATGCAAGTCTGGCAGGTGATATGCTAGCAGCTGTGCCTGTGCCCATATTTAAAGCAGAAGAAATAAAGCAGGGAGAATTGGAGGTGTGGGTAGGTCCAGGCTGGGTGGAAATTAGAATAAGTTAGAGAAACCTGCAATTGGATTTCATGAACTTGACTGGATGCGGGGATTCCTGAGCACACATTCTGTGATATGACAGAAATGATCATTTGCATTTTTAGGCAAAATCTGAAATCAGGCGAGCTGGCAGAAATCTAGCGTCCTTTTCACAGATATTCCCCCTCCCCCAAATGCATATTCAGTTCTAATGTAATGATTTGCATGTGTAACTGCTTGGCTTCGGTAAAATGTTACGCTGGGACCAGCTCCGTGATGACTGAATTTCAAGAAAATTTATACAGTGGTACCTCGGGTTAAGTACTTAATTCGTTCTGGAGGTCCGTTCTTAACCTGAAACTGTTCTTAACCTGAAGCACCACTTTAGCTAATGGGGCCTCCTGCTGCCATCGTGCCGCTGGAGCACGATTTCTGTTCTCATCCTGAAGCAAAGTTCTTAACCCGAGGTACTATTTCTGGGTTAGCGGAGTCTGTAACCTGAAGCGTATGTAACCTGAGGTACCACTGTATTAGCTTTGAGAATTTCTCCGGGTGTTTCAAGTGTTTCCACCCACCCACCTTTACCTTCCATAATACTATTGATGTTTTCTCTCCTCCATCACTTTAAATGATTTTGCTCCATCCTGAGGAGGAGGAGGAGTTTATCTGGCAACCTAGAATACATAGGGTCTCTCTGTGTTAGTAACCTCAGTGGCTTCCAAACCACAGATGTCCCGCCCCCTTGCAAATAATGACAGGCCTGCAAAGCTATTATTCAGAGGAAGGGAAATCGGAGGAAAGACTATGTGATCCAGCAGTCTCAATTCCAATCATTAATCACCCAAGCATTCACAGCTGACATGCTGAGGAGAGGATTTGGAAAGCTCAAAGGAAGCTCAAGCCAGAACCAAAAGCTCTAGACCGGCAAAGACAAATGTCAGGCCTCAGAGACAGCAATTTAAGACAAGGAAACCTAACCTAGAAAGAGCAGGGACTAACACAAGGGTGGGTGTAAACAGCACAGGGCACCAAAGGAAAAAACATGTTGTGGGGGGAAGAGAATCTGGTCGTCTGCGCCAAAACAGAAGCCTTAAGTTGGCAGAAAAGTGAACTGCTCGCTGGAGCTGCCTGACTCATCAGTTCCACTGGCTAATGAGACCAAAAAAAGTCAATATCCAATCTGCAAGGAAGTTTCAGGCAGGAGAGGAAAGAGTCATATGCCTGTGCCCATATTGACATTTCTAACCACCCACTAATTCTGCTCCTTCCTGGCAGCGATCACTGTATTTTTATGACTAGATACATAAACGGGGGTAAATGATAGTGCACATAACTTCCCTTGGGGTCTTAAACCCGGCAGCTGGAGGATAAAAAACTATGAAGGCTTTAAGTTAAGGACAGCACCTAGTAAAGCGTGCAGAGATGACACACAACTGCAGCACACTTTATTATACTTTAACTTCGACAAAGGTCTGCCCAGGATACAGGAGACTTCTGAGCAACTTTGACAGCGGTCTCATCTCATCAAGCATTTGTTTACCGTAAACATTTGTCAGTCGCATTTCTTAAGGTACAGGGAGCATAAAAGCAAAAATACCACAAAATAAAAAAGAAAGAAAGCAAGCCAGCACTGGGAAGCAAGTGAGACTTAGAAGCTATGCCAGAAGCTAAGCAACAGAGGTGCAGTGAACGTCCCCTTCAAAAAGGCCATAGAAACAGGGTATTATGCACTGCAAGAATAAGATCGCTCTGGAACAAACAGAGAGTTTGTCTTTCTAACTGCAGTAGTGGGGTCATAAAGGTCTTCTCTGGCAATGTGGAGGTTGGGTGGTTGCATGGTTTTCAGAGGCATGCTGGGCAATGAAACAGGTCATACAATGGAGACGCAATTATGGCTACAGGTGAGAGCTCACAATTATGCCTGACCATGTGGAAGAAATCTTATTGCCAAAGTGAGGTCATGCACCACCAAGCTGCACTGGGTGCCTAATCGCTACCAGGTCCCATTTAAGATGCCAATTTTGGTGGGACCCAAGTATCTGAAAACGCATCTTTTCCATTTCCTACGTCCTGCTCGTAGCTCAATCAACAGTTGCCATTCACTATGTGACAATGCAGAGCAGGGCCTTCTCTGCTATGGCACCCTGGATAAGGAGCTCCCTTCTACTGGATATGCTATTGCCCCCATTGTTAACAGTTTGATATCAAGCTAAGATGTGTCCTTCAGGTCTACAGAGACGACCAATTGAAAGATTTTTTTTCTGCTGCTGGATTAATGTTTTGCTACATCTATTGGTTTAATTTGGCTATGTTCTATTTGCCGTGTAGAGTTTTAACGAAATGCTGTGTGCCCTGAGAGCCTCTGGCTTGAAAGATGGGTGGTGATAATAGCAAAAAGCATGCACTGCAGCCCTCCATATGCTGCCAATCTATATTCCCACCATCCCTGACCATGGGGCATACTGACTGGGGCTGATGGGTGCAACATTAACTGGAAGGCCATGGATTCCCCACCTTTGTTCTAAATTGTTGTTTAAAAAAGATTGTGCAGAAAAAGTATAAGTAAGTGTAGGATTATGAAGGCTTCGGTGACTTCCTTCCTCACCGTTTGCACTCTTAGCTGCAACACCACACAGACTCACAGTATCAACAATTTAATCAATTTCTTAAGTAGAGCCTAATCCATGAAAACCTGTGGAAAATTCCAAGTCTAGAAAGTACGTATATGCGGCAGGCGAAGGAGGGCCTAGACCAGGGGTCAGCAACCTTTTTCAGCCATGGGCTGGTCCACTGTCCCTCAGACCATGTGGTCGGGGGGGGGGATGAACAAATTCCTATGCCCCACAAATAACCCAGAGATGCATTTTAAATAAAAGGACACATTCTACTCAAGTAAAAACATGCTGATTCCTAGACCATCTGTGGGCCGGATTGAGAAGACGATTGGGCTGCATCTGGCACCCGGGCCTTAGTTTGCCTACCCCTGGCCTAGACCCTCCTTGTGGTCGAGTATATGATTAACAAGTGAAATGGATGTATGCACAATGCCCTCCAATTTCTATTATTCTTCCCACTTCACAAACGGCATCATGCAAGAGATTCAGTGTTGTCCAGGGCTAGTCAGTGAGCTCTGCAGCTGCGTAAGAATGTGAATCTGCATTTCCCACAGCCAAACTCAGCTACTGCATCTCAGGGTTTATCTACTTTTACCTTTGGCTCCTCTCTTTCCAGGTACTGTTCCATACTTAAAAGCTCAGTGTCCAAGAATTTCTTTGTTGCCCCAGAGCCCTGTCCCTCTGCAAAATTCCACTCTTTGGTGCTTAACTGGAGCAAACATTAGTTTGGGTTTTCTGTGGATTGACGTTTGCTCCGATTAAGCTTTAAAGAGCGGGTTTTCCCAGGGAAAGCTCTGGAGGATAATAATAATAATAATAATAATAATAATAATAATAATAATGCCCTTGTGTCTGAAAAGAGCAGAGGAAAAGTATGGATAAGCCCCCACTGATTCTTAAGCCATTCCTTCGTCTGGGATTATGTGAGAAAGGGCTGTGCAAATGACAACACATCCTTCCATTTTCAAGAGATGGCCCAGTTAAGAAGCCTTCGCAAAGGTCCTCCCTTGGAGATGGGCATGCATACCATAACTGTCACACTGTGGTATTCATGCATCTTTAGAAGTCATAAAATGGCACCCCATATGTTTAAGATGAAATGTGGGAAGTAGACCTGTGAGATTTGTCCAAGGGCACAGAGGCAACCTTTTCTGGAATCTGACACTGAAACCAATCTTTGTTATGCTTTGGCACTGATGCCCTAAACCAATCTTTCCCTTCCACCCATATTTAAATCCCCAGTTCCACAGCAGTGGAAGTTCAGGGTCGCTCTCAGAAATCTCACAGAACTGTGAACTATAAAGAGTCTTTGACACAGCACCTGATTAGCTATGCAGTCCTTTTCAGCACCAAACTCAAGCTGTGCACAATTCTTTCCTCCTCCCTCCAAAACTATCAAGGCCCATCACTTGCCCAGGACATCTGCTGGGATTAACTGAATTGCAAAGCGCTCTTTCCTGAAAAATCTGTTCCTTTCCTGCCTCCTTTCACACCCTGCAAGGGTAGACTGTTACTCATTTAAAATTCCATTTAAGTTCATTCCTTTTTGCAGGAGGAAACCCTTCAGAGTTATTTCCAAGGGTCTGCAGTAAAGGAATGGCAGCATCAAGTTATAGAATAAAAATATGCATTAATATGTTATGTACACCCTAAAAAGACCAAGGTTTCAAAGTACAGCAGCATTTTGGTGGTGCTTCCTCCTCAACAAAAGTCAGAAATGCCCTGCTTTTAGAGAATGGCCTAGTAATTTTTCCATGCAAACCATTGCAGATGGCATAGTAGTTTTATCCCAAACCCTTAACCTTCACCTTTAGGAATGAAGGATGCAAGTGAAACAAAAGAAACAGTGAAAGAATTTAGAATAGTTATTAAGATGAGGCAATTGTTTTCAATACAGTGCAGCAATAATATTTCTTTTTCCCCCTGACCAGGCCAGTTTTAAGACTCAATAACATAATTACATGTTTCTACTAAGTCCTATAGCTAAAGAGAATTCACAGAAGTGAACATGAAGGAAACGGGGAATGCAGAAAATGTCTCCAGAGAGCCAAGATCAGCTGGCTATCCGAGCTTCAAAAAGTGCCATAACAAGCATTTTTCAGTTGCTGGGATCAAAATAATTTATAGCATTTTCTTCCTCAGGTGGGTTGCACTGATTCAAAAGGAAAGCAGTGTGCTTTTAAGGATTGTGCCAGCAAGTATGGGCAAGGCAGGATGAGGGCATTCCCCAGGATTTTCTTTTTTACTCTTTAGTTGGAGGAAACTACTATTGTAGCTCTACCTCTCCGTAGTCCAGGCAGTGACATTCCACTCACATCTGAAACGCTCAGTTCTTTCCCTGGCTCCCTTCAGTGTTCAATTAACCTTGCTGCCGCAAACAACTTCATATCCCAGTCCCACCCCACTCCACTCACCTAAAAAGCAAAAGAAAAACAAATAATGAAGAAGAAACATTGGACTACACTCCAGCATTAGTATACCATTGCAGGGGGTTGGACTAGATCAGTGTTTCCATGTTGAGGTCCCTAAGCCACCCCAATAAAATACAATTCATACAGAATTTTTGTTTAAGGTTTTTGGCATAATTTTGGGCACAACTTTATTAAAATACAAAAAATGTGAGTGGTTGCTTAGGCATTGGTTGCAACTATCTGACCCCGCACGGGGACAGACTGACATTTGCACGCCCGCGAAAGTCAGAAAGGGAAAACATTTTGGGGAGAAAGATGGAGCTGGGTACCATGCCCTCACCTCTCCCCAAATGCTCCCAGGGGCTGTTGCGTGACCCTAGCCCCTTGACAGGGGTTCGGACAAAAGCATGGCGAGGCCCTGGATTCCTTTAATGGAATACCCTTGCAGCAGCAGCATTAGAGGGGCAGGCACAGCCAATCCATGCCCCTCCACCAACCAATTCATAAAAACCAATGCCTAACTGCAACCTTACAAGTTGTGACGATTTGCTATGCAGTAGGCAAAAACCAAATGGCACCAGCCAATCTGCCAAATGGACAAAATTCCTACTAGGCCCTGCCCCAAAAGCAGACAACCCCATGACAGGCATAGCAAGGTCAAAGTGAACCACCCTAAATATAGGGCGGGTGAACGGGTGATCCAATGCACGCAGTGAAAAGAGGAAGCTCAACGCTGCGTGCAGGGAATATATACCTTACGGCTGTCAATCACAAAACGGCAACATCAAATTCTCCCCAGCGACAAGAAGAGCCCAATCGCAATGGTGGCCAACTATCTTTACCCGCTCAGCAACAGTGGGATGTCTTGTTAGACCCCACCGCAACACGTGCTCTCCATGAAGGAGAATACGCTTTCCCAAACTTGGGTCTCCAGTTGTTTTCAGACTACAACTTCCATCATCCCTAGCTAGCAAGACCAGTGGCGGGGGGGGGGGGGGTTAATTGTAGTCTGAAAAACAGGTGGAGAGCAGACCCAAGTTTGGCAAACACTTGGCTAGATGACCCTGGAAGTCCCTTCCAACTCCACAATTCTATGATTCTATGATTCCTCTAACTGCCCCTTGCCACCCTATCAAAAAGATCAATAGTTCTGGGCTACTTCAAAGGGCTGGTGCAACACCCATGTTGTCACAGTCCTGCTTCCTGCAATATAGGCATAATAATGATAGATTTGTGCCAGCAATGGATGGGTAATTTTTTAAAAAATGTTTACAATCTCTCTCTTTTTTTAAAAAAATGAAATAGGACCTGTCAGTCATAATAAAAATGAACTCCCACTTCGTTTTGGGATACCTTTTATCTATTCAGAACCAAAGGAAGATGGCATTTGCAACCTTTTCAGGTAAGTTGAGTTTGAAGTTTGTTCTGAAAAGCAATAAAGAGGGAGGCCGACCACACCAGGGGGAGCATTCCACAGATGGGCAACTGCCACTGAAAAGGCCCTCTTACAGGTCAGTGCCAATTGGGCAACCCTGGGGGCCAGCACCAACAAGGCCTCGCCTGCCAATTGTAGACACATGGAGCCTTGGTGACGGAAGCTATCGTGTAACTGATTCTGCCATTCCCCATTACAAGTAATTCTGGTCACAGCTGTTATCCCAGTATACCATTTAGGTTTTTCCTAATGTAAGGTTAATGCAATGTTACCAACATCCTGGGCAAACGTGATATTGTCTCAGACCTGTGGCTGAGCCTCTTTACTCTAGAAATCCCAAGGGACGGATTACTTGCACTTAAAAGTAATCGTGTGAATTCTAGAGCATTCTACATTTTGGTATGGCTCATTTCACAGTCTGTTCTCATAGTCTGTCCTGTTACCAGAGCCCTGACAGGAATCAGCATTAGCTTTCCCCCCCTTTTCTTCTTTTTTAGGTAATAAATTATTCAGATCCATTATGCACTATTTATTATTGAAATCAATCTGGATAAAAATCTGAAGAAAATGGCCAGGCTACTTCCTTTATTGTATCAAGTATCAACATGAGTAATCAAATCTAGTCAGCCTGAATTTATTTCAAAGGGGAGATGTGGGTATCAGAAAAGGAATACTAGATAATCTGAAGACCATTATCTCTGTGTATAATTCTGACAGTTAGGAGAGGAAAAACATATGCATAGACAAAAATAAGACCCCCTCCCCGAAGTATTATTTTAAAAAATAGGCGCCCTTATCCAGAGAAGAAATTATGACATCAGTTTCTAGACTAGGAGCTGCAGGAGGAAAGAAAATATGCATCCAAATTATTGCCCACATGTGAATTTTGTTTATCTGTATTGTAATTTGATGCACATACCCATCCCATCTCAATATCACATGTAAATATACATAAACAGAACCAGATGAGGGCAAGAGAATTTCTAAGTTTGGAACTTCACGTCAACTTATGGAAATAATGTGTCACATCCATTAATACTATTTTATTACCAACCACATCTTCCCAGGAGACTTGACATTCCATTTTGATAGCGGAAAAGAGCTCTGTGTTTTATGATGTTCCAGAAGAGCCATCATTGCACTGCTTCATAAGGCTAAGTGCATTGCCAAAAATATGCTTTGCAAGTCACTGCATTACCAAAAATATGGTTTCTGAACTAATATTTTGTTTAGAATAGTTGTTCCACAAGTGTATAAACTGAACTGTCAGTGGCGGTAAGTGAAAATTAGTAATGCTTTGTTAATGTACCTGAGCTCTTACATGGTTAATTAAGTTTGATTAATATGGCTGTGAGTCAGATCCTAGGGACTACCAATACTCTATTCCAGCCACTGGAAAAGGGCAGAAACTCTATGCTTTTCAACAGAAGCAGAATATTCATGTTAGTTCTCTACATGCACAGGATCTGTTTTCTTCACTAAAACCAGGATGCTCATATCAGAGCACACAAAAGGATTTGGCAATGGTGTCCCATCTAAGAAACACTATTTCTTAATATTTCCATATAATAGATTTGCAATGTACACCCACCCTGATAGATGCCTAACACATAAATGTTTTGAATCAATGGAAAACTGGTTTTAGTTATATCTTCTCTGCGACTCACCGCCTAGTAAGTTGGTACTGGAAGTCACCTCACCTCTCAACACTTAGCAGCCAACTGTGGGCTCCCAGAAGACAGGAGCTCTGCCCACATCAAAGGGTAACATTTTAAAGACCACCTAGAATGGTGATGTGGGTTAAGTTTTCTACTTCCTCCAAGACATATATATATAGACCCCTTTTAAAAGTCTACAGAGGGGAAAACAGGAAAATGATGACACAAGCTTCAAGTTATTTTAATGCTATGTAGAAAAACAGCCGCGTTTTTAAAACCCTGAAATAAATCTCCCACAGCTCGAGCAACTGCTGCAAAATTCTTGTGGTAGGATGTAAATTGGGGGGAAGAGAGTTAAAGACACATTGTGGACGGCATATTTACTACACTTATGCTCTGGACTTGATTTGATGTTACCGCCACAAGTAACACATACTCTTAACATACCAGCTATCAGCCATAGGCGTTTTGGTGCAAACAGTTTAGTTTTGCCTCTTCTTCAAAAAGACACTAGAACCAAGGAACTATGAATCTCATTTAGGAGACGTCTGAATAATAGTTAAGTGCATGCCCTGACATGTTTTGGGTGCATAGAGCAGAGACCATCATGCAGACACAGGTCAGTGGACTAGTTCATATGGGGATAGTCTGCTTCTGAGAAAGATTCAGCCTACGTAACAAATGAAATTGATAAAAGGTGCTCCCACTAACATCCAGTTAAGCCTGATCACATATGGAAGCTGTTCTACCCGGACACTGAGGTCCAGCACCGAGGGCCTTCTGGCGGTTCCCTCACTGTGAGAAGCCAAGTTACAGGAAACCAGGCAGAGGGCCTTCTCGGTAGTGGCACCCGCCCTGTGGAACACCCTCCCACCAGATGTCAAAGAGAACAACAACTACCAGACTTTTAGAAGACATCTGAAGGCAGTCCTGTTTAGGGAAGCTTTTAATGTTTGATGCATTACTGTATTTTAATATTTTGTTGAAAGCCACCCAGAGTGGCTGGGGAAACCCAGCCAGGTGGGCGGGGTATAAATAATGAATTATTATTATTATTATTATTATTATTATTATTATTATTATTATTATTAACAAAACATATTATGAGAAATTAAAGTCCAGCAGATCAATCAGGAAATACAATCTATTCAGTTCTTATATTGGCAATATCCACGGAGTGGCTGGGGAGGCCCAGGCAGATGGGTGGGGTATAAATAAATAAATAATAATAATAATAATAATAATAATAATAATAATAATTAGCTACCATCCATCTATCCCGGAAATGACCACCCCTGCCAGATAACTGGCATTGCCCCTTCATTCTCATCTGGATTCATTTCAGCTTGTTCAAACTCAGCCTCCAAGCACAAACTAAACACAACGCAGCTGCTCCTGGATGCTTATTTAGCAAACTATATAGTGTCATCAGCATATGCATTACACCAGCCCCCTCAAGTTCTAGTCTCCCAGCAGATTCACATTTATGTTAAACCAGTTTTTCCCAAGCTCAGGTCTCGAGCTGTTTTGGGACTACAATTCCCATCATCCCTGACCACTGGTCTTGCTAGCTAGGGATGATGGGAGTTGTAGTCCAAAAATAGCTGGAGACCTGAGCATGGGAAACACTGCCAGTTAAATAACTACTACAGTGGTACCTCGGGTTACATACACTTCAGGTTACACACTCCGCTAACCCAGAAATAGTGCTTCAGGTTAAGAACTTTGCTTCAGGATAAGAACAGAAATCGGGCTCCGGCCATGCGGCAGCAGCAGAAGGCCCCGTTAGCTAAAGTGGTGCTTCAGGTTAAGAACAGTTTCAGGTTAAGAACGGACCTCCGGAACGAATTAAGTACTTAACCTGAGGTACCACTGTACTACTACTACTACTACTACTACTACTACTACTAGTTACCCACCCCTCACTGTGAGGTCTAAACAAGCTAATACTTTAGGACACCCTCTGTTTCTATATTACCAGTGCTATTGTCGAAACTGGCTGATAGCTGCTCACCATGATTTCTGGTGCATTTCTCTTCCAGTTCTATGTGGAGATACCAGGGATTAAACATGGGATTTTCTGTATGCAGAGCAGATGCTCTACCACTGAGCTATGGTAAAACTGTGCCAACTTCGAGGAAGCCGAGCTAGCATCACAGCTGACGACCTCTAGGACAAGAAAAAGTATCCAACTAATCAAGAGCCAGACCCCAAACCCATAATTTCCTGAGCTGGTTTAGTCGAAAATGTGACTCATCGTATCCAAAGAAGCTGCTCAAGAGGTTCAGAACTATAAAGAGGGGAGAATTTCTTTTGTCAACTTGTGTACACAGTGCCACTGAAGCCATCTTGGCTTGGCTTAGGAGCAGTGTGTCGTCCAGATGTGTGTTCTACTATACATTCAATTACCTTCCCTAGCAAGGGAAGCTCTGAGATGGATGCAGGGCTGGTGAAATTATCCCAGTCTAAATGTGGCTTGAGGAAGTCTGCTTATTTAAAATCTAGTGTTCCCCGCCACTCTAGATTTTGTTCAGCTACAATCCATCAACTCCAGCTAGATAGGTCAGGACACGGGTGGTGCTGTGGTCTAAACCACTGAGCCTCTTGGGCTTGCCAATCGGAAGGTCAGCAGTTTGAATCCCCATGACGGGGTGAGCTCCCGTTGCTCTGTCCCAGCTCCTGCCAACCTAGCAGTTCGAAAGCATGCCAGTGCAATAGGTATCGCTGTGGCGGGAAGGTAAACGGCATTTCCGGGCACGCAGGTTTCCGTCACAGTGTCCTGTTGCACCAGAAGCGGTTTAGTCATTCTGGCCACATGACCTGGAAAGCTGTCTGTAGACAAACACTGGTACCCTTGGCCTGAAAGCGAGATGAGTGCCGCAACCCCATAGTCACCTTTGACTAGATGCAACCATCTAGGGGTCCTTTACCTTTACCTTTTTTTACCTAGATTGGTAAATGGTCAGAGTAGGTGAAAGTTGTAGTATAGCAACTTTAGTATAGTATAGGTTTTTCTCCCTTCTTTAGAGAATCTTGTTTTCCCCTCTTTGAAAATAACCCACCTCTTGAGTTAACATAACGAATTTTAGGCAACAACAACAACAAAGGAATCACCAGCTCCCTCCTTATCCATATTTATGTATTCTGAAATGGGACAATAATAAGGATTAGAATGCTTCTAAAATACCAAAGACAACATATTAGACAGCTGAAGAAATACAGGGAAGTACTTCTATTTATATTTACTGCTATGCAACAAAAATTCCTAACCGTTTGCTGAATTTGCACCATCAGCAGCTAAGCAGCGAACAGCAATGTTTAGTGGTTTAATCTGTCACAACTCCAGAGCTAAAAACTAAGCTCTAATGAATTTCCTGCAGCTGAAACAGTGAATTTATTTAAATACTCTCTTTACTATGAATTGCAAAACTATAAAACAAACAGACAAACATTTGTGCTTTCAACAGAAGCAGTCAGTCAAAATAAGAAAGGAGGACATTTTTCATTTGTGCTAAAAGTTTGTCAGATCAATTAAATTATGTGAAACGGCCACACCTGATTCTAAGGTGACAGATCCTCATGATTAATATTGCTACGGTATTTGCTAAGCAAAAACAACTGCTTTCTCTAATGGAAAAAGAAAATTCTGCAAAAACATTAGGGAATCACATTTCATGCCTTCTTTTCCTTCCTTCTGAGAAACAGGGATTTCTGTCAAACAGTAGCCCAACTTCAGTACCTGAAAATATGAAGTCATAGATCCACATTTGTTGATAACACAAGTCTTATCATAGCAGTCAAAGCCAGGGATTGTGGTTGCTCCCGGCTCATGCTAAGGGAGGAGAGAAGCAGGCGCCATTGGCTTGTTCACAGTAAACCATTAACTATACTTTAGCCTTCTGAAGTATTAAGTCCAACTGAAATGTGCTACTGGGCAGGGGCGCAGCAGGTCTCTACGTCAGCTGTATTGTTTAATGTTCTAACCGTCACTTTTCCAGCAGTGTTAGCATACCAGCACATCTGCCCAAGCCAAAGTTGTTTCCTTGGGTTAAGGAGGAAATCTGGCGTGCTTTGGCTACAACTAAAGTTACATCATCTCATGTACATTTCACAGATGAAATTAGGCAAAGCTACCTGAGCAACCTCTCCACAATGCATCACTGAAAGCTGTTCCATGTCTGTTGTACAATATATTAATGTTTTCTTCAACAGTCCACTGGCTTCTGAAGTAGGCTGTATTAGTAAGACTGACTCTGGCACTTTTCCGCCTCTACAAAGCAGCTTGTGCTTAAAAAAATAATTGCAACTCAAAGCACGTCCAGCAATAATTTACTATGTGGCTAGGTAGTTATGGTGACATGGGAAACAAGAGGTGCAAGAGCATTTTACGTTCAGGTGCATTCACTGTCATGCAAAGTTTTCCTGGAACAGATGTTAAGTTAACTGGGAAAAAGTTCAATAGTTCCACCCTGGATCCTTGCTTTATTGCTACCATTTCAGTAGTGAATGATTTAAAAGGAAATCAAAAGCAATGGATTGTGGGATAGATAACTGAGTACAGTCATACCTTGGGTTGAAGTAGCTTTGGGTTAAGCATTTTCGGGCTCCACTCCGTGGCGACCTGGAAGTAACGGAGCGTGTTACTTCGGGGTTTCGCCACTCGCACATGCGCAGACGCTCAAAATGGCGTCATGCACATGCGTGGAAGCGGCAAATCACAACCCGCGCAGATGCAGGTTGCATTCGCTTCAGGATGTGAACGGGGCTCCGGAACAGATCCTGTTAGCATCCAGAGGTACCACTGTATTGCCGTATCAGATTGTGGTAGAAATGAATCTATTGGTGTGACAGTATCACCCCCCAAAACACACACACACACACACAAAAACCCACCCCCAACCTTCTATTTTGTCCATTGTGAAACATGCTGGTAGCATTTGCTCTTGCTTTCTGATGGACTTCCTGGTTTTGTTTTTAAATGCACACGTGAACAGGTACCTACCTGCATGCATGATGGGAATGGAAAAAAAGAGGCTGTGTATAGCAAGGGCGGGGAGTGATTCCCAGGCAGGACCAAACATTTACATACATATGCTCTGTCATGCTCCACCCCCTGGTATAGGGGGCAAGCAGCAGAGTAGCAAAGAATATGAAAAATTAAAAACAAAACAAAACAAATAGGAATGTGCAGAAGCTAATGTGGCAATTGCACACACAGAAAATTGAATCTGCATGATCCATCTGCAGTATTGTCTGGAAGCACACTTATAGAAGAGAAATTTAAAGCCATCTAACTTCTCCACTACCAGTAAAGCAGGTTGGGTGCCACTAGCTCCATATTTCACCAATGACTTTCTTGTTTACAGTACAAAGGTCAACTTTTAAAGACTACATTTGGACTAAACAAATAAGGAACAGCTTTCCATAATATGCATATGGTTCTGTCTATAAGCATGACTACACAAATAGGAAACTGTTGCAAACTGTACAACACTCCTGAGCGAGCGAGAGATGCCTTTCTTCTTCTAAATTAGGAATCACAAGAAACCAAGCACGTCCTCTGGTTTTCACCTTTGTATTGCATTAATGAAAGCCACTGTTTAAGAGATCACAGGTACAGTAATTCTTTAAACCTAGCAGTCCATTTGCAAAACATAAGAGAACGTTTGAAACTAGAACAGAATTTAGAACAGAGATGCACCCAGTGGAGTAGCAGTTTATAAGCTGACAAATGCCCTGATCCTAACCAAGTTTACTCAAGAGTAATTTTTACTGATTTCAGTTTAATATCCTGAAGCTGAGGCTCCCATACTTTGGCCACCTCATGAGAAGAGAAGATTCCCTGGAAAAGACCCTGATGTTGGGAAAGATGGAGGGCACAAGGAGAAGCAGACGACAGAGGACGAAATGGTTGGACAGTGTTCTCGAAGCTACCAGCATGAGTTTGACCAAACTGTGGGAGGCAGTGGAAGACAGAAGTGCCTGGCGTGCTCTGGTCCATGGGGTCACGAAGAGTCGGACATGACTAAATGACTAAACAACAACAACATACTTGTTACAAGTTGGTGTGCTTAACATTGCAGCCTTCGTTAGGATGAGAGCACACATTTAAAACCATTGGGGGGGGGGGCGAGTGACTCCCTTTGCCACAGCTGTGTAAAATTGCAGTTCAACTTTCCATGTTAAGTGGCAATTTGGCACCATACAGACCTGTAATTTCTCCCGTTAATCTTTAATGAAAGGAAATGTACATTTATTAACTCACAAGTCAAGGTAAATTTAACAAATTTTACCATCCATTCTAGCATCTCTGTCAGCAGATGGATCTCGAGTCAGAAATCTAAAACTCTGCTCTCACAGTTTACATCTCCTATGATTCCATTTCCTTATCTGGGGACAGCATTTTCACTTCAGACCTGAACTGTGGTAAAAGGTAAAGGACCCCTGGAGGGTTAAGTCGAGTCAAAGGCGACTATGGGGTTGCAGTGCTCATCTCGCTTTCAGGCCAAGGGAGCCGGCATTTGTTCACAGACAGCTTTCCGGGTCATGTGGCCAGCATGCCTAAATTGCTTCTAGTGCAACAGAACACCGTGATGGGAACCAGAGTACAGTGGATGCTCGGGTTGCAAACGTGATCTGTGCGGGATGCACATTCGTAACCTGCAGCTGCGCCTCTGCGCACGCGCGGGTTGCAATCCGATGCTTCTGAGCATGCAAAAAGCGTGATTTTGTGCTTCTGCACATGCGCAACCGCCAAAACCCGGAGGTAACCCATTCCGGTACTTCCAGGTTTCAGTGGTCTATAACCCAAAATAACACAACCTGAAGTATGACTGTACAGGAGTATGACTGTAACCTGAGGTATGACTGTACAGGGAAATGACATTTACCTTCCCACCGGAGCGGTACCTATTTATCTACTTGCACTGGTGTGCTTTGGAACTGCTAGGTTGGCAGGAGCTGGGGCAGAGAAACAGGAGCTCATCCCATCACGGGGATTCAAACCACCGATCTTCTGATTGGCAAGCCCAAGAGGTTCAGTGGTTTAGACCACAGCACCACCCGTGTCCCTCATCTGCCTCAGAAATTTAAAAATCTGCCTCAGAAATTTTAAAAAAATCACTGTAAAGTTGCTCCAGCACAGGCAGAATGTAAGCTTGGAAGAAAAGCTCAGCTCTTCATTTATTATGCAAGAAATCACAAAACTGGAATATTTATTGCATTTTTTAATAAACACATCACTTTTGCTTTTTGACTGCATGTATCAGTTGGATTTCTACAGACAGGGCAAAGTGGAATCACAGGAACTATTTGTGTGGGTTGCAGTAGGCCTGACACTTCCTGGTTTAAAATCTCACTTCAGCCAGCCATGAACTCACTGGGTGGCCTCAGTCATTGCTTTTCCTGACCCAGCTTGCAGATACACAGTAGCTACAATATGGGGAAAGTACTGGCCTTTTCCCCCAAGACAGTTGCAAGGGTTACTTATGTATAACATTATGTAACAATATTAAAGTCAAAGAGGATATAGTGTTATGATGTACTGGATGTCATCAACTTAATTGAACACTGCTCATATATGCGTGGTGGAGAAAATATACTCTCAGGCTTAGAAGCTAGCAAGCGTTTACTGCCAAGAAACACATTGTTGTTGAATTGGGTTGGGGGTTTTTTTGCCCCCGCTTCCCTCTTCTATAAATAACTCGCATATTTTGTCTGGCTTGCAGCTTATTAGGTCTTCTGGTTTGTTGCTCGTGTCTACTTATGTTCATCTAATAGCTTTTGGTCCGTCTAATTTTCTTTTTGAGAAGTGCACCTTATTTTCCACTTCTCTAGCTTTTCTTTCTAAGCCTTAACTGCCTAAAATACAGACATATTCAAAACACTACAAAACCCTTTGTCACATAAATAAAAAACTGATTAACAACACACTGTGAGAAGCCAAGTTACAGGAAACCAGGCAGAGGGCCTTCTCGGTAGTGGCGCCCACCCTGTGGAACGCCCTCCCACCAGATGTCAAAGAGAACAACAACTACCAGACTTTTAGAAGACATCTGAAAGCAGCCCTGTTTAGGGAAGCTTTTAATGTTTGATGCATTTTTGTATTTTAATATTTTGTTGGAAGCCGCCCAGAGTGGCTGGTGAAGCCCAGCTAGATGGGCGAGGTATAAATAAATTATTATTACAGTATTATTATTATTATTACTATTAACAAAACATATTATTAGAAATTAAAGTCCAGCAGATTGATCAGGAAATACAATCTATTCAGCTCTTATATTGGCAATATCCACGGTGTGGAATTCTTATATCAGTCTTGTAGTGTTCCACATGAAGAAGCTTTTAAGAATTCTAGCGTTCCTTGTATGCAGGTATACATCTTAAAAGCATCTTCACGTTGAACACTACAAGATTGATATAAGAATTCCACACCGTGGATATTGCCAATATAAGAAATGAATAGATTGTATTTCCTGATCAATCTGCTGGACTTTAATTTCTCATAATATGTTTCGATTATATCATATATTGGTCTATAGAGCCATGTATTTTGATATGATATGTTGAATCACATTTAAAAAGAATTTATATAATTACATACAGCCTGTTACATTGTTTGTGTTGTTATTAATATACAGACACAGCAATTGCGCAGCACCTCAGTTAGGGAAGTTGAAGTAAGGTAAAGTTTCCCTGCACTTCAACCCCACTCGGGCTTCATCAGTACAATCTGAATCAGCCAGGATGCTCAGCAACACCCATCAGTCCACTAGCACAGAAACTGCATCTAGACCAGCGTTTCCCAAAGTTGGGTCTCCAGCTGTTTTTGGAATACAATTCCCATTACCCCTGACCACTAGTCCTGCTAGTTAGGAACGATGGGAGTTGTAGTCCGTCCACAGCTGGAGACCCAACTTTGGGAAACCTTAATCTAGACTTTCTTTACCAAAGCACCTTAAACATTACCATATGTATTGTGGGTATAGGTTTTTGTGGGCTAGGATGTACTGCAGCAGTGACATTTTAAGGGTTGACATCAACAGGAGTGAGGGTGTACAAGCACACATGCATGCATGCATGAGCCAGGTTTTTTTTTTTTCCCCAGCCGGAACTCACCGGAACGTCACCTCTTTTTCTAGAAAAAGCCTGGCAAACACAAACACACAGAGGGAGAGAGGAAGGGAGGGAGGGAGGGAGGGAGGGAGGAAGGAAGGAAGGAAGGAAGGAAGGAAGGAAGAAGAAAGAAAGAGAGAGAGAGAGAGAGAGAGAGAGAGAGAGAGAGAGAGAGAGAGAGAGAGAAAATAGTGGGGCAAAAAGGCCCTGGAATACAAGAACACCACACAAGATTTTTCTAGGCAAAGCTCAGGCACGTACAAGGCAAACACAGTGGCTATAGAGAGTATCAGTCATTGGCAAATAACACAATGTTGTCATAATTCAACCCCTGTAGCTGAGGAAAACACCTTGGTTCTGATTGAATCCTAACAAACGCAGTAACAGCTTTCTGGGTCTAAAGGTCATTTCAGTATCTTATCGCGATGCCCACCATCCTTATCCCCTCTTGACTATTTCTAACACAAGAGCAAAGGAGAGCTGATGTGTCTTTCTGACCTTCACTTCTGTTTCAAAACAGAAGGAAGGGAATGTTCTTGGGTTTAAGCAGCTGGCAGTGGCTTCTACTGATCTAAATCTGCCTGTGTAGAGAGCTGGGAGCACTTACTCTCTTATTTCTATTCATCACCTTTCACTGGGAATTTACACAGCCAGTTAAACAATAACTAGCACAAATGTGACAGTAGCACCTACCTTGCCCAACTGCTTAATGGCCTGTCATTATACTTTTTTGTGGCTGGGCAGTGTGACCATAAAATGAATTCCCCTTCCCCCTAAATATGTTTTTTTTTAAAAAAAGAAAGAAAGATGTCCAAGAAGATTTTAGGTCTAGGAACATTTTCCTCCTTTTTTGAGGCAATGAATTATGCAAAACTGCTGATCTAGGGAAATTTTCTTGACTGGCTCTCCTGGAGAAACTAAATTCTAAACACTACATTTTTCTTTCTTTTTTGCAATTCACTTAAGAGGCATCAAACATGTGCAGCAGAACAGCAACAAATATGCTCAGCTCCCCTTAGATATTCAACAGGTTCTCGTTTGCCTGTGGCATGTGTGTGTAAGCAAATGAGACCGGAATAAGTGTCAGATTTGTGTTGTAAAAATTAACTCACATTGCTGGAGCCCACATGCAAAGTGAATGTGTCACCTAAGCTCATACTGAAAACGCAACCTCTGTCTAATGAAGTTTAAGCGGAAAAATACTTGCTGAATAATGGCGAAGTGTTAAGATTGTGGCCCGGCATGCAAAGCTTCTCAAGGGTTGAGACTGGGTGGCAGTGGCTTGCTAAGTGATATTTAATACAGTAAATATTAAATATATTTAATACATCTGCTTGTTAGTTGGATTGCTTTTTGCTTCGTTTTCATTTTGAGGTTGCCACCTACCTCAAGGCTCTGGAGAAATCAGGTTATGAATAAAATAAACCAAATAAATTGTCTTGATTCTTACCCATTTCATTAAAGACAACCTAGCAGTTCGAAAGCACGTCAAAAGTGCAAGTAGATAAATAGGTACCGCTCCGGCGGGAAGGTAAACGGCGTTTCCGTGCGCTGCTCTGGTTCGCCAGAAGCGGCTTAGTCATGCTGGCCACATGACCCGGAAGCTGTACGCCGGCTCCCTCGGCCAATAAAGCAAGATGAGCACCGCAACCCGAGTCGGTCACGACTGGACCTAATGGTCAGGGGTCGCTTTACCTTTACCTTTACTCTGGATCAATACAGAATATTACTGCCAGATGATCAATCTGTGTTTGTCAATCATTCGGGGAAGCTGGGACAGGATTCTTTAATTTTATTTTTTAATATCAACACAGGGAAGCATATTTTGATAACCCCTGACCCAAATTCATCGTGTAAATCTGCTGCCTGCAAACCCTGCCCGCGTTTCTGCTTGGAACACACTTCCCCAACCTGGTGCTCTCCCAGGTGTGATGGATTACAAACCTCATCATCCCTAACCACTGGTCATGCTGGTTGAGCATGGTGGATGTTGTAGTCGAACATCTGAAGGGCACCAGATTAGGAAAAGCTAGTTTGGAGGACTGAGTTAAAAGTTTCAGAAATTCAATCTGTCCTTGGATGATGATGATGATTTTTTTGCAATGAACTCTACATCAGAGAGCACAGGCTGACCGACCTAAAATCTCATACCATTTCTTAACTAACCCACTGCGCGAATGCCAATTTAGGAAATAACTGGTGTGTCACTGGAGTACTTATTCATAAACCTACAATGCAAAATATTGCAGCTCAGAGGCAAAACTAGCTAGAGAAATCCTCGGTGGCTCCACATCAGAGTTGCACAGGACAGCTTTCTCGTTTGATCTTCCGTTTCCAACCACCCTGAGGTGTACTTTGATTTCTTAAACTAAAGAATACAAGAACAGAAACCCAAATCCCGCTGATGCCAATGAGCTGAACAAGGCCTTATTTATGCCAGAAGTGCACAAAACGAGAGATTCGGCGTTTTGATTTAAAGCCATATGGGCTTCCGTTCAATATCTCTTTCTTCCCAGCCTTAAGCTGTTTCTTTAAGCAAAGTCCCAAATGAAGCAAGCAGAAAATTATACGTATGTGATATCATCAAATACGGACATGGGGGTCCATATTTCTAGGCAGAAAACCCTAATGTGCAGTTAAAAGCCCTACCTTGACCGCGTACTTAATTTGCAGATTGATGAGCTCCCTTCTCTTTCAAAATCTTGAATTTCTGTTTCAACACAGTGCTCATGGATCAAAAAAGGAGACATGGATTTCAATACTAATATTACGACTGCTAATAGCAGAGAACGAGGGGCAGGGCCTGAGCACAGGCAGGAATAGAGAGCCTGTTGCCCACCAGATGTTGATGCACTACAACATCTGTAGTGGCAACATGTTGCCTATCTATCATGGATGCTTTAGCTGAGATCCCTGCATTGCAGGGGGTTGGACTAGATAACCCTCAGGGCCCAACTCTATGTTTCTATGTTCCCCATCTTTGTCACATGATATGGCATATGCTGAGCAAAGTGGTAACAACTGCTTTACTACCAGGTGTATTAGAATTCCCCTGGCTGCAAAAAAGTGCACATATTCAAGCCTTCTTTGCAATCACGAGAGATAAACATTTTGCTTAAATGTAAAACTATTAATGTAAAACTATTAAGAAGGGACACGGGTGGCGCTGTGGGTTAAACCACAGAGCCTAGGACTTGCCGATCAGAAGGTCGGCGGTTCAAATCCCTGCGATGGGGTGAGCTCCCGTTGCTCGGTCCCTGCTCCTGCCAACCTAGCAGTTCGAAAGCACGTCAAGTGCAAGTAGATAACTACCTTCCGGCGGGAAGGTAAACGGTGTTTCCGTGCGCTGCTCTGGTTTGCCAGAAGTGGCTTAGTCCTGCTGGCCACATGACCCGGAAGCTGTATGCTGGCTCCCTCAGCCAATAAAGCGAGATGAGCACCGCAACCACAGAGTCGGTCACAACTGGACTTAATGGTCAGGGGTCCCTTTACCTTTAAAACTATTAAGATAGTGTGGTAAGACAGCAAGATAGCATATACTATGCTTATTTCCCCCCCCCCCCGAGCAGTAACTGTGTTTGTCTGCTACTGCAAAAACAACAGAGTATCCCGCGAAACATAGGTGAGCAAATTTATTATTATGGCATGAGAGTAATCAAAGATTTCACTTGATGCCTCTGAAAAAAAGGACTTTAACCCATAAGAGCTCACATCATAATAAACAGACCAATTAGAAAATTCATCAGGACTTGTAGTCATATTTTTGTTGTTCATGTACCAGAGTTTCCAGACCGTTGCATCAGTGAAGCCTACTCATAAGGCAAATGGTATGCCAGCTGGTTGCTCCCCTTCCTCTTCGGCAGTTTTCATGGGAGTGGAGAAAAATAAAATAAAACCCTCTGGGGTTGCTAGGCAACTGCAGGGTGGGATATTAACCACTCCTGTGCCAACTGTTGATAATTTCCATGCAATTGCCAACCAACCACGATGAATTTTATACTCCATCAATGTCAGGCATCGCTATATTGACTTTGATGGTACAGATGATCACACTCCCCATTACACGGGTATATTAGATTAGGGGGCAGGGGAGGGGAGAAAGAGGAGGAATTGTGACTGGCGGGACAGTCCTTGGTGTCCAAACCAGCTGCTGCAAAGCTCTGAAAATGGACAGGCATTTACATATATATTTTTTGTAACAAATTGGGAACCCACAGCTTGAGTTGATCAGCAGCTGCAGGCCATATCATTTTGTGTGTGCGTGCGTGCTGCAATTTAGCACAACCAAGTGGGAGAAACCCTAGGCACAATGTAAAAGGCTACAAAAAAAATAGATAAATAAGCAAATGGGGCTATTTGCATGACTAGTTCCACCCTGCATGCCTAATTAGCAAGGCAATCTTCAAAAGATTTCTGGTAGGCAGTTTTAATCACAAACAACCCTATTCCCCCTTGCATGCTTCTCTTATAAGTCTCATGGTAGAGGAAAAACTAATCCTTAAAAAAAAGGGGGGGGGGAGAGAACAGCATTTGCTTAGCATATCTAGTCCTACAATAACAAAACCCGTTTCTGCTTAGTTTGGAGCAGGACATTCTGTACCGTTTTGGCAAAACAAGAGTTTTAGGAAATATTCATAATGTAATCAAACATGAGCAGATATCTTATCAGAGTGATTAAAATGTATTTAGCACTGTGCATGCACAGTTGCCACTGTCTACAAAGTTGAGTTGTTCATGCACAAAAAAATCCTGCAATTCACCTCAATTACTTTAAGCGATTATTACGTTGCATGTTTTCGTTTGAGCTGGCCTCGTTTTTTTACATTGTCAAAAATTAACAGAAACTCCTGAACTAACGTATAATTATGTAGATTGCATAACACCAGATTTAAGGACTGCACTGCTAACGTTTTCCCATGCTTTGCAATGAAGACTATCAATGCTGCTACAGCCTCTAGCTTTTTAAACACTACCCGTTTTGACATTTTCACAGGGGTCTCCAACCCTTTTGGTCTAGTGGGGACTTCTCAAATTTTGAGAGAGTGCTGTAGGTGTGATATGACACAAAATTAGAGAGAGTACAGCCCTTGCTGTTTACCTCCCAACCACCCCGTAATAACCTAAAGTCAACTATGGGAGACAAAAAGAGAAGGAAACTGGTTTAAAGCACCTATAACAAGACTTACGGGATGCAGGTGGTGCTGTGGGTTAAACCATAGAGCCTAGGACTTGCCGATCAGAAGGTCAGCGGTTCGAATCCCAGCGACGGGGTGACCTCCTGTTGCTCGGTCCCTGCTCCTGCCAACCTAGCAGTTTGAAAGCATGTCAAGTGCAAGTAGATAAATAGGTACCGCTCCGGCGGGAAGGTAAACGGCGTTTCCGTGCACTGCTCTGGTTCGCCAGAAGCAGCTTAGTCATGCTGGCCACATGACCCGGAAGCTGTACGCCGGCTCCCTCGGCCAATAAAGCGAGATGAGCGCCGCAACCCCAGAGTCAGTCACGACTGGACCTAATGGTCAGGGCTCCCTTTACCTTTACCTTTAACAAGACTTACAATGCTTGAAACTTATACCCTCTCACAGGGTGCTTTGACGTATGGCAAAAGCTTCTTTGTTATGGCAGGTGTTTTATCACATATGTTTTTTTTTTAAAAAAAATCTGATACTGCTCTTGTAATATGTTACATTTGTCTGTTTTTATGATGCTGCATTTTGGGGGGAACTGTATTTAATTTTTTGTTTGGTTTTACTTGTTAGCCACCCTGAGCGGTGTGCAAGCAACAAGGGGGCAGAATGTACATTCGTAATATGCGTGCATGAATGCATGCATGCATGTATTAACAAACAAACAAATTTACTGCAGTTCAAAATGTTTGCTAATCAGAAATCTCAAATGTTTAGCAATCGGGAGGTTGCTGTCAGAAGCAGCACCTCAGTCCAGGGCAAGTTGAACCTGGTCTGTAGCGTCACACTGGAAATGCAGCACCGTATTTTTCGCTCTATAAGACGCACTTTTCCCCCTCCTAAAAAGTAAGGGAAAATGTGTGTGCGTCTTATGGAGCGAATGCAGGCTGCACGGCTATCCCAGAAGCCAGAACAGGGAGAGGGAGCACTGCGCAGTGCTCCCTCTCGCTGTTCTGGCTTCTGGGATAGCCCGCGAAGCCTCCGCAGGGCAGTGGGATGGAAGGCTCCCCGCTGCCCTGCGGAGGCTTCACGCGGCTCTTGAGGGAGGTGGGGGGAAGGGACAGAGCGTGTGGCTCTGTCCCTCCCCCCACCTCCCAGAAAAGCCCCCAAGAGCCACGCTCCCTTTAAAGAGCGTGCGGCTCTTGGGTGGCTTTTGCGGGAGGTGGGGGAAGGGACAGAGGGCAGCTCAGCCACGCACAGCCTCTTCCGGGCAGGGGGAGCCTTCATCCCGCTGCCCGGGAGAGGCTTCGGCGGCTATCCCAGAAGCCAAATCCCTCTTGCTCTTCTGGCTTCTGGGATTCAGAATATTTTTTTTCTTGGTTTCCTCCTCCAAAACTAGGTGTGTCTTATTGTCTGGTGCGTCTTATAGAGCGAAAAATACGGTGATTCTTATGCATTTGGCTGCCATAGCTTAGGCTCAATGGGAGTCATGGAGAAGAGCTGTATGTAAAAAATAAGAAAAACACCTAGAGACTGTAGACATTGCAAAACAGCATTGCCAGTGTCCTGTAAGATCAGTTGCCAGAGTGAGCCTGCTCACGCCATGTTTGAAATATGGATTGTGCAACTATTCCATGTAATTTTTTGCTGGATGATTCAGGCAAGGCCCACCACTTGACTGCAGAGAAGAGGCTGTGAACGTAATTGGCAACATTCGTTGGCAGTGTCTGAATCTGCTCAGAGATATTTTATTTGGAAGGCCTTGCTAGTGTAGTGCTGAAAATGCCTACAGCTTAAAATAAAAAACCAACAATTCTCCATCAATTAATAATAATAAAAGAATTGCATTTGAAAACTATCAAAGGCACTCTTTCATACTACAAATCTTCTCTACTCTGCAGCCTTCTTGGGTGCCTGTGTTTCCTTAAATCACCCAAGACATTGTTGGTTGGGCTTTCTTGTAAGCACTGAAAGCTGAGGAAGCTGCCAAAATGTGCCGACAGCTGTTTGGCTTTTTAAAAATAATAATAATAATTAAAAAAAAAAACTTTTAAAGAAATTAGCCTGGGAAGGGATTTTAAAAAGCTAACAGGAAAGATTTCCCTAAAAACAAAAAAAATCGGCTAGTACACTGATCTCAGGTGCTCGGCAGCCAGCCTTCAAAATTTCCCATGTTTCAATTTAAGCTCAGGAGAAGGCATCATGCGGTCACTTCTTCCATGTGGCTTTTCCAGATGAGAAAGCGCAAGGCACCCCAGGAGGTTGCGGAGGGCTGGAGAAATGTTCAATTGAAGGAAAAATGCCACCACCACCCACATCTCAGACAATGAGATAAGCTCAACCCCACACCCAGAAGAATTATAAAGAAATTCTAAAGCACCCTGAGAAAGAGGCAGCCTTCTTTTTCCACAGTAGAAGAAAAGTTGTGAGAAATTGGTTTCAGCACAACATTAGGCATCACCGTACTTTCTTTTAATGATTATCTGGATGTGGCGTGATTTTGGAAGATGACTTTTAACTCTGCCATTTTATGTTAGGTGGTGGTTATTTTATTGCTTTTACAGATTGTGTATTTTTAATTGATTTTGAATTTTGTCAGCTGCTTTGAAAGGAGTTACCCAAGGTATGAACAGATGCATAAACAGACAAATACGCCTAGTTCTGTAAGAATTTCATGCCACTAAAAAGTAGAAGACCATTAGTATTAAACTTCTTACAATGAGTTATGGTTGGGTTTTGGAGAGCATTTTTCATACATCCCCTCCACCCCCAGCTCCCCCTCAAAAGCCCAAGGCTATATGAAAGGCTGCAGAGTGGAGCTTTGAAGAAGCCTTCTCAATGTCCATATTCAGCTGAGAAGCTTGCATTCATAATCCTAGTTTGGCCAGAGCGACACTGGCAAGGAGCAACTCGGGAATATGGGAAGAATCGGGCTGGTGGATAAAGCTGGTGGCAGAAATGGTGCCCACATCAACAAAGTGTTCTCAAAGCAGCTCCATGGCTTCACACCAGAGCCTTGAAACTGACATAAATTGGATGGCTTGCATGCTTCACTTTTTGTGGATCAATGAACTTATCTCTTACAAACAGAAAGCAAAAGATACACAGATGTGAAGAGCGGTATTTGAATTAGCTGTGGCTCCTGCCAAATCGATCTGGAGTACTTAATTAGGACCCAAACCTAGCTTTGGATGAGCTTCAAACCTCTCAGAACATGATGAAGCTACTCAAATGCAGCCTCTTTCAAGGTAATACCTTTTTGTGTTTCCTGCACCATTATTCTGCTTTAAAAAATCAAGAGAAAATGAGTGAAACGAGCACTTAGCTGATATATAGTACCTTCTCCCCCCCCATCAGTACTTCTTAATATAAATATAATTGTATCATCCTAGCATAGAATGATGCTCCGAAGACAAGTCTGAAATTCTTCTGAGTGGCTGTGAATGAACCGATGCAAGATTTTTATTCCTGATTTTTCTGTGGAAGATTAGACCTATCTTGGATTGGCCCAATGTGCATGGTAATCTGACCCTTTGAGAGGAAATGAATTCAAAGCATTAATATAGTTATTTTCATTTGTGTAAGTAAATAAAAAAGTAGGCATCATGTACACTCACACATTGTGCTATTCGCAGTACACTGCTGAAAATTTATAAACTGCCTTAAAAGCAAGGATATTTATATTCTATAATTAAAAAGGGTGGTGGTGATTCCATGACATGTAAAGCAACTTATACACGTATAAGCAAAATTAAGTATATCTGCTTACTATGCCTAAAGTTCTGTTCTCGCTTGTTATGGGGACGGGTTAGCAGAGCAACAACAATTTCTACACTCCCCAGTTTATGTCTAATATTTCACGAGGCATGCTCATATACTTGCAAGCCTATCCCCACAGACCAAAAGCACTAAAAGGTTTTAAAAGTCAGCACAGAACATCCAGGTATAGGATGTTGAGTCCTGAAGCCAACGCAAATTATGCACTCAACCCCCCATTAAACATTATGGATTATATGCTGGATAAATAAGATGAGTAACTATGACACCACACAGCAACCGAATTCCTAGGCAGGTAAGTGAAGAAACTTGCTTTGCATTACTAAATGAGGAACATGAGTCATAACTGCATTTATTAGGATGGATGAATTGAAAAACAACAACAACACAAACACAAATATTATGTTCGTGTATAAGCAATTAGCAATTAGCAGTTTACTTTTCCTCAAGCTGTTAAATGCTGACACCATGAGAGTTGACAACTGTGTGAGGGTCCTAATGAACAAGAGAAAGCTGGAATATTTCCCTAGACAAGGAAGTGCCTTGCATGAAGAAGCTGGAAACTAGGCTGCAGTCCAGGCAAGAGCTGGATTTACATTTCAGCGACTTGCACCGGTTTCTCGGTGCAGCAAGCATCTTGACACAAGACAGATTGCTGTTGTCAACTCTGGTAGCCAAGTCAGGAGAGATCTACACCCTGTGAGCTAGAAACTGACGTGCCCACCTCTGGCGCTGTACATATTTTATTTAAATTGCACCACCCCCTACTGATGTGGGAGACACATGTCTACATCCAAGGACAGGCCCAGGTCCAGATCTGGATGCTAATAAAGAGGAAGACGGGGAAACTTTTATAGTAAATGGAAAGAAAACTTATTCTATCTTGAACATGTGGCAGAAGGGGGGAAATAGGGGAGGGCATGACCCCGATTCTGAACCACAGAAATGTCTGGAGACTAGCACCAGCTGCCTATGCTCTGCGCAGGCATGCCATGGTAAAGATCACTTTTCCTGAGAATCAGAAATATTTGCTACCAACTAGCTATGTCAAGAATTCCATGCCACATAACTGCTGTTTACCTATGGCTTGATGTACAAGAGCATCTATAATCCAAACAGGATTTCATTCAGCGATACAATGGTACCTTGGTTCTCAAACCCCCTGGTACTCAAACAACTTGGAACCCAAACACTGCAAACTCGGAAGTAAGTGTTCCGGTTTGTGAACTTTTTTTCGGAAGCCAAACGTGCTCCGTTTTGAGCGTTACACTTCCAATTTGAGTGCCACACTTCTGTTTTGAGTGTTATGCTGACAATTTGAGTAGAAGTAGAATGACAAAGCAAACATTCAGCTTGCATTTAAAGGGAAAACCACTTAATCCTCCCTACTTTCTGAAACAGCCGTCCTTCAAAATTTGCACTTTTCTGAATTTTTCAACAGAGTAATATTCATGAAAATAACATAAAACATTGCATTTTTATATGTAAAAGTGCTTTGAAAGATGTGTATATTATACAAAATTGCATACAAACATGCATGTTAGGAGATTTGACTAAAATCCTGAAGAATTTCCAATAACTATCGAAATGGACAGATTCAACTACCACGATCTAATTTCTGTGTTTCGAAACTGAAAATGACAAGAGTCACAGCTGAATTGTCTGGAGTCCAAACCTCCTCGTTATTTTAGGCACTTCTGGGGCAGAAGCGAGAGCTTTCCCTTGAAAACAATAAAGACGATTGGACAGAATTTCAGCATAGACTTGACAGCGGCATGTCTGCCCAGAAACAAAAGGCAGCAATAGAATGGGCTCTCGTTTCAGATATGATTTCATGCAGAAAACATTTTTAAAGCTTCAAATATTGAAAAATGCTCTGCCAATGTTAATACAGCTCATTACTCCCACACTGTAGGTCTGGAGTGAATGGCTTATTGCTGCCCTAAAATGTAGCAGACTGTTAATATTGCAAGTTAGAAGTGGGACTGAGGCTGATTCGGATTCCCAGCCAAACGTCCCTCATTCAAGACACCCCTCATGTTGCAGCCAAGGTCAGTCAGATGCAGCCAAAGTCAATCTATTTAAAATTCTCCCCTCTGGCTCCTAGGGAGCCCAAATCCAGGATTCAGTTGCATGGAGGAAGACTTGCAGTCCACTAACTTCCACAAAGGCACATTGTACTTCTAAACAGTCTGAAGACTCCCAAGGAAGTATCACATTTTCACATGAAATGAAGCTTTACTTAGAAGGATCTCGAACTCCTCTCTTGTATTTGCCCAAGTGTGTGTTGTGTTGTTCCTAGTTTTTTAAGGATCGGGGGTGTTTTTGTAAGTCTTATATTGCATTTTGGCACTGTTTCTTGGTCGCTGCTAGGTTGTAAGCTTGCTGCTATGAAACGTGTTTTCCTAAAAAGCAGGATGCAGAGTTAATAAATAAATATACAATGGTAAGATGCAGGATTTCTCAACTGCTTTCTATGGACAGCAGTGATTTCTGCCCTGGGCCTGGGATCAGAAAAAGTAAACCTGGAAGATCAGACTCCTTGTGATAGTGATAGTGAGGAAGACACGTGCTATTGCTGCCTGAATGCTGATTATTGTGTTAGTTTTCCTGGTTATAATTCTAGCACTTCTGTCCCAGTTTCTAACAACTCTTTTACACTGCATTACCTGGTGTTTTTGGACTGTGGCTTTTTGGTCAATATACTGCCATGTTGTCCTGAACTTCGTTCACACCAGTGGGCATGCTGTGATAACAACAGCAGATGCCATTGGACACTTTGCTACCCTAAATGCACACCTGCAATTCTGTCTCCACATGATTCACCCATTAAAACAGCAGGAAAGAACCATATGTCAAAATACCACCCTAAATTTCGTCACATGAAAATTGTAATAAACTTACAATGCAAAACTCCCACAATATCCTGAGTTAAAAGGGCCACAAACAGATACAGTGGTACCTCTGGTTACGTACTTAATTCGTTCCGGAGGTCCGTACTTAACCTGAAACTGTTCTTAACCTGAAGCACCACTTTAGCTAATGGGGCCTCCCGCTGCTGCTGCACTGCTGCTACACGATTTCTGTTCTCATCCTGAAGCAAAGTTCTTAACCTGAGGTATTATTTCTGGGTTAGCGGAGTCTGTAACCTGAAGCGTATGTAACCCGAGGTATGTAACGCGGAACTCATCAGGTAAGGAATCAAGTGCTGTCTGAATGCAGCCCTGGTGTCTCTCTCCAGAGAATGAGAGGAGAGTTGGGGCTTGTTATAGTGCTGGCCTGGTTGGGGCTTGTTATAGTGCTGGCCTGGTGACATGTTAAAGTCTCTGGGCAACCAGCACAACTCAGGAAGCCTCAGTCCCTACTAGCTAGGGATGATGGGAGTTGTAGTTCAACAATAGCTGGGGACCCAAGTTTTGAGAAACACTGCTGTAGCACCATAGATGCTGTTCCAACCTGTGGTCCTTTGCGTCTTGATACCACTCTCTGCTTTTCTCCCTATGCTATTCCTAGCTGCTAACACTATTATAGCACGGTAACTTTGCTGAGATACGCCTGAAAACATTTCCTACGCTTTCTTCCTGTATATTTGAAGGGACGGCTTGCAACCGAACCGGAAACAGCTAACTGTGTGGATAGGGCAACAATGCACTTTTTCCTATGTACTAATAGCTTGACTGAATAAGCTATACAGTGGTACCTCGGGTTACAGACACTTCAGGTTACAGGCGCTTCAGGTTACAGACTCTGCTAGTCCAGAAATAGTACCTCGGGTTAAGAACTTTGCTTCAGGATGAGAGTAGAAATGGCGCGGCGGCGGCATGGCAGCAGTGGGAAGCCCCATTAGCTAAAGTGGCACCTCAGGTTAAGAACAGTTTCAGGTTAAGAACGGGCCTCCAGAACGAATTAAATTCATAACCAGATTACTCTTCTCAGCATGGCCCTATCCTACCTGTAAGCTGTTACTCAAGACTGGATAACACAGAACAAAGAAAGGTGTATCACCAGTTCACAGAGCTTGGTGTAGTAAGAAAAACATAATTAACACTCAGTTGGCTTTCAAGTCTTTCTAGTCTGAGAGATAAAAGACAAGGAAATTATGTCTAACCAGGAACAGCCTGTCAGACAGAAGAAGCATGGGGAACTGTCTGCATGTTGCTCTTATGGCTTTTTGAAACCTTGCAATAATTAGATCCCGATAAATACAGCAACACTAATAATGAGGACTGCAGTGAGCCTAGGCTGTAATCAAGTGTGTTTTTGAGAAGGGATTTCAAAACTGCCTTTCTATTACACAATGCACTGGGTTAAACAGTGTATGGTGTGTAGTTTAATATTAAACACTGTTCGCCTTGTGATTAAACGTGTTATCACACAAGCCAAAACAAGGTCACCTTGCTCAGTCTTCTCAATTTGTAAAGCGGAGTTGCTTGACAGCAGAAAAGCCAGCAGAAGAAAAAGGTTTGATTTGTTTGTCCACTTAGAAACAAGAGAAAAGGAAATCTAGAGATATTAAGCTGAGAAGGCAGCGTTTTCACCACAGGCCATTATTAGATATGAACACAGTCGGGGGCAGCAGGAATGTAAGTGAACAGCTAAGTAATTAAACAAACGTTTTATCCAGATTAAAAATAGCTCTGATTAGCCAGAATGCTGCTACTCTCAAATTGTTCCTTGGCCAGAAAGCCCGAATGTTGCCTTACCAAGCCAAGTGACAGCTATGCAAGTTCTGTAGCTTCCAAAAAAACAAGGCAGGTTTTTCCCCGTCCTCTAAAAGTAATTGGGTTGGAGTGCATATTTATAATACATGATAGTTCAGTATATACTATAAGGTCTTCCTTCTGCAACATGTTCAACCACTGAACCAAGCATAAGAATAGAGACTGTCAAAGAATGCATTAGAGCCCAGTGCTGAAAAGCCATGATTTATTTTTGAATCTCTCCCTCTCCACCACCCCATTAAATCATATTTGCCTCAGTTCTGCTCTCACCTTTCAGTCCTACCAGTAAACTGAAAGTCATCCATCAGTTAGACCAATATGACAAAGGCAGGTAGCCTTGTGCTATGCCCATGAAACTCCTGTGGCGAGACTGGTTAGTTTCCATCACTGGCTAATCCTGCTTACCATCAAAGGGAAAGGGCAACACTTTACAGGAAGCCACCGTTTCCCCCAACCTTTTAAATATATTATTTCCATCCCACCTTGACCAAGGCTACTAAGAGAGATTTTGTATCTAAGGCTGAACCTTAGTCTTGCATATCACCTTTTGGTCAAACATGTTTAGGGAAGTTTTTAATGTTTGAAGTTTTATTCTGTTTTTAATGTTCTGTTGAAAGCCACCCAGAGTGGCTAGGGAAACCCAGCCAGATGGGTGGGGTAGAAATAAATCATCATCATCATCATCATCATTATCATTATTATTATTATATCAAACAAACCATGCTTGTTTTCACCGACTTCTTAAGGATTTGGGACAGATGATCATAGAATTGTAGATGATGATGATTATCATCATCATTTCTCACCCTGCACCAACAGGTCCCAGGGCAGTTTACAACAATTGAAAATTCAGAAATAGAAAGAGATTGAAGTCACAGGAATAGGGTAGGTCCTGGAAACACACATCTCAGGTGTCAAAGGCTAGGGGCACAGAGGTGCATATGCCGAAAGCTGTACTGTGGAAACCCCAGATACACCCAAATCACACAACTTAGGGGCTACCAGAAAATTCCCTCTCTTGCCCCTCTCACCAAACCACTGAGGGAGGTAGAACTATCAAGGAGGCCCTCTCTGCAGACCTTAACACGCGGGAGAGTCTGTAGAAGAGTTTGGATTTGGATTTGATATCACGCTTTATCACTACCCTAAGGAGTCTCAAAGCGGCTATCTTTCTCCCTTCCCTTCCTCCCCCACAACAAACACTCTGTGAGGTGAGTGAGGCTGAAAGACTTCAGAGAAGTGTGACTAGCCCAAGGTCACTCAGCAGCTGCATGTGGAGGAGCAGAGACGTGAACCCGGTTCACCAGATTACGAGACTACCGCTCTTAACCACTACACCACACTGGCTCTCTGTAAGGAAGGAGGTGGTCTTTCAGATATTTTGGGCCTACTTCATTTAGGGCTTTAAACACCTGTGCCTCCAGTGACCATGTTGGATCCAGAAGTAGCCCCAGGCTACAAATCTCTCCCTTCCAAGGGAATGCAATCCTGTCCTCAACATGCTGTCTTCCTATCTCCTGAACAAGGAACTTGGAACACATGGCATGCTCATCTCCTTGCCTGCATAACAGGATGGCCTTCCACAGTGGCCTTTGTTAGTTTGCTAAATATCTGTGCTTTATTAGTCAACTTTTGTTTAAGGGCACTGTTCCCCCAGTGCAACTGGTGTGTTTTGATGCCAGAGTTGTAAACTGTGATGCACTATATACAGAAATGATTTCGCTTTACTCAGAGAATGCATGGTGGAAAACACCAGTCTTCCTGCCCCTCCCACATGCTAGTTGCTCCAGACAACACTTTTGGGACACAGCCTTATCCAATTAAGTAAAAGGAGAGTTTTTGATAGGCAGCAGTAATTACCACAGCTGGCAGCTGGCCCAGTCATTGAAGTACACAAACGCAGACATTTTCAGGAAGTTAAATGGGGTCTTTGCTTTGTTGTTGTTGGTTTTTTTTGGGTGGGGGGAGACAAGAGTATAATTTTAGCTTTAGGTCTCCTTGAATACATGAATAATTAGTTTGCATGTTAAATTAAAATGCTTTGGTGTATGTGTGTGTGTGTATTACACCAGCCATGACATCACCTTTGTACCACTTAGCAGTCTGTAAACTTGGAGCGGTGCATACTATTAATGTGCTCATCAGAAACTGAATTGTACAGGTACCGTATTTTTCGCTCGATAACACGCACCTGACCATAACACGCACATAGTTTTTAGAGGAGGAAAACAAGAAAAAAAATTCTGAATGAAACAGTGGATGTATCATTTTTGTGCTTCATGCTGCGGCCACAGACATGTGATTTGACGGTGAGTTTGGGGTAGCCCAATGCAAAGATCCCGAGGATCCATGTGGATCCATGCTTTGTAACCACGTTTTTGCACCATTGCAGCCCCAGGCAACAGTGGGTGCGTGATTTTTTTGGTGCAGGCTGTAGCCATGGACATGCTATGTGATCTGAGGGTGAATTTGGGGTGACCCAATGCAAAGATCCTGAGGATCCATCTGGATCCATGCTTTGTAACCACGTTTTTGCACCATTGCAGCCCCAGGAAACAGTGGGTGCATGATTTTTTTGGTGCAGGCTGTAGCCATGGACATGCTATGTGATCTGATGGTGAATTTGGGGTGACCCAATGCAAAGATCCTGAGGATCCATGTGGATCCGTGCTTTGTAACCATGTTTTTGCAGCATTGCAGCCCTGTTTTTGCATCAGATCATTGCTATGTGATCTGATGGTGAATTTGGGGTGACTCAATGCAAAGATCCTGAGGATCCATGTGGATCCGTGATTGGAACCACGTTTTAAGTAGGGAGGGAAGGAAAAACATAGAAGCGACAAGGAGAGGGGTGTGCAGAGAAGCAGCTGGCTAAGAATGCAGGAGAGGGGTTTTACCGGAGGGAGGAAAGGAAGGCAAAAGTCCCCCCCCCCCACAAGCCAACCAGCTCTCTCTCTCCCCCCCCCCAACCTGCATGTTGCCTTCGAGTCCCAGACGCACGGAGAGGAATCTGTTTTCCACTCTGCTTGCCTGGAGGGGAGGGGTTTTCTCTGCTCTTTGTTCCGTCTGAGCAAACACAGTAAGGAAACAGAAGCGGGTGGGCAGTAAGACCCTGAGGCAGAATGCAGGAAAGCCGCAGCTTCCTCTTTCCTCCCTTCTCCGGACGATTTGATATTTGCCTGCTTTTTGCCTTCACTCACGCTTCTCAGCTCCAGGGACCACACATTCGCTCTATAACACGCACAGACATTTCCCCTTACTTTTTAGGAGAAAAAATCTGCGTGTAATAGAGGGAAAAATACGGTACATCACCTTGAAATGGGATGCCCAGAGCAATGTTATCATCACTCTTATGGGTGGCCCTAACATCTTTTAAAAAATAAAAATATTTTTAAAAATATTTGCATTACATAAGTCTTTTTTATTTTAAATAGTCAAGTGACTTGATTGCATTGGCAAAAGGGTGGTACACGAGATAAACAAATTATAAAGGCGGGGGAGGGGAGGAACCCTTCAATTTTCAAGACGACCCTAAAGAGTCTTTTGGTTCTTCTCAGACCAATGATTCAGGGATGACAGCCAGATTTTGCTGAGATACAATGTCCAGCAGCTCCAGTATGCATGGCCAATGGTTTGGGATGATGGAAGTTGTAGTCCAACATCTTCAGGATACTACCTTGGCTCTCCTGAATTAGACCATTGCCATCCTCTCCAAAATAACACAGAAGATGGTTAGGAGGAGATTAATGTCAGCAGTCCCCTCTAGAAGGTGCGAAGTAGGATGGAGATAGCTAGCCTTTTCCTGCCAGTGCCAGAGTCAAAGGGGGAGTCAAAGGGATGCCAGCTTGGTACATGACTGGCAGGATATCGTAATATAGAAACTGCTATACCAGCCAACTCAACAGAAGATTTAAAGCATCAGTCTGGGTATTTTTAGGAACCTGTGACAGCATGTACTAAAAATATGACAGCGTCCTCAACTGATTTAGTTACCACCCCTAGGTAAAGCATCATCTAAACCTCACTTGCATTCATTTCGTTGGAAAGCACCGCTAAATCTTTCCAACAATGTGGAGCTGCCAAAAGGTGTTCTACGTTAAGACTGCAATCAAGTGCATGGATTTAATGATAATTCTAATTTGAAGTGAAGCGAGGGGGGAAGAGGGAGAGAGGCGGAGGAAGTACGAACAGGCTGGGAACCAGGCAGACTTATCATTTCCCAGTTCTGTAGAGTTTTGAGATGGGAGTCCCAGATAAACCCACACAAGTGAAAAGAGCACTATGCCATTTGATGAGGGACTAAAATTCAGTGACAGAGCACATGCTACGCAAGTCAAAGGTCCTAGTTTTGATTCCCAAAGGTAAGGTGGGGGTTTACTTCCCACAATCCATTGTGGTGACCGTGACCTAGAGACTGTAACCTTGAGAGCCAGTGTGGTGTAGTGGTTAAGAGCAGTGGACTCGTAACCTGACGAACTGGGTTCGCTTCCCCGCTCCTCCACATGCAGCTGCTGGGTAACCTTGGGCTAGTCACACTTCTCTGAAGTCTCTCAGCCCCACTCACCTCAGAGAGAGTTTGTTGTGGGGGAGGAAGGGAAAGGAGAACGTTAGCTGCTTTGAGACTCCTTCGGGTAGTGATAAAGTGGGATATCAAATCCAAACTAGCTTATACAGTGGTACCTCGGGTTACATACGCTTCAGGTTACAGACTCCGCTAACCCAGAAATAGTACCTCGGGTTAAGAACTTTGCTTCAGGATGAGAACAGAAATCGTGCTCCGGCGGCGCGGCGGCAGCAGGAAGCCCCATTAGCTAAAGTGGTGCTTCAGGTTAAGAACAATTTCAGATTAAGAACGGACCTCCAGAATGAATTAAGTGCTTAACCAGAGGTACCACTGTACATCTGAGTTTCTAACACTGCTTCTTTATCGCTTGACATAGGCCTAAAGTTCCTCTCATTACCTGTGACTCACAAGTTACATTTTGGGTGAGGGATTTCTTTCCCCCGCAAGATACAGTGATAACCAGCAAGGTGGGTGGTTTAAAAAGGGGATTAGACACATTCATGGAGAATAATGGCTACCAGTCAGGATGGCTGTGTTCTGCTACCACCGTCAAGAGGCAGTATTCCTCAGACTACAGCTGCTGGAAATCAGAAGTGTGAAGGGTGAGATTGGAGGGACCATTGGCCTGAACTGCAGGCCACTTCTTATACTCCGTTGCTTAATTTCTTCACACCATTACTTAGCAGCTGCTGGACACAAAACAATGAAACTAGGAACCCATTGGGTTATTTTCCTGTTCCTTTCACACAGTGTATTACCAAAGGGTCCTTTCTGAACTTAACCCCCTCTCCCCACAAGACCCTTTTGCTTTAAACTTCTAAGCTTGAGAAATGTCTCCATCCTCCCCCTTCCCCCCTCTATTTCATGAAATTGTCCAATCACTATTTTCCCCTACGGAGGGAAATATCACTTTTAGTAGTTTACTAACAGTACATTGGCTTTTGCTTCTCACACAGGAGGCTGGGAATTGATTTGCGGTGCCGAGTTTGACATTTCATGCCACTGAAATAAGGCACAATTATGGAACAATTATTTTTAAATGTGTGATTGTGGTGCTATAAAAGCTCCGCAAATAAGGCCAATTTTAGGTGAAATTTATTTTTTACCGTCCCGACTTTCTCTCGTGTGCACAGTTGGATGGCTAGTTACTTTTCATTGTGTTTAAAAATGTTGCCTGCTGGCTTATTCTTTCCAGGCTCTATATTGCTGGTGCCAAGGCAGCAGAAAAAACTAAACAGGGGGTACAGCAAACAGCTAGCTAGAATTGTACAGTCATGCTAGAGCCTGGATAGGAAAAGCGCATTTTGCAGAATAAAGCAGGTTCTTTACAGTACTAGTCTGAGAGAGGGTCAATTAATATCTTTATTTCAGACACAGTAATATCCACATGTGCTGATTTTATCAGCAAACTAGGTTGTTGAGGGGTTTTTTTTTGGGGGGGGGAAGAAAGTTAGAAGGGAAGAATTATTTAGAACGCTCCCATTTTAACACATCCAACCATTCAAAGCCCTGCTTTGTTGCTGTTTTTTAGATGGTAACTGTCGGGAGATTTTCAGGTAGATTTCAGGCAAATGCCTCTCCTTATGAATACGAGGTGCTGCAGTTACCATGTAGAGACTTTACCTTTCCAAAAAGAGATGTATTTAATCATTCCATGGATGTAGGCCCACAATTTTAATAGCCTACTAAAGATTGCTTGCTATAACAGCTTCCTCATATGAAGAAAAATATTTGCCTACTTTATTCAGAGACGCAAGAGATGCATATAAGATGATGATGGGGTTTATTTCTCGACCGACCTTTGCTCATATAAAACCCCCACAAAATAATTAGAAAACTTATCATCTTAAAGCATCGTTAAGATGCATTATACAGCAGACCAACTTACATATAGCCTTAACTGTCTCAGTTCCTCCCATAAGATTGAATTATTAAGTTTTCCTTCAGAAAGCACCAGAAATACAACAGTGAGGGGTATCTGTGTTGTTCTATTGTTACTAATAATGTGGTGAAGTTGATTTTTTTTAAAAACCCACATCATTAATATGCTGCTTGGCTGGTGCCATGACAGGGCCTTCTCGGTGGTGATTCCATTTGTGGAATGCCATCCTGGAGAGCTGCATCTGTCTCAATCATCAATGACTTTCAGGAGGAAGTTAAAAAATATCTGAGTTTACGCAGGCATTTGATGGCGAAAAGAAACCTTGAAACTGGGAAATGTTTGAGTATGTGCTTGCTTTTAAATATTTTTACATGTTCTAAATGTTTTGAAACATTCTGAGTTGGTTTTAGAATTGTTTATAAATGCTTTAAAAATTTATTTAATTTGGAATTGTATTGTTTTACCTTTTGGACGTTTGCAGCTCTAGACTCTTTTGGGAAGGAGGACTGGATAGAAATTAATTGAATGAATAGACTAGGCTAGACTAGACCAGAATGGGCCAAACTTAAGGAGGAGAAACCCTCCGTGTTTGTGACCAAGGGATTAGTGGTTTCATCATCTGAGATATTTGCTTTTTCAAGTTCTGCAGTAACTATATTTCTGCCTTTTTAAACATTTCAATGGTTTCTATACTATTTAGCCTTTACCAAATATCAGGATTTGACCTGGACACTTTGGTATTTGGGTCCTTTGTTGCCTCTCAAAAATGTTGAGCAACAAACAACTCTCAGGGTCTGGGCCTAGAAACATAATTTATTTAGCAGAGTTTCCAGATTTCTTACAAGTCTATTTTCTATCTGGGAAGAAATCCAGTGGTAACTGTTGTCTTCCTTTAAATTACAGAGAACGATTCTTGCATCCGTCTATGAAGTATTCACTGGCTCTCAAGCAGGGAAGTGGGTTATTAAATCAGTGTTCCTTAACCACTTCTTGTTTCATGAAGAGGATTCTTTCGATTACAAGTTACTGGTAGAAAGCATACAGAAACACAAATGACTTTCGTAGCTTTCAACATAGTTTTCTCAACTGAGGCTGTATACCTGAAGGAGCGTCTCTGCCGCATCGTTCAGCACTGAGGTCCAGCTCTGAGGGCCTTCTGGTGGTTCCCTCCCTGACAGAAGTGAAGTTACAGGGAGCTAAGCAGAAGGCCTTCTCGGTAGTGGCACCCGCCCTGTGGAATGCCCTACCATCAGATGTCAAGGAAATAAACAACTATCTGACTTTTAGAAGGCATCTGAAGGCAGTCCTGTTTAGAGAAGTTTTCAGAGCTTTATGTTTTACTGGTCTTAATGTTTTTAATTTGTTGCGAGCTGCCCAGAGTGCCGGGGGCAACCTAGTCAGTTGGGTGGCATGTATTATTATTATTAGGCATCTAACACAGAATTATGGGACGCGGGTGGCGCTGTGGGTAAAACCTCAGCGCCTAGGGCTTGCCGATCGTCAGGACGGCAGTTTGAATCCCCGCAGCGGGGTGTGCTCCCACTGCTCGGTCCCAGCGCCTGCCAACCTAGCAGTTCGAAAGCACCCCCGGGTGCAAGTAGATAAATAGGGACCACTAACTAGCGGGAAGGTAAACGGCGTTTCCGTGTGCTGCGCTGGCTCGCCAGTTGCAGCTTGTCATGCTGGCCACGTGACCCGGAAGTGTCTTCGGACAGCGCTGGCCCCTGGCCTCTTAAGTGAGATGGGCGCACAACCCTAGAGTCGGACACGACTGGCCTGTACAGGCAGGGGTACCTTTACCTTTACCTTTAACACAGAATTGCTATGCTGACTTTTGCTTTAATTGTGATGTTTAGCCTTTTTTTAAAGCTGTTGCTGAGTTAACAGTGTTTTATAGATTGTGATTGTTTCACTGATGATTTGTTAATTATTCTATATGATTTATGTTGCATTTGTAATTTTCTATTACGTTCTATCATGTTATTGTTATTTATTGTTTGTAAGGGACGCGGGTGGCACTGTAGGTTAAACCACAGAGCCTAGAACTTGCCGATCAGAAGGTCGGCAGTTCGAATCCCCGCTAATGGGGTGAGCTCCCCTTATGCGGGAAGCAGTATGCCAGCTCCCTCGGCCAATAAAGCGAGATGAGCGCCACAACCCCAGAGTCGACCACGACTGGACCTAATAATCAGGGGTCCCTTTACCTTTACCTAAGCTGCTTTAGGATTCATTTGAATGCAAAGTGGCTTAGAAATGTAATCAATCAATTAATCAATTCACACCATCCTGCAACATGGAAGACTAGCAAATCACTTCCAGCAATGAAGCATCACATGTGCTTAACCCTGATAGGCATCTAATGTGGCTGCCTACTTGTGCCCTGCATTTTTGTAGCTGCAGCAACATGTATCATTATACCCAGTACATTTCTGAGCCCAATTCAAAGTGTTGGTGCTGACCTTTAAAGCTCTAAATGGCCTCGGCCCAGGATACCCGAAGGAGCGTCTCCAGCCCCATTGTTCTGCCCAGACACTGAGGTCCAGCTCCAAGGGCCTTCTGGTGGTTAACTCCCTGCGAGAAGTGAGGTTACAGGGCCCAGGCAGAGGGCCTTCTTGGTAGTGGCACCCTCCCTGTGGAACGCCCTCCCTTCAGATGTCAAAGAAATAAACAACTATAAGACTTTTAGAAGACATATGAATGCATAATGGCAATCAACACATAGTTGAACTGCTGTGGGATGTTTTTAATGGTTGTTTTTAATGGTTTTAATGGTTGATGTTTTATCATGTTTTTAATATTTTGTTGGGAACTGCCGAGAGTGGCTGGGGAAACTCAACCAGATGGGCAGGGGTATAAATAATAAATTCTTCTTCTTCTTCTAAGTCCTCTCCTGCTTCCATATTCCTCTGTGTCCGCGCAACTTGCAATTGCAATGACACACCAGAAACCATGCAAATGGGCTATGCAGACAAATTAGAAACTGCAAGCCAATTTGTAGGAACTTTCCAAGGGTAGCAAGCAACAAACCATTCTCGATCCACCACAGCAGTTGATTGCCATTATGCATTCATCCACAACTCCCATAACCTTACACCGGTGAACCAAGCTTAAATTGTAGATGTGATAAAAATATTTTGCCAGCTCTTTCCACCCATTGCTTCTCGCACTGTGGCCCTGTGGGTTGCCCTCCACAGTCCTAGAATCAAAGCCGGTCCATCCATGACAAGGGTGAGTAAGCTGTGTTATGTATTGAAGTTCTCACCCTGGGCCAGCAGGGGGATACTGTAGATAGTTATGCAAATAAGGGATCGAAAGTGACATTCAGTGATTGGATAGTTTTAGAAAACTGTTACAGTTACGTTGTACTGGAGCTCTATATAAGCAGGCTGACTGAACCCTTCAGTCCAGTTCGGTCCTGGCCTGTGAATAAACAAGAGCTGTTTGAAGAATCGCTGTGTCGTCTGATATGTTCACCCACAACTTAACAAGCTGCCTCAGGCGGTGGAAACAAAAAAAACCAGTGTTCCCGTGAGGGCCTTGCCTGAACCACCACCACCACAGAAGCAACCCAGAAAAGTGGTGGTGCAGTAGCACAGCACAACTTTGCTGTTGGTTTCCTCTACCCCTAGGGGTAAGCAAAGCTCTATTGACTGCCTCCCCACATCACTGAGTTGGCGAGAAGGGAGGATGTTCCACTGCCCAGCTTTGCTTCTGGGCAGAGAGCTCCAGAAAGCACTTGTCACGGGCTGGCAAGGTTTGGTGAGGGCTTCTCCCATCGTGGGGGCAGAGGTGGGCATTGTGCCTCAGGTGCCTAAACATCTCAGAGTGCCCCTGCTTAGAGAGTCTCAAGCCTCGCTGTGCTTTCTCCACGTGTGTGTGTGTGTGTGTGTGTGTGTGTGTGTTATGAGAAAAGGTTTCAAGTCGTGCAAAAAGAGCTCAGATTGGAATGAATACTGCAAGCCAAATAAAGCAAGGCCAGAGATGCTTGTGCAAAGTTGCCAGATTGCGTGATTTATACAATTGCACAATTTAGAATTTTTAACACAGTAATAAAATCAATGAGACTTGTGCACACTTAAGTGCATGTAGAACTGCAGTCTACATTATTTTCTTGACATACCCACTAAGGCCATTACTGAACTCTTTGTTCCTTCCATTTGGGGAGCATAACTCAGCTCGACATACTAGTGTAACTATATTTTGCTCAACTGTCACAACTTAAATTTTTCAGCACTTGACTTCTCTCTCTATATATATATATACACGCATGCACACACACACACACACACACACACACACACACATTCATTCACTGGGTGTATTTTTAAAAATACATTTCGCTTAGTATATTTTGAAAATGAATAGATTATTTTAAAAGCCTCCCCCCCTTTTTTACTAAGTACTTTGGGAGAGACATTGTTATTTTAAGTCCCACCATACACTCATAGGATGCTGAGTGAGTTCCTAGACCCAAAGTTCCATACCACCCTACCCATAGCTCATCATGTCTATGCTGATCTTTGGCTTACAGCAGCAGCAGCAGCAGTAGCAGTAGTAGTGGCAGAGTCTTCCAAATCTGCATGCAAATATGCAAGGCACACTTAGCTTACCTTTAACCCCCTCTTCCTCCTTCCCACCTCCATTAGCCCACAGATAATCAAGAGCTCTCACAGGGATAACAGCAAGGAAGCTTCAAGTCTGCAGCATACATTTTTCTAAATGTTGCCATGGTGATCTCCAGAATGTTGATCCCCTGAGAAATCAACTCAAAACTCAGAGCAAACTGGGGCAGGACAGATAAATGACACCAATGGAGGAAAAAAAAGCAATTTGGGGAGAGGTTATTTCTGAAAATGCACGGCTAAGAAATAGAGTGGATGGCAGCTGCATGAAGTTAAGGGAAATATTAACGAAAGAAATAAACATTACGAAGGTACATACATCACTGGTCAAGTAGATTAGATTGTGGAGCCAATGACAAGATGAAACCCTAGTATCACCCACATAAATTTTGGAATTAGCCACTTCCTCCATTTCCCAGTCATGGAATTGTAATTTTACTCGTTTGCTTATGGCATTTGTTTCCTGCTCTTCTGTCAAGCAGATTATGGAATTAATACACAGGGTTTCTCCACTCGGCATTAAACGTATGCTGATTGTCCTCGACAAGTGTGGATCTGAACTTAAGCACCCCTCCAGATTTCAACATCCAAGCCCTCTTCTCCATTTCTCTTCACGCATTTAGTCAGGGAGCAACAGGAGACACACATTGGTTTTGCCTCTGAACTTTATGCATTTAGCTGAAGCTACGAAAGGGCTTCATAGCTATGAAGCTTCATGAAGCTATGAGACTCCAATACTTTGACCACCTCATGAGAAGACCCTGATGTTGGGAAAGATGGAGGGCACAAGGAGAAGGGGACGACAGAGGACGAGATGGTTGGATAGTCTTCTCGAAGCTACCAGCATGAGTTTGACTAAACTGCGGGAGGCAGTGGAAGACAGGAGTGCCTGGTGTGCTCTGGTCCATGGGGTCACGAAGTGCCGGACATGACTAAACAACTAAACAACAACAACAACAACAACATGAAAGGGCATGCACACATGGGAATCCAGAGCCACCAAAGGTTTGTAACAGCTGTACGCATGAAATGGGCACAGAGCCCCTTTTCATGCCTTCTTCTGCACGGAGGTTAGGGATGCGGTCAGAGGAAGCAATCTGCTTCCCTTCTATGCCTTCAGTCCATGAACAACTGGAGGCGAGGAAAGGACTTCGATTACACTATGCTGCATTTCAACAGAATGTTTGGAAAATACACCTCTGCTGTTTGCATATAGTGCTATCAATACGATTATTCAACTTCCATTTTATACAGCTGAAATTCAGCTCAAGCAACTGCAGAAAGTCTGCTTTGCCCTTTGCAACCATGTTCCTCTTAATCCAGTGAATTAAAAACGTGTATTCAAACACCAAGCCATCTATGCTGACAAGTTAACATTTGCAAATTAATTTGGAGGAGAGAAATAAATGTTTTACATATCCTCCAAATATTTATAGAAAGCCATGTAAAACAAGGGGGGTTACAAAAGAACTCAGAGACTGGAAATGAAACCCACAAACTAGAAAGAACACAGATACTTTCCAGCCTCCTCAGGCATTCCTTTCAGGCTTTCAAGTGAAGAAACAGAGGCATCTGCTGAACCCAGCCCTGTAATCTGCACTTCAGTAGACTCCCTGAAAGGAAACTCTATGTATGTGAACCTGTACACATGAAGGGTCTACAGGCATGGCTGGTGGACACAATCCCTTTCTGCTCACTACACATACAATGGACAAATGCAGAAAAAGGGCTTTGGGCATACAAAATGACCCAAGATTTCCCACTGCAAGAGCTGAAGGGATATGGCAGAGTTCAACAAACCCTCTATCTAAAGCATATGCTGTTGGATGGCACAATGATTTTGAGGAACTGTGATTTGTCTCACATGATACAATTCTGTGCACAGAAACGGCCCTCTTCTTACACTTCTTCAGATCATGCTGGCCACTGAATTATTTTGAACATTCTTCCAAGTCTTCTGCTCTGCTGCACAGCTTAGAGTACAGGAATTTCACCACAGAGCTGAGCTTTTTTTCAGGTGCTTGGAGCTATTCTAAAGTTAGCAGGAGAGGACGGACCCTTCTCCTCAGCCTACATTTCCAAAGTTCACCATGGTCTCAGTTATGAGGACTTGTATCTTTCCCTGGGGTTTGAAAAGGAAGCAAGACAAAGCTGGCCAAAGCAAGTGGACCCCGTTTTTACTCAAAATTTGCAGATGCAAATATCCCATGGAATCCTGAGTTCAATGCAAGTCCACATTCAGTTACGAGCCTCCTCTCAAATGTCCAGTTTCATATAATACATTCTCAATGCCCAGATCACAGACATGAAAGCAACAATTCTTTTCTTTTTACAAAACAAAACACTCTGGTTACAATTTAAGCATTATGGCAACATGTGTTTCATTTATATAGAAAGGGTTGCTTAAAAAATGTGACCATACCTGTTTGATTCCTTTTACATACCTTTTTACCTTTCACCCCAATTATTCACCACATAACTACATACATATAGTAAAGTTCATTTTAAGTTCATGACCATTCTCTGATGGAGCATTCACTTTATTGCTCCTTTGAAAAACAACCCAGTATTTCTTGCAAATGGACCAATTATTTTTGCAAGCTTTCTGATAGCCAGCCTTTCTGTAGGTATCTTCCAGGAGATCCACCAACAGCATTTTGTCTCTTTCAAAACTGTATTATTACTATCCTACTCTGCTATGTGAAAGACAGCTTTTCAGCAGTCACAGGGTTCTAAACTCTGGTGATAAGCACTCCCCCAAGAAGCACGCTCACAGAGCATTCCCAGATGTTTTGTCAACCACCCTAAAAAAAACCCCTGACATATCTCGTACATGGTTGGCTTGTTTGAAACTACTCCTGCTTACAAAAAAAGAGAGCTGCCATTCAAGGGCCCCCTTATTTCCAGCTCTTTCTACACATGTAGTCATTTCTGTCTTTATCACGGACCAGCCACACATTTATTATTGAAAGCCCTACTAGGGCTAGCACTGACAAGGATGGAGAGAGACAGGGATAATATTATGGCACTTGGTCTCCTGCATCCTTCAGAAATGGTGTTTTATTTATGAAGCAATGTTCAGCAGCCTTCAAGATGATGCACAGGTTGGGTAGGTTCTGATCATTCTTGGCAGCTGCACTTAACAGCCGTGGCGTAGTCTTCATTAAGGGACATAAAAAAACTACTCCATCAGATATAAAAGTGAAAGGAACCCCTACCCTACCCCCCAGTGAAATTACAGGGTAATCTAATTTACAGGATTTACTCAAAGAAATACATTTTAATGATACCTGCACTGAAGCAGTTTGCATTTTAGACCCAATCTGCACCTCATGCCGATATATTCATTTTTCCAGGGTAAGGTATGCCTGGCAAGGCAGGAGAACAAATTTAACAAGGCTCAGTCACTTCATTTTAGGTGCACCCTGAGGAGTTCAGTTCTAGCAACAGCCCTAATCCACAATCTTCTTCAGAAATACAGCGCCAGAGTGCAATAGTGTAACAAAGAAAAACCAGCTGTTGCCAACAACGATGGATCACGCCAACTGCCCAATACATCTGTGTGTTGGCCCGGTTGGAAAGTCTTCATTTTATGCAGGGGTGCTGAAATGCAAGTAAGCTTGGGTGGGGGGGGGAGAAGTTATTAAATGAAATGCAATAAACTAATGAGTGATGGATGAAACCCTAAGTATACTTGCTTCAAGGGGTGGGCTTTTGTGTATTTTTAGGGAACACAGCATTGCGTACAATGAGAAATATGTTTGTCCTGGTGTGTGGTGGTGCCGCTGCTTTTCCACCCATCGCCCAGCCAGCCCCAGAGCAGCCATTTAAAGGGTGCTCTCCGCTTACATGATTTTCACTTATTCGTGGGGCTCTTCCTCAGAAGGCTGCAGGTTACCAAAACACAGTTTTTTGCTATCCTGCCCTTTTCAGTCTGCACTGATAAAGCAGCTCTGGTGGAGAAGGCAAGCAAACAGAACCATGAGGCATTGTTACAGACTATAGTTTGTCCTGAAAGCAACTCATGGTGTGTGTGTTTTTAATAATAGTCCTATGAAACTCAGGAATAAAGAACATTAAACGGGACACTGATTTGTGTTAAGTCATTTGGTTTTAACATACATACACTAATTTTTGAAATGTTCATCAAATAAAAAACAAGATGCGTCTTTTATTAAATGTGCTCATATGTACAGCGTAGAAGTGACAGTTTTAAGCTCCAGGCACTGTTTCATATTCAATAGCAAGCAGAAGCAAATGAAGATGGCATACTCAAAACAAACTCGTCATGTTACTATAATCTGTTCTGATCTATAATTACAATCTTTTGGGTCCACACCTGTTCACATCAAACAACAGATTAAACAGCAGTACTAGAAGAGAAAAAGGAAAGGCGAATGGCCCATACTGCAGCCAGAAAAAAATGGGACTTCAGGGCAGTCTGGCCCAATCCCTAAAGCTGCTCTTTTTAGCTGTGGAAAAACACTGTTGTGAGTTCACCATTCCTATGGTGGTGGTTCATAAGCTGGAAACTGAAGGGGCCAACAGATAACCCAAAGTGCTGATAAGTAAAGGACGAAATATATTAATAAAGTTACCTTTAAAGGCGTAATCCCATACAATTTTCTTTCTTTTTAAAAAATTATATTTTATTAAGTTTTAACATTTTTAACATATAAAATAAAAAATTATTACTTCCCACCCCCTTTATTCCATGAAGTTGTTTCTCCCCTTATGCTGCACACTATCTTCTAGGTATCAAATCATAACCACAATATTATAATCTAATTACTTCTGTTGCTCATAGCTCAAATCTCGCTTGTGAGCTCATCATACTGTAATACAGTAATACCTCGGGTTACAGGTGTTTCGGGTTACAGATGCTTCAGGTTACAGACTCCGCTAACCTGGAAGTAGTACCTCAGGTTAAGAACTTTACCTCAGGATGAGAACAGAAATCGCATGGCGGCGGCACAGCGGCAGCATAAGGCCCCATTAGCTAAAGTAGTACCTCAGGTTAAGAACAGTTTCAGATTAAGAACAGACCTCCAGAACGAATTAAGTTCTTAACCCAAGGTATCACTGTATTTCTTATAACTCTTATTTTTCTGCTGTTAATTTTGACAGTTCTGCATAGTCTATTATCTTACTTATCCATTTTTTGGTTGGAACTTCTCCTACCTTCCATTTGTGCGCATACAGAATCCTAGCTGCTGTTGTTACATACCGTATTTTTTGCACCATAACACTCACTTTTTTCCTCCTAGAAAGTAAGGGGAAATGTCTGTGCGTGTTATGGAGGGAATGCCTACGGGTGGCATGCCTACGGATTTTCCTCCTCTAAAAACTACATGCGTGTTATGGTCGGGTGCGTGTTATAGAGTGAAAAATACGGTACATAAAACAACTTCAGCATGTTTGTGGGGATTTCTGCCAGAGAATTTTCTGACTTGAGTGATTGTTTAAAGCAACTGGACTGCACAAAAGGAGAACACTATACGATTCCGCATTTCCGGGTCTGGAGAACCCATTTTACAACATCCATTATTTTAGCATGTTTGGGGGAGTGCCGGGGGGAAAGCAAGATCGACAAAGCTTTGCCATCTCACTATCCCTTACTGAAATTCTCACAGGATGCCAAATTACTCCAGAGTTAAATTTCATTGAGCATGCAAACAGGGCAAAGGTGCAATACTAAAACATTTGCATTTGAAAAAGCACTCTTTGCTCCTTGTGCACTAGCAAGCTGAACACATCCTGTTTATCTTGGTGGTCATCCAGAGAAAAGCCGAATACATCTGAGCCTGTCTTAGGGCAAGTGTACATTGGCAACATACCCCCTTTCTAAAAGGTCTCGTGATGAATCCCCAGGCTGCTTTAACTTAGAGTTTAAAGAGCAGAGCTTCTGTGGAGCCAACTTCTGAAAACAACACTCTGAGAAACATCCCAAGTACACATAGGAGACATGTGCTCACTTCTGAATCACAATTCTCACATGGACTGGGGGGGGGGAATAAAGAGCTGGGGTGTTGCCAAGATTTAATAATAGCAACAAATTCTTGATATGGCCTTGGATAGAATTTTTAAATGTTTTGAGATGTATTATTTTATGTATGAAAATCCAACTGTTTTGAAGAAGGGGGGCAGATTGCATTCAAAAGATGTGTTAGATATTGCATGCATTCAAATATCTTATATGAGGCACCCCTCTCCTAAACTGCCCAAAGCATAACCATGTAGTTTTGATAAAAAGTTCTTATAATTCCCATGACAGTAAATAACAAATAACATGAACAGTGCATAGGAGGAAGAGGAGGAAGAGGAATTTGGACTTGATATCCCGCTTTATCACTACCCGAAGGAGTCTCAAAGCAGCTAACATTCCTCCTCCTCCACAACAAACACTCTGTGAGGCGAGTGGGGCTGAGAGACTTCAAAAACGTGTGACTAGCCCAAGGTCACCCAGCAGCTGCATGTGGAGGAGCGGAGACGCGAACCCGGTTCACCAGATTTCGAGACTACGGCTCTTAACCACTACACTACACTGGCTCTCGTGTGATCATGACATGTCTTGAAAGTGGCAGTTCTAAACAACCTTGAAATGGTGAGGATTACTGACCAAGAACAACCCACCATCCTCAGATACGGGGGTACAGTTTGCATGTGACAGAAAACCAAGTTGAAAAACTATGGCTTAATTTCAACGAGTGGTGTTGTGGTGCATGCTGCTCAAAATGTTCCCACTCCTCTCTTTCCCTTGGAAACCACCAAGAAACAAACCAGAGTCACATTCAAACTCAGGTGTAAGCTTTGTATCTCTCCAAGCCAACCACAAGCAGTTGCTATATTTTTTTGTGTATTAGACGAGGTTTTTTTACTCAAAAATCATGTCAAAAAACTGGGGTCGTCCTATACACGGATAGTGGCGTGGGGCGGAAGCTGTGTGCCACCAGCCAGCTGGTTGGCAGCCCGCACTCTAGGGAGCTTCCTGCCCGCAGTGGCGTGGGGGGAGCGGCTGCCCACTTTGCCAGCCCCCAGCAATGGCCCTGCTGGCATGATGGTGTGTGTGCAATTCCCCCTTAAAAAAGCTCAACAACTTTGGGCCATCTCCCTTCATTTTCTTTAAATTTAGTCCCCCAAAATAGGCAGTGTCTTATACATGGGGGCGTCTTATACACGGAAAAATATGGTGCTAACTTACTTGTTTGTTTGGAGGAAACAAACTACAAGTATGGGTTGAGACATCATGGCAAGCCATACTTGGGCTTGATTCCTGGTCGTGCAGCAGGTGAGGTGGCGACTGAAGACTTTTCAGCAGTGTGCAACAGCAAGCTGCATGTTCACATAAAACCACCGTTTGTTTTTAACTATAATTTTATGAGTTGTGAGAACCAGGCCAGAGGGTGCTACACAAATGGGATCCAATGGCAACAACAGCAAGTAAACAAGGCAAACTGGATGTAAACAGTCAGACAATACAATAGACCATGTCTATAAATTTGAGAGATAACGTTCAGCAACACAGACTGATCACCCACATATGCAATGCCTACTTTTATTTCATTCATAAAAGTCTGAATCCCAAGAAACAACAGAAGTACAGTCATACCTCATGTTATGTTTGCTTCATGTTACGTTCTTTCAGGTTATATCCTGCGGTGACCCGGAAGTACCGGAAAGGTTTACTTCCGGTTTCGCGCTTGTGCATGCGCAGAAGCACTAAATCACGCTTCACGCATGCGCACAAGTGCCAAATTGCCCCACGCACCTACGCAGATACAGCGCTTCAGGTTGCGGGCTTTTCATGTTGCAAACGGGCCTCCAGAATGGATCCCGTTTGCAACCAGAGGTACTACTGCATATATCAAAAATATTTTGTAGTAAGCCTAATTATTTTATTTTTGTCTGTATTATTTCGACATCACCTCCTTAATGACAAGTGGTTTGCATCATTATGCACCTTATGGATCCCACCGAAATGAAATCAACAACACAGCCCTATCTAGTTGAAGAGTAAGTTAGCTGTCAATAGTCTAATTACACAACCATTGACATAAGGGCAAAAGAACTCTCAATAACTGGCCAGCTGCTCTCTTTCACAGAATCTGAATTTTTAAAATTATGTTTACTCCTACTTGATTATTCTCACAAATGGCACATTTGTCTGGCCAGAAATATAGCACATTTTTATATGCTGCTTTATTTTATTTTTCCTTCTTCCGTTATCTAATTTGCTTTTTGCTTATGATTTGGTTTTTTTTTATGTCCTCTGCTCTGGGTTAATGAAGATACGCACAGGAAGGTAATGGTTGGTTGGTGAAAGACCCTGTGTGAGAGGCAGTGCAGGGAAAATCTCCCAGGGTAGAAGGATGGGAGAAGAAAGGGAATTTCCCAGATGAGAGCTGGAGGGGTGCATCCCCTTTTGTATGAGACAACGGTTAAGATCCACCTTTGAGAGCAGGCTTTGTATTTCCTTCCCCTTCTTTCTCTTTGATTTGTTTCCTTTTTTAAAAAAAAAAAAAGATGAATTTGTTCAGATTAATTTGTTTTTCACTGTATTATATGATGAAAAGTTTCAATAAAACATTTATGCAAAAGATAAAGAAGAAGAAGAGTTTGGATTTGATATCCCGCTTTATCACTACCCTAAGGAGTCTCAAAGCGGCTAACATTCTCCTTTCCCTTCCTCCCCCACAACAAACACTCTGTGAGGTGAATGGGGCTGGGAGACTTCAGAGAAGTGTGACTGGCCCAAGGTCACCCAGCAGCTGCATGTGGAGGAGCGGAGATGCGAACCCGGTTCCCCAGATTACGAGTCTATCGCTCTTAACCACTACACCACGCTGCTTCAGAGCTTGTGTCTACATATTCTGCCAATACAGTACCACTATACAATACAGTGAACCTGCAATTTGTGTAAATTTAACTTGTGCACATTCAGCCTTATGTGCTTGGCAAAATTAAAAGTTAAAAAATTTAAAGAGAGGCAGAAAAGAGGCGGGCGTCTGGGTAAAAAGACTATCCCACCTGCCTTTGAACCCATGATGTGTTTTGACTATAAATCGAGGGCTTACTGTAATATGCTCTGCGGAGCGACTGCCAATCAGAATACACTAGAGAGATAAGTAGTGTTACCTGGTGTAAGGCAGTTTCTTAATCACCTGTAGGATTGAAAGAAAATGCCCTAGTTAATTAAGGACGAGTTCACAAGCCCTTCTGTCTCGTGGCTTTGTTACCAGCTGGAACAGATCCATTCCAAGTTGGGCCAGAGGCAAACAGCATTTAATTCCTCTAAATCTGAAATCTAGACAACAATGTCAGCCAGTGTACTGGTCAATTAAGTTGACATGCCTTTGTGTCCCAGGTTTTTTCTTGCTTATGTGGCAAGTCCTCTTAGCTGACATACCTATTTTTGCTGTGGTTTTGTTTCCCACCTTCACTGCAAACGAAAAGCAAAAAAAGGGGGGGAGTAAGGGGGGGACATGCAGCAGTGAGCACAGTCTCAAGAAGGGGTGGGGTCTGGAGGAGAAACCAATGCTACATTTTTACGCTGGAAAGCAAACAAGCTACAATTCCTGTTTACAAGGCATCAGAGTACTTTTAGAGACACATATTTAATGTGTTACTACAGGCCATTTGAGGAAACTGCATATTCAACACGTCCAATTGCCTAATAAATATCGCAACTCATTAAATTTACCAAAAGCGATGCAGCAAAAGAAACAAGTCACCTACACCCAGCCTGATTGAGCTGACCGTGAGACTGAACTGAGCTAAGAAACTGGAAGCATAGCAGCCAGAATTTGCAACTCCTGCCAGCAGTGAGAGGTAGATAAGTTTACCTGTCAGTGCCTCTGGTTTTGTCTCCTGCCTTCATGCACCTTTCTGTATATTGTTGCCTAAAAACCTTCAAAGGAAGGTCTTCCCCGAACCTGCCTATAGTTGTGGAAATCTCTTTTTGTGGAGCCAACCAGAAGTCATTTTCTGCCTGCACGTATTTAAAAGGGTTCTGAACTCTGGCACAGGGAGATAGAAAATTTCTAGCTGTGATCTTTTATGGCTTGTCTCGTGATTCTGAGCAAACAGCTTCATTTCGACACCTGAAGCGGTATAGTTCCTGTGGGTGAGTGCAGAACAAGGCTCATCATCATAAGGTATTCAGTACTTGTTGCTGTTTAGTTGTTTAGTCATGTCTGACTCTTCGTGACCCCTTGGACCAGAGCACGACAGGCACTCCTGTCTTCCACTGCCTTCCGCAGTTTGGTCAAACTCATGCTGGTAGCTTCAAGAACACTGTCCAACCATCACATCCTCTGTTGTCCCCTTCTCCTTGTGCCCTCCATCTTTCCCAATATCAGGGTCTTTTCTAGTGTGCTGAGCCCGGGGGTAACCCGAGCAACGTGGTCCAGGTCGGATCCCGAATCCAAGGATTCCACGAGGAGTCAGTCTGACAGGGTCAAGGCAGAAAACCAGGCAGGTCAGGCACAGGATCACAGGCAGGTTCTGGCAAACAGCAACATTGCTCCTGCAACCTGGGGCGGGGTCCAGCAGCCTTTTATCTCTGTCGGGGTAACGGCCGGTCCTGCTCCCCCGGTGACTCACCTCCCTGTCTCGCCCGAAGGCGAGCACTCCTCCTGTGAGTACTCAGGTCTCTCCTTCTCTCAGACCTCAGTCTCTGCAGCTCAGGAGATGTTGGTGGGTTACTAGACCCAGAGGCCCCCTCAGCCTCTCCTGACCCAACTGGTAGTGGAGAAGCTGTACATGATTGCCCAGCTGAGGGCAACGAGGTAATCCCCGCATCTGGAGCTAGGGCAGGCTCAGGCCCCTGACTTGGCCCAGCTGGTGCTTGTTGCAGGGGAACCTGTGCAGACTGGGGCTCTTCAGAATCAGGCCCCAGACTAGGTTCGGCTGCTGCCTGAGGCAAAGGATCCGGTGCGGACTGAGACTCCTCTGGCTCCAAGTCTGAGCCTGAGTCCCAGGCCATCACATCCAGGGAGTCTTCTCTTCTCATGAGGTGGCCAAAGTATTGGAGCCTCAGCTTCAGGATCTGTCCTTCCAGTGAGCACTCAGGGCTGATTTCCTTCAGAATGGATAGGTTTGAACTTCTTGCAGTCCATGGGACTCTCAAGAGTCTCCTCCAGCACCATAATTCAAAAGCATCAATTCTTTGGCGATCAGCCTTCTTTATGGTCCAGCTCTCACTTCCATACATCACTACTGGGAAAACCATAGCTTTAACTATACGGACCTTTGTCGGCAAGGTGATGTCTCTGCTTTTTAAGTTGCTGTCAGTACTACATCGCTATAATAAGGCTAGCTGAAAAGGTCCGTTCTAAAACCTTTTATTTGCAAGTGCTGGAGCACACATGAGCAGCCTCGCTTCCCTGCAGGCAGGAGCTGAATGCACGCAATGGGCTGCATAGGCAGAAATTGCTTCCTCACTGAAGTAACAGTGTAGTATCTGCAGGGGCTCAACTCTGTGCACCAGACCGCACATAGCTCTGGATTATCTGCTAAGGTTAAAAATTGTGCATGTAATCCTGCACACAAACACTGCAGATATAGTACAAGCATTTGTTTGTTTTTAAAACCTCCCCCCCCCCAATGAAGTTAACCATGATTTTATTTCCACTACATTAGTGGAAATAATATCAGAGTCAGTGGAACAAACTATTTTGTTATTTGATCAGGGTGTATAGTAAGGTATAGAAACCATCACATGAACCTAAGCGTAGGCAGTGTAAAGCTTTCCCGCCAGTTCATGAAGCCCATGGTGTGGGGGGGGGGGGACACGTATTTCGAGGAAATGTCTGGGGCATTTTGTTGGAGGGCTTGGGGCAGGGGGAATTGCTACAATTGTTTTGCACAAAAAAACTGAAATGAAAGGATGGAGTTCTACAGTACATTTAAATGGCATTTAAAAATAAAATAAAAATAAACACACATACATTTCTCTGGACTCAAACTGGAATCCAGTCTTGACTGTTATCACATTTCACTCTTCTTGCCTCCAAATATTTTATGTGTGTGCTGTTTCTCACATTCCTGGAATTATTTCCTTCTGAAGAGAGATAGGATTGAATAGATTGCACGGCCCCCATATTACCGATTTTGAATATTTCAAAGTAATTCAAACACATTGTGGCAGCAGTTTATCACTTGCGAGTGGAAATAATATGGTGCTAGATATATTTGGGAAACTCTCTGAATGATTAACCACTACTTTTTCCTGCTCATACTCTCCCGCATGCAACCTATAGTTTGTCCTTCTCAGTCAACAACAGCCCACTGGTCTGTTTATTCACAATCGTTGACAGAAAATCTACAACATGCATGTACAATTATTGCATTATTTTCTACTACAGCTGTTCCACTCATGCTCATTTGGTCAATAACTACCAAGATATGCGTAAATTCCTCTGTGTGTGTGTGTGTGTGTGTGTGTGTGTGTGTGTGTTTAAAAAGCTTCCTTCAAGTACTCTCCTATTACAATGGATGCACTGCTGAAAACTATTTTTGTCTGTCATGAGAGTTGGATAATAGAAGCAGAAACATTAGTTTTGCAAATGGTTAGCTGTTCAGAGAATGCAGAGCATGTGTGGAGCATCCTTATCTAATGAACAGTAAAGGTAAAGGTAAAGGGACCACTGACCGTTAGGTCCAGTCATGACCGACTCTGGGGTTGCGGCACTCATCTCGCTTTATTGGCCGAGGGAGCCGGCGTACAGCTTCCAGGTCATGTGGCCAGCATGACCAAGCCGCTTCTGGCGAACCAGAGCAGCACACGGAAACGCCGTTTACCTTCCCGCCAGAGCGGTACCTATTTATCTACTTGCACTTTGTGCTTTCGAACTGCTAGGTTGGCAGGAGCTGGGACCGAACAACGGGAGCTCACACCGTCGCGGGGATTCAAACCGCTGACCTTCTGATCGGCAATTCCTAGGCTCTGTGGTTTAACCCACAGCGCCACCCGCGTCCCTGAACAGTACAGAGCACTATTTGAATTCTCCTGGAAATTGGCACTGTTGCTATTTCTTATTTTGACCAACTGCTCAGATGTTACATGTCAGAATTTATGGAATTTACAAGCAGGGCCAAGAAACAGGCCAAAAGTTGCACTGAAACTATGCAGCTTCTGATTAGATTATTTTTTCCCCTGCTGCAAAGACTGACGCTTGTGTCTATTTGGCTGCATAATGCTAAACAACGGGTTGGAATAATGGCTGAATCAGTTCCCTACGTGTAAAATGAGAATTACAGAAGTGAGGTTTAAAAATTCTTTTCTGGGTCATACCTGAAGAATATATATAACAAACATATCTTTTTTCAACATGGTAATCTTCAAACTAGTCTCAAATTAAAGATCAATCCATCCAATTCTCTTCCTTTAAACATTCCATTTGTGTGAATATGTCAGAAACAAATTACAGGTTCAAACAAGGTGTTATGGTTCAAAACCATTTTCATTGTTACATAAAAAACACACAGTGCAGCAGTATGTCAAACACGATTAAAAATTCAGCCACTCATGCATAATTTTGCTTGAAATGGGATCAAAATCTATGTGCTCAGAGATTCTTCCTTTCCCATGTCTCAGAAGAACACACCACTGACAAATTTATGCAATGTTAACTTCATTGAATCTTTCCGATTCACAAGATGTCTGCAAGCAGCACCTACAAGCTAATGTTCCATTACTCTACATATCTACATATATGATCTGGTGATATGGGATTTCTTTGGCTGAAGGAAACATTCCTGCATTGCAAGGGGTTGGACTAAATGACCCTTGTGGTCCCTTCTATGATTCTGTGTCTGTGGTTCTATCTCTGCAGACAACAGCAATAGAAGCAACTGGGAATGCTTTTCTACACAAATGCCTACAATAATGGAATCGTTACACAACATTTCACAAGCCTGTATGCTGATCTCAACGTGCTTCAAAATTGGGTGGGCGACATATGGTAGCAAGTCACTTTCATGCACCATGAACTCCAGAGAAAGCCAGCTTTGCATATATGTGACATGACCTCATGGTGGCTGAAAAATGTTTGAAGATGTAACGGTGATAAGTAACCATAACTACATAAGGAAATAAAGGGAAAAAAGGGGAAAAAACCAGTTCATCTTCCCATGGTATATCAAAACATATTAGAGGCCAATTCAGTCCTTTTCCCCTTCCCCTAACATCTGATGTTACTAATCACTAAGCAGAATTTTCCTGTGGTTTTCTGTTACTGGGAGGTATGGAAGCAATACAAGGTGGGGGGAGAGATGGATGGAAGCAACATGGTTATCAACTGGATTGTCCCCTCAAACAAATCTGTCTCCTATTGTGCCACGCGCACAAATAGTGAATAAGTGCCTTGAGGCTTGCAGAAAGCTTGCGGAGTTATCATAGCAGAAAACCCTATGCAGATATCCAATATTTAAAGAGTGCTGGGTGCATCATGAATAAGCTGATCGGCTATACTGTTAAGACAGCCATGCCAATAACGCTCAATAAACACGATCTGCAAGTGAGCTGTGGCCCTCTAGTTGAAGGTACATTCTCAGTGTAGTTCTCAGTGTAAAGACAACTTCTCCTGTGCTTAAAGCTGTGAGCTTACATAATTAAATTAACAAAAGACACGCATAAGCAGAGGACTGAACGGATGTTGCTGTTTTGTTTTTTTTAAGGTGGGATGACAGAAAATGGGAATTGAACAGCAGACAGCAGGGAGTAATGATAAATTAATAAGAACCAAGGCAAAGCTATGTGGACATTGTGACTGATAGTATAACAGATTGCAATGGATCATGGAGTATTGGGATCCCTGTTGTGACCTGTACCTCTGACCTAAAAAGAGGAGAGTTGCTTTCTGAGAGAGGATGGGAAAGGACTACTATCTGGGAGCAGGTCTGTGATGGCTCGCGTCAAACAGAGTATCTGTGGTCTCGACTATTTGTGGTTGAATAATACCCTTGTGAAAGATGCCCATCCTCTTCCCAGGGACTGAATATATTTTAGATCTGCTTGCTAATGCCTATTGGTTCTCTACCTTGGATCTGGCAAGCAGCTACTGGCAAGAGGAGGTATCTCCTGAAGACCAACCCACAACAGTAATGTTCTGGGACATTTCAAAAGTGGTGCTGGCAGATCTAAAGGGTCCCCTCTTGCCTGGTGGACTTGATGATATGATTGTAAATGGAAGGTAATTTGAAGAACAACTGCAGAAAATGAAGGCTGCACTAGAGAGGGAAACCAGCAAAATGCAATTTGTGCTATGGCAAGGTAAAGTACCTATGCCATACATGATACTGTGTGTATCCTGACAAAGTATGATCCATTCAACACGGCACTCAAGGGCTGGGGTATGGAAGTTTGCTAGTTTAGGTTGCGTAAAAACATGTGGGCAGTAACTGGATAAATTGTGGCAGCCACAGGAAGGAAGGAACTGGGGATTTTTAGTGGTTGGGTGGCAATGACTACATAGCTCTTTGCCCTTAGTCTAAGAAGCAGAAGCAGAAATATTCAAGTTAAGCATATATAGCATACTCACTTAGCCTGCATAATTTATTCAGACCTCGGAATGCAGCTTATTTTAACACAGTATTCAAACATTTCTTGGTTGTTGTTGTTTTAAACCACAGAGAATGCACGTCCCTGTCTTACATCAAGCCATGTAAGTATACACTGAGGGCCCCTAAAATAAGGGAAAAACAACTTTCCTTTCTTCTTCTGAATTAAATTTTAATTACATTTATAAAAATCACATAGCAAAAAAAAACAAAAACAAAAACCCAAGAAATTCCTCCAAATACAGAACCTTATAGGTAGTATTTTGCTTCAAGTTCTGTTCAGATGTTTCTTTAAACTGCTCTGAACTGGAAAGCCAGCGATCAAGATACCCAATTTGTTTGTCTTCAGCTAGAAAGTTAATGGTGGAAGCGTGCTATTCCAAGCAATGTGAAAAATCATACTTTTCATAACTGTGCACAGTACATTTGCAGATGCCTGCTATGCTTTGCCTTGCCTGCATACATATGAGATAAAAACATACCAGATTGCAAGAAAAATATTCCTCAGTTTTTGTGTTCATTTCTCTGCCACTGACAGAAGGCTAGGGTTTTGTGCTGGTGTTAAATACTAGCTAACGTCATCCATACAGCTGTTGACAAACATCCCATCAATTCTCACTATTAAGTTCCATGTTTTGAACATCTCTAATCTTTATGCTCCAAATCCATGCATTCTTGTTACTTAGATTTTTTTTTTGCAGAAATTATGACACAGTGCAGATAAAAACACTGCTACGTGCCCCTATACTCCCACAGCCAGCAATAAAAGTCAAAAAGCAAAAGAAAATGTGGTAATCAGTCTAATAATGTTTTTAGATAATTAAACTGGGCTTGTTCTTAGGCTATTTGTAATATCCCAAAGATGCCTCTTTAATTGACTTCCAAATGACTGTGCAAAGGAAATTAATATTTTTATAATCTGCAGTCCACATATGCACAGTTAAACATGCTACACTTTACATAACTTATCTTTAAAATGTCTATCATTCTGAACCCAGTGTTTTCTGTTTTTAAAAGAATTAATATTCCTTGGCAGGTCTGACATGCTATCAAGCTTTTCAACAGGGAGAAGTACTTACGTTCTTCTCTGGTTCTTCTTTCACTTCACTTAATTTTCCACAGGTAGCTTCTTCTTTTATTTTTTTTACCTAAAAAGGGGGGAAAGGAACATTTTTTTTTAGTGCACTGTTATAAGCACTTCTTTCTTTTTTTTCCAGCCCTTGCCAATTCCATTTTTCAGAACAGAAAACATTTTTCAGCCCTTTATCCTTTATCCAGTTCTGTCAGGGTCAGAAGCTGTTTCAGACTCCAACAGTTCTGGTAAAAAGATCTTAAGAGCAAGGCCTTGAACCCGTGCTGCCACTCAGGTCAGCTGCCTTGCATGGACCAGCAGCAGTGTACCGTATTTTTTGCCCTGTAAGACTCACTTTTTCTCTCCTAAAAAGTAAGGGGAAATGTGTGTGCGTCTTATGGAGTGAATGCAGGCTGCGCAGCTATCCCAGAAGCCAGAACAGCAAGAGGGATTACTGCGATCCCTCTTGCTGTTCTGGCTTCTGGGATTCAGAATATTTTTTTCTTGTTTTCCTCCTCCAAAAACTAGCTGCGTCTTGTGGTCTGGTGCGTCTTATAGAGCGAAAAATACGGTGACTCATTTCATTGTTACTTGAGATTTTCTTTCTCAGCTTGCCCAGTTAAGAACTCAAACCTAAACGAAGCACTTCCTTTTGGAGAAAGGTTAAATAGTTGTCAAAATTTAAATCACATTAATATCACACGACCTTTCACACAGATTTAAAGTAAAGGTAAAGGGACCCCTGACCGTTAAGTCCAGTCGCGGACGACTCTGGGGTTGCGGCGCTCATCTCGCTTTACTGGCCGAGGGAGCTGACGTTTGTCCGCAGACAGTTTTTCCGGGTCATGTGGCCAGCATGACTAAGCCGCTTCTCGCGAACCAGAGCAGAGCACAGAAACGCCATTTACCTTCCCGCCAGAGCGGTACCTATTTATCTACTTGCACTTTGTCATGCTTTCGAACTGCTAAGTGGGCAGGAGCTGGGACTGAGCAACAGGCGCTCACCCCGTCGCGAGGATTCGAACTGCCGACCTTCTGATTGGCAAGCTCAAGCGGCTCAGTGGTTTAGACCCCAGCGCCACCCGCGTACCTTTGCACAGATTCAGGTGCTCTCAAATCAAGCTGGAGAATACTTTTCAATATCCAAAGAAGGCAGACTCGGAAATGACCTACTAAAATGAAGGCCAAGCCCAGGTTTTATGCTAAAGTAACCTTCCATTGATTTCAGTGGGCCTCCTTCTCCTATCTGTGGTCTGTGTGTTTCCTAGTTTTAAACCTCTGCTACAAGATTCTTTTTTTAATATGAGTCACAAGAGTTTTTTCAGTGTTTTATACCAAGCAACCAGGAAGATATTGGATGCTCATTTTTTGTGTGTGTTTTTGTTTTGTTTTGTTTTGCTGCCAGCTAATGAAGTGGTTGTACAGGAAACATTCACAGCAGGGCTTGTACAGAATTCCCTTTTGGCATTCCAAGTGTAGCAAGAATCTTGGGGCACAGAACAACTCAATGCAAGCTGGAAGGTTACCTTAGCATAAAACCTGGGCTTCCGTCAAGTGTGCTAACCTAACTCTGACATATACATCTCCAAGACAGTTTATCACTCTCCTGTCATATTCTTTACACTACAGATTCCTTGAGGGCAAAGAATTAAGGACACAGATGGCACAGCAATCATGACTATTTAAATACCTAAGCAGTCCAGCAATTCTCAGGACTTTGGTAACTGGAAGGCTTACTTTCAACTAATGACTTGGACCTTCTTCTTCTCCCTTTGGAGAACTACTGCCGCTCCACACAACAATGCCAGCAGCATTTCATTCTGGCACTGAGAAAATCAAGTAGCATATTGATTCTCCAAAAGGCATTTCCACAGGACTAGCCTGTATTATTTGATTTCCAAACTAAACCCCGCCAAACAGGTTATTTGAAAAAAAAAATCAAACAAAGTGTCATAGAGGTATCAAGTAATATTTTCTAGAGCACAAGGGCATTTCGGAAGGATCAAGTATCTAGAACCTGTTGAAGAGGAGTCAATTTGCTGCAGAGTCAATTCATACTTTCAAGTAACAGTTCTGCTTTGCTGCTTCTAGATCAGCCTTTCTCAACCTTGGGTCCCCAGATGGCGTTGAACTACAACTGCCATCATCCCTAGCTAGCAAGGCCAGAGCTCAGGGATGATGGGAGTTGTAGTCCAACAACATCTGGGGACCCAAGGTTGAGAAACACTGCTCTAGATAGACCTATGTAAAACAGCAGCCATATGAGGATGTAACACATAGAAAGAATGGGTCTTTCAGCAATAGCAGGAAAAAAAGTTCTATGTTCATTTACTGCTCAGGTGCAGGTAGAAGGGAAATAACCATATTTTTCGCTCTATAAGACGCACCAGACCACAAGACGCACCTAGTTTTTGGAGGAGGAAAACAAGAAAAAAAATATTCTGAATCCCAGAAGCCAGAACAGCAAGAGGGATTGCTGCACAGTGAAAGCAGCGATCCCTCTTGCTGTTCTGGCTTCTGGGATAGCTGCACAACCTGCATTCACTCCATAAGACGCACACACATTTCCCCTTACTTTTAGGAGGGAAAAAGTGAGTCTTATAGAGCAAAAAATACGGTAGTTTTATAACTTGCTCTTTTTTGCAACTTGTGCAGTGTCTCTCTCTTTTTTTTTTTTAGTAAGATTTCTCTCCCGCCACCCATAAATTAAAGAAAGCAAACATAAAGCAGCAATGCTCCAATCATTAAAATGCACATCTTGGGTTGGGGTATTGTTTAGGGGTTTTTTTTTGGGGGGGAGGGGTTGTTGCCGCTATGGATATTATTATTTTTGTATCTTTATTTTTAGATTCTCTGTTTTATGTGGAAATTGTTTGGCTATTTATATGTTGATGTATTTTATTTATTGTTCATGATTTTTGGTGTATTTGTAATGGTTACGAGCAATGTTTTAACTATGGAGAAGTGGCATGCAAGCAAAACGATGTATTTATGCACTTATTTATGTAGAAGTCAAATGTGAAGAGAAACATGGGCATCTGTATTCCACACCCATTATTAGTCACACTTGCAACAGATCCCTTAACGTCAGCGAACTTGTGGATTGATTTCAATGGGCATACTCTGAAAATCACTAGTCTGTACATGCAGCCAAAAACTGCCCTATAAAGAGTTAATTGACCCTCAGTCACTCAGAGCAAAACTGAATAAACACAGTGGAGTGGAATCATAACAGTAACAGCAGCAGCAATAATAATAATATGAATAGTATCTTTACTGATTCTCTGTTGTTGGACAAAAGGTCTACGACCTAACACAGGGGAAATAAGAAAGACCTTATCAAAATACAGTGACCGTCTGCTGCTTATTAGAGGGGGTGGGGAAAAGGTGAGTGACAAAAACTTCGATAAGGCATAGCTAAGAGCCCTTTATCCTCTTAGGACTACATACCTGCCTGCACAGCAATGATAGCCTGGAAGTCATAGCATTCTATCAGAATAATTTCCAACCTACTGGGTAATTCTAAAGGTAAAAGCAAAACCCTTTATTGCTTTTTTTGTAATCTGTTGCTCCTGTGACTTCCAGTGAGGTTTACATTATTATTATTATTATAGTTCACAGTCTCAGATGACTACGTCCAGTCTGCTTTCAATTTGGGAAAAGTCATGTAAAGAACATGCTCTTAACTCCAGTTCGCTAGTTCGTTATTTATTTAAAAACTGCGAAGTGCCCAAAGAGAAACTAGTAGTGAATAAAATTAAATTGCAAGCTGTGAATATGAACACAAAAGAAAACTCAAGAGAATCATGCAGTCTAAAGGTTTTCATTGCCAATTTGGTCATTTAAAAACAAACAAACAAACAAACAAACAATATGGTATGCCTACGGTTGTTGACAAATCCTAAGGAAACAAGGTGTAAACACAGAGTTGATTGAGAAGAAGCCTAAGGTGATTTCACAGTGCATATGGTGGAGCTTGCAAGAATAGTCTTGCTCTCTTGTGAAAAAATGAACTTCTTCTCATAACGTACTCCACACAAGAGGTTTTGACATAAAGGTCCTTGCAAACCTTCCAAGTGTCCCTATTTTCCAGGGACAGTCCCGAATTTACAGAAGTCGATCTGGTTTCTGATTTGATCCTGCAATCTCCCACTTTTCTTTAGGATGTCCCTATTTTCATCAGATAAATATTGGAGGGTATGGAGTTATATGACCCTCAAGCCAAGGAGATAAGTAACTATACAACCTTTAGAAGACATCTGAAGGCAGCCCTGTACAGGGAAGGGGTTTTTTTAGTGTTTAATTATGTTTTTATATATATTGGAAGATGCCCAGAGTGGCTGAGGCAACACAATAAGGTGGGTGGGGTATAAATAAAATAAAATACTAATACTAATAATACGAATGTTAGGTTTGCTTCATGTTACGTTTTTTCAGGTTGCGTCCCACGGCGACCCGGAAGTACCAGAAAGGGTTACTTCCGGGTTTTGCCACTCACACATGAGCAGTAGTGCTAAACTGCACTTGGTGCATGCACACAAGCACCAAATTATGCTGCGTACCTGTGCAGATATGGCGCTTCAGGTTGCGGGCTTTTCACGTTGTGAACGGGCCTCCGGAACAGTTCCTGTTCGGAACCAGAGGTACCACTGTACCTTATTATTATTATTATTATTATTATTATTTTTACTTTACTATTTTACTTTACTATTTTACTTTACTATTTTACTTTACTATTATTATTACTTATTATTATTATTATTATTATTATTGAATAGGACATCCCTATTTTCATCAGAAAAATTATGTATGGTATGGGATTGGACTTGCATTTTGCAGGAGTATGTGCATGCGTTTTACATGACTCAATAAGCTTCTCAGATAATTTTGCTTGACCCAGGAAAGACAGCAGCACCTCTATGGCATCTTTCTCCAACTTTGGATCCCTGTATGTTACTGGACAACAACTCTCACCTTCCATGACCAAATACAGTGGTACCTCGGGTTAAGAACTTAATTCGTTCCAGAGGTCCGTTCCTAACCTGAAACTGTTCTTAGCCTGAAGTACCACTTTAGCTAATGGGGCCTCCTGCTGCCGCCGCACCCCTGGAGCATGATTTCTGTTCTCATCCTGAAGCAAAGTTCTTAACCCGAGGTACTATTTCTGGGTTAGCGGAGTCTGTAACCTGAAGCATCTGTAACCTGAAGTGTATGTAACCCGAGGTACCACTGTATGTTACTGGACAACAGCTCCCACCTTCCATGACCAAATACTGTGTTAAGAATATAATATTGGCAGGAATACAAATTATTAACCTGAATCAAGAGGAACCCGAACAACCAGCTCTCCAGGTTGAAAAGAAAAGCAACTCTCTGTTGTTCTTTTGCCCCATTGCCCCATCTCCTGCTGTAACTTTTTGCAGTCTTCAAAATTGAAGAATAAAAAAATAAGACATGAACAAGACCAAGATGAACATGGAAACCACTGTTGCCAAATAACTTGGTGGAGGATCAGAAGGAACTGTTTCTGCCTATTAATATCAAAATGTGGGAAAGTTTACTTTAAGTGTTTACATCAACCGATACAAATACTTGATGCAGGCAGGAAAGACATCGCAGAACTCAGCAGGAACCATTCTCTCTCGGGTTTGTGTATGTGTTTGTTAGAGGGCTGTGTTCAGACTTAATCGCATCTTTTCTTTTCTTTTTACACCATATTTTCCAGTTGTTACTATATATCTAAAGTACAGCCATTAACTACTACCTCAGGGGCAGAACGTATACTGAAATTGTGCTATCATCATTATTTTCGTATTATGGGTCGTGTGTCTGAGAGCTTTTCTCCCTCAAAAATACACCAGTATTTGCTCTATTACATTCATCTCCATCTCCATGTAGGTGAAGGGGTTATTACAAACATGGTATTAGCTCAAAATCCCCAGCCCAGCCCAGCTCAAATAATCAATCTGCAGGAGCTGGGATTTGAAAAAAAAAAGGATCCCATGCAAAACTGGAACCTTGCCGTTCCAGATATGCTCAGGCCCCAATGGAAGCTGAACAATAAGTGATTTCTAAAATACTTAGTATAGCTGGAAGATACTATTTTATGAAGCATTTTAAATGGCCTGTGTCAACCTCCCAAAGCATTTTTATCGCAGAAGTGCACAGAGAGCCTTAGAAATGACATGTGACTATTTTTGTAATGTAATAATAAAAATAATAATAAATTTTTTATTTGCATTCTGCCCTTCCTGGCCGAGGCTGGGCTCAGAGTGGCTAACATCATAAAAACAACACAATATGCATAAAAACAGACATCAGTTAATTAAAATACATCTTAAAATTAATTCAGACAAGTTAAAATCTGGGCAGGTGGCAATTATCAGGTTGGAACTGAGAGTGTTTAATACTTGCCAGGACCAACTGTTTCCACTGATCATACAAGGACCTGTGAGCGGGTTGGGGGCCTCCTTTGGGCTTGTTTTATACAGAGGAAAGTAAGTCAAACTGCATCTTGCCCAAAGGCCTGGAGGAACATCTCCGTCTTACAGGCCCTGCGGAAAGATGTCAAATCCTGCAGGCCCTGGCTCTCTTGTGGGAGAGCATTCCACCAGGCCGGGGCCACAGCCAAAAAGGCCCTGGCTCTAGTCAAGGCCTTTGTTCAAGCAATGTTGCACAAAACAATGCCACTAACTCCTCTTGTCCAGTGCCACTTTTGATTTAGGGGTGGACATGGGTGGTGCTGTGGTCTAAACCACAGAGCCTAGGGCTTGCTGATCAGAAGGTCAGTGGTTCACAACCCCACGGCGGGGTGAGCTCCAGTTGTTCGGTCCCAGCTCCTGCCAACCTAGCAGTTCAAAAGCACGCCAAAAAGTGCAAGTAGATAAATAGATACCACTCTGGCAGGAAGGTAAACGGCGTTTCCGTGCACTGCTCTGGTTCGCCAGAAGTGGCTTAGTCATGCCGGCCACATGACCCAGAAGCTGTCTGCGGACAAACGTCAGCTCCCTTGGCTTATAGAGCGAGATGAGCACCGCAACCCCAGAGTCGTTCACGATTGGACCTAACGGTCAGGGGTACCTTTACCTTTACCTTACATTCATCTGCCTGTAAGGCAACCTTCCTAACGTTTACTCAGGATCGGGATAGAATGGAGATGGTAAAAAAGGACCCCTGGACGGTTAAGTCCAGTAAAAGGCAACTATGGAGTTGCGGCTCTCATCTTGCTTTAAGGCTGAGGGAGCCAGCGTCCGTCCACAGACAGCTTTTCTGGGTCATGTGGCCAGCATGACTAAACCGCTTCTGGCACAACGGGACAGCATGACAGAAACCAGAGCGCAGGGAAACACCGTTTACCTTCCCCCCACAGCAGTACCTATTTCTCTACTTGCACTGGCATGCTTTTGAACTGCTAGGTTGGCAGGAGCTGGGGCAGAGCAAAGGGAGCTCACTTCACCACGGGGATTCGAACCACCAACCTTCCGATTGTCAAGCCCAAGAGGCTCAGTGGTTTAGACCCCAGCGCCACCCGCTCCTCCCAATGGAGATAGTAGCCAGCTTTCTGCAATGCACAATGAGTATTTTCTGAATGTTATGCAATAGTATTTTAACCGTTAGATGCAGATTTTGCTGTGTGATTTTATTGTACTGAACCTTTCGGAATTTTGTTTATATGCCAATAAAGGTTTGAGATTGATTGATTGATTTAGGGTTGGTTTTCCTAGGCAAACCACTTCCACGTGAGTCCTACATATGGCCAAGCACTTGGCTTTGTTCTAGAGTAGTGTTTTTGAACCTTAGGTCCCCAGATGGACTACAACTCCCATCGCTCCAACCCAGCTGGCTGGGGATGATGAGAGTTCTAGTTCAAGAACACGAGGTTGAAGAACATTGCCCTGGCAGATGTGGGATTTTCCTATTTTTTTTAACAGTAGCTTTTGTCTTTTGAAAGCATCCTTGAGTAGCTTCCCACCTGGGATGGGAAGTGCTGTTGGATATGAAAGAGGACCAGTTCTCACAACAGAGTTTCAAAACTAGCTGCAAAGCAATACCCATAAGCTAAAAAGGTGTTGAAAAATGTGAAATATGTTATATAACTCCCTTTCCTTTTTTTTTAAAAAAAAAACCCTTTCAAAACAGAAAATTACACATCATAAAAAGGTCAGGATTTAATATGCTGAGCACTGTGCTGGGCTCATAAGCTGTTCTAGAACTGCTTTTAGCAGCAAAGAAAAATTAAAAACTAGATAATACCACCTAGATAATAAGCACTCGGTATTAAACCTACAATCAGTCCACTGGGTAGAGAGCCTTCATAGGTGAACACAAGAAAGAGGAAGGTCAACATTTAGTTTCAAATTCTGGTTTCTTTTCTTTATACTGTACTGCTATTTGTTGGTAGTTAGAATACACTGACATTTACTAAATCTGCTGGTTCATGCTGGTGTGCATGAACACATGTCTTACACATGTACTTAAAAAAAGGAGAGAGGTAATTTTGGGAAATTACAATGCTACTCTTGGGATCTTTACTGTAGACAACTTGTGCACACAGAAAGAATTGCAGTGGCTACAAATACCTTGTTTGCTTTGATCAATAAGATACCAGTATTAATGTGCTTGCTTCAGAGAACCAGGAATAGCCACACCGTGTTAGAACTATATTTATAAATATTTTATATTTATAAATCATAGAAACATAAGAGTTTGAAGGAATGCAGGATTCTCAGCTAATGCATCCATGACAGATAACCATCCAACCTCTGCTTAAAAACCTCCAAGGAAGGAGAGACCACAACCTTCTGAGGGAGTCTGTTCAGGAAAACCCAAAACAGTTTTATAAAAAGAGATAAAAACAGAAATTCAATAATAGCAGGGTCAGATCTTATGGATCATGGAAAGCCTGGAAAAAAAGAATATGTTTTTAGAAGATGTCTGAAGCAACTGATGGACAATGCTTCACATATTTCTAAGAGAAAGGCATTCCAGAGTGGAAGGGCAATGGTGGGAAATGCAATTTTCAGGTCCATATTCTGTGATCTTCTGTAGAGTGCAGAACCATGAATAAAATTTCCCCATGAATAAATTTTCTTACAGTTTTATACAGTGGCCACTAGTCCTTCGGGTAACCTGGACTTGCCAGGTTGGGAAGTACATTTACTCACAATGGGACTTTATGGGCTGAATTATAAGTGTTGCTTACACTGGATATGATACTGGATTCTGTTAGGTAAGGTACTCTGTTGCTTGTAAATGTCAGGTTTTGTTTTAGTTGCTTATTATTTCAAGAAGAAAAAAGAGTCAGTTCCATATTGTAAAAGAAGTCCATCAATTTTTCCATTTCTACCGCGGAATCAGAGTCACTCCATAAAACTGAGGCTCCTGATGAATTAGAATGCTGTTTTAAAGCCCAACTGCGGTGAAGCTAAAGTGCTTTTGCCAAGCGTATCCACTGGTTGGGGTTTGTATGTGTGGAAGTGGGGTTGATTGAGAGAGTGTGACCTTGCCCATTGCCAGCCTTGGCCCATTCAGTACTGGTATGTAGCCTTTCGAAGATGAGCAATGAAAAGGAAACACAGACCTCAGAGTTCAATAGGTTCTCCACCCCTGCTATAAATCACTTTTTGAGAATTGTGTGTTTGCAAGTTAATGGCAACAGTGCTATATATTATTACTGCTTTCCCATAATCTGGTAATTTGGGAGTTTTAAGATGATTCCCATAAGCTTGAGCACACCAGCACGTCCATACAGTGATACCTCGGGTTAAGAACTTAATTCGTTCCGGAGGTCCGTTCTTAACCTTAAACTGTTCTTAACCTGAGGTACCGCTTTCGCTAATGGGGCCGCCGCACGATCTCTGTTCTCATCCTGAAGCAACGTTCTTAACCCGAGGTACTATTTCTGGGTTAGCGGAGTCTGTAACCTGAAGCGCCTGTAACCCGAGGTACCACTGTACTTAAGTCTTCCCACCACCAATTCAATTCCTGTAGCAAATCCAAGAACAGACCCATATGCTTGAAAGCCCCACAACATCCATTGTACCTTTTTACCTCCACATCTCAAAGCTTATCTATATTATAGCGAATCTCATATAGAAACTTGGATTGTACACTGAAGCGTAATATTCAACAGACACTGTGAATTTCTGCATTTGGCTTCTAGTTTTATTCATTCAGCGTAATTTAGCTTAGTATTATTCAGCACTGTAATTAGGGTACCATTAGATTTATGCCTCTAAAAGTCTCCCCAATTGCAATCATATATTATCAAGGAAAGCATCTCTGTGTTATTGCACCATCTTTCTACCTCAGACAATGCAGGAGAGAAATAAGTAGTGAGGAAGGAACATTTAAGGACAGAGTCTGTTGACAGGGCAGGGGGAGGAGGAGAATTTGATTTATATGGAAGAACACGGTGAGGGAAGTACGCAGTGAAAAGGGCGATAAAGTACAAATAATGGGCAAAACGACAGTCAGTGACAGACAAATCAGGAACCACCTCAGTGATGGGAGAAAGTGGATGATGGGGGAACAGAGAGAAGTGGCAGCTTGCTAAAAAGATGCAGACAGCTGTGGTCTTGTATTGTGCATTTTTGGAAGATGGGAAAAATTGGTTTACTTCAAATGTCATTCTATTTGAAGCATGTTGGGAGAGGTTGCAGGAAGATCCAGGGCCAAATTAGCAAAATTACACCATCCAAATCTGAATGTTAACAAGTTATTTTTTCTCTCTCACATGGGCTGATACTGTTGAAAGTGGAAGCTTAAAGGATGGTTCTGTTGCTGTGGTGTGTGGGTGTGTGGGTGTGTGTTATTGTCAAGATGCTCTGTAGTGTGCAAAATGCTCCCCCATGGAAGCCAGCAACAATTCAACAAGAATATTTAATCACACATATCTTCAAAAAGGATATATATAGCCATCAAAGCGTTTATAGGATTCCCATCCAGGCACTCTACTGGATCAAAACTGCTATAGGTTGTATCTTCAGACTACATGACTTAAATTCTTTACTCTCCCTTCAGAATTTCAGCTACTTTAAAAGCCCAAGTCACCTGCTACCTACATGTGCAATAAAATGAAATTGGCTGCAAGACCCCGGGGTGAAAACTCTTGTTTCTCTTTGAACCAGCAAAAGGTACTCACTTCAAAACATCCATGTGGTTTGACTACATTAATGGGTCTATAAGTTACACTCTGTGGTGGGAAGAAAGTACAGTGGTACCTCGGGTTAAGAACTTAATTCGTTCTGGAGGTCTGTTCTTAACCTGAAACTGTTCTTAACCTGAGGTACCACTTTAGCTAATGGGACCTCCCACTGCCGCCACACAATTTCTGTTCTCATCCTGAAGTAAAGTTCTTAACCCGAGGTTAGCGGAGTCTGTAATGTGAAGCGTCTGTAACCTGAAGCATCTGTAACCAGTGGTACCACTGTAAATTGGCATCTTACTGGTAGAGCCAGTGTGGTGTAGTGGTTAAGAGCGGTAGTCTCGTAATCTGGGGAACCGGGTTCGCGTCTCCGCTCCTCCACACGCAGCTGCTGGGTGACCTTGGGCTAGTCACACTTCTCTGAAGTCTTTCAGCCCCACTCACCTCACAGAGTGTTTGTTGTGGGGGAGGAAGGGAAAGGAGGCCGCTTTGAGACTCCTTAAAAGGAGTGAAAGGCGGGATATCAAATCCAAACTCTTCTTCTTCTTCTTCTTAGATCTCTGGATGGCTAGTGTTAAGTCGACCAGAATTTCTGACTTCCAAATTTTTAACAATACCAAAAAACAAAATGGCACCCCCGCATGCACACACACAAAAAAACCCAAGTTATACTAATGCAATGGAGGGCAGATAACCAAGAGTAGATTTTGTGTGGAAAGACTGTGAGTTCTGCTCAGTTTTGTTACTAAAAAGCAACAAGAAGTTCCCAGCCTGAAATTTCTTTAATGCTAAGAGTATGTGCCTTTTGCACCTTGTCCTGCATCTCTGGTGTCTAGCAAAAAAAATCAAAAGTAGATCTCTCTCACAAGACTAAAGTCTATGTACCACTGAGCTAAGTGACTCTAGCAAGTGGTAACAAAACACTTCATTTCAGGTCCTTGTCACTTAGGTAGGCTGTCAGTATTTCTATGAAGCAGACACAAACCTCCTGCCCTGGCAACAATTCTTTTCTTAAGCACAACTTACATATCATTTAGGCAAGAAACAGTTAACCAAACTGATTTTGCCATCAGCATCTTGTAGGACTTCCCATACATGCAGTGCTATTTTTCTAGAAAAAGAGGGGACAGAACTCACCATGAACACCTCCCTTGTTCTCTTATAATGGCAATAGGTAAAGGTAAAGGGACCCCTGACCATTAGGTCCAGTCATGACTGACTCTGGGGTTGCGGCGCTCATCTCGCTTTATTGGCCGAGGGAGCCGGCGTACATGTGGCCACCATGACTAAGCCGCTTCTGGAGAACCAGAGCAGCGCCCAGAAACGCCGTTTACCTTCCCTCTGGAGCGGTACCTATTTATCTACTTGCACTTTGACGTGCTTTCGAACTGCTAGGTTGGCAGGAGCAGGGACCGAGCAACGGGAGCTCACCCCGTCGCAGGGATTCGAACTGCTGACCTTCTGATCAGCAAGTCCTAGACTCTGTGGTCTAACCCACAGCACCACCCGCATCCCTTATAATGGCAATAGTGCCCACTTAAAAGGTGCCAGAACTGAGTTCTGGCAAGTGCCTGCTGAAAAAGACTCCTGCCTACATGTATTACACTTATTGGAAGGATTTCCCCTCAATCCACGTTACAGGCTCAAAATAAATGTTCCTCGTTTATCACATCAAAAATGGAAATGAACATATCAACAAACTTTACCTTGGCAAAAATCAGATTACACTCTGTAAGAGAGTATGTCCCATTCAAGTGGCGAGTGTAGCTGGCAAGAATACAGAAGTGACTCAGGTTACTAAAGAGAACACCTGTTTTAATATTGTGATTCCTTGTTTTCCTAGAGAACATGTACTCCAAAGTATCATCTGAATAAATACAAGCTTTTTATTGGTGCTTGTCAAATGAAGCTGTCAAATGTTGACCATTTTTCTACAAAGAAACGAAAGGAAATGTTATCAAGGGGGGAAAAAATCTCCCTTGAACAGCAAAAAATAATAATTTCCCCTTTCATCTGAAAGCTAAACAAATGTGATTTTTTGCCTGCCTCCATTCGTATGAGCAGCTTCTCATAAAAGGAAAACGATACTTTGTGCAGTTTCCTTAAAAAAAAAAAAAGGAATAATGGGAAAGCTGAAAGGAAGGGGTTAACTCACCAGGGACAGTCTGTCAAATTCTCGTAACTAATTTACTCTTCCTGTAGGCATGGAAGAAATCCACAGTGGCCACAGACATTCCTCAGTCCTTTCAATGGTGCTCTTTGTGAAATGAATGTTAATGGCCATCCAAAGTGATCCAAACCACAAACAATAAAAACAGTTTAAAAAGTGGCTCCACTGAAATGCAGAGAGCTCTTCTTCCTTGCAGGCTCCCCACCCCTTTTCCCAATTTTCTACTTTTGGTTCTCAATACTTTTTTTTTGTACAGTCAGAATTTGTTCTCTGCATAATGTTTATCACTTAACAAAGAACACATGAGTCATCAGTTTACGACCAAAGAAAATCAACCGAAACAGCAATACTTGCAATCCACGGAGTCTGCAAGTTATCTGAATTGAAGATTCGGGAGACGAACTTTCTTAAAGTGGGGGGGGGACCCCTTTGAACTCTTAAAAATTAATAAATGGTAGGATTTTGATTATTTGTGATGTGAAGGGAGAAATACAAGCTACAGAGTAATTACTGGGCTAGCCAATGCAAAACGACCTGGCCAAGCTAGGGCCATTAAGAAACAATACATTGAGGGCCACTGGCAATACAAGAGAACTGTCCTCCCCTCCCCTTGCCTTGGGGTGTGAATAGAGACTGGGGGTTTGGAAGGTGGTCAAGTTAAGGGTAAGGAGACAGGGAAAGAGATTCCTGAGCAAGGGTTGATGGGAAGAAGAAGGAAGGAAGGAAGGAAGACTGGGATCCATCTTGGGCAGGCTGGCTGCAGGCTGGCTGGGGGAGATGCCTTAGACTCTAGAGCTGCACTGCTGTGGGATACAAGCCCCTCTTGAAATGACTGTGCTGTAGGATTTGGACTCCCTCCTTGCAGACTGAAGGTGTAAATAGGTGAATAAACCATATTTCTATGACAGCTCTCACAATGTCTCAATTCTCCAAGGGAACACAGACCCTAGGTGCGTGCCTGGAACCCCTTGGAATCTTGACGCAGCTCAGCAGAGAGTTGGGGTGGCACCCAACTTTTTTAAACACTGTATTGTTTGTCACAAGACTATAAACTTTGCAACACCCACGCCAAACAAATAGGGGCGAGGGGTTGAGGGGTGAAGTGGAGAATTGAAAACCATCTATGGATTGAATGGGATACACAATATAAAGCTGTCTACTTCCTGTTTGTCTGTACATAGACAGTATGTACTTTCTATACAAAGTTGTCAATATTGCCCTTAAGGGAACAGAATTCCCTGGGGATGATAAGTAATTATGGTACAAGTACTCAAAAACAGATGAAGCGGTAAACTAAAGTGGTACGTCCAGTTACGAACTTAATTCATTCCGGAGGTCCGTTCTTAACTTGAAACTGTTCTGAATTAGAAGCGGCACATGATTTCCATTCTCATCCAGGGGCAAAGTTCTCAACTCGAGGTAACTCTTCCAGGTTAGTGGAGTTTGTAACAAGTTTGAGCAAACTTTAATCACATAGTAGTAACATACACCTCATTAATCCCACATCTTCTAGTGCCTTAAAGGTTTCCAGCTACAAGATGAGCAATGCCAAAACATTTGCAGTTAACAGCAGCAGTTTGTGCATTTCGCACTTCTGCTTTTGTGTCTTGCTATCAACACATCTTTTGCACAATTGGTATACAGCTTATGTAGGAGTTACATTCTGGAGATCATGCCTAAACCCAAAATCCTGTATACATTGGGTTCAGTGGTGGGTGGAATTGCCAAAGCATTTCCCACTGAATGCCCGCCCCCTTTTAATTTATTTTTTACCATGTTTATAAAGCTGAATGCACACAAGTTAAATGTCCGTAAGTTGTTATAAATGTATTTCAAAAGAAAACAAAGAAAAGACCATGGAAAAATCAACTAGCCCAGAGGCCACATTCCATTGTGGTTCCCAATTGGTGGTCCACAGGCCCACCCAAGGGGGTCCATGGTACCATTCACATAACAAAAACTACCACAGAGATATCAACATTTTCAAAAGTAGAGGGTCCATGGCTGGGCTTTTGAAAAACAGGGGGCCTGCAGTACTTAGGTAATTGTGATTCACTGCCTTGTGTTCAACCTTCCAAGGGCCACATGCCAATGGACAGAGCCAGAAGCAAAAGCAGGTGGAGCCACAAATGCAAATCAAACCTTTGTACATACCCACTCACAGCTCTCTTTATCCTACATCCTGTCAGGCAAGAGGAATCTTCAGAGTTCAAGGACACAGTCTATCCAGACAAAATGGTGCACAGCCAGGAAGGGGTGCATCCTAGTGACAGTTCTGAGGGCCAAATAGTAAACCCTGGAGGGCCACATCTGGTGCTGCGCTGGGGGGGGGAATCCACAGAAAAGCTTCAGGTCTGTTTGCCCTATCATTTCTTGTCACCTTTTAGCTACTTAAGGGTTAGTACACCTGAAGCAGCTCTTTCCATAGATGACTCCTTGGACATTTGAGACTGTATACAAGGTGAGGCACACCTAGGTTTGAATCTTCGTTTTTTTGGTTTTGCTTTTTAAAAAATAAATAAATAAATCTGTTCTACCAATTGCCTACACATAAGCTGAGACACATGCAAACATGGCATTCAATCAAGGACGACACAAAACTTTTCAGCAAGTAATAAGAGGGTGGTATAATGAAGCACAGATTTTTGGACATATTTAGGCAGGCATTTTTGCAGACTTTCCAAGGTGGCAAGAAGGATCTAATTAGCGCAGAAGGTCAAATCGCTGACATCATTTTTGAAGGCAGAGTTACGCTTTAAGAAGCTTAGATGAAATATGCAAAGCTAATGAAAGACATCCTATCGGACTTCTCACATTAAAGATTTTGCCTGCAGTCACATAAAGGCCTGTTCTGGCATGTGGAGGAGGGCAAATGTTATGCTGCTTCGTAATTCCCTTTGCTAGACTGGGAGGGCTAATCTGAACATGCCCTGCACTGTCATAGAAGAGGAACAAAACTTGGAATAATCCTGTAACATCTACTACCCATTCATCCATCTTCATAGTAATACCTAGTACAGTGGTGCCTCGGGTTACATACACTTCAGGTTACATACGCTTCAGGTTACAGACTCCGCTAACCCAGAAATAGTACCTCGGGTTAAGAACTTTGCTTCAGGAGGAGAACAGAAATCATGCGGGGGGGGGCATTAGCTAAAGTGGTGCTTCAGATTAAGAACAGTTTCAGGTTAAGAACGGACCTCCGGAACGAATTAAGTACGTAACCAGAGGTACCACTGTACCATTTTACTACATGCATACTATTTCACAACTCCTACTCCACCTTCGAAGTTGCTCCCTCATTCTACCAGACTAGGACAGTGGCACCTCAGGTTAAGTACTTAATTCGTTCTGGAGGTCCATTCTTAACCTGAAACTGTTCTTAACCTGAAGCACCACTTTAGCTAATGGGGCCTCCTGCTGGCGCCCTGCCGCCAGAGCACGATTTCTGTTCTCATCCTGAAGCAAAGTTCTTAACCTGAAGCACTATTTCTGGGTTAGCGGAGTCTGTAACCTGAAGCGTATGTAACCTGAAGCATATGTAACCTGAGGTGCCACTGTACTAGAAAACAGGAATGGGTGAATCTGTCAGTTCAGGTTTTTCTGTTTCTAATTTTTCCAATATTGTTCGCTTCTCCACGTTTATATCAGTTCGCAATTAAAAACAACAACAACAAATCCCCATAAAAATTCCATCAAAATATTTGTAATAACAATGTCTGCAAACATACGCATTTTTGTATGCAATTTCCTCTAATGTACAAACTTCTGCAAAGCAATTTTACCTTAATATGATGCACTTTTTGTATGTTACTTTCAGGAATCTATGTATATTCATGCACATTTTAGCCCTGGTATCTGCATTTCCGTATACATTACTTGACTGGGTTGCAAAATGCAGAGAAGTGTGAATTTCAAAGGATGGCTTGTGTTTTGGTTGACATGTTTTTTCTGTGTAGCTTAGGTAGGTAAAAAGGTAAAGGTACCCCTGACCGTTAGGTCCAGTCGCAGACGACTCTGGGGTTGCGGTGCTCATTTCGCTCTATAGGCCGAGGGAGCCGACGTTTGTCCACAGACATCTTCTGGGTCATGTAGCCAGCATGACTAAGCCGCTTCTGACGAACTTGAGCAGCACACGGAAACACCATTTACCTTCCCGCCGGAGCGGGACCTATTTATCTACTTGCACTTTGACATGCTTTTGAACTGCTAGGAGCTGGGATCGAACAACAGGAGCTCACCCCGTCACGAGGATTCGAACTGCCAACATTCTGATCAGCAAGCCCTAGGCTCAGTGGTTTAGACCACAGCGCCACCAGCATCCCAGCTTAGGTAAGTAGTTTTGCTTTTAAATGTGAACTAAACTGATTCCCCCTCCCCATCCATACTAGCCAGGAGTAGACAGTAGTAAGAGTAACCTATGCACAGGAAGGGCACTCTAGGGATGAGCTGCCTTTGTCAAAAAATCATGCATCTGCTCTAGGATTAGAAGCCTAAATCTTCAACATGAATTGCTAAGGCCCTGATATCAAAGAGCAGCATGTAGAAACAACATGTTCTGTTTCTCTCCTCCCACTCAAGAGTTCATAGTAAGCCTACTAGGACTGACACATGAGGAATTCCTTGGCTGTCTCTCTTGCTTACCTGGAAGGTAAATGCTACCTTAGCAATGGTCCTAAGCCAGAAATTCCTCTCCCTTTTGCTTTTGATCAAGTCAATTCCGTGGCAATTCAACTACTGCTGCTTCTGCAGGTGCACCGGGAGAGGGTGGGGACTCGCTCCTCTTTAGTCTCAGGATTTTTCCTTGGCCCCCTTCCAAAATCATCAGGAATACAAGTGAAAGGAGGAGAGAAAAAAGGCATATTTCACCCCAGGGCTTTTTCCCTGCTGAAAGAGCAGCTGCAAACAACAGATGTGAGGAACCTTCACAAACAATGGCCAGAAGAACGGCTTACAATGGAAAGTGTAGTCAGAATCTCTTAAATATATGAAACACACCATTTCTCCCATTCTGACATCCAGTCCTGAGCCCCTTTTTAAAAAATGAATCGCTACTACTCCTGTGGCTTAACTGCTTAACCTCTCTTTGCTGCCTCCCATACTGTTTAGAGCGATAATCACATATAAATTGTGTGTGCGTTTCTACGGTGCGTGTGTTTCATATGGCCAAGCCTCTATAGCAGATTGATCCATTTGCTGTATTTTCCCCCACATTGTAATATTCAACAATGCCATACCCCAAGCTGCTTTCTACCATTGCCTGCTGATTTGTGTAGCATAAAATACATGTCCACATGGCACTGTGTTGCAAAGGGAAAACCTTTCACTTTCCAAACAAAAAGAGAGACATTGCCAATGGCTAAAAGGGTGGGGTGAAGGAATCTTTAAGTGAAATTAAATCAATGTATAATCCTACTACAGAACTGAGACAAGTCCTTACACCAGAGTAAAAAGACCATTAGGAATGAATTCTTCTAATAAAACATGTCTAGCAGATGCCCCCAGTCCACCAAGGTAATCTTGGAAAATACTGTAATAAGTCTGGTCTAAGGAGTCTCTAATTAGCATCATTCTAATGCAAACTTAAATGTGGTAAGGAGGGTTTTCTTTCATATGTACATGCTTTACACTAATATTAAAATGTGACTGAATGAACATTTTTCTAGTAATCAAAACACATTAATTGCTCTTAAAATGATGCATTTAATTTCTCTCCATAATTTATGGATAATTGTCGATCTCTTCTTAATCAAGCCATAAACTTTACATAAGAAGGGATTAAAAAATACAGTTTTCACAGCATATCTTATTCCCATAATAGCCTCTCAACTTCAACTTCTACATTCTTGTAGTTCTTTCAGATTTTGAAGAGATACTTGCTTGAATTTTAGCTGCTACTCCAAGATTCCTGTCCCCCCCCCATTTTTATTTTTTATTGCCATGGACTACTATACAAACAAAGCAAACATAAATATAAACCAAGAAGCGTTATAGGCTAAAATTACCAATAAAGGAAATTATTATCCAGAGAAGGTAAGGTAGGTTCTAAATTTGAAACCCACTTGCAATGCTATGGTTAGAATCAATTCATTTGCATAAGGAGATCTTTGAACCTTGAGTAAGAAAGAAAAACAAATCCAGTGGCAGTCGTATAATGAATATACCATATTTTCCCATTTATAACACACACACTATTTTGGGGGACTCAAAATTAAGAAAATGGGGGGAGATTGCCCCCTTGTATAAGACTACCCCACCTTTAACATTATTTTTTAGTAAAAAAGTATGGTATCTTCTGTTTGTTTCGCTTTTACAATTAGCTATGCACCAGAACCCCACTGATGCAAATAAGCCTACAGTCTATCAGAGATAGAGATGTATACAATTATAAATTAATACATTACTATTCCAACTGACTTGTGTAAGAACTGTTTGTAGGAAGTTCAGGGCCTGTGGTTGCTCTGTGAAAACTGATTGAAAATCTTACAAATAGCAACTTAGTCCATTGTCGCCACCTTGCACAGACCTCAGATTTCACAACACAACAGAAACCACAAATTGTGTATGCAACAGCATGGCTATGTGAGAAAAAGAAGTGTTTGCATCACCATAGTGAGTAGACACTGGGGTCTAGTGCAGAGTCTACACTAATCAGACCTAGAAGGTAGAAAGGGGGAACAGAATCATTATGCTGGGAACTGAAGGACATTTGAGCAGCAGTGTTTGAGGCTATGGGACAGTACAGAGGAAAGGCTAATGAAGTTATTTATGGCCATTGAATAGTTTGCCATGGAGGAATTCTCACCTTTCTTTCCCCACAAGATTCTGAGGCTAGGGAAGATTGTTTTATTTTACCCACACATCTTTTACCCCACACTCTTGCAAAGAAAAAGCTGTAAGCAGGAAACACATTTGCAGTTTTTAATCCAAACTATGGAAACATGAGAGCATGGGGATGAGAAGCCTTCACTTAACACAACTGGCAAACATTCCTTCCAACCATTAATCTCTGCTTATCTGTTCTCTTTCTTTCTTTCTTTCTTTCTCTCTCTCTCTCTCTCTCTCTCTCTCTCTCTCTCACACACACACACACACACACACACGCGCAAACAGACAAAAACCTGTCCCTGAAACTGGTTTTTAAATCACTTTAATAATAATAATAATAATAATAATAATAATAATAATAATAATCTGCTTTAGTTGATTTCCCCATATTAACTATTGATGAAGGCTCTCTTGACTTGTTTGCTAGTTATTCCGACAGCAAAGTTTGGGAATTTAGTGTCAGAATTGTATAATAAAGTTGGGTAATTTGGGGAGTGATTGTCAGACAGCCACGTGCATTATTTGTGGTCAGTGAAGCAATTTGCAGCGCAAAGGAGCCTTTGACTCATCAGCCCCACTATTTTAGTGAAGAAAGAGGATATTAAGTTGCTGAGTCATGTGGGTGCAAGATTTCGCATCACGTTCTCCTTGTTGCAAAAGATGAACGCCAATGACTGCATACAGGCAAGAAGGAAGGAATCATGATAAACTTCTGCTGTGTACATCTGAGTCTGAACTGGTTTCTACTGTTGCTGTAGTTCAAGACAAACTGTTACAAAAACATGAAGCAAAGAAGAGCATATAAAATAATAGTTACAAAATCTGAAAATGATTTCCTCAAATCACCGTGACACTTACATTCTGTGGGATCTGTAACATCCTAGTACAGTGGTACCTCGGGTTAAGAATTTAATTTGTTCCAGAGGTCCGTTCTTAACCTGAAACTGTTCTTAACCTGAAGCACCACTTTAGCTAATGGGGCCTCCTGCTGCTGCTGTGCCACTGCTGCACAATTTCTGTTCTCAACCTGAAGCAAAGTTCTTAACCCGAGGTACTATTTCTGGGTTAGCGGAGTCTGTAACCTGAAGCGTACGTAATCTGAAATGTATGTAACCTGAAGCGTACGTAACCCGAGGTACCACTGTATATGAAGAAAGATATAGTTTAATTCCTGAAACAACTTGGGAACATCAACAAGTTTCACTATCTTAGATGGTCAAAATGCTTTGGATGAAGTTCATCTAAGTTGTTGAGCAAGGTCTGCTTGCGCAATGGGACTCCCTTCCCCTTCCCCCCCCCCCCCGAACCCTCCACCAACACCCATATCTGCTCTGGATGGTTGGGAGAACCTCCTGAACTGATTGCATGTCTATGCAGGGTGCTCATGCAGGGAGCAGGGGGAAAGTCCCATTGCACAAATAGACCTAGTCATTCCAAAAGAGCTCACTCAGTAGAGCATGAGACTCTTAATCTCAAGGTCAAGGGTTCGAGCCCCACACTGGGCAAAAAAGATTCCTGCATCACAGGGCGTTGGGCTAGATGGCCGTCGCAGTCCCTTCCAACTCTACAATGCTGTGGTTCTATGTATTTTGCCCTGTGACTTCAGTATCCAAATACTGGGCAAACTCTTGCTAACTGTCCTGCATGAATATAAATCTGGAGGATTTAATAGTTCTGGGATTAGATGGAAACCCAAACTGCAAATTCCTTTCACGTTGTTTTGACTTGAATTCCAGTTTTGAAATAAGAGCAGAGTCGGGTGAAGGGTGACTGTACACAATCCCACTTTCTGTCATTTAGTGCTTCGTCAATGGAAAGCTTTTATACTATTTGAAATCCTCTGTTTGTTATTTAGTGTCCACTTCCACTCCCTCTTTATGTGGATACAAAAATGTTATCTATGGGCAGGATTGGTTACGTAAACCAAATTGGCCAGCACCTTAAACCTGCACAGCAAAAGCAATCATTCCCCTTCAGCTATCCAGTCTGTAACTCCAGTGTGACTCAAAGCCTGGCATGCAGGATTTTAAGTACAGTGGTACCTCGGGTTACAGACGCTTCAGGTTACAGACACTTCAGGTTACAGACTCCGCTAACCCAGAAATAGTACCTTGGGTTAAGAACTTTGCTTCAGGATGAGAACAGAAATTGTGCGGCGGCGGTGCGGCAGCAGCAGCAGGAGGCCCCATTAGCTAAAGTGGTACCTCAGGTTAAGAACAGTTTCAGGTTAAGAACGGACCTCCAGAATGAATTAAGTTCTTAACCCAAGGTACCACTGTACTGCTTGGTTTCAGAGGAGAGTACTGCCACATATAACTTGATTTGGCCTTTAACTTGATTTGAGAACTAGAGAGGAAACGCGTAAAATATCTCAACCCGACTTCCCAAAATGCTAATTTTACCACAGCACATAAATGCCTGCTCGTGACAGATGGAGAGACAAGAATGATATGGGTAAGTTGACACAAAGGTTAACTCTTGTGATTTAGTTCCTCTCTCTCCCTCCCTCTCTCTCTCCACATCAGACTGCAACACATGTAGAGAAATCCTCTTGCCCAAAAGGAAAATGGAAAGCCGGGTACTTTGTGTATCTTTGTGGAAAAAGTAGCATATTTGAAAGCACTGAATGTGACTTGTGAGAAAAGTCAACAGTCACTTTACCTCTAAAAAGAAGGTCTGATACTGTTTCATACTGGCCACTAGCTCAGACTCAACATTTACACATTTTGACTGATAGCATCATGTTTCTCTAGGCAATGTAACAAGAGCTCTTGCATGGGAATTACAAGATTGCAAGTGGGAAAGAAAAACCGTGCATTCCTTCAGTCCATTACAGCGTAGACATAAAGCCAGTCATATTCTTTGCAAAAAGCTCTACAAAAATGCTGAGATGCCCCACTGCACTGGGCATTCTTTGTCAATAAGCCAAACAGGGTTCCTAACAGGCAGACATCAGCACCAAAGACCTGCCTCATTACTTCACCAACTCACTTCCCAACATGTTGCAGCAAGCAACACACTTTTGTATCCTGCAACGGTGAATGCAAGGCCTTTTTCTATGGGGCTGTCCACACAATCCTTTTCTTTGGACAGGGGAAACACACAACATGGGGCATATTAGAAATGGCCAAATGCCCTCTGGGCTGAACTTCACTGCATGTAATGCGTTGAAGGAAAATGTGATGAAAATGATGTATAGATGGTACATGACCCCTGTCAAACTGGCTAAAATATACCATTCGTCTGATAGCAAATGTTGGAAGTGTAAGGAAAATGAAGGAACATTTTTTCACCTCTGGTGGACCTGCCCTAGAGTGAAGGCCTTTTGGGAGAAAATATATAATGAATTAAAAAAGGTGTTTAAATACACCTTTACTAAGAAAGCAGAGGCCTTTCTCCTGGGTATTGTCGGCCAGAGTGTGTTAAAAGAGGACAGAACATTCTTTTTGTACGCAACAACAGCAGCAAGAATATTAATTGCCAAGAATTGGAAAACTCAGGAGCTACCCACTGTGGAAGAATGGCAGATGCAACTGATGGACTATATGCAACTAGCCGAGATGACCGGCAGAATTCGAGACCAGGGAGAAGAAAGGATGGAAGAAGACTGGAGGAAATTTAAGACTTATTTACAAAAATATTGTAATCTGGCTGAGTGCTGAATAGGATGCCAGTGCAGACAATTGTCTACCATTAAAATAGATTTAAAGTCGAATTATATGTCAAACCAAATTAAGATTATTAATTAAGATGAGTTAAATGATAATTTGCTAGAAAATAATTTAATAATGATGTAAGTGTATGCGGGAGGTGTGGGGGAGTCCCATGTAACAATTGAAAGATGTTAAATGGATAACGATAAGTGCTTATTTGATATATGTTTTATTTGAAAACTTAATAAATATATTATAAAAAAAAAAATAGAAATGGCCAAATGCACAAATGCACTTTACGTCACAGTGGGGAAAAGAGGCAGCAAGTGATTTCAACCGGCTCCACATTTCCGCAACACAATGAGGGGCCCCAAATGTTTATTTCAGTTGCTGGAATTTCTGCCGTTCCAGACTGAGATAGCAGTCACAAGAGACCAGGGCCCTGCGAGATCTGACATCTTTTCGCAGGGCCTGCAAGACAGAACTGTTCCGCCAGGCCTTTGGCCAGGGTTCAGTCTGACTCATTTTCTCTTTGTATGAACAAGTATGAAGGAGGTTTCCCAGCCCGCTCACAGGTCCTTATAATATCACTGGAAACAGTTGGTCCTGGCGAGTATTAACCACTTTCAATTTTAACCTGAGGGTGGCCATTTGTCCATTCTAATCTTAATTTTAATTTATTTGAATTAATTTTGGGGTACATTTTAATTGTTTGTTTTTATGTATATTGTGCTTTATACGATGTTAGCCGCTCTGAGCCCAGCTCTGGCAGGGGAGGGCGGGATACAAATTATTTATTATTATTATTATTATTATTATTATTATTATTATTATTATTATTATTCTCTGCGCATACAAAAACAACATGTCAAGGAGAGAGCTAGCCTAGGCCTTTTTACCAGACATGTCTAAAACAATTTACATGGCTGAACACTCAAGAAACACCACCTGCATGTTAATATGGTACAATACAGCAAGACCTTTCTCTGTGTGCTTATTCACTAACACCTAGTTTTCAAACACGATACATCTATGTAAGACTGTACTACCAGACATGCAACAGGGGCTCCACTGATGGAATGTCAGTCCGTTTTAACTCTCCACAATAGCCTGGGAGGAGGCTAGCCTAACCTTTCCCTTTAAATGCTACTTTTCTGCATTAACATACATACACAAATATATAGCTGAACTACAATCGCCAGTGGTAAAGTTTTCCACCTTAGCTGCTGTTTTGTACAACCTAGGCTTGGGAGTCTATCTGCACAAAAAAAGATGTTTGCAGAGAGCACCTCACTGGAAGAGACTCCCTGTTAACCATTTCTCCAAAATACACTGCTGTGAGGAACTAATACCTTTTCATGCACGCTTCCCCCCTCTGCTCTTCTTTTTCTCTTTTGCCCCACGAAAAGGAGAAGTAAAAGACAGAATGGCAAATTGAATTCCATTAACGCAACTCTTTTTATTATGAAAATGAAGCAATAGGTACAAGACTTGACAAATGAGCATATTTGAAGAGTTTGCAGTAAGAAGCACCATGACATTTAACAGGCATCTCTGACATATGTTTATTTAAGGGTGTATGTGGGTGGAAAGAGTGGAAAGAGTGTAGTTCTTTCTGACTGTTTGAAATGATTTTAAAGTATCCATAATTCATAGCAATGACTATTCTATTGGTTCACCCCTCTGATCAGCAATTACTTTTGTTTTTGTTTTTTTACTGTTGAGATACAGTGGTACCTCGGGTTACATACGCTTCAGGGTACATACGCTTCAGGATACAGACTCCGCTAACCCAGAAATAGTACCTCGGGTTAAGAACTTTGCTTCAGGATGAGAACAGAAATCATGTGGCGTTGGTGAGGTGGCAGCGGGAGGCCCCATTAGCTAAAGTGTTACCTCAGGTTAAGAACAGACCTCCAGAACAAATCAAGTTCTTAACCCGAGGTACCATTGTACTTGGATGGGGTGGGCAGACCTCCCCCACCATTCCCCAAAATGAGCAACTCACAAGTCTCCTGACCACAGCAGCCACCTTTCCATACATTTTTATTACATTCAGCAAACTCCCTAAGTTAGGTAGCCGAGTGAGGGGCAGGCAGACTGAGCCAGCTCTGTCCCTGAGAAAAACAAAGTCAGCCAGCTACTGATCTCTAGTCTAGACAGCATACATAGGAACAATACACAGCATTTCCATAAACTTTCAAAAACAGTGAAAGTACAGAGGGGGGGAAATCCAAGAACACAGACAATATACGGCAGGAATATGGAACTATATACCGTGTATATATATATATATATATATATATATATATATCTGTTTAGAAACCACATTCCAAACTCTGTTTCTTTGGAATAAGCCTTCTAAAGCTGGCACATTTTTCCCTACACAGATCATAAGCCACGTGATCTACCCAAGGGATTATATTAGCTACAGATGTTTTTGTGTAATAAAATAATCCATTCGGCTACAGTATTTTGACACCAAATAGTGCTCAAGCTAAACTACCCTTGTCTAATAGCTATATGCACATAATTCACTAAGTCAGCTCATTCCCAGGGTTTCCATTTCTCTAATATAAGACTGAGTGACTTTGAAGCTATCAGAAACATGTCACAAGGTAAGGACAATAGGACTACAATTTAAATGTCAGTTGTACTGACAAGCTTTGGGCATTTCAAGAATTTAGAATTGATTCTTCTCCCTTTAGGAACCAGCTGTCTCGGCAATTCACTGTTCTTCAGTGCAAATAAGATTTGCATTTTATACCTGGATCCACCCCTCTCTCTGTCACACACATATACATACACAATACCTCCAAGTTTATCCTGATTCCTGGCATTTTCTTTCCAAGACGGATTATTTATAACAAAACTTAAAAGCTTTGAACACAAGCACAAACGTTTTAATCCTGCCTTGTCTTCTCTGGAATATCTGGCCCAAATATCCACACACTGGCTGTTTTGTTCAAATCAACCTCCCTCGTATGAAAATAAATTCCTGTGGTTTCACCATTACTGGAAACCAGTCAGCCTGATGTACAATTGAGGGATCATCAAAATACACACGAAGGATCAAGAATGCTCTCTGAGAGGACAATGAAACAAGTAGAACAAGTTACTGACACTAAGCAAGGAAGACATTAAATTCCTGCACAGGTCTGCCTGTTCCTTGCAACTTGACAATTAAAGTGGATGCGTTGCAGCTTCATTTTCTTTAAACACCCTTTTATGCATGTTACATGTCAGTATAATACCTTTTACTGTCAGAAGCCATATGAATTAATCGTTGCCATTTTGCAATGAATTAGTTCTGCGGTTGTCAGAAGTTAAAATCTTGGGTGTCCCTTATGTAAGATTTAAAACAATTTCCCATACAGCTCAACTGCTCTTTGGAGTTTCACCTGCCAGAGAAACACGTCAAGCTGTTTACCTTTTGCAGAAAGTCTCCCAAAGCCCAAATGTGAACAGAAACTCAAGGTGATTTGGCATTTGTAGCATCTTGAGTCATGTGGGTCCCTCTGGCCAGGCCGCTGCCATTGGAGTAGAAGGTATTTACAGTGATACTTTGGTTTAAGAACAGCCCTGCTTACGAACAATTCAGTTTACAAACTTCACAAAGTAGTGTCCCGGTTTGCGAACTTTACCTTGGTCTAAGAGCGGAATCTGAATGGTGGAAGGGCACTGGTGGTGGGAAACCTCATTATGGAAAGCGTGCCTCAGTTTAAGAACTGTTTCAGTTTAAGAATGGACTTCCAGAACGGATTAAGTTTGTAAACCGAGGTACCACTGAATTTTCCTCTGCTGCAAAGTAGCTCCAGCCATGGACCAAAGTATCAGCTTATCAGTTCTTGTTGATAAGAACTGTTTCATATGCCATGTTCTCTGAAGGCATCAGCAATCCCACAAGGAGTTTCCAACTACCTGTGTTCAGCAGAAGGGCATGTATACATTATGTGAAGCCCTTGACTCACACGGTGAGTTATACTAAAATCAGGCATAGGCAAACTCGGCCCTCCAGATGTTTTGGGACTACAACTCCCATCATCCCTAGCTAACAGGACCACTGATCAGGGATGATGGGAATTGTAGTCTCAAAACATCTGGAGGGCCTATGCCTGTACTAAATTATATACCAGTAGGGACACACAATAGACATGCTGGTCTACTGAGCAACGTATAAAACAGCTGTTTTGTGTGCCAGCCATGCACAAAAGTAATCAGGAATACCAGGATTTTCAAGCATGCAGATATATACTTTTGATAATAGCAAGTACTCTTGCTCCAGCACATGTAAGCTGATGCTTCTGCCACTACAGCTAGACTACAGCTTTAGAATTCAGGGTTTTTGAGCTTGAGGTTCCCAATTCAGCCTAGTTGCATGCATGAGGATGATGGGAGCTGAAGTCCAACAACTCTCTCTCTCTCTCTCTCTCTCTCTCTCTCTCTCTCTCTCTCTCACACACACACACACAGACACCATTTAGCATTTTTCTCAGGACAATTTATAAAAGAGTAAAATCAACCGTTCAAGTACAGTTAAACACAGCAGAACAATACAAATGGTATCAATAGTAGGATTAAGACCAATTCAAGTTTTGTTTTGTTTTTTAATCATCTTTGCCCAACACGGAAAGATGAGAATGGGTGCCATGGAGGAGAGAATTTGATAGGCCATACTACAACAACAAAGCTGTGTCATAATGGCTCGGACCAAAGATTAGAGAAGGACAAACTTGCCCGACTTGCCAAACACATGCATACTTAAATGAATGGCAAGTCCAAGTTTGACGCAAAGAATATCATACTTGGTTGGTGGCAATATAGGTACAGTGGTACCTCAGGTTAAGAACTTAATTCATTCTGGAGGTCCGTTCTTAACCTGAAACTGTTCTTAACCTGAGGTACCACTTTAGCTAATGGGGCCTCCCGCTGCCGCTGCGCCACCAGAGCACGATTTCTGTTCTCATCCTGAAGCAAAGTTCTTAATCTGAGGTACTATTTCTGGGTTAGCAGAGTCTGTAACCTGAAGCGTTTGTAACCTGAAGTGTATGTAACCCGAGGTATCGCTGTATTTGCAGGGTCTTTTGTTCCTCTCTCTTAGCAGTACAAGGGCATCTTACTAATGGATGGATTTCTAAAGAAGCAGCTACATTCTCTTTTTTTAAAAAAAAAAAGTATCAGATTTAGAAATAATATTCCTGATTCATGAGTAAGAAGGCACAGATGTATTAATCTTTACTCGTGCAATGGCTCTTTCCAACTAGAATGGCATGCTATGTCACTGCCTAACAAACCTTCTAAAATGTTTATCTTGTGCATTAAATTCTATTGCAAAAGAAACTGTTACTCTTCAAAACAGTCTTCCTTCCAGATAAGGGGTAGGAGGATAAAACGATTTCTGCTTATAGTGGCCGTGTACCTCTCACTGGGGAGCTTTTTCCTCTTGTATTAACCATGTAAGATATAAACTTGCATATGGAGAGTAAAACCTTGCCCAAGGATTTTTGTCTCACATGCATAAACTTTCCAAATCTCCACATCACGCGAGAGTGATGAGTGATCTAACAAGAATGTCGGCCTTGGACAAGGGAGACCTTGGTTTCAAACCATGCCCAGCCGATGAGGATCATTTGAGCTAGTCACACACACACAGACTAACCTATCTCAGATGGCTGTTATGATAACAAAATGGGAGATTCTGTACACTATGCTGAGATCTTTGTGAGAAGTACAACCGATTTTAAAAACAATGTGCATACTCTACAGTCTCACACTTGGCTTAAGTCAATTTTGTGCATGAGTATTTCCCTGACGCTCACGGATTTTGCATCCTGGTGGAGAACTGAATTTCCTTTTTTGAAAAAAGATTTTCTGATCTTAATATGCAAGCACAAAAACCGAGACATGACACTTAAGTATTTCCTAAATGTTGAAGAGCAATGAAGATTTAGCCTTTAAATTATCATGACTTCATACCAACTCCAGAACTTTGAAAAAGGAAAACCTCTTAACTTTGAAAACCTGGGTATTATTAAATGCCAGACTCTTGAGTGCCTAACTCCAGCTGTCTAGCAAGCTCAGACGGTGAACAGAAGAGTTCTCACATTTTCTAACATGCCAGGAATATTTTCCTAAACATGTAAAAAGCACACAAATCTTAACAGTTAAAAGATGTATGGCTTAACTGGAGATCAGGAGAAACTTAGAATTTCCTGTGCTGGTTAATTCCACAAGTCTTTTAAAAGAAGTTAATATTTGTGAACTGCATAAAAACAAGCATAGAAACTAAAATTTCCCCCTTGGAAACTTCAGTTACATGCAAATATAAAATGGAATTTAAATTTAACTGCAGATTATGTAGAAAGCATCTTAAGAAATGTCAGCCTAATTTAGAAGCAATTTTCAACAAACACTCTGAAATTCAACCTAATTTCATATCCATTAGAGAGGCCCCATAGAACCCAGTGTTTATGCGTCGTGTTGCATATAAATCAGGGAGACCATACTCCCAACATCATCCTGTACAATAATCGCCAACAAGCATCTTAAGACTTAGCTACTCTTGCATGGCCAACTTCACAGGTTAACAACACTAAGCCAAGCCATAACTTAGCATGAACAAGCACATCCCAGAGAAAAGGGAAAGGAGCCTTACTTCTCCCAGGGTCCTACTGCTGTTGCCTTGCTGTAAGCTAAGCCATGCTTTAGCTAATAGATTATCTCCCCAGACAAACTACTTGGGTAGGCTACTGAACAAACCCTGGGTACAGTTTATGGTTTGTTTAGGGCCTGGGTTCGGAAGCAGGGCTGAGCAAAGCAATGGCTTGGCTTCTAGCAGCATGCAGGCAGCAGGCCTGGAACAGAAACAAAAATATTCTCTCCAGAAGCCCACATTTGCTTGGTTGGGCTGAACCATTGTTTGGTGCAGACTGGCCTGTTGTGATGCATATGCTACCCTAGCGTCACCATGTTCCTTCCTTTCTAGTCTACTGTAGACCAGGGTTCGAAATTAGCAGGGCGCCAGGCGCATTTTGCGCCTAAGGATTCTACATTTGAGAGCACCTGAAAAAGTCTAGGTGCCATTTTTCGTGCCTGGCTGACGTTCAAGGATTACTAAAAAGCAGATTACTAAAAATCACCTTGCCAACAAAGGTCCGTATAGTTAAAGCTATGGTTTTCCCAGTAGTGATGTATGGAAGCGAGAGCTGGACCATAAAGAAGGCTGATCGCCAAATAATTGATGCTTTTGAAGTATGGTGCCGGAGGAGACTCTTGAGAGTCCCATTGACTGCAAGAAGATCAAACCTATCCATTCTGAAGGAAATCAGCCCTGAGTGCTCACTGGAAGGACAGATCCTGAAGCTGAGGCTCCAATACTTTGCCCAACTCATGAGAAGAAAGACTCCCTGGAAAAGACCCTGATGTTGGGAAAGACTGAGGGCACAAGGAGAAGGGGACGACAGAGGACAAGATGGTTGGACAGTGTTCTCGAAGCTACCAGCATGAGTTTGACCGAACTGTGGGAGGCAGTGGAAGACAGGAGTGCCTGGCATGCTCTGGTCCATTGGGTCACGAAGAGTCGGACACGACTAAACGACTAAACAGCAAAAATGTGGCTTTGAAGCCTTGGAGTATATGTTAAGGATGGGCAATGTGTTAAGGAGTTTAACAATAAAGATTAGAGCGTTTGGAAAACTGAAGTATGGTACCAATATGTTTATTGTCAACACCAAATTAAACATGCATTAACAATTTCTGCCAAAAATGTGATATTAACAATGTGTCACTTATGTGAATTGCCTATTAATTCATGCTTATCAAAAGAATAAATAAAAAGTGTTGCCGACACACACACAGACACACACCGCAATCCATGATGACTAGACACTTTGCTTTGGCGCCCAGAACCCAGGTCCCAGAACCCGTTTGGCTCCTAGCTTTTCTATCCCAGTTTTGTAACTGACTGTAAGACTACTTTTGTATTGTTTTATTGTTGTTAGCCGCCCTGAGCCCAGCTTCGGCTGGGGAGGGCGGGATATAAATAAAATTTATTATTATTATTATTATTATTATAATGATTGGAGTGTTGGACTAGGACCTGGGAGATCAGGGTCCAAATCCCCACTCAGCCATGAAGTTCACAGGGTGACCTTGGACCAGTCACTGCCTCTCAGCCTAACCTACTGCACAGGGTTGTACGGGGAATTAAATGAGGAAGGGGAGAACCATATATGCTACCTTGAGTACCTTGGAGAAAAAAGGTGGAAAATCAATGCAACCAATGAATAAATACAGTGGTAGCTTGGGTTACAAGGGACGTGGGTGGCGCTAGGGGTTAAACCACAGAGCCTAGGACTTGCTGATCAGAAGGTTGGCGGTTCGAATCCCCGCAGCGGGGTGAGCTCCCGTTTCTCGGTCCCTGCTCCTGCCAACCTAGCAGTTCGAAAGCACATCAAAGTGCAAGTAGATAAATAGGTACTGCTCCGGCGGGAAGGTAAACGACGTTTCCGTGCGCTGCTCTGGTTTGACAGAAGTGGCTTAGTCATGCTGGCCACATGACCCAGAAGCTGTACGCCAGCTCCCTCGGCCAATAAAGCAAGATGAGCACCGCAACCCCAGAATAGGTCATGACTGGACCTAATGGTCAGGGGTCCCTTTACCTTTACCTTACCTTGGGTTACAGATGCTTCAGGTTACAGGCGCTTCAGGTTACAGACTCCGCTAACCCAGAAATAGTACCTCGGGTTAAGAACTTTGCTTCAGGATGAGAACAGAAATTCCATGGTGGCAGCGTGGCAGCAGCGGGAGGCCCCATTAGCTAAAGTGGTACTCAGGTTAAGAACAGTTTCAGGTTAAGATCAGACCTCCAGAATGAATTAAGTTCTTAACCCGAGGTACCACTGTAGTGAGGAATTGCAGTAGCTTATAAGAAGCAGGTGAGCAGTCGTACATGCCTGGTAAAGGATGGAACAAGGCTTTCTTCGGCATCCATGCTGAAAACTGGCTATTTAAAACCCAGTGCTATCCCCCCTCTGTTTGACTGGGCCTTTTTCCTGTATCTCCACCATATGAATTAGAACTTAAAATCATCAGTACTGTTATTAAGCATTCAATGGTATAGACAACGGTGATAAATGCACAGTCACAGCAGTCATGACTTTCGGTGCCTGGCGGTATCAAATTAATTTAGACCACTTTTCAAAAATTGTCACTTTAATTTTACATTGTCTTAAAATGTTTGCAATGATTTGTGTTCTCGTGGTCTGCTGTGACACTGCGGCACAAGAGTCTTTTCAGCAGGGAAGGTGTGAAAGAAAGCATGACATTTTTTTAAAAAGCGAGTCCCCTCCCACTCTTCCCACGCCTTCATTTTTATCAGATTACAAAATGAAAATGAAAATTATAGAGGAAACGTCAAGAAATTTAAGCTAAGCGTTTTGGGAAAGAACAGGTATTGCAAAAGCTGAAGGAAGGAGTATTGTGAATCATTATTTTTAATGAATGGGTTGGAAATATTTGGACTGGATTTACATATTTACAGTCAATCTCTGCCGCTGCACATGCTGGCAAAAAAGCTATTCCAGGATGGATTCAGCTTCAGTCTACTTTTACAGATCCCTGAAATAGGTTTGACACTGCAGCAATAGATGTAAATGCATTTTTAGTTGCCTGGTGCCCCAGTGAGTCCCCCAACCCCCTTACCATGCAGCTCTAGCTAGGATTCCTCTGTGCTATTGCTTGCACCTTCTCATTACAGCAGCTCCATGTGGATGCACGGAGAAGAAACTACTTGTAGAATCTTTGCTCATTTAACTAAGGTATAAGTCCCAATGACAAACCTAGACAGCATCTTAAAAAGCAGAGACATCACCTTGCCAACAAAGGTCCGTATAGTTAAAGCTATGGTTTTCCCAGTAGTGATGTATGGAAGCGAGAGCTGGACCATAAAGAAGGCTGATCGCCAAAGAATGGATGCTTTTGAATTATGGTGCTGGAGGAGACTCTTGAGAGTCCCAGGGACTGCAAGAAGATCAAACCTTTCCATTCTGAAGGAAATCAGCCCTGAGTGCTCACTGGAAGGACAGATCCTGAAGCTGAGGCTCCAATACTTTGGCCACCTCATGAGAAGAGAAGACTCCCTGGAAAAGACACTGATGTTGGGAAAGATGGAGGGCACAAGGAGAAGGGGAGGACAGAGGACGAGATGGTTGGACAGTGTTCTCGAAGCTACCAGCATGAGTTTGACCAAACTGCAGGAGGCAGTGGAAGACAGGAGTGTCTGGCATGTTCTGGTCCATGGGGTCACGAAGAGTCGGACACAACTAAACAACAACAACGTAAGTCCCAATGCGCCAGTCCTCCTGCCTCCTTCCCAAAAGCCTAGCTATCACTTTCCGAGCTTTGGAAAGGAGGTTGGAGGGCTCTAGGCTCCTGCCAGAGCCTGGTGCTTCGTTCCCAAAGCCTGGCGCTGCTTAATGGGCTTTGGGAAGGCAGCATGGGGGCTGGGAGGCGGCCTCAAGTTTGGGCCTTGCTCCTTCCCTGCCCCACTGCACAACAAAGTAGCGTGTGGCCCACCGGTTCCATATCAAAGTACTCTCACGGCCCACTTGGTATGAAAAGTTGGACCATGCTGCTCTAAACCATGGTTTGAAAATACTGCAAATTATTGTTATGCAAACCAGGGAAGGGACAACGAATTGGTAGGCAAGAGGCGATGGGCCTTTATGGTTTGGAGATTTTCTAACATGATGCCTGATGGGACATAACATGTTACTTATATGCCCTTAACCTTGAGAAATTCGTTTTGTGTTGTAACCCAATTACTATGTGCTGCCTGTCTCTCTTACCTTGCTGCTTCCACCTCGCCATTCTCTTGTGCTGTTCATCTAATATAATTTTATCAGCCAGTTACAATGCCATGTAATGGCAATAAAATTTGATAGAGCAAACTGTCCTAATTCAATTGAAAAGTATAATATGTTATTGCTTTAACTTTGTACGAAGCATAGTAAAAAAGAAGAAGAAAGAAATATGAATTGTTCCTTTTATAGCAGATGTACTCCCACAAACTCACTTTGTCAGATATAAAAGGCATATCATAAAAAAAGATGATTTGGTTCGGGGTGCACTGCAGGCAAAGTTTGCACACAATCACATACAGGTACGTCCGATTTATGAAATCCTACCCAAACTTTTTAATGGGCAAAATATCGTGCAAAACAAGGATTTGTGCATGGAAAACTTAAATCACTTGTGAGCATATATGCACATTGTTTTTCAGCAATATCAAAGCAGATGTTACTTCATTCTGAGAGTGAATTTGGGGGCACCTGAGCAAGAATCTTATGTACACTTACCTGAAACTAAGCCTCACTTACCAGAGTGGGACTTATTTCTGATTAAACTAGTATTTAGTTAAGGATAATCCTATAAATATTAATAAACACAAGGTAATGAAGGCAGCTTACAAGTTGAGTATTGAAGGTGGCTCCCACAATCTAAAACAGAAAGACATATTGAAGCATCCTGGCTTCTCTTCTATAGGTGCTTTAGTAGGGACGCGGGTGGCACTGTGGTCTAAACCACTGAGCCTCTTGGGCTTGCTGATCAGAAAGTCAGCAGTTTGAATCCCCACGAAGGGATTCAATTGCTCTGTCCCAGCTCCTGCCAACCTAGCAGTTCAAAAGCATACCAGCGCAAGCAGATAATAGGCACCGCTGTGGCGGGAAGGTAAACAGCATTTCCATGCACTCTGGTTTCCATCACAGTGTTCCGTTGTGCCAGAAGTGGTTTAGTCATGCTGGCCATATGACCCGGAAAGCTGTCTGTGGACAAATGCCGGCTCCCTTGGCCTGAAAGTGAGATGAGCGCCGGAACCCTATGGTTGCCTTTGACTAGACTTAACCATTCAGGGGTCATTTACCTTTTACCTTTACCTATAGGTGCTTTAGTTATCTACACTTTGGTGCATGTTGAATGTTTTTCATCCTACTCCTTGGAATTACTAACACCACTACAATGTTCCAACCACAATAGGCCACTGTGAGTGTTTCTATGAATTTGTTGCATTTAGCCAAAATTTATTGAAGCGTGCTGCATCATTTATCAATAAAGTAGAAATGCTGCTACAAATGTTTTAAGTTAGTGTGAATAAGTATTTATATATAATTTTTTAAATACAAAACTTACTTCAGTCCCCATTCACCCTGCATGGCAACTTTTATTTCTCCGGATTTCTACAAGGATTTTCATTTATTTTCACCACTGGTGGCAAAATGATGATTAAGGCTAAGTGAAATTTAACTCTCCACAGCTATTCCGCACAGCAAAAGATTTCTTTTAAAAAATCATTACAACCCACAGAGTTCAGAAAACTGAATCTTCAGCAAAAGCTTGCAGGTTTTTTTGTTGCTGATGCAGGGAATGGAAAGAAAATAGATTTAACAGGTTACGCTATTACAACCAGTTGTTATCCTCATATAGAACAATGCATACTACTTATTAGAAACATCTGCTTTGGAGTACCTAGTTAAAAGTAAACAGAATTATCAGATAAAGTAATTAGGAGTGAATGGCATGAGAAAGCTTCCTTCCAATAGTGGTTTTGTGTTCCTATATTACTAATGCTTTGGTGAAGCAGCAGAACAAGGCAGGTTTTTAAACATCTACATGAATATTCAGTGGTCTTAATTATCTATTCAACAAGGCAAAAAGTGCGACAAGCATCCACTCATTAAATCTAGAAGAGTCATTCCCTCGAAAGCAATTAAAAATGACGGAATGGTAAACTCTTCAATTAACTGCACTCCTGTCATGCAAGCTCATTGATAAAAGGCTGCAGTTTTTGTAGAGTTGGACACACACAAGCTCCAGTCAGGCCACCGTCTTCAGGACTGTGAACCAGAAGAAAGCATCTCACACAAGTCCACAAAAGTTGCGAGCCCCTCTTCATTGTAACTAATGTGTTGTGTGTTTGTGACTTGAAGGAAAAAACGCCAGCCTCTACAATTTAGGAAAAAAAGCCTTCCCTTTCACCTAAAGATAGACCTTTGCTCCAACAGATAGGCAAACAGCACCCTTGCCTGGTCACCTATAGGTAATTATTACTCACATATTTACAAGTTTGCCTAAAGCTATGAAACAAAACAATGGTAAAAGTGTTGAACTATAAAGAGGACACCCTAGAATCCAGTTACAGGTATGTAGAAGTATTGGTCTGCCGTAGTCAAAACAAAATTTAAAAAATCCTTCCAGTAGCACCTTAGAGACCAACTAAGTTTGTTACTGGCATGAGCTTTCGTCTGCATGCACACCCTAGAATCCAGTTTTAAGTCTGCTGAAGCTTCCTTTCAGTAATACACTCCTTAAAGCAGAGAGGTCTATTACAGGAGCCTGCCTAATACGTGCATTTTAAAGAGGGTAAGTTCTATTTGCTTCTTTTGAACGTATTTCAATGCCACCATGAATGTGATAAAGCAGAATGGACCGAGCAATATTTATTTAGGGTATTTTCTGAGAATTGCCACGGTATAGTTATAAAACAGCCCCTTTTCCTAAATAGAGTGCAGTGGTGCCTCGGAAATCAAACAGAATCCATTCCGGAAGTCCAAAACGTTCAACTTCCAAAGCACGACTTCTGATTGGCTGCAGGAAGCTCCACCAGACGTTTGACTTCAGAAAGAATGGTCGCAAACTGGAACACTCACTTCCGGTTTTCGATCATTCAGGACCCAAAACGTTCAACTCCCAAGGCATTTATGAGCCGAGGTATGACTGTAGCTGTAAAGTATATAATATAATATTGTACAGGATGGAAGAGTCAGACTTAGTAAGCCATGCTGAGATACAGGTTTTCTTCTGACAAAGCTGTAAAGTGGTTCCTTCCATTTCCACACCAATGCGGAAACAAGAACATCTCCAAGCATTTATCCAATGTGACTTCTTCGCCTTTGTTAGAAAGAATACATTGTACAGTACTGGAATTCTGGCTATACCTTATGAATTATGTTAACAGAAGGGGAAATCACGAAATGCTACTCCAGCAGGGATGGTCAACGTATCTAAACCTAGAAGATGCCAACCAAAATTTACTTGGACCTGCCCCATTTTCCCTTACTCAGCTTCCACAGCCATTTTACCCCCCTCCTTCTTCCAACTCTACTGTGGCTCCTCAAAAGAAATGCTTATAGATAGGGGCAACTCCCTTTTGGACGAGAAAAGGTCCAAATATGTAGGTAGGGAGATCGACATTACCTAATCATCCTTCCCTGTATGAAGGGGTGTTTGGGGTTGCAGCAAAAGGCCTCCAAGATTTAATCACTGTCACAATAGACCACAACAATGTACAGTGGTACCTCGGGTTAAGTACTTACCGTATTTTTCGCACCATAGGACGCACCGGACAATAGGACGCACCTTGTTTTAGAGGGGGGAGAACAAGGGAAAAAAATTATTCCGCTCTCTGCCCAGCGCCCCTTCAGCGAAGTGGCAGGAGGCGCTGCGCAGAGAGTGGGAGAATTTTCCCCCTCTTGTTTTCCCGCTCTAAAACAAGGTACCGTTTAAGGTGCGTTCAGGCGGCTACCTTGGAAGCCTGGAGAGCGAGAGGGGTCGGTGCGCACCGACCCCTCTCGCTCTCCAGGCTTCAGGTTCCTTTCGACCTGCTCTTTGGGGCTGGCGGGGGGAAGCCCACCACCAGCCCCAAAGAGCAGGTCAGGGAGCAGCGGAAAGGCGCAGCGGAGAGGCTGCTGCCATAGTCACGTGTCACTTCTCCAGCTGGGAGAGGGTCGCGGGGCTATGGCTTCTTTAGCCCCGCGCGCGCTCTCCCGGGTGGAGAGGTGACGCGCGCCTATGGAGGCTCCTGCCATAGGCGCGCGTCACCTCTCCAGCCGGGAGAGGGTCGCGGGGGGCTGCTTTAGCCCCGCGCACGCTCTCCCGGGTGGAGAGGTGACGCGCGCCTATGGAGGCTCCTGCCATAGCCGCGCGTCACCTCTCCAGCCGGGAGAGGGTCGCAGGGCTATGGCGTCTTCGCTCCATAGGACGCACACACATTTCCCCTTCATTTTTGAAGGGGAAAAAGTGCGTCCTATAGAGCGAAAAATACGGTAATTCGTTCCGGAGGTCCGTACTTAACCTGAAACTGTTCTTAACCTGAAGCACCACTTTAGCTAATGGGGCCTCCTGCTGCTGCCGCGCTGCCGGAGCACAATTTCTGTTCTCATCCTGAAGCAAAGTTCTTAACCTGAAGCACTATTTCTGGGTTAGCGGAGTCTGTAACCTGAAGCATATGTAACCCAAGGTACCACTGTACCCAAGTTTAAGATGATCCAATTCTGCTCATTCCAAATCAATCTGAAATTTAAGGACTATTCCAGGCAAGCCTATTCCGAACTGAACCTTGGAAAGTTCACTCATTAAGAAACACACACAAAGAATATAATTTCTGCATGCATGTCTGAAGCTGTGGCTTTTCCTAGCAACAGAAACGCTCCCGTGCACATATACAACATTTGAAAAGGCTGAGTCTATTGTGGCTGTGTAGCAAGGAAATAAAAGATGTGAATGGCTTAAAGCCATTCGAAAATGGCTCTATGCATCTCTATTTTGGAATTGAATAACATCTAGTGAACTGACAATGCAAATATTATATTATTGTATGTTCAGTAGTGACCCTCAGTCATAAAAGCCGATGCCTGTGTTTACTTTCTACTAATGTAAGCAAGCGTGGTAATTTGAATGAAGCCTTGTTTGAAATTTCCAAGGAGTTTGAACCTTGGTACTATTTTACATGGAACTGTAAACACACTTCAGTGCTTCTTACATAAAACACAAAATATTGCTTGTAATTATCTGGTCTGAAAATTGTAAACTGTAATTTAGAATAAAATCCCTACAAGAAGTTTCTCACATTATCTCCTGGGTTCATTCATTCATTCTGCAAATGATGGGCAGAGAAAGGGAACAGAGCCATTTTTATTTGATCAAAGATTTGTGGGAAAGATACAGTAAACATCTCCCACTATTCCTCTTTCACTGATACAAGAGCCATTATTGTTGCTGATATATTAGACTCATATGTACAAATGCAGCAAGACTCACTGTATGGTTAATAGGATCTAGTTTGAGGGCCAGGCTGTACACTCCTTAAAAGGGTGCATTTGGAAATTTAGCACTTTCTACTAAATCTATTTTCCATTAAATCACTCCAGCCCCAAAACATGTCATGATTTGTGCAATTGCACCGGACTAAAATGCTTCCAGCTTATTAGAGAGAAGACCACTATGCTACACTTATTTTCTCCTTAGCTATTTAAGCCTTCTTTACTAACTTGTTTGAAAAATAAACTGAGAGGTATTTCTCTTTAAAAACGAAGTCATTATTTCAACTTCATCCTCTTATTAGGATTACAGATTCACTCCAGTTTGCTCAGATTCACTTAGAAATCTGCTTTAAAGTGTAACAGATGTCAACTTTTCGTGCAAGACCAAAGAAAGCCTTTCTATTCTATTCCCATCTGGATAACATAGATATAAATAAGAAATAATACCTTCTGAGAGCTAGGAATAAGCTCAAGTGGAAAAAGTAAGTAGGGAGGTTGGGTAGTTCAGCTAAATTTCCAAAAATCGGTACACCCCTTTTTCAGTTATGTTACACTGCTGCACATTTTCCTTTGAACATAATGACAGCATGAGCCAATACGATAGCATCCTATGAAACAGAGAAACTCATTTAATTTGTTCTCTGACAGGACTAAGCAGAAAATCTCATTCTTAGAACCGCAATCTGAAAACACACTTGCTCACTGATAGCTGACTGGACACTTCCAGGCAGATGGAATCAGGGTGCATAAATATAAACTCTCCAACATAGCAGCCAAGGAGTTTAAAAACAAAGGTGATCAACTCTCCAATTCTGACAGTTTTGCAAGACCTTAGAACAAGGGTCAGCAAACTTTTTCTGTCCACTGTCCCTCAGACCTTGTGGGGGGGGGGGCGGACTATATATTTTTTGGGGGAGGATGAACGAACTCCTATGCCCCACAAATAACCCAGAGATGCATTTTAAATAAAAGCACATATTCTACTCATGTAAAAACACCAGGCAGGCACTACAAATAACCCAAAGATGCATTTTAAATAAAAGGACACATTCTACTCATGTAAAAACACGCTGATTCCCGGACCACCCGCAGGCTGGATATAGCAGGCAATTGGGCTGGATCCGGCCCCCCAGGCCTTAGTTTGCCTACTTAGAATAACACTGATTTGTATCCAATATACTCAATAAGCATAGAATAATGACATCAACATTGTAATGACTTCTTCTCTCATGAATAAATTTGCATATTCCCATATTTTTAAAAGTGTACTGACAGAAACAGAGTTATCAAACACCATCTAAACTGTGCTTTATCAATAACATCAGGTAAGCTTCTTCTTTTTTTTTTGAGAAGTAGCAAAATGAACATCTAAAGCCTGCATATTTATAAACTTAAGAATGTGCATGTTCTACATCTCCTATCAAAATGACTTGTGCAAAACTCAGACATGTGCTCACAATAAGTAGGATACTGCGCTCAGGTACATCAAAAATACTTATAACTTGTCCGCAGCTACTGGTGAAAACTGTGGTTTCACATAGACAAAACAATCTGTTCTGGTATTCACAGAGATTCAAAAATATACACAGACTCAAAGAGGAGACAATTCTAACTTTTTTAAAAAATAAGACTACCACTGACCATGCATATAAACATGCTTCCCTATTTAAACTGAAATGGACTTTGGCTGCAGTCAATAAAAACACTTTACATAAAGGCAAACATGCTTAACAAAGACCTGATCATCCTTGAATTTAGTTTACAAATACTGAAAAAGATCACTGCTCCACGTAAGGTAAATCAATCATGTTTCTTGGTACATTTTAAAATTCTGGGTGCTAATGTATCAACCTTGAACAAGGAAAAGAACTAACATTTATTTGTGCATTTGTTATTATGCTCCTCTCCTCACTTACATTTATAACCTGCCTTTCTTCTCTCTGTGGTGCAATGGGTCAGTGTAGCTGGCTGTTAACCAGAAGGTTGGTGGTTTGAACCCACCCAGGGACGGCTGTGGGCAACCTGCATTGCCGCAGGTTTGGCTAAATGACCCTTAGGATTCCTTTCCAACTCTACAATTGAATGTATGGAACCTAAGGTGACATACATATTATTGCCAAGTGGTCTTCCATCCAGGCACACTGTGGTATAGTGGTCAGAGTGCCAGACTAAGAACTGGGAGAATAGGGTTCAAATGTCCACTGGTCACTGGCCTGACATTACACAGCCCTAAACGGCCTCGGTCCAGTATATCTGAAGGAGTGTCTCCACCCCCATCATTCTACCTGGACATTGAGGTCCAGCTCCGAGGGCCTTCTGGCGGTTCCCTCACTGTGAGAAGCCAAGTTACAGGGAACCAGGCAGAGGGCCTTCTCAGTAGTGGCACCCAACCTGTGGAATGCCCTCCCACCCGATGTCAAAGAGAACAACAACTACCAGACTTTTAGAAGACATTTGAAGGCAGCCCTGTTTAGGGAAGCTTTTCATGTTTGATGTATTACGGTATTTTAATATTTTGTTGGAGCACCACCTTAAGTTCCTGTGAAGCACCCTTGTTGATGTCTCCTTCTGGTCAGGACCAGACTTGGAGGCAGGGATATTACCTGTCTCTGGGAAACAGAAAAAAATTAGACATAACTGAGGTCACAGAGATAAAATTATGATCACCTTGAAGAATTTAGAACACAACACAGATTAATGCTTTTTAAACTTATTTATCATGACTAAGGGGACTTATAAAAAGGAATAAATGCAGGATTGCAATCTACTAGCAATTGTAAAGGTATCAAAGCGTCCCTCAAGCATGTGATTAGTAGGTATTCTCTCTAAATATCAGTCTGCTGTTATTTAAAATGACCAGGAAATGCAAAGTTAAATATTTCACAAGGTCCTTTCATCATTCCCTTGTTTTAAGCTAGCCAATTACATAAAGGAGAAAAAGTTAGCTTGTATTTTGGTGCATTGAAGCTTAAATAAAATCATTTATTAATTTTAGTAAAGCATGAATTTGAAACTCGTTTGCCTTAGCAAAAATGGCAGGAAAATGTAATTGGGCTAATCAAAACCGAGCTACTGCATAGCAAATACATTTGTTTCAGAAACACATTTGCTCCCCATGTGATATTTACACATGTAGATTTTTCTTGATAAAGGAATTTACATTTCCCTTAACTGAGTTTTGCTTCAGATTTTTCAAATCAGTACCCCAAATAACATGTTCTCAGATAACACGACGGTAGATTCTAGCTTTACCATTCTAGTGCTCGGAAGCTAAGCAATGGCCATGAATGTTATGAGTGGGGAGATCTCTTTCCACTGCAGTATCGACCACTGCTTCAGTTACTAAGATGGCAATTTATTTTCACAGGGAAGTAAGCTTGTGGTATACCTTACAAATACATCTTAATTTGTTTGCATATGATTTATGAAGAACAATGAGCAAGACTAATCAATGCAAGCTTCCGTTTTTTAAAAATTTACACTTGCACAGAGCTAGAGCTGTCCGTTTGAAAGCAAAGTATGCAATCATCCATCATTATCAAATTAAATATTAAACACAAACACACACACACACACACACAACCCCCTGCCACTATTGCAGACAAAGACTGTAACCTATGAAGTCTGCGCTCCAACAGTTAGCCAACTACAATCAATATGAAGCCTACAGCGGAAAGAGCATTTTGAAAACCTTTGGAAATTTTGTATTGATCAACTGCCATGTGTTGCATCCACTTTCTAACTGCTTTCATAGGTGTACTGGCACACAGTAAGCTCAAGTGTGCTCCCTAGAAGCAGCTTTTAAATGCTCCCAGCACTAAATGGAATGCTCCACTCATTTCTCCTAGCAAATAACTTTGCTCTGGAATGCAGAATAAATGATTCAGAGAGCGGAAAGCAGAGACTACTTCAGGCTTGAGGGTTTAAGCAAACAAAACAAAACAAAACCTGGCATGCACAATGTAAAACAGATGTGTTGCAACAAGCTTAGGGGTGGAGAAGCCAGTTCACTCATGGTATGAGAATGCTCAGGAGGTGAATACCTAATACGAGGCATTTGGTATAGTTTAAAGAGAGGTGATAAACTGGTTCCATCAGTATACATGACTGAACCTGTCATTCAGTCTGGGAGTACTGAGCAGTTTTTAAAGACTCGCTTACACAACTAAGGTTACCTGAAACAGTTTGACAGGTAGTCAAGTCCGTTCACAGTTACGTATTCTGAAGTTAACAATTCCTGCCTTCATGGCTAACAAAGCCCGGCATATTTCAGCAATTTGTCACCGATCACTATTTCCTGAGTGCTTGAAGTGAATTAAAAATCCAGCCACCCGTGGAAAGCTAGAAGGTGAACGGAATGGGTTAGTCTTTACTTACTGTGTTAACCTGTAATCACACCACACACACACCACTATTACAGTCGAACCTCTGTTTATGTAACCCTCTGGTTACGTAAACTTTGGGATGCACGAGTGGCAAACCCAGAAGTATTTTACTGGGTTTTGCCGTGCGCGCATACGCAGAAGTAGTCTGCGCATGTGCAGAAGCAGTCCTCAGGTTGTGGAAACCTCAGGATCCAACCGGACCTCCTAAACGGATCCCATCCACAACCGGAGGTACCACTGTATTTGCATTTTCATTAGTCCAAAGAAGAGAGAGGAGTGAATCAAGAAACCATAATAACCCGTGGACTCTTTCGCTAATTTTCAGCTCATTTCAGCTTTGTGTACGGTGAGCAAAGAACTCTTACCGCGATGTTGACCACAGATAGGATCAGCGTTCGAAATTCCCATTGTTCTAGGCACATTTTGCAACGGGGGATTTCATTAATGCGAGCAGTTTCTGAGCCTGAGATTTCAAACTGCCACTGCTGGAACAAAAGAAGGACCTTTTTCTGCCTCCCCGCTTCCAGCCACTCTCTGAGGACTGGAGAGGGTACCCTCATAAGTATATTAGGGGGACTGGCAGGGGAAGTATGGCTTTGTTTTTCACAGTCTTCAGATGAGGCCTAGACTATGTGAAAAATGAATATAAGATTTTAGCTGCAGTTCATTCATTTTCAGCTTTGTATTCTTGTTACAAAAAAGCATGCTTAGACATTCTGTTGCGGCGCCTAAAACCTAGATTTAAGGTGCAATTTAGCTCCTAGCTTTCATATCTCACTTTCTAACACTGGGATAGGGTTTGTCTTAAGCAAATGCCTATATGTAAATATTAGCACCTTGCTTTCTGTTGTGATTTAGAACACAGAACCAATACTGGGGGTGGCCTATAGCCAGATTTATCCAGGCAACTTGACTGAATTCCCATCATTTGGTAAATGCTAAAAGTCCCCAACAACTGGAAAAGATATAAGATGATATCCAATCTAGTCATACACTGACAAAGGCCCAGAGAGGCTCACCTGGTGCCTTTATTAAGTTTCTTTAGGAGGCAAGCAAAAACATTCCACTTCTCCCAGGCCTTTGGCTAATTAAACCATCTATGTGGCCTTTTAAACTGCTTTTGTTTGTTGTTATGGTATGCATTTTTGTGCTTTAATCTTGCAAACTGCCATGTTCTCTTCAGATGAAGGGAAGTAAAGAACTTTAATAAACAACAGCAGCAGCAGCAACAACTAACTTAACTATAAAGGTAAAGGGACCCCTGACTATTAGGTCCATTCACAAACGACTCTGGGGTTGCGGCGCTCATCTCACTTTCTTGGCCAAGGGAACTGGCATACAGCTTCCGGGTCATGTGGCCAGCATGACTAAGCCGCTTCTGGAGAACCAGAGCAGCACACGGAAACACCGTTTACCTTCCCGCTGGAGCAGTAACTATTTATCTACTTGCACTTTGATGTGCTTCAAACTGCTAGGTTGGCAGCAGCAAGGACCAATTAACAGGAGCTCACCCCCGTCGCGGGGATCCGAACTGCCGACCTTCCGATCGGCAAGCCCTAGGCTCTGTGGTTTAGACTACAGCACCACCCGCATCCCTTAAGTTAACTATGGTTCTGTACAAATAAGCCCTGGAATTTCTGCTACTAACTCTTGAGATTTCATCCTTATAAGTACTTCCAATTATCCCATTTGCTATTATGAGCCAACTACAGAGATACCTTCACGTATTGCAGCCAAATGTGCTCACATATTACTTGCCAAGCAGTGCAGGAAAGATTACATCTAACGGCATTACTGAATGCATGCTCAAAAGCTATAATTGTGGAAAATAGATATATTTCATCTGTTATGTAGTCACCACAAACAAGTTTCAAACAACAGCAAGATGTAACCATGAACAAAAAGGGGAAATATGCAAGGAAGCAGCACAAGAGGTATTATAAATCAATATTATTGACTTACCTTTTCTTATTATTAAATCTACCAGTCCTCGCAGGACAAAGAAATATCGCTGAAGACAGCTTCTCTGTTGAGAAATGAACCGCTCAGAGAATTTACATGTTGCCTTTTCAAGATGGGAAGTGGAAGTAGTTTCTGGAGCAAACCATTTTATTCAGGGTTTGTAGAAAAACTGTCAGATTTGTTCTACTTTCTCTTTGACCAGATAAAACTGCTCACTATTCTAATCCAGAACCCAGATCACACTCTTTCAAACCCTCTATGTTCATTTAAAGCTTTCTTGACATATGCTTCAAAAAAGAAACAGCTTCCTCCTATAACTGTTAGGGATGGACAGATCATTCAACTTCTGGTCCACGTCAGTTTCACATGTCTTTATTCATAAGTCTATTCTGACTCATATATGCTTTAAAATGCAATGCAGGGCGGGGGGGGGGGATCTGCATGGAAATTCACATCCCACTACCTATTTTCTATCCATGTTTGTATTCTGCAAACTTTTCGTTTACAATCAAGCTGTATACAAATTACGTTAACTTGCTAACTAAATTTGAATATGCACTTTGGAATTGTGTAAGCCCAGCTCAGTTGGTTAGAGCATGGTGTTGATAATGGCAAGGTTGCAGGTTCAATCCCACTCAATAAACACCAGTTTAAAATCTGAGATTGATACCTATAAAATGATACTTTATGGTACTTACATAGAGGTGACTGGGGGAGAAGACTCTTCATCATGATTCTCATCTGCTACCTCTATTGCTAATTGCTTTTAATTAATAATGTGTGAGCTTGCCTTTTTTAAACTTGCTCTTTTCCTGCTATTTACTCAAACTCGCAGATCAAAAATGGCACAGTAGTATGCACGGCATCTGCCACCATGGATGTACTTGTAATCACTGTTCCAAGCCCCACAGGGAACAGTGGGTCTTGATAGCGTGCTGTAACCGCTCAAGGATTTTTTTTTTTTTTACATATTTCAGGTTGTATCCAACTAAGTTTTGCTCAGAGTAAACTCAGTAAAATTAATGAACTTAAGTTAGCCATGTCCATTAATGTCAATGGATATTATTCATTCATTCATTCCCCAAGAGAATATTAAAAACACAATGAAACATCAAACATTAGAAACTTCTCTGCCTTCAGATGCCTTCTAAAAGTCAGATAGTTGTTTATTTCCTTGACATCGGATGGGAGGGCGTTCCACAGGGCGGGTGCCACTACCAAGAAGGCCCTCTGTCTGAGGGCCCTGTAACTTCACTTCTTGCAGTGAGGGAACCACCAGAAGGCCCTCTGAGCTAGACCTCAGTGTCCTGGCTGAATGATGCGGGTGGAGACGCTCCTTCAAGTATACTAACTATGTCTAACATTGGATACAACCCATAATGCATGTACATTTTCTCCTGAATTTCCTCTTAAAGCAGGCTTCCTCAACCATGGCCCTCCAGATGTTTTTGGCCTACAACTCCCATGATCCCTAGCTAGCAGGGCCAGTGGTCAGGGATGATGGGAATTGTAGTCTCAAAACATCTGGGGGGGGCGAAGTTGAGGAAGCCTGTCTTAAAGTCTTAGTGGTAACTGAACATAATGTAAGATTAAGTGTAAAGGTAAAGGTAAAAGGTAAAGGATTCCTGGACGGTTAAGCCCAGTCAAAGGTGACTATGGGGTTGCGACGTTCATCTCGCTTTTCAGGCCGAGGGAGCCAGCATTTGTCCACAAACAGCTTTCCGGGTCATGTGGCCAGCATGACTAAACCACTTCTGGTGCAACAGGACACCATGATGAGTGCCAGAGCGTACAGAAATGCTGTTTACCTTCCCGTTGCAGTGGTACCTATTTATCTACTTGCACTTTGACGTGCTTTCGAACTGCTAGGTTGGCAGAAGCTAGGACCGAGCAACGGGAGCTCACCCCGTCACGGGGATTCGAACCACTGATCTTCTGATCAGCAAGCCCAAGAGGCTCAGTGGTTTAGACCTAGTTTTAATATCTATTGCTTGGATCCACTCTTTAAAAGCAAGAGCAATTCTGGTTAAGTGTTGCCTCATCAATGCCTAATATAAGCCTATGCAGCGTGTTATAATCCTTCCTCCTTTCTGAGAAATAATGGGCAGATTTTTTTTAAAAGAGTATACTATGTTTCCTCCTTTTCTGAACTCATTTCCTGCCAAAGCAGATGTTTTCAGTAATAAGTTTCTTAATTGCTAGCTGCAGCATAAAATATAAATATGAAGTAATAGAGCTGGGACTAATCTCCCAATCACACATTTCATCTGCATTCCATTATGAACATAGGACCTACACCAATACTCTTCAGTGACAGATAATTAACCACCCTGCATGTCTGTCCCACAGACCTTGATGGATGCTTGGTAAATAATAAAGCAAGGCAAGAGTTACACTGCTAATCAACAGAAGGCTCAATCTAGTCTAGCACTCTGCCCAGATATCCCTGGGAAGCAGAGCATACAGAAACAACTACAGATAGAACCTCTCTGTTCAGATACAATGTATATCAGTGTAGGCGATTTCCCACGTATGTGCATTCGACTTGCGCATGACTGCATACGTGTGCAGCACAAGGAAATGATTTCAATTCAAACTGCAAAAATGGCAAACATGGCCTTAAAAGAGTGTAGAATGTGCAAAAATGACACAAAAAAGAATGGGGAAAATGGCTAGCAATCCCAGGAGACTTTGCACCAGCCTTTGAGGCTTGGAGAGTTGGAGTTTGAGAAAGAGGATGTGGAAAGAGTGATTGTGGTGGGGTGGGGTTTTGTTTGGCAGAGTTTGGTGTTTTAGATGGTGCTCCCAACTATACACGATTTCACATATATACATGCGGTACCCGCAAATGTAACCCCTGCGTAACTGGGGAGTCACCTGTATTCATACAGAGGCAGAGGCCAGGGACAAAAACAGTCAGTGGCTATCACAGTAAACTACCACGCATTATTATTAATATCTAATTCCTTTTATAATTCAGCTACATGGACCAGGCCATGGCCTGAGAGGACATGATGTCGTTACCTTTCTGAACCTATGCAAGGCTGGATCTGAACATAAGAACAGTCTGTTGCATTAGGTCAGTGGCCCATCTAGTCCACATCCTTTACTCTGGGAAGCCTACAAGCAGGATCTGAGTGCAATAGCACTTAAGGATGAGAGACCACACCATTCAAAGTCTTATGAACACATGGTGATCACTTCTGCATCTGGCTCAAAAGTCGCTACTGATTTTGCACCTGTTTAAGAGCAGAGCTGGACCATAAAGAAGGCTGATTGCCGAAGAATTGATGCTTTTGAATTATGGTGCTGGAGGAGACTCTTGAGAGTCCCATGGACTGCAAGAAGATCAAACCTATCCGTTCTTAAGGAAATCAGCCCTGAGTGCTCACTGGAAGGACAGATCCTGAAGCTGAGACTCCAATACTTTGGCCACCTCATGAGAAGAGAAGACTCCCTGGAAAAGACCCTGATGTTGGGAGAAATGGAGGGCACAAGGAGAAGGGGACGACAGAGGATGAGATGGTTGGATAGTGTTCTCGAAGCTATCAGCATGAGTTTGACCAAACTGCGGGAGGCAGTGGAAGACAGAAGTGCCTGCCGTGCTCTGGTCCATAGGGTCACGAAGAGTTGGACACGACTAAACGACTAAACAACAACAAGAGCAACACCTTCACACACACAAAAAGTCAAAATTATAATTCCCTCATTTTCTTCCCATGGCTGTGATGGATATACAATGGATTAACTGGGAATGCTTTTTGAAGTAAAACTTTTGCTGGTATTGGATAAAGACAAGTACGCACCTTTGAAATAAGCACAACAGTTGGACCTGTTATCTCATAATAAATCGTAATTAGATACACAGAGGTCTGTGTTCACTTGGCTTAAAAGTATTCATTCTATTCAGGTATAATAGCTTCACACCCTTCTTCTTCTTCTTCTTCCTCTTAAAAAAAGGAAAGTTAAAAACTACTTTGAAGCACATCCGTGCTATTCTCACCTCTTTTATTCCACTCTCTTCCACTGAGTAAACAAGTGAACATACCATGAAATTGCTTGGTTCCAAATTAACCCATCCATTTAGCTACTTCATAGTCACCCAAGCTTATTATGCTGCAACAGCAATAAAGCAAGGACTTAACTGTGGAATTCTAAAAATACATTCATTTGTTTACTCAAACTAAGCCATATGCTTGATCATTACCAAAGGCAATACCATTAAAAACAAATCTGCACTTCTCCTTTTCATAGTTAAACCTAAAAAAAGAAAAAAAAACCCTTTTAAAAATGGACCTGAACTTGAGATGTTAGTTAGGTGACTATTTGATTAAATGGTCCGTTATCCATCATCAAGAGTACAGCAGTAAGTGTCCCACTATTAATTTCACAGTCTTTTTAGAAGACAAGTTCCCTATTTCATCCATTATACACGCTGCATTAAATGAATCTACCATAGATTGCATTAAGAGCTGAAGCGATGCTGACACACCAAGAAGTAAATGAAAGACTTGTGTTATGATAAAGTGCAAAAAAATAAATAGGAAGCAGAGAGGACTGAAAGTTGAGAAAATTGTGTTTGTGGGGAAAGTAGGATAAAGAGAGTCAGTAGCATCGTGCATACAGTTGTGTAACCAAAAATATGCAATTAGAAGTGGTACAGAACACTACATATAAACACATGCAATGATAAGTGAGCACCTGCTAAATCAGGGTTGGGAAACCCTTCTGGCCCTCAAGGTTGCTTCCCCCCAACCATGCCCCACACCAGGCAACAAATGTGAAACCTGGAGGCAGGTTGATCAGCTGAATGACCAATTTTCTCCAATTCATGCAGAAAGTAGGCTTCAAGTCACCACCTATTTGTCAGGAGCTCGTCCTACACTTGAGTAGGATCCTGGCAGAGACACATGCCTGACTGGCATGTTCTCTCCCTCCTGGTCGATTGTTCGGAGCTTCAAAAACTTTCTTCTGCCCGAACATCACAGTGACTGATGCCAACAGACATCGGCACACTTAGGGATCTGCAGCCTTTGCAGCTTGCGTAACAGACCTCAGCAACTCAGCATTTTGGCTAATCTACTTTATTTACATACAAACGCAAATGGAGCACTGCAACATGGCTCCCTCTCTCTCTAGCATCAGACAGAAAAGAGGAAAAAGAACAAAGGACAATAGTCCCACTTCACAGAACACAGTAACACAAACATCCTGTCTCCATTACTTCCCACTCCGTGGAGTCGAAACATATACCGTCATGTGATAGACAAAAACCCCATGACTGCAATCACGGAGCAGGAATTCTAACACTCTCAGCTGATTGGCAGTGACTTCAAGCTGGCTGAAGCCGCACAACCAAATTCCCCATGAAGAGCTTGACTGCTCAACCAACCCCTGCAGAAAGGAAGCCGGAAGCTATCACCCATCAGCTGATAGGTGGTGACTTCGAGCCTGCTGAACACCATGCATGCAGGGCTAGTTGCAGGCTCTGTGGAGTGTTTTGAAGTCCCAGTGATCACAACCTAATGTCACTGTTATGTCAGGTGGCTGGCCCTGCCTACCTGCCAAATTTGGTGCAGGAGGGAGGGGTAGGAGAGATAAGAACCTGGCCCACTAGCCAGATCAGGTTTCCCACCTCTGTGCTAATGGTGGTGGAGTCTAAACCACTGAGCCACTTCCGGCTACCGATCAAAAGGTCGGCGGTTCGAATCCCTGCAACAGGGTGAGCTCCTGTTTCTTTGTCCCAGCTCCTGCCAACCTAGCAGTTCGAAAGCACGCTAGTGCAAGTAGATAAATATGTACCACTGTGGCAGAAAGGTTTCCGTGCGCTCTGGCACTTGTCGTGGAGTTCTGTTTTGCCAGAAGCGGTTTAGTCATGCTGCCCACATGACCCAGAAAGCTGTCCATGGACAAATGCCGGCTCCCTCAGCATTTAAGCAAGATGAGCACTGCAACCCCGTAGTCGCCATTGACTGGGCTTAACCATACAGGAGTCCTTTACCTTTTACCTTTAATGGAAAGCAGGTATCCACATCATTAGTCCAATGGATGACCAGTAGTTACCTATACAAGTTACGGATATGAAGAAAAAACTATTGCGGTCTCTTCTGATGTATAAGCGGGTAACTGTGTAACTGAAGCTACCTGTCTCTACTGCAAATATCCATTTCTCATTTATTGATTCAAAACTAAGCAGTGTTAGCATTTGCTCATTGCTCAACAACTCTTAGGATGAAAGAAAACACAAGGGCTGGGCAGGTAAATCCACTGCAATCTAGGATATTAGTGCTAATATCAGCCTTACTGATACCCATATAGGTGGGCTGGAAACAATACCGATAAACATTTTGCATTTATCTGCAAGTCTGACTTGTATTCCAGGAAATAAAAAAAAAAAACAATGTCAGGCAAGTGTTAGCCTTACTTTGTTATTCAAAAATAATAATTTAGGAATACATTTACTTCATTTATATTCTACTGTGAGGGAACTGGATTGTTTATATTGGGGGGAAAATTTGGAGATTATGGGGTTAATTTGCTTCTTGGAGCTAATTTTGCCTGGCAGGTAAGCTCCTCAGGAGGTGTTAAAAATAATGAGGTAAAAAGCAGATTGTGGGCAGTCTGGGCTGTAGAGAAGATTAAGACAAAAGCGGAACTTTTTGTTGTTTGGTTTGTGGTTTGAGCTATTTTAAAAATGTACTTCAGGATACAGGCACCATGGGTTGTGAAGATGGCTTCTTTGAAGGGGCAGTAGTTAAGGTTAATCACTGTTTAGGGTTTGAACATGGGTCATAGGTCATGGGACATAGGTCGCTATGTTTTTCGTTCAAAGCACTGTAAGAGCCCAGAGGCATAGTTTCAGTATTTTGGGGTGGGGTTCTTTGTTGTACTTTTGTACCACGTACAGACTTTTTTTTGCTAATGTGTTTATGGTTGTACTTTGTGTGAACTTCTTAAGAGATTTTGTTGTATAAGTTATTAAAATGAAATAATAGAATTGTAGGATTGGAAGGGACCCTGAAGATCACCTAAGTCTAACCCCCCACGGGGAATCAAACCTGCCACCTTGGGGTTGTCAGCATCACACTCTAACCAACTGAGCCATGCAATGTAATGACTGAATGAATGGATCCAGAGCTGCTTGTTATGGGGATCAGATACATGGAAAGACACACAGCAAAATGGGAAGAACTCAGGCTTGGGGGAGGAGGGAAGGTGGGCTGCTAACTGATTGACGCAAGAGCCTATGAACTCTGACAGAACAGAGTCAACTCAAAATGGCATTGCTAAACTCGTCGTTCTGCCCCTGTTGCTCCCTTCACTATTTACACTGCGTGCAGTATGACTAGTTACATCATCGATTTGTACATGTACATATTTGTGCATACATGCATTTTGTTAGAGGCTCCCACTAGTATTTGTATATATAGAGTGGTACCTCGGTTTAAGAACAGCCCGGTTTAAGAATGATTTGGTTTACAAACTCCACAAAACCGGAAATAGTGTCCCAGTTTCGGAACCTCAGTCTAAAGCATGTCAAAGTGCAAGTAGATAAATAGGTACCGCTCCAGTGGGAAGGTAAATGGCGTTTCCATGCGCTGCTCTGGTTTGCCAGAAGCGGCTTAGTCATGCTGGCCACATGTCCTGGAAGCTGTATGCTGGCTCCCTTGGCCAATAAAATGAGATGAGCGCCGCAACCCCAGAGTCGTCCACGACTGGACCTAATGGTCAGGGGTCCCTTTACCTTTACCTAAGAGTGGAATACGAACAGTGGAAGGGCACTGGCGGCGGGAGGCCTCATTAGGGAAAGTGCGCCTCGGTTTAAAAATGGTTTCGGTTTAAGGACAGACTTCCGGAATGGATTACGTTCGTAAACCGAGATACCACTGTACTTATATGCTCAGTTGCAGAGCACACAGCTTGCAGGCAAGAGGTCCCATCCCCAGGTAAAATGGTCAAAAAAGCAAATCCAAGACTGGGGAGCTGCTTCCAGGGCACTCTGGGCTACATGGACCAAAAGTGTGATTAGATATAAGCTCCCAAGTTCCTGCTGATTTTAACAAAGGACTGAGAGCAAGAGCAAGTTCAGGGTGAAAAGTATTTTCCTGTCTTTCCAGTATAATGATTGGTGTAAGATCTTAGGCAGTAAACTTTCCGGCGAGTTTTAGTTAACATTTTACTCATTCTTGCTATAAAGAGGTGGGCAAAAATGCCATTTAGCAGACTGCTTTTATAAACTCTGAAATCTCCTGCAGATGGTTCCCTCTTCCTTGTTGGAGTCTCTGAGAGACTCATCTTTTCTAGCTACACCAGCTGTTAATGAGACCATGGGTCAATCTACCTCCCGAGCGCCGTTATCGATGAAACTTGGTTTGACATTTATCATAAAAACGTTGGACATTTAAACACCATAATGAACTGGCGCAGTAGGGCAGACGATTTCATTTAAGTTAAAAGAACTTGCAATTTAATGCACCACAATGTTGCAGGAAAAATTAGTGCTTTGGGTTTCTTTCTCTTTCACAGCCAGGCTAATGAAAGCAGCATGCAAGAAAACAAAATAAGGAGGTTGGGAAATGGAATAAAAAGGAAACTCCTTTTCAGAACCCCGCAGTGGGGCGATCACTCCACTTGCTGACAGAACTTACTTGAATAATATTTTTTCACATGCTTGTTTTGACTGCTTATTTCACATGAGGGAACCTATTAGCAGGATATGACTAAGCAAGAAAGTAAGCTAATTCTTCACTACGCATATTTCATTGTACACAATTGCCCACATTTTGAATATATGAAAGCTGCGTAACTGCTAAGAATTGTTAATAATGCTGATTTGGATAAGTGCACCCACTTTAAGTTTAATCAGGGTAACTAGCAAATCGCTACGAAAATAGGCTCACACTCCACTAGAGAACATAATGCAGAGAGGTCTATACTACATTAAGTAATACATTAACATTACGGCTGTACTTAGGGGTTTCAGTTGTGATGGCGCTTGAACACCACTGGAGTTTACAGAACAGGAACTTTTAATACCACCTTTTTCATGATTTGTTTCCCTGCGGAGGTTTATTGTAATTACAATTTTCAAGCAAATGTAAAAGCAATCAAACAATTTTTTAAAAATGGGTAAGTTTGATACTGAAGGGAGTTTAAACTGCTTTAGCGATCTGAACCGGGAAGACAAACTGGACTCCCAGCTACAATGTGGAATCTCCAGGAAAAGCGTCAATTAAGAAGGGTCAAGAATAATGTTACTATGCGGAAGACAAAGATGAACCATTAATGACGCAGAATATATTCATAAGTGGTTTGAAGGTCACTTTCTTCCCATACAGGAATAACTCATCCTAGTACTTTCCACAAAGAGGTCTGGATATCACTCTCAGGATAAAGTTTTGAATGCTGGTAGTATGCACGTCTTAGGACTACAAATCACACTGCCTATCATACAGAGAAAGAAGAGCTCTTCCACGTCAGAAAATAGAAGACAGACTACAAAAAGAGCATTTTTTTCTTGGGCCAAGAAAGCCTTGCCCCCTAACAGCAGAGGTTATATTTTCTGAGAATCCTCCGGAAAAATAATCTCTCAAAGGACCTGTTGATGGCATTTTACCATTGTACTGTTGAGAGTGTATTAACTTATGGTCTGTGTGTGTGGTTTGGGAGCTGCACAGTCAGGGGAAAAACAATGCTCTCCAGGGTTGTAAAAACTGCGGAGAGAATAATTGGGTGCACTCTTCCCACCTTGGATCAAATCTATGCTTCCAGGTGCCATAAGAAAGCTGCAGAGATAGTGCAGGATAGTGCGCACCCCGGAAATGATCTCTTTCAGCTTCTGCCTTCTGGAAGAAGGTACAGGGTTATAAAGACTAAGACTAGCCGCCTGAGAAACAGTTTCTATTCAAATGTGATTTTGGTTTTAAACGCAGTGTAATGTAGTCTATATGGAACTATATTGTATTTAATGATGGGGTATCAGAATTTTTAGGGGGCTAACCAGGCTGGGATAGCTGGGATAGCAGACTTGTTGGTTTCTGAATGTCTGGTGTAGATTTTCAATTTCGTTGTTCTGTATGGGACAATGACAATAAAGATTAGCGTATCATAACCTCCAAATCTAACAGTTGCAGACCATGAGAACAGGCTGCACATGTGGCAGGAAATCATGGCGAGATCACAATTCTCAAATGTATGTCCAGTTAGTTGTATTGTCTTAGACAGTGTTATGGGCGGGCTGACATGGCTGCCCCAAATGATCTGTTAATATTTTATTTGTTGATTACAGTTCTATCCCATCTCTCCTCCAGAGAGCTCTAAGGTGGCAGGCATGGTTCCTTTCCCTCATAGCACATCAATTTTTGAAATAAATGTTTATTAAGGTTCATAGAAAAAAATACAAAACTTAGTATCTCCCCCCCTTTTTTTTTTTACAAAACCAAGACTTTTATATAGATATAATAAAAACACAAAGGGGAGGGGGAGAGAAATAAAGAAGGAAAAATAAATTTAAAAAAGAACAGGACAGAAGTTAATAACGAAAGAAAGAAAAATAAGATTTGGAAAGTAAAGAACTTCCGATTCTTCATCTGTTGGCTATATAAAAACAATATTCACTTAGTCCAATCCAATATAACACCCCACAAAGCCACTTTCTATAAACAAACATCATCTTCAATCCTCAAATCCAGGTGTCATTATTTATTTTTCAGGCAAAAAAAAAATCTTCTCATAGCATATTCTCACAACACGGTGAGGCAGGTCAGGCTGAGAGGTCATGAGTAGCTCAAAGGCAGCAAAGGTTTAGTGGGGATCTGAACCCTGGTCTTTGAGGCTCTTGACTGACACCTCACTAGATTCATTTCTGTTTCAATAATCAATAACCATTTTATCTTTTCTTTTCACTCTCTAAGTTTTTTCCCTTAAAAAAACAACCCCTGCAGAAACGTTTATCATGTTGAATGTTAACTAGGATGAGTGAATAACCCCACTGATTAAAAACCAAACCTTGTCTGTCCCCAAACTCAAATTGCTACAGGTGTCTCCTCCCCGCTCTTTATTATGGGTACATCAGAGTTTCCAGCATCCCTGCAGCTTCAGCAAACATCTTTTGAGTAACCAGAGGGAACAAAGGAATCCCTTCATCTATCTCAAACAGAACACCTCATGACAACAAACTGCATTAGCTCAGGAGGGGAAATTAATCCTATGAAAGGGGCCTCCTAGTTTTGAACAAGCTTAATTAGAGCCTTCCCAGTCTGTAAAAAGAAGCAATTTTGCAAGATCAATACCATTTTCAGTTCACTATAATGAGTGCAACACAAACAACAAATGTGGCACACACCACTTTATGCATGTCAGGGGCCATGTTGAGTCAAGTAATTTCAAGGTTAAATTAGGCTGACTTTGGAAGACATATTCGGCTGCTTTTATGTGATCCCTAATGTAAAGAAGCAACCAAAAAACCTATTGAATCTTCCCTGCTGATAGGCAAATTGGTTGGCGGAATAATCTGTCTCCCAACTGTTCAGTATTCTTCTTGTGAGGAGAGTAAAGGAACTTCGGTTCACAATGAAGAAGCAGAACCCTGTGTAGTCCTCTATTAAATCTATCAAGCTTTCCCATGCAATGTGGGCCAAGCTACCCCAACTATCACAATGGGTTTATTCTATAACCAGAGGTGCCCCACATGCGGCATCTTAGAAGCAATTTTCAGAGTTTCTCATTATTTTTAAAAATAGTGCTCGTGCCAGGTCACATGTGAGTGTGTTTGGATTATTGCATCTCAGCTTAAGGAGATGAAATATAAGCTTTTTGGGCATGTGCACAAATTCTTTACCTGAGCCAGCAAACAAAACAGGAAGCCTTCCATTAACTACAGTGTCCCATTTTGTCTAAACTGTGGCTAGCAGATTGGGGACAAACTAGCATATTAACCCAACCACAAATCGATGGTTTAATATCTTGTATTCTTCTAAATCTGTTAAAGCATGTTCTCATTCATAGAGAGCACGTGTTGCAGTGGGGTCTGGCAGGTCGCCCCTCTGTTGCTGGGCGGGTTAGTTGGGCAAATTTTGGTGTTGCCATTTAGGGGGTTGGACCAAAGGTTATAAAGTGAAGTCACACAGCACTGACTGAGCTCTTTTGCTGTGTGCATCGGATCACCCACCCACCCTCCCTAATTTAGGGATCTTGGTTGACCTTGCTATGCCTGTCAAGGGGCCACCTGCTTTTGGGGCAGGGGCCTGGTAGGAATTTTGTCCAATTGGCTGATTGGCTGGTGCCATTTGGTTTTTGCCTACTGCGTAGCAAATCGTCACAACTTGTAAGGTTGCGGTTAGGCATTGGTTAAAAAACTGGTTGGTGGAGGGGTAAGGGTTGGCAGTGCCTGCCCCTCCAATGCTGCTGCGGAAAGGGAATTCCGTTAAAGGAATCCAGCGGCTTGCCATTCTTTTGTCCGTACCCCTGAATGGGGCTTAGGGCTGTGCAAGCCCCCAGGAGCATGCGGGGGGGGGGTTGAGGGTCTGTTGCCTGGCTCCATGCTCTCCCCAATATTGTTTTCCCTCACTGGCTTTCGCTGGAATCTGGAAGTCAGTTCTGTCCCAGATAGTCATAACCAATGCCCAAGCAACCACTCACATTTATGTACTTTAATAAAGCTGTGGCCAAAATTTTGCCAAAAACTTTAAACAAAAATTATGTGTGAAGTGTGAATTATTTGGGGGTGGCTTGGAGGACCTCGACAGGCAACTCGTTTATCTGAAATAGGAAACTATAGTTAACACAATACTTCCTGATTTGTTTGCACACTTGCACAGGGATGCTGGATATCTGCTTATTTGGCTAAGATATGGCCATATGGCTTGGGCCAGGCTTCCTCAACCTCAGCCCTCCAGATGTTTTGAGGCTACAATTCCCATCATCCCTGACTACTGGTCCTGCTAGCTAAAGATCATGGGAGTTGTAGGCCAAAAACATATGGAGGGCCAAGGTCGAGGAAGCCTTGCTTGGACAGTTAATATGGATGAGCTTTAGGCCATATGACTCAACACCAACGTCATGTGACATGTACTATAAGTTTGAACACAGATATTTGTTTTTGTAAAAGTAACTGCAATTCACCATGATCATGAAATTTGCAATTTTCCATCATGTTGCTTTAAGAAGAACAAAATGCATCCCGATTCATTCACATGAAACTAAACACCCAAACTGTAGTGCTAACTGAATTAAAGCACAACTGGTTTGCTGGAGCTAGTTAGAGTTCAGGTCAATAATTTTATTCAAGGACTTCTCTTTCTACTGTGTGCTAATTAAGAAAAAAATAACTTTCTCTTAAAAAAGAAAAAGGATTTGAATAAAGGGGAATGAAAGATTAAAAGTGCAGCTTAAAAATATTCATACTCTGGGCAAATGTGCATTAAGAGAGACCAGCAATTATTCCAGAATATTATTTAGGGGGACAGGGAATTTGAGAATCAATATATTTTTGTACTGTGTTGTGAAACAAAACGCCTGAATTAATGTTTCAAGGATAGTAGTCTATAGAGAAGTATCAGATTTCAATGACTTTTTGAAGTTAGGTCTCTATAATCACCACTGTGTATAAATATTTGATAGCACCACTTAATACATATGTGGTTTTCAGCTTATTGTAAGTTAGAGAATAATGTGTTTAGGAAGTAACCTTGGATTTTCAACAAAGTAGATATAACTTTGGCATGGACTGTCTTGAGCAACAACATGCCTTGGAAACCCTTTTCTTTTTTCTTTTTCATTTAAGAAAGATCAGCTTATGAATGTTATGGGTCTGCAAAAATGCGGTCCAACTGGAAAAACACCTATCATGACCTCTCTCTCCATTTAGCAGATATTAGTATATAGCAAGTAGAAACATAAATAAATCAAAAGAAAGAACAGAGGATCTTGCAAAATGCTATAACCCATTCTGGGACATCTGGGACAAACTGGACATTGGAAGATTCTTCCTTTTCACATTGCACATAGTTGGTGATGGTAGTCAACCTAGATGGCTTTAAAAGAGGACTAGACTGACACTCACACTCTCTCTCTCTCTCTCTCTCTCTGTGTGTGTGTGTGTGTAGAATAAGGCTATCAGTAGCTACTAGAAACAATGGCTCTCCTATGCCTCCATGATTGGTGGAAGTATGTTTCTAAATACCAATGGCTGGAAGCCACAGGAAGGGATCATGCTCTTGTGCTCAGGTACTGCTTGTGGGTTTCCCACGGGCACCTAGTTGGTCACTGTGCAAACAGAATGCTGGATAAGACGAGCCACTGGCTGATCTAGCAAGCTGCTCTGCTTTCCAGCTTTTCACTTACTTCCTGTGTGACTTAGGGCAAGGGCTTGCCCATCACCTATCTCCTTGGCCTTTGAGACATGCCAGCAACAATTGTTGCTATCTGAAATTACAGAATTCCTTGTCACCAGTGTAAGCTTGCATTTCTGAACAGAAATCAAAACAGCATTGTAAGAACCTGCTGCCTTTGTGATACTGAAAGGTAAAGGTAAAGGTAAAGGGACCCCTGACCATTAGGTCCAGTCATGACCGACTCTGGGGTTGCAGCGCTCATCTCGCTTTATTGGCCGAGGGTACAGCTTCTGGGTCATGTGGCCAGCATGACTAAGCTGCTTCTGGTGAACCAGAGCAGCGCCCAGAAACACCGTTTACCTTCCCGCAAGAGTGGTACCTATTTATTTACTTGCACTTTGACATGCTTTCGAACTGCTAGGTTGGCAGGAGCAGGGACCGAGGAACAGGAGTTCACCCCGTCACGGGGATTCAAACTGTGATACTTAGCTCCCAATTATTTAGGAATATGTACACTACTAGAGGCTGACATTCCCTGCTCGTGTTGCCCCCCCAACCATTCACCCCCCTGCCAACATCCTCCCTTTACATTTCACTCAAATGCCCACATTCTTTCACCCTCCCAACCTCTCACAGCTTCTTTAGCTCCCTGCCCACTCCAAACCCTTCCACTGCCACTCCCCATTCCTGTATAACTCTCCCCAAAAACTCCACACACACCCCGACGCAGTTCATCCCAATCCCACTGCCACCATTCTGAACAGAATGTCACCTATGTGCTGCATGGGTTGCACAACCATTCTGAACAGAGCAGAGGGGAGTGAAGAGAAAAGTGTGTTTTTCTCTTCTGCTTCACTTGCTATTCTCATGTTGGGAGTTTGCCTGGCCATCATACTGCAGCGTGACTTTTTTCTTACAAAAACATTTTTTACATTTAGGTATGCAAAGCAAGCATAACTATTCGGATAAGATGAAAAGTCATGGAACTTCTTTATAATTTTTGACAGGTGACAACAGATCTCTGTACTTTATTTATAGGCACTTTATTTCCCAGGGTATCCAAATGTGTATTCAATCTCATACTAGGACTTTAAATGGCAGGCAGAAATTGATCTTTCCTTTCCTTTTGCTAAAGCTCACAGACATCTCCCAATACTCAGGCGACTGGAACAATCTAAATGCCTCCGAAGAACAATCTGCTTTACCTCTGAAAACCGGTCCAACATTTCTACCTGCAAGAGTCTAATACAACAGCGCTGAATCAACCTTTCACAACAAGCCAGTGTAATTAAAAACCACCATTTGTGGCACATGACAAGTATGTACACATCACCACATTTGTTTTATGGAAACAGCATTTTCATGGCACTGATATATTAAAGGCCACGCTGCTTGAGTTTAGCAAACACTTAACACAAACCAGCTCATCTGGGAACAGAACAGGAGCTAGTACAAATAAGCATGAGTGTGAGCTACTCTAAGGAGAAATATATAATCCAACTCAAAACAGGTTCCAGCAGGACAGACCTTACCATTTCCCTGTGTCCCTCTGAAACTACTTTCTAGAAAGAGAAAATAGAACACCTGGTATATATTCACTTCAGTGTAGTGACTACAACTGTCCTTTGCAAGTGAGTGTACACAAGTATGAAGAGCACGGTGGCTTTCAGTTATGTTGTATAAATACCCGCTGCCTTGTGGGACATGTCCAGAGGAAGAAAAGGCTAAGGACCCTACACAAACCCAGAGTGGAGCCCCTAAGATGGTTGGATGTCTTCTTGAACTCCTCCCTCCTGCAGCTCAGCTGGTGCCAAATGTATTGCTCTGCTTTCCTTTGGGCCAAATCAGCAAGGCCGATGGGTGGGGAGGGTCAGCCCAGGACCTCCATATACACTGCGCAGGCTTGCGCCCAGGAGAGGTCACTTTGGTGCTGCGAACGCAGCAAAAACAACGTGGGAGGCAGCAGTTACAAGCAGCTACAGCCACAGCAGGCACTGTGATTTCCTCAGCCGTTTGACTTCACCCCTGGAGGCAAAGTCCATTGTCAATAGATCGGATAGAGGCAGTCTCTCTACACTATGTCCATAGGAAAGTTAATTATGTGCAGGGAACTGTATAAATGTCACATGTAGATAATATATGAGCAACTATTGCATTGTCATGTACACATATATTTTTGAAAGCCAAGCTTTCAAGCATACAAGTCAATCATTAATCTGCTTCTTGCATTCACACAATTTCCTACATGGAAATCACTTCCACATAGAAAATGTGATCTTTTTTTGAAGTGGCCCTCAGCCTTAATCCATAACTCTGGCAGCATGCATAGGGTGCCACTCCACTAAGATTTACAGTGGTACCTCAGGTTACAAACACCTCAGATTACAAACACCTCAGGTTACAAACACTTCAGGTTACAGACTCCGTTAACCCGGAAATAGTACCTCAGGTTAAGAATTTTACCTCAGGATGAGAACAGAAATCGCGCGGTGGTAGCAGCAGGAGACCCCATTAGCTAAAGTGGCACCTCAGGTTAAGAACAGTTTCAGGTTAAGAACGGACCTCCAGAATGAATTAAGTTCTTAACCAGAGATTCCACTGTACTCAGAGCAAATCCACTGAAATTAATGAACATGCCTATGGAAGAACAATTAATTTAAGCAGGCCTACTCTTGAGTAAAACTTAGTTGAATGCTGCTCACAATCTCTGCCCAAAGTAAACTAAGATGAAGGTAAACTAAGGATGCAATTTGATACAATTTATTTGGTGTTGTTTTCTAGAGGTTATTGTTCTTATTTGTTACTATGTTATGTATTTTTGTGTTTTTATATTATAAACCACTTTGTCATCCTTGGGCAAAGGGCAGCCTAGAAATTTTAAAAAGCTGCAGCAGCTACTAAAACAAAATAAAAGTGCATATCAAAAAATATATTATTCTATAAGCTATGATCTCTTACTGCATTATGAATTTATTATTTGGCAAAGCCTAAGGTTTCAAGAGCTAAGTTCCCAACGTACATAGTTTTGGATTTCTTTATTATAAAAATATTATACAAGTGAAATAAATATATAAAATCGAAGCGCTGAGATACACAGCAACAACTGATGACCATATCAGAACCCCTGGTGACTTTCACAGTTGAGGCTTTAATCAATTTACAGAATTGTGCTGATGACTAAAATGGCACTACAGTTGACTTGGGTTCCATAGTTAGACTCCAGGAATTGTTCAAAAAGCTGAAATCACGTATAGCCATAACTCCCACATGTTTTCCACCTTACTTACTGAGCTCTGGGAGGCTCCTGTGAGATCTTGCGGGAGCCTTCCAGAGCTCTTAAGCATTCTGCCTTGTGCGCATTTGTGCAATTTGTGCAATTGCATGCTGGTCGGCCACCAAGCACATAAAGCTGCGATCCTGCAAGTCAGATGTGCAAAGTTCTTACTCAGATGCTGCCTGAAGATTCATTCGTTGCTTTATGTGGAAAGTTTTTTGCTTTGTTTTTTAAAGGAAAACCATGCAGTATTTATGGCCATATCTGCAATGCTCTTATCTCATTACATGTGTTTTTAAGAGTCCTTGACAGCATCAGGAGTTGCCTTGAGGCAAATAAGTTCAACAATTACTAGTTTTAGTTACTAAGCTGCAGCATTCAGATGAAATATAATAGGAAGACATCTTAAGAAAAGTTAATTTTGGTCCTAAGCGAATAGAGATATCGGCTCTGCAAATTGTTAGTTGATGCATAATTAATTCTAAACTTATAACTACATTGCCGTCATAGAAGTCTTCTCTGTGAAGGGAGATTGGAAAGATAATGAAAACGTTTGTCTTAGAAGCAGTGAATGAAATGGGAAACAATAAAACTATAATAGTAGTACCGGAAAGCACTACACCATCTTGCCCAACACCAACTGCAGAACTAAATCAATTATATGATTTGATATAAATCATTAAACTATTTGCTTCCTTAAACTAATGGGAGTGAGTGGTGTTTTTAATGAATGTGGCTTCCATTTGAATTATGACAGCTTAATATATTGTTATATTCACAAAGCCAATACAGTTTAATTTAGCTCTCAGGAATGTGGATTCTAGTTTCTATTTTCAATAAGTTAAGTAAATCTTCAATTACCAGGAGATCTGCTCCTCACCTTGATTTAGATAGTTCATACAGTATGAGATAGAGATTTTACTGGCCAAGTAAATCAGCCTAATTTTTAATTGTGCATGGCAATTTCTTTACATTGATATAGGACATTACCTTCTTGAATTCTTTACCATAACACAACAAGGTGGTTCGATATTAAGGCTATCTATTGAGTTCATAATCAAGGTGAGATCAAACTAGTGACTTTATTGGTTGATAGTGCAAACTCTTTGCTACTGTGCTTTGCCAGTTCTTACACCAAGGCTGCAGTCCAAGATGATTACTTGGGAGTAAGGCCCTTTGAACTTAATGGAACTTACTCCTAAGCAGATAGTGATATGATTCCGCTGTTGTATTTTTTGTGCCGTATGGTTCCATAGGTATTGAACCACTGGTATAAGAAATGCAAACGTTACTTGTTTAGACCACAGAAGAACAAGATTCCCTTCGTTGAAGATGATATGGCAGAGGGCCACACAGAGAACTTTCTCTAGTCGTAGCTAGAAAATCTTTGTTATTTACAGTCTGAAATAGTTTAACTAATATCAGGTGCAGTTGTTTCGTATACTCCCCTCGCCTGAAATGGAATTGTTGCCTAAAACTGGAATTATAATGCTGCCTGCTGGATCAAAGAAGCTTCCACTTTATTTTTTTTTCAATTAACCACTTCTCTAACATTTTTGTCACCCCTAAACTTCAGTTAATCTTACCTGTGGTTGGGGAAAAGCAGCCAGCTTTGTAAACAAACTGGATTGCTTCCACTAACATAGTTAAGACTAGCAGCAGTTTATCTAGATGACACAGTGAACTACAGTTAGTTTAAAATAGAAGCAAAAGGTTATAAACTCTTCCTCACGACCTCACTGGAGAAAGAGTGGTGTCACGGTCCGGTTCACGGGCGATCGAAGTCCCAGCTAGGGACGTCCGGACCGGGGGCAAGATGGCGGGGTGAGAGCAGGAACGAGAGTCCAGAAGCCAGGAGTTGGGAAGCCAAGAGTCCAAGGGTCAGAGAGCTGGGAGTCAAGAAGCCAAGGGTCTGAGGGTTAAGAAGCAAGGAGCAATGAAGTCAAGGGTCCAAGAGTCAAGGAACCAAATGCAGCAAGGCAGGGAACGTGTTGCTGTGGCAAAGAGCCGAAGGGAAATGCGGACCTTATATTCCTTCCCGGCTCTTGCCACCAGGTGCTGTGAGTTACCAATTGGCCTCACCTGTGGGCCACGCCTTGCCTCTTCAGAACAAACTTAGGAAGGCCCCAGTCCTGGTCACAGGGCCTGGCTTCTGCACGCACTTCTGACATGTGGGTTAGCACCTGAGCCTAAGCTCACTGCAGTTCATCCTCATAACACTAACTCAGGGTGGCTAACTCAGTTGTTAGACTCCAACTCCCATCAGACCAACTCTGCTTGGTCTATTATCAGGGATTATAGCTGTCAAGTAATGTCTGGAAGGCCACAGGTTAGCCCTCTTTCCAATAAACCATGGTATAGTGTTACATCCTAGTGCAACCAGTGTTAGCGCAGTAAGGCAAGGTGATAAGAGTTTCAGTAGATAAGTTACAGCAGGGGTCCTCCAGATGTTGTTGGGCTCCAACTCCCATCGGTCCCAGCTGACATGGCCAATGGTCAGGGATGATGGGAGTTGTAGTCCAATAGCAGGTGCAGGGGACCACATTGGCTATCCCAGAGCTACAGTTTTAGAGAAAGGGGGGAGGGGAATAATCAGGCTTTTATGCAATGCCGCCGCCCCCCAAAATATAACTTTACTCTTCTCTCCTTCACAACCGTGTTTTGAAATGTCCACATTTTGCATTAGAGAACCAGTCTGGTAACTGGCACCAAACTGATTCACCAGTGAGTGAATCAGAGGCAGCTGAGCAAGAATCTGTGTTTATTTCCAGAGTTGCTGATTTTTGAGAACTAAAAGAAGAGAACATTCTTTAGAAGCAGATTGCAAATATTGTGAAATATGACCACTTGGTTTGCTAAAAGAAAAACTGAAGTCCAAGTTCCCTGACCATAATAAGCTTGAGGGCACTCAGAGATCCTTTGAGAGTTCACTTTATTTCTGATGCCTCCGTGATGAGATAGTCGTCATTATTTTTTTGTGGTAAGCTGCTCCAAGAATCCTAGCTGGCTGGAAGAAGCAAGTTGCAAATGATTTATAAATGAATTACCATTAAAAAAAAAGTTTTAAAGCTATACAGTATTACCGTATTTTTTGCTCTATAAGACTCACTTTTTCCCTCCTAAAAAGTAAGGGGAAATGTGTGTGCGTCTTATGGAGTGAATGCAGGCTGTGCAGCTATCACAGAAGCCAGAACAGCAAGAGGGATCACTGCTTTCACTGCGCAGCGATCCCTCTTGCTGTTCTGGCTTCTGAGATTCAGAATATTTTTTTTCTTGTTTTCCTCCTCCAAAAACTAGGTGCGTCTTGTGGTCTAGTGAGTCTTATAGAGCGAAAAATACGGTACCTGGCTGAAGCTTGGAATAGAGGTGGACTAATAAATGAAACATTAATTATAGGTATTCAGTGAAGGAAATAGATGGAACTGAGTGAAGAACTGTAACACCCGGTGCTTTGATTGTCCAAATAATTTTGCAAAAGATTCTCTCAGCAACCCTTACAATAACCTCATAAGGGTATCCTGTCTTCTGGGCATTTGAGGATTGCAGGGGAAGCAAGTAGTATCTGGTGAGGTCATGTGAAGGCCGGTGGAGTTTTTTCAATGTAAGCAAGGGGCAAGTTGTGTCAGGTAAGGCCAGTCAAGCAGATAAAGTCAAGTCAAAAGCTCTCTTCCGCAGAGCGCAGACAAAAATGGGACCTTAGACAGATCCAAGTGAACTTTGCTACCTGAAGCTCTCTATGGTAGCTATAGGATCTCAAGAAGTTGCTAAATCCAACTGAGACCTCATACAGGCCAACAAGACCCATAGTCTGTGCTAGACCAGGGGTCAGCAACCTTTTTTAGCTGTGGGCCTGTCCACTGTCCGTCAGACCATGTGGTGGGCCGGACTATATTTTGGAAAAAAAATAATGAACGAATTCCTATGCCCCACAAATAACCCAGAGATGCATTTTAAATAAAAGCACACATTCTACTCATGTAAAAACACCAGGCAGGCCCCACAGATAACCCAGGGATGCATTTTAAATCAAAGGACACATTCTACTCATGTAAAAACACACTGATTCCTGGACCATCCGTGGGCCGGATTTAGAAGGCGATTGGGCCGCATCCAGCCCCCCGGGCCTTAGGTTGCCTAACCCTGTGCTAGACTCTCCCTCCTACTCCACAGTGGAGCTGGTTGTGTTGTAAAAAGACATTTGCCTGATTTAACAGTCTTTGGCAACTAAAGGGCTAGGCAGAGGTTATGTCGGGGATATACTCTGAGCTCAAAAATGGCTGCCATGGGCACCTTACTGGTGAGTGGTGTCACACACACACACACACACACACACACACAAAAGAGCTGCCAGGACAGCTGTACTCTCCAATTTACTACAGTCATTCCCATGCTGTGTGCAATGGTGAACTCCTCTGATAGCAGATAATTCTGCGCCGGGAATGATTGAATGATCCAATCATACTAGACAAAGCAACGCGGCAGAATTTACCTGTCCCCGGCACAAGCTGATCTGAAGGAAGGAGAAAGCAGTGAATCATACAGAGGCACAGCCACCGCCTCATTTGTGGGTGAACACTTTGGGTTCACAGGAGCCTTTTAATTAGGGAGTTTAAATGTTTGCAGCATATTAGCGGTTTTCTCAGTTTCCACATTGACTGCTATACACATTACATTGTCAAACAATGAATATACATAAAAAGTGTGCAAAGCTTTTCTATTCTTATCTTGGAACACATGCCATTGTCTGATTCATGGGTCACATGTGCACCAGTCTCGCTTCCTCCTCCTCCTCCTCCTTTTTTTTCTTTTTGGAAGAAGGGAAAGGAAATTGAACCCTGCAATCTTGTCATCATACTGCCAGTGACTTAATGGCCGTTACTGTGAAGAGATTCTTTATGTGATATATTAAAAAAAAAGTCAGGGTATCATTGGGTGCTTTCAAGGATAATGATGTACTTGCACCCTGCAATTAAATCAGTACAAATGTGCAGTTATAATACTAGATTCAGCTGCAACCTTTCAGTCACATGAATGTGGCTGAAATCCCATGCTTAAAAAAAGAAAGAAAATCCATTATTTCAGGAGGACAATTATTTGTTTAATTTATGGCTCCTCGGTTCTCTCTCACTCTTAAACAAAATGCAAAATCTTTCTGAGGAGAGAGAAGCATATTAAAGCACTACTTGCACTACCCAGAGCAGAGCAGAACTCTAATATAATATATATATATATATTTAAAATTCCTAACAAGGAAATACTCCTTGACTTTATCAGAGAGATCAATATTCTAAATAGATATGCTCACGGAAGCAGAAAACACTTCCACAAAACACTTCTAGGACTAATCTACAAACATTGTCGGCAAAAACAAAACAAAACAAAAAACCTGTAAAAACTTTTGCTTGTGCCCATTAAATAATATACTGAAAAGCATTAAGCTGAATCACTTATGTTAAAGATACATTCTCTCAATTGAGGAAAAAAATTGAAACACTACAGATAAACATTCAATATCCAGAGAATTTAAAGCTCAACAGGCATAAACAAAGAAAACGTTGAAGAAAAAGCAGGCGTGCCAAATTAAGTTGATTCTAACAAGTCTGTGTAAATGCTTCAATTCTATCTCTTTAAGAAAGAAAATAAAACCACCATCCAGTATAATTCTGGTAGATTCCATTACTTGGCGAACACGTTAGGAGAACTTACCAAAACTAGCTGGTGTCCTCTCATCTCCTAAATAGCAGTTTCCCCCTCCAGATTGATATACTGTACCCATTCTTTTCATTTAACTACTGGCCTACATAACTTCTCATTTTCTTCTGGAGAAGCACTGAGAATGAGGAAGCAAATCTGCAGAATTCAACGTCTTTCTGGGCAACACAGAAACCTAGCAGTGCAAAAATAGCATTTTTAAGGGACCTCCCCTGCAAAGGAAGGTGCGGCCTCCAAAGTGGAAGCCCTTCTAGACCATATGCTCTTACTTGACCACCATTTGCCAATTTGTATCGGTCAGTTTCCTTCTAAATAAAACGTGGTGCATATTTTCAGGGTACAGTTCCACCCACCAAGTATTCATATCCACTAGGTCCCCACACATAGTTTCAAAAATGGGAGGCAAAAAATTAAAACACAACACAATAAAATATATTCAGTGATGGAAGTATCATAAAACAAGTCAAAGTGTATGTTCACAACACATGTTCAAGCCTAAATTCTATCCCCACACAAAATCAAGAGGTCTAGATATGGACAAAGATTCTGAACATAGGAACATGTTTGTTATTGTAGAGCAGTGTTTCTCAAAGTTAGGTTTCCAGCTGTTTTTGGACTACAACTCCCATAATCCCTGACCACTGGTCTTGCTAGCTAGGGATGATAGGTGTCGTAGTCCAAAAACAGCTGGAGACCCAAGTTTGGGAAGCACTGGTGTAGGGAACGCAGGCCAGCTTGGTATTTCAGTGACCTGCATGTCATGAAACAGGAGGCAGGGGCGTAGGAAGGGAGGGGGTGGGCCGCCCTGGGTACCATCATGGAGGGAGGGGTGACAAATTATTAAGGGCGGTTCATAATGTTTTTTTTAAAAAAATGCCTGCTCCAAAGGTCTTATCTTACTACACTAGGGATTATATAGCTATATATGAAATTTCATGCATACCACTTAATATCTTGACCCTCCCTCCTCTACAAAAATAGCTGTTTACTTGGCCATTTTCCTATGTCGTGAAGGCTGAAATTTCAATTCAGTGGAGCACTTACTGTTCCCAACCCTAACCCTGCAGAAAGCCATCTAATTAGACTTTAATTTGATTTTGACATGTTTTTAGGAGGTAATTTAATTATTGTTTGATTTTATACCAATGTTATGTATCTGATGTTAGCCGCCCTGAGCCCGACTTCGGCTGGGGAGGGCGGGATATAAATAAATTATTATTATTATTATTATTATTATTATTATTATTATTACTATTATTACTATTATTACTGTTATTATTACTATTATTTCCTTTGTAAGAAAATATGAAATAACGTAAAACCATTTTTTGCAGGCAAAAAAAAAATTATCAATGTGTGTGTGGGGGGGGTGACAAGAAAATTTCTGCACGGGGTACCACCTGACCTTCCTACACCTCTGACAGGAGGAATGGCAAGTAGAGAGAAGGAGATGTATATCTTGGCCCTGTGGGAGAGACAGTACTGTTGGTGTTTGGTAAGGGCTCTGATGTCTTCAGAGAAAGACATAAACAAAGCACCCACTTGCATACTAGACATTCCAACAGGAATAGAGACATGACCCGCCTTGGCTTTAAAATTAGGTGGGTGGGAACTTGTTGTTACAACTTATCAGTTCCCTACTACAGTCTTCAGCTTCTTGTCGTTGGTCCCTGGACACATGAGCCTTGGCCCTTATTCCTGGACCACATTTATCCCTGTCAATGATTTTGTTTTCTTTGTTGTAGATTCTCTTGTTGCAACTCAGCCTGGGTCCTTATGACAAAGGTGGGTAAGAAAACGAAGGAACAAAATAAAGGAAGCTGCCTTATACAAACTCAAACCACTGGTCCATCTAGCTCAGGATTGTCTACAGTACACAGACCAGCAGTAGCTCTTCTTGATCTCAAGACATAGTGTGATTTACTAGTCTCTTATTGGCTTAACCTCTTGCTTACCTGCCAAGTTCTCCATGTACAGGCAAAGCATATAATCCACAGGAGCTACTGAAAGAATTACAGCTACCACAGTTCACAGCATCTCAGCAGCTGAGGAATGTGGGTAGAGCATAGGTAGGCAAACTAAGGCCCGGGGGCTGGATCCGGCCCAAACGCCTTCTCAATCCAGCCCACAGATGGTCCAGGAATCAGCGTGTTTTTACATGAGTAGAATGTGTCCTTTTATTAAAAATGCATCTCTAGGTTATTTGTGGGGCACAGGAATTCGTTCATTATTTTTTTTTTCAAAATATAGTCCGGCCCCCCACAAGGTCTGAGGGACAGCGGACCGGCCCCCTGCTGAAAAAGTTTGCTGACCCCTGGGGTAGAGGATGTAAGGAGAGAAGAAAAGCATTATTATTATTATTATTATTATTATTATTATTATTATTATCCATTTTCACCTCTCCATTCCTCACTGCTGCTTCCACGCTGACAACAGGGGGAAAGAGGAAGATCAGGGAAGGGCAGTGAAGACCAGAAGTCCAAACTTTTTCAAACCCTTGAATCGGCCCAGAAAGTGTTTTCTGGGTTCTACAGGCTTTTTTATGGAAATCCAGGAAAGTTCTAATTCAAGCCTCAGAAAGCTCTATAGCAGTGTTTCCTAAATTGGGTGATACTGCCCCCAGGGGGCCGTACAGTGGCCTGGGATACAATGGGAGGGGGCACTGAATAAAAATAAGGTGGTGGTTGAAGCATAAAGAAGAAAAGGAAATTTTGAAAAACAGTCCGTGTATGTTTCATCTATTGTGACTCACAGCTGTCCATGGAGGCACAGGTCAATTCTGTGTCCAGGGTAGCTATCTACCAGCGCCATCTGGTACGCAGGCTGAGACCCTACCTGCCCACAGACTGTCGCGCCAGAGTGGTCCATGCTCTGGTTATCTCCCGCTTGGACTACTGCAATGTGGTCTACGTGGGGCTACCTTTGAAGGTGACCCGGAAAGTACAACTAATCCAGAATGCGGCAGCTAGACTGGCAACTGGGAGTCGCCGCCAAGACCACATAACACCAGTCCTGAAAGACCTACATTGGCTCCCAGTACGTTTCCGAGCACAATTCAAAGTGTTGGTGCTGACCTTTAAAGCCCTAAACGGCCTCGGTCCTGTATATCTGAAGGAGCATCTCCACCCCCATCGTTCCGCCTTGACACTGAGGTCCAGTGCTGAGGGCCTTCTGGCAGTTCCCTCCCTGGGAGAAGTGAGGTTACAGGGAACCAGGCAGAGGGCCTTCTCAGTAGTGGTGCCCGCCCTGTGGAACGCCCTCCCACCAGATGTCAAGGAAATAAACAATTATCTGTCTTTTAGAAGACATCTGAAAGAAACCCTGTTGAGGGAAGGTTTTAATATTTGATGTTCTACCGTGTTTTTAATATTCTGTTGGGAGCTGCTCAGAGTGGCTAGGGAAACCCAGCGAGATGGATGGGGTGTAAATAATAAAATTATTATTAATAATAATTTTTAATTATTATTATTATTATTATTATTATTATTATTATTATTATTATATGATGTTTAACGCCAGGTTGGGCGCCGTTTGGATCCAGCAGTCATGCTGGAGGTGAGGGGTTTTCCCAGGGCTTGACTAAACCCTTTTCAACTTCACCCGGGAAGTAGATTGCAGTTTGCCTGCCTATTTACAACATCATCTTTCTTTACTATGTCTTAGGACATAGGTATAAACATAGATAGATAAAAGAACACAGTTTTGTCACAGCATCTTTCTGTTTGTTCGCTTAAAGAAGGTAGATTTCCGGGGGGGGGGGGGGCTCTGACTATTTATTTATTTTCTTTCTTTATTTCTGAAAAGGGGGCAGTAAGACAAATAAGTTTGGAAGCCTTTGCTCTACAGGAAACTCTGACAATGTATCAACAGTTTCACACATCTCTGTTTCATATGCATGGATTCTGAAATCCCCAGCAGAAAAGAAACTTGAAATATTTCCTTAGTTCCAAGCAGGTTTAGCAATGTAATATCTGATTCTAGCTCTTGGAATATTGATACTAACATCCAAGAATATGAAATGTTATCAGCCCTACTTTAGGCTAATAGGAAGGTGATCTTTCCGTTTCATTAATTACTTTCTTCATTCCCCCTTCAGACAGTTTGGTTTTAATCTGTACAGACAGCAGCAGAATAATTTGCACCAAGAAAGTTAATGAAGGGTTCCAAGATTGCAAAGATTAATTTTTCCAGGAGTTCATTAATTTGCAAGTTTAAGTTATTTGAGACACAGAAGTACAAACTAAGTTTATGGGATTTTATATAAAAACGTCTCTTACAATATATATCCCCCCCCCCAAAAAAATAGCTGTGGGGATATTCCGTCCTATACAGTGGTACCTCGGGTTAAGTACTTAATTCGTTCCGGAGGTCCGTACTTAACCTGAAACTGTTCTTAAACTGAACCACCACTTTAGCTAATAGGGCCTCCTGCTGCTGCCACGCCACCGGAGCACAATTTCTGTTCTCATCCTGAAGCAAAGTTTTTAACCTGAAGCACTATTTCTGGGTTAGCGGAGTCTGTAACCTGAAGCGTCTGTAACCTGAAGCGTATGTAACCTGAGGTACCACTGTACTGACCAACATGGCTATATTGTTCGGCATTCTTTAGCTGTTGGACAAAAAACACCTGCACGCTTCCAAGCGAAAGCAGTGAGACCCCAGACCGAGTTGGTAACTTTGATTCAGAAGCAGACTTTTATTGGGCAAAGTGCACCTTATGGTATTACTGACTTTCAGAACAGTATAGCATCAAAATATAACATGTTGTCCTTCCCCCAACCGTTTTTCACATTCTAAGTAACTGATATTACAGTTTGAATTCTTGTTTATTCTGTTATATTTTACTCCAACAAGACCCATTTATTCTAAACAGAACCCAATAAGGCAGACATGTATGTACAAAATGCATTTTTTTAAAAAATGTGAATCCATTAAGATCCCGAGATGAAATAACAGAAATATTAAATGATCAATACATTTTTTTGAATTTTTAAATCATATTAATTTTTAAATCCCTTCTTAAAATGTTAAATTTTGCAGCTTATCTTTAAATTTTAAAGTAAGCCGATCATGCAACATATCATATTGAAACCTGTAAAGTTCTGAAGAGCTTGGTATTTTTAGTTTTGAAATATCTCAATTCTGGGCTGAAGGTTCTTGTGCAGGCCAAAATTGTCTCTCCCCTCCCCCCCTTTTTTTGAAATTTCAACCCCTCCTAACTCAAAAACAGGATGAAATAAATAATAATAATTTTAGATTTTAAACTTGGATTTGGATCATTCAGCTAGTGTATAAAATATTAAGAAAATTGGATGACATGAGGTAAAAAAATTGGATCACTTGATATGGAACGACCCTTCTGCGAACTAAGATGAAGCTAAAACAACAGACTGGTGGTATTTTCTTGCCAATTCTGCAGTGCCCAACCCATCGCACTATGAGTATGTTTTATTTGCCTATTGAGTTTTCACTCCGCCGCTGCTACTGGCAATCTAGCCTGCATCCCCCAGGACCCATTCCTTCCCCATAATTAGAAAAAGAAAGCACTCCATTAGTTGGTCCTGGCATAATAACTTACTATAAATATATGAAGACTTATGTACCAGTATCTGCGAAACAGAAATGTAAGACCTTTAAAATGAGATGTTGCTAGGGGGCGAAAAGAGGATTACAACATGCATGCTGTTAAAGCACTCCCAAAAAGTTAAGAGATTTATGTTGACTAATAATTTCTAATTGAAAAAAGCTGCAATACTCTTTGATGATGCTCGGCTCTTTCTCAAAGTGCCTTTGTCGAAGCACCTCCCTCCCTCCCTCCCCTCCTTCCCAGCTAATCCCATCAACAGTTCCCAGGTGAAGTATTTTATCAATACCCCTTGGGATCCGAATGCATCTTTAATGTGTTCTTTTCTCAACAGCGGTAAAAGGCTGCACTCCCCCCCATCAAATGCCAGGCAATTTTTCAGAAGCTAACGGGTGTTTTATTGAGTGCAGATTAAAATACTATTCTAAGTGTTAAAATAATTCATTTAAATATAGGAGTGTTCAAAATATTTGATAAAATAACCTTGAGAATTTGGCTCCTGTTTTCAAGGAGAGCTTTTAAAAACGAAGCTGGGAGTTTTAATCAAAGTCAGACTCGTCCTTTAACAAGGAATTCAGATTAATGAATGGAACAACACAATCCTGTAGATTTCAAGGAGTTTTTAAGGTTAATTGCATTTGACAATATTATGATTCTATTTCTCCTAGTAGGTATCAATATTGTGGAAACCTGCATTCCATTTTGCAGGACTTGAAATGATTTGCACACAGCGTCCATCTATGGAATCAGATGCCAAGACTCCTGGGGCACAAAAATACCCTCCCAAAGACTTCAAAAGGCGATAACTAAGAGAATCAAAATATTTCATATTAATATGAAAGGAGCAAAAAACAAAATTATGTCATATGCAGGTGCCTCTCTTGGCTGTTTGCTTTTTCCCAAAACAAGTTTTACACTGGTCATGCCATAATGAGTAAGATAATTTGGGGTTGCAGATATAACAGAAATTGGTGTCGACTTGTGGTTTGTTTGGAGGAAAACAAACTCAGAGTCTGGGTTCAATCTAGTTTGCTTCCCTACTCACACAGCAGAATCAAGAAATTTTTTGGGGGGGCAAAGTGCTCATGAATGCTCAACCATAGTTTACTAACTATGGTGGCATGTTGCATGCAAACCAGGCCACATATGCCAACATCTCCTGCGAAGACTGATTCGGAATGAGTCTTGCAAGCAACAAATAGTTTGTCAGTTACCTCGTCATTACCCCAAGCTAATGCTGAACTTACTAATCTACAAAGTACTATCAGTTGTCAGGTAGTGACTTGTCTTGGGGTGCCTGTGCTGCCAAGTTCAGTTTGGGATCCTCATCAGAAGCCTTTCTCTAGGTCTTCACCACCACCACTAATCGAACTTATTTTTAAATTAAATTACATTTCTATCTCATCTTTCCTCCAACAAGCTCAAAGGATGATGAAGGGTTTCCTCCACCTCAATGGAAGGTGAATGGTTTTTATCTTCATAGCCAACCTGTGCGGTAGTTTTCGGTGGAGACATAGTGATTGGACCAAGGTCAGCTTGATGGCTGGCCAGGGATTTGAATCTGAGACTCCTATGGCCTAGTTAAGCCTTTCACAGTATTCTTTTGAGGTTCTCATGCTCCCGAAGACCCAGAGTAAAACTTAAAATTCTCTATAATTAGCACCCAATTGCGGTTATAGAAATAAAGTCAATGTTTTAAGTATTGAAAACATAGTCAGGCAATCTCTGTCTCAGTATTCTGGTCACATAGTACTCTAAGTAAGGACTGTTAAACCACGCTCTCTGCATTTAACCACATTGTATGAATCTAGCTTCCATAATTAAATTTTCTCTTCGGTTTTGCTTGTCAGGTGCCTGCAAATTGCAGGCAGATGTTTTCATCAAATTATTCCTAAGGGGAAGCTTAAACCTGTGCTGCACTATCTATACTAACACAAAAAAAGTCCTTCATATGCAGCTGGTTATGTGCTTCATGACAGAATACACTTTCTCATTAACAATCACAAACGCCAAATTCACTTAACTTTTTTTTTTTGTCAAGCGTCATTTTATTCTTATGGCTGTGGCTGCTTCTTGTTGTTCTCCATGGCTACAGTTGTCATTCCTCGAAAGAGTTGGTTTATGGACTATCAATGGATTAATTAGGGATGAAAGTAAAAACGGCAGCAACCTAATAGCTAGAAGAACCTTAGACACCATTCTGCGACCAGTGTCATGAAACATGAAAATGGGCAATTGGGGTAGACAGAACAAGGTGCCAATCCCCCATGAGCCTGCCAAGACCCTTGCCACCGCTTGAACATCTCCACGCTGCCAACTGTTGTGTGGCAGCTCCACTGCAATCTCATTCTTTCAGGGCAAAAGGCCCTGACAACTACGCAGCTGGGTATGGCCCATGGGACTGCATGTTGCCTACAGTGTTAACAGGACTAATGGGACATAGCAGCAAGGGGGGAAAACTACCCTCTGAGACATACAGGTGTATGCGTGCATGCAAATAGTTATCATATATGACCTTTGCACATGAATAAAATATGCCTCAGATATTTGCCTAGGGAAAACCTTGCACCCCGATATGAAAACGGCTCCACTGGGAGGAAGGGTATAAATTAAGTAAACAAACAAACAAACAGTTAAAAAATTTAATGGCATGAGAATGATCTCTAGGGAGAATGATCTAGAGCAGCCTTTCTCAACCTGTGGGTCCCCAGATGTTGTTGGACTACAACTCCCATCACCCCTAGCTAGCAAGGCCAGAGCTCAGGGATGATGGGAGTTGTAGTCCAACAACATCTGGGGACCCACAGGTTGAGAACTGCTGATCTAGAGAGTCACAGGTCAATCCGTTGCCACCTTATTATACACACTCCCCCGCTCATGTGCATGATCATCAAATCAACAACGGTCAATTCAGCTACTACTGATAAAGTATTTACAGTATACCAAGACATCAGGGGGCTCCCTGACATTCCAAGAAGGAAGCCATCAAAGAAACCTACCGTCACATATACACTACAAGTGTCTATATTGTGTATGACAACACAAGGAAGAGCTTTAAGGTCGGAAAACAGTCATACCCCTTCACACAATGAAATTCACTACAACAAGATGCCCACTGTCTTAGATAGTGCATTAGAGAAATTATTAATAGAGGATAGGATCGCCAGTGATTCCAACGTCTCCCCATAAAATAAAGTAAGGCAAGCAATTAGTAGAAAGCTCAGCTATAAGACCTACCTTAGGACAGTTCAAATCACTAGATGCTAATGGGAACATGACAGACCTATTTGTTCCCAGCAGTTCCCTTCTTTCCCTACCGAGTGATTTCCCCAGTCTTCCTAAGCAGTTTGAAATCTCCGACTAGGCAGACTTTCAAACTACAGTTATAAGTGATAACTCTGAAACATAGCTCAAGAGAGTACGGGGGGGGGGGGGTATCATTAATGGAAACACATAAGAAATGCCAGAACTGGTTTGCCATTCCAAGGGCTATTTAAAAATTACATATTGGAAATATATATATTTTTTTAAAAAAAGAAATACAACATTATTTACCCACATACTGCATAAACACTCCTCAAAAAGCAAACAAGTTAAAACAAGTTCTTACCTGCAGTGAGTCATATGACAATCTCTGAACTTTAGCACTGGGAAGAGACTCAACCTCAGGTTTTCTTCAAATACCATAAAATGCTCTAAAAATAAGGAAGGTAGACTGATGTAACCATTTTTTCCTTCAGGTCTCACAGGAGTCAAAAACTGCAGCTCTGGACAGATCTGCCAATAAAGGAAAGAAAGAATATATATTATATTATATTATATTATATTATATTATATTATATTATATTATATTATATTATATTATATTATATTATATATCAAGAGCCAAATAAACGTGTGTGTGTGTGTGTGTGTGCACACCCTAAATTGTTTCTGCTCTGAAGGACCTCTTCCTGTATTACCAGCTAGCCCATACCTTAAGATCTCAGGGATAAAGCCCTGCTCATAGTACCATTGAGACCTATAGTTTGTGGTACCATAACATGAAGAAGAACTTTCTCTGTTATGGAAACCTGGATGAGGAGTTTCCTTCCCACAAAGATTCAGTTGCCCCTGTCATAAATCACTCCTAGGTGTCGGTTCAACACATGCCTGTTTTTTAAAAGATCTAATGTGTTTCAGTTGAAAGTTTTTGGACTGATTGTTAGACTGGAATGTCAGTTATTTTTGCTTTAATGTTAATGTTTTATGGTTTTTGCATTGATTTATGTATTTTATATTTTGTCAAGCCCTGCCAGAAGGCCCTTGGTGCAGGACCTCAGTGTCTGGGCAGAAAAAACACACATACAGTGGTACCTCTGGTTACGAACGCTTCAGGTTATGAGCTCCGCTAACCTGGAAGTAGCTGCTCCTGGTTGCAAACTTTGCCCCAGGATGTGAACAGAAATCACACACCAGAGACGCGTGCACAGCAGGAAGCCCCATTAGCGAAAGCACACCTCAGGATAAGAACGGTTTCAGCTTAAGAACAGACCTCCGGACGAATTAAGTTCGTAACCAGAGTTACCACTGTACTTGATCATTGGCTAGGATGTTAATGGGAGTCAATGTGGGAGACGAGGATTCGAATCTCCACTCTGCCAGCTCCCTGAGTGGCCTAGGGCCCAGTCACAGTCTCTCTGTCTAATCTACACCCTTGTGCAAATTAATTCGCAACCAGAGGTACCACTGTGTTTGTGTCATTGGCCTTTTTATACAGAAGACCTTCCTGTGCCACAAGGCTTTGAACTGAATTGCAGCTGTTGATTTTATGACGTCCTGTATTGCTTTGTATAGTCTTATATGTGGCTATTCAATTGTTTCATTACTTCAGTGTTATTGTAATCTCCTTGGCTTATATCCAAAGAACTTTGAGACGAAAATGCATTATAATGGTATCTACAGCAACTGATTCTATTGAAGTTACACTTTAATGTGAAGGCATGCATTTATATATATACAGTATATAAAAAACAACAAGATACGGATAAGTTCACTTATTCCTATAACATCACTCATTTAGCAAGAATATAGTTAAAAATACTAAGAATGGAACATCTTGCCATCACTACTAACAAAAAATAATAATTTCTGTCAGCTTTCCTCGGGGGAACAAGATGTATTTATCAAGATTAATCGAACCTAAAAGCTTGACAAGACATTATGTTGTAAAAATGCAAGTAATGACAACTTTCTCATGCCTCAAATTCAGCTATTCTACTGAAAACCAGTTTCAGGCAAGGACCTATTTTACTCTATAATTCTCAGCACTAATAATACATAGAGTAATACAGAAGCGCAATGAGAAACTTCTTCCATCTTGCCCAGCCCTTGCAATCCTTCCCCTTTATTGAAAAGTCATCACCACCCTGTCTAGCACCTATGACATTTTCCAATCAACCGCCCAGAAAAACACTGATAGAGGTAAATGAAATTGTGTATTCTCCTTTGCGCTCCCTGTTCTGTCTCCAACATCAATTAAAACGAGACATGAAACAATCTGGTAGTTCAGATACCAGCGGCATTTGCTTCTGGCGTCAGATTCCACAGTCTTTTTTTTGTGTGCAAACAAAACTGCATGGTATTTGCAACAGTAGCTGGACAAGAGTGAGAAACACAGTGAAAAGCATAGACCAGACACACAGATAAGAGAGAGAGAAAACAACTGCCACCATCCTAGACTTAAATTCACTTGGAGTAAAGTCAGCTTTCAAATTTGTTCCAGAAGACTTGTTAACCAGTGAACACCATTGCAACATAATCAGGCAACATCTTACTTTCATTCATATCCTTAGAAAACACACACACACCCTTAAAGTCAACACTAACTGTCTTTCAAGCCATCAAGTTGTATATTATATATGAATTACTGTGATCTCATTTCCTCCTCCCTCAATTGACTTTAGCCATTTCCTCTGACTAGTTCTTGCTGTTTCAACATGGAGTACGTATATTTCATTGCCTCTGCGTATTAGAAATCCCTACTTCACACACACATTCTCCATCATTGTCATAATTGCTAGGTGATTTAGAAGGGCTTTATACCATTGCTGGCAATCTAGTCTACCCCTAGAGAGAGACTTTTATCTTTAATATTATCTATGCATCTTGCATGCACACAGAAAGGGGCTAGTGAGTGCACAGGACTCATTTGCTCAGCAGTGTATTCTGTTCCCCAAAGTTTCTTTAACTGTCAATTTCCACACTATAGTTGAGCTCTCATGCGAAGTTGCTTTCAGGACTTTAGCAGAAAGTAGTGGAAGTTTAGCATTCATTTCCATGTTACCTGCTTCCAGCAAAATCCATTTGGAACCCCATGAGCCCAGAAAACTGTGAGAATACTGTGAAGAGACTTGGGGTGGTATGTTGGCATATAAAGTGATTTCCTGTCGTTATCATGGGTGAATCATGGGGGGACAGAAGCATCCGTGTGCAGAAATAGTGGGGGAGTAGCAACATTGTCTGCGACGCGGGTGGCACTGTGGGTTAAACCACAGAGCCTAGGACTTGCTGATCAGAAGGTCGGCGGTTCAAATCCCCGCAACGGGGTGAGCTCCCGTTGCTTGGTCCCAGCTCCTGCCAACCTAGCAGTTCGAAAGCACGTCAAAGTGCAAGTAGATAAATAGGTACCGCTCCGGCGGGAAGGTAAACGGCGTTTCCGTGCGCTGCTCTGGTTTGCCAGAAGCGGCTTATTCATGCTGACCACATGACCCGGAAGCTGTATGCCGGCTTCCTCGGCCAGTAAAGCGAGATGAGCGCCGCAACCCCAGAGTTGGCCACAACTGGACCAAATGGTCAGGGGTCCCTTTACCTTCAGCAACATTGTCTAATGATGTTTGTTGTTGTGTCGCACCACGCCAACTGGTATGAACGACGTTTAGCAAAACATGCCAATATATCGGTCAAAAAGACACTGTTGCATAATGCAAGAGGCACTGTAGTGTGAAAGGAAATTAGAAAGTGGGACAGTAGCACTAGTAGGATAATCAGGAAGACTATCACAATATATTTCCCATGTCTGAATGCGCCCTGTGTGTGCAAACCTGCCTTTTTTATTGACCAGGAAGCATTTGCTGCTTGCAACAGGGATTACTCATTCTGCATACACACCACATACTTCAGGACAGAGAATGGAGAAGCTCCTCTCCACCCTGAGCTCTCTATGTGCATCAGAAATCCTGTAGAGCTTTCAGTTATGCCCTCTCCTTGGTAAAAGTTGTTGTTGTTGTTATAGATGGCAGTGAGACAGGGGGAGTATAAACAAACAAACAAATAAACAACACACTTTTCTTTATCCCAAGTTCAAGTACTTAGCAAATCTGTTTCAAATAACCCCAGATTTTTTTTAAATTAATTCCTCCATTTTGAAAAATAAAATATTTATAAACAAAACATCTGGAAGTTGTTAACAACTGGTTATTACATACTCTTGATATCTGCTTTTAAAAACGTTGTTGAACCTTCATTGGGTTTCAAGCAGCTGCATTAAGCTGGCTAGCCTCACCTTATAAAATTTCCTAGGCAATCCTTTTTTCTTCAAAATCTTCAATTACCATCTAAATCCCCCAGCGCAAAGCATCAGCGACACAACGCTGGGACCTGAAACAGCCCACTGCAAAACATTTATTTCAAGCACAGCCACCAAATGAGCTTCCATTTACCCTAATAATCGTCAATGGAACCTGAGAAAATAATTATATATTTTGTCAGAAGAAGAACGATTTCTCAACATTTGCATAGGCAAGAGAACAGTCGCAGTCGGGCTTGAGGCTCAGCAGGCTCTGTTAGTAGGTGGTAAATGAGAGAGAGAGAGAACGAGCCTCTTACAGAAGGGACACTTAATCTTTGGAAAGAAAGGGAATCAGGATGGTGTATGCTAGGCACCCTGATGGCACAAGATTTATACAGCTAAACTGATGCCTGTCTTAGTGCAAGCAATTTGTTCAGCGGTTTCAGCTGCTCACTGGTGCCTGGGAAAATTAGATGCCTAACAATGAAATATTAAAAGTAGATGGCAGCAAGAGTAAAACACACACGCACAACCTCTTGGTGAGTTTTAGGTTGGAACCATTTTTATTTTTGGCACATATTCTGAAAGAGAAACCAATGAGACCAGATACCATTATGGAACAGTAAGTGAATAATTCCCTCACTCCATAATTGCACGAAGTATTAAGACAGGTGAGTGTTTATTTAGGTGCAAGCGTTGCTGTTGTTTGTTTTCCTTGGGGAACCCCGCCATTCATTTTGTGAAACTGCAAAAACATCAGAATCAAGTCGTCAAAACTGTTCCGTGGAGATCTGCCATTTAACTTTTCTCTGTCTAATAAGGCTCAGTGGACATGTTGTGCTTAGGGAACTTTTACTACTGCTGTACATATTTCAAATAGTACAACAGAACAACTGGTTCACACACAAAAATCTGGGTCTAGGACAAACATAACGCTACCTCGGTACAGCATGACTATTACAAAGAACAATGGTTCCATCTGCCAGCTGATTATCTTAATAGGACAATAAGGAGGGAAAGTGTTTTATGAAGCCATTTAGAAGTTGGGAAAGGGTGCTAAGAGTCCGTTTTAGCTGCAGCAAGACCCCTCCCTGCAAAAAAATAACACTATGGGATGTGGGTTTTTAAAAACTGAGAATAAAGATGTCTTTTTTTGGAATTTTAAGCATAATTTCATTAGGAGCAGCAAAGCAAGAGTGCACATAAGTTCATGTTTTGCTTTGCTTTGCTTTGATCAGCATCTTAAACCGTTAATCCTACAATTCAGATCTGTGGCACTGAGCAAGGAAAGGTTTACTACTCCCCCCTCCCCCTCCCTCATTTCCCAAAGGAAACCACCCCCTTGACACTGTTACATGTATGCCAGTAAGTCAAAACATACAGGTTCGTAGGTAATAACATATGCTTCCCTCTAAACAACAAATAGCACTTTCAGACTTCTGGCTGCCATTGAAAAGCTGCAGAGGGCAAACAACAACTCCCATCCTTCCCAGTGGCATATCCCAGATCTGCTTGTAAATTTGGAAAATCTTTGAGAGGTCAGAGATCTCCTAAGTTTGACCTTCAAAGAGCAACACTGTAATACACCTCTGCTGGAATGAAAGGAGAGCGCTTTGAGACCTGTTGTTGAAGAGGGTTTACATTATTCAGACAGGCCAATCAATTCCGACTAGATATACTTGTGGCTCATAATACCATCTTATAACTACTTTTTTGCACCTACAGCCAGTGTTGGAAACTCAAGATATATAAGCCAGGCACCAAATGGCTCCTTAAATCAAGATTACAGGCCGAAACAGAATACCTTGCTGCCATTTGGGGGCCAGATGGCTCAAAAGCCCTATTTTTCAATACAACGTTTTGGTTCCTGAAATTCATTATGATAGTGCAGATAAAATATAACAGATAGAATCCTAGAGGATGTGTTGCTAGAGTGTGGAAACAGTCAAGATCTAAGGATCCCCAGGCATACACCTCCGGGTGGTAGAGACCTCAGGTGCCACCCTGGTGCCCGGGCAACTTCACTTGTTCGCAAGTGGCTGGTAGCCAGATGCAAAATATGCCTGGCGAATGTCAAACGTTGCCTACAGCTGTTAAGTTTGTTTTAAAAAATGCTCAATATTCATATCTTAAGGTGACAGGGACTTAGTTGGGAAAGAGTAGAGGTGGGGGTTGCAAGTTTGGCCCTGCGTGGCCAAGGTGCTCCAAGTAATTCGGTCATGCAATTGCCAAACAATGTCTTCCTCCCAGCCTAGGATCACTGGGTGACCACAGTGATGATCCCATCCTGCCACATCTGCACATAGTTATAATGGAGGCAGCCAAAGCACACTTGTCATGGTGCGAGAAGCTTATATAACAAGATGATAGACATCTCAATCCGCTTAAGGCATTACTAAGGAAATTATGTTCTTGCGCTACAGTAAAAACACATGTATATAATTATGCAAAATGGTATATAATTATTTTTAGCATCCCGGCAAAAGCATTAGTGATATAAACTTATGTAAAAATATTTAAAAGATAATGGCTGTTAGCTGATAACATGCACACGAAGGGTTGAATTAATAAGTGAAATTATATTAAAACATGGAAGCATTAGATTCCTACAGAAACGAATAGAGAAGCACGACTCAAAGAATTTGTTAACCAAATAGCAAACAGTGCTTTGCAGGCCCCAGCTTTTACTAGCTTTGCCACAGAATCTGGGTGACAATTATCAAATGCCAAAACGATCTTTTACATTGCACACATAAATTTATATTTATTTATAAGAGTGCAAGTTCAGGTTAATTTAAAATTCAGGTGACACATTCCATAAACAAAACTGTATTTTACAACATGTATTCAAGTACACTAACAAGGTGGGCATTTTTGTTGTTGTTGCTAATGCTATCTATCTCCAAAAGCATTACCGCACTGTAGGTAGCTCCTTAAAACTGATTGTGAAGGTCTTGTAAATCATCTTGAGCAATGAAGCTTAAGAGAAGCAATTTGTCACTTTTACTATGATCAAATGGTGGAGGGCGCCTCCCCCCCCCCAAGAAAAACCTTTTGCTTTTTCTCCTCCAGAATTTTTATATTTAAATGTCATTACTGCAAGAGGGGTCAACTGGCTTATACCACAACACATAAAAAGGAGAGGCACCAGAATGGTTTCTGACAGCCATTGATAAGTGACAGCTTGCACAGCAAACTGCTTCCTTAGAAAGTGGGGGTGACCCACCATGCCTGATGTCAGTGAAGCTAGGCATTTTTAAAAGAAAAGAAACATGGGGGAACTATTGGAACACAGACTGTACTGGATAATCAGTGTGCTTGTGGGGAATCATTGGGGCAAAGGGAGAATATACATTGTAGCTTGCAGTGGTCAAAAACTGCTCCTATAGACACTGAAAACCTTACTGATATAGGGCATCATGCAAGAACAATCTCTCTCACTCTCCTACCTTCAGAAGTAAGGTATGAGTTTGGTTCTGACCAGTCCTGAAGCCATATCTCAGCTTCACATCTTGGCTATCAAAAGAATTCATTTCCTAAGACAACCCATCAATTTCCTGCTACTGCGTGATCAGCTGCTAAGATCTGCCAAGAGTTTCTATTTGGCACTATCACATCACCCAGTTTGGAGTGAATCACACACACTGCGCGGAGAACCACCCAAACAGTTCTCTTTTTGGAAGCTACTATTTGTCTAATCCAGTACGTCTATTATACCACTTTAGAGCAGCCCAGGAAAGTCCTGATATCAACAAGGCATCAATAATTTTTTTAAGAGAGTCCTGGTAGCAGCATCACCTGTAGTCAGTTTCCAGGGAGGACAGGGTGTGAGGAAAGCAACGATTTGGAAACAATCCAAGCACAACATTTTAAAACTGGATATTTTGCTGCTATGTTTTAGTCTGCAATGGAAACATTTATTTCTTACATCAGCCTTTGTTTGAGAGTTGTGAAGATGTGATTTGCTACCACTTGACTCAATATTTATACAGTTGGTATTAAAGCAATAAAAAAAAAGGCCAACACATTTTACTTTGATGTTCTGCCCACTTTACTCCCATCTTCAGTGAGTACACACCAGATCATAATAAGGAAGTCTATCAGTACTTTCCATCGTACAAGGGCAGAAGCGAAAATGAAGTCATTTTTGAAGTTCAGATTTCCCATTTGGCTCTATAGCCTTTTTATACGAAACAAAATGTACTACTGCTGATGGCTTTTCTGTGAAAAGCTTCAACACACATACAGGTGGGTTGTTGTTGTTGTTTTTTTAAAGCCATAACAACCCATAACAGCAACAAAAGCCACATCTGCTTGAAAGCATAACCCAAAACCCATCCGTGATCATGAAGACATTTCACAGGAGCAGCTGATACATATTTATTTCACAAACTTCCCATTGCAAGCCACCCACTTCACTGCTGTATTTAAAGTCATCAATATTACAGAACCAGCTTCCAGAAATACATTTGCCTGTCACTGAGCATGCTATGACATCCACAAAGGATGTCTGGAGTTGGAAATGCCACTGGTCCCTAGGTTCAGGCTAGAAATAGACAACATGCAGACCATTTCCCGCAGAAGGCTTGTCATTCCAAAGGACTCTTCCCCTGCATAAAATGTCAGGAAACATCTATGGCATTCACTAAAGGATGTTCAATGTTCCTGTCAGAGGCCTGTTGAGTATAAAGTAATTATACTCCCCCTGTAGAGTTCATTTTGCAGTTTACCTCCCTTTGATACATGTCTTTCATTGAAACGTGGCCCACATAAACATTTTCTAAATATTAAATGACATCATCGTAACTATTGTTGTTGTTGTTGTTGTTAATGTTGTTATTATTATTCACTTCCCATGAGGCACACTGAAGCGATCTAAAATGTAATAAAAACCTATATAAAACAGTTAAATAGAACCAGTTAAAACTGTTGCAGGAATTTATGTATAGGTGTGGGGGGGTTGCCCCTCCAGCAGATATCATGCATATGCAGCCCACTACCAAAATCAGCACAATCACTTTTGTGACTTTTGTGATTTGTCCCCACAAAACACTTCATCACAGTTTCTTCCTATCTATTTGAAGGGCCTTTGCTGCGTGATACCAAATGTAACAATTCACTGATAAATGTATCTATGTACTGGCTCACTGGGAAAAACTTCAGAAATTCATATAGACATGTGAGCTCAGCCCCTCTGTCTGAGTGATAATTCCTGGCATCCTGATACCAGATGAAGACAAAAGGATGTGATTAACTTAGCTGGGAAACAGGGAAATGCAAATATCTCTTTTGTTACACTTGATAGGTGTTTGGTGGAGGGCAAAGAGAACCATAGGGGAGGGTCCAGGATGCTCAGATTACTGCCACCAGACCTCCCCTTTCATGATGTAGCCATGATGTATTAGTGATGTAGTTTGGGAGGGTGTAACATGGGGATTAGCAGCTAATAAAAGTTTTGGGGCTCTTTTGTTCAGGGCTTCCATCTTGGTCCACCTTGTGGCAGGTGGGAGTGCTGTCACGACAGTCTTCAATAAAGACCAAGCCTACTGGCTGCTGTTGGTGGTGGTCTGAATGAATGAATGTGCTGCTACAGCATCATTGCCTACAACGGGAAAGTCCCAATTTTGTGGGTGAAATCGGTTGCCAACCTTTTCCTTCTTACATCAACCAACACACCGTCAGCTACTTTTCAAAGACAAGATACTGGAAATACTCCTGAATGGTAAAACATAGATTCCATCAACACACCCTAGCTACCAACACCTGCAAATGAATGGAATTTTTATTTAGAGGTTGCATTCCAGAGACTCTTCATACCTCAAAACCACCCACACATTTTGTGGCTGCCCACGTCTTGACTGGATCACTAAAATACCCTATTCTTGAAATGAAAATTGCAAGATCACTGCTACACTAGGCCAAGATACAGCTCAAGTGTTCCATCCAGCACTTTCACCTGCCATGATGACTGCTGTTAAGTTTTTGCTTTAAATTATACAGAGACAGTTCAAGCATTATACAGTGGTACCTCAGGTTAAGAACTTAATTCGTTCTGGAGGGCCATTCTTAACCTGAAACTGTTCTTAATCTGAGGGACCACTTTAGCTAATGGGGCCTCCTGCTTCTGCCGCGCCGGCAGAGCACAATTTCTGTTCTCATCCTGAAGCAAAGTTCTTAACCTGAGGTACTATTTCTGGGTTAGCGGAACCTGAAGCGTCTATAACCCAAAGTGTCCGTAACCCAAGGTACCACTGTACTTGCCTGCTTCACAGAGTAGCAGTATAGGAATTATCTCTTTTGCTCATCTTGCCAACATGCTCACCAGTGGTGAGTTGGCGAGCGCATTTGTGCATCCCTTGCTCATCTATTTACATAGTCACAAAGGATGGTCAAGTTGACTCACAAATTGCTTATGTTGATGTGTGTGCTATCAACATTTCAAAATGTGGAGGTGGGTTCATCTGTGCTCGATGCATGAAGGAGCTCGAGAGAAACTGTGCACACATTTGCCCCACAAGTGCACCCATTACCTTAATGGTGCAGTCGTCATAATTTGAATATTCAAGACTCTTCTCTAACGTGCTGTGTCAATATATAATCAAATAAGACAAATAATCCAACTAGCCTTGTTAAAAATCAGGGGGGAGTTCTCTCTGATAAAAGTAGAGTGTAATCTGTTTAAACAGCTTGGGTCCAAAGTGCAGCATTAACTAAATCAATAGTTACAAGTTGGCTGCTGGACAATTCAATTAGGAAACAATCCAAAGGCAGGAGGAAGAAAGTAGTTTTGTGTTAAAGATTTAAAGCATTATTTAAAACGAGATAGCCACATACCCCAAGGCAATATTATGGAACCAACAAGACTGTCATTTGACAAGTAGGTCTGTAATATGTGCACACTGTACATATTTACTGTACTAATAACAATTCCTAAAAACTTGAACTCATATTTGTAAATACCTGTCAGGGAACTGCCATCGGAACTAGAGGAGGAGGCGAGGCTCCACAGCGATGCTAGAGAGGGGTCAAGCAGGGAGAGAGGCAGGTCTCCGGCTGGGGAAGAAAATTAGCGCAACACCAGGGATAGAGGGGGGCCGATGGGGGAAGCAGAGAGGAGGCTCCAGGACTCTTCGCAGGAGACCAGCGAGGAGAGCACAGGTCCTCCGCTGCCCACACCCACCCTGCACAGAAGACTTCCGCGCAGGGAAAGTAGGCGGCGACTTGGCGTCAAAGAACTTCTTTGCTGGAAGAGGTTCAAGAAACGCCCACTGACGGATTCTGCTAGCGACTGAACAGCCACGGAGTGGATGGCTGTCCAGACAGAAACGGTTTAACCAGGCAACCTAGCCCAGAGCGGCGGTAACTTACGCACAAGCAACCCCTAAAGCCATTACAATACCCAAGCACACAGCAGTTTATTTTTAAAAAGACTGCTGCTCACTTTGACAGCTACGCATACTTATTTTCTATAGTTCTTTCTTGGCTTCTCTTTCATTGCTAAAGGCTAGTAACAGTTTCAAAACAGCCAATGACTCAATTCAGACAATCTCAGTTTAATAAAATGATAGAGAATAACCAACCTTTCACCATACAAGCAGCTCCCTCACTCCTTCACGCTGCAAGTCTTCAATCCAGGACACCTAATGAACCATAGTTTCACATTTCATTCAAACTGGGAAATGATTGTTCCCAACTTTGGAAGAAGTTCGGGATATTAAGCTGTGGTTTCAAGTTGGTTTAATAACCTGGCTTGTGTCAAACCAGTTACCCAGTTGGGATGAAACAGGAAACTGTGGTTTATTAGAGGTTTTTTGACTTGATTATTCACACGCAAGGGGGATGCTTGCATTGGAAATCTCTGCTGATTAAGGAATATGAAGGTGAGAGAAGGTAAGAAAATACAGATACCAACTATTGCATAATCTTCTATAAAGCTTACAGAATGATCAGGCAGAATAGAAACAGAAGCTGATAGGCAGGCCTCTCACTCTGCAATCTTGCCCTCTGATGCAGCCAGGCAGAATGGCTACTGATGTCTACATAAGAATCAATCAAGTAGGGAAAACCCATAACTTTAGGACTCCAAACTCAATCTTGCTATGGAGACAAGTTTTCTTCAGGCTACTAAGATGCACAAAATATTCAAACATCAGTGTCTTACTATATCAATACCAAGTGATATCAAGCATGAGTTTAAGCCAGGGTCAGCAAACTTTTTCAGCGGGGTCCCGGTCCACTAGCGGGACTATGGGGGGGGGGATGAATGAATTCCTGTGCTCCACAAATAACCCAGATATGCATTTTAAATAAAAGGACCTTTTATAAATAAAAGGGCCTTAGCTTGCCTACCCATGGTTTAAGGTGAGTATATGGTTTTTGCATAATAAACCATTTTTCAGGACCCATGCAACTCAAACGTATGCAATATGCAAGTGCAGAATTCCAGACTCCCAAGTCTTCATGGATAGTAAGGACCTGTGGACCAGCCCACTAGAATGGCACTGAATGGAAAAGGTCATTGAAAGCAATGAGTTTCCTATAGCAGTGGGCACCTGACCAGAGAAATAGGATCTAGGTTCTGACAAGTTGCATTGCAATTTGCAGAACAAATGTGTTGATTCTCACTAAAACATCGGATGCAGAGAGCTCATTCAGGGTGAAACCGCTACAATGAAAATGACTTGCTGGAATTACCAAGACCTCCATAGACAAATCCAGGTATACATTTCACCTCCTAACAATTCATTTCTATAAATAAAAAGCAAAAACGCTATAGTATATACAGTCTACAATGGACTTCAAGAGAGAGTCATTTTCAGACGCAATCTTCCCCAAGTAATAGGACAGTGTGATTATTCCTGTCTCCAAGCAAAGCAAAACAAAACAAAAAAAAACCCCAGCAATTTTATCAAAACAAAACAAAACAAAACAAAGACCCTGGTCTGTAATACAGAACAACAACAACAACAACAACAACAATTTATTATTTATACCCCGCCCATCTGGCTGGGTTTCCCCAGCCACTCTGAGCAGCTTCCAACAAAGTATTAAAATACAGTAGCCCATCAAACATTAAAAGCTTCCCTAAACAGGGCTGCCTTCAGATGTCTTCTAAAAGTCTGGTAATTGTTGTTCTCTTTGGCAACTGGTGGGAGGGAGTTCCACAGGGCGGGTGCCACTACCGAGAAGGCCCTCTGCCTAGATCCCTGTAACTTGGCTTCTCTCAGCGGCTACTCCCAGTCACCAGTCTAGCTGCCGCATTCAACTTTTCCCTAAAAGTTTGCTTTCCCTAGCAATGAGCTTCCTCTCAAGTATTCACATATGGATGAATACTTAATTAATTAGCTTCACATTAAAGCCCATCTGGAAAACAAAGTACAGTCGTACCTTGGTTCTCAAATGCCTTGTGACTCGTACGTTTTGGCTCCTGAACGCCGCAAACCCAGAAGTGTGTGTTCGGTTTTGTGAATGTTCTTTGGAACCCGAACATCTGGTGGGGCTTCCAATTGAGTGAAGCCAATCGGAAGCTGTGCCTTGGTTTTCAAATGCTTTTGGAAGTCAGACTTCCGGAACAGATTCCGTTCAACAACCAAGGTACGACTGTACTTTGTTTTGTCAGGTTGGCTTTAATGTGTGTTTTACCTAACACATAATATTTCACTTGAAGTCAACTAAATGCACCTTTTGGTAACTATTATACAATGTGTATTTTGGGCATACTAAATTAAAGCACAATGAAAACAAAGGCTAGAGAGATAGGACAAATTCACATCCATGTTCAGCACCTGCTTCCCAGTGGGAGTCACAAACCAGTTCTCTTGAAAACAACTGTATTTCGGATCATACGAAAACTCTTGATGGTTATCCCTTTCAGGCAAGTCATCACTTGATGCTGCCATCAAGTGATGAGCATGCATATGTGAACTAATTCATGTTTCCCTTTTATTCTGCTGCCCAAACCTACTGAATGCAACTCACAGTAGGCAACTCACTGCCTAACTGTGCATCCTTTCACATGACATTCAATTTTCAGCAGTAATTTCTGCATATACCGTATGACAGATAAGGTCTGGAACGTTACTAGGCAAGATCTCCAAAGACCCAATAGTCCACAAAATCCTACAGTTTAAATACATACACTATTACAGAAATCAGCATTCCATTATAGTAAGTGGGTTGTGTGTCTCCACTCACAAAAGGCTTCTTGCCCCAGCAGAGGCTGCTGTGACTGGAGGAAGACAGGCCATTGTCATCAATTCCCCTTTCTGTTGTCAGCCCTCTGTGCACCTCCTCCAAATCTGCATTGGGTGGGCGGGCTTTAGAACACCATGGGAATGGAGTGGGAAGCTGTAGGAGAAAGGAGGGATTTGCAAAAGTTGCATCCTCATCCCCCTTCCATTCATGGAAGTCTCCACTGCAGCAAATATCCTTCCATGAGTGGAAGGACACAACTAGATACAACTACACATTGGACCATTCCAGCAAGAGAGATCCATGTGTGAGATTCACATTTCACTACTTATCCAGTCCCCACTTTCCTTCAGGTGCCACTCAATTAACCCTTCTTAATTGCTCAGCTCCTTGAAAAGAGGTGCTTTGATGTTCCAGGTGATTCTTCTTCTCAAAGTGCATTACTACCACAATAGTCAGTTGGCAATTGCAAAGGAGACTGGCATAACCTCTTTTCCAGATCCAGGTCAGTCTACGTGCATGCACACACACATGCTAAGTGAAGTCACCAACGTCTGCATTGTAAGCAATTAAATGTGTGTTTACACCTTGTCTAGGTAGTAAGTAATTAAATTTCCCTTGCTGAGGCTGAAATCTATGTCATCCTGGATTGTCAAACAGGAGACTCTGCCATAGCCAGGTTTGCTACCAAGCAAAACAGCATGATTACTTGAGTTATCCCTGTAACAACAGTGGAATACTAATAGGATTAAAGTGTATGCTTTAACCGAATTACTTAAATGACAGAAGCAAAGACACTCAGGGCCTTTCCGCATGACCAAGCAAAGCCGTCCACAACCACATTTTTTTCCTTTGTGTTATGCATGCACAAGTTCTGATATCCCATCCCTGGAGTGGAGGGTGCTAGAAGGTGGAGGAAGAAAGAAGACATTGAGGCTAGCTTTGCTGTGTAAGAAAACAGCTGTAGCACTCCTACTGGGTAAGGGCTGTAGCTCAGAGCTCATGCAGAAGGTGCCTGGATCAATGTCTGGCATCTCCAGATAAGACTAGGAATGTCTCCAGTCTGAAACCCTGGGCAGTTGGTGCCAAGTAAGTGCAAGCCATAAGAGCTAGATGGGCCAGGGGCCCAGTTGAGTGTAAGGCAGCTTGCTATGTTCCTATTCAGAATATTCATTGGAAGTGCTCAGTCTATTAAAATATTAGTGATGGGCTTTCCCACCGCGGAAGAGTGGATAAGCAAAGTGATGGACTATGTGGAAACGGCAAAACTAACAGCTGCTAAAATAAGAGAACCTAACAATGATTGTTTTGCAGAAGAATGGAAGCCTTTTTTGGACTATTTATAATATGATGAATTCACGAGTAGGATTTGAACTATGTGCAACAGAAGGAATTAGATGACTACTGTATTTTTGTCATGATATAAGAGTGCGAAGACAGGGTGCGGCAAGGGGGCGAAATTAAAATTACCATGGGAAATGGGGTGGGAAGTCAACCAAACAAAAGAAAAAACCTATTATGTATTATTGGAATGTATATGTGATTTTTTAAAATAATAAAATATAATTGAAAAAAAATATTAGTAATAGGCAACTTTACAGAGTACTATGGATGTACAAATAATGGAACTCTTGTGAATGTAACCTAAGAAGAAATAAAAATATATCTGCTGGATCAGACCTAGATCTAGTCCTGCATCCTATCCCCAACAGAGGCCTACCACATGCCTCTTGGGATCTCACAGGCAAGGCCGGAAAGCAACAACCTTCTGTTTTCGTTTGCCCACCATATTTGGAATTCAGGAATGTGCTGTTCTCCAAACATAGGGCTCCATTTAGCTGTCCTAACTTGATGAAAAATGATAGATAGTTTTAAAAAAGGATTAAGTATAGATCTAAGGGAATGGCCATCACCATAACCTGTGCTACGGAATTCCTTAAGTTAATTATGCATTTGGAAAGCAACTTAACATTTAATTTAGAGCCATTATATTAAAGCCATATATTTGAGTCTGCAGTTGATGGCTGGCAATATATTCATGATATCATAGCCTGTGAACATTTCCAGAGAAGTGTAGAATGCATTATATTTCATTTCCTCTGGCAAAAGCCCCTTATCGTGTGGGTGGTTCTGGGTCTGGAAGCATTTATTCCAAGCAAAACTGCTTTTCCACTGCTGACGGTTCAGTGTCTACGTTTAAAAATAACACTGTACAACTTCTGCATCCTGCTTTTTATCCACAGGCCTTGCTAGCAGTTTATGGGCTCATTTGAGATTAGACTCTCTTTTTTTCTTTTTTTCTTGGCAGAAGTTCTTAGACTGGCAGTATACCACTGTAGAATTAATTGATTTCAGGGACATACAAGACTCAACCTTACAGTAGTTAATAGCAGCAGTTGCTCCCATTATAGTATATTGGAGAGTATTCTGCCACCAGCAGGAAGGAAATATGGCAAAATTCACAGCTAATACCACTGACGTTATGCCTCCCTCTGGTATAAACAGGTCCCAGTTTGGCTGAACAAGCTAGTGAATTACTACGAAGCACGTTGGCTTAAATAAAAAGCAGAAAAGCTATTTCAGTGAAAATAATCTTAACTGCAAAACAAAGCAGCAACCAAAAAGTATCTCACAGGTATCTGATCGATACACAAGTTTACTGTACTGAACTACAGGCAATTTCCATGGTAATTTATGCATCATAATCAATAAAGAAGATGTAACAAGTGAGAGGGAATGTTTTGAGAAATAGTGAGATGAAGTGTTTTCAGCGTGGTTTTCTTTCTAAACGCCCCTCTGCAGGCATAACGTTTAACAACGGTTATGAGAAAACAATTGTATCTGACTACCTATTGTGATTTACACTGAGGTTTTTCATTATGGTTAAAAACATTATGTCTGAACATAGCAAATGTTGCTATGTCTTTGTAATCAACCCACTTACAGAGGGACAAGTTTTGCTGGTATGTCTACGTATAAATATCCCACGGAAGGGTGATTGGTGCTGGGCAACAGACCTTAACTCAGCTTCCTTAATAATCATGGTTATGCTTTACATGTACTATAGAAAATTATAATAAAATACGGGGCAAAAGACTTACAAAATTAGTCTGGAATGTGTAGTCTCTCTCTCACACACAATTTCAATGAACTAAATTACTTGAGTAGAATACTCCACATTACAAGAATAAAAAAAAAATACAATAGCTCTAAAATTATATCCAATTCCAAAGAGTTGAACATTCAGTTCCTTTACAGTTTTAAATGGGAATGGCTATATGAAATAAAATACACTCTGTGCAGAGTGAATGGGAAAACATCTATTAGGTTACGGAGATACCACAAGTGAGCTAAAGGAGAACAGCATCAAAAGACTAGAAATTGTGTTTTAAAAGATGTCATTTCTGTAATTAGCTGTGAGAAAATATAAACGGAAAGGGAAAGTTCACAAAATGTGTTCATATATGTAACAACAGCTATACTCTCTTAGATATTTAAAATGGATTAACACTGCACGACTTGAACCACTTTACTATATTCCTCCTCCTCCCACCATCTCCTTTCATGGTAGTTAGTCTTGGCAAGTTCATCCTTGAGGCTAACTAGAAAATTTCGAATGCCCAGATCTGGGAGACATTAGGTCCTCTGGTCAGATCACTTCCTGGTGCAACTGGACTTCTCCGTGACCCTTCCCCTCTGCAGGGAGGTGGGACCAATTTGGATGGTCCGCCCCTGCCACTTAATGATCCAAATGGTTTCCAGAGAATGGTAGGGGATGCTTTATCCCATGTTGATGGCCTTTCAGCTGATTCCCTGGTGGCCCGCTGGGAAAGAGGACTGGGTCCAAAGGTCCCCTGTTCTCCTCAGAGGTCCAGGGATCAAGCCCATTAACCATATCAACTTGGAGCTGCTGTACCTCATTCTCTCCCTCTTCCTGTGGTTAGGATTGCTCTGTGCAACAGGTAAAATCTCACCACACACCAGATCATAAAAGCAATACTGACTGCATATGTGAACTTCCTCCAGTTATTTAACTGTTAGTTCATACCTACTTAAGATGCAATTTAGAAGTTACTAAATCTTCACTCGGGTATAATATAAGAACACAGTTCAGGTTATCTTTCAGGAAACAGGATTTTGACAAATGTCCGAGTCAGGCACAGCAATTGTGTTTTTTCCCCTAAATTGGAAATGAATTGGAATCTTTGCCAATTTTTTTTTGTAAGTCACAAAAGCTATTTGTTTACAGAGCTAGAAAACTCTCGTTTAGCACGATACAGGTGGTTCTAATTGGAGGACTGAATTAATTTTCAGCATCCCCAATGAGCTGCTATTTTATGAAATTGGCACACTTATTCATTCTGACTGCTAATTACTGCGGAGAAGTAAGATCATAAATGCTGCGTTCGACCTTTCAACAAGGGTCATTAAAAAATTATAAGCTTTTCTAGGATTTTCAATATTCATGAGCTGCTCCAAGCCATGATATACCATCCATGAACTACTAATATTGGCCACAACCTAATTAGTCAATCCACATGCAAGTAAGCACACTAAGCAGGTAGCCTAGCCAAAGATTTATTGTGCGATTTCTCTCCAGGAGCTGCTGTTCCTGAAGAGGTAAGCCACTGGGCTATGTTTTAAGAGGCTAGCCTTTCCTGAAGCAGCAGCAGCTGCAGATTAATTTTCCTGATGTACATCTGGTTTCCTGATTCACAATCACATTATTTCTTTGGATTCAAGCCTTTAAAATGGTTCTGTAGTATACCACCTAAGTATAAAATCACATCCAAAATGGAATTATGTCAATTTTTTCAAAAACACCTCCTGCACAACAACATACATCGGGTACCCAGCTGCCTAGGGATAAAGGGTAAAGGGGACCCCTGACCATTAAGTCCAGTCGCAGACGACTCTGGTGTTGCGGCGCTCATCTCACTATACTGGCCGAGGGAGCCGATGTTTGTCCGCAGACAGCTTCCAAGTCATGTGGCCAGAATGACTAAGCCTCTTCTGGTGCAATGGAACACCGACAGCAGAGCAGCACACGGAAATGCCATTTATCTTCCCGCCGGAGTGGTACCTATTTATCTACTTGCACTTTGACGTGCTTTCGAACTGCTAGGTTGGCAGGTGCCTATATGAACACAAATAGTTTGCTACCTCCAAATGCAAAGACACTTAAAATTATTTTTCACCATAAATATTTGCTTCATTAGAATAAAATATAAAATATATACACATTACGCTTAGATATAGAATACCATATAGTCTGACATTTCTGCAATATAGTTTTAACAGCCCGAATAGATATTTTTTAATTTAGGGCAATATACTGTGATGGAAACTCTACCATGAACTGTACAGCATATTTACTTGCAGGGAGGGAAACAAGGAAAATATTAATTTTTACAATGGGGGAAAGCTCCTGTTTGGACTACTATAGTAACATATCTGATCAACATAATAGAAGTCCATTTTTAAGAAGTTCTAGAGTAAATCCAGGTCTTCTTAATCTTCAAGTGCACTGACAGTAAAGATTCTGATTTCAACTCACTTAAAATCTTAAAGGTCAGCTTATTCCAGTCTGAACAAATGCTTCAAAGGACTGTGCAGTCTCTTTTCCAGCTGAGAATAAAGATTCCTTCCCTTCACTAATACAAGTCAATCATCCTTTGCCTCTCAAGTTCATCTTTCAAGTTGCAAGCGACCCAAAAGCTCTTTTTAAGAACACACATTCCTTTCTAGTTTTTTGGTTGTTGTTTTTTAATTCTTCTTCGAAAACTACTCATATTTATTGACTACAGTTTTAACACGCTAACTTCAGGTGATAACTGACTAAAAATATTGTTGCAAACTTTATACCACCTGAGGGACCACTAAAATGACTGCACACTCCATGGCTCTAAATATATCAACCCTCCACGGAGGGCATCTTTTGACTATCTAGGAGCACATTATGCAAGATAGCTAGGCTATAAAATAAAGAGATGAAATCACTCCAAAAATAAAGATTTGCACCAATTAACTACATTCATTCCCAGCAATGGGGGAGCAAGCAAAATTAGGAAGAGCTAGATTTTATATCTTCTCAGCTACTGCGCAAAGATGTTGTTATTGCTCAAGGAACAATAAAGCTTTATTCTGGATAGCAATATTATGTGGCTGGTTTGAAAACAAAACATAATAAGCATGGTGAAATCATACCCATCCAGATATTTTCATGAATAGGCTGTAGTGGTAGCTAACACGAGCCATTTGGATTTAATAAAATCATGGAACAAGGAGGGTTAGCACAGCATAGCCTGAGACTTAGGAAGCACAGACAGGCCTCATTCCCTCCCAGAATCTCTTGTGGAGATCCATCAAAAGTGTTTCTTCAGGCACTTGAAAGATCGCTTGGCTCATACTTCGCTCCCCAGACTTTGACATCTTCTTTGGGGAACCTTCTCCAGGCTCCCCAGTCTAATGAAGGGAGCCAGGCAGCAACTTACGGACTGGCCTTCCCAGAGGTTCTCACTGGTACCAAAGGCACGGCCTTTTATGTGCCAAATAAAGATCACTTAAGGTGCAATCCTAGCACAGCTTAATGGAGCAGCGGAGCCACCGCCAAAATCCACATCAACCAGGGCTGTGGTGGCGGCAAGCAAATGGTTGCAACTGCCTGGAGCTGAAAAGAGCTTATTCCATTCTTCAACAGGCTGACTGATGTCCCGTAAGGGCAGTGGAGCTGCTTTAGGAGCAAATGAAACCTGCTGGAGGAGACATAGGTTGACAGGGCTGTGCAAAGGGGCATTGCTGCCCAGTTCAACCCCAGCCCACTGCAAAAGGGGCTAGCACTGCACCTTTAGTAAAGGTAAAGGGACCCCTGACCATTAGGTCCAGTCCTGGCTGACTCTGGGGTTGTAGCACTCATCTCGCTTTATTGGCCAAGGGAGCTGGCGTACAGCTTCCGGGTCATGTGGTGAACCAGAGCAGCGCACAGAAACGCCGTTTACCTTCCCACCAGAGTGGTACCTATTTATCTACTTGCACTTTGACGTGCTTTCGAACTGCTAGGTTGGCAGGAGCAGGGACCGAGCAACGGGAGCTCACCCCGTTGCGGGGATTCGAACCGCCGATCTTCTGATTGGCAAGCCCTAGGCTCGGTGGTTTAACCCACAGCACCACCTGCGTCCCATTGCATGTTTAATTACGATCTATTGGGTGCTTCAGGTTTTGCACCAAATTCCCCTTTCTCAGGTTTTATGCTTCTGCAGTTTATTTTATTGCTCGCGTAAACTGCCCAGAGAACTTGATACAACGAGCAGTGTGGAAATATAATCAATTAAATAAACGAACACAATGGTTACACCCGTTTATCGATAGCCAACACGATGTTGCATTATGAGATGGAGTGATGTTTTCCCCATATTATATGGCAGTAACCCAGCCCTTTCCAAAACCCTTAAAGCCATTTTGTATGCACGTGCCATTGGGAGAAAGGCAAGTGCCCTTATTTCAATCCAGCATTCCCCTGTGAACCATAAATATTATATAGGGATGAGCTGAAATGTCTCATTGATTAAGGAACTACCAAGTAAACCTGTCACATACTAGAAGTGAAAATTGCTCTTAGAAGTCAGTGGCTAAAATAATGTGCAGGAGCATGGAAGATTATAACAGCTTGCCCAGTATCAACTTAGCATCCTTGGTATCCATCAAGCTAAAGAGAGATGCTATGTTTGTGATCCTCTCTCAAATAGGAGAAAGTTCTACACTGAACCTTATCTTGTTGCACTAAGAATATCCCGGAGGCAGAGGAAAATCCCATTACAGTGCTCCAAAGACAATCACAGTAATCAAAGTCTTACTGCACAACGCTGAACAAAACTTAAAGGTAAATATCGGAAGAGATAACATGTGCAGAAATGATGAGGGAAAAGGAGAGGTTGACACCTCTTGCTAGGCGGCTAGGCTCTTTCACTAAACTCAAGTGTGTGGAACTGCTAGCCAGATTTCACCACATGATAGAACGGTTTGCAAAGGCAGGATAATTTTATATTCAGCCCTTTGATCCCAGTCTAAAAAGTCCTGAACTGCCAATAAAGCTCAGGAACCTGATTAAAGCTTGCAGATTTGAGTCTCAATTCAGAGCAGGGAACTGCATGTGCAGAAAGTCTTGCTGCGCAATTGAGAACCTTCAGCATCCTAGCAAGATATACTTTAACAATGACGAGAACACTTGAACAGCATCTGAGCCCAGCTCTTAACTGACTCGTAACAATTTATAATATAATAAAGTTCTACATATAATAGAACATATGGCCTTGATAGTGTAATGGAAATATTGTGCTATACAATATATTCTATATGCGTATTATTCAGTTTTGTGCAATTTACATGGTACAATGAAGAGTAACAGAAAAAAGCTCTTTTGAGATTTGTTCCACAAACTAATACTGTACATAAACAGGGAACTCAGAAACAAAGAATGTAAGCAAAGATGGGGTCATATTAGTTCATCAAATCTCTTCAGAACAAATTATATCAATATTTCTAACAGGATTTGGATATGACTTTGATGACACCATGGTTCCTTTACTATTGGCACTAGTCAAAATGAAGGGAAAAAATAAAAGCAAGAAGGTGTTTAAATAAAGTTATAGTGAAATCAACCACATCAAAAGATCATCATCTTAGGGTATGACCAACTTCACTGAACATCTTGTTGAAGTGGACTTGAAATCCATCTGAACATCTGATCGAACATTTCCCATGTTCTGGTTGTTAGGTCTTCTTCTGCATATCTTTCCAACTTGGCACTAATTATCTCCCTTTATGCAAGATTACTCAGAAGACAGTCCTACAGAATCAGTTAATGTCCTTCCAGGTAGCATTGTATAGGATTGCATCCTGAAAAACTGAAACCATTGCCTAAACTACCGCCTTGTGTGTTATGCAGCAAGTGTCATAAATATGCAGCATTTTAAAATATTCAAGCAACCAAGCCATGTAGTACAGAACAATTTTTACCCCTGAATCTTTACAGAAATAATAAAGGCCTCAGAGAGAGGAATCTGAAGATGCCTGCCTTCGGGGAAACTTTAATTTTAGAATCAATTTTTCATCAACTGCTAAACCAGCTGTAAACTAATCATTTTTAATTAGTAGTCGAGTGTGACAGATACTGATAATTAAAAGTATGAGTGAGAAGGAAACCAAGTAGCAAGAAATTTACTGCACCAACTTCTGTGGCAAGCTGTACAACAACTTATTAAAACCACCAGCAGCTTATCACACACACCGAGAGATAAATCTTGTACAGTGGTACCTCAGGTTACATACGCTTCAGGTTACACACTCTGCTAACCCAGAAATAGTGCTTCAGGTTAAGAACTTTGCTTCAGGATGAGAACAGAAATTATGCTCTGATGGCGCGGCGGCAGCAGGAGGCCCCATTAGCTAAAGTGGTGGTTCAGGTTAAGAACAGTTTCAGGTTAAGTACGGACCTCCGGAACGAATTAAGTACTTAACCTGAGGTACCACTGTGTTTGTATATATGCTCAGGAGAACTACTGTATCGGTCCATCATATGCTGGCACCAGACAGGTTGCACCCCTAAAATGAGATATATTCAAACTGAAACAATGTATTGTAAATCTCTGGCACCGCAGAGTGCTTTTTTACGATATAAAAAACATGTACAACCTCTGGACCAGGGTCTCCCAAAATTGGGTGTCCAGCTGTTTTGGGACTACAATTCCCATCATCCCTAACCACTAGTCCTGCTGGCTAGGGACTAAGGTTCCCAGGATTCGGGGGATGGGGAGCCATGGCTGTTTAAATGGTCTAGCAGTGCTTTACATTTTTGGTTTGGGCACTATGCTTACATACAATGTGGAGAATGATGAAAGTGGAATAAAATGAATAAGTTTCCTTTTATCAACCTTCAGGCAAAAAAATGTCTGGCAAGGAACATGTGTCCAATTCTGGAATTACAAAAAACAAAAAAACACCACAGTTGTGTGTTTATTGAAGCTGTTAATTGAAATTCTTATAGTTTGTTCCGAGAAACTTTTCATCCTATTTTCTATGGGTGAGCAGAAATGCTAGCTAATTAGTGCAACAGAAACAAACACTTTAGATAGATTTGTTTATCATACCAAAACACTGTCAGAACAATTGAGAGTAAAAAATGACTGGAAGGGCCAGGGGGTTTGGTTCCCTTCTTCCAAAAAAAGGTGTTGCTCCTAAGATTACAATTAGGGCAGAACTAGATAAAGTCAAGAGGGACGCGGGTGGCGCTGTGGGTTAAACCACAGAGCCTAGGGCTTGCCGATCAGAAGGTCGGCAGTTCGAATTCCCGTGACGGGGTGAGCGCCCGTTGCTCGGTCCCTGGTCCTGCCAACCTAGCAGTTCGAAAGCACGTCAAAGTGCAAGTAGATAAATAGGTACCGCTCCAGCGGGAAGGTAAACAGCGTTTCCATGTGCTGCTCTGGTTCACCAGAAGCGGCTTAGTCATGCTGGCCACATGACCCGGAAGCTGTATGCCGGCTCCCTCGGCCAATAAAGCGAGAAGAGCGCTGCAACCCCAGAGTCGGGTCACGACTGGACCTAATCGTCAGTGGTCCCTTTACCTTTACCTAGATAAAGTCAAACCTCGTTTTGTGGACAGGATCCATTCCAGAGGCCCATCTGCAAGCCGAAAATGACACAGAGGCAGATGCAGAACGAGGTTTGACTGTACTTGGGTTTGACACAGGGCAGCCTCCCAAAACTGCAGCGCCATTTTAATATGTAGGAACCCTTATCAGTTCTGTGACATCACACTGTGCATTTCCCTCGTCATTCCCACTGGCCAATGATGTGAACCGAAGGTAAGGGAAATTCCCAATCTAATTTCACAAGGTGGGTGGGAGGAAGAAAGGTGTTAATGCCATCAAGAGCAACGTCTAGCTGCACCATCAAAATGTAAGGTGCACCAGCTACATGCCCTTTCAGGCAGAGGTCAGCAAAAGACTTCGGCCTACTACAGAATCAAAATCCAATACAGGAGGAGGAGCAGAGCAAGTCTAGCAACAATTTCGGCAGGGGGTGATGGCCAAGCTAGCAGGCAGCCCCATACTTGTACTGAGTGAATATTGTCTCTGGGTAACCAAAATAAAAAAGGTAAAAGGTAAGGGATCCCTGGACGGTTAAGTCCAGTCAAAGGTGACTATGGGGTTGTGGCGCTCATCTCACTTTCAGGCTGAGGGAGGCAGCATTCATCCACAGACAACTTTCCGGGTCATGTGACCAATATAACTAAACCGCTTCTGGCACAATGGAACACCGTGGCAAAAACCAGAGTACACGGAAACGCCGTTTACCTTCCCGCCACCTATTTATCTATTCACACTGGGATGCTTTCAAACTGCTAGGTTGGCAGGAGCTGGGACGGAGCAATGGGAGCTCACTTCGTTGCAGGGATTCGAACTGCTGACTTTCCAATTGGCAAGCCCAAGAGGCTCCATGGTTTAGACCACAGAGCCACCCGCATCCCTGGAACCAAAATAAGCCAGCCTTTGTCTTCTATTACAGATCATCGCTGTGCCACAAATGGCTAGCATGGGAACCTATAGGCCAAATGGGTAGGTGGCTTTAATGGACCTGTTACATAGACTAATTTAACCTTACAACAAGCACACACAAATGTGTTACTTTTTCCATTCTGAAATCATCTTGGCTCCAGTACCAAGAAAACAGCACACAACATATTCTGAAAGGTGTTTTGTTTGTTTTACTAAACAGAAACACTGCGTAAAGATAGATAATATTCTTGATTTACCTTCTCTAACGAGTAATTGCACAGGTGCATACTGTTTTAAATGCCCATTAATGAAAGATACAGATGTAACCCATTAAATCTTAACAGCTTTTGGGGAGACATTAAACTTTATAATCAAAACCTGCTTTGAATTTTCATTAAGAGTCACTGATCCAACAGGCTAACAGCTGCAAATTGGACCTAAAAATAAAATTCAGAACAGGGGCATTAAAGACACAATTTAATGTGTTGATGAGGCAGAGGCTGATCAAATCTAATGAGCTAAAACATACCAAAAGTAAATTCATAAGAAGTACCAAATTACTGACTTTCATGCTCATAAATCGGGGGGGGGGGTTCAAAGAGAGGCCCTAGAATTCTGAAACCCAAATGTAACACTGTTCTTCACAGATCTTTTGACATTAGTTTTACCCAAAGGTTCAGACTCCAGTCAAACCGCAATTAGTTGTGACCAAGTTGTACTGAAAGCAGAATTTTCATTCAATTGTTTTACGTAGGTCTTAGCCATTACTAATGTCCAAATGTTGGGACTACTATAGGTGTGAAAATTTCCAAACTATGAAAGGATGGCACATTTCTTATAGGCAACCTCATGCCAAGAGACTTGCATCTATAGGCAATTTCCTTTAATCCAAGTGCATGCTAGGGTTAACTCTTATAACACAACTCCTAGTTCCTTGCCAGAGAAGTGCTCAGGTGTTCTTATAAAGTGTTGACTCAAATAAATTAACCTGCCGCAAGGAATCCGGACCTCATTAATCTAGGAATGCCTGCCCTTGTTTGCAGAAGGAACAGTGGAGTCCATTACCTCAATTCAAGAATTAACTTTGATTGCATTTGAGATTAACTTTTCCCCCCCATGACCCAGGTCTGCTGGAACAGGGTAGTCAACAACTTTGGCAAAACAGCAAGACATCTAACATACATCTGAACATGCAATACAGTAGGTAGGTATGGGCTGTCCTCTCCTGTATACATTGTGATGAGAGATGTGGAAAGCATTGTCATTATGCGGGAATTAGAACCACAGCAGGAAAAGATGAGCTCCTGGTTACACATAAGTGTCCAAAAACAATCTCATGCCTTTAAACCATAAACGTCAGAACAAAATGCTCATCTCCTCCGCATTCAATCATATAATTTCACCCTAGAATGCAATTAGTAAAACCATACCCCCTACCAACCTTCTCTGTTTAAAAACAGTAATTAACACAGGCATCACTAGCAATGTGGGGACAGGAAATTGAAAACAAACGGCATCTCCTGGAAAAGGTGGAACCCTTAAATGCTTTAAAATATAGCCGCCACCCACTACCTCAAGAGGTTCAGCAGCAGAGTTCAAGCAGTTTAAATTGGCCAAGTCTCCAAGTTTCACACCCTCTAATCACTGACAGCACTGGGATATTTTTCAGAAGACTGCAATCTACATAATTTCCTTCTCGGCAGCGAACACACTCACTTATATTATAAACACGCACTTTTATATTAAGCAGATTTCTCATGAATGTAAAATAAAAGGCAAGAACTTAGTAGAAATCGCAAAAAATAATAATAATCATGTTTCCTTAATTTTAGACTAATTGGAACCAGACCGTCCATGCGGCAGGCTTGATTCAAATGGCAGACCTAGGGCACACTGGAGAGAGAGATAATTTTTTTAATGTTTGCTATACTTTTATTCCATAAGAGAACCCTTACCACAAAGTCCACAAGCGACTTTGCATGATCTGAATAGAGGCTCGTGGTTTGTTTCCATCAAATAAGCCACGAGCAGTAAGTCAAGACCAAACTGTGACGCTCAAGGTAGTTTGCAGAGAAACAAACCATGAGCCTTGATAAAGGTAAAGGGACCCCTGACCATTAGGTCCAGTTGCGGACGACTCTGGGGTTGCGCGCTCATCTCTCTTTAGTGGCCAAGAGAGCCAGCGTTTGTCCACAGTTTTTCCAGGTCATGTGGCCAGCATGACTAAGCCGCTTCTGGCAAACCAGAGCAGTGCACAGAAATGCTGTTTACCTTCCTACCAGAGTGGTACCTATTTATCTACTTGCACTTGGTGTGCTTTCGAACTGCTAGGTGGGCAGGAGCTGGGACAGAACAACGGGAGCTCACCCCGTCGCAGGGATTTGAACCACCGACCTTCTGATCGGCAAGCCCTAGGCTCTGTGGTTTAGACCACAGAGCCACCCACATCCCCTATGAGCCTTGGTAGGGACGGCTAAAGCCAGTCTCTGGTTTGTTTCATAAGCAGCACAGGAGCTGAGGAAGAGAAACAACAGTCAGGGACATGAGGCGTTTTAGTGCAGTAACATCTGGAGAGCACCATGGTGGCTATCCCAGCACGAATAGGTACAGATTTCTTAGCAAAGGGGCAGAGTTTCTCACTATGCAGGCACTGGAAGATTAGCACAGAACCTTTCAGCTTGCAGGTGAAGTGGAAAAGATTCCAAGAACCTGCCAGACAGTGACATACTGCAAAGCAACCCACCCGTTTCGCCCAGTTCAGACCTTTCACATCAATCTGTGCAGGCATCCGTGTGCATACTTTTGAAATTTAGTTAAGGCGAGTGCACGTCTTGTTTGGTGTAACTGATCAGATAAGGCAATGCGGAGTGGGGGAGAGGGAAGCCACAATGTCATTATTATAAGCTTATTTCAGAAAAAAAAATCCCATTAAAATACAATTTGCTTCCTGAGCCTCATTTTTAAACTAGAGTAGAAAGGGTAAACACCTCACCATTTTCCACTTTGCAGCAAAACTGCTGGATTAAAGCAATTAATTGTAGAGGAAAGTTGCAATTGATGTGGAAAATAATCTGCATTTATAGAACTGTTCTGCTTTTAAATGCCTATTTTACACTTTTCTGCAGGAGGTATGACAGTTCAGCTTATTAGCAGTTTCTTTTGCAACCTCAAGTATTTTTCTTTTAAAGTAAGCCCTAAACATCATCTTAAAATATCAAGGAAACCCTGCGGCTTTTACCCGTATGCTTTACTCTTCACGGACCATACATTTATCCATGCAGTCACGTGTGGATGTGCATGTGAATGGGAACGGACACGAATGTAATTAAATTAAATGTAATTGCATCTAGGGATAGAGATTTACCATCGGATATTTCTGTTATCATCCAGTTTTTAGCATCCTTATTCTGTTTTTAATCACTTCTCCCTCGGCGGAGAAAGCTACTAACCACAAGCTTCCTGGATGAAGTCCAGCAAATGTTCGACTTGTTGCCTCTGGCAGACATTTCTGCCATTTTAGGGTCCTTGAATACCCATGCTTGGAGAGCAATGCTGGCTTTGCTGTGCAATGAACTGCAAGATGAACGCAAGAAGCATAACAGTACTTGGACCATCCTCAAATATGTGCTGCGGAACATTATTTATTAGAGCTAGATTTTTTTATATATATATAAAAAGACTAGTTGATGGGGCAGTTTTTCTTTCTGCAAAATAACTATCTTTGGTATTCTCTCAGCAGGAACCACCCTGCATTCAAACATATCCACAGACGGGTTGAATATATTACAGCCATGACCCAGAAAAGCATGCACAAGTGGCTCCTGGGGGAAAATAAAATGTCTCTATATCCAGCATTCATACGGCAGTCATGGAGCAACCTCACTGCCAACTCTAAAGTAAGCTCTACTGAATTCAATGGGTGTATAATATTTAAACCAGTACTTTTTAAAGATCTCTCAGGTGGGTGCCATTACCATTATAAGAGAACAAGGGAGGCATTCATAGCGAGTTCCAGTGTCACAGTCTGGTTCACGGGTGATCGAAGTCCCGGCAGGGGACAACAGGACCGGGGGCAAGATGGCGGTGTGGGAGCAGGAATGGAAGTCCAGAAATCAGGAGTCAGGAAGCCAAGAGTCCGAGGGTCAGAAAGCCAGGAATCAAGCAGCCAAGGCTCCGAGAGTCAGGAAGCAAGGAGGCACGAAGTCAGGGGTCCGAGGATCAGGAAGCAGAGAGGCAAGAAGCCGAGGTTCAAGGATCAGTAAGGAAGAAACCAAATGCAGGAAGGTAGGGTGTGTGTTGCTGTGGCAAAGAGCTGAAGGGAAAATGCTGACCTTATATCCCTTCCCGGCTCTTGCCACCAGGTGCTGTGAGTTACCAGTCGGCCTCACCTGTGTGGCCGCGCCTTGCCTCTTCAGAACAAACTTAGGAAGGCCCCAGTCCTGCAAAGCCCTACCGGTCACAGGGCCTGGCTCCTGCGTGCACACCTGACACCTAGAACCTCTTTTTCTAGGAAAAAAATAGCATTTGTAACCATGACCTTTCCAATCTGCTACCCTTCAGATGTTTTGGAATAGAACTCGCAGCATCCCCGACCACTGGCCATGTTGGCTGGAGCCAATGGGAGGTCCATTCCCAAACATCTGGAGAGCATGGGGTTAGGGGAAGGTTTGTTTAACACTACGTGGATGAGCCTTCATAAGCCCCAAGCAATGTGTTAGTCTAGCACACTACCCTCTCCTACCTTCTCCCAACCATGCAGGAGGGGGAGAACCATCAAGTTTAGCTTTTGAAGAATCTTGGCTTACTTTTACACACATGAACCACATTTCCTGATTTACAATGAGCAGTGGTTAGCTGAACAAACTTCTTCCATGACCCATGGTTCGAATTTGCCTTGTTAGCAATTACAGTGGTGCCTCGCAAGACGAAAAGAATCCGTTCTATGAGTCTCTTCGTCTAGCGGTTTTTTCGTCTTGCGAAGCAAGCCCATTGACGGATTAGCGGATTAGCACTATTAGCGCTATTAGCGGCTTTTAGCGGCTTATCGGCTTAGCGGATAAGCGACTTAGTGGCTTAGAAAAAGGGGGGGGAGGAAAAAAACCCCGCAGGAACTCGCAAGACATTTTCGTCTTGCAAAGCAAGTCCATAGGAAATTTGTTTTGCGAAGCACCTCCAAAATGGAAAACTCTTTCGTCTAGCGAGTTTTCCATCTTGCGAGGCATTCGTCTTGCGGGGCACCACTGTATCTGTTTGTTGTAAGCCAGGATACTTGGTTCTGGACTTAACGATGCTAAGCCAAGATTCTTGGAAGGCGACACTAAACTCCGCAGAAGGTGCTGCCCGGCAACACAATGCCTGGTTTCTGCTACAGATCATTGATGTAATATCAAATATCAACAACAGCTTTATCACCATAGCGCTGCTTAACAAGTTCTATTAGCACGCTTAGCAGCAGCACCGTGGCAAAGCTACTGCTGAAACGTTGCATCCATGAGTAAATCTTTATTAGATTTTTTAAAAACTGACTGACTTTCTGCATTGGCTGATTCATTTATTTGCTTTGGCTTCTTAGAAGTTTGTTTAAAAGTTCACAATTAACCACAAAGCAAGAAATATATTTACTCTTTATGAAGAGACTTTCTGGAGTAGAAGTTTCTTTTTTCTAACAGTTGAGCTGTTAGATCTCATAGTTTCATGCTGAAAACTGGCACAGGTAAAGAAAGCTCCGAGTGAGTACAGGAACAAGGTGGACAGTTTTGATACTGTGGGTTAAACCGATTTATCTCGTTAGTCTGACTAACTTGACATGGAAGGAACACCTCCAGGAAAAAGAAGGGTCTCTTGTCTTCCTAGCATAAAAATCAAATCAAACTTGGTAACAATTTAGAATGCTTCTCAAACAAAACAGTAGGAGAGTTTAACAGTTTGCCAGCAGGTCTGATTAGTGTGTTTGTTTTGCTATTCCCTGACACATCGACAAATTCCAATCATATGAGTGTTCATGCAGACACACACAAGACCAATAAACACACTCCTCGTAGGAAAATAAAATTATCTCAGTTGCCTACTCAAACCAGATACATAGGTTCAAAACAAGAACCCTGCTCCTTCTGTCCATCATTTCTGTCCAGCCTAAAGTTTAGGCCCTAAGACTTTTTATAAAATAAGAGTCTTTTTCTCTTAGTATGCAGTTGATCGTTTCAAAGCACTGCTGTACTTTGTCTTAGACCTTGCCAGATAATATCCTGCAAGTCTCTGCTCAAGGTGAAATCCAGTTCAGCAGCAGAAGATGCAGAAGTCTAGCTTGTATGGGCAGCGGAAGGAGGACTAGCTATAGTGCTTCCCTACATGTAAGAACAGTGCTGCAGGATCAGATCAATGGCCGATCCAGTCTAGCATCCTGTTTCTTGTGTGTCTGGTAAGCCCACAAGAAGACAATATCCCATTGCTCAATGTTGTTCCCAAGGAGCTGGCATTCAGTGACATACTGCCTCTCTCATTCTGGAGACTCATTGCCACTGATAGACCTATGCCCTTTTAAGGCCAACTCAGTTGGTGGTCATCAAATCTTGTGACAGTAATGCTGTAATAATGTGTGATGAAATACTGCCTTCTGTCTGCCCCCAGCTGCCAGCTAATCAGTTGCTTTATCATGCCCCACCCCAGAAAGCCCCTAAGCTCCTTTGGGAGGAAGTGTGGAATGAAAATAAACTCAACAAACTCAATAAATAAATAAAATTCAGTGTGACTTGCTTCTGAGGAGACATAGTTATGGTTGCCCTGAGTCATACCGCATGGCAGTATCACCAACTGATCTGCCATTCCAAAATGAGAAGCATTTTAATTAAGCAACAGGGTTGTTTACCAAGGTCTGCTAGATGCTTTGATTTATTAATTATTTCATTTATCAGATTTCTACACCACCCTTCATCTGAGGATCACAGGGCAATTTGCAATATAAAAACACAAAAATACACAATGTAGTAACAAACAAAAACATTTTTTTTAAAAAAACAACAACCACACACAGTTTAGATTGTTTACTTGGCCAATGTTCTGGAGAAGAGGAATGTTTCTGCCTGGTACCTAAAGATATGCAATGAAGGTGCCAAGCAAGCCTCTCTAGGAGCAGCATTCCAAAACAAGGGAGCCACCACAGAAAAGGTCCATGCTGTGTTGCTGCCCTCTGGGTATCTTGCCCCTGAAGAAGGGCCTCAGATGATTATCTGCTTGACTAATCATGAAGTACATCAGGAATTAATTTAATATGGATTCAGAACAGAATCAGCTCAGCTGAACAGGACAAAGAAAGTCAGCTACGCCAAGCCTGTGTTAAGAAAATGCAGAAACAGCTACACCCTCTTGCTGCCTCTCTGTTACATTAAAGTGTATTCAGAGTATTAAAGTGAGATCAGAGTCAGGAGAGGGGGAATGTGGATAATAGTGGTAAACTATGTCCATGTGTTCACTTCAAAACTTTTGATATATATATATATATGTTTGTGTGTGTTTTACAATTTCAAATAAACATTTTATATACTTAAAATTTCAATGACTTCCTTCTTCTCTTTCCATGGTTCATTTTGCATCTCTTATATCCTGGCATATTTTTCAGAAACTATTTCCATTATTACATCCGTCAAAGATTATTTACACTGTTGAATTTATCTTAATGCTCCCAGCGTTTTGAGCTGTACACACTTATTTTCCATATACTCAATAAACATTTTCCAATCTTCTTTAAACGTATGTTCTTCCTGCTCTCTTATTCCATATGTTAAGTCTGCAAGCTGTGCAAAAAAACTTTTGCATTCTTAATCATCGTATGACAAAAATTAGCATATCCCATAAGGATATGGAAATATATGTATCATTCAGTCAACAAAATTGTTCCAACTTTCCTTCTACAAGTAAAACTTGGGTTAAACTGATTTTTGACACATCCATACCAGTCTTCACCTACTTCCTGAATTCTGTTCAGCATACCTTCATCTCCTCAGGTTTTATACTTTCTCAGCAGGTAACTATTAACACATTTCACAGGTGACTGCATATTGTAAAACTATGTGGTTCGACATGGCGGAAATACCTTGTTAAGACCAGTAATTTTTTTCCAGATGCTGGAGCAGAACAATGGTTCTTCAATGGATAATCAAGACAAATCCTTGTGTGCCTTATGAATGCCTTCACAAATCTCCCCCAAAGCTTTAAAATACCAAACAGGCAAATGCACTCCTAACTTCAACACCACTGATAGAGAGCCATTTAGCAAAATCAGGAGGTCAAGCACTGAGTCTGTGATCAAATGTTTACAAAATCAAGAAGCAGTAAACAGGTTTTGAAAGAAAGCAGTAGATTCTGACACACAATATATGCAGTTTTGGCCCAGAAATATTTCAAAGCCACTAAAATGGTAGTTTGTCTACATCAGGGTTTTCCCAAACTTGGGCCTCCAGCTGTTTGGGGACTACAGTTCCCATCATCCCTGGCCACTGGGTCCTGCTAGCTAGGGGTGATGGGAGTTGTAGTCCAAAAACAGTTGGAGATCCAGGGTTTGGGAAACCCTGGTCTACATTCTAAAGCCAATATTGGGAAACCTGTGGCCCTCTAGGCGTCATTGAACCACAATTCCCATCATCACTGACCACTGGGCTTTCTAGCTGGAGGTCATGAGAGGTGCAGTCCAGTATTTAGAAGGGAACAGGTTCCCCATCGCTGTTCTGACCAGTCAGACCAGACAGGGAGAGAGATTTGGCTTTCTTGTGTGCGCATGGCCTAATATCCATCATAGCCAAGTCCCCAAACCCCCAAATGCATTCAGACTAGCCACAAGACAAATTAAAATTTCAAGGTAGAGGGCCTAAGGAAGCAGAACAATGCTACAAGCTTGTGTCAGGCATTGCAAGTTCCGCCCACAGCAGGGACTAAGGACGGGAGCTGGCTTTGCATCAGATTTAGACAAATTAGCCAGCGACACCGAAGAGATAACACCAGGTCAGACAGCATTTCCCGAAGAGTTGTGAAATCCAAAACATAGCTGGGAAAAACAAGTAGATCCTCTAGGGCAAAAGCATCTGAACAAACATAAATCCTGAAAGATTTTCATGCCAGAAGAAACAGCAGCATCTTTAAAATCTAAACTAAACTCCCCTGTACTAACATGAGTTCAATTATATGTATATCTATCAAGAGGAAACAGCCTGAGGTGTTGGAAGAGTGATATTACACTGCCTATTGTTCTGTCTTGATTTTCCTCTTCTTTTTTCCTCTCAATCTGCATCTAAGCCACATTGTCATTATCTTATCACTGCATTTTTAAACAGAATCCTATGTTATATCTTGGGGGAGCCATACTCAAATCTCACAGTTCCCAGTCAGATTGTGTGCACCTAGTGATGTCCAGTCTTCTAATTTGTTGGCGCAACCTGGTCTGTCTTGTTTATGGCTCCATACTAAAATCATCATGCTCCTATCCATCTCACCACATCCCAAGGGTGCACTGTACAGTAGTATTATTTGAACCTCACAATGGGAAAGAACACTAGTGGTTTCCTGGCATAGATCAGTGCCAAACAGCTAATATGAGCTACTACTTGTTCAAAAGGAACTAAGAGGTCAAAGGAAGAAAACTTATACAGTCACAGAGGCCAGAAAAAAACTGTGTCCCGTTGGTCCAGGGTCGCCAGTTTAGCAACATCCCATAGTATAAACCACCCATGTCAAAACTTGGGACATTAGTTTATTCCTAACTCATATACTTAAGATGAAGTTGACACAATAAAAAAAGAAGGAAAGAAAGAGTTCAAAATAGCAGTCCTTTAGGCTGATGCAAAGATTTCTCACCAGGGAACAGCACATTATATACTCTGCTGCTGAGAGAAGCTTTGCCCCAAGGTTATTATAGTTTACATCTATTTCCAAATTCATTGTTAAGAGAGAGGCTGCATTCAGATATCACAATAAATATCAAATGTTTACAACGACTATGGTCAGCCTTTCATTTCCCCCCTACTACAGCTGCAAGGAGAAGCTCAGAAACTTCTGTTCTGGAGCATGCCCACAGCAAATCATCATTAACTATAGTCAGTGCTCACCCCCCCCCCTAGAAAAATAGGTGCCAGTACTAACCATGAAGTTGTTACAATAAATGTCATACTTTTTAACCAAAAGGAAAAAGAGGTGCCGGTTCTCACCATGACGTTGTTACAGTAACTGCTACACTTTTAAAAAACAAAATATAAAATAGGTGCCAGTACTGAGTACCATTGAGTACCCCTGGAAAACAAGCACTGGCTATAGTATTAAATACCATTCAAAGCACACACACACCCTTTAAATAATTATGGGCACTGTAGTTTACCCCTTACGGAGTTACCATTCCCGGCAACCCATAACAAACTAAAGTACCCAGAATGCTTTGAGGAAGAGAATGTGCTTCGGATGTCTTCAAAGGTACAGTGTGTACACAAGATTAACCACATTGTGCAGCTGTAATGCTAAACTTTGGTTAACTAAAATAGGAAGCAAAACCTTTCAAAGCTCCTCCTTGTAGTTGTCCCAGGGAGGGAACAAACAAACCAGACACTCAATTCCGATATCTGAATGCAGCCAGAGCGTAGGAGTTTGAATATGGTTAATAGTAAATAAATTAAGAGTTATGAGGCGCCCAAAGTTTGGATATTCTAGTCAGGGGAAAAGCGTATTGGCGAGCCCTATTCAATAAGCCTCACATGTTGTTGCTTCCGACCTGTTAAAAGGAAAGAGGAGAAATCAGCTGCAGACCAGCGATCCAGAACTGCATTCTGCCCATTTCAGACTGTCATAAATCAGGATTGTAAAATGCTCCCAGATTAGTATGTCTAAGGAGTATAGATCAACACAAGTCTGAGCATTATTAATAAGCCACAAACCCTCGAATATAATTAACAAAACAAAAAAAACTTGTCTTCATTGTTCTGTTGACTCATAGCGAAAACGAAAACAAATCACAAGGTGGTACGTGCTGTATATACAAGACTAACCCTGCTCCTCTTTCCAACTGGGGGAAGGAGAATTATTGTGTAAACAACACTTTGGGGGGGAAACAATCATAACCATCAAAGAAAATCATTAGTATTAGCAAGCCATACAACTAAAGGGTAGGTAAAGAGAAAAGATGCTAGCATGCTAAGACATGGGAGTTAGGATCCTCTATCACTTGGGCAATGCCCAAGAGATATTATCAACACCATCCCCAGGACTGAGCCCTTCTCCTCACACAACCTATCCAAACCTACAGCACATTATTCAACAGGGGGAAAGTAAGAAATCATCTGATTATTCAACAAAGATGCATCTTCACAAGAAGTCCAAAGTATTTTTACTTAGTTTTGAAGGACTGGAGACAACGAGAGGGCCAAACTATTCTTTCAAAACTATCCAATGGGATACAATTCACTGGCCATAACCATTTATAATTTCTTTAGGAAACAGTAGTTTTGTACTTTATGTACTTTACTTTTATACCCGTCGCCTGTTAAGTGAAATAAATAGCCTTTTATCTTTGCAAGAACTTCTAAATTGTTGGTTTTTTGGGGGGGGGTGAAAATTTGAAAATGCCAATGCTTTCAGATTATTTGCTCCATAATGTTCCACACATCATTTTTTAAAAAGCATTTGAAATACTGGTTTGTAATTCCATGTAAAGATATCCAACCACCTTATTGATTCCAGAAGGTATACAGAACAGGATAGGTCCCTGTTTCGGAATAAAAGTTAGCAGATTAATTTTGTATGAGAATGTTGACGGCATAATCCACAGATCCATCTGTAAACATACGGAGACGTCTGGATCTGTCTTTTTGTATTGATGTAGATAAGCCATTTATGTGTGTTATTTACATCCTGTCTGGAGCAATCTACACCTTTTGCATACCTTGTGATTTTATTATCAAAGGCCTTGCATTTTTATGGCAAAAGCAGTTTGCATTTGGGAAGCTTGAAATAGCATGTTTATCACAAATCCTTAGATTAAAGAAAATACATTCACAAATCCACAAGAAGCAGAAAGGCAATGGGCAGAAGCTGTGGTGGGAACTCCACACATGTTCAAGTCCAAAATCCAGCTAGAACTGTGACTACTGCTTTTCCCAGTAGTGATATATGGAAGTGAGAGCTGGACCATAAAGAAGGCTGATCGCCGAAGAATTGATGCTTTTGAATTATGGTGCTGGAGGAGACTCTTGAGAGTCCCATGGATTGCAAGAAGATCAAACCTATCCATTCTTAAGGAAATCAGCCCTGAGTGCTCACTGGAAGGACAGATCCTGAAGCTGAGGCTCCAATACTTTGGCCACCTCATGAGAAGAGAAGACTCCCTGGAAAAGACCCTGATGTTGGGAAAGATTGAGGGCACAAGAAGAAGGGGATGACAGAGGATGAGATGGTTGGACAGTGTTCTCAAAGCTACAAACAAGAGTCTGACCAAACTGCGGGAGGCAGTGGAAGACAGGAGTGCCTGGAGTGCTCTGGTCCATGGGGTCACGAAGAGTTGGACACGACTAAATGACTAAACAACAATAACAGAACTGTGACACACTTGCACCAGTTATTAGGTGCAACATACTGACAATGGCCACATTAATCAGTAAGGTTAGTTAACTATGTAACAAAGATTAATGAGTCAAAGTTGGAGAAGTCTTCATTTGCACAATGACGAAATCTCCATGAAATTTGTTAAAATAACTTTGGGAAATACATAGTTTGTGTTTATGGATCCCACACATACAATTCAACTCTTAAAAAAATGAAATGACCAGACTTAGTTTCCCTGGGCACTGTCCTGCATGCCATTCAAAGAGGCAAACTGATTTATTTGATTAAATGTTTCACGTCAACCGCACTCGACTTGTAACTTCAACAGTGGGATTTCAATTGTTTTAGATCAGAGCAATAAAAAAAAGTCTCCCTATGAGTTGAGGTTAAAGAAAACAGGGTGAACGCTCTCAACTAAGATTCTAAGAAATATTCTGGGATTAGTCCTCAATCTAGAAACAGAGAGGTGGAATAGACACACATATCAGTTCATAGCATAATTATTTCATGGGGGACGTCCATAGTCAGGGCACAGAAGAAAGCTGTAAAGATGTTTTGAGGGTCAAGGAAAACAAAGAGGGATTCACAAATCCAAAATCAGGAAAAAAGATTAAAGCATGTTTACTCAATTTAGCAGTGCTAAATTGAGAACATTGAGAATTGGTGCAGCTGGATACAAAGTCTCACTGAGATCAGGGTTTCCAGTGACTGGCGTATCATCCCTATATTTGCATGATATCCCCTGAGGACAGAAATATTCCATTCCTTTGGCTGCCCTTAGTGAATAAATGCAGGCTCACAAACATATACCCAGCCTCTTGAGCTACCTTATACTATAATCAAACCAGAATACTCTCTGTAGTACCATTTGCTTTTCTGGTGCTCGCATTATTTTTCTCTGGTGTTCATAATATTTTTATTGCTGCTTTTAGCTATATAATTTTATATTGGTGCAGTCTTTATTCTGCTGGCGTTTTGTATTTTTATGATGTTTCGTAAAGCTATCTTGAATGCCATTGTCAGAAGGGGAGAATATACTTTTTTAAAAAAAGAAGAAAGAATACATTTAAATTAGAAGTCCAAGCCATAGGAATACTGGCCTATTCATGTAAAGAAAAAATATGACTTGATGCTGCCTGTATGTGATGGAGTGGGAGAATTAATTATTGACCTTTTAAGAAATGGCAGGGTGAAATGATATAAGGGCACATTAATAAAATCTGGATGGTAAATGCTCTCCTTCTCTCCAAGCTGAAAGCTCAATCTCTCTTTTTACAGCTTTAAAATGCAAGGAACCCGACTGTTTTCATCTGGTTTGCCATGAACAAGCAAGCTGTGCCCACACCCCAAAGCAGCCCCTCTCCTCACAATTCACTGCTTCAGAGAACTATTATTTTGAGACTCAAGTTTTTGGGGCACGCATCTCAGAAGGGTTTTCTGTGGCTTTTCTTTTTATGGCCTCTCTTCCCCTCTGGCATTTGGCTTTTCCTGTTTACTTACTTCTTTGCTGTCATCTGCAACAGCCAGCTCCCAATCCACATACACACACACTCCACATCTGTTACTACCAGACAGCTACAGTCTCTCCGCCCTCCTCCCAACTCCCTGCAAAGCTATCCTTACTGCCTCCTTCCACCTGATCCCCACCACCCAGATCCTTAATTAAGAACCAATCTGCATATGTCCATTAAGGAACTGTTCCTTGGAACTTTTGTTAAATTGAGCCCTCTTATTTAAAAGAACAAAACCTTATTGTGTGCTGCCTGTGGCTGCCACCCTTTGACAGATGAGCACATGGAATTTTGCACAAATACTATGCATTTATAGTCTGCACCTCTGTGCCTAGGGATCTGTGGACTGGGGCACTACTGAAACAGCGGTAGCCCACCATATGCTGCTGGATTAAAACTCCCATCATGCCTGCCTGAGCACTGGACATGCTGGCAGAGACCAATTCCTGCATCGAAAGAGAACAGGACATCTCAGATTCAACAGAAATGCAGCTGTGCTGGCCCATCACATTTTGAAGTTAACGGGGTACTATGGTTATTTCGGGATGTGGGTGGTGCTGTGGGTTAAACCACAGAGCCTAGGACTTGCCGATCTGAAGGTCGGCGGTTTGAATCCCCACAACAGGGTGAGCTCCCGTTGCTCGGTCCCTGCTCCTGCCAACATAGCAGTTCGGAAGCATGTCAAAGTGCAAGTAGATAAATAGGTACTGCTCTGGCGGGAAGGTAAACGGCATTTCCGTGCGCTGCTCTGGTTTGCCAGAAGCGGCTTAGTCATGCTGGCCACATGACCCGGAAGCTGTACACCGGCTCCCTCGGCCAGTAAAGCGAGATGAGCACCACAACCCCAGAGTCGGCCACGAATGGACCTAATGGTCAGGGGTCCCTTTACCTTTACCTTTATGGTTATTTCAAAAGGGGGAGAGGGAACTTTCCTCTCCCAAATGCAGAGAGAGAGGGAATCCTCATACAGGCTCCTCCTAGTAATGGGAAGCCACAGGAACTCAGCCTTTGCTTGCAAGGAAACACTCTCTAAATCCTATGGCAGATCCCAAAACCTTAGCAGGATCAGCAGTTATGTTTTCCCACCCCAAATCAAAAATGGATTTGAATTTTTTTGTGCATTTCTATGGATGCAATTTTGTGCATTTTTATGGATTGCAACACTACAGTTATTTGCCTTTTTAGCTATCTACTGTAGCACTACATCAATTTCCAATCCAAGTCTTCAGCAGAATTGGATCTAACTTAGTAGGTACATATATATGCTCATGACTTTGGCCTGATATAAAATACCCCAACAGACACGCCAAATTCCGCAAGTACAATTGCTGCTGAGTCCTCGGAAGATGAGATATCCAAGAGGTAGAAGATGTGCAGGATAATAATAATTTTATTATTTATACCCCGCCCATCTGGCTGGGTTTCCCCAGCCACTCTGGACAGTTCCCAACAGAATATTAAAAACATGATAAAACATTAAAAACTTCCCTAAATAGGGCTGCCTTCAGGTGTCTTCTAAAAGTCAGATAGTTGTTTATTTCCTTGACATCAGGGCAGGCGCCACCACTGAGAAGGCCCTGTGCCTGGTTCCCTGTAACCTCACATCTCGCAGTGAGGGAACTACCAGAAGGCCCTCAGAGATGGACGTCAGTGTCTGGGCTGAGCGATGTGGGTGGAGACACTCCTTCAGGTATCCTGGACCAAGGCCATTTAGAGCTTTTAAGGTCAGCACCAACACTTTTAATTGGGCTCAAAAACGTACCAGAAGCCAATGAAGATCTCTTACGACCGGTGTTGTGTGGTCTTGGCGGCCACTCACAGTCACCAGTCTGGCTGCTGCATTCTGGATTAGTTGTGTCTGGATCCCCTAGAACCAGTGCTAATGATCCCCCTTGAAAGGTGCTCTGCCCCAGCCAGGCTGAGACCAGCTGAAATGGAGCCACTTTCCTTGGAAATGCCAGTGCCAAAAGGTTTGGGTCCAAAGAGTGAGGTAGCATGTGTCTACAGATCCAAAGTCACCATATGGCTGTGTGGTCTAGGAGGCCCTCTTGAGGCTTCCTGTTGCCGCAAACAACACAGGTCTCTGGCTCCCTGCTCTCCATTCTAGTTCCTCCTCCTTGCTGTGTTATACTTTGCCTGGACTTCCTGTGATACTGACCTTGGATTATAGCGTGATCTTGACTCTGGATCACATTTTGGACCTAGGATTGATTCTGTATTCTTGACCTTGGATTTGTGGACTCCACTGCACCTGTAACCCTGCCTCTGTTTGTGACCGTTCTGAGGTCACTCTCTGGAGTGTGACAGTAACAGGGGCACATTGCCATGCCTTTGCTTCATTTGGTAATATCTGTTTTTCATTTGGTATTTATTATTTGTTTTAGTTGCACAAATTGGCTTCGATATCTTGCACAGTAGTAGTAGTAGTAGATGTTGTTGCTGTTTTTAAATAACCAGCAACAGGCTGTTATTCTAAAAGAGATGCACAAATGGTGTCAAGGATAAATGTGGATCAAAGCAGGAGGTGGACAACTTCCGCATAGTTATTATTTAAATAGTCAATTATGATTACATTAGATTAACCATTCACAACATGCAAAAATCCTCTGTATACTTGCTGCCATGCTTTTCTTCTAAGCTAAGAGTGATTAAAATGTTGCATCTGTATTTAAATACTTTAGAGGCACCAAGGATACAATGAGATAGAAAGATGCCACATTTAGAGATCGTAATATATTCCAAGTAACACGGGCAAAGACCTGTCTTTGGCTCCTAACACTTGATCGTTGCCAGATTAGGACACAGAATTTTAATTAAATCCTACTAGGAAGCTGCAGTGGGCAGCAGAGAATGACTCAGAATGGTAATTGCTAGTTGGTGCCTTCATGAAGGTACAATTTTAGCAGCCGTGCAGGTGTTACTCTTTTACGAATGACTCCAAAAAAAATTATAATCAGACAGTCCTCTAGGTAATTTCACAGGGAAAGCTATAAAACTTTGAAATGCATTTCTAAGGTGTCCCAAAAGAGGCATGAAAACGAGGCTACACTTTAATGTTACCAAGCTAATTGGTTGTCAGTGCTCAAACGCAATTCCCTTCTAGTGGAAGGTTTGGTTTCACTGATGTGTCACATAGTGGGTGATTGCTAAGGACCTGGCAAAACCGCGCTTTTCTGTAACAGAGGTAGACAGACAGATTTCATGCCCGTTTCCAGATAAGGATGAAAACTGAAATACACATAACCTGAGCTACTCACTCTTTTTCACATTCTGTTGTACTCATAATGGTTAAAGGTTTTCCCACGTAACCTCCATTTCAACACTGCCATTATTTATTTTTCAGAATGCTTACATGCTTATGAGTGACACAGCAATTCTGAATCAACGTTAGAAGCGACTGAATGCAGGGCCATGGGAATCATAGCAACTCCTCATTGCATAGCATGGGACACCACTGCAGGGAAGGATTATTTAGGTAAGCAGCCTAAGCCACCACTTAACATAGCTTAGGACAGCCCACAATCTGGCTATAGACGCCAGCGAACAGGTTTCGGGTCTGGACGTTTGTGCAAGAGAGCAGCAGCCCCAAAGCTTAGCTTCCAGAACACGTACACAAAACCTATTTGCCTGCTTCTTCTCCATTCCTACTACACCTAAACAAAATTGATACACAGAAAATGTTTCATATCCAACAGTTTATACTATCAGTCAAGTAACTGAGGAATATATATAACTTTCAGACATATTAAAAACGTACTCTCAACATTTAATCATTCAGAGCAGCAGTTCAGGGGGGACTGGAATTTTCCTTTTAAGAGTGTTTCAGCAGTTCCTTCGATTACTCATGAAATAGCTAGATGATGGAATGTTGCAAATTTTTTGCTTGGGGAGAATGGTCTCGGGAGGGGGGAAAAAGCCATTTACTCAATCTTGGCGGCAGTGGTCAGCAGTTTCCCCACGGCATACAGTGCAAGCCCCCGCTCCTGCCCCACTTGACTCTAATCACGTCTCTAAATCAACTGTCCCATTTTACAGATGAGATATTAAAGCTGAGGCACAATAATTCACTCACCCTATTCTCTTAAACATCTGGGGTGCGGGTGGTGCTGTGGTCTAAACCACAGAGCCTAGCACTTGCTGATCAGAAGGTTGGCGGTTCGAATCCCCACGACGGGGTGAGCTCCTGTTGCTCGGTCCCTGCTCCTGCCCACCTAGCAGTTCGAAAGCACATCCAAGTGCAAGTAGATAAATAGGTACTGCTCTGGCGGGGAGGTAAACAGCGTTTCTGCGTGCTGCTCTGGTTCGCCAGAAGCGGCTTAGCCATGCTGGCCACATGACCCAGAAGCTGTACGCCGACTCCCTCGGCCAATAAAGCGAGATGAGCGCCACAACCCCAGAGTTGTCTGCGACTGGACCTAACAGTCAGGGGTCCCTTTAACTTTACCTTTATTCTCTTAAACAGGGACAGAACCTCCCTCCCTCTCCCTCAGTTGTACATACCATTTTTGTATCCCATCACTGGGAGAATCCAACCATATGGAAAACTGGTTTATAGGATGGGGGGGAAACATACTGAGAATCCTGCCTGCCAAAAGATTTAGATCCAGCACTCCTCTTCCAAGTTAAGAGCAGCACACCTAAAAAGAGCTTTTTTGCCTGTTTCTCCTCACAATAACATTGGGAAGAATAAAACAGCTGATGGTCACACACTGAGCTTCATGATGAAATAGGGACTGTAACACTGTAGAAGAGTTGGAAGGGATCCCTAGACCAAACCCTTACAACGCAGGAATCTCAACTAAAGCATCCATGACCGATGACCATCCAACCTCTGCTTAAAAACCTCCAACGAAGGACAGTCCACAACCTCCTGAGGGAGTCTGTTCCACTGTTGAACAACTCTTACCATCAGAAAGTTCTTCCTGGTGTTAGGCAGAATCTCCTTTCTTGTAACTTGAATCCACTGGTTTGAGCAAGAGAACACAAGCTTACTCCATCCACCATGTGACAGCGCTTGAGATATCTGAAGATGGCTATCATATCTCCTCTCAGTCTCCTGTTTTCCAGGCTAAAAGTACCCAGCTCCCTCAACCGTTCCTCATAAGGCTTGGTTTCCATACCCTGTACAGTGGTACCTCAGGTTACATACGCTTCAGGTTACATACACTTCAGGTTACAGACTCCGCTAACCCAGAAATAGTATCTTGGGTTAAGAACTTTGCTTCAGGATGAGAACAGAAATTGTGCTCCAGCGGCGCGGCAGCAGCAGGAGGTCCCATTAGCTAAAGTGGTTCTTCAGGTTAAGAACAGTTTCACGTTAAGAACGGACCTCCGAAACGAATTAAGTACTTAACCTGAGGTACCACTGTAATTGTAGTCACTGCACATCCTGGAAATCGCTTATTAACACTACAGGCTTTCTAATTCCTATAGTGAGCTTTGCCTTCATGTAAGAGCATAGAAAATCACCTGTTTTCATCTGTCACAGATGGGTTACTGTACACAACCAATGACACAGCAATACTGCACACCTGATAAGAGTCATCCCCTCAATGTGAGTCACTACATGGAAAAGGACATTCTGAATCAACAGCTTTGAACTCTAATTCCTAGACCTAAATTAGCATCTGCAGTACGTTAGCTGCTCGATTAAACACTGGGTAAGCTATACGGAAGTCATCGTGTTATTTTTTTAGCTACATGAATGATGCATCTTTGAGTTATGAGAGCCCAAGTGACAGATGGGTTCGTTTCAAATATCAAATATAGTTCTCCTCCAAAATAAAGAAAAACAAGAAAGGATTGGACTGGTGGTTATTCAAGGCAAGTATCAACATAACCCTGGGCAAGGATTCCAACAACTGAACATGTCTCTCTCGGGCGTGCCAAGTAATTCCTCATACCAGGAACGCAGTAACTAATGCCCGCAACACCTACTGTCACGTTTATCAGATGCTGATGTAATGCCTTTTAATGAAACGCCCAGATTAAAAACTCAAAGCATTTTAAGTCTTAAGTAATAAGAAAATAATTATTTATCTCTAAGGAGATAAAACCAGAGTATAGCAGAGTGAACCAGAGTACAGCCAGCCCTCCCTTGTCTTCCTGCCTTGGAAATGTTTGCTTGCTTCCTATACCTTCTAATGCAGCTCACATCAAGCACTATTAAATGCAGGTCGGGTTACCACAGTTGAACTAAGCCCCCTTCACCAAACCAGTCAGAACCATCCCTTTGTAACACAGCAGCTTAGAAAGTTGTTGTGATTCCTGCCCATAGCTGAAATGGATTCAGCTACCTCGTGAAAAGTAGCTACCCCATGAAGGGCCAGGCTAAAAGGTATGCAACCACTGTGATATATCACCATTGCAATATACTGATAGAGTGGTATGTTGGTTCTCGAATTTAATCCATTCTGGGTGTCAGTCCATTTGACTCCCGAAATAGTTCGAAAACCAAGGCGCGGCTTCCAATTGGCGGCAGGAACTTCCTGCAGCCAATCAGAAGCTGCATAAGCCGCATTGCATGTTCAGCTTCCAAAAAATGTTTGCAAACCAGAACACTCACTTCCAGGTTTGCGGCGTTTGGGAGCCGATTTGTTCGGGAGCCAAGCCGTTCAATTACCAAGGTACCACTGTATAATCACAATGACTGAAATGAGGAAGGAGCTATGTAGAGGCATTGGCTATGTAGAGGCATTCATGGTTTCCCCTACTTTGTGATTTTTGCATAGCACGCACAAACGTGCACACATCACGATTCGTGATATATTGCTAGTTCAGAAATTATGAAACCCAGTATCACGATATGGACTGCAAACCGGTTTTGGATGGTATGTCGATATAGCACCCAGCTCTAGGCACCAGTTCACTATACAAATTATGTATGCCTAGTCTTCACGCTGCTACCGAATGTTCCTAGTACTATGCGGTTCAAAAGAAAGTTATTTTATTTTTATTTATTGTTGCCCCCCACGTTTCCTTCAAGGAACTCAAACTGATACACCTGGTTCTCCTCTTCTCCTTTTTTACATTCACTTCAACCCTGTGAGTTGGTTTAGGCTGACGGACTGTAACTGGCCCCAAGTTACCCAGTGAGCTTCATGGCTGAGTAGGGCCTTGAACCCTGGTCTCCCAGGCCTTAGCCTAGCTATCTAAGTACAACACCATATTGGGCAGAACTACTCTATAATCCAGAGTGGGGCAATACCCCCCCTTTCTGGAGGAGTGATGAAATTTACAAAGGGCATTTAACCTTGTTCAGCAGGGCTCTTTGACCCTTTGGAAAACAGCAATAAGCTCATATATTTTGCTTGTATGGCACAGGCTTGCTTTTGGATGCGGTTGCTTGGAGCATCTAAAAAATTCTAACTCTTTTGTGTTTTTCAGAGACAGCAATGCTTATGGCTAATTATTCACACCAACGCTTCTGACATCAGAAAGAGTGCAAAATATGGGAGGAAGGCACACAAGGGAATGGGGCAGCCAGTGTTTAAATGCCAAAGCCATCCTTCAATTAAAAGTTAAATGTAATGTTAATACAGAATTAGTTTCTAATAGAGTTGGATCAGCCTTACTTGCTGGAATAATCTTAGGCCCACTTCCCCCTGGAAACCATGGCATCAGCAAGCGCTTAGGCACCTGGCAACAAAGTAGCCATATATTTTTCTAATAATGTAAAACAAAGCCAGCCTTATAGCGGTCTTATCCTGGCAAGTGGCAAAGCTGGTCAACTGAATCCCATTCCATTGAGGCACTGGAAGGTGAATTTCTAAATCTCTTCTTGTTCAGCTTGAATACAGATAACTATCAGCTCGTTTTCTGAATCTTCTGTACCTTTGCTAAGCATAACTTCAGTAATATGGTAATTACCGTATTTTTTGCTCTAGAAGACTCACTTTTTTCCTCCTAAAAAAGTAAGCGGAAATGTTGTGTGTGTCTTATGGAGCGAATGCAGGCTGCACAGCTATCCCAAAAGCCAGAACAGCAAGAGGCATCACTGCTTTCACTGCGCAGCGATCCCTCTTGCTGTTCTGGCTTCTGAGATTCAGAATATTTTTTTTCTTGTTTTCCTCCTCCAAAAACTAGGTGTGCCTTGTGGTCTGGTGCGTCTTATAGAGTGAAAAATACAGTAATTCCTTTAAATCTTACCAGAATCTGTATATTCAGGGAAGTGAGAGTGGTGTAGTGACTAAGAGTGTTGGGCGAGGACCTGGGAGACTAGAGCTCAAATCTCCACTCAGTCATGAAGTTCGCTGGGTTATACTGGGCCAGTCACCAACTCTCATCCTAACCTACTTCACAGGTTGTTGTATGGATAATATTTTTGGGGTGGGGTGTGGGGAGAGAATCATATACCTCCATGGATGAAAGGTAGGGTATGAATGCAAAAATAAATACACAAATAAATAAATAAAAGTCTAGATACTCTAGGAAGCTAATAGGATTTTATTTTTTAACAAGCCAAGCTGTTTAACCTTGCAATTTGCAGCAGTAATTTAAAGGTCACCAGCATAAAATGTTTACTGATCCAATTATAGTACCGTAGTTCAAACCATCTTCAAAAAGTAAAACAACTGTGATCACATCCAGGGGACTGATCATTTTTTCACACCTGCAACAAACTCCATCAGGGGGAAACAGGATTGGTCCCAGAATGAAACTAATAAATAGGATTTCCACCTATGTATTTGGTGAGTTACTCTGTGACTGGAGACTGTGATGGTAGAGCTTTCTTTCCGTCACTTACATTACAATCATTTTACTAGAAGTGGGGTTTACCAGTAGCTCAGACGTATTGGAAGAACTGAAATTCTCTCTCTCTCTCCTGCCACACGCATACACTTCCATAAAACCTACTTGCTATGCAGCATCTCTGCTATTCAGCTTTATCTAACAGAGAAACAGCCAAACTCCATACGAAAAAAATTCACACCCATAATTTTCTTTTTCTGATTAATGGAGACATGATGAGACAAAACAGACGTGCTTTGATTATGCCATCAATGAAAGAGCTACCTGTCTGTCACACTAAGCAATCTTCTGTATAAATACAGGAAGATTAGTCTGAAATGTACAGCATTTGACAGGCTGGCAGGAATCACTTATGCCATGCTCATTCTCTTGCACAGCAGATTATATATGGTCTCTTCTTCCCTTCCCTCTTAACACGTTCCTCGACTCAAGTAGCACTTGCACTTGAATTAAAATTGGAGATGAAAAGGTTCTCTCCTTCTCCCTCCCACACCCATTATGACCCAAATAGAAGTTTTATGCAATTTGTGCTTAAATGCTCAGAAACCCGTTTGGCTGCCACACTCATGACAGAGGCTAGATATGAGGTCATTCAGAATTCCAGAGCAATGCCTACTTACCACCAAGTGTCTTGAGAAATGCCCCCCAAAAATTAATGATATATTTACATTAACTAACATGCACAGCATCAACCTTGGGTTTTTACAATGCAGGGGGACAGACAACCAAATTTGGTTAGCCAAGAAGTTTAAATGATTTGCAGAAGCGGAATGGGTGGACCATAAAGAAGGCTGATCACCGAAGAATTGATGCTTTTGAATTTTGGTGTTGGAGGAGACTCTGGAGAGTCCCATGGACTCAAGAAGATCAAACCTATCCATTCTTAAGGAAATCAGCCCTGAGTGCTCACTGGAAGGACAGGTCCTGAAGCTGAGGCTCTAATACTTTGGCCACATCATGAGAAGAGAAGACTCCCTGGAAAAGACCCTGATGTTGGGAAAGATTGAGGGCACAAGGAGAAGGGGACGACAGAGGACGAGATGGTTGGATAGTGTTCTCGAAGCTACCAGCATGAGTTTGACCAAACTGCGGGAGGCAGTGGAAGACAGGAGTGCCTGGCATGCTCTGGTCCATGGGGTCACGAAGAGTCGGACACAACTAAATGACTAAACAACAAGAACAATGGGTGGAATGCACACAGGTGGGAAGTGTTTTACTGTAGTTTCTTCCGCACAGCTATTTCCATCCCTGCTCCAGACTCCTTCCCTTTGCTTTACACAGCTGGAGAAGCGACCCAAACAAGCTTTTTTAGTTTTAACTGAAAAACATGAAAAGCCGGAGATATTTAATGCAACCAATTTAAAGGTCTATAAAATAGCCATTGACTTCATGGGCTACCTTAGCTCTGAAGCCAAGGCCATCTCTCATGGCTCAGTCACAATAGACATGCGGTTCTTCCTGTCCATCCCAGGATATGGGGAGCTTGGAGCAAGTGGGAAGCAATACATTAATGTCACTTTGTAGAGAGTAGGCTCTCTCTGGCTCATCCCAGCCAGCCATGCAGTTCCTCAGGAGCATTCCCCAGGAAGGCAGTGGTGTCAGTTTTATGTATAATCATCTTTCTAAAGGCTGCAATAAAAGCTTTTAACGATCAACCATAAACCTTGAACCAATAGGAGGAAAGCAACATTAATGGAGCAGAGCAGTGGCACTAAATATAGGAGCATATTGTTTGGAGAATAACTACTTTCATTATAAGTCTGTCACATTGGAAGCTTGCATTGTGGAGTTTTCTGCCGGTCTTTTCTACTCCTGTTCTTTGCTCCTAAGTAAAAAGTCTTCATGCTTTAAGTCATATCTAGACTAAACCCTTATCTATAGTCTGTTTAAAAAGCAATTACAAGGGTCTCACAGATTCAGCTCAGAGCTTAAATAAAAATGCACTCTGTAAATATCTGCCAACAAAAAAAAAAAGTTGTGTGTGTGTGTGTGTGTGTGTGAAATGCACCCTTAGTCCATAAAGGACTTAGAAGAACATAAAACCAACAAACAAATACTAAGCATACTCAACATGATGCAAACCTACACAGTCTCCACTCCTATTGTTGAAAGGAGGAATATCACAATTTGGACAGGGCAGTTCCAATACAACTCTTCTAAACTGCTCCTAGTTCACAGATGACTAAGTCGGTTCCAGCTCGGTTAGCCACATCCGTGGGTTTCTCACATTCACTATAAATTGCAAGATGAAACCTTTTTTCACAGTGGGGTAAATGCAAAGCCACCTAAGGAAGCAGAATCAGCTGGAGAGCTTCCTTTCCTTGTGAAACAAGCACATTTCACAACTGGTTAGGTGGGGGTGGAATCACCCTTTTGTCTTGCAATGCAATGACCAGCCCAGCGGCTTACAATTCCAGGTGTAGCCCAGCAATATGAGCCATTGATCAGCATCAAGGGTAGATTCCTAAGAGAACTGACAGCACTTACAGGAGCAGGAGCACAACATGGGCTTTGGATTACAAGCTGATCAAGGGACAAGCAAGAACAGAGGCAATATTGATCTTTACAAAGAATACAAAATTAATAGCTGAAAAGCAAGCACTCTATTATAAATAAAAACTGCCAATAGCAAGGCACACATTTTCTAACAAAAACGTATTTCCCTCTTTTCATATCTCTCTCTCCTTCCCCCACCCCATTTCAAGCGCTTATCCCCCATTTTTCCTGCACTAATAAGTACAGTGGTACCTCTGGTTACATACACATCAGGTTACAGACTCCACTAACCCAGAAATATTACCTCAGGTTAAGAACTTTGCTTCAGGATGAGAACAGAAATCATGCAGCGGCGGTGCAGCGGCAGCAGGAGGCCCCATTAGCTAAAGTGGTGCTTCACATTAAGAACAGTTTCAGGTTAAGAACGGACCTCTGGAACGAATTAAGTTCTTAACCGGAGGTGCCACTGTAGCTGGGAACCTAGGAGCATAGCAATCACAGATGAGACATTTCTTGCAAAGAAATGAATATGCTGGACAACTGACGAAAGATTTGAAGGTATGGAGAAGCTTTGACAGAGAAGTGAAACTCTTGCGACTAGGCGGCGGACAAGCACATCAACAATAAATTACCAGTTAAGGGGATCTTTTTGTTTACATTCTGTGTGCTAGTAACAATCGCCTTGCTCCAGGAAGGAGCCAGTTCTTCAAGGTGGTTACAAGGTTTGTTTCCAGCATTTGAGGCACACTGAAAGTTGCTTTCATGTTACTTTTGGAAAGCAGTGCTACACAGTATTGGTGCAATCGTGCTTGAAGATAGGTGAACGCACACATGCACATCTCGCTTCCACTGAGGAACGAGAAGCCGCTCTAAGCAAGAACAGAGGTTTGGTGATGCGACATGCAGAAGAAGCAGTTTAATTAAACACAGCATGGCCATACTGTGCTCTATTGTAACCTTGGGATACAGCGAAGTGTGAATTACATACTGAAAGCAAGACTCTTGTTGGAGACGGGTGGAGAACCTACAGGGAATAAGCAGCAGGCATAAGAAACAGGCCCCAGGGATTCTAACAGAATGCTGGCAACAGCAAGGGATTTTTGGAGAGCCAGTAAAGTGATGATTTCGAATATCTCATTTTTCCCCTAGCCTGTGCAACTGGATAAAACCCCAGTATAGAAGAATATTTCTTCCGAGCCAAGAGGTATGCTTTCTAAGGAACAAATTCCCACTCCTAGCTTGCGATCTCTGCTCAAATTTAGTAGCATTCTTCTGACAGAGATTAAAGATACACCTGCAACCTTTAGCAAAACAAAATACAGTGGTACCTCGGGTTAAGTACTTAATTCGTTCCGGAGGTCCGTACTTAACCTGAAACTGTTCTTAACCTGAAGCACCACTTTAGCCAATGGGGCCTCCTGCTGCTGCCGTGCTGCCAGAGCACAATTTCTGTTCTCATCCTGAGGTAAAGTTCTTAACCTGAAGCACTATTTCTGGGTTAGCAGAGTCTGTAACCTGAAGCGTATGTAACCTAAGGTACCACTGTAAAGAGGATGAATTTAATACACAAAATAAGAAGTAGCATCCCTTGAGGTAGATCTAGAAGCACATTGGATGTTGGCACCACTATGGAACTTTCACACACACACACACACACACACACACACACCCCTTACCATGTGGTTTTGTCTGAAATCTATTTTGGGGGTTTTCCCCAACCCTGTGGAGCAGATTTGGGGAGGGTGCATGGGGAGAGGAAAGGGAAGTGACATTCGATTGCACAAGTGGAAATTCTTGCAGCTAGCAGGTCTACTTCATTGGATACTATCAACTCTCTATTTCAGCATTGCCAAACCTTTTGCACATGAAGTGTACCTTTTTCACACATTTGTTGCACCCTTGCATACCACAGGATATTGAAGTGTTGCCTGGTGTTAGCAGCTTCCATACAGACAGAATGAGATCAACCCACTGGTACAACAGTCACTCTGCTCCCATAAGTCCCATTTTGAACACAGCACAACTTCGGAATCCAATGGTTTGGGCCTGTACTGTGTTTGGGCACTGTACTGTGTTAACCCACTGTGTCACATTTTTTACTTACACTTGCACCACTGCTCGTGCAACAAAAACAGCTTGTGCAGCACCACCAACACTCCTGCTTCTTGTACTACCGTCACATGGGATCTCACCTGGAGCGGTTTTATCCAGAAACACGAGAATGGTAGTGAAACTAGAGGGGTTGTTTGACTAAAGGGAGAGAAATAAGAAATAAGGGATGCTATAGAATGGGTGTATCTCACCCGAAGATTTTTATTTTATTTTAAGAAGAACAGATCGTTAATATTCTCTAATCAGAAAGATGTAGCCCATAAGTGGATGAATTAATGAATTAATTAAATAATAAAATGAGTGGATAAAGCCGATGGGGAAAGCTTTCCCCCTTTCTCTCATAACACTAAAACTCGGGGCTATCCAATGAAGCCGAGCATTTGGTTCAGGACAGAGAAAAGAAAGCACCTCTTCACAAATTCTTATGGAATATCCTTCCACATAAGATGCACGGAAGGCCACCAATTTGGATAGCTTTTTTTAAAGGACAAGACAAATTCATGGAGGATAAGGCTATCAGCAGCTAATACTAACCCTCATGGCTATGTTCAACTTCTCCTATCAGAGGCAACAAGCTTCTTAATACCAGTTGCTGAAAACCACAGAAGGGGAGAATGTTGTACCATACAGGTCCTCTTGAGAACATCTCACAGGCACCTGCTTGGCCACTGTGAGAACAAGGATGCTGGCCTGATCCAGTAGATTCTTCACAAGTCGTGCAGTCATTCCAAACTCTCATTTCTAAAATACAAAACAGTAGGTCCATTTATTCATTCAGGCCCGTTAAAAAATTAAATGTGCTAATTAAAACTCTTTATAGGCTCTGGGGAGTAAAAGGCAAGGCTGTTAATATGGCACTTCAAAAGCATGCAGGATTCTAATTTAATTGCATTCTGGTGCCCCTTCTCCAAGAAGCACACATGCTTCTCTGAAAAATGCATCTTCTCCAACACAGAAGATCCGACGGTTCAGATTTTTAGGCAGTGGCAAGGGAGGGGGAATCAAACTCTGCTATAAGTGAGAGGTGAGTGGTGGTGGGGGGGAAAGGTGTGGGTGATGTTTTTGTCTGATAAAACTGAGTAACTCACCTCCCCCCTTTAAAAAAAAAACTCTCTGTGCTTGGAGCAGCTGTTTTTAGACCATTGGGAAGTAAATACTTGATACTATACTGGATGTATTGATGCCCTGCTGAGTTTAGAGGTTGTCAAAGAAAACGCAGCACCTCTGCCTTTGTAATGACCCCTTCAACCAACAATGCCTTTTCACTTTTCTGCACACCATCTTTGCCCAGCGAATTCAGCTGCTCAGTAGGCAGCCAAGAAAGCCTGCCTACCCCTCCACTTTAACAGCTTACCAGGGGTGTTAATGAGTGCACTGACTGTTCCTACCTCCAGTTTCCTCTCCTAGCTACTGCAGGAAAAATAAGTTCCCTATTCTCCTTTGCTGAAGTTTGCATTACTACGGAATACTTTGAGCAACTTGTCTGCTATGAGCGATACACTTTTCTTTTTTTAATGATTGGTTAACAGTTTTTCTCACCGTCGCCATGTTAAAAAACCAAGCTGCTACAAATTTAAAGGTTATAATAAAAACAGAAGACAAATCAGGGTACTGGTGCCAGAGGGTGTTTAATTTTTTAAAAAAATTGTAATCTTATTTATTGGACAGACTTCTTGGTTGATGCTACCAGACTGAGATTCTAGCTAATTTCATTCCGCTCCACGCAGCCTATCACTTCTACTCAATGCCACTCCACTGAAAGTGTAGAAATAAGATCACACAAATATCCTGGAGTTCCCATCTCCCGTGAATGTCATATGCAGAAGGAGGAACAAAAAAAATAAATCAAAAGATGCCTGAGCACAGCTGCCTGGAAATCGATTGTATCCTCTGAAGTGCCAGTGGAACAGCTGGAATCTGAGGCAGGCTGGCTAAACTGAAGAAGTGCTGTACATTGCTGGATTATAACTCAGCTGCTGCTAGGCCAAATTAAATATTTTATTCCTACAGAGAAGACTGAAGTACTGCCACTGCCAACGCAGAAGTCTACAGGACAAGGATTCTCTATTGTGAGGCAAGATTCTCCCTGGAGAAGAGCAAGTAGTTGCCAAGGCAGCGCAAGATTCTCTTCATTGTGTGTATGTGTGCATGCGTGCATATTAATTTGGAAATGAGGCACACTTTGGCCATGTCCCCCCCCACACACAAGCCAGTGCAAAGGATGATTCTGTCTGAGTAGCTTCCCCTCTAATCATCCCATGCTATTGATTTGAAAACTCCTGTGGACATTACTATTTATAAATGTCTCAGGTACACTTAACCATGATTGCATACCTCAATTGTCAGGAAAGCCCCGGGTGTCAGTTGACTGAAAGAAAGCTTCAGCACTCTGAAACAGATCTACTTGTAACCACACCAAAGGGACAATGGGTCTCTTTCTAAGGTGGTGGCCTTACGGTGCATGTCTGAAGCTGAACAGAAGTGGGGCACACCTTCCTTTCTACAAACCAGATGTTTCTGTGGGACAAGAGAATGCACCATGACAGCACATGTCTCCTATTTTCCACACATTTCACACACACAGCTGAAGACAAAGAACACGTCAAGGGCTACATCTGCGTTTGTCAAGCACATTTACTTGGAAGCTGTTTGAAAATCCACGGGATGGGCCTCAAAGTACATGTTCTTAAGCGCGTAGTGTTCATTACACCTATTGGAGATTTTGGTGAAACATACAACCTTTGCGTTTATAAAATACAATGCTCCTCTAACAAAAATAACGAAGAAAATTATTTTGCTCCACTAAGTGGTGGCACCTGTAGGGTTATTTATATTATTTTCTTTCTGAGCAGCACTTGTGTATAAGCAAGTACAGGGTTAAACATCACAACAGTCACTAAGCTTGTCCCTAGCATCACCTTCAATGGAACAAAGTATGTGACTAGACACCAAGCCATCCCCTATAAGCAAGATTTCACCAGATTTGCAGCACTGAATACACTAATGTGAGGGTCACTTAACACTGACCCACTTCTTCTTCTAAACAAATAAGCTAAGGAAATGTAACAAAATGCATGTTTGTGTACACCCTCTACTAAGCACCATACCCAAACCTGTTTGGATAAACAGTTATTTGTTTGTTCCAATTTATTGCAGCTTTTCTACAGCTTATTCTGCAAAGGTCCCCAGAGCTAACAATTTCCAGGATGCCGGGAACAGTGAAAGGTAAAGGTAAAGGGACCCTTGACAATTAGGTCCAGTCATGGCTGACTCTGGGGTTGGGGCACTCATCTCGCTTTATTGGCCGAGGGAGTCGGCGTACAGCTTCTGGGTCATGTGGCCAGCATGACTAAGCCGCTTCTGGCAAACCAGAGCAGCACACAGAAACGCTGTTTACCTCCCCACCAGAGCAGTACCTATTTATCTACTTGCACTTGGATGTGCTTTCGAACTGCTAGGTGGGCAGGAGCAGGGACCGAGCAACAGGAGCTCACCCCGTCGCGGGGATTCGAACCGCCGACCTTTTGATCGGCAAGTCCTAGGCTCTGTGGTTTAACCCACAGCGCCACCCGCGTCCCTTTTTAAAAGGATAAGAGAGCACTATTAATTAGGTGTTTTTATGATGCAATATTTTCCATTCAAATACAGCCCTACCTCATTATGATTAGAAGATGTCTTGAGATGTGGACTGCAGTCATGAATCCACTTAAAACCTCTTCATGCCTGAAACGACCATTATTCTATTACCTCTAGTGGGACACTCTGCTCACACTATTTCCAAGTTGCAATACTCACATCATTCCAAAAAATTCTAAAGTGAAGGGGCAATGCCACAACTGGACTTAACACTCAATTAGAGCCCACACTAAACTGTTTCATAGTCCATGTAGGTAACAGGGAAACCAATTTGTCCAGTTCTGTTATGGACAGTAGCTTTGCCCACATCACAACTGTTCACTTATTTGTTGACTGGTACTACTGTATCACTTAAGTAATGGCCAAGAATTACTTGGTCCAGTTGCAAAGAGATGCCAACACTCAATTAACTACAGCTCCAAAAGGGTCATGAAGCCTTGTCAGTGAAACAAATCCATGTTTAACTAATTAAGCAGCATTTTCATTTGTATCAAGAGGTGAATTCCAAGACGTAGACTTGTAAAAACGGTCCTCATTGCTCTAGCCGCTGTGATCATATCAACATCTTTCTCTTTCTCTTTCTCTCTCTCTTTCTTTCCAGTTGCCAACCAAGGAACACACAAAGAGTATGAGGGAAATGTGTGTAGCTGCAACAACACTTCCAAGTGGAATACTTTGTAATGGGAGTTTTGGCTCACCAAACCCCTGTTTTGCTTTCTTCAGTGACCTTCTGGCAAGGCTAGTCCAGCGGTAATAACAGCCATTTAATGCATAATTGTTACACTATAAGAAGAACAGGAAAAATGCCCTGTGACACTGGAAAGTCCCTGGGAACAATATGAGTAACTGAATTGCACTTTGAGAAAGACATAGCTCAGAAAAAAATGGCAATAAAAATAAACTAATCTTTAAAGGTTTGTAGGCCATGCAAATTGCAATGCTGAAATACTGACTGTTATCAGCAGTATACTTGCATATTTCCCATCATCTAAATGTTTTTGTAATTACTTGTACAGCAAATTCTTCAAAGCAGGCATGTCTGTAAACCCAAAACAGCCATTGAAAAAGGTTGTTTCTTGAAATCTTGGCAATAGCTATGCATTTTCCTAAGCTCCAGGACAGCTGCAATGCCAAAGGCTTATCACATTTGAAGATTTCTTTTATTGCTAGATAATTTACTAAAGTGTCTATAAACTAAATAGGAGTCTGGCATCCAATCTGTACAGGTTTATATTCTGTATAATGGGTGTGGGTTGCCCTGAGCTTTTTTTATTGCTTACATATATGATGGTACCTCTGGACAACTCTCAGCAAAACCTGTGCTTTCAGAGACACTGCATCTGATTCACACATATGTGTGCAAAGGGCGAGAAACATTCCATCTAAGAGCATCCACTAGCACAGATCTTCAGGGAAGCTGAGTTTTACACCTTAGGAGTCATGTTTGAGATTCTAGATATCATTTTAAGGTGATACTAACAAATTACGATGGACACAGCACAGAAATGGTAGACATTTTTCAAGTGAATTGAGTAGTTTGCAATGCATAAAATCTTCTATAGCAAAACATCTAGCACTCTTTCTAATTAACACAGAAACGTAACATGTTACTAGAAACATAACAAATTTACTTGAGAAATTTCAACACCAATTGCAAAGCACTGCAGCCTTGATCACTCAAATGCACTCACCAAGCTGATATACCAAACCAATGATTGTCTTGTCACTTTAAAGGTAAAGGACCCCTGAAAGTTAAGTCCAGTCGCGAACTACTCTGGGGTTGTGGAGCTCATCTCGCTTTACAGGCTGAGGGAGCCGGCATTTGTCCGCTCCGCAGACAGTTTTTCCGGGTCATGTGGCCAGCATGGCTAAGCCACTTCTGGAGCAACAGAACACCGAAGTCAGAGTAGCGCACGGAAACACTGTTTACCTTCCCGCCGGAGTGGTACCTATTTATCTACTTGCACTTTGGGGCGAGCTTTCGAACTGCTAGGTTGGCAGGAGCTGGAACAGAGCAACGGGAGGTCACCCCATGGCGGGGATTCAAACTGCTGACCTTCGGATTGGCAAGCCCAAGAGGCTCAGTGGTTTAGACCACAGCACCACCTGTGTTTCACCTCTGAAGGGTGAATGCTGCTTCCACTTGGTCCTAACTTGCACTGCAAGGGACCACATGAATGGGCAGATGACATGGTCATGACTTCAGTTGGAGTAGTAAATATGAATTTTCAAACACTACAGGTGGGCTAGGAAAACCAACCATGCAGAAAGGGCACCCACACAGCACAGATAACAGCTGGGTTTAGCCCTTGGCTTAATTATCCAAGGGGTGGTTCAGACTTTTCAATCTTTTATTTGCTAACCTGTAAAATAGGAGACAATACTTTGAAGTCTCCAAGGCAGTGCTATTTGGATCAATTAGATAATGTAGTAATATGACTTTGAAGTTTCAGTAGCTAGCAAAGCACTGTAAAAAAAATGAAGTCATGTATATAAAATCAGAAGTGCCGGATTAAGTGCAAACTCCCTTTGATGTCAAAAGTTAGTTTTACTTAAATATTTTGAAGTAATTAATCTTTTTGCCATACAGCCTTTTTTATGTCTGCTGCACCAACAGCTCTGAACATCTTGTCATTCAGACAGATGGGTTCTTCCAACAGGCATCCTTCATAAATTCGCCCACAATTCATAACTCAAAAATAGAATTAGTGACACTGTGATACATTTTGATGAATGAGATGCCTTTGTACCCCGCATGCTGCATTTCTCACAGGACAGAATAGCACATGCCTAACTTGGTGTAACAAATGGCTCGGGTACATTTTTTTTTTTTTTTTGCACCACCCACACGCTGCTAAATCCATTTGATGAAAGGATTTCAAAATTACTATAACCCTAATGTCTCAGTAACTATATTTGGGGCAGGAAAGAGAAGTGCCTCTATTCAGAAACTACCATTTGCCATCTCAAGCATTGTATCTATGTAACATAAAAGGAACTGAATACAAAAGAGTCATGCTGCATTTGGTGCTTCTGCTGTAAAATGCAAGCCTGCCTCATCAGTCTGTGGCAGTGCAAGGTATCATAAGCAAATTAATAATAATAATAATAATAATAATAATAATAATAATAATAATAATAATAATTTTATTACTCCACCCACTGTGGGCAGCTTACAGCATATATAAAACATAGTTAAACAATGCTAAGTTCCCCCATGTTCAACAAGGTTTACTCCCAGATAAATTCTTACCAGATTATACTCCTAAGCTCTTTTCAAACTGGACAATTTTACATAATATTCTCAGCTCAGTTGGGAGAAATGTGAATCTGTTAAAGGAAGAATTCCATGCCATTTTAAGGACCAAAAGGGCAAGCACTTATACACCCCACCACAGTGTTAAAAGTCAGATATATATACAGTCATAGGAAAAAGAAAGCGCACCCCTCTTTGAATTCTGTGGTTTTACATATGAAGACATAAGAATAATCACCTGTTCCTTAGCAGGTCTTAAAATCAGGTAAACACAACCTCAGATGAACAACAACGCATGACATATTACACCGTCTCATGATTTATTTAGCAGAAATAAAGCCACAATGGAGAAATAATGTGTAAACAAATGAAGTAAGTGGTACCTCGTTTTGAGTCTGGGATCCGTTCTGGAGCCCTGGACGCTAGATGAAAGGGGCGCTCGACAAAGCACCACTCTGTGCACGCGTGTGAGCGGTTTTGCACTTCTGTGCATGCACAAAGCACGATTTAGTGCTTCTGCGTGAGCAGCAAACCCAGAAGTAACCCATTCCGGTACTTCCGGGTTTGCCACGGACATTCCACAAAATGGACGCTAAAGAGGTACTACTGTACACCCTTACTGCTTCCATAGGAATTAAGAGGCTAATCAGACAGGTTCTGCTAATCAAATGCCCTAGCTTAATTGATCATCAGTAAGTGTGCCCATGGGGATGAGGGTGGCGCTGTGGGTTAAACCACAGAGCCTAGGACTTGCTGATCAGAAGGTCGGCAGTTCGAATCCCCGCAACGGGGTGAGCTCCCGTTGCTCAGTCCCTGCTCCTGCCAACCTAGCAGTTCAAAAGCACGTCAAAGTGCAAGTAGATAAATAGGTACCGCTCCAGCGGGAAGGTAAATGGCATTTCCATGCGCTGCTCTGGTTTGCCAGAAGCAGCTTAGTCATGCTGGCCACATGCCCCGGAAGCTGTACGCCGGCTCCCTCAGCCAATAAAGTGAGATGAGTGCTGCAACCCCAGAGTTGGCCATGACTGGACCTAATGGTCAGGGGTCCCTTTACCTTTTAAGTGTGCCCACATCTATAAAAGCTGAAGTTTTAGCAGTTTGCTGGTCTGGAGCATTCAGGTGTGTTTTAGCACAATGCCAAAGAGGAAAGACGACACAATGCTCTTAAGAGAAGCAATTGCTGCTGCCCATGAAACTGGGAAGGGTTATAAGGCCATCTCCAACCAATGTAAAGTCCATCCTTCTACAGTGAGAAAGATTATTCAAAAGTGGAAAACATTCAAGGAAGTTGCCAATCTTCCCAGGAGTGGACGGACGTGTCAGCAAATTCACTCCAAGGTCAGACCGTGCAACGCTCAGAGAAATTGCAAAAACCCCAAAAGTTACATCTCAGGCTCTACAGGCCTCAGTTGACATGTTAAATGTTACAAGTTCATGACAGTACAATTAGAAAAAGACTGAACAACTATCATTTGTTTGGAAGCATTTCTAGGAGAAAGCCTCTTCTCTCTAAAAAGAACATGGTAGCACAGCTTAGGTTGACAAAGTTGCAGCTGAACAAACCACAAGACTTCTGAAACAACTTCCTTTGGACAGATGAGACCAAAGTGGAGATGTTTGGCCATCATGCACAGCACCACGTTTGGTGAAAACCAAACTCAGCATGTCAGCACAAACACCTCATACCAGCTGTCAAGCATGATGGTGGAAGGGTGATGTTTTGGGCTTGTTTTGCAGCCATGGGTCCTGGGAACGTTGCAGTCATTGAGTCAATCATGAACTCCTCTGTATACCAAAGTATTTTAGAGTCAAATGTGAGGCCATCTGCCTGGCAGCTGAAGCTTGGCCGAAATTGTGTCATGCAACAGGATAAGGATCCCAAGCACACCAGCAAATCTACAACAGAATGGCTGAAAAAGAAAAGAATCAAGGTGTTGCAGACCTCAGCACAATTGAAATACTCTGCAGGACCTTAAGAGAGCTGTGCCTAAACAAATGCCAGCAAACTTCAATGAACTGAAGCAATGTTGTAATGAAGAGTGGGCCAAAATTCCTCCACAACGATGCGAGAGGCTGATGAAGTACTACAGAAAACGATTACTTCAAGTTATTGCTGCTAAAGCTATTAAATCATAAGGGGTACTTAGTTTTTCATACATGGCTTTTCCCATTTTGCCTTTATTTCTGTTAAATAAATCCTGACACGATGTAATATGTCATGTCCTGTTGTTCATTTGAGGTTGTGTTTACCTAATTTTAAGACCTGCTAAGGAACAGGTGATTGTTTTCATGTCTTCATATGTAAAACCAGAGAAATCAAAGAGAGTGCACTTTCTTTTTCCCATGGCTGTAAGTTAGGCACCAAATGACTCCTTAAACCAAAGTTACAGTCATCAAAACGAAATGTCTAGTTGCCATTTTTGAATTATGGTGCTGGAGGAGACTCTTGAGAGTCCCATGGACTGCAAGAAGATCAAACCTCTCCATTCTTAAGGAAATCAGCCCTGAGTGCTCACTGGAAGGAAAGATCCTGAATCTGAGGCTACAATACTTTGGCCACATCATGAGAAGAGAAGACTCCCTGGAAAAGACCCTGATGTTGGGAAAGATGGAGGGCACAAGGAGAAGGGGACGACAGAGGACGAGATGGTTGGACAGTGTTCTCGAAGCGACCAACATGACTTTGACCAAACTGCAGGAGGCAGTGGAAGACAGGAGTGCCTGACGTGCTCTGGTCCATGGGATCACAAAGAGTCGGACACGACTAAACGACTAAACAACAACAAGTTGCCATTTGGGGGTAAGACAGCTCTAAAGTCTTATTTTTCAAATGATGGGCAGACTGTGATTGATTCTCAGTTAAACATCTGGCTAGCTCAGGTGACAAACTTTGAAAACTGATCTAGGGACAGACCACATATATCCTGGCCTATTTGTACCTCTTTTTCTTAATGGTGAGTGCTCCTGCTCAGCCTGCAAAGGGAAAGAATTTGGGTTCCTGAAATTCATTCTGATTGTGCAGACAAAATATAACATAGAATTCTACAGGATGTGGTATTAGTGTGCAAAAACAGTCCAGGTTCAATGATCCCCAGGCATGCACCTCCAGATGGTGGAGATGTCAGGCACCCACCATCTTGGCACCCAGGCATCTTCACTTGGTCGCAAGTGCTTGATAAAGGTAAAGGGACCCCTGACCATTAGGTCCAGTCATGACTGACTCTGGGGTTGTGGTGCTCATCTTGCTTTATTGGCCGAAGGAGCCGGCATACAGCTTCCGGGTCATGTGGCCAGCATGACTAAGCCGCTTCTGACGAACCAGAGCAGCGCACGGAAACGCCGTTTACCTTCCCGCCAAAGCGGTACCTATTTATCTACTTGCACTTTGATGTGCTTTCAAACTGCTAGGTTGGCAGGAGCAGGGACTGAGCAATGGGAGTTCACCCCGTTGCGGGGATTCGAACCGCCAACCTTCTGATTGGCAAGTCCTAGGCTCTGTAGTTTAACCCACAGTGCCACCCATGTTCCTTAAGTGCAAAATGCACCTGGCTATTTTCGAACACTGCCCCACAACCAAACAACATGATTCATTAAGAAGGATATCCATGACCCAGCTTTAGAACAGGATCTAATATGAATGTGGCTCTCCCTTGGGTAGAGGCGATTTCAGCCTCTATTTGCATCACACTGTGTACTGAAAAGCAGTAGTTCCACCCAATGAATAAAGTTAAGCCAGCAGAGAGGTATCCCCTGGTATTTTTCCATAAGTATCTCTAAGATATGCCATAAAATTCGCTCAGAAACAGCTGGCAGCCAACAATTTCTGGCATTCCTATGAATAAAACAGCTTAGCAGTAATCCCCTATGGAATGTATCCCTTAAAAAAGAGAGAAAGAGTCAGAAAGTAATACACTCAGTCTTAGATGCTTAGTTTCTAATGTATCTGTTTCCTAGAAGCTGCATTAAAATACCACATTTTGTCCAAACTGAACAGATGCCCAAGCCAAATTATGACTCTGATATATCCCATACTATGAAATCTGCTTGTGTTATGTAACAGGTCAACTTCTTTAATTTTTTTTAATTATGTATGGATATCAAATGCATTATGTGAAGAAAGTTATTACAAAATTAAGAGTAGAGGTACATAAGCATGCATTTGTTTTATGACAAATGAATTTGATTATAACTGGAATATTGTTGTTTAATAATGATATTGGAAAGCTGTTACATTCAGACACAAGGAAATTCAGAAGGGAGAGACTAGAGGAAGTCAAGTAATATGTTTATAAGTTTGGATTTTTAAATAATTAAGTTTGTTTTTGTTGTATATCTGTTTGTTTTTGCTTTGGCTTGTTTCTCGGTTGTGCAACGTTTTTTGCAGTTTTTGTTATAATTGTAGAAAACTTAATAAAAATTATTGCAAAAAAAAAGTGAACTGAATGGGGTCCACCATTGAGGTTAATTTCCATTCATCCCAAAATGAACGCAGAGAGGAATAAGTGTACTTCCATTCATGCCCATCCATTTCATTCAGAGGTGGGGAGGCATTTCTTTCCCCAGCAGCCACCATTTTGTTTCCTCCAGAGCATTCAAAGAGGCAGCTTAGAGCTGCCATTTTCCCCACTGTGGTGCAATAAATGGGGCGTTCTGGGAAAGACAATCGGCAACTATGAGTTCATCACACAGTGAGACCTCTAAAAGAACACCAAACCTAGACAAATGTGACTATCCAAAACAAATGAGATTTTAACAAATGAAGAGCAGAACAAAGGAAGCTTTTAGCAACAAAAACAAAAGTTATCACTGAAAAACAAGCATTTCCTTGTACATGGGCATAGCCGGGTGGGGGGCAGCTACCCCCCAATCAATAAAAATACATAGCAAACTGAGGTTCTTCCCCCACCACAAAGGCCTGCTCCCCTAACAAAAATCCTGGCTACGCCCATGTCCTTGTACATGCCTAATTGGCAGGGTCTTTCGTAGACTTCAGCCCCCACTGGGGGCTAAATATAAAATTTATATATTCAAAAAGAAAAACTCTGTACCACTGCAACGCTCTGCACAATTACAGCTGTACCTTGGTTTTCGAACGCCTTGTGAGTCGAACGTTTTGGCTCCCGAATGCCGCAAACCCAGAAGTGAGTGTTCCGGTTTGCGAACTTTTTTTGGAAGCCGAACGTCCAACATGGCTTCTGCAGCTTTTGAATGAGTGCAGGAAGCTCTTGCAGCCAATCAGAAGCTGCACCTTGGGTTTTCAAACATTTTCGGAAGTCGAACGGACTTCCTGAATGGATTCCGTTCGCGAACCAAGGTACGACTGTACTTGGCAGAAAACTCCACTGAACACAATGGAAAGAAGATCAGGCAACACATCACAAGGCACATAATGCCGCTCCTGGAAGCAACATTCCTAAGGCGATTTTTTTCAGCATTATATTAGGTTTAACTTTCAGAATGATTCATAGGGCAGGTGGTCATTGCATCGCATGCAAATTTATGCTTCTAATGGCTGCTGCTGAAGGCTTGAAACCACTCCAGGGGATAACAAGCCATCTAAAGTGGCGAGCCACTCTAACAACTGCATCTGGGGTGATTCTGTTTCTGGAAACATCCCCATGGCAATTATAATGCCTTTTCCAGTCCCAGACTGGAAATCCAGATCATTATTCAGAAAGCAGCTGGGACATTCCCAGGATTTCCTAAAACTCTGGAAAACGTCCCAATGGCGGAAGTTGCACTACTTGATCCATTTCAGAACAGAAGAAAAAGTTGCTGAGACTTTTCACCACATATTAAGAATGAACCGCTAAGACCGAGTTACTGTTTAGCATACATATAGCTGTTTACAAGTTTTTAGGATGCTGTTAACATATTATTTGAGGAATGTTTCCTAAGAAAGCAAATGTAACCAGCTCTATGGCTCCCACAAAATATACAAATCTGCATTGCACTGGGTGGTACCTGCTGCACCCAGGATTAAACAAATATAAAAAGCATGCATCTACATTATCCCTGCAACACTCCCTACAGATTATACCAAAGTAGAAAACAACTGCAGCTGCTTTTTACTGTTGGTTCAAATGGGCACCAGGAAGGAGTGTGTGTCACCTTTTGCATTTTCAAATAATCATCTTCATGCTTTAATGAAAACGTCAACAAACATCTTTAAAATGTTATATGGACAGGTTATCCTCTTTTTTTCGGTTAGCATTAATTGCTCATCTTTCTTTTTATTTACAATGCTACTGCGCTGTTTGTCAAAATATTTCCCGCCTGCAAGAAATGTTTAAAAATTCAGAGTTCCAGCTTTATATATAAAAAATGAGAATTGTACCACTACATTCTCTGTTAAGCACTTCCCTGCTGGTTTCTAGTCTCTCTCTTTTTTGGCACCCGAGCTGCAATAAAAGTGAATCTGTAAGAGGCAAGGCATTATAGTGTTTTGATTTATTTAATAGTTCTGTTTTCTCAAGAATATGCTACAAAATCTGTCTTGTGTCTTGGGCATCTTGTTTGCTTTTTGCAGATGAAGTTATGGAGGATGGTGGAAGCTTTGAAAGAGAGTCAGTATGCTTCAATGCACTTTAAGAAGGGGACCTTTGCACGGTATATTTCTAGTCTTGCAGAGATAGAGTAAAACTTGCTAAGCAAATGTGAAGTGGTTGCCTCTTCATCTAATGCAGAGCAGGAAACAGCCCAACTGAGAAGCAACATTCTTGCTTTGAAATTCTAGCTCTTCAATCAGCTCCCGTGTGGGAGCTTCAGGTAGCTGGGTCAGTGTTTATGGTCTCCTATTTATATTCAGCAAGCAATGTCAGAATGAAAGACAAAGAAACAATACTTATCAATATTATACATAGCTGCTCCCAGAGTCACAAAGGCATTTAGAGCTTCCATTATTTTTAAAGGGGGAAAATGAGAAGGTTATTACCTCACTGCTAAATGGCATAGAGGTGGGGAATACTAGAGACAGAATATCCTGCCACAGAGGAGAGAAAACACTAGCAGACCACCTTCTTTCTTTTTTGATTATTATTTAGCTTTAAAGCAAGGAGTCAAAGACATTCATTTTAACACTACACCTGTTGAATGGTCAGCATAGTTTCTATTCTCTGTCCCCCAAAATAAAATGCAACCCCCCACCTGTTTCCCCACTATATCAACATGCTGCCCAGTGGGCATCCCATAATAAAACACAAATGTTTAATATTGCTGTTGGAACTCACATCATCAGAACTTAGCAATTATTGAAAAAATTAGCCTCAAACAGGTAGCAACAAACAGATATGACCAACAATAGTCCCCTGCCTGTCTCTTCAGGCTGAAGAACAACAGTCATCATACTTTCCTTGACTTATGTCTCTAGCCTTCTGGTTTAACAATGTACAAGTCAGACCAGAAGTTCTCTCTACATAGGAACGACCAATCTACAGAAACATTCTTACTGTTTGTTAGGACAAACCACTACTCAACTATCACTCATTAATACGACTTCCTTCAAAAAGAAGACAGAGCAGGATGTGCCCCTCTGCATAGATGGAGACCCTGTTCCAATAAGCACTGAAACACTACCCAAGACCGGTTTCCAAAAAGACAGCCTGGGGGGGGGGGGCTTTGGAGCCCTACTTTACCACCCCACTGTTTCAGAAGCAACAGCATACCCAGCCAAAACTCATGTCCAGTGAAGCACTTCATGGTCCAAGGTCTCACCATCCAATCTACTCCAATCCATGGGTGCTACAGATCCTAGACCTTAGCCATTCTCGGAAGAGGCAATGCCATCAGGTTCTTCCCATCATGAACCACCATTACCTAACTATTGAGTGCTGAAACAACAGCTCTCATTCTAAAGGAAGGCCAGCTCCAACTGTGGGAGAGCTCACCTATCCGGGTAGAAAGGCTAAAACAGGACATACTTCTATCCAGCTTTTAATTAGGCAACCAGCTCTTGGGAAGAATATGCCATGCTCCTGGAATCAAGTAGAAGAACAGGGTGCCCTGTATTGTATTCGTGACTCTTCCAAGGACACATTGATCTAGGTTAACTTGGAAAGTACTGTAGCTGCATTTTCCCTCTTCCCGTGTGTCACGAAGATTCACAGCAGGCCACTTAAGTCGTGGCCAGTTTAAACCTGACTGCAAGAGACCTATTCAAAGGGCAAGCTCATTTCAGAAAACATAGTTCAAAAGCTTCTGAAACTTATAACCAGAAGCGATGAAGATTCTCAACAAAGAGGTGAACTCTCAGGTGGTTCTGAGGTCTTGGAATGGGGAGAGGCACTCTTCCAAATGTCAGTATATAAAAGACTTTCATGAACTCTTCCCAAAAGATTATCTTCATCAGCGTTCTAATTGTGATACAGTTGTTCTGCCAAAGAGTGGAAACAGCATATTAACGATAGCATCGTGGTTTCTCTCATCACCTTCCAAGGTGCTTTTTAAATATTTTTTTTAAAAAAAACAACGCAATAGGTTACAGTTTCACCAGTCTGGAGTGTGCCAAAGGGTGATCAGCACACAGTTCAGAAGCCTGCAAATCCTCCCCCAGGAACTTGAATACTGGGAATAAGTTTATGAAAGAAGGTTTCAGGGAGTGGCAAAGCAAAAACATGGCCTTAAAAGCAGCTGGTTACACTGTTTTGACAAAATGAGAGAACATAAAGAAAGCTAATAAAGCATCTATTGAAAATGATGACTGGTCTCTAGCTGTAGTCTAGGGCTGGGTGGTGTTGAGTTTTCAACATTGCAGTGTCTCGCCGGCCAAACAGTTCAGTTTGGTGATATACCGACAATACCGCCAATACCCAGCCGGCAAGATGCCAGGGGAAACTGCCACAGCTCTCTTCGTGGCGACAGAGGAATTCAAAAGCGGTGATGGTTTCATCACTGATATACTGCTGGGTGAAGCTGTCATCACGGTCTGCCCCCGCATACCACTCCTGGGTGATATATTGATATATCGCCCAGGCCATGGGTAGGCAAACTAAGGCCCAGGGGCCGGATCCAGCCCAATCACCTTCTCAATCTGGTCCGTGGATGGTCCAGGAATCAGCATGTTTTTACATGAGTAGAATGTGTCCTTTTATTTATAATGCATCTCTGGGTTATTTGTGGGGCATTGGAATTCGTTCATTCCCCCCAAAAAATATAGTCCGGCCCTCCACAAGGTCTGCGGGACAGTGGACTGGCACCCTGCTGAAAAAGTTTGCTGACCCCTGGCCCAAGCCTACTGTAGCCCTGGTTTAGGGCAAATGTATGCAAGCCAATTTCTTCAAAGCAAGTTTAGAGAATACAGAGGCAAAAGGGGCATGTCACCAAAAAAAGAGAGCTGAGCTTCCCAAAAGCAGAATGTCTGCACCATTATATTTCCTAAACTACAACTTGCACTCCATTAACCCAGTCTTTGATGGAAGAAAAATTAAGGGGGGGGTCAAATAAAAAAGGGTCCCTTTTATTTAACAGCTGCATATTTCTCAACAATCAAGTCTGCTAATCCATATACGTAAATGGAGGTTAAAGAAAACACTTCTTAAATATATATAGAAGGGAGAGAGGTTGAAAAAAGTTCAAAAGTTTAGACTGCCTTAAAATAAAGTGAGAAGGCATACAAAAATAAAATGCAAAGGTACTCTATTTATTTTACACATTCTGTGGGAAGAAATTGGCAAGGAGGCTGTTTATTTAAAAATTAACACCCCATTTGCAGGATTTAAAAGCCAAGGGTGATGAAGTGAGCTCACAGGAAAGGGAAAGGAATAAGTGTGTGGCGAGTACTACATTACCAGCTCTCTCCTTGCTAGTTAAGCAATTCCCCAAGTAGCAGGTCAGGACCTACCAGTGTGTCAATGTGAATCTTGTATGCAGGTGTTTGGGGGGGGGGGAGAGAGACACTTTAGTTACATTCTTGGATGTGAGTTTCAAGAGAAGAACACATCATATTTTTTAAAAAGAGCTGGGTAAATTCAAATCAGAAATTTAGATGCAGTAAAGCGATCGTGGAAGTACCGTATTTTCCCTCTATAAGACGCACCAGACCATAAAACGCACCTAGTTTTTGGGGAAGGAAAATAAGAAAAAAAATATTCTGAATCTCAGAAGCCAGAACAGCAAGAGGGATCACTGCGCAGCGAAAGCAGCGATCCCTTTTGCTGTTCCTGGCTTCTGGGATAGCTGCGCAGCCTGCATTCGCTCCATAAGACGCACACACATTTCCCCTTACTTTTTAGGAGGAAAAAAGTGAGCCTTATAGAGCAAAAAATATGGTAATTTGGACCTTTACAGAAAGGGTGGCATAAAAAAGGACTTGCACTGCCCATTAAAATGTAGGGTGTTAGATGTTTTAGGCACAAACCCAGCTTTTCTATTGACATGCATGCCTAAAATCTATAGAATTAACTAGAGATTAACCGGTTGTAATACAAGTGAACCCATACCTGAAAGTGACCCTATGGGAATTGGCTGCTAGCATGGTTACTTAGAAGATATTGAGAGAAGGGACTGCTTTAGAAGACTTGGGGATGATTAACAGACAATGATATCATTATTAGGACAGGCTAATCCATCTGTAAATATACCTCTAACTGCCATAGCATCGTGGGCCCTGTACACCACATGGAATGCCTACTCCCACAAATTCTTCCCTGCTCACTGAGGCTATCTCTGGAAGTCTTCCCCTACACATCTTCCCCGTAGAAGAAATTGGAGAGCACTGACTTCTCTGTTGTGCAGCCCAGACTGTGGAATGCCGTATCAAGAAAGAGATTGGGTTGTACATGATAGGATGTCCACAACCTGGCGGAATTTTGATGCTGTTTCACAAGGCATTTCGCAAGTGCTGGCTGACCGTTTTGCTTCTCTTGAGTCATGTTGGGTTTTCTTTTTAAGGTGTCGTACTGGTTTTTAACTGCTGTTTGAATCTAGTTGGTCTAGTTGTGTGGTCGTCTTCTGACTGGAAGGGAATTAATCTGGTTCCACGAAGGCTTATATTCTGGAGGGTGCTCATCATGGGCCCGGCAATGGAGCTGGTGTCAGATGTGGCTTAAAATGTCATTTATCAAGTATAAATAGTCTGTGCCCAACGATGGAAGATAAAAGCCCCAAGCGCTGCCATCCATGCCTTGGCAACTTTTAGATTAGATTATCATGCATTTCAAGCGGAGCCGTTTTTGGAAAGGGTTCAGAAGCTTCACTGCTCAGCAATGTCATGTAGCCTGGCCAGTTTTTGAACCAGCTTAAGTTGGCTTTCATTTTGGTCCCAAATCAAGAGGCTGTTTTTACTTTATTTTTAAAGCCCTATATACCTCAGAAAGCCTTCATGATCCCCACCCACCTGAGGGAATTTAAGGATTATCCCTGCTCTTTTCTGGGATGTCTGAATGTCATAAACAAAAAGCGAAACATTTTCTGCAGTAGATTCAGGACTAAGGAATGCCCTCCCAAAAGAGATCCCATTTCCCTCTATGCTCAACCCCTTTCCAAAACATTTCTCGTTTCCAGTGAGCCTTTGGAAGCTAGACTTGCTGCTGCACGTTCTTCTCTCACATAGATTTCCACTTCGATGATTTTTATGGGTTCTCTTTTCGTTGTAACAGGCATTTTTACTTTTCACGCTACACAGCCTCAACACAAACGAAAACTTCAAGCATTATGTGCAATTAAATCACCTCTGTGAGTGTGTGTGAGCCAATCCATGGTTCAGTCTTGTGGAAATGAATCACAGTGTCAGGAGTGCGTGCAGGAGCCAGGCCCTGTGACCAGTAGGACTTTGCAGGACTGGGGCCTTCTTAATTTTTTTCTAAAGAGGCAAGGTGTGGCCACACAGGTGAGGTTGATTGGTAACTCACAGAACCTGGTGGCAAGAGGAAGGAATATAAGGTCAGCATTTCCCTTCAGCTCTTTGCCACAGCAACATGTTCCCTTCCTTGCTGCGTTTTGCTCCATGACTCCTTGCTTCTTGCTGCGTTTTGCTTCTTGATCCTCGGACCCTTGACTTCATGACTCCTTGCTTCTTGATCCTCGGACCCTTGACTTCTTGACTCCCAACTGTTTCCTGCTTGGCAGGGGGTTGGATGGTGTTTCCTGCTTGGCAGGGGGTTGGACTCGATGGCCCTTGTGGTCTCTTCCAACTCTATGATTTTATGATTCTAACTCTCTGACCCGCGGACACTTGGCTTCCTGACTCCTGGCTTCTGGACTCCCGTTCCTGCTCCCACCCGCCATCTTGCCCCTGGTCCTGACGTCCCCTACCAGGACTTCGACCACCCATGAACCGGACCGTGACACACAGCAAGCCCCAACTCCATGCTGTCCTCCTAACTCTAACGAAGAGGAATTTAGAAGCGCCTCCTGCCATGTCCCTTAATTAACCACAGTAGTGTGGTGGTCACCAACCCAATGCCCATAAGTGATGTGGCACCACTCAGGGAGGACTCACAGACTCTGAGCTTTCATCTTTTTAAGAAGTATCTAGGCTTCCTAGAAAGCAAATGCTAACTCCTTCAAAGTGGGCTGGATCTGAGCTGTCTGTTTACACCTGCTTCTCTACTGGGTGATGCAGGAGGAGACAGCACCATACCAGATCCAGATCTGATGTCTCCTGAGTAGGCAGAAGCCCATCAGTAGGAACTGATGGAGGGACAGCTCTGGAGGCATCCTTGAGGCTGGAGGTGGGGCTGGCATCCAGTGGCTTGAAGCTTCTGAGCCCCTCTCCTGGATCGCATTCCTTGCTCGACACATCTCTCTCTGACAGCTCCTATGCCTCATGGCACCTGGACACATCCTGCCCCAATGAGCTGGGTCCCTCCCTGGGTTCATTGGCTGGCAGCTCCTCAAACCCTTCCCATTCCTCATCCTGATCTGACCAGCCCCCCAGGGTGTCTTCTTAGGGCTCAAAATAATTTGCATAAAAATAGCATATAAATATCTTTTTTTTAAACAACAACAACCACCACCAACTGGATTTATGTTTTAAGGTTCCAGGCTGATTTCTGCTGACAGAATTTTCATTTAAGTAGATTTATTTATATTACAGGTGACAAAGTTTGGCTTGTGGCTTCTTGACATTTGAAAGGGGGGTTCACTAAAAAATTAGCCATTGTGTATATTTCTGAAATGTGCTTATTTATTTACAGGCCTGAGGACTGGAATGAAAAGATAATGACTAATTGACACAACTGGGAAAAGAAGATTCAAGTGTCCTTACAGGGGTTTACCTGTACATGATAATCTTTGAAAAAAGCAGTATCAGCAACACAGGTTGCAAAAATATAATTAGCAAGCTCAAGTGTTATGCAGCAGTTGAGATACTATGTTTTGATAACAGGATTAGCCTGTGAAAGAGAAATAATCCCTAAAGTAATCTACATTAAAATATTGATGTGGTTAAAAAAAAACTGCATAGAAACGAAAACTGGAGAAATGCTGGGATTCTGAAAAAACAATTTAGGTAATCTTCCATATTCAGTTCACACTCAAAGCACTAAACATTATACACCTTCCAATGGAATGGTAATCCTAAACATGGCCAGAACTACCCAGCATTGTGTTAAGACTGAAAATGCAACTACTTTCTTCCACAAACAGTGTCTTCTGACTACAAGAGCATCCTTTATATGCTGTATAATTGCAAGCCGTTCCACAGAGAAGTGGCACACCTTCATGATCTATGTATATAGATTTCTTCAATTCCCATCTTTCGTAACTCAAAAGTAATAGATCCCTATATGTAAAGAAATAGGGAGAAAAGGAAGAGTGCCAGTCCCTCCAATCTGCACTGAAAAAAAATCCAGGTGATACATGCTTCAACCTGCACTATGTTTCAATTCCAGCAGTGCACACGCAGAGTCACACAACCACTGTTGGCACATGCTGAGCTCAGCATGCATCAACTTTCAGAAATGCAACTGCCCAATTATATCCAATTGCAACGGCGTGCTGAGAGTCAATCTGTACAGGGCTGAGTCAGAGACACCAGTGGCAGTCCTGCAAGCCCCTTAGCATCTGCTGCTGGAGGAGGAGATCACAGTGAGCGGAGGCTTTTTCAGATGGCAGATGGGACACAAACTCTTGGTGATGAGGATGGGTAACAGGTACCAGCTGTACAACAAGCTGACCTGGTGGAATTATAGCTAAAATGAAGGGCTGAAATGTGACAAATATGCAGAGGTCAGCTGCAAATTAACATTTGTCACATTTTTAGGCAACCTTCTTGGAATAACTGAGTCCTCTAACTAAGAGAAATTTTCAAACATCCAACTCCTCAAAATGAAAAAGCTAAACTTAGAAGTCATCAGATTTCAGGGAAGTGCTTTATTATGCAATTGATATACACACATGGATGGTTTATTTGCTTTCAAAGCCCATCAAACATACCATCAACTTAATCTGTGCCTTCCTCAAAGTATATACAGTAGCGGGGTAGGGGTAGCACCTCTGGTGGGGGGCACATTGTCATATGTGTGGAGGAAAAAAATTAAAACACATTGCTTCCCAAAAATAGACCAGAGGCGATAGTACTTCATCCAGCTGTAGGCAAATGAGCATAATGGTCACAAATCCACATACATTCAGGATTGGCACAGCCCATTAAAAAAATCCAGTTGCAGCACTTACAAAAACTTATAACAAGACTAAACCTTAACACGAAGCATACTATGTACAGAACACCACACCAGAACAAAAGAGAGACAGAAAGAGAAAGTAAAGCCCAGGCACCTTCTGGTCTTATATATTTATAGTCAGCATGACCTTAATTGGAATAGATAGTTCAAACCAGCTTCCCAAAAGGTATAACCCAAACAATCATGAAGTTTCTGCCTGCTTGTCTCACACAGAGAAGCTTCTAGTAGCCTCTTGTGTTAATCCTCTTGTGTTAATCAAAATAGGAAAGAGATCTACACATCAGATCAATACATTCTGCATTAAGAAATGCAAACTGACACACGTTGTGCTCCTTCTGGTGAAGTTTGTCCACCTGTGGGCCTCATTCTGCACTCAGCTCTGACCGGTGGCTATTAGAAACTGCCGGCATTTAATAGCAGCCAACCGGGAAATGGCTTCGACTGGTCAGCTAAACTAGGTGAGGGTGGCCAATGGGTCTCAAACCCGCAGTGAGTTAGGGACTTCCCCTGCATGTGAAGACAGATTCTAGCGAACGAGACCAATGGTGGGTCCAATGGTCAAGAAGGCTGTTTCTGCACATGCTTTAAGGGAAGTTTCTGCATAGGGCTCTTCAACTGGGAAGGTAGCCCATCTAGGAGAAGGAAAACTCTTATCCTAAATCTCCACTGCCTTGTGAGATATCTTTGGGAAAAGAAGGTAAAGGTAAAGACCGTTAGGTCCAGTCGCGGACGACTCTGGGGTTGTGCGCTCATCTCGCTCTATAGACCGAGGGAGCCGGCGTTTGTCCGCAGACAGTTTTTCTGGCTCATGAAACACCATTTACCTTCCCGCTGGAGTGGTATCTATTTATCTACTTGCACTTGACGTGCTTTCGAACTGCTGGGTGGGCAGGAGCTGGGACCGAACAACGGGAGCTCACCCCATCACTGGGGATTCAAACTGCCGACCTTCCGATCAGCAAGCCCTAGTCTCTGTGGTTTAGACCACAGCGCCACCCGTGTCCCATTCGGGAAAAGAAACCCCTACACAAATCCAGAGCAGATTCCCTAAGACTGTTGGATGGTACTTTGTATGCCTCCTTCTGGCAACTCCTGCAGCCAAGCTGGTGCCAAATGTATTGCCCTGCTTTCCTTTGGACCACATCAATGTTGCTGAGAGGGGGGACTTGTTGTCTGGGCAACCTAGGACCTCCATACACACTGCCCAGGCTTGCACCTGGAGCTCACTGCTGCTAATGCACTCCATTGTATCTCAAGACAGGCAGATGCCAACAATATACAGTAATGCAGATAATGGTGTTGGGCTGGATTGGGGAGATTTTTGTTTGAATTCCATTACACCTTGAAACGCAACAGAAGGTCTTGGGCACCTAATCCTTTGTACATTGAGACGTTATACAGAAGTGATTAAATACCACTACAAAGCTTTGCTTAGAAGGAAAACAACCCAATTAAGAGCTAAATGCAGTAACCTTCGACATCAACTGTACATAAAATACATTCTTACAAGACATTTTAAATCAGTTCAGGTATCACTATCCCTATATACCAGCTTTTCTCAAAATAAAAGCATAAAATGCGCATACCAAAGGTTTAACAAAGCGAGAACCCACCGAAGTCAGTTTGCATCCCAGCATCCTCTTGTGTGTAAATCTATTTCAACAAAATGAAAGGTAAACAATGAATGGTAATATGCTAACTTATCTGCAAAGAGGAAATAGTTATAGAAGCAGAGGTTTACTGGCAATATAATGGATTCAGGATCCAGAACATTCTGTTGTGTTTATTAATTGCACGTCTATAAAAATATTCAGTGTTGTACAGTGGTACCTCGGGTTACATACGCTTCAGGTTACAGACTCCGCTAACCCAGAAATAGTACCTCGGGTTAAGAACTTTGCTTCAGGATGAGAACAGAAATCGTGCTCCGGTGGTGCGGCAGCAGCAGGAGGCCCCATTAGCTAAAGTGGTGCTTCACATTAAGAACAGTTTCAGGTTAAGAACGGACCTCTGGAATGAGTTAAGTACATAACCAGAGGTACCACTGTATAAGGTAATAAAAAAATAGCACCAGGAGAGTCTAGTATAATATTTTTTATGAACTGCATGCACTGTTATGTTTTCCCTGGCCTTGACATCACTTGCAAAGCTTATTAATTGTCAAATCCAGGTGAAAGTTGCAGACTTTGTGGGGGAAACAACTATCCCTCTCTTCAATTAATATTGAGCAAGCCTGCTCCTGTAGAACCTAACTTTTTTTGCAATTTAGCTACAACGGTAGTTTCTGCTTGAATAAAAGCCTTTAAGATAAAATAATTAAATGTGTGTGTGGTTTTGGGGGGGGGTGCTCAAAAGAAATTTAAATTGTTTATCTGAATTTGTAATTTATAGCGTTTTTAAAAAAAAAACTGGTGTGCATTCATTACAACTGGAGCTTCCATCAGCTGTTAAGTAAGTCACTAGGGGAAAATAAGTTTGACTGCTAATGTGGCCCACAATGCATATTAAAAACTTTTTAAAGTGCTTTCCCACTCCCACTGGAGAAGGAAATAGAACAAGTAGGGCTATGGCTCTTATTCCCTTAATATTCAAAAGGCAAAGCATAAAGTTTCCACCCTCTCAAGTTCATTCAACCACTACAGTATATCAATCATATCTGACAGGATTTAACAATTTGCGGAATTCCATTATAGATGGCAAGTGAACAATCCTCTGGTGATGTATTTAACAAAGAAATTGTATGTGTTGGCCTCCTATTGAAAACAAACAGATCTGATCTCACAAGTCATGGTAATTAGAAGGCAGTATTTTAACAGCTTCATTAAATAAAAGGTGTCGATTAATTTTTGAGGGATTCTTTGAAACATAACTTCACACTTCCGTTGGCAAAGAAAAGCACCCAAGGACTTACAGTAGTATTCAAATTCTGATCTCAATCTTTATAAGAGAACAATTCTATAAAACTTTGTGGGCTGAGTCACACATAATATTTATTTACTAAATACACTAGAAAAGGATTGTTTGTACAACTGCTTTTGCTCAGCAGCTACTGGGGTAATATTACCTACACACACACACACACACACACACACACACACACACACACAGCACAGTTGTAGTCAGGAAAAATAAACTGAGGAGTAGCTGCACACTCCTGGACTCTACCATTGGTTTAGCTAAAATAAATGGCTTAGATAAAAATCTTCCTGCCCAATTTTTCACATTGGTTGAATAAACACTTAGGTCATAATAGACAAACACCTGTTGTGTATGGGGGATTTAGGGTAATACACATGTCTGCTGTGGGCTGTGTAATTAATTTGTTGTCACACTAAAGGTGTTATTTATTTAAATCATTCTGAACCCTTCCCTTTAGCCTAAAGCAGGCATGTCCAATAGGTAGATCATGATCTACCAGTAGATCACTGGACGTCTGTGGTTGATCACTGGCAGATCACTGGCTCCCCCAAAGATGCTCAACAACTTTGGCTCCTCTAAAAAACTAAAAAAAGCTCAACAACTTTACCCCGTACTGCCAGTTTTTAACTGCCAGTTTTTAACTCTGTGAGTAGATCACAGTCTCTTGGAAGTTGGCCTAAAGGGTTCCCAGAAGATCAATAAAAACGCAACAGTTCTGACCAACAGGCTTACAAGAAATGCAGCACAAAAGGGATGAGAAGGGGAAATGGAAAGCAACCAAACTTAAGCACCAGTTCATAAAGTGAAATGGTAGCTTCTATGGTGACCAACTTTAATGAACCCAGAGAGGAGAAATCAAATGGAACTGGTCTCCACAGCAGAGTTCTGCTTCCCATCTCTCCTCTAAGGGCTGTTGCTAAGTGACAGCTGAGGGAAAGGAGGAGCCACTGTCTCCTGAAGTGCACCGGTGTTCGAAATCAGCCAGGCGCCAGGCACATTTTGTGACTGGCATGGGTCCAATTGCACGCCCCGTGGAGATCTCTGGATGCCAGGTTGACAACAGACACCTCCCAACTGGATGGCCCCTCCAGCTTTCTTAAGCAGGTAAACAGAAGAGCTTATTTATTACATTTATATCACACCTTTTCCTCCAAGGAGTACACGGTTCACCCCCCCCTTCTCCTCAGTTAATCCCTAAACAACCCTGTGAGGTAGGTTAAGAGGCTGTGATTGGTCCAAGGTCATCCCACGAGCTTCCTTGACTGAGTGGGAATTTGAACCCTCAACTCCCAGGTCCTAGTCCACGGGTGTCAAACACAAGGCCCGCGGGCCGAATCCGGCCCGCCAGACCTCGTCATGTGGCCCGTGTAGCCGCCGGCGGCAGCCAGCCTTCACGTTTTATTCTAGCTCTCTTTTTTTGACACAAGAAAGCCGCCTCTTCAGCGCATGCGCGGCAGCCTACAAGCCAGAGAACATCTGCCCTCTAGCAGCGCCAGCCGTTCTACACAGGAAACCTCCACTTGTTTTTATATTGAGCGCATGCCATCCTATGATGTGACAGATCCAACGGCTGCCTGAACCCTTCTCCCCTGTACTGTAAGTCCTACAGATACAACCGGCCCTTTGAGGGTGACCAAACTGCTGATGCGGCCCCCAATGAATTTGAGTTTGACACCCCTGTCCTAGTCCAACACTCTAACCACTACTTCACACTGGCTCCCTAGAGCACTTCTGCTACAGAACAGCTCTACAAACTAAGTAGGTAAATAAATATGGGAAAATATCACTTAGAGAAGGACCTGAAATATTTTCCTTGAAGCTTGAGTTTGTTTTATTCCAGTTTGATTTGATGTTTGATTTTTTTTCTTAAAAAGATAAAAGTGGTATAGAAATGAAAACTGATTATTATTATTGCTACTTTACTATTTCACTGATTAAAAAGAAAGGCCCATAGACATTTATTTGTGGCACCCATAACCTAGGTTTAAGTTGCCATTTAGTGATTAGCCTATATATTTGAGTTTCTAACATTGCCCAGGACTATGTTGGAGCACCAAATGCATTATGAGCAGCAATATCAAAATCCTTCTCTCCACCCCAGTACTGCCCTTCCCCCCTTCTTTCTGTCACTGCTCCTACTAAAGTCAGTAGGCTTTGGGGAGGGGGCTTAGCAAGAGAGAAGAGGCACCCCAAGCTGTGGTTCACTCTCCTCTCCCATTAAAACAATCAAGAGGAACTTGATAAAGCTGTAAGTTCCTCAACATATCTGCAGTCCAAAGAACAGTTTGCTGATCATCGGATTAAATAGTAGGAAATTATTTAAGAAATGAGAATGCTCTTCTTTGGCTGCTCTCACAGAAAGTCCAGCAGTGCATGACAGCATCAGCTCTCACATAAATTCATAAAACATGTGTTATTCAAAGCATGTTTTTAATAAAATGCCAGTAACATAATGCAATTATGATTGCACTACAAGATACTGGCTTCTGTGAAAAAGCCAGGGACATTTGCAATGAGAACCTGTTTGTTATGAGACATTTAGAGAGCAAGCGAAAGGAGTTAGCTTCCCAGCATGAAGTCAGGAAAGCTGCAAGCAAGTATAACCACCAGAGCAATTCTCAGAAGTCTTGACTGGACTGCCCTAGCCATCTGCACTACTAAAAAGACCCAGGTGTTCCTCAAGCCAATAATCATCACGATGTGGATACTAATCCAACTGGATTGGCATACCCACCCTGGAAAAGTTTTCAATTACAGGAGAGATGAGTCTCAAGAAGTCCATTTTGCATTAGTCAGCCAGACTCCACAAAAAAATGTAATGTATTTACTGGCAGTGTGATAAACAACTGCTTGTTGCAATTGCTTGGACCTCATTGATGAGTGTCCCCTTGAAGGTGAGGACAGGATGCTTGAAGTTGTACTATAATTATATACAGCAACTGTTGTAGCTGATGTGTACCACATTACATATATACACACACATTCAGCTTTACAAATAACAGGTATGACAGTTACCGAGGGACAAGGACATGGGGAGCTCTGTTACGCAAAACAGGAACCTAGTGAAAGGATTTGAGAAGCAGAGTCAAATGCTCCAGTAGAGGAGAGAGGTGAATATTTTGGCAGCAGAGTGCACCAGATGAATATTAGTGGGCAAAGCAGTGTTATAAACTGAGATATAAAAGCTAGGAGCTAAATGGTACCTTAAACCAAGGTTATGGGTGCAACAATGGAATGCCTAGGCCAGCCATTGGCAAACTCGGCCCTCCAGATGTTTTGGGACTACAGTTCCCATGACCACTGGTCCTGTTAGCTAATGATCATGGGAGTTGTACTCCCAAAATATCTGGAGGGCCGAGTTTGCCTATGCCTGGCCTAGGCGCACCTTTTTTAATAACAAGAATACAAAGCTGAAAATGAATGAACTGCAGCTAAAATATTGTGTTCATTTTTCACATGCCCTAGTCCAGGCATCCCCAACCTGTGGCTCTCCAGATGTTTTGGCCTACAACTCCCATGATCCCCAGCTAACAGGACCAGTGGTCAGGGATGATGGGTATTGTAGTCCAAAACATCTGGAGGGCCAAAGGTTGGGGATACCTGCTCTAGTCCTTCCCCTGCCCGCCCCCCTAATATTCTTAAGAGGGTCTCATCTCCAGTCCAGAGAGTAGCTAGAAGTGGGGAAGCAGGAAAAGGTCCTCCTTTCCTTCTACTCTGCAGTTTTAATCTGAAATCTTAGGCACAGTTCTGAGCCCAGAGCTCAGAAACAGCTCACGCTAATGAAATTCCCTATTGCAAAAAGCGCCAGAACAATGGGAGCTTTGAACACTGCGGCAAAGGAGAAACAAGCAGAACTATCTAGCCAAGGAGTCTAGCAATGGTGAACTAAATGGCCTTTCACACCAAATGATCAATTCCTTTGTTGAGGGCAGGTAAACTCCCTCAGATATGACTACTGCATTTATGCTACGCAAGGGGCTACCTTTGAAAACGGCCCAGAAACTTTATTTCAAAATATAGCTGCAAGGCTTTGTTATGCATACACCAGCCCAGTGCCTTCCCAGAACATTATGAATGTTTTACTGACGTACCAGCTCCCAGTCTGTTTCTGGACCTAATTCAAAGTGCTCTCCTTTGAGATGTACGACTCTCAGATCTTCTGAGGAAAGGAACTTTTTTTGGTGGTGGTGACCCAACTTTGGAATGCCCTCCTCAGAAGCCTTTGCCTGGTATCTTATTTGATTTCTTTTGGGGAGTCAGGCAAACACATTTTATCTCAACTTTTAACTTAGCCAAGGGATTAGAGTTTGCTTACAAGGCTCTGGGTTCACATGGATAGACATAGATGCAGATTTCATACTCCACACCTTTGGTGTTGGATCAGCATTCCCAAGGCAGGTTGCAAACAAAATAAAAAGTATAGTATGACCAAAAAAATAATAATCCATTGTTTTAATGGCCTCACCATAAGGACACTCATAGCAGATAATAAATGCTGTTACATCTTTAGATGTTTAATCTCTCAAGATGCCTTTAGTATAGATGACAATATACTGGCTCGTGTCTTAATGAGTTCACATTAGCCACTATCAATTTTTTTGTCCTGTAGAACTCAGTGGAAGTGAACCCAGGAACTTTTGTGTGCAACACAAGTGCTATCCCGCTGCTTCCTAACATAGAAGTCACATCCCGGCTGTGATGGTATTTCTGCAGCAAAATGTGTCAAATATGGGTAGTAAACCTCATACTCTTTCTTGTTCCAACAGGCTTTGGGGAACTGACTGTTCTTCAGGATTCGGCTGCTGCAACGTTTTTACTCCAAAGTAAGTGCATAGAATTATAACTTGAACAGTGTTAAAGCAACTCCTTCAATAATAAAAACATGGTCATAAGGAAAAGCTAGTAGCTAGCGAAGTATTATCTGTTGTTCAAGAGATAGATATTTTATTCAGGTCAGCATAGCATTTCCTCCAGAGAGTACAGAGCAAGGCACTTAAAATCCAATTTTAAATTCTTAAAACACACATTATTGATTTCAATATAATCTGCATTGATTTATTCATTTTTGTAAAATCCAAGTTGGAACCATGTTAGACTTTGCATAATAATCTTTGATAATACTTATCTGCTTTAATTAAGTGTTCCAGTATGTGCCGTTATCCAAGGGCTAAAACGTACCCCAAATGATTTTCCCAAAGCAGATACAACAAAACACTGCAGGACTCCCCTAGCACATGGGAGGATAATAGCCTGAACTAAGTAACACTCCAGTTTTCTTTCCATTCAGATATAAAAATAAGAGGTAACCTAGGCTGCATCACACCATTTCAGCGATTTTCATAACGGGGCAAGTGCAACAGACACTCTACTTTCATTCTTTGCCTTTTCCTGTAGTGTCTCTTGCCTTCTTGATTTGAGTTATCCAGTAGTAGTTGTTTTTTCCCCCCAGGCAACCTTTCTGCAGTACTTTGCTTATGGCACACTATGGTCTGCAAAGAGAGAGGTGGATAACGGTTCTTCACAATCTCTTCAGGTTCAACTATAAGATTCTGTCACTCACACAAAACCAAGCCCTCCACTGATTGCCTTTCATCGAATTAATTTCCTGTTGGTTGTAGAACAGTATAAAATGATTTCACCAGTTTCTTCATTCTGTTAAAGGGTTGGAATTAGTCAACTATCCAATGACCACAAAGGATCTCTGTTTACTCCAGGATTCTCTCTCCATATTACCTTCATAGCATGGGAACACATGATGCTGGTCGTAGAAACAGAAGCAAGTGTGACAAGAGACAGCAATGTGGAACGCTCTTTCTTGTAGCCTGTGGCTTCTGATGTTATCTTCACAAAACTGGAAGGAGCTGCACCACAGTGCTGCTCATGCCATAAAGAAAGGGCCCCTCTGGCACTTCCAGGACTAATTTAAAATAAATGGCTGCATCCAACATTAGTCCTGCACAGAGCAGACCCACTGGAAATAATGGGACACAATTCGCTGAGCACCCTTAATTTCAATGGGTATACTTTGAGGAACGCCGGTGGCGCTGTGGGTTAAACCACAGAGCCTAGGACTTGCCGATCAGAAAGTCAGCGGTTCGAATCCCCGTGACGGGGTGAGCTCCCGTTGCTCAGTCCCTGCTCCTGCCCACCTAGCAGTTTGAAAGCACGTCAAAGTGCAAGTAGATAAATAGGTACCACTCCGGCGGGAAGGTAAACGGCGTTTCCGTGTGCTGCTCTGGTTGGCTCCCTCGGTCAATAAAGTGAGATGAGTGCCGCAACCCCAGAGTCAGTCATGACTGGACCTATTGGTCAGGGGTCCCTTTACCTTTACTTTTAGTATAACTTAAGTTGCAAACACCCCAGAGGTGTCTCTGTGTGTGCGCAGCATTCAAAATTCACCAGGTGCATTTTGTACCCTGCTGTCAGCCACTTGGCAACCAAGTGAAGATACCTGGGTGCCTGGATGGCGTCTGACGTCTCCACCATCTGGAGCTGCATGCCTGGGGATCCTTGAATCTTGACCCTTTTCACACAACAGCAACACATCCTATAGAATTCTATCCATTATATTTTATCTGCACCATCAGGATGAATTTCAAGAACCCAAAAGTCATATTGAAAAATACAACTTTCGAGATGTCTGCCCCCAAAATGGCAACTAGGCATTCTGTTTTGGCAACTGTTAACCCTGGTTTAAGGAGCCATTTGGTGCCTAGGTTATTTATCTGTGTTTCTAACACTGTTTGTAGTTTAATTTTGCAAGGATTTTCCCATGCATGAAAATCTACAACCTGGACACTGAAGTCATGAGTTATGATCAAGTCTTAAATATGGTAAGTGTGTAATTCTGCGGTGAATTTGCATAACATCTGGGGAGCTGTATTCTGTTTGGAGAATGGAAGAATAACTAGGAGAATGGCAAGCATAAAATCACTGCTATTAATATTTGTTCAGTGTAGCAGCAACTAATTTCTGGCAGCGCTCCAAGTGTTACAGAACTTCATGGCGTAAATCCTGTTTTTAAAAAATTAGCTGAAGATTTCAGAAATCAGGAAGGTAAGTGTTATCATACTGTACTGCTCCTTTGAGTTGCCAGGTAGGTTCACTGAATTAAGACTTAGTTCACGTTATGGCATCAACCTGCCCTCCATTTCTACCTCCCCAAACTAGGATGTACTAATGTTTTCCTATACTCCCACACAAGGCAAGGATCCAAACAGGTTTCAACAAGTTGCTGCGAGTTATTTCATCCAAATTCCTGAAGCATTATAGGAACTAACATTTCAAAGTCTGTTTGGAAACTTTCTGAAATCGTTCCAAGTTCAAGATACTTTAGACCTCACTTGCACAAATCCCCTTCTACAGTAATAGAAAGCAAGGAGGGTGACTCAGGCACTGGTACATGTTGAGATAGTCAGTGACAACAGCTGCAGTTTCCAAACAGCTGCCCACTCCCACGTCGCCTGCATGGGTGGAAAGACCACTTGAGCCAAACTGTATTCACCATCTCTTCTACCAGAGCTTCAACTAAGAATCACCATGTGAAACAGAAAGCTCAATACTGCTGTTCTTCCTCTTTGGCTTCTTGCTAGCAAAGAGTTTATCAGGCCTACACAGTCCTTGAGGGTGTGCAATGGAGTGTAGCTGTGGGTCAAGAGAACCAAAAATAGGCAAAACAGCCAATGGTGAAAGTTCAAGGGCAGACCTTCAACGGTTCACTATCACTGAGATCCATGAAGGTGTGGGGACAACTCACATTTGAGGCTCATGATAATTGGTCGATCTGTTTTTAAACTGAAGACATTTCCCAATTGCCTCTCCTTGTTTTCTAAAATTCAAGTCCTGCACTGGAAGCAAGGAGGGCACATGCAGTAGCTACTTTAAAAAAACCATAAAGATTATTCTGCACATTGTGTACAGAAAAATTCGACCAAGTACAACAGAATGAGAAGACATTCATTTAATCTTACTGCAACCACGAAGCTGCATACTGTGCCAGAAAACTATTTAAATATACACAAACCATAAGGCCCAATCAAAAACACTAGTGGTACTTCAGGTTACATACGCTTCAGGTTACAGACTCCGCTAACCCAGAAATAATGCTTCAGGTTAAGAACTTTGCTTCAGGAAGAGAACAGAAATCGTGCTCCGGCAGTGCGGCAGCAGCAGGAGGCCCCATTAGCTAAAGTGGTGCTTCAGGTTAAGAACAGTTTCAGGTTAAGTACAGACCTCTGGAACGAATTAAGTACTTAACCCGAGGTACCACTGTATTTCTATGAATGTCAACATGGTCAGCCCTTAAATTTTCAGACAAGTCTGCCTGGTATCTTACTTTTTAATGTTTGCCAAGGGTACAGCAGTACTTTTTGTTTGCTGCACTGATGATATACTGAAATCACATAAGCTCCGTAATACTGAGTTATTGTGGTTCTCTCATACAACAAAGAGAAAATAAAACCAATAGACTGCATGAGGTTTTAGTTCATTGCTTGCTTAATACTGAGCAAAACATGCAACTTAAATAGCATTCGCTTCTTCAGGAACTCTAGATTTTTGTTCATGCCAACCTTCTAATAGAGGGTTGGGCAGATGGTACATTTCGATCTATTAGCAGATCACTGGGTGATTTGCAGTAGATTGGCAAGGTTTTTTGGCTCTCAGTTAGCAAGATAAATAGCCAAAGCCCACCATCCTTCTCTGCAACCCCTAAATGAGGCTGCTGGAATCTCTGTTCCATAGTAACTCAAATGTGGTTGCAAACTCATATCTACTGTACAGGTTATATATGATGCATCATTTTAAATCAGGCTCTGCATTTCACACAAAAACTATTTTGCAGCCAACTCCAGTCAGTGGATCATGAGCTTCTGTTTTTCCTCCTATTATTATCTACTCCATTTCTTAATCACCCTTCATCAGTTAAGATCCCATATTTATAAGCATGTACATTAAAACAACAAAACATAATCACCTTAAGACCATAATTAAAAACAATCAATAGAGCAAAAGGACTCCATCAGCTACAGTTAGCCTTAACAAAATCTGTGTATTCTGGAGGGCCTGGATAGCTCAGTTGGTTAGGACGTGGTGCTGATAACACCAAGGTTGCAGGTTCAATCCCCATATGCGACAGCTGCATACTCCTGCATTGCAGGGGGGTTATACTAGATCAGGGGTGTCAAACTCAAATTCATCGGGGGTCGCATCAGCAGTTTGGTCACCCTCAAAGGGCCGGTTGTATCTATAGGACTATGTGTCCACTCTTTATTATCATAAATTATTTCCTGTGTAGAACGGCCGGCGCCGCTAGAGGGCAGACATTCTCTGGCTTGTAGGCTGCCGCGCATGCGCTGAAGAGGCGGCTTTCTTGTGTCCAAAAAAAAAAAAGCGAGAATAAAAGGTGAAGGCTGGCGGCCGGCAGCGGCTACACGGGCCACATGACGAGGTCTGGCGGGCCGGATTCAGCCCGCGGACCTTGTGTTTGACACCCGTGTACTAGATGATCCTCAGGGACCCTTCCAACTCTGCAATTCTATGATTCTTTTATTCTATTCACCTAAGTGAAAGCGTGTGCCTTCAAGCAGTGCCAGCAGTCCAATAGCAATATAGTAAAATAAAGTAGACCCTGCAAATATGCCCACAACTGTCTTAATGCACACCTGACCAGCACTCAAAGCTTGTGGCGATTGCTATTTATCTAGTACTTCCTGGCTGAAGCCAGTGCAAAGCAACAGGCAAATTTCTCAGTTCAATTAAAAGAAACACAGCAGCTGCCTGTAGGTTGAAAGGGGAAAGCTTGCATTGTATTTAGTTACACTACTTTGGTGTTGCAAAATGCAAGAGCAGATAAACCCTAAGGGCAGCAGAGCACAGGGCAGATTTGATACATAGGATAAAATCCATTAGATTTGGCAAATGTCATTTGTACCTCTTGATTACACATTCTACATGGGGTGGGTCTTGAAGAACACCCAGGCTTCAGCTTGTGCAGGATGCTATTGCCAGGTGTAAAAGGTAAAAAGGTAAAGGACCCATGGACATTTAAGTCCAGTCAAAGGCGACTATGGGGTGACATATGGTTGTCAAGCCTCTGCTTAAAGACCTCCAAAGAAGGAGACTCCACCACACTCCTTGGCAGCAAATTCCACTGTCGAACAGCTCTTACTGTCAGGAAGTTCTTCCTAATGTTTAGGTGGAATCTTCTTTCTTGTAGTTTGGATCCATTGCTCCATGTCCGCTTCTCTGGAGCAGCAGAAAACAAATAGAATCATAGAGTTGGAAGAGACCACAAGGGCCATCGAGTCCAACCCCCTGCCAAGCAGGAAACACCATCAGAGCACTCCTGGTTGTGGCGCTGATCTCGCTTTTAGGACAAGGGAGCAGGCGTTTCTCCATAGACAGCTTTCCGGGCCATGTTGCCAGCAGGACTAAACCGCTTCTGGCACAACGGAACACCGTGATGGAAACCAGAGTGCATGGAAACGCTGTTTACCTTCCCGCCACAGCAGTACCTATTTATCTACTTGCACTGGCATGCTTTCAAACTGCTAGGTTGGCAGGAGCTGGGACAGAGCAACAGGAGCTCACCCCGCCACGGGGATTCAAACCGCCAACCTTCTGATCAGCAACCCCTAGAGGCTCAGGGTTTAGACCAAAGCGCCACCCATATGCCTGGTGTGTTAAGTAGCACCTCACCAAATGGTCCATATTTCTTCAGTTCAGTATGCTGTGCACTGATGGCCCATTCAATTCTGACTGTCTATTTAATTTCAATTCAGCTACCTTTAAAACCCTATATCGTTTGGGGGTAAATACCTGAAGGATTGCCTTTCTCCCCACCAAAAAAATATTCTACCTTAGGCATTGCTCCAGAAGCCCCTGCCAAATGATGTTCAATGAGGCAATGCCAGTTTTACGGAATGCCACTTTTAGGAAAACCTACTATGTGACCCCGCAGGCGCCACCTGGCTCATCAGGGAGACCTCTGGGCCTACTTGATCTGTTGTTTTTTTGCTTTGTCTGCTAGCTGTTATTTCTTTTCCTGGCATGTTTGCTCTATCACTTAGTTCTAAGAGTAACATTTGATATGAAATAAAATCCATGCCATTCTGTCTTTGGTTATGGTCAACTGAAGCTTCAGAAGAATTTCTGCTGAAAAATAAGTGTCTATAAACCCTCCACTATTTGTTTCTCTGGAATCAACAGCCTGTGTTCCATATTTCTATATCAACAAGCATATCTATCACTACTCAGTAGTTAGAAAATGATGGCATACTCAGATCTCTCAATCTCACTCTGCAACACAAGAATGTTTTTCATCCACCCAAGTACACTGAGCCCTCCTGCAGAGCGATAGATATCTGGGATAACAGAGCAATATAACTTAATTGGTGGTGAACTTGCTGTTAGTCTGACCCCTGCTAGGCCCAAGGAGCTACCAACTTCAGCAAACATTGGAATGGACCAAAACGGATGTCAATAATTGAAAAGTTTAACTCTGTGTAAGTTTCTTGCAACTTTTTGATGAATCACAGTGACTGACAACATGAAGTGTTGACATCTTGGGTGTTAAGGACCTGATAAGTATATCATGTTTTACCTTATTAAGAAGTAAGATAGCAACACATGTCAAAGCAGATGTGGCAACACAGCGTTGTTTGGAAGAATATACTGGAATGAGCAACGGCATGCCTAAAAACATTTTGCCTTAGTTAGGATTATGATCATCTACATGATCATTCCTCTAATTTCAAATTCCTCTAATTTATTGCTTTGTCAATGAAATTACAATGCTACTTTTAAACAGCATTGTTTTCTGAGTACTATAACTCAGTATGGCGTTTTCCTTTATGTTGCCATTTCTTTCCTCTTCAACATTTGTAACACTGTTTTCTTTACAGAGATAATATTTTCAGATTTAAACATTGTGTATCAATAAACTGAGTGCTTCATTTCAGTTACTATTCTGAAATCACTGGATACAAGTTGTATCACTGGATACAACTTAAACTCTCTAACTCAAGGGTTGCTAAAGTGCAAATTCAAACCCAGATTAGATCACAAGAAGCTAAGGTCATCAACTATAAATCCATTCTATATCTTTCTCCATGTAGTCCTTGGGTTGTTGTTTTTTTTGCACAGAGTATTGGTGCAGATGATCCCATAACCAGTTACAGTGGTACCTCAGGTTACATACACTTCAGGTTACAGACTCTGCTAACCCAGAAATAGTACCTTGGGTTAAGAACTTCGCTTCAGGATGAGAACAGAAATCGTGCTCCGGTGGCACAGCAGAAGCAGGAGGCCCCATTAGCTACAGTGGTGCTTCAGGTTAAGAACAGTTTCAGGTTAAGAACTGACCTCCAGAATGAATTAAGTACTTAACCTGAGGTACCACTGTACTGTTTAGTATTCTAAATCGTGGGTTTTTTTCCTCTTCCCTCCCCAAAAAAGCTTGTAACTCACCAATGGGGTACACACTGTCCCATTATTGTCCAGGTAAGAAGTCAAAACCCCACTTCGCAGCCAATGCTCACCATCCTCTCTCCATTATCAGAGCCCTACCTCTCCCTTCTCTTTATGCTGGATTTGTTGGGCCAGTGTATCAACATTCACCATTTTTTACCCACTCACTAAATTTCTCCTTTCTCCTACATCGCAGCATGTGACAGTACTAAAGAAGCCAAGCCACTAGCTAGCTTCTTTGGGGAAACTGGTGCCACTGTGCACATTCTGAATTAGGAAATATACCAGAGAAAAGAAAACTATTCTGGGGCAAGGAGGAAGCATCTATGAATAAGAAACACACAAAGATTTGAAAAAATGGAACAAAACAAGAGTTGACAGTTGTAATCCTCCATATTATTCAGGGAGGAGGAGGAAGCACCTATAAATAGGAAACTCGTAAAGATAAAAAATGAAGCAAAACAAGAGGTTACAGTTGTAATCCTTGGGAGGGAATCAGAGGGGGAGAATGAGCTCAGGAGGACATACTTTTCAGTAAACATGTCTATGGCTGGGATGCACACATGCAACTAGGTGCTGGTATATATACATCCTACATACCGAAACACTGCAAAATACTGGCTGGTGTTACTGCAACAATGTTCTCTCAGTGTCCTCCAAGACAGAAAGAACGGATCTTTTTTTACCAAAATGCAAGCAGACATCAAGTTCTCTTTTACCAGAATGCATGCAAACATCAAGCTCTCTCCAACTGTACATTCTAGATTGTAGCAAGAGACACACAAAATGTTTTGCATAGGACCAGATACAACAGGTGAGCACTGGTTAGCATAGGTTAGGAGTCTTTCCTTCGGTGGCGTGTAACTAAAAACAGCCTCATCCCCTAGCCAGCTGAACTTCAAAGATGGAGAGACATTAAAGAGAGAGTCTTTCTATCCTGCTAGATTTAAAAATGACAAATGATCTTAGTCCACTATCTCAGAGTCATACTTGTGTGTGTGGTCCTTTGGGGTGTGTGTCCTGTATTCCAGTTTATAAATCTAGAAAGAGATGAGCCAGGCACCTTATTGCACACAGAAACTGGAAAGGCCAGAGTGTCATGCGTGTGAACGGACAGTCTCACTGGGATCATAGTCCCCAAAGACAATGCTGTGCAGCTCCAAAGCAAATAAACCTGAGTGAGTCACAAAACACGCAAAGAGCTCTCTGTCTGACCAGAGCAAAAGTGTGTGCCTGCAGTCGCCAAAGAGCTGCTTTATGAAAGTTTCGAGCCATTTCTGCCCGTGACAAGATGAAACTGGACCTGCCTTCAACCCCCCCAAATCAAGATCTGAAACCGAGACAAGGGGTCTCAAGAGCCAAGGGTCAAAAATTGTCACTGAAGCCACCACTGCCTAGCCACACGCAGCCGAACAAGAATGAATGGGATGTGAGTGAATAGGTTTTAATTATGTGAATGGTGGAGCGGCGATTACGAAACTCCCGAGGATAATAACGCACTCTAAAATCCAGCTCGGTGTTCCAGAAGCCTGGTGCTAAAAGAGAAGGCGGAGAAATCGCTTGCACATTCACTCAGACTCTGAATAAGATGGTCTTTCTTTTTTCCCCAACACCTTTGGCAGGGATCTAAAAAGCTTCCTTTCCCTGATCATGTATTAAACAACAAAAAAAGGGTTTACAAACGTAATCGGATAGAAAAGCAGCCATCGCAGCTCACCCACCAGCAGCTAGTCCTTGGGAAAGTTTCACATTTCGCAAAAGCCTCGCAGCGCTATCAAAGTCCACAGCCACATCGTTGAGCGGAAAGAGCCCAGGCTTTGCTCTTAATGGGAACCATCTGCTGCTCGAACAAGGCAGGACGAGCAATTATTGTTTTTGAAAAAGAAAGAAGAGGCAGCAGCAGCAGTTAACTCGAATTAAACCCGCCAGGGCAATGAGGTCCACTTTCCCCCTTCCTCCCGGGCCTCATCGCAGCTCGGCCGGCTGCTGCCAGGCGGGATCGGCTCGGGCAACTTCCTCGACGCGCCGAAAGAGCCACCGAAGTGGCGGCCGCCCAGTGAAGGGAAGAAGCAGCGACACGGGGAAGGGGGAAGGAAGAGGGAGAGGGGGGGGAAAAAGCTCCCCGAGAGGTTGCCTGGCTTAGTGGCTCAGCAAATCAGCATTCCCCGGGAGGGGTTTCGAGGCTTTCAACAGGTGGAGCCGCCCCTTCGCCAACAGGGAGAGCTCTCGTGAGGCGGCGGGAGGGGAGGGGGGACGCGCGAAACTTACCCAAGTTGGAAGGCGGCAGACGAAGGAGAAGACGCGGCTGGTCTGTGGTGGTAGCGGCGGCGCCTTTGTGCTGCTGCCTCCGCCGCCTCCGCCGCTCCCTCTCTCCCCAAGTGGCCGCGCCTCAGCCCAGCAGCCCCCGGAGGCAGCGCGCACGACCCGCAGCAGCCAGCGGCGGGGCCGGCGGGCTGTTGCCCATATTCTGAGGGAAAGGAAGGAGGGCGGAGGCGCCGCCGCCTCAGCAGCAGCCTCCACAAATCAGCGCGAGAGCCTCGGCGGCGGCGGCGGCAAGCAGCTTCCCGAGCCGAGGAAAGGCGGAGAGAAGGAGCTGAGGGGGAAAAGCACTACTACTACTCCTCCGCCGCTGCCACAGAGAGCCGGAGCGCATCACATGACGCGCCTCAGCGCCCGCCTCTCTCGCGCTCCTGGCCGGGCAAAAGCGGCGCGGACGAGACACACCTGTGGGCGCCGCACATATCCGTCGCCAGCACAAAGCCAGACAGGAAACTGGGAGGAGGAGGAGGAGGAGGAGGGAAAGAAGAATAAATGCAGGGCAGGGAACCAGTCCGGGGAGGAGAGAGAGGCTCTCGGCCCGCCCTCCAGCCCGCCGCCGCCCGCCCTCGCCTGCTTTCCCCCCCTCAGTGCGCGCGAAGGAGGGAAGCCTCCCGCGCGCTCTTGGCGAGGGGTCTCTCTCTCCGACGCGCCTCTCCGCGTTGTTTGCTTCTCCGGCAGCCGCTCAGGCTTCTCGGGGAGCGGAGGGGGATTGGCTTGCTGACGTGACGGGGCGGGAAGGGGGGGGGACTCGGGGCGAGCTTCGGGCGGCGGTCGCCACGGCTCGGCTCCGGCTCCACGTTCCGGGACCTTGGAGGCGCCGCGCAGCAGCGGGGATCGCATCTCGCATCATGCCTTAGACTTGAGCGCGCTCTCTCTCTCCACATGTAAGCTAGGGAAAGTGTCTCTGAGCATGTGCAGAGAAGTTTTTCTTTGAGGAATCGCTGTAGGCAGCGAAATCATACCCGTCGACATTTCTTAGTTGACAATAGGGACGTCATAGGGACATCACTGGTTGGACAGTGTTCTCGAAACTACAAAAATGAGTTTGACCAAACTGCAGGAGGCAGTGGAAGACAAGAGGGCCTGGCGTGCTCTGGTCCAAACGGGATCCATTCCGGAGGCCCATTTGCAACCTGAACAGAACACAACCTGTGCGGGTCGCGATTCGCCGCTTCTGTGCATGCACGTTATGTCATTTTGTGTGACTGCGCATGCGCAAGTGGTGAAACCCAGAAGTAACCCATTCCATTACTTCTGGGTCGCCGTGGGACACAACCTGAAGAAATGCAACCTGAAGCAAACGTAACATGAGGTATGACTGTAATAACTTTAGGGATGTGGATGGCGCTGTGGTCTCAACCACTGAGCCCCTTGGGCTTGCCGATCAGAAGGTTGGCGGCTCGAATCCCCACAATGGAGTTAGCTCCCGTTGCTCTGTCCCGGCTTCTGCCAACCTAGCAGTTCGAAAGCACGTCAGTGCAAGTAGATAAATAGGTACCACTGCGGCGGGAAGGTAAATGGCGTTTCCGTCACGGGGTTCCGTTGCGACAGAAGCGGTTTAGTCCTGCTGGCCACATGACCTGGAAAGCAGTCTGTGGACAAACGTCAGCTCCCTAGGCCTGAATGTGAGATGAGTACCATAATCCCATAGTCGCCTTTGACTGGACTTAACCATCCAGGGGTCCTTTACCATTTTCCCTTATCTTAATAATAACTTTGCTATTTATACCCTGCCCATCTGACTGGGTTGCCCCAGCCACTCTGGGAGGCTTTACATCATTTCTAAAAGCATAATAAAACATTTTTAAAACTTCCCTATACAGGGCTGCCTTCAGACGTCTTCTAAACGTTATATAGTTACTAATCTTGGCTGAGGGGTCGCATATATCCATACCCTCCAACATTTCTCTAAGGAAAAGTGGGACATTCCAGGATCAAAAGAGAAACTGGGATGACTTCTGTAAATCCGGGACTGTCCCTGGAAAATAGGGACACTTGGAGGGTATGTGAAAAGTATCTCGTTTTGAATTTGCTATGGGCTTCTGAGTGGAACATATGAGGATGAAGAAACCAGTGAGGATGACTGGGAGATTCTTGTCCCACTGAATATGGGTTTGAATCCTGGTTTGCGAAGTGCACTGTACAAATACACCTCACTGGCTTAGCATAAACCTTGTCTGTTAAGCAATCCTGCACCCTTTCATAAGGCTCCAAACAAGCCTTTTATTTCTGTGGTTTTTTTTTAATGGCCCCCATTAGTATGAGTCACCACAGATCCTTTTATGACCCGGTCCACTGAAATGTAAGCTGAGCTATAGGACGCAAACCCGAAGCCTTTTGCTTTGGAAGTAAGACTTACTTACTTCTGAGTAAACGTGTTAAGGGACAGGTTACAGATCCCTGAACACAAATAGTGATGTGTTTGCAATGGGAAAAGAGGACCATTAGTTTTAGTCTTGGGTGTGTGGAACAGAGTAAGCCCTAGGAAGCTGTGCAGGTACCTTTTCCCTCAGATAACTTTGAAATCTGGAAGCAAGTCTTGGAAGAGAGAGACCTCAATTTGTATCCTAAGACATTATATGGATTTTACTCAATTCCCCGCCCCGCTACTTGAAAGCCATGCACTTAGAAGCCTGCCCAACTAATAATGGAAGTTACTCCTTCCACTTCTTAGTTCACTCATTCAGTGGAGCATGAGACTCTTAATCTCAGGGTTCAAGCCTCACTTTGGGCAAGGGTCCTGCATTGTAGGGGGGTGGACTAGATGACCCCCACGGGTCCCTTCCAACTTTACAACTTGATTATTCCAAGTCTTGTGGTCTAATGAGCACTTACTTGGAAACAAGTCCCAGTGAATTAAGAGTTATTTCCAAGTGTGCATAGTATTGAACTATCAAACGGTTGCAGCTTTACTTTTTTTTAATGTCTGTTTAATGTAGGTACACATTTCATGGGCAGAGTACCTATTTTCTCAACTATGGGTGGAGGTTGCTAGGCTGTAATAATAATACTTAGATAGCAAATGTAGCACATTTCAAGTGTTCAGTCTGCTTCCCATACACCAGTTCCGTAATTCATACTACAGTCCTCTTAAGACTAGGTCATACATTAAACCAATTCTGCCAATTGGGGGAAGGGGGTGAGGGCTGGGAAGCAGGCAAACAGGCAAATACCAGCTTGTTTAAGGCCTCCTGGTGACTTTGTGGTTGGCGAGGAGATTGCAGCTCACAAAATAGCTCCTGCATTACATCAGCATTAATGCAGTTTGACTTGCCAATTGCCTCTCTTGCCCCTACAAGTCAATGCTGCCTGCAACATATACTAAAAGAGAAGCGGTGAATCAAGTACCCTAATGAAGAGCAGAGACTGATGTGATTGGTATGAAAGATGCCAACATGTAAGGCAGTCAAAGCACAACTATCTGAGGGTTCCCAGGGTGAGGGAACTGGTAGGACTCTGGGGGCCATAAATCGCTGTTATATATGTAGCTCCATCAGGTACACCGGCTGAGACATTGCCTGCCCACAGTCTCACCAGAGTGGTCCATGCTCTGGTTATCTCCCTCTTGGACTACTGCAATGCGCTCTACTTGGGGTTACCTTTGAAGGTGACCTGGAAACTACAGCTTATCCAGAATGCGGCAGCTAGACTGGTGACTGGCTGCCGAGACCCTATAACACCAGTTCTGAAAGAGCTACATTGGCTCCAAGCACAATTCAAAGTGTTAGCGCTGACCTTTAAAGCCCTAAATGGCCTTGGCCCAGTATACCTGAAGGAGCATCTCCACCCTCATCGTGCAGCTCCAAGGGCCTTCTGGCAGTTCCCTCACTGCAAGAAGTGAGGTTACAGGGAACCAGGCAGAGGGCCTTCTCGGTAGTGGCGCCCGCCCTGTGGAAGGCCCTCCCATCAGAAATCAAGGAAATAAACAACTATCTGACTTTTAGAAGATGTCTGAAGGCAACCCTCTTTAGGGAAGTTTTTAATGTTTGATATTTTATTGTGTTTTTAATATTCTGTTGGGAGCCACCAGATGGGTGCGGTATAAATAATAAATTATTATTATTATTATTATTATTATTATTATTATTATTATTATTAGGCTGGTGACATAAACATGGTTTCCCTTACTATAATCCCATAGTAGGAAATGGCTAAAAGGAATAGCCAAATCTGTTAGCACAGGGAGATTGGAATAATAGGAGGAGGAAGTAAACAGACTCAGGGTAGTGGGGAGAGCAGAATGGCAACTGGAGAGGCAAAATGGCCATAGGAAACCATGGATATATTCTTGAAATTGCCTTAAGCAATGTCCCTCTGGACTGGTACTGCCCACTCTGACTGGCAGTGGCTCTCCAGAAGACAAGAGTTCTCAAAACTGGAGTTGATGACTTCCTAAAAGGGAACACCTTTCTCCGGCTTCAGAGTCCTTTTTTTCTGCTGCCATCCCCTTTGCCTAACCTGTGCTTTCCTATTCTACCACCCGCTCAGGGGTGCCAACTGAAATAAAATATTGGGGGGGGGGGAGAGACAGATACGCCCCGCCCCGCACAATCGATTGAATGGCAATGCCTGTGAACCTGGTGTGGGGCAGGGGCTCAAATATTAGGGGTGGGGAAGAAGGGATCTCAGCCTCTCTTGAGTTGGTTCCTATGCACCCACGCCACGGGCCACACTCCTTTAGGATCCCGCATGTGGGGAGCTGGGTGCGGTCTGGCACACCAGCAACCTCCTGCTCGGGGTCCACCCGATTGTGGCGACGGGGCTTGGCCAAGAAGCCTTCGCGGCAACGCACGGGTTACAACAGACGATATTAAAAATAATAATAAGAGGCGTCGTCGGAGGCGCTCCTTCTTCCTCTCCCTCTCTCTCTCTCTCTCTCTCTCTCTCTGGCTCCCCACCCTACTCCCTCCGCGTCCAGCCCAGGCCAGAAGGCACCGAAACCCGTCACTGTTCCCACGCCCCGCCTGGCCAGAAGCTCTGCTGGGGATCGATGGAGCACCGGGAGTCTAGAAGCCCTGTTCCCAGCAGCAGCAGCCTCTTCGCCGGGCTTTTTGCCTATGGGAAGAACGTCTGATTCTCCTTCCTGTCCCTTATGGGCGGGGAGAAGAAGACGGAGAAGAAGAAGGGAAAGTGGTTCCAGAGAGGGAAACGCCACTCCTCCGCGTTCCTCGCTTCCTCTCTGACGCGCCCCCGCGCAATCGCCCCGCTTTGGGTGCCGCAGCTGTTCTCCGGGTGGGCGCGGGCGCGCAGCTCTCTCCTTCATCCTCAAACATCTGCCGGTCTTGCGGGAGGCGGAAGGGAGATTTCCCCGCTCCGCCCACTCACCCACCCCACCGGTTTCACCCCGTAGGGGGCTGCGAGGGATCAAAAACAGGATCACCTTCCTGCTGTGTCGTCGCAGCCTTTTGGCGATCACACCTCGCGCGCGTTTCAGAGGGTTGGAAAGGCGAAACCGCTGGGAGCGACTCTTCCCCACCCAGGGCCTGAGATCTGGTGGCATCGTCAATCCGCGGGGATCGGGCCGCTCTGGGAGAAAAGGGGATTATTTTGGGGACAAAACCCTTAAAATGTGTCCCAGGAGGGAGAAAGGGACAGGTTGCAAGCTACCTCCCTATCATCCTCGTTCCTGTAAGTTGTTGGTCTAGAGGTAGGCGCAGCTCCTGATTTAAGCCAGGGGTTGCGAACCTGTGCCTCTCCAGGTGTTCATTGGACTCCAACTCCCATCAGCCTCAGCCAGTATGATGCAGTCCAGCAAAAAACCAAAACCAAAACAACTATCCCTTTCTCTGGAGAGCCATAGGTTCCAGGTTCCTGGATTAAGCTCTGTGGGTTGTTTTCCTTTCTCATACACTGGACCTTGTGGGCCCTTTTTGTCCAAGCTAAACCACCTGTAGCATTGGAATCTCCCATGAACATTGTGATCTGTGATCACCTCGCAGTTGCTTTCTGATTAAGATGCTTGGATCCTGCCTTCTTGTGCCAGAGCACCTCAAGGCAGCTCGCAATCAGATTGGGCGGGTGAATCAATCAAAATATCACATATTAAAATACTAATTGAGCATACAAATAATAATGTACCAGCAGCAGATACATTGTTGGCTCTATGCGTGTGTGCACGCGCGTTCTTCCTGGATGCAGCAAGGGAAGAAATAGTTAGCGCTCCTCATGCACTGAGACCTTATCTTGCCCCCAATCATCCTCGCTTCACTTAGGCTTGAAAAAAGCATACTGTTCCAATAGGAGGGGTTTTTTTGGGGGGGGGTTATTTATTTATTTATTTATTTTGCCTCTAATTCCTATGATAGAGACTATTTTTGGATTGTTGTAGCAGCGGTTGAGGGTATAATTAACCCTTTCCTCACCATGCATTGGAAACCCTTTCCCCAAAATCAGCCCCCTGCAAGGGTTGAAAACAGCCTTCTGTTGGGTGCCAGTGGAGAGCAGTTTTCCAGCCTAATTTCCATGCCAAGGAGTGCTCTGTGCAGAGAGGTTAACCTTTCCCTTCACACCTGCAAGTTTTGGGGGGGGAGAATCATTCCAAGGAATATACATACATGCACACTCTTTCTCTCATGCTCTTCTACCCAGGAACTTAGTATTGAAAAAAGCATCCCCACCCCCCAAAGTCCAATTGCCTGGGATTGCCAGATCCGGCAACACCTACTTTTTGTTTTGGCTACATCCAGAACGTTTGCTGCATGGGAATTCTGCTCTCAAGCTGGTAATGTTCCCCACATCCATCCTATTCCATCCCACTCTCACACACCCCCACCACAGAGTTAGCATTCTGTGCCCACTGAGCATGCTCAGTTTTCATTAGTCTGCTTCGATTCTTTGTTTACCCTCTTACAGTTTTTTTCTAAAGATTTTTTAGTACTTCTGCAAATTCTGGGGTTCCCCGAATCCTGCCAGTACCTCCCTCTTATGTGTGGGTGTTCCTGTTTTGGCTACGTAAGTATCCACACTCAGAGAATGAGTTCTGCTGTCAGCGCTGAATACATTATATGAAAAAAAGTAGTAGGTAAATCCAGCCTGCAAAGCACACCTGATTGGGCATACATGTTAAAATTGTGCATCAAGGCTAGAGCTGTTAACCTTTTGTGTGAAGAACTCTTGACTGAGAGTCCTTGCTGCCCTCAAGAGTAACTTGGCAATGAATCGAATGTTAATTACAACGAAAGCCATTCATTTTCTTTCATAAACAGAAAGTCCCAGTTTCTAGTTAATCCTATATATTTTTAAGGGAAGTAGCTACACAAGTAATAATAAAAAAAATGAGAAAGAAAAACCATGTTTGTGTCAGTGAGTGAGACATGGGTGGTAGCCATGGGACTAAAATTCATCATAAACCTCTCTGGAGCATTGAGTCATCATCACTGAAACCTCCTAAATTTGCTGCTCTAGTTGTAAAACTGGGATGTTGTTACCTTGCAGCAGTGCTGTGAGGACTAATTAGTTACTCCCCCCTCCCTCCCAGCACTTTGGAAATTAACAAAGTTCTAAGTATGGATGTTATTTTCAGCAGACATACCCTTTAATGAGAGAGGATTTCAGAAAACGAAACTGAATTTTACCTCTTGCTGAATAATTAAAGTTTCTCCTCGCCACCCCCAAAGAACAATCCCTAAAACATGTTGCTTTGAAGAGCGCAAGTAGCTGCTAAAATCATCGTTATAAATTACATTTGTGTCCCACTCTTCCTACAAAGACAGTAGCAGGTAGGATACATGGGGAATTCTCTCATTTAGTGAGATAGTTTAGGCTGAGATGGAGTATACAGTGGTACCACAGGTTAAGTACTTAATTCGTTCCGGAGGTCCGTTCTTAACCTGAAACTGTTCTTAACCTGAAGCACCACTTTAGCTAATAGGGCCTCCTGCTGCCGCTGCGCCGCTGGAGCACGATTTCTGTTCTCATCCTGAAGCAAAGTTCTTAACCTGAGGTACTATTTCTGGGTTAGCGGAGTCTGTAACCTGAAGCGTATGTAACCCGAGATACTACTGTACTGAGTTTTATGGCTGAGCAGGGACTTGAAACTAGGTTTACCCAAATCATGTCCTGCACACTGACCACTACATGATATTATGTCTCCAGGTCAGCATCTCACAAGAATATTAATTGTCCTGGACAACATAAATACACACAAGCAAAGTCAGGTGGACAGGGACAGCCTTGTTTCTGTCATTCACGTGTATAGTTAATACATAAACAACAAATGATTAGATCTAAATCAAAGCCCCGGGTCATGTTTGATTTTTCTCCTTATATCATTGTTCAACTTAGAAAAAATCCTTTCTCTTATCTCTTCCATATCACTGTACGATATGGCCATCTCTCACGAGACATCTTCATATTATTAGACATTAAACCTTCAGTTTAGTCATGTTTTATTGCCAGAATGTTGTTATTGCTTTCTGTGGATGGTCATTCAAAGTAATCGAAAGGATAAGCTCTCTCTGCATCATGTAAATCCAAAGATAGGGAATCTGTACCTCTCCAGATCTCATTGGACTCTAGTTCCCATCATCCCAACATCAGCATGGCCAATGGTCAAGGATGATGGAAGCTGTAGTCCATTCAAATGAGCAAGGCCACAGATTTCCCATCTTGAATGCAAACCAATTTCCACAAATCCATTATTTCTTGCTTCCTCTTTTTTTACTAATTTTGATTCATATAAAGTATATTGGTGGGGTTGCGGGCAAATTACCTACCACCCAACCAGTGGTGCAGTTGTTAGGCTAGCAGATGACTAAACCAGGAATGCAGTTAGAGATGGAGAAGCTGTGATCCTCTTCAGCATTGCTGGTGCCCCAATTCCTGTCACCCCTGAACATTAGCCATGCTGCATGAGGCTGGAGTCACACGGCATCTGGGGGCCCCACAGGGTCCTCAACCCTGTTTTATACTTGATCTAACAAGATCTTTAGGCTACGTACACACCATAAATTTAAAGCACATTGCATTCCCCAAAGAATCCGGAGGACAGTAGCTTATGGAAATTATCACTTCACTTACTTCAAGATGTGGAAATCCAGCCCTGCCTCTTGCTCGTTCTGATTTGTGAGGCACTGGACATTGGTCCAAAAGTCCTGCACTGATGACACCATTGATAGGCCAGATTTTCTCTCTAAGGTATTCGTAAGGTGATGCCCATCAGAACTGCCCATCAGATGCCCATCAGAACTGCAACTGAGCAGAGGAGGTAAGAAAACAGTTAACTACAATTTATTGGGAAAGGGAGGAGGAGAGAGGTTTTTTCCTTTAAGTTAACACTGGCTGGAAACCGGGGTTGTAGGCTTAGGGATGGTGCCACACAAGTCGCTTTCTTGAAACTTGATGCAGATTCAGTCTGCTCACAGGACTGTGCCATGCTTTTAAATTTGTAAGCAAATAAATAAATAAATAAATAAATAAAATTTATTTCTACCCTGCCCATCTGGCTGGGTTTCCCCAGCCACTCTGGGCGGCTTCCAACAAAAGATTATCAATACATTAAAACATCAGTCATTAAAACTTCCCTAAACATTGGCTGCCTTCAAATGTCTTCTAAATGTCATATACCGTATTTTTTTGCTCCATAAGACGCGCCCGACCATAAGACGCACCTAGCTTTTAGAGGGGGAATGCAAGAAAAAAAAATACTCTTTAAAGGGTATGCATCCCAGGCTCTGCTCAGTGCTCCCTTTCACGAGCTGCGTGGAGCGTGTGTGCAGCGCTTGCAGGCTTTTCCCGGAGGAGAGAGAAGGGCAGCCCATCACTGACGGGTTGCCCTTCTCCCTCCTCAGGGAAAAGCCCCCAAGAGCCACACACACACTCAGTGCAGCTCTTTAAAGGGAGCGCAGCTCTTGGGGGCTTTTCCGGGAAGTGGGGGAAGGGACAGAGGGGCTGCCCTCTGTCCCTTCCCCCACTTCCCGCAAAAGCCAGTGGGATGAAGGCTCCCCGCTACCCTGAAGAGGCTGCGCCCGGCTAAGCCAGAAGCTAGAACAGCAAGAGGGAGCTCAGCGATCCCTCTCGCTGTTCTGGCTCCTGGGATAGCTGTGCAGCCTGCATTCGCTCCATAAGACGCACACACATTTCTTCTTACTTTTTAGGAGGGAAAAAGTGTGTCATATAGAGCGAAAAACACGGTTGTTGTTTATTTCTTTGACATCTGATGGGAGGGCATTCCACAGGGTGGGCGCCACTACCGAGAAAGCCCTCTGCCTGGTTCCCTGTAACTTTGCTTCTTTGTAATAAGTGTTACAAGGTTGCTGCCAAGTGGCATTTGTAACATCAAACCTGGAAACAAACACATCCTGAAATTCCAGGCAGGTGCTGTATTCAGGAGCATATCAAGATCACTTGATTGTGAGCGGCTAGAGAACTGGACTATATCAGTAGCAAACCGTCCAATATGTCACATGTCTGCTTACTGCTCTTACTTCAATCTTGTCTGGATTCATCTTCATTGCACCTGCTCACATCTAGCCCTAATCATAGCTAGGCTGTGGGAAAGGTAAACAGCAGAGATATACAGCAAGCGACTTCATGTGTACTATAAAGGCAGACTCTTCAAGTATCCCTATTTTCCAGAGACAGTCCCAGATGTACAGAAGCTGTCCCAGTTTCTGATTTCATCCTGGAATCCTTAGTACATCCCTATTTTCATTGGAGAAACGTTGGAGGGTATGGTAGGATGTCCCTATTTTCATGGGATAAATGTTGAGGTGGTTATGGCATTATGCAACCCCTGAGCCATCTGAAGGCAGCCCTGTATAGGAAAGTTTTTTATGTTTAATTATGTTTTTATATATGTTGGAAGTCGCTCAGAGTGGCTGGGGCAACCCGGTCAGATGGGTGAGGTATAAATAGTAAAATTATTCTTGTGGAATAGTACGTCCCTATTTTCATCAGAGAAATGTTGGAAGGAATGTAAAGGTGACAGATAATATGATGGACCTGAGTTTCTTCACAAGGGACTTCTGCAGTAATGGGTAATTACAGAGTTAATATTGCCCGCAGTTATTTTGGGCTGGCACTAAGGCACTACCCTTTAGCTTGTTCTTGTGGTTACTTTCATTTTCCAATTTATCTGTGTGTTAGCCTCTTCATCAGTAAACAGTTTCTTGTTCTGGACCCACAAATAAGAACTTAACAGTGGCAATGAGAAAAAATGTCAGCCAACGGGAAACTGGAGAAATTTAATCCAGGAAGAGAAGAATGGCAGCGATACATGGAAAGATTGGGCCATTATTTCCATGCTAACACAACCACTGAGGGTGACAAACAAAAGGCAGTATTTCTCACTATCTTTTAAGAAGTTCATTGCAACCACAAAAGCCAGGGGATAAAAGTTTGGCAGAGCTGCAAAAGCGCTTGTCTGACCACTATATTCCAAGGCCAAACATAATTGTGGAATGCTTCAAATTCCACAATAGGAGGAGGAAGGGAGAATGTAGCTGATCTCAAAAAAAGCTTACTCAAATTGTTCTGTTGGAAATATTCTGGAGGAGAAGCTGAGAGATAGGTTTGTGTGCGCAGTTATTAAAAACTGAAAAGCAATTACTGGCTGATGGGTAGCTGATCTGGGACAAAACTGTAAAGGTGGCAGCAACCATGGAAGCAGCAGTGAGGAATTTATCTTGACAATAACACGAATCTAGAAACTAGCCCACAACGGAAGCTTAGAGGTTTGGAGAGGTGTTGTTCTTGTGGAGAAAGGCATTCGTCCTCCGTAGACTGCATGAATGCTACAGATGGAGAAAACCTGGGCATTTAGCAAGAAACTGCAAAGGGGACTATCCGGTTGCACAATCAAGTCTGTTCAAGGAACAGGCAGGGGGGGGGCGGAAGGGTTTATCATTTACAGAAGGAAAGGAGAGGCGGCTGATGAGGAAGTCCACACTGTTTACTGTGTAATAGGGGAAAACCTGAGGCTTATAAAGTAGCTACAGTTCAATAATCATGCAGTAGGCAACAATGTAAAAGGAGTCCATTGGCAAATGTGAGAGTGAAATCAAGGAATTATACCCAGTCCTGGGACTAGTACTGAGGACGCAGGTGGCGCTGTGGTCTAAGCTACAGAGCTTAGGGCTTGCAGATCAGAAGGTCGGTGGTTCAAATCTCCGCAACGGGGTGAGCTCTCATTGTTCGATCCCTGCTCCTGCCAACCTAGCAGTTTGAAAGCACATCAAAGTGCAAGTAGTTAAATAGGTACAACTCTGGCAGGAAGGTAAACGGCATTTCCGTGCGCTGCTCTGGTTCGCCAGAAGCGGCTTAGTCATGCTGGCCACATGACCCAGAAGCTGTACGCTGGCACCCTTGGCCAGTAAAGCGAGATGAGCCCCACAACTCCAGAGTCGTCCGCAACTGGACCTAAAGGTCAGGGGTCCCTTTACCTTTACCTTTTCCTTTAGGACTAGTAAGTACAATCACTTGAGAAGAATGAGTCTAGGAAAATAATGAGAATTCTGAACTTGGTTATTTGGGGTCATTGTCTCTAGTTATTATGGGTTGGAGCTAAGACTCCACCTTTCAGTTTGTGATGACTTTCGCTTTACCACATAAGTGTGTGTTAATCAGTTCACCAAAGCAGCCTCTTGCTCTGGGCCCACAATGTGACTAACTTTGCTTTATATTAAATAAATAAGAACTTTCCAGGAAAGTTCTGAATAGGAGCAACTCCTCTCTGAACACGGGAGGACAAGTAAATAGACATAGACTAATACTAATGTACTTTTCATTTTCTAAGCTGAGAGCATAAGTTTATTTGAAAATGTGCGATAATTTAAAAAGAAACCAACCAACCAAACAATATCAAGTGAGGGGGGGGGAATGAATTATTACAGTGGTGTTTTTGCATGGTTTTGTTAACAGATCCATTTTCCATTCTGAATCTAGTGTATGTGCTAGATACCTGTTAGAAAGCTCATGAACTGAAGATGTTGCAGAAGGTTTTTTTAAAAACAGGACCTGAATTGTCATATACTGGGAGAAATGGGGCATTCATAATTTGGGCGAAGAGGGGGAGTTTTTATTTTTCATCTGTTTATTCTACTTGGGGAGGTGTTAATGTTCTACAGGGGCAAAGGATATCCAAGCAATAGAAAGTTCCTCTTGAATTACCTCATTCTGCTTCTCACTTTTGGCAGAAACAGATGGAATTTGATTTCCCCCCAATTACTCTGACCTGAGAATAACCACACTTTAATGCGGAGCTAATGAGGTGGAAAAAGTACAACAACAACAAAAACCCTTAAACACTGCAAATGCAGACAGTGAAATATAGCTGTATGACAGGTGGAACAATAACAAATGACATATGATTTATTGATTAGATTCCATCGTATGATGGAACCACTGCAAGTCATTTACAATGCTTGTATCAGAACTTGGATCTCAGCCTAGAGATGCAAAGGTGAAAGACAAGCTCACTCTCAAAGTGATACAGCAGCAGAGGTCCCATTTGCTTTGGAGTGGTATTTGCATCAGTGCAGCAACATGATGGCGCTTTGCAAGTCAATGCGTTGTTTTTTGACTGCTGCATATAAACAACTATCGATTTAATTCATTGGCAAAGTAAGCCATGTGTCCTCGGCTTCACTGATATGATAGAACATTTCTTCAAGTGCCTGTTCAACCTTTGGTCCAACAAATCAGATAGGCAATGGAATGAGGACCAGTGTATTCACAGACAAAATGGGCTGGATACGTTGCATTGCTCTTCGGAGGGAATAGGTCTGGCTGGATCCAGGAAGTAAAAAAACTGGACCCCTGGACAGTTAAGTCCAGTCAAAGGTGACTATAAGGTTGTGGCGCTCATCTTGCTTTCAGGTCGAGGGAGCTGGCGTTTGTCCACAGACAGCTTTCTGGGCCATGTGGCCAGCATGACTAAACCACTTCTGGTGTAACGGAACACCATGGTGGAAACCAGAGCACACAGAAATGCCATTTACCTTCCCACCACAGTGGTACCTATTTATCTACTTGCACTGGCATGCTTTTGAGCTGCTAGGTTGGCAGGAGCTGGGACAGAGCAACAGGAGCTCACTCCGTCATGGGGATTCAAACTGTTGACCACCAGATGGGCAAGCCCAAGAGGCTCAATGGTTTAGACCACAGCGCTACTCGCGTCCAGAAAGTGTCACCTGCTTTGCTCAGGCAAATCCTGAGATGTTTCCTAGCATTTTAATATGGATGTTGAAGGATGCAGGGAACAAACTGGGACCATCCAGAATGCTGTAGCTCAGTTACCATGGTGCAGGGCGACAGTCCCATAGCATCACTTCTGGAATTTGAATGCATGCATGTATGTTGATCTGTAACAGAGTTCTCTGGGCAGCTTACAAGACATAGGTAAAATAAAATTAAAAGGCACAGTATAAGGTAAAACCAATTGCAAGAGAGGGAGCAACACAAACCCAAGAAAAAAGAACTCACCACACACCTCAAAATTCAGAACAGAGGACTTGATCACTTAAACTATTTAAAGTAGTGATCAGAATGTGCTCCATCCATTCAGTTCCCACCCCTGGCAGATCCAGAAGAATACATTCTGAAATAGATATAACAATGCAAAACAGGGTGGCACAGCTGCCTTTCTCCCATTTTTTAACATGACAAATAAACACCAACAATCACATCTAGGTGGCTGTCAATATGTGCTAGTGCAGGTCTGAGTTTTGCATACTTCCACAACACCTGCTTGTGATTACCAGCATTCATGTGTGCGTGTTAACGTTCGCCAGATTACAGACATTTTCTGCAACATAAATATATTTCAGGTTGTACGGTGTGTTGTGTGGGACCTACTACTCCCCCTCCCTTTTGCATGGTGATCTACACGCTCCATTTTTAATTGACACTGTCATATGAAGGTGTAATGAATGTGGAAGCATGACAACCGTGTTTTGGAAATGTGCACCCCCTGCGTGATGGGAGTGGGGAGGGAGAACTGGTGGCTGCCGCCTCCAAGACTCCCATGAAAAACCAACCACATGGTGGGGAATCAGCACAGATGGAGATTTCAGATGAGTTTCTGTGCTGTAGAAAGATGCATGAACAAAAGCAGAGGCCTCCTTGAACCACGAAACGCATCGCCAAGCACCTCCAGCAATCATGAACAAGATTTTAGTACTTTTCATCTTATCTATTAGTCCCTTGTTGGATTTTGCTACTCTTCCTCCAGGCGAGAAGAGGCTGCCAAACATATTTTATCCAATAATACAGAAGAGCTGAGAAAGGATTCAAACCACTTCATTTTTATTAATGAAATACAGATTGCCTTATGCTAGCAAGCACACAAGGCTCTTTTTGTATGTCCATCATTCCCATTTATACAATTCCTCCTTTTCTTTCTTGTTTGTATAAATTTATCTTTCCGGAAAATCTGATGTGTAATTGCAGATTGAAAATAAACAAAGAAGGAAAGAGGAAGATCTGGATTCCCTTTGTATGTCGCACAACGGAGCACTGTAGATACTTCCAACCGATTTCACAAGGCTACATTCATAACATTCTTTTGTCTTCTTTGTACACCTGGTTTAAATTTATGTGCACTATTTTAATAGGCTGGACGGCAGGCAAGCAACAGAGGATTTTTCCTCGCTTAGAAAAAGAAATTGTCGGTAGGTTCTGATACACGGAAAGTATAGCTTTTCAAATCTCAGTAATTTGTACTTCTACAGGATTGCGGGTTCTTTTTGTACTGAGAACAGACTGGCCACAGTCCAGTAGCAGTACAATAGTCGGGCAGAACTATGCAGCCCTTTTGCATTCCAGCTAAAGCAGAGTGTGACAGCTCTGTTGTAACCACCTGCTGCCATCTGCCCCTGTTCTTGCCAGCTAATGGGGAATCAAGGCAGCAGACAAGCCAGCAAAAAGGCAGACATACTGTAGCATGGGAAATAGCTGAAGAATGAAAACGGAGGAAAGCAGAGGTCACGAAGGAGGTCAGAGCTCGCTGCTCCAGGCTGATTCCAGCAGGAACCAGCCACAACAGCATCAAACTGCAGAATAAATTCTCCAAGGTCAGATCGAGTAGGTGGCTACCTTTGTGACGACGGTGACAGTTTTCCGCCATGCTTGCTTCATAATATCATCAGGTGGCTGCAGTCTGCATAGAAGACTCTTCCTTCGAAAGTATGCCAGTGGATGCTGTGTGCACACAAATGCACACCCCATGAACTCGACAGAGGTGTCCATGGAGGCACAGGTCAATTCTGTGTCCAGGGCAGCTGTTTATCAGCTCCATCTGGTACGCAGGCTGAGACCCTACCTGCCCGCTGACTGTCTCCCAGAGTGGTGCATGCTCTGGTTATCTCTCGCTTGGACTACTACAATGCGCTCTACGTGGGGCTACCTTTGAAGGTGACCCGGAAACTACAATTAATTCAGAATGCGGCAGCTAGACTGGTGATTGGGAGCGGCTGCCGAGACCATATAACACCAGTCTTGAAAGACCTACATTGGATCCCAGTACGTTTCCAAGCACAATTCAAAGTGCTGCTGCTGACCTTTAAAGCCCTAAATGGCCTCGGTCCAGTATACCTGAAGGAGCGTCTCCACCTCCATCGTTCTACCCGGACACTGAGGTCCAGTGCCAAGGGCCTTCTGGCAGTTCCCTCGCTGCGAGAAGCCAAGTTACAGGGAACCAGGCAGAGGGCCTTCTCGGTAGTGGCGCCCGCCCTGTGGAACGCCCTCCCATCAGATGTCAAAGAGAAAAATAACTTTTAGAAGACATCTAAAGGCAGCCCTGTTTAGGGAAGCTTTTAATGTTTAATAGGTTATTGTATTTTAGTGTTTTGTTGGAGGCCACCCAGAGTGGCTTGGGGGACCCAGCGAGATGGGCGGGGTATAAATAATAAATTATTATTATTATTATTTCCTAGGCTCTTTTAAAAGTGCTGCATTTGTTTCCACCCAGTGAAATTTATGCTGCAGACAGTCAAGCACATGGGTACATAACCAAACAGGAGAAGGCCGCAGTGAAGCAAGCTGTACATGTGGGTAGTCAGGAACTCTTGCAACGTCTGAGCTGCAACTTTCCCAGTGTGAACAGGCCCCAAGTAAATGGCGGCTCCTTCTCCAATGGAAGCCGTTGATATATTTGTCAGCTAGCATACTTAACAGTGATAAAACACTCTTAAAAAGGGAGCCTTTTCTCCACTCACTGAATATCATACTGCGACCAGTTAACACTCTTAATGTGGAGCAGGATTAAGGAAGAAACATTTCTTCAGAAATCCGGCTACGTTATATGGTGGACATTGTATCGCTCAGCCACAGATGCTGAGGGTAGGGCTCTCTTTCTCCCGGCCAGACAATTGGCTCAAAAAGTTATTTGAAGGTAGGATGAAATGGGTCTTCTCTCATCGTTATTTTCCATCCCTCTCCCCAGCTTCTGAATCGGCCAATGGAAATGGTTATGCACTGACAAGCTCATCTTTTGTGTGCAAAAAGCAGAGGGAAATGAAAGCCGGCTGCATAGGAAGTCCTGTTAGTATGGCCCCTTTCAACAGAGATCATTGAAATTCCTTCATCCTGGACTTGGGGTAGGCAGACAAAGAAACAACAGCTGGAGGCAACTGAATGTGACAGACTCCATCTGCATTCAGCACATAGCCTGTGTGTCAGGAAAGCCTGCTGGCTCTAGCTTATTTTATAACACTTGTGCTCGCATCGAAGTGTAAATTCAACACAGGTATATTGTGGCGGCGGCGGCGGGGGGGGCACATTAAACATCTTCATTTTAACTATATTCATCAACGTGCTTTGTAAACACATAAGTAGCAGATGCAGAAGTCTAGAGCAAACATCAGACACGCAGTACCTCGACGTTTTAAAAGCAGCCCGGACTACTGTTGAATAGGCTAGACTTGCATCTTTCAAAGCAAAGCCTTCAAACTGATGTTTTGAAAAGAGAGCAGTTTCAGTTCTGGAACAGAGCAGATCTGTCTGCAGTTCAGCGTGTGCGTGTGATGTTGCGTGTGCATGTGCATTGCTCACATGACCATTGGCTCGTTTCCAGATTCGGCCTGCACAATTTCTTTGGCATCCTTTCGTGGCAAACATATTTGCTGCCAAGTGCCGGAGTCAGCTGTTGGAACCATTAAGTAGAATCCTATATATACAGTGGTACCTCGGGTTACAGACGCTTCAGGTTACAGACGCTTCAGGTTAAAGACTCCGCTAACCCAGAAATAGTACCTCGGGTTAAGAACTTTGCTTCAGGATGAGAACAGAAATCATGCGGTGGCAGCGGGAAGCCCCATTAGCTAAAGTGGTGCTTCAGGTTAAGAACAGTTTCAGGTTAAGAATGGACCTCCAGAACGAATTAAGTTCTTAACCAGAGGTACCACTGCATATACCATATTTTTCACTCTATAAGACGCACCAGACCACAAGACACACCTAGTTTTTAGAGGAGGAAAACAAGAGAAAAAAATTCTGAATCTCAGAAGTCAGAACAGCAAGATGGATCACTTCGCAGTGAAAGCAGCAATCCCTCTTGCTGTTCTGGCTTCTGGGATAGCTGCGCAGCCTGCATTCGCTCCATAAGATGCACACACATTTCCCCTTACTTTTTAGGAGGGAAAAAGTGAGTCTTATAGAGCAAAAAATACAGTATATGGCTCTGGATGTACTTCACCATAGGATGCGAGCCGATACCATGCACCCAGATGTTTGTGTGGATAGACATAGTTCAGGTGAGATAGGCTGGGGGAGTCGTGGATGTAGAATCTGTCAGATGGTAGGAATTATGAAGGGGGGGGATGAAATATTGGTGCAGCTTATCTCTCTGGTGTCTCTGCTGTTGAAGAGCACCCAAATTAATGGTGTCTCATTTGTTTGCCAAGTATTGGGAAAAGACCAAAGCAGCCTCCCTTTTGCCTTCACAGTGAGGAACACTTCAGAGATATGGCCACCAAGGATGGAGACATTAAACAGAAAACTGGAGGGATTAAGGATAATGTTCTGGAGAAGCCTGGGAAATAATAAGTAAGATGTAAGTAGTTCAGGAAGGAGCCTGCAGAGAAACTAAAGAGAACTGTGGGGAGCCCAAGGTCAGGAATGCGGGAAATGCTACTCAGAGACAGATGTTGCTCCACAGACTGCGTTTAAAATATTGTTCTGGGTTTGTGGAATTTCCAGATCACAAAAGGGGGTGGAAGAATTTTCTGGGTGGGGGGTTGTGCTCGATTATGAAGGGAGTGGTAACTCATTTATGCTAATAATGTTGGAATTTGGATAGTGAGCCTTCAGGAAAAGACAAGCCTTTTCATGTCGTGTGCCCCTGTAACCCATCATTAGCTCTTGGGATGGGATCATTGCTCAGTGTTTTGCTTTGCTTTAAACACACACACACACACACACACACACACACACACATACGTGTGTGTGTGGGTTTCAAGGATTATGTCCCTAGACCTGAAGAACTCCTTTCTTCAATCCCAAATGTATATGTGTGGTGGTGGTTACTTACTGGGGAAGAAAAGGCATTCTGCATATGCCCAGAGGCATGATCTCTTCCTAAGTCACATGGCACTGAATTCACAAGATTTACGGATAAGCTATTTGAGCTTTTCCTCTGGTTGGGAGCATTAACATACATGAACCTTCACTTCAAGTGGCAAGCTCTCCATATACTACTAGGAGAGGATAGAGGGAACTTCCTCAGCTTCCTCAGATGTTATGTGGTCTCGGCAGCTTTCTGTGGACAAACACCGGCTAGCTTGGCCTGAAAGCGAGATGAACGCTGCAACCCCATAGTCGCCTTTGACTGGACTCAACCATCCAGGAATCCTTTTACCATTTTTTTATGGCTTGGGCCAATGAAGTCTCCCACCCAACTGTCTGATAACAAATTGGTAGGCTTGTGCAGTGTGTGTGTGTGTGTGTGTGTGTGTGTGAGAGAGAGAGAGAGAGAGAGAGAGAGAGACAGGGAGAGAGACTAAAGTCAGAAAGGAATGACCGCTACTTGCTTTTGTATTGATCTGTTGTACGGGGGGCGGGGGAATACCCTTTGTATGCTTACTGAGAAGAACTCCTAAAACCCCTCTGACTAAGGATGGCTAAATTGGACCCAGTTTGCATTTAAAGGTGATGTTACCTAATTCACACTTTTCGAAACATGATGTCAAGCCTAACAGATGGGTAGAGGATTGGACTCTTAATCTCTGGGCCATGGGTTCAAGCCCCACATCAGGCAAAAGATTCCTGCATTCCATGGGGGTTGGACTAAATGACCCTCACGGTCTTTTCAAAATCTACAAGTCTATGAATCTATTATTAGCTATCATTCAAGATTTGTGCTGCTCCAATTTTTGCAATGTAGTTCTCCAGCCAAGTAATTTGCATAAAGATGCTTATGCTACTGTAGAGTGTGCACATATTAGTGAAAGTAACTAACAAGAATGTGTACATGAGAAGAAATTTGCATTAAAACGCTGATGAATTTTCATGATGATTTAAAAGAATAACAACCATGAACTGAAATGTGGAGAACTGAGCTTAAGACCGAGAAAATGGGAGAAACCAAAATGGACATACAGTGGTACCTTGCTTCTCAAACTTAATCCGTTCCGGAAGTCCATTCCAAAACCAAAGCGTTCCAAAACCAAGGCGCGCTTTCCCATAGGAAGTAATGGAAAACGGACTAATCCGTTCCAGACTTTTAAAAACTACCCCTAAAACAGCAATTTAACATGAATTTTACTATCTAACAAGACCAGTGATAATCAATGTACTGTACGATAAAATAAATAAGACAGTGTTGTAGATGATAAAAATAAAAATTAATTTTTTTTTCTTACCTGCACTGACGATAGTCATTGTTTGGATGGGGGGCTTTTATCCATTTCCGCAGTCACACAATCATTCAGTAGCTGAACTGAGTTCCACACAGTCACAAGAACAAATTAACCCAAAAAGCCTCAAAAACAAAAACGCGAAATAATTAGCAAAAACAAAAGCGCCAAACTGAATCCATTCCAGAAGTCCATTTGACTTCCGAAATGTTCAAAAACCAAGGTGCAGCTTCTGATTGGTGCAGATGCCCCAGAAACAATAGCCGACAGCCGCATCGGATGTTTGGCTTCCGAAAAACGTTCGAAAACCGGAACACTTACTTCTGGGTTTTTAGCATTTGAGAACCAAGGTACCACTGGACTTGCTCATTCCTATTTCTGTTTAGGCCTGTATAAGATTGATCATTCTAAGACATGATGAGAAATTGGAGCAGGTCAGTCTTGATAGCTGTGTTTTTATGCTCTGGCCCAAAGACACCACGGACATGTGCGAACTTTATAGAGAGCCAGTGTGGTGTAGTGGTTAAGAGCAGTAGTCTTGTAATCTGGTGAACCGGGTTCACATCTCCGCTCCTCCACATGCAGCTGCTGGGTGACCTTGGGCTAGTCACACTTCTCTGAAGTCTCTCAGCCCCACTCACCTCACAGAGTGTTTGTTGTGGAGGAGGAAGGGAAAGGAGATTGTTAGCCACTTTGAGACTCCTTTGGGTAGTGATAAAGCGGGATATCAAATCCAAACTCTTCTACCACTTTTCTGGCTCCAACTTTCATTGCCTCTGGCTCCCTTAGGACAAGAACCATCCACCCATTATAGAATTATACTTTGCCTCACGTAGTTCAGCTACGTGGAAGAATTTGCTGATTTCACTGGGCTTGGGATCAGACCAAAAGCTCCTTCTTTTTGGACGCCAAACAAGGAACAGGAACAAGAAGGGGGAAAAGCTAGCCTTTGATTGATTGTAATTTCCCTTTGGGCTGCCACACATGGCAGTTAAGTTAACTTTAGTTTATCTCCTGACTGGAAACCTGTTGTGATCGAGCTTCCTTCATATAGCTGCAGATAGGTTATTTGACAAAATCAATGCTAGCAATTGAATTTAGCTCCTAGGTGAGCTTGGCATTCACAAAAGCTCAGAGGAAGCTCTCCTTGCATGTACCTACATTGTCACTCATTAATCAGTAATCCTTCATAAGCCGGCCATGTCATCCACTGCGCACAGTTGCACTGCATGTAAGTTTAAATAAAATACCAAAGCAGTCAACTGTGAAGGGATATTGGCAGCCTGTTTAGTTAATGTTGTTCACTTTTTTGAAGCGAAGCATTGTGTTCTCAGGCTGCAAGGAGACAAACCTTATATTGCTCTACGCCAGCAAAATGGTTTTGTTTTCTAATTCCATTTGTTGCTGTCTTCTGATATGCCAAAACGAACCAGGGAAACTCCTGTTTGTAATTTTCCATCCATTTCAATGCAAATGTCTCCATGTAGCTTTGAGGGTTCAGGCCTGAACTACACCTGAAGCAGAATGTGGCAGAAAGGAGGAATTAGGGTGATGAGGTTGTAAAATACACTATGTCTTTTCAGGCAACAGGTAGGGAAGGCAGTGGCGTAGCTATGGGGGTGGAGGTGGGGGGTTCTAGCTGGGTTTTTTGCCCCAGGTGAAACATCCAGAGGGGCGCCATTGAGGCCCCCAGCCTGTGTGTGTGTGTACACAAGTGTGTGTGTCTCAAACTGGGTCTATACGACTGTGGTGAAATGAAGCCTAGTTTCACCCCTGGGAAGGCTCCCTTGCATATTTTTTTTTAAATCTCCCTGAAAATAGAAAGTTAGCAAAGCAGAGAGTTATCCTCTCCCTGATGTGTGTGCTTGATTTATAGGGAGTCTTTCGAGTCCTGTCAGGGGGAAATAAAATATAAATATAATATAAAAACAAGGGAACAAGTTACAGGGAACCAGACAGAGGGCCTTCTCGGTAGTGGCTCTGAATGCATGTTAGAGGTGCTTTAAATTTAGGTGTTTGGATCTGCCCAAAGATTATGTCTAAAATGCATTTGACCTGACGGTGTTTGATTTTAATTCTCTTTTGAGATTTTGGGCAAACCGTTTGTACCCATGGTTCCAAAATATAACATATGAGACAGCTGTACATTCCTTATATGAAACATCTTGCTAGTCTATGGCGGGGGGGGGGAGGGGTGGGGGAAAGTAAATTGGCACTGATGGAACAAACAGCCTTGGGGTGTGACATATTTTATTGTTGTTCCTGGAAGGAGGAGCAGGAAGAGGTAAAGACATACTGCATTTTCTGGCTTGACTTGCATGCTGAGGGAGATGCCAGAGCAAATGATGAATCAAGTAATGCGTAACCTGGAGGACAATGGAATGATGACTAGCACTGAGCATGAGTTTAAGATCACATCAAGCCATAGCAGCCTAGTTTCTCTCTTTGTTAAAGGAGCCAGTTAAGCAGGAAGGGGGAATGCAGTTGCAGCAAGATTTGCCTCAGCCCCACTTGAGTTTGGATAGATACTCTACCTGCGCGTGCACACACACACACCTCTGTGTACATGTGTGTGCATGTGCAGGCATGGAACCATTTATGATTTTTCTGACTGCATTTCGTAATTCTGTCCTTTCTCCGGGGAGCTCAGAATGATCCCGCCTGCTTTTCACCTGAGGGATGGTTTGGGCTGAGGGATGATGTCTGTCACCTACTTCAAACCTTTTCGTTTAGCAAACCTACCCAAACATGCAGAAGTGGCTTGTGTTTTAATTTGTCTTTCGCTTATTGTTGATTTCAACTGGTTTTGAATTAAAAACAACAATCACCTGTCGTTATTGATATGTTTTATTCTATACAGTCATACAGTCATGAGGTAGCTTCGGGATGAATATTTTCAGGTTGCGCTCCGCGGCGACCCAGAAGTAACAGAGCGCATTACTTCTGGGTTTTGTCGCTCATGCATGCGCACTCAAAATGACATCACGCGCATGTGCGGAAGTGGCGAAACGTGACCCGCACACGTGCAGATGCATGTCCCTTGATCTTGGGGAAAACCTGGTGTCTCTGTTCTTGATAATCATTTGTGCACCTCACACTTTTCATTGTGTTTCAATGTCATTTTACTAATTGCAAAAAAAGAGGAAGAAAATGTATGGGTTTAGGGGTTGTTTTTCAGATGTCCTGGGACAAGAGTGCTTCAATGCAGTTTCACTATGCAAACCAACATATCCAGTATGCACTTGAATGCCTCCCACAAAACAGCGACAGTCTGGAGGTCCCATTAGTATGCTTTGAAAAGGGGCTTCTGCGATTATAATTTTCAACATGAGTCACTACAGGTACACTCCATTAACCATTTTGGTATCCATGCCTGGAGAACTTTTTGGAAACAAGTGGCTTTATCCTTTCTGGACTTTCATTTCCATTGTTTTACACGTGGGCAATATTACTACCTAAAACTTACAAAGTTATTGTAAGGAAATGCCACTGGCGTGCTGTTAGATGTATGTAAGGAAGCCATTGTTAGTACCACAGGAAGAATGAGAGGTCTTTCAGTCACATTAACATTGTGCCAACATGAAAATGTGTTGTTTATGGCATGAAAAAGATTTACAGATCTCAACGCCTGCCGTTACAACCTCCTCTTTGCCATACAAATGCTGCACTGTTTTGTAGAGAGGACATTATCTTTCTTGTTTAGACATACTTGAACCGTTGCCCACAGAATGTTACAACAGAAGTCACTGAAAATAGAACCATGGTATTTTTTATTTGAAAATGCATTATCATTTATACGGGCCACATTTCTGCCACTGTGAAGCAGGAAAGCCTACTAATGAACTTGGTTTTTAAAACACTGCTTTCGGGGACTTGCAAGGAAATTAAACCTGATCCATATGCCTCAAAACAATGGCTCCAAATAATGAAAAACGTCTGCTGTTCTGAGCCGATCCTCGTATGCCAAACCTGTGTTTCCAAACCAGGTGTCCTCCAGCGTTGGCCATGGGACTGATGGGAGTTGGAATTCAACATCTGGAAGGCAGCAGGTTGGGGAATGATGAAAATCACCCCTCACTCCCTTGCACATATACACAGAACTTACAGTTGTCTCATTTTTCATGTATTGCTTCTATGTTGGGCTCATGAAGTGTGTTCATTGGGCTATCCCTTTGTATTGTGACCTTGCAGGACAGAACCTGAGATGTGTGCTCCACTGAAAAAAGGAGCTCTTTACTAGAGCCCTGCCTCTTTGCAAATCAAATAAGATGCAAACTATACAAGGCTTAAGATCTTGCAAGCGGAATTCATAAGAGTGGCTTAACTGAGAAAATACAGACAATGTAGAAAACTTAAATGCATGCATACGAAACCTCTTAAATTTTGTTGTTGCTATCATGCATTGGAGATCTGATATAAAATAGTGCAAACATTAAAGGTATCTTTCCTAATTTCCTTCGGATCATTTTCCTATAAAAGAGATGCAGAAGGTGAAAACTTCCAGATCAGAACTACAGCTGAGATTCTATGCACTCTTGGCTTATAAGAGTCACATAGCAATGTATTCTAGGCAGTGTATAAGCATATATAAATAACAAGAGCGTTATTTCCAATGGATCGACTCCAGGTAAAACTTAATTGAGTACCACCAAATGGGTTGTAAATTTGGGGTGGTTTGAATTAATTAATTTGGGCTCTCTTTGGCTCAATTTGGAAACGGTCCAACAAAACACCCTGGCCCAAGGGTTTTTGCTGCCTGAGGTGAAGGACAATATGGTGTTTTTCCTTTCCACATATAGAATCTGATCATACTGATAGCTGAATCTTACTTCTGCAGTAGCAATGGGATAGCCTGCTCCCAGGAGAATGAAGAAGGAGTATCTGCTGTCCCTGCTTTCCCCATTTCTCCCACCTGAGCTGAACTCACTCTGCCTAATGGTAGGGCTGGCTCGGCCTTACAACAAGCTTCCTCAGACTCGGCCCTCCAGATGTTTTGAGGCTACAATTCCCAGCATCCCTGACCACTGGTCCTGCTAGCTAGGGATCATGGGAGTTGTAGGCCAAAAACATCTGGAGGGCTGAGGTTGAGGAAACCTGCCTTAGAAGGAAGCATTCATGGTGAGTCCTGGCACCTCTTTTTCTAGAAAAATAGCCCTGAGTGGAACCTTCATGTGGGATGCAAAAATGGGATTGGCTCAGAATGGGGTTGTCATGGTAAAATCCTCTAATTTGAAGATTGTTACAATTGCTGCTAAACGTTCGATGAGTGACAGTTGAGTATATTAACTGAACTCTGTTGCTGGGAGGAGAACCATTGCACACGAGGTGACATTTGGTGTCAACATCTGTGACTTCTTTTCATCTGGGTGTTGCAGTTACCAGCTAATGAACATGCATGTGTGAATTCTCTCTCTGTCCCGCCATTTGGGTTTGCTAAAATGTTGACAGGTATGAGAAGTTTCTGCACTCTGGCCATCAATTTGCTTCTGTGCATCTCACCGAACCAAGACCTGAATTTTAATTTTTCCACAGTGTGGCATTAAATCTCTTCGCTGTTGCAAAGCAGAGACAGCCCTGCCATTCCCTTCTGAGTGATTTCGGTTTCAAATGCATAAGATTAGTGCTTGCTCCTTTAACAAAAAAAATCTCCCGATGATCATCGATGTGCATAATGATATGTGATCATTTTTGTCTTGCCACAGAGGCCCTCGCTTGCATGGAATACGTAACAGATTTATTGAATGGAGACTGTCATTACAGACTTGGCCCCAAGAAGGCAACTTCCAACCCAATTTAATTGTGTTACTTCGCTAAGCTGACATTTAAAGTAGATAATAATTCCAGACTGCAGACAAGTGCTATTTTAAGGATTACCCATTAGAAGGGAATGGCATCAAGCAGGTTAAAGCGAAGGAATATTTTGTCAGATAAAAATAAATAATATTGATGAAATCAGGGAGGAAAAAAGATTCCAATTTATTCAGAAGCGTGAAAGAATTCCTGCGCAACTCATAATCAGTATAATGTTTGCATTAAACGTACACCAGGAGCAAATCTGCTCATTGGAAATTTAAAAAGAGAGAGGAAAAACAGAACATGAAATGCTAAGTACTGGAAGGGTAACCAGGTACCGACCAAAGAGGAATGGTTATGTAAATTATGTGAATATTTGGAAGTGGCCAAATGGACGGATATAATAAGACGAAAGCCAGTGAATACAGTCAAGAAGGAATGGAAGTGCCTGAATGATTATTTAGAAAGACAAGGTTCTAACGTAAAAATTTTGCTGTGTCTAGAATGACCTCATGAATGGAAAAGGGGAAACATACACATATACATATCTATATATTAAGATAGGGACGCGGGTGGCGCTGTGGGTTAAACCACAGAGCCTGGGAGTTGCTGATTGGAAGGTTGGCGGTTTGAATCCCCGCGATGGGGTGAGCTCCCATTGCTCGGTCCCTGCTCCTGCCAACCTAGATAAATGGGTACCGCTCCGGCGGGAAGGTGAATGGTGTTTCCGTGCGCTGCTCTGGTTCGCCAGAAGTGGCTTAGTCATGCTGGCCACATGACGCGGAAGCTGTATGCCGGCTCCCTCGGCCAGTAAAGCGAGATGAGAGCCGCAATCCCAGAGTCTGTCATGACTGGACCTAATGGTCAGGGGCCCCTTTACCTATATATTAAGATGAAAGTAATACTGAAATACAGGTAAAATATGAAATGTGAAAGGAAGTGTTGTGAGAGTGATGGAAGTCTATTACTATTATTATTTTGTAAAATAGTGTTTATTGTATTCAATAGTGTTTATTGTATTGTATTGTACTTTTCTTTATTCTTTTACTGTCTACTTTTCTTTGCATTTTTTTCCTTTCTTCTTTATTTTTTTCTTTTTCTTTATATTATGTATGGCTTGGTATAGATGTATTTAACTTTGCAATAAAAATTCTTAAATTTTAAAAAAGAAAAGAATACGAAAAGCTACAAAACAAAAGGTATTTGAAACAGGCTAGTAACGTATTTGGTTCTGTAGGAGAGGAGTTAATGCTAGAAGGAATCCAGGGTTAAGGGTTTTAAAATTTAATACTTGTTTCAATTCAAGCAGGTTATAAAAATGAAGCAGGTTGTCTTGAAGATTTACATCAGCTTGTGTTACAATAACACACATAGTACGTGTGCCATGGTATCTTATTCTCACCCTGTGAACAGGCTGGCGAATGATATTAGCAGTTAACAAGGTCTGTTCATCAAGGATTTGGACTGGGAATAAATGTGATGCAAAACTCACTGGAAACAACTACCGAATCTAACATTCAGTAATTGGCAAGAGTAGAAATCTGTTTTGCGATAAAGTTCACTGTCTCCTAATGCGTGTCCTTTTGCTTTAATCATTTTGGGTTGGGGGGGGGGAGTTAGAAAGCAGCCAGTGGATTGGGGGGAAAGGAAGACCCTAATTCTTTCACCTCTCGCTGTATCTAACTGCAATTTTTACTCATTAACAGTCCAAAAGCAAAAACAGTAAGAATCATGAATGTTGCACTAACATCTTCACCCTCCACATTTCAATAACTGAAACTCATGCCTAACTCATGGGTAGGCAAACTAAGGCCCAGGGGCTGGATCCGGCCCAATCACCTTCTCAATCCGGCCTGTGGACGGTCCGGGAATCAGCATGTTTTTACATGAGTAGAATGTGTCCTTTCATTTAAAATGCATCTCTGGGTTATTTGTGGGGCCTGCCTGGTGTTTTTACATGAGTAGAATGTGTGCTTTTATTTCAAATGCATCTCTGGGTTATTTGTGGGGCATAGGAATTCGTTCACCCCCCCCCAAAAAAATATAGTCCGGCCCCCGACAAGGTCCAAGGGACAGTGGACTGGCCCCCTGATGAAAAAGCTTGCTGCCCCCTGGCTTGTAAAAAAGAAAACAACCTACAAAACTCATTGAATTGTTGATGGAAGACTGGAGGAAGTTGATGGAAGAAGTTCATCCATTTCTGGATGGATGGGTCTGAACTTCAATGTCTAAAACTCCTGGTAGAGGACAAGGATCTAGAGATTACGCTAAGGGTGGCCAAATTCTGTGCGACTGCCATAACACTTAGGGAACAAGCTATACCACCAAAATGATTAAGGTTTTAAATGATAATTTTAGGTTATATTTTAATGATCAAGATTTAATAAATATATTTTAACTGCCGCTGTATCTGAATTGTCTCTGTTATACCCAATTGCAATTCAATGTATTCCTGTTGTGTTTTATGATTTTCCTGATATTGTAAGTGACCCGGAACTGGTCTGTGACCGTAATAATAAAATTCTATTCTGTTCATCCATTTCATATACCTATGGCCTGTATGTTTCTACTTCACACCCAGTCTAAGATTGTGTGTTTTGTAGAGGGCAGGACCAATAGACATGATCCCATACTCATCCCCTGAGCCCCACTCAGTGAGACAGCAGTACAGACCCTCCAAGTGTCCCTATCTTTCAGGTACATCCCTGATTTAGAGAAGCTGTTCCAATTTCTGATTTGATCACGGAATGTCTCGATGTTCTTTAGGATGCCCCTATTTTCATCAGAGAAATGTTGGAGGGTATGAAGTTATCCAAACACCGAGCTGTCTGAAGACAATCCTGTATAGGGAAGAGGGTTTTTTTTTAAATGTTTAATGTTTTATTATGCTTTTATGTATGTTGGAAGTTGCCCAGAGTGGCTGGGGCAACTCAGTAAGATGTGCAGGGTTTAAATACAGTGGTACCTTGATTCTCAAACTTAATCCGTTCCGGAAGTCCGTTCCAAAACCAAAGCGTTCCAAAACCAAGGCACACTTTCCAATAGAAAGTAATGCAAAATGGATTAATCTGTTCCAGACTTTTAAAAACATCCCCGAAAACAGCAATTTAACATGAATTTTACTATCTAATGAGACCATTGATCCATAAAATGAAAGCAGTAAACAATGTACTGCAGTCACACAATCAATCAATTAGTAGCTGAACCGGGTTCCACACAGTCAGGAAAACAAAAACAAAAAGAGCCACAAGAACAAAAACGCAAAATAAATAGCAAAAACAGACAGACCTCAGCATAACACTCAAAACAGAAGTGTGGCACTCAAATTGAAAGCATAACACTCAAAACGGAGCACGTTCGACTTCTGAAAAAAGTTCTCAAACCGGAACACTTACTTCTGGGTTTGCAGTGTTTGGGTTTGAAGTTGTTTGAGTACCAAGGCGTTTGAGAACCAAGGTACCACTGTAGTAAAATTATTGTTATGGAATAGGATGTCCCTATTTTCATCAGAGAAATGTTGGAGTTTATGGGAGTATACGTTAAAACAGTTCTGTTGCAATCATTGTTTTTAGACTTTATCCGGTGTCCTGGAGCAAGTCAGGAAGAGACTTCCTAAGCAAATACAGCAAACAGGTACATACAGGTGTAGAGACCTGTAACTTAAAAACACCTTTTCACCTCAGTATGCATGTGTGCAAAGGACTGAATTACTCTTCTGAATGTGCAGGAAAAGTATTCAGCTCTACTGAGGAGTCAACAATATGCAGAAGAATCCTATGCATGTCTATTCTTTCCTCTCCAGTTTGTGAGGAACCCTCAGTTATCAGTTTTAGGTACTTCCTGAAAGCCTATCTTTTTGCCCAGACTTTTCCTGAACCCTAAGTTTGGATTTTTATTTTTTGTACCCGTTGTACAAAATGGGTATATGTTGTGACACGGTATGTTACTGTTTTAGGCAGGCATAAGCAAACTCGGCCCTCTAGATGTTTTGGGACTACAATTCCCACCATCCCTGACCACTGGTCCTGTTAGCTAGGGATCATGGGAGTTGTAGTTCCAAAACATCTGGAGGGCCGAGTTTGCCTATGCCTGGTTTAAGATCTTATGCTGTGGTTTAAACCATGTTTTTAATGCAATGTTTTATTGTACTGTATATTGTTCATCATTTAAATGTATTTCAATGTTGAACAGTCTAGACATTAAACACACACACACACACACACTCAAGTAAGCCCCATTCATTTCAGTGACACTTATTCCCAGCTAAATGTGCACAATATTGTAGCACAAATGTGATTTATATTCTACCTTTTAACTTCTGTGCACTTTTCTTCAGCTTTGAGCAGAATAATAAGATTTTAAGAAAAGTTCTGCCAGATCAGACCAAAGCTCAATCTAGTAATGTTCTACTAGACGCAGCCTTTCTCAACCTGTGGGTCCCCAGATGTTGTTGAACTACAACTCCCATCACCCCTAGCTAGCAAGGCCAGAGCTCAGGGATGATGGGAGTTGTAGTCCAACAACATCGGGGGACCCACAGGTTGAGAACCACTGTAAGAGTTACTAGTCCCCATCCACCATTATTACCATAGAGCTGGATACTTTCTGCAGATGATCATAGAAAATATTCACAGCCTAGGTGATAATTAAAGCAATTTCTAATATATTTTGAAAGTTTCCATCTGGTCTAAACTATAGCTGTCAGAACTACAGTTCCCAGAACCTTTAACAAATTACAGTTTTCCAGGATTTTGAGGGGATATGTGTGCTTTCTTTCTTTTATATTTTATTGGTTTTCCCCACAATTTTATACATTTTAACTTAACCATTTCAAACATTAAAATAAAAGGTTCTGTTGAACCTTCGGACCTCCTTCCCTCCCTCCACGCGTTCCATATATAAGATTAAATTTGCTGCATCTTTTACCGTTGTCCATCTGTTGTATATCCATAGTTATCATAGTTAATTCCACATTACAAGTGTCATTACATCCCTGCCAGTGATTTTAACTGTTTACAGTGGACTTTTAAATAAATTAAAATTTTACTCCAGTATTTTAAAAATACTTGATCTTCCTGGTTTCGGATCTTCCTCGTCAGTTTCATCATCTCTGCATACTCCATCAGTTTCGTCTGCCGTTTTTCTTTTGTTGGTACTTCTCCTTTCTTCCATCTCTGGGCTAGTAGCATTCTCGCTGCTGTCGTTGCATACATAAAAAGCATTTTATCCTCTCTTGGTATCTCTTCACCTATTATACCTGATGTGTGCTTTTAATATATTTTAAAGGTATGGTGTGTACACAGCCTTATTCTTAAGCAGCTCCAAAACAATTTCTCCTCAGTCTGGGTTGTGCGACAGGACATGGGTATACAGTGGTACCTCGGGTTACAGACACTTCAGGTTACAGACGCTTCAGGTTACAGACTCCACTAACCCAGAAATAGTACCTTGGATTAAGAACTTTGCTTCAGGATGAGAACAGAAATCATGTGGCGGCAGTGCGGCGGCAGCGGGAGGCCCCATTAGCTAAAGTGGTGCCTCAGGTTAAGAACACAATGGACCTCCGGAACGAATTAAGCTCTTAACTCTAGGTACCACGGTACTAAAAAGGTAAAGGTACCCCTGACCGTTAGGTCCAGTCATGGACGACTCTGGGGTTGCATGCTCATCTCGCTCTGTAGGCCGAGGGAGCTGACATTTGTCCACAGACAGCTTCTGGGTCATGTGGCCAGCATGACTAAGCCACTTCTGGCGAACCAGAGCAGTGCACAGAAACGGCGTTTATCTTCCAGCTGGAGCGGTACCTATTTATCTACTTGCACTTTGACGTGCTTTCGAACTGGTAGGTTGGCAGGAGCAGGGACTGAACAATAGGCGCTCACCCCGTGGCGGGGATTTGAATCGCTGACCTTCTGATTGGCAAGCCCAAGGCTCAGTGGTTTAGACTACAGTGCCACCCACATCCCTGTAGCTTTACTAGATGCACTCATATCGTTGGTAAATTTCCTCTCAAGGAAAGGCTCATACAGTTATTTCTTTGCCATTTTCTTCAGCCTCAGTAAAAATTCTGCGCACAGCAAACAGTAGCACACCCATACGCGCTCGCACACACACACACAATAAAATAAAACACCTGCTTTTATTACAGTTTACAACATATCAGGTGGCTGTATGGCATGAAATATATGGCACTTATCAGCAAGGGTTAGCACAAAACTACTCCTTGGGAACACCTACAGCTGGTGTGAATTTTTTCCGGGGATATGAAATTTCCTTTACTGAATAATGGGCTTATGGGTGAGTCCATCATTCTTTTGTGAGGAGAGCAGTAGCAAATGTAATAGGAAAATAAATAGTTGTAGCTTTCTTGTGTGCTTATGTATGATTTATTGAACGGTGTGTTTTTACTTTCAGGATTACAGTTCACTCACCAATAACATGTTATCAAATAGAGCTTTCTCAGGGGTTTTCACCTCCAGTGCCCTGTGTCTTGAGAAAATGAATCTGGGGTGGTGTACAAGAGTCTCCCTCCACTGGGGAAAAGAAAAGCGTTTAAAACAGGAAGCACAAGTCACTAGTGGGTTCTGTTTGCCGTGCAAGTCAGCAAAGTATTTAAGCCTGTGAGCTCAGAAATCACCGGTTCAGATCTCCCCTCAGCCATTACTCACTGGTCACGGCTAAGCAACTATCAATCATCTGCTAGACAGTATTCTTGCTAAAGTTGACGAAAATAAAGCCCCTCACTCACTTGAACACTTTCCTACCCGAGTCTTAACAAATCATATTGTTATGTCCATTAGAAAGCTACCAAATATTTTCAATTTCCTTCCATTCAGATCACTACTGTTCTCTGCTGTTGCAGGAACACCCCCCACCAATCATTCAGTTTATACAAACATGACACACACACACACAACATACGCGACGTTTCTGTTATAAATACATAGTAAATCAACCATACATAGGATTTACACCGGTCCACTTTTATTTTACTCCATGAAGGAAGGACTATCAAAGGGGATGGTTTGATACAGGACGGCCATAATCCCTTAACCATACCAGCACATACACAGGAGCCCTACCCAGTTGGCATGACAACCTTGATGGTCCCAGACAGAAGACCATGAAGGTCACAAAGGACTTGCATATGGGAGTGGATTCAACATGGACTGGAACAAAGGACAATGATCAGATCTTCCCTCTGGGGGCAGGAAACTGCCAGCTCCCCTTTGTCTCCTGGAAGTGACTCATGGGGAGGGGGAAAGGAGGAACCAGCCAGGTGACAAGATACTCAGGTTACCTCCACAACTCCTCCCTCAACCCCTCCTTTCTGTGATGTGTCAATGATGTAGTCATGATGTAGTTGTGATGTAGTTCTAAGGGTGTAGTTTGGGGGATTAGTAACTAATAAAAGTTGGGGTGTTCTTTTGTTGGGGGCTTCCATTTTGTTTCACCTGGTGGCAGGTGGGAGTCCTGTCGTAACAGTCTTCAATATAGACCAAGCCTACTGGCTGCTGTTTTGCTCTGGTATTCCTAGCTGGTGTCCTTGTTTTTTTGTCCAAGGGAGCCCTTGGATTTTTCCATTAACACTGCCTCCATGGTACAAGTCAGCAGTGGGAAACCTTTTTTTTTTTATGGTCAGAGGACTGTATTCCCTTGTGGAATTATTACAGTTCAAGAACTCAATTGGGCCAAAACATTCAAGGACAACATGGCCTGGAGAGAGTCCCAAGGACCAAAATGAGAGGTTTGGAGGCTCCCAGGCTTGAAGTTCCCACCCAGACCTAGTCAGATCTATCCCACTGTTTACAGCTCATTGAAACTCTACACGATAATTTCGTACAGAAATTTCTTTTTTTACAAACTCTCCACACACATGAATAGTTCTAGTGCAGTCAAATGTAAGTTCCATGGGAAATTGACCATGCAGTTCTATGCACATGTACTTAGGAATGAGCATGTCCTGTTCGCCACAAAAGGATTTACTTCCAAGCAGACATGTAGAGGATTGTGCAGTCCCGAGTGGGTTTTCTTACAGTCAAGTCCCATTGATTTCAGTCACGCCGGCTCCCTAGTGAAGGTGCGTGCCTACAGCCACAGAGGCCAGGCTTTGAAAATGATGCTTTTAATTTTTATGAGCCATAACATGCAGCAGGTATCCTCTTGTACTGGGCTGTGTCCTGTAGAAGTATGACAACCTACAAATTTTAATATCCTGCTTATGACCTCCTCGTGCATTCATGGTGCAATTAAATCCAATCCATAACTATCTTCCCTAACCAATAGCTATGTTAAAGGAGAAAACTGAATTACAAATTAGAGAACAACACAAAAGAAAAGAAAGGAAATTCAATGTATTTCCTAATGCGGATTTTGTTGAATTGGTTAGGTAAACAATTTTATTTTTCTACGTTTTAGCAGAACCAATAAAGGCATTTATAGCACTGAAAAATTCACTTATTTCTCACCCAACCACCATGCTAAGTCAATATGCAACACCAGCAGAAAGGAAACTATACTTTTCCTGTTAACTTCAGTAGGGTGTAGCTTGAGAAAATATACCATGGATCCACTTAACTGTAGAATAAGAATAATTTTTTGACTCATACTCAGAGCTTTGATTTCTGAAAGTATAAGAGGGTAGTTCAGGATGGGTATCTATGTACTGAATTAAAAAATTCAGTGGGGGACCTATTCCCCCCCCCAAGGATGTACTAGAGATTTATGCATAAAACAAACAAAAACTGTGCATCTTACAAACGTAAAAAAACAATCCATCCCATGGTTTGTTATTGTTGCTATTGTTTTCCTTTCCTTTCCATTTTATTATTATTATCATTATTGTTGTCAATACTATATTAAAGGGAGGAGGGTGGCTCTGTGGTCTAAACCACCGAGCCTCTTGGGTTTGCTGATCTGAAGGTTAGCGGTTTGAATCCCTGCGATGGAGGGACCTCCTGTTGCTCTGTCCCAGCTCCTGCCAACCTAGCAGTTTGAAAGCACGCCAGCGCAAGTAGTTAAATAGATACCGTTGCGGCGGGAAGGTAGACGGTGTTTCTGTGTGCTCTGGCACTCATCATGCCAGAAGTGGTTTAGTCATGCTGGCAACATGACCTGGAAAGTTGTCTGTGGACAAACGCCAGCTCCCTCGGCCTGAAAGCAAGATGAGCACCACAACCCTATAGCCGCCTTCGACTGGACTTAACTGTCCGGGGTCCTTTACCTTTTTCTACTTCCTGGATCCAGCCAGACTTGTTCCCTCCGAAGAGCAATGCAACATAACCAGCCCATTTTGTCTGTGAATACGCCAGTCCTCATTCCATTGCATATCCAATTTGCTGGACCAGAGGTTGAACAAGTGCCCAATGTTGGCTCCCTTGGCCTGAAAGCGAGATGGGCACCACAACCCCATAGTCACCTTTGACCGGACATAACCATCTAGGGGTCCTTTGCCTTTACCTTACTATATTTTTATTTATACCCAGCCTTTTTCCCTGATGGGGAATCAAAGAGACTTACAGATAAAATATGCATAAGGCTAGGTAGCTCTGATAAATTTCAGCCAAGAGACTTAAGTACCTGCTTAACTCATCTGTTGAAATCAATGATGCTGAACTTTGGATTGTGCCTATATATTTGCAAGATGTGATCTTGGGGATTGCCTAGCGCAATGCACTCCAGATGGAACTGCCAGTGAAGAATGGTGTAAAGCTAGTTCTCTTTTTCCTGCCTCCTTCATTGTAGCAGGGAGGCAGAAACATTTTTGACCGCTAATGTATCGAATGTGCTGAAAATTACCTTTTTCCCCTTCAGGCCTAATTCAAGGGACTGGTTACAGTTGCAAGTGTGTTGGGCTCAGCATAAAGAGGAACGACAACTTTCCTTCCTTTATTTAACTTTTTAAAAAATTACAATCGCCCTAATTCAGTGAAAAGCAAAATACAGTATGATAAGGAAAGTGGAAAATGAGAGATAAAATAGATTGGAGAAAACTGTTTGCACAATTATATGTTATTATTAAATTAACATAAAGGGATTATACAGTATATCAATGTTTCATCTGTTAAGTTTATCATTAAAAAAATATCAATGAACAGGGCCCATCTTTCAATAAAATTTTGATAATTATATTTCAAAGCATTTCTGTTGTAGGCCATGACATTCTCCCCAAGTTTTCTTCAACCATTGTATGGTTGCTGGAGGGTCTTTATTTTTCCCATTGCTGAACTATTTGGAATTTCACTTTAGTCAAAAGCGTAGTTGGTTGCTAATCGAAGATTAGCATTTATATATTTTCAGATCAAAGCCTGCAAATAATTGCTTTTGGATTTCCAGGTACTGCATAGTCTGTGCTTTCTTGCATTATATTCAAAAGTATAATCCAAAAAGGTTTTGTTTTTGCACAATCCCAGAAGATGCACATGAAGTCTGCCTTAGTCCTTTTGCAACTCTGGAAATATATGTTTTGATTATATATCTTGCATAGCCTGTAGGGGGCAAAATAGCATTGAAACATTGCCTTAACTTTTTTTTAAAAAATTCAGATTAATGCTCAAGAGGAGGGAGCCATTGCTATGAGTTTCTTTGTTCCTTAAGTTCCCAGGAAGCCCTTCTCCAAATACCAACAACTGGACCATTGCCAGCATCTGCTGTGTCCAAGGCGCTTTAGAATTCCCTCCCCTGGAAGCTTCCCTTGTAAATGGTTCCTGCTGCAGATTTAACAATATTAAATAATCTGTGGTGTCACAGCTGCTGACTGATCATTCATTTGTTGGATTGCTAGTTAACTGTCTGAGCTGATCAGCTCATGTTCCATCGCTGGGAGGGAGCTAATGGCTAGGAGCTGGTCTCCTGACAGTTGGGAGATCTGTCTGTTTTGGGTGCGTGTGGTTTTCTCAAAATGAGATGCTTATCAGAGCTTGGAGAAATGTCAGAACCCTTCAGCTAAGAGAAGAGGAAGAGCAGCGGGCGTTTTTGAAGACATAGATTCAGAGGTAGTGAGCAAGTGAGTGACTGAGCCATATAAGCCAATGCCTTGGGATTCATGGGGGGCTCAGCTCCCAGAATAAAGTATTTGAGGGGGGCTGCCCCTCCAAAAGTTGATGGGCATTCCCATTCAAATGGTGTGTGTACACTGCATCATGCGATCAATTATGTCGGGTGGGACTTACCAGGGCCCCCACAATATTTTATTCAAGTTGGCACCCCCGGACAGAGCTATGAGATCATTAAAGAATCCTATTTGGATATTTTGTAAACAGAGACACTTTTCTCTCATCCAAGGCTGTGGACACACCATAAAGCAACACACTCCTCCCCACCCCCCCAAAAAATAATCCTGGAAACTGTAGTTTATTAAGAGGGCTGGGAATTATTAGTCTGTGAGGGGTAAACTACAATTGCCAGGATTCTTTTCTTTTTTTTCCAGGGGGGGACTTTAAAGGTGCTTTAATTGTAGGGTGTGTATGCAGCCGAAATGAAACAAAACCTAGCAGTGCTGCTCCTGAAACTTCTTGCCCTTGGGGAAGCAGGAAGTGTGTAACAACATTCTACACCTGATCTACCTCATCATGTTTTTAATCAAGCTGATACTGGTGACTGGTTTAATTTTGAAGACTGTGCTCTTTTTGTTCTTCTTTTTAAGTTGGATAATTTTGCGATCCCCACCCCCACCCACCCTGCTCTTGTTTTTGACAGCTTGGAAAGCAAAAGCAATCTAAAAATGATCCTCAATTAGATAAATAAGTAAGCAGTAAACAATTGTTTCTGCATGCAGGATCTAAATATTGTGAATGAGCAAGCAAGCAAACAAACAAAAATGCTAAAGATATGGGCAGCACTATACTGGGCTGGGCACAATTCAAAGTGTTGGTACTGACCTTTAAAGCCCTAAATGGCCTCGGCCCAGTATACCTGAAGGAGCGTCTCCACCCCCATCGTTCAGCACGAACACTGAGGTCCAGCTCCGAGGGCCTTCTGGCAGTTCCCTCACTGTGAGAAGTGAGGTTACAGGGAACCAGGCAGAGGGCCTTCTCGGTAGTGGCACCCGCCCTGTGTAACGCCCTCCCAGCAGATGTCAAGGAAATAAACAACTACCTGACTTTTAGAAGACATCTGAAGGCAGCCCTGTTTAGGGAAGTTTTTAATGTTTGAAGTTTTATTCTGTTTTTAGTGTTCTGATGGGAGCCGCCCAGAGTGGCTGGGGAAACCCAGCCAGATGGGCGGGGTATAAATAATAAAATTATTAAAATTATTATTATTATCTGTAAATCATCACCAGTGCATTCGTAACACCTCCCAACATAACCCAGTGAATTCCTGATGCCCTAAGACTGCAGTTCTATGAATACTTATACAGTGGTACCTTGGGTTACATACGCTTTAGGTTACATACACTTCAGGTTACAGACTCCGCTAACCCAGAAATAGTGCTTCAGGTTAAGAACTTTGCTTCAGGATGAGAACAGAAATTGTGCTCCGGCGGCGCGGCAGTAGCAGGAGGCCCCATTAGCTAAAGTGGTGCTTCAGGTTAAGAACAGTTTCAGGTTAAGAACAGAGCTCCAGAACGAATTAAGTTCTTAACCCGAGGTATCACTTTATCGGTATAGGTACTACTGAACTCAGTGGTCTTACCTCTCAGCAGATAGACAGCACACACAGAGTTCTGCTCATTCAACTGACTTATTTCCCCGAGCCGAAATCCCATTCAATGAAGCTGCAATCTGCACATGCATTGTCATCTATGCGTGTGTTATGTACTGAGTTGAATAGGATCCAAAATGCAGCACTCGGATTGATCCTAGAACAATAGGATCCAAAATGCAGCAGTCTGATTGGTCCTAGAACAATAGGATTCAGAATGCAGCAGTCTGATTGGTCCTAGAACAATAGGATTCAGAATGCAGCAGTCTGATTGGTCCTAGAACAATGCAGCAGTATGATTGGTCTGCAGGAGCCACCCAATCCAGCTTCAGATGGAAGTGAATCCACAACCTGATTGGCCTACAGGAGAATTCTGGAATTAGCCAATCACGTGCAGCCCATTGTGTAAATAATGTATATAAAGCAGATATTTTGGGGGAACTTCCATTCCTCCTCACCACTATGAGCTGAATAAAGAGTATGAAATCCACTCTTGACTCTGAGTATATTTCAGTGTGCACAACCACTGTCTGAAATAGACACACTTCAGCTTAACCGCAGTCGATGTTTTCAAATCAGAGAGAAGCTGGTTGGAGGGAAAGCGCAGCAAACAGCCATATTTCTCAAGAAACTACAGAATATATATGGATTGCGGCTCATGTCATGTGTACTCGGTTTCAAACACCAGCAGTGGGAGCACGCTGGAGCCAGAGTAAATGGTAATATGTACACAGCCTGCATTCCAAGAGATTGGGGTCAAAGCTTTTATAAATTGTCCACTTAATCAACTTCAACTCTTCACATCAAGCAGAGAGCGCTCTAGGAAGAAGCACGGCCCAAAGGATTTTCTGCACTTTTCCATAATGCATATGAAGGGGAATGTCAGAAGCATTCCATACGGCACAGCTGAACAAAATTGCCCTTAAGCTTCTTTTTATGATCTTCCAAAACCATTGTGTAGCATTGTCTCTGCTGCAATTTTCCACTGTGCTGTAATGTCTACCCTATAAAGTTGTCTAGAAAATGTCACATTGGCCCTACACTGCCTGCCAAAAAAAAGAGAGAAATTGCCTTTAAAATGTACCTTATCTGAAATGTGTGTTTTTGCAAACAAAATACATCAAAAATAACATTTTTTTAAGGTAGAGAAGTAGACATTCGAGTAATAGATAAGAAGAGTCAGTCTACACAATTGCCAGCCAGAAATAATTTCTGTGTGTCCAAGCTGCAGAGTCCCACATTTACCTCTTGCTGTTACATATAATGTGCTCATTTTTACACACCCACAGCCTTCAGCTATTGCACCTCTTTTTAAAAAAAAAACACACCACGAAACACCAATAAATAATGCACCCAGTATGGCTCTCTTAGCGGCAGCTTCCCTGTCTCAGGTTGGATCCGCAAACATCAAGTGTGTACTGTACAATTCAATAGCTGCATTAAAGGCTCAGTCAAAAACATCTCACCAGTTTTTGTGAAAACATTCGACAGTGTCAAAGAATGCCTCCACCCTTTGAATAACTGCTTGACAAGGTTTTGAAAGTGTCCACCTATTAAGGAAGCTTTGCCTTCACAGTACACTGACTTCTGTGTATATCAGTGATATCCGCACATAACCTCCTTTGTTTGCTTATGTATTAAACAATGTAGTCACATTTGTTATGTGATCCCTGATTAGCTAGGACAACTCATCTGACTAATCTGGGAAGTTCTGACTGTCAACTCTGAATCGACTTTATTTGCCCATTGTGATGTTAGCAAGCAGGCAAATCTGACATTTCTTCCAAGAATCCCAATTGACTGAGATTATTCATCCAAGGAAGGAAGGAAGGAAGGAAGATCAAGGGGGAAATTGCACCAAAACAGCTGCACCTTTCAAAAACAATGGGTGCTCAGTAGTACAGTGGAACCTAGGGTTACAGACGCTTCAGGTTACAGACGCTTCAGGTTACAGATTCCGCTAACCCAGAAATAGTACCTTGGTTTAAGAACTTTGCTTCAGGATGAGAACAGAAATTATGTGGAAGCAGCGGGAGACCCCATTAGCTAAAGTGGTACCTCAGGTTAAGAACAGTTTCAGGTTAAGAACGGACCTCCAGAACGAATTAAGTTCTTAACCCAAGGTACCACTGTATCTATAATTGTTGCCATTTTGGAACGTTTATCAAAATGGTTGTGTATCACCAGTTTAGATTTAGATACAGTCATACCTTGGTTTTCGAACAGCTTAGTTCCTGAGCGTTTTGGCTCCTGAACGTTGCAAACAGTGACTGTTCCGGTTTGCGAACTATTTTTGGAAGCTGAACATCCAGCGGGGCTTCCATGGCATCTGCAGCCAATCAGAAGCCGTGATTCAGTTTTCGAACGTTTTGGAAGTCGAATGGACTTCCGAAACGGATTCCGTTGTACTTCCAAGGTACGACTATAGTTACAACATTACAGTGTTTACATATTAAGGCACGCCAGAAAGTTTCATAACAAGGATATTCTAAAATATATGTAAAGTCCAGTGCTATTTTTCTTTAAAGAGAGGTGCTGGAACTCACCACAAATACCTATCTTGTTCTCTTATAATGGCAATGGTGCCCATCTGAGAGGTGCCAGAATTGAGTTCTGGTAGGAAAAAAGCCCTGATTTTAACATAGACATGCCTTTTGTTGAGGCTGGCACACTCTTAAAGCAGTGTTTTAACGTTTTCCATGTTTTGTTCACACTAAGGAAGTAACTGAACATGTGTATGCTCAACAACAGTCATGTAGGATACTAGCATTTCCTATACTTTTCTTATTTCTCCCTGCAGAGGGGATGGTTCCTATTAAACTGACAGCTATGTACTCCTTTCTTGAAAGCTTCTCCTGCTTGTCACACACAGTGATAGATAGATAGATATAAAGAAGAAACCAGACTATGAAAGACATAGAAAACCAAACTGACTCCACGTGCAGAACAGAAGGGTCCCCCAAAGGGAAGAGATGTTGATCTTGGCAGGCGAATCTGGAGCAGTGGTATGAAACACAAGTTCCCTGGAAATCTCTTCCAGGGCCAGAGATTATCCGTGCTCAAGAAAAAAGGCAAACAACAAAAGCATGTTCAAATACTGACTTGATTCTCTTTAGCTTGCAGCCAGTGGTTCATAAGGAAGGTGGGACACCACACAGGTAGTTGGGCAGCCTTCTCCAGAAGAAGAAAATGCATTTTGGTCTTCCAAAGGTTTTTGTGGGGCTACTTTTCAGCCTGGAAAAGGTTGGGAGCTATTTGGCTCTGCACCCTCACCCTTCAGTCCCTCCCCCCATGCCCTGGTGGTATCCCATTTTCGATTCAATAACTGGGTGGCGCTGTGGGTTAAACCACAGAGCCTAGGGCTTGCCGATCAGAAGGTCGGCGGTTCGAATCCCCGCGACAGGGTGAGCTCCCGTTGCTCGGTCCCAGCTCCTGCCAACCTAGCAGTTTGAAAGCATGTTAAAGTGCAAGTAGATAAATAGGTACCACTCTGGCGGGAAGGTAAACGGCATTTTCGTGCGCTGCTCTGGTTCACCAGAAGCGGCTTAGTCATGCTGGCCACATGACCCGGAAGATGGCTGCGTAACTAGCCCCTTTATAGGGTCTGCCAGGGTCACACCCATCTACCTGGTCACACCCAGGGGGAGGACGCTCCAGACCAGGTGTGACAGGAAGTCCTCCTGGCTGGAGCAACATTCCCCTGTGTGTCCAATCTGGGCAAATAGGAAATGTTGTATTTGACTGCTACAGTGATGTTACATCCCACGGGGGGGGGGGGGGGAGGCAAAATCGCTGGGCTTCTAGGAGTTGGCGCCCCTGTCCAGGAACATCCAGGAAGTTAGAGTACATCCGCACTCAATGGCACAAAATGCCCCCATCATTTTTTATTTTTTTTTGCATGAAGACAATAAGGAAATAAAGATCCTCAATATGTGAGGTAAACTGCCCCACCTTCATGCAAAGGTCACATGCAATATGGTTGGTGTAAAGGTAAAGGTAAAGGTACCCCTGCCCGTATGGGCCAGTCTTGACAGACTCTAGGGTTGTGCGCCCATCTCACTCTATAGGCCGGGGGCCAGCGCTGTCCGCAGACACTTCCGGGTCACGTGGCCAGCGTGACAAAGCTGCATCTGGCGAGCCAGCGCAGCACACGGAACGCCGTTTACCTTCCCGCCAGTAAGCGGTCCCTATTTATCTACTTGCACCCGGGGATGCTTTCGAACTGCTAGGTTGGCAGGCACTGGGACCGAGCAACGGGAGCGCACCCCGCCGCGGGGATTCGAACCACCGACCTTTTGATCGGCAAGCCCTAGGCGCTGAGGCTTTTACCCACAGCGCCACACACGTCCCAATGGTTGGTGTGGAGGCATCCAAAGTCAACGTTCATTGGTTTCTAAATCAAGCAGAAATCAAAGGATGAACGAAATCAGTTTTGAAGCCGTTTTCTGGTTTTTAGATTCTCTGCTTCATTTCCAAGCCCAATTTTGAAAGGTTAATGGCTATTTTGAATGAAAGGGACTAGCACTTAAAATTTCAGCAGCTGAGCCCTTCGTACATTTTTATTTGTGGAAAACCATGCAAAGAAATGCTGAAGATTGTCCAAGCTAATGAAAGATAAATAAACAGATGAATGAATATGGAAGTTTACAAATTGTACAGAAGTCTTGTACAGAACAAATATTGAGTGTTTATGATGCATTCATTTCCTGGTCTTAGTACTGCAGGGCTGTAGATCTCATCTAGCCAAGGCTTTAATCTGAACCATCAAGACAAAGGAATAAGAAATGAGGAGCAGTTTGGGTGCAGGTATGTATGCAACTGAAAGCTTTAAACTTACAGCGGTGGGCTGGCACACAGTGTCAACATGTATATTGCAAAGGTGCATGTGCCTCATCTTTGGGGATTCTGAAGACCTGTTCACCATGTGAAGGCAATCTCTGGGAATTGCCTTTTGTCATGGAAGGCTTAGAGGACCCAGCAGTCGGAAGCTAGACAAGAATATTAATTAGAGCATGAGACTTAACCCCAGGGGCAGAGGCGGAGCTAGCTGCTCTGGCACCCGGGGGCGGGACCAGCATCCCAGGGGGCAGGGCGAGCGTTCCAGGGGGTGTTGCCCACAGTGAGCTGCCCATGGGGGTGGAGCGAGCCACCCATGGTGGGCTGCTTCCTGGGCGGGGGGAAGAGAGAGGGAGCCGCGCCTCTTTGCCAGCAGCCTTCCTCCCTTCCCTCTTCCTTTTGACAGCTCAGAGGAGGCTCCCCCCCCCCCCCAGGAAGCAGCCCAGGAGTGGGGAACAATGGCACAATGCCCGCCCGCGTCTCCCAAGCCTCCCCCGACCTTTCAAAACGAAGGGGGAAGGCTGCCGGCAAGGTGGCGCAGTTCTGCTCCTTCCCCTGACGGCCTGGGGTAGGCTTGGGAGTCATGGGCGGGTGGTGCACCCGAATGTCACCCCCCTCAGTGTGCAAACCCTTCCTCTGCCTCTGCCCAGGGGTTCAAGCCCCATGTTGGGCAAAACATTCCTGCATTGCAGGAGATTGGACTAGATGGGCCAACAATTATATGATTCTATCTGTCTCCAAAAAGTACAGAACAGCACCAGGAAACATGTGACTCCACCTAGATACAATGAAATCCAGTGCCACCTAGAGTGGCTGGGAAAACCCAGCCAGATGGCTGGGGTATAAATAAGAAAATTATTATTGTTGTTATTGTTGTTGTTGTTGTTGTTATGATGATGATGATGATGATGAGTTGATCATATAATGATACTATCCACCCAGCCAGAGCTGGCCCTACCATTAGGCAGAGTGAGGCAGTTGCTTCAGGCATTGGAAGCTGAAGGGTGGAGAGCAATGAGGAGTGGACAGAGGACAGAGGGCTGTGTGCATCACGCAGTCTGCTCTAAGCTTTCCTGCTGCCCTCAGAGGCAGCAGAGGACATTGTCCTGTTTACAGCGCAGTTGCTAGTCCAGTCAGTTTGTTGGATGTGAAACACAAGAGCAGTCAAGTACAACATCCCTAGAGTGGATATAAAAGGGGATGTCTGGACCAGCCAGTCAGAACTTCCTGTTTCTCCTAGGCTGGGACAGACTTCCTCTGCATGTGACTAGATGTGGGCGTGACCTCACCTGCCCAGGTAACAAAAGAGCAGGACTGGTCAGCCATCTTTCTCTCTCTGACTACATTCGTCGAAGAAGCAACATCTGCTTAGCCAAAGATGCTTCCAGCCAAGAGAGGACAAAGGGACTGTATTTTTATGGGATAGTTTCCAGGTGTATATTACTTTTGTAACTTAAGTCTGTCTTCTGGGATCCAATTGTGAACAGAATGTGTGAGTAAACTCTTTTTTATACTTTTATAGAAGACTGTGTCGTGTCTATCTTTTTATGAGGGACTAAATGGGGAATTAACAAAGAAACGTGTTTTAGAGGCTTTAACGAGCCTGAGCAAACGCATCCGCTGTGCAAGTTTAAAAAGGGGACTGTTACTTTGCTAACTTGTAGAACTTGTTAACACAAGTTGGAAATTATGTAATCAAACAATATATCCTCTCCTGCATCCCTGAACATTCCCACACAGTTTTTGTACATTGAATTGGGGAGAGGCAGAATCTTATCCTTTGCCTCAGGCAGCAAACCGTCTTAGGCCAGCCCTGCACACAGCCCTCACCACAACTATAGTATATTCAACTACTGTACAGTACATTTCTGAAATCATGGCACTCCTTTAGAATATCTTGTGTCTTCACAAATCAAAGAGTCTATTATTGCTTGAAAAAGCATCCCTGGAAATTAAATACATAGCTTTCACTTTGTGCAAAAGAAAAAGTGATGTCGTACACGGATGACTTGGCTTCACAAGCTCATAGGGAATCATGTGGCTTAACCATCCAGCTGGCCTTTGGAAAATGATGGAGGACAGCATATATTTGTTATGTCCTGGGATGAGTAATGAGTTTGCCACAGCTGCAGCATATGGAAACTTTGTCCTTGTTTACAACCACCTATGGTTTTCAGTCTGTGATGTCACACTCCATTGTATCAAATAAGGTGCTGAATAGGCAAGAACTTTTATTTCAAAATTACCTGGTTTGCAATCCAGCCAACATTAAATACTATTAAAGCCCATTTATTTGAAGAGGCAGTTAAGCACTTTCTCAGGAACCGGCAGCTTCATTCCAATGTGTGCATTGTCCAAGTGGTTTGCGTTTCAAAATAGCTTTTGGAGGAAAGACTGAGAAACCAGGAACATCTATCTTTTTCCAAGGCAGAAACAGAACAACTAGAAAAAGTCCATAATGCCATTTTAAAAATGATGTGGCCTGTCTAACCTTGTTTTTTTTTTATTTCTTCCCCTGTAATACTGTCTAAAGAATAATGGTCTTATCTTGTAGGTATTTTCTGGACAGAGAATCTTTTACCTCCTGGAGCACAAAAATAAAAAGCTCCAGGCTCTCTCCAGCCTGTAAATGAAGGAAACAGGATAAAATGTGTATGTACCCTACATTATTTTTCAGTTAATTCCTATCACAAGCCATTCAGGGCATGAGCAGTCTTATAAGCCCTTTGCCAATATGATTCTAGGGAATTACAGATACAACCTAGGAATCCAAGTATAGGCTTAACCCAATACAGATCTGAAAAAGAATGGCTGGCATGTCCATAACCACCATGACTATAACTTTTATGGGGGATTTTTCAAAGGGATTCCATTTGCTCATTTACAGTTTGGGATAAATGAACATTGGTGTCATCGTGGATGCTGCAGTCTTCTAGAATGTCTTCCCTGTTGCCGATTGCTTTGTCCAGAAGAAGAAGAAGAGAAGAGTTTGGATTTGATATCCCGCTTTATCACTACCCTAAGGAGTCTCAAAGCGGCTAACATTCTCCTTTCCCTTCCTCCCCCACAACAAACACTCTGTGAGGTGAGTGGGGCTGAGAGACTTCAGAGGAGTGTGACTAGCCCAAGGTCACCCAGCAGCTGCATGTGGAGGAGCGGAGAGGCGAACCCGGTTCCCCAGATTACGAATCTACCACTCTTAACCACTACACCCCACTGGCTCTCAAGCAGACCATGGAGTGCTTTTTTACTGGAACCTTATTGATGACTAAGCTCTCAGAGACAGTTTCTTTATCTGATAGAATACCAGTTACCATGACATTCAGGAATAGTAAGCTTTCTCTGCTTCTACCACAAATAATATGGTGTTCCAATGTTGGCTTGAGGATGTTATTTGTGGCCTTATGACTATATCACGAGCAGAACTTTGAAGATTGATATGGTGTTCCAATGTTGGAATGAGAAAAGCCAATGTGCTAATTTTCAGCTATAAAGAGAAACTTCTTGTTCGGCATTTTGACTCACAAAAAGTTAAATAGGTTCAGAACTACTGATATTTGAGATGGTCGTTTTCTAGCTCTCTGAGTTGAAGGACACATACCAGCACTTCTGAACTGAAGACAGACCAGACAATCATTTTATAACAGAAGCATGAGCACTCAGTTGCAATGAGGAGACATTTCAGTTTTCAATTGCTGGCTTGCTCTAGTCAATGTTTTCCTAAGAGAAGCTCTCCAAATTATGTCTTGTTGAACAAATTCACTCTGCAACATCTAACGAGGCTTCAGAACATTGTTCACATAATGCACTCATCTGGTTTCCCTATACTTAATTATTTCATCAAGACAGCTGCTTGTCGGGAATCTAAAACTAGCCCTGAAAAGGTTTGATATCCTCGAACAGAGTCAAGATGGCTCTTTGGTGCAAAAATTACTTGATCAAAATTGATAAATTCCACTGGGAGAAAGATTTCACCATGCTTAAATTTCAGTTAATAACTGCTTCAGTACTAGAAGGTACAAACCAAAATGTAATTTATTGTTTCATGTCCATGGAAACAGGTATGATGAGGACATGTGGCAATGTTGTCTGCCCTCTGTCTCACTAGATAAGGATCTTTTTTTGAAAATTTGAAAAATAAATAAATCATAGACATTAGTCCCGAGGAGAATATAGAACTGCCTTCCACAATCCGATGCCCTTTAAGGATTTTGGACTACAAGTCCCATTGACAGCTGACCATTGGCCACATTGGCTGGAGCTTATGGGAGTTTCATTCCAAAACATCTGGAAACCACCAGGCTAGAGAAGATAGCAAATGTTATAGAGAATGACTCAGAGAGCAGCCTTTCTGGCCAAACTCATGCAGACTTTGTTCATTCTCGTATTTTGGACTACATACCAGACCATTTTACTTTGTAAATTGTTTAAATGGCTGCACACGTTGTGTAGACTTTGTTATGGCTAATGGCTGAAACAAATAAACTGAGACTGAACGGAATTTGTTTTCAAGATGACTGAGCAATGCAACCTCCACTTAAATACTAGTTGTCAGAAGGTTGGCAATTTCTCCTTTAAAAACGAAGAACTCTTCCGCTTCAAAGCCACAGAAGAAAATATTAGGTTGTTAATCACTGGAGAGTTGTGGGAGTAGCAAATAAAATAAAATAAATCCCTTTCATTTTAAAGAACCAGAAAAGGGAAGCACTACAAGGCAGCGCTGCGGGTTGTCTAAAGGAGAATATCAATAACAGAAGCCTCCTTTGGTGATAGCCCTGGATAAGCACACTGTGAATCTTGGCTGCTTCCTTTTTTTAATCTCAGGCCAGCTCCAGCAGGCCTCCTCTCTCTTAACTGCCACCTGGGAGCAGCCGTTCTGCCAGCGAGAGAGATGGGAAGCAGGGCTCACTCCATCAGCTCTGCTATTTGTTAGCTGGGAAAGACAAATAGATAGGGTATAATAAAAAGGAAAATTCCCTGGATGCCTAGATACAGGTTTGGGGCAGGGACTCTTTGATGAGACAGCCCCAGCAGAGATTTAAGATCACAAAATGTGCAGAACGGGGAAGCATAGAAATGGCTTTTAGACCTTTAAAAATTCCCCCCTTCCAATTTCCCCATTTCCCGTAGCATAGAAAAGATGTTTGGCAAATTTGTTGTTGTTTAGTTGTTTAGTCGTGTCTGACTCTTCGTGACCCCATGGACTAGAGCATGCCAGGCACTCCTGTCTTCCACTGCCTCCCGCAGTTTGGTCAACTCATGCTGGTAGCTTCGAGAACACTGTCCAACCATCTCGTCCTCTGTCGTCCCCTTCTCCTTGTGCCTTCCATCTTTCCCAACATCAGGGTCTTTTCCAGGGAGTCTTCTCTTCTCATGAGGTGGCCAAAGTATTGAAGCCTCAGCTTCAGGATCTGTCCTTCCAGTGAGCACTCAGGGATGATTTCCTTCAGAAAGGATAGGTTTGATCTTCTTGGAGTCCATGGGCCTCTCAAGAGTCTCCTCCAGCACCATAATTCAAAAGCATCAACTCTTCGGCGATCAGCCTTCTTTATGGTCCAGCTCTCACTTCCATACATCACTACTGGGAAAACCATAGCTTTAACTATACAGACCTTTGTTGGCAAGGTGATGTCTATACTTTTTAAGATGCTGTCTAGCTTTGTCACTGCTTTTCTCCCAAGAAGCAGGCGTCTTTTAATATATTTTTTCCAAAAAAAATTATTGGTTTTCCAAAATTTTTAAACAAACAAACATACATACATCTTAACTGTACTTGATCCAATCTTAGTAACATTGTTAAGTGACTTCCTCAAATCCCCCTGGCTGAATTTCAGTGTATATCATTGTAACAGTTTGCCAAAAACAATTTTCTCATAAAATTAACTTAATCTTTTAATTTTGTGGCTGTTGTCACCATATGCGGTGATCATGGAGCCCAAGAAAGTAAAATCTCTCACTGCCTCTATTTCTTCCCCTTCTATTGCTAGGAGGTGATGGGACCAGTGGCCATGATCTTCATTTTTTTCATGTTGAGCTTCAAGCCATATTTTACGCTCTCCTCTTTCACCCTCATTAAAAGGTTCTTTAATTCCTCCTTGCTTTCTGCCATCAGTGTTGTGTCATCTGCATATCTGAGGTTGTTGATATTTCTTCCGGCAATCTTAATTCCGGCTAGGGATTCATCCAGCCCAGCTTTTCGCATGATGAATTCTACATATAAGGAAAGTAAGCAGGGAGACAATATACAGCCTTGTCATACTCTTTTCCCAATTTTGAACCAATCAGTTGTTCCATATCCAGTTCTAACTGTAGCTTCTTGTCCCACAGAGATTTCTCAGGAGACAGATGAGGTGATCAGGCACTCCCATTTCTTTAAGAACTTGCCATAGTTTGCTGTGGTCGACACAGTCAAAGGCTTTTGTGTAGTCAATGAAGCAGAAGTAGATGTTTTTCTGGAACTCTCTAGCTTTCTCCATAATTCAGCGCATGCTTGCAATTTGGTCTCTGGTTCCTCTGCCCCTTCAAAACCCAGCTTGATTGCAACAAAGGCTATCTTGTTTTAACTGATTGTGTATAAGCCACTGTGGGGGGCTTTTTTGGATAAAAAGAGGGGTATAAGAGCTCTAACCACCACCACCACCACATACTGGTCAGTTGTCAACACTGGAAAATGGCCAAACTTTGTTAACTCTTACAGAGGCTTATGCAATAACTGTTGACTCAGGTTTCACACCTGTTTATGTCCATTTGTGCCAGCAGAACATTTTTATTTAGTTCTTTCTGACTTTGCTATCCTATGGTTGCTGTTCTCTTGTACTGGTTTGTATTATCATTGCCTTTTCTCCCCAGAAAGGCACAAGGTGGTACTTTGAAAGCCTTTATTGGACACAGATGACCAAGTGTCAGGTTCTAGAGTCCATTTTATTAGAAGTGTGTGGTGCTCTAGTCCATAAAAGCACATCTCCTCCAACTTTTCTCAGATGAAAATAGGAAAGTCCTATTTAATAATAATAATAATAATAATAATAATACTAATACCCCACCCATCTGACTGGGTTGCCCCAGCTACTCTGGGCAGCTTCCAACATATATAAAAACATAACGAAACATTAAACATTGAAAAACTTTCCCACACAGGACTGCCTTCAAATGTCTTCTAAAGGTTGTACAGTTACTTATTTCCTTGGCTTGAGGGTCGCATAACTCCATACCCTCCAGTATTTATCTGATTAAAATAGGGACATCCTGAGGAAAAGTGGGACATTCTGGGATTAAATCAGAAACCTGGACAGCTTCTGTAAATCATGGATTGTCCCTGGGATATAAGGACACTTGGAGGGTCTGGAAGCATCTGTCATAAATTTCAAGGTGTTACAAGACTCTTTGTTGTTTTGCTATAACAGAGTAACAGAGACGCCTCTGGTTGTTGTTTATCAGAGAAAATTCTATTAGCAGAAGACACCTTTCACCTTTCCAGGTTTGAACCTAAAATTCATCATCATTTTAGTTTTAAAGTGGCCACTTTAAGAGAGAATTTATATGTGACACAAAGACCCCTGACTGCTTTTGCAATTTACAACATTTCTTTTCTACAGCGTTCTTAACCTTTAATTAGGATAGCTTATTAAAACTAACTGTATTAAATCATATTACCTTTAATAAGGTTACCTTATTCTATTTTTACAGTATTTTCCTCCATATTTCTTGCCACTTCCACAGCTAACCTAGACTAGTTCTGGTTTTGGTACAAAAAAACTTCTGTGAGTGGATGTCTTTAGGCAAGACTAAGGAGATCAATCAATAGAATCTCTTGAATTTATTTTAAATGGTAATGGCACCTGCGTGGGGGAGTGGAGGATTAAATTTTTACTTTAGGAAATGGGTTTGACCTCCCCTCTTTGTGCTATTTCCCTGCGAAAGAAAATATACCTGAACTCTGATGATGATGATTCAAATTTATAGACTGTTTCACAGCATAAATCCATTAAAATAACAAGATAAAAAAAGAAAAACATAAGCTCTAAAATAAAATAAACTCAACAAACTCTAAAAACAATAAAACCATCTTTACAAATTCTAAAAACAAAACAAAAAATTATGCAGATATAAAACTGATATTCCATAAATAGCTGGGTTACATCTCAAAGAAAGCCTTCCCAAACAGAAGTGTCTTCAAAGCACTTAAACACTGTGATTCTAGGTGCCTGTCTGATTTTGGCTGTAAACTGATTGCAGGGGGCTGGAGCTGTAACACTAAAAGCCTGGTTTCTAGAATAGGCTATTTGCACCTCTGGTACTCTCAGCAATGCTCCATCTAAGGAGCACATTTTCTAGAAAGGGATATATTGTTTGAGGCATTTTGTGGTTTTGATTCTGTTGTAATTTTATTCTGCACTTATTTTGGAGGCACCCTCTGATAAATGGGCCATGCTTCTTGAAGATAAATTAAAATATGGTACTTGTCCATTCCCCTATGCAAGACAAATAGGTGGTTGGGTAGGATTTTAACTGGGGCAGAAATGGCAACGCAGGAGGGGTGAAGGCTAAATTCTTCACTCCTTCTCTTGCCTAATCGAGTTCTCTCCTGATGCCCAATGCAACTGCTATAAAATGCATTTTTAAAAAATAAAAATTGACAACAACCATGAGAAATCTTGATCATAGATCTGCCAGTGTGTCACATCTAGTTGTGCCGTAAGCAACCCATTTAATCTCATCTGTGAGACTTCTGCTGCCACTTCCTGGAAGCTGTTCCTTTTTTCAGCCAGCCCAGCAATTTTACAAGTTGTGGTTTTTTTAACATAGGAAGATAAAGCAGGGAGAAGAAAGGAAACAGATCTTAAGCTGAGGTGCTGGTAGCATATATTTCATCGTCTTCCTTCCAACCATTGAATCCACCAATTAATTCATCGGTCAGTGAAAGTGCCTATAAAACCCACTAAATCATTGGACACATGGGAGTTATCTACCGACGGGCTATTTTTAGTCACACCTCCTCACACCAAAAGGCGCTGCTCTCTTTTAATTCTAACTATGGTTCTAACAAAAAAATTTTTTTTCTTTCCAGTAGCACCTTAAAGACCAACTAAGTTAGTTCTTGGTATGAGCTTTCGTGTGCATGCACACTTCCTATCTGTAACTGTAACTATGGTTCTGTTCTTCAGTTCGGAAAGGCATGTTTAGACAAGTCTGTGTGAATACGAAATTTCAACAGGGGTAGCTTTTCTTGCAAGCTGAATCTTCTGCTAAAATTCCATCTTCCACATAACTACTGAAAGCACAGGGGCCCTGTCCTCTTTTATACCTGGCCACATGAATGTCCACTTTCTAGCTAGCCCAGTCCTGTTCTTCTTCTCTATTCGGAAGAGGTGCAGAATATTTTAAGCCCAAGGGCCACATTTCTTTATGGCAAAACATTCCAGAGGCCACATGGCAGTGGTGGAGGGAGTCAGAGACAACAGTAGGCGGAACAATTGATGTAAATCTTCTACCTTTATACAGTATAAATCCAATGTTTATATACCCACCTTTCTCCATCCAGGAGAGCAAGAGAAGAAGAGGAGGAGTTTGGATTTGATATCCCGCTTTATCACTACCCGAAAGAGTCTCAAAGCGGCTAACATTCTCCTTTCCCTTCCTCCCCCACAACAAATACTCTGTGAGGTGAGTGAGGCTGAGAGACTTCAAAGAAGTGTGACTCGCCCAAGGTCACCCAGCAGCTGCATGTGGAGGAGCGGGGAAGCGAACCCGGTTCACCAGATTACAAGTCTACCGCTCTTAACCACTACACCACACTGGCGCCATCGTAGTTCTATACTACATTCCAGCAGTGGTTGACCTATCTTTTGGGGGCCCTGAAGTGTTATGGGGGCCCCTTTGCAAACCACAACAAGGTCTGAATCACTCCGTGACCTTCTTCAAGGATCGCAATATCCCAAGGACCACCTCTCCCCATATAAACCATCCCGAGAATGGGCCTTTTCTGTAGTGGCTCCCTGTTTGTCAAACGCTCAATGAACGAACGAACCAGCCAACCCACTAAACCCGAACGAACCAGCCAACCCGCTAAAACCAACCAACTACCGACCAGCAACTCCCAACGAGCTCCTCCTTTGCACCTCCCAGAGCTGGTTTTATAGTCCCACTGACTCCATCCCCCTGGGTCCTGACTAGGCAACCTGTTTAACTATTTCACCTCCAGCACTCTCTCTTATGTTAACGTCACACTCGTGATTTGTGTGACCTGGCCCATAAACAAATACAGCAGACAACAATTTCTTAACTTTTAGCAAAAAAAATTTTTTTAATTTTGACCACAGGAAGTGCTGTGGTTATACATGAATCTATAGCATGGATTTTTAAAAGTGAAATGTGAGACCCTGGGTACAACTGTACATTCCTATGCTCTATTGAAGTCCTTCAGCTGGATATATAGGTTCACATGGGTGACAGCATACAAAATCCTGTTCTCTCTACTCCCATCACCTGGGAAGACAAGCGAACTAATGCCAGTGTACTGGAAGAAGCAAAGATCACCAGTGTCAGAGCAATGATTCTTCAACACCAACTTCGTTGGACTGGTCATGTTGTGCGGATGCCTGATTATCGTCTTGCAAAGCTACTACTCTACTCCGAACTTAAAAATGGTAAGTGTAATGTTGGTGGTCAACAAAAGAGGTTTGAAGACTCTCTCAAGGCAAATCTAAAAAAAAAATGTAGCATAAACACCGACAACTGGGAAACACTGGCCTGCGAGCGCTCCAATTGGAGAACAGCCTTTACCAAAGGTGTCATGAGTTTTGAAGACACTCAAACTCAGGACGAAAGGGAGAAACGTGCTAAGAGGAAGGCACGCTTGGCAAACCCTCACCATAATCAGCTCCTGTCCAGAAACCTATGTCCCCACTGTGGAAGGACGTGTGGATCCAGAATTGGCCTCCACAGTCACTTACGGACTCACTGTTAAGACCGTGTTCATGGAAGACAATCTTAGTCGGCTACGAGTGATCGCCAAAGAAGAAGACGACTCCCATGTTCACTGTAACATTTTAATAGGACTAATAAAACTGCCTTCTATGCTCTCCTGTGCATGCATGCAATTGAAAATCGTTCTATGCAGGGAACAGTTTTTAAGGTAAGTGGTATTTCCCCAGCATCATTAACTATAACACACACACATTCTTCTGGTCAAACAGGTTTTAAAATTAAAGTTCAGAGAAGGGAGTGAAGATGGTCACAGAAATGGAACACAAGCCTGATGAGGAAAGGTTGAAGGAGATGCATATGTTTAGCTTGCGGAAGAGAAGACTGAGGGAGGATAGAATTATAGAGTTGGAAGGGACCCAAGGGTCAGGACATGACAGAATTTTTCAGATACCTGAAGGTATGTCTCCTAGACGAAGGCAAAGGCTTGTTCTCTGCTCTTCCAGAGGGCAGGACTACGTCTAATGGCTTTGAGCTACATAAGGGTAGATTTTGACTTGAGGTGAAATGAAACTAATTTCCTAGAGGTGTGGTGGGATCTCCTTGACTGGAGGTCTTCAGGAAGAGAATGGATGGCCATCTGTTGGGAATACTCTAGATCTGGATGTTCTGCAGCAAAGTAGCATAGATGAGATGGGCCTTGCGTGTCGAGGTCCCCAGGGCCACCCCAATAACTCACACATCACACAGAATTTTTGTTTAAGGTTTTTGGCATAATTTTGGGCACAACTTTATTAAAATACAAAAATGTGAGTGGTTGCTTAGGCATTGGTTGCGACTATCTGCCCCCACCATGGGGGACAGACTGACATTCCGCACGATGCGAAAGTCAGAAAAGGGGAATACACTTGGGGGTAGTGTCGGCGCAGGGAAGCTGCCCTCAGCCCTCCCCAAATGCAACCAGGAGCTCATTGCTATGGCCCGAGCCCCCTTGACAGAGTGGACAAGCAATAGTTAGCCCCTGATTCCTTTAAACGGAATCCCTTGCAGCAGCAGCATTAGAGGGGCAGGCACAGCCAATCCCTGCCCCTCAACCAACTAAACCATAAACCAATGCCTAACTGCAACCTTACAAGTTGTGACAATTTGCTACACAGTAGGCAAAAACCAAATGGCCCCAGCCAATCAGCCAGAAGGACAAAATTCCTACCGGGCCCCTGCCCCAAGAGCTGACAACCCCATGACAGGCATAGCAAGGTCAAAGTGAACAACCCTAATTCTAGGGAGTGGGGGACAGGCAATCCGATGCACGGGCGAAAAGACGAAGCCCTAGCCTCGTGCGAGGAGTTTTAGCATTTCTGGCTGTCAATCAACAAACGGCAACATTAACTTCTTCCCAACAACAAGGGAAGCCCCAATCGCATCAGTGGCCAACGATCAATTAGCCCGCCCTCAACTTTGGAGTGTCCTGGCGGCCCCCACCGCAACACGTGCTCTCCATGAAGGAGAATACGCTTTGCTGGATCAATCTAAAGGCCTATCTAGGTCAGCATTCTGACTGTGGCCCCCTATCTGCATATGAGAAGCTCTCAAGCAGGACATGAGTGCAATAGTCCTTTCCCGCTCATGTTCCTCGGCTATGAGCATTCACAGGTCTACTGTATCTGACAAGACTCCTTCCAACATTATGATATTATGACAAAAAAAACCAGTGGTCACACTATGAGTAATGCTCCTTCATCAAAATCACCTTCACCATACCTCTGAAATGATTATTATCTGCATTCTAGCTATCTTAGGACTAATGCTGCGGCCACAGAAAAGGGGGCAGAACTCAGTACTGGCAGTGCTGCATAGCCAGGGAAAATGTGCATTCAGGAATGAGTATTATATATCAAGTTTGGAGGCGGGAGGGACCATAACACCTCCAAACTTTTAATAAAAAGCCTGTAATTCTGTAATATGTTTCCATCTCTAAAGTTTTATGAGTTTTCTACTCGAGGGAGTAATCAGAAAAAAAATAGAGAGAGCAGGCTGTTTTTCATTTCACTGTTCCGCTGTTAACTGCGAACACATTTGATTTTCATTTGTTCACGTTGTACCTTTGAGTATGACCTTTCAGTCTTCACTCAGGCAGAACCCCTATTAAATCCAAATGAGGATTTTTGCTTAAGTCAAGAGAGGAGGCAGTGGGCTCTCCTACGACTTCCCACTTTTCATAGCCCAAGTAACAAAAATACCAGAGATTGTCTCTTCCCAGGTAACAAGCTGTATATATTAGTGTTACCTTAAAATGAGTGCGGGTTCCTGTCATAATTAAGGCCGTTTATTTTAAAGCTGCTTGTCCCTTGTTATCTTTCCTGGATAGGGAATCACACTTTCCTGCTCCGATGTATTAATCATGTGCAAATACGAAACAGCCGTATGAGTGATGCACACCACTGCGTAAATTTTGTTTGGACCTTAGGTGAGAACCCGGAGGCTGAGAGGCAGAGTGTGTCAGAAGAAAAATGAACTGATAGCCATTTATATAAATTAGTAACCTGTATCAATGTAACATTTTTATATGTAACTCTGTAATTTTGTAAAAATTGTGTTCAAGTTGTCTGTTGTTGCTTCAGTTTTCTGTACATGGCTTAGAGATATTTTAAATATACAGTCATACCTCAGAAATCAAACAACGCGACTTGAACATTTTGGCTCCCAAATGCCGCAAACCCGGAAGTGAGCGTTCCGGTTTGTGAACGTTCTTTGGAACCTGAACGTTTGACGCTGGTTCCTCAGCTTCCAATTGGCTGCAGGAGCTTCCGGCAGCCAATTGGAAGCCGCACTTTGGTTTCCGAATGTTTTGGAACTCAAACAGACTTCCAGAATGTATTCCGCTCAGCTTCCGAGGTACGACTGTACTGAGCAGTATAGAAATTGTGTTCAATAATAATAATAGGTGTCTATGTAAGGTACTCTAGGCTTGGTCAGGAAACAGGGATCCATCAGGAACAAGGATGGGAGGAGACCAGTAGCGTCTCCTATCTGCCAAGAGGCCACTGTAGAGGTGACATTGGGGTTGGGGTGCCAAGGAGGCAGATGATCATGGCACTGGCAGGTGCATTCCTTGGAGACCAGATCTGCTGCTCCTGTAGATACTGCCACCTGAGGTGGTCACCTTGCCTCATGGGCGGGCCAGTTCTACCAGGATGTCACCAGTGCATCGGTTAGTGAAGCTAGGCATACCCTCTGTAAATGGCACTACTAGCGACTGCCATTTCCTGTGCTTTCACAGGCACAAGGCAAACAGCAAAATTCTCAGCCATCAGATATTTCCGATGCTATAGTTTTCAGGGCTACTTAAAATGGCAGGCTATCAGAATTTTAAAGAGAAATGTTTATTTCATTTTTCTAGTCTCCCTCTAAAAATAATGAGGTATTCTCAAATCACAGATATTGGGCTCATTAAAAAGCCACTTTCATCTTCAAAGGTACTGCTCACTTCAGAATTTAATCTGAGCGAGGTAAACCAAGTAGGTGCTTTGCTACCACTAAAGCTCTCTTAATTAATTTGCTTTTGTTTCCTTAAATGAATAGTAAATTCTACTAACAATGCTTTAAGGATCATCTTGGTTTCACGATGGAGAACTAACAGGGGAAATAAACTCTCCAGCACTCTCTGGCTTCAAAGTGTTTTGCTGTGCTTTTTAAAGAAGTCTTTGCGCTACACTAATTACCCAACTTCATGAACTGCAATGAAGTCAGCTGGGGTAGGTTTAGACACTTTGGTTCAAGAAGAAGAAAATTACTTCTTTTGTAAAGATAAAGGGGGGAAATATACAAAATTATCACCTGCATAAATCTTAAACTGTATCTATTCCAGTTTATCACATTTATTCCAGCACCCTGTCCTTTGCTAAAAATGCTTTCTTTTCAACAATATCTGTATCTCTCTATCTCTCTATCTACACACACATATACATATACATAAACATAAACATATACGTGTGGGTGGGTATGCATATGTATATCTGCCTAGAAATGTGTCATTCTGAGTTCAAGTGTTTACTCCCAGGTCAGTGTGTACAACAAGGCTAGAAAACCAACTTTTCTTTGCAGGTTACTGAACTACAGCCCTCCTCTTCCCTGGCCAGAGGCCACAATGGCCAAGCCTGTTTGGAGTTGGAGTCCAATTACAATTGGAAGGTCCCTAGTGCTGGGCAAGCTCACCTTAAAAAGGAACTCATTCTGGTACACATTTATCCTGCCCAAACAAAAACTGGCTGCAGTTCATCCTTACAAACAAACTCAGGTTCAGTCCAGGTTCATTGAAATGAACTCTAGTTTACAAATAGTTGATAACCATTTCTCAGCATTAAAATGCTGTTATTACTATAAATATTACTTATTAGATTTATATACAGTTGTACCTCAGGTTATAGACACTTCAGGTTACAGACGCTTCAGGTTACAGACTCTGCTAACCCAGAAATAGTACCTCGGGTTAAGAACTTTGCTTCAGGATGAGAACAGAAATTGCACGGTGGTGGCATGGCAGCAGCAGGAGGCCCCATTAACTAAAGTGGTGCTTCGGGTTAAGAACAGTTTCAGGTTAAGAACGGACCTCCGGAACGAATTAAGTATGTAACCTGAGGTACCACTGTACTGCCCCTTCCTCCAAAGATCTCAGAGCAGTTAGCAAGAAATGCTTCTATCTGAAGCACAGGTCCCAAAAGCAAACCAGGGTTTGCACACAATAAGTCTGACAAAATGTCAACAGATGAAGTTTCCCCCATAATTGTATTTCCCTACTGGAAATGGCTTAAATAAACCAGAAAACACACACACTAGAGGTGAACTAGAAGATGAACCAGAAATAGTTCGTAGTTCTACTCCAAAATGAACCGAATCCACATTTTCCACTACTGCCATACAGGAAGGTAGCCTTTACAAACTATCACCTGTGGCCCTTGGCCATTTTTGCTACATAGCACCTGACTTCTTCTGAAAAGTAGCTTCCTTAGGAAATGGGGCTAGTACGAAGAAAGAACATGAAAAAAACCCAGAATTTAAATGGGGGTCCGTGTGACAAAATATAAGCACCTCTTGGGAAAGTGGTCTAGGCAATAGTCAGAAAACTCCTCAGGGGGAAAAGGTAATTTGAAAAATCTCGACTTACTCTCTAAATGAAGGCAAATCCACCAGCAGCAAATCACCTCACAGCTCAGCCAGTCTTCCCGCTGGTGATGGTGGTGCTGAAGAATTTTATCCATAGCCACACTGCAAGAAATATATAATTGTCTGTTGAAAACTATCTAATTTAAAGACATGGTTTCAGCTACTGGCTCTTCAAACCTACATCTTTCATGCCTCATTTGTTACAGGCCATCTGTATGCTAATGTGACCTGAGGGGATGATATAAAAGGGAGGGGACTTTGGGAATTATCCCATTCATATTCAAGACAACCAATAACAGCAATGTTCCTCAAAGCTATTGATAGAATATGCAATTTGCCATTCTGTCATAGGATGGAGGTAGGAGGGTGGGAGGGAAGCAACACTCAGCACCAGTAGGATGCTTGATCTGATAGATGCCAGAACCTTTCATTGGATAACATCTGAGTAAGGCAATACTGGAGGAATTAATTAAAGCTATGGTTTTCCCAGTAGTGATGTATGGAAGTGAGAGCTGGACCACAAAGAAGTCTGATCGCCGAAGAATTGATGCTTTTGAATTATGGTGCTGGAGGAGACTCTTGAGAGTCCCATGGACTGCAAGAAGATCAAACCTATCCATTCTGAAGGAAATCAGCCCTGAGTGCTCACTGGAAGGACAGATCGTGAAGCTGAGGCTCCAGTACTTTGGCCACCTCATGAGAAGAGAAGACTCCCTGGAAAAGACCCTGATGTTGGGAAAGATGGAGGGCACAAGGAGAAGGGGATGACAGAGGACGAGATGGTTGGACAGTGTTCTCGAAGCTACCAGCATGAGTTTGACCAAACTGCGGGAGGCAGTGGAAGACAGGAGGGCCTGGCGTGCTCTGGTCCATGGGGTCACAAAGAGTCGGACATGACTAAACGACTAAAGAACAACAACAAAAGGCAATACTATTCTCAAGATGCCCAAGTCTGGACAGCAAATAGCTGCTTTCCTCTTCCACTCAACAGAGAGTCACCCACTGCAGGACTGGCCTAAGCCAGTTTACCCTCTGATATACAGGTGTGTCGTATCTCTGATCATGTGCAGGGCTAGCTTTAAAGTAGTGTTTTTTACTTCACATCATTAGGTAGAGGAAATGTAACCCATAGTATCAAACATTATGGCATTGTTGCCTTCCACCCTTCAGCTGACCTTCATCTGGTTGAGTTGTTGAAGCCTACTGGGACAAAGAGAGGTGCATTGCTGTCAAGGTTGCTGTGGTACAAATACACCATCCAGTGTTCCTGCCATCACACTTGCACCGTGCTGACCTTGTAGCCACACCCCTTGCTCTCTTCATCCTGGTATGCTGCAGCAACTCAGCCAGACGTAGGTCAGGTGAGTAGCGTAGTCCCACCTCCCCATCTGCTGCTGATCATGTCATCTTCCTCCTATTTCTACAGAGCTTCTCAAACCTAGGGAAGCAAGAGAGGACCAGATAGAAATATTTGCTGTAAGATACAGAATATCCTATAGGTTTATGTATGATTCACCTTCTTTTTGGCTGCATATATCCACAATGAGCTATCTATCCTGAAATGTTCTGTGATTGGACAATAATTGAATCAGAACACAGGAGCTCAGAAATCTTACTCCAGAATCAAGCTCAGGCAAATACAGAACACTGAATACATAACAAATACCCAGCTGCATCAAATGCTTTCTGATTGTTCTACATCTGATGATGTCGGACTGCTGGGCAAATCCTGGGTCCTCTCTTTGTATTGCATCTGTAACAGCTCATGGGAGGTGCATTTTCCCCTACTGGTGGACCTCCCCACTTTTTAGTAACGGTTCCCTAAAATGATCTGTGATAGGATGGTAACATTCTAGCTGAACCTGGTCTGAAAACCTCTATTCCGAGGTTGTGCGTTTGTGGATTCTACTGACAAGTTTCCCTCAAGCCCTGCTCTAGAAATAATTACAAAGAAGGAACTTTACTCTGCCAAACCTTAGAAAATAGAGGTAGCATAATAACCATACACTCTAGCACATGGAGAAGATTTTAGTGAGAAATTCCAGAGACATAGGGTCGTAACAAAATTAGACCCATTGAAATTAATTCACCCAACTTAACCATTGCCATTAATTTCCACTCTACTCATACTTTAGTGCTGACCTGAACCCAGTCAATCAACAGGAAGTGGGCCTAGAATATCCAGGGTTGGTTTCAACTTGTAATACAAAGGAATTTAGTTTACAGTCTTGTAGAAGGCAGGAGAAAAATATGGATATAGATAATATTGCCAAATTGAGCAAGACTTTCCCAATACACTAGGGGAAAGAGTTTTAATGATTAACTATGATTGCTGTCACAATTATTTGGCACTCACTATTCTTGCTTCTTTTGAATAAAGTGTCTGAGGTGAGGCAAATATATGGAATTTTGCTGCTGTTGCTTATTTGGAAATTATAATCGGCCATGCCCAACAGATCTTTTTGGTGTGTATACACAGAACTAGATCTGCTGACTTTAGTGGAAAAAGCAATTATTTACTATTTTTAACTATAACCAGTCTTGCAAAGTCAACACAATACTGGGAGAGTTGAACTGGCCTATTTTCTGGTTTGTAGATCAATAGGGGGAAAAGTACAAGATATGACCTCAACTATATCATTACAACTTTCTTGCCACGACAGAGGTGTTAAGAGTTGCAAATATTTTTTACCTCAGGTTATGAGAAGGCCAGGAGATACATGCTTGCATTTGTATTTCTTCAGCACAAAAAAGAGGCCAGTAGGGAAGAATATTAGCAGAAGTGGAAGAAATAAGTCAGTTTTGAAAATAATAATAATAAAAATGTGCGTTTTAAAAGGCAATTTCAAAAAGCACATCTAAAATGCAATGCCTTTTAAGCAAACAATGGAGAAGTCCTTTGTAGGCAGCTTACGGTGTGCAGTATACAAAGAGGGTGACAGATAAAATATTTGCTAGGTGTTTGGATGTCTATTAATGAGGATTTGCAGAAAGCTTTGAAGTAGAAAACCCTTCTGGTTAAAGTATGGCTCAGCTCAGGAAGTGGGTGCATAAAAATAGTACCTGCTTATTCTGCAAATCTGCATATTCTTTTCACACACAAAAAAATACTCTTTTGCTGCCTTTTTCTTTAACTTTCAAGCCATCCTTGCTGCAGACACGTAAGCTTGCATTCTTCTAAAAGTTGGCAACTGCAACTACTGATCTAAGGAGTGCTGAATAGAAAGGGACAGGTCTCTCCTCCTCTTTGCGCTGACAGTCCTTCCCCATACGCCACAGGTAGCATCCACAGCCAGGTTTGAAATCGCTGTGATTTGTCACTTCTCTTTAACACAGTGCTAGATCCAGGCTCACTGAAAGAAACCAGGACACCAATGTATGACTTAGTATTCAATAGGGAAATGATTCCCTCTCCAGAAGCATCAGCAACAATGTCAACACAAACGCTTCCTATATAGCTTTGGGAAAGAAATACTTATTTCAGGTTCAAAATAAAGCTTACTTGATCAAATATAATTGGTCATCTCGGGACTGCTCTGCCACCTTTTCTAACACATTATTTATAATACTTAAACGAAGCACAATTAAACAAGACAATAGCATCCAACTGCTGGAAGACAAAAAAATAAACATATCACACACAAGAAAACCCCAACCCTCCCAGAAATCTGAAAACATTTTACAGATATAACTAGCTATATATCCCATTTTTGCCAGCAACTAAATGCATAGAGGAAAATTAATCTCTTTTCCAGCATTTGGCAAAAATAAATAAATTTGGAGCTGCCAATAAACAGCAAGTCTATTTGGATGTTTTGCTGACTGAGGTGAGGAACAAGATGGCGACACTTCCCCTTCATCGCATATACAAAAGTACACTGGACTGGGAAGTTGACTGGTGCTGATCTTTAAAGCCCTAAACGGCCTTGGCTCAGTATACCTGAAGGAGCGTCTCCACCCCCATTGTTCAGCCTGAGGTCCAGCTCTGAGGGTCTTCTGGTGGTTCCCTCACGGCGAGAAGTGAGGTTACAGGGAACCAGGTCGAGGGCCTTCTTGATAGTGGCACCCGCCCTGTGGAACACCCTCCCACCAGATGTCAAGGAAATAAAAAACTATCTGAGTTTTAGAAGACATCTGAAGGCAGTCCTGTTTAGGGAAGTTTTTAATGTTTGATGTTTTACTGTGTTTGATATTTTAATTTGCCGGAAGCCACCCAGAGTGGATGGGGGAACCCTGACAGATGGGCAGCATATTATTATTATTATTATTATTATTATTATTATTATTATTACCCAATAAAATATACTACTACAACAGGCTGTACGGGAGTGCATATGAACAAAAGCAAGGGTGTCACATTGAAATGACTTATTTTTGAGTAAATAATGTGAAAGCATGTACCGGCACTTTAGATAAATAAACAACTATCTGACTTTTAGAAGGCATCCCTGTTTAGGCAAGTTTTTAATGTTTGAAGTTTTATTCTGCTTTTAGTGTTCTGTTGGGAGCTGCCCAGAGTGGCTGGGGAAACCCAGCCAGCTGGGCGGGGTATAAATAACAAAATAAAATAATAAACTTCCTTCAACACAAGCAACAGGACAGGACAGTCCTCTGTACCTGAAGGCAGCCAGCAGGCTAGCTTAAGGGGTGCAGGGCAGGCTGCCTGTGGGAGTTCATACTCCTGTTTGGTGTTGTGGGGGAAGAACCCACCCATAAATGCTTATCGCAGTTTTCAGCAGACTTCAGAATTAGCCAACTTGAGATTTTTAGCTGTTTTCTAAAGAGACCTACTGCTTTTCCTTCAGTGTGTAGGCTGCTATCAGCAGCTTAGTTTCCAAGAAGCTTGTAGGAATCAGCAAAGTTCATCTTCCACATCAGCAGACAGGCTATAATCCACACGAACAGCACCTTTCATCCTCATAATTACATCAATGTTCCACAACAGGGGAAACCGGTATCAGCAAACGATACACTTCTCTCTCACTGATAGGTTTACATGATGAGGATTACATCATACAAGATGTTTCCCCGCCCCCCCGCCCCAATTTATGAATTTGTTTACAGTAAGTATTTTTACACCAACCTTTAATTATGCTCCCAGGGTGATTTACAAAAACTTTTTGTACAGAATGTAATGGCTGCACACATTTAATAACTAATAAACACAAATGGGGACAGATAAAAATTACCATTCTGATCCCCAAATATTTTAATTTTTAAAAGGTGATTAATAAATGTAGGCAAATGAGGGTTAACATACTGGCACATCTCCTTTAGGAGATCATTATTCATTTTCTATAACTTACATTTACGGGTGCGAATAAAAGAAAATATAATTATAGAAATTCAATATTAAGTTTCAGATGCTACCATTGTCAGAGATTCATCAAATCACGGTATGCAATTTGGACACAAATATAATGAAAATTATCATTGAAAAAATGTATAAACAAAAGACAATTTCCCCATAATCTTCTTTTGTACCCTATTCTGCTTTCTTGGGAAAAAATGTTCATTTCGTTAAGTAACTTATAAAAGAAAACCACACAGATCTGAGCAACTTGTCATTCCTTCTGCTACAGGGCAATGCAAGTTCTTGCTGCTAAAGAGGTTCGCTATTAATTGTTGGTAATCTGATTAGGGAGAAGGGGATGACAGAGGACGAGATGGTTGGACAGTGTTCTTGAAGCTACAAACATGAGCCTGACCAAACTGTGGGAGGCAGTGGAAGACAGGAGTGCCTGGCGTGCTCTGGTCCATGGGGTCACGAAGAGTCGGACATGACTAAACGACTAAACAACAACAACAACAACAAAGTCTGATTAATTGTTGGCACTCTGATTTATTATGTTACTCTGATTTTAAGTAACATAACAAAATTGTCTCAGTGTCAAAAGTGAGCTAATTCAGGGAGATGGCAATAGATAGCCTGGCCAGTTTAAAATAGTGTTGTAACTAGTCACTGCTACATTTAGTACAGCACAGACTTCAAATTCTTTGCCCACATTGGATAAAGTTTCTGATCGTTTGGGTCACACGTGCAGCTTTTTAATCTTAAGATTAATCATATTAACCTTTTCACAAGGAACCAGGGGCAGAGAGGAAACCCCTCTTTCTGGGTCAGCTAAGAAATCCCTCTTCTGTGTCCCCAACTCCTTCATGGAAATGTCATTGGCCTCTAACAGGTTGGTCCATTGAATGTACAGTATAGACAATCCCCAATTTGCGCTGGGGGCTGTGTTCCGGGTTATGCAGTGCTTTCATGAAATCGTGTGTAATTGAAAAAGTCTGCAAAAGTCTGCAAACCCCTCTGCCCCATTTCACGCCCACCCTGCCCCTGGTCTGCCCTCTTAGTGACGTCTTTTATGACATTTCCAGGTCACTTCCGGGATTGGCGTGATGCATATTGAAAGCATGTAAATGGATGTGTGGGGGTTTGCCTATATTTCAGAATCATGTGGGTGGTTCTCAACACCCAAACAGAAATTAAGCAGATGCAGCAGGGGGAAAAGCTTCACCTCACACATTTCTGCACAATAAAGTTGCTGGAAAATACTTGGTAATTGCATATTCTGAAAATAAAACTGCAAATTGGTTGAGAGAAGATAACCGGGAAGCTTTTTGCTTAAAAAATAATAATAAATTCCTGGAAGTGACAAAATAAGTGTTGCCTGGAGTAACTAGTTGGGTAAAAACAAAAAAGCAGAGAGATGCACTCATCAAACAAAAAGGTTTGTTGAAAGCCATATTGTGGCAGTGGTGTGAGTAAGCGGAGATTGCTTTTTGAAAGCTGTTTCCTGACAGTTAAATACGGAGTTTGCAAGCTGACAGGAGTGGGATAGAACTGAGGGGGTGGCAAGAACCAAAAAATAAATAAATCTAGAGATGATTAAAAGTTCAAACCAGTTTCAATGGAGTTACTCAAGAACTCAGGCAAAACATTCTGGCAATTCTAACTTTTTACAAGGTCAAAGTTTCTACTCTGCAGAAAGGAGAGTAGCAGACACCTGGCTGATAAACTCAGTTTGGCCCAAGTTTTACTAACATTATTAGTGGTGTTGGCTGAATATGAACAGATCTAAGACTGTCAAACAGCTTTCAGAGCATATGGCACAAGTTCTAAATGAAGAGCCTCAAACTGCTTTGCTTGTGTTGCATTTTCCTCCTGAAACAACTTGATCTGGCATCTTTCCACAGGAAGGCTCAAACATACCTTCCAGCTACCCACATATTTCACCAGTAGTCTTAGCTGTTGTTGTGAAGCTTCCCATATCCCCAAGGCTTCCAGTCATGTCAGTGTTCAAGGTCACAGTGACTTCGATTAATCTCCCAAGTCCTCAACGACAAGGGGACAAGGTAGAGTTAGGTTCTACCCTCAGCCTTCAGATGCTGTTATTACTGTTCTAGGGTTCTCCAGTAAAAAAAAAAAAAAAAAAAAACGCCAAAAAATGGAAGCAAGAAGAGTTACCGTCGATTGAAGAATGGAGGATGAAGTTAATGGATTATGCAGAATTAGATAAACTAACAGGAAGGATTCGAAACCGGCGAGACCAGAGATTCACGGAAGACTGGAGTAAATTTATGGACTATTTGAAAAGTAATTGTGAAGAACAGATGACGTTTGTAGGGTTGCAAGAAGTTTTTGAGAAGTATAATTAGAAGTATTGTAAAAATGGACAAGGGGGAGGATGATTTGTTAAGAGATGTAAAGGTAATATAAAGTTAAGAAATGCATAAGAAGTGGTTAAAACGGTGGATCATCAGAGGTGCTGATGGAAGTCCAAAAAAATTGTATAAGTGATAAGTTTTGTGGTACATTTTATAATGTATATGTTAAAATTAATAAAAATATTATATAAAAAAGACTAAATAAATAATTTTTAAGAATCTAAAGGGCAATAAGGAATGGACCATCATCTGCCTTTAATAAATTACAAATTTCCGAGGAACTCAGGGAAGAATACTTTAAGGACCACTGTGGCCCATATGTCCCTAGCTGATCACTGAGCTCATCCAAGGAGCTCTATTTGTGTCCCTGCCCTACAATGACAAGTGTGTGAGGAGCCATTCCTTTGTGGTGGGCCCAACTCTTTGGAACTTCTTCTCAATAAAAACCAGGCAGGCAATGCCCCTTCAGAATTTCAGACCTTAAATCAAAGCATTTGTACCATGAATGCTGCTCTTAAGTTTGTATTTTCTGATCCAAATAGCAGAAATTATCCAGAGACGGGTAAACCTCAAGACAAGAGACTTAGGAAGCAGATGATTGAAATGATTACAATGCCTTTTGGGTGCAAAACCCTTCTCCAGGGCTAATTCTCTACATATCATTCCACCACACAAAGTGATGCTTCTTGTTCTATCTCCTGGGCTGAATCAGACTGAACTAGGAAACCAAAAGAATTCTGTAGCAGCAGTTTATGGCCAGTCCATCAACACCTTCCCCATGTGTGCATCTTATACATCCAGTGAGGTATGGGAGCCTTAGGTGGCATTCGTATACTCTTCCACATCATATATGTATAACAAGAAAGGGAAAATTGTGGCCCTTCAATGTTATAGAATTCCAACCCCATTCAGCCCCAGCCAGCATGGCAAATGGCCAAGGTTGATGGCAGTTATTCAGAACTTATGGAGGATCGCCCGTTTTCCATCCCTGGTTGTATAGCCTCGAATGAGAGGAAGCCCTGTTTATACAAACCCTCCATAGTACGAAAGGGGAGGGCAGATGATGGGAGAGATCATAGCTTTGTGGTAGGGGATCTGCCTTGCATGTAGGAGACCTTAGGTTCAATCCCTGGTAGGTATGGGAAACATTCCTCCCTTAAACCTTGGGGGGCAACCACCAGTCAATGTAGAAAAAGTATTGAGTCAAATGGCAAGAGTATACTTGTTGAGATGGAGCACAGCAAAGTTGTGGAGGCTCACTCCTCACTTCTGCCTCATCTCATCCGTGTCCCAAAAAGCTTAATCTTCTTCTTTTTCTTCTTCTTCTTCTTCTTCTTCTTCTTCTTCTTCTTCTTCTTCTTCTTCTTCTTCTTTGGCGATCGCTCCTAGCCAAGTAAGATTGTCTTCCATGTTGTTGTTGTTTAGTCGTTTAGTCGTGTCCGACTCTTCGTGACCCCATGGACCAGAGCACGCCAGGCACTTCTGTCTTCCACTGCCTCCCGCAGTTTAGTCAGACTCATGTTTGTAGCTTCGAAGACACTATCCAACCATCATTGTCTTCCATACACATGGTTTTAACAGTGAGTTTGTAAGTGGCTGTGGAGGCCAGTTCTGGATCCACACGTCCATCCACAGTGGGGACATTGGTTTCTGGGTGGGAGTTGATCACGGTGAGGGTTTGCCAAGTGTGCCTTCCTCTCATAGCGTTTCTCTCTTTCGTCCTGAGTTCAAGCATCTTCAAAACCCATGACACCTTTGGTAAAGGCTGTTCTCCAATTGGAGCACTCACAGGCCAGTGTTTCCCAGTTGTCGGTGTTTATACTACATTTTTAAAGATTTGCCTTGAGATAGTCTTTCAACCTCTTTTGTTGACCAGTGGCATTACACTTACCATTTTAAAGTTTGGAATAGAGTAGTTGCTTTGGAAGACAATAATCAGGCATCCGCACAACATGACCAGTCGAACAAAGTTGATGTTGAAGAATCATTGCATTGACACTGGTGATCTTTGCTTCTTCCAGTACACTGGCATTAGTCCGCCTGTCTTCCCAGGTGATGTGTAACATTTTTTGGAGATACCATTGGTGGAATCTTTTGAGGAGATGACGTTTATAAGTGGTCCATGTTTCACAAGCATACAGTAAGGCTGGTAGTACAATTGCTATTGGAATCAACTTATCCAGCTTACCTGCAGGAAAACCTCACCTTCTTTTACCAATGGGAATGCTTTTTTAGGGAAAGAAAATCAGGTTAATTCTTATTCCTGTTGATTTTGTAGTATATTTAGTTATTTCCTTCTTCCCATTACTTATTCTCTATCTTTTGAGAACCTAGTTATATATCTTGGTGTGTTGATAACCACAACCCCATGAAGCTATTAATTTATTCTCTCTTCCCTCTTTACATTGATTTGGTTAAGTCAGGAATCCTGTAGTGTATCTTGTTGCTTTGAAGAAAGAGGCATCTACTGGCAACAGAGAGAGCTTTCACTGGGGTTCAAAATTTGCTTGACCCATCTTTATTAACAAACAACTTGCCATACACAGCAGCTTGCTTTGTGAAAATATCCCCGGAACCCTTTCTTCCAGCTGGGGTCTAAACAAACCGGCTTTGAAAAGTTTCCAGTCAGATTTCGAGATTCAGATATCTTGCAAAGACAGTGTAATTTTCAGGCCTGATGTGATCAATTTCATTAGCACTGTTCTTATTTATGTCTCACGACAAAACCAAGTGAAAGTAATCAATAAGCACCATCACTTAGAGTAATGCCATCCTGCTGGGTGCTGTCAAGCAAATCAACCATCTCCCAGATTTGCAGGAAAATCTTGGAAGACAAGGATTAAAGTAAAAATAATTAGGTTATTGACTTCACTCCTCCAGTCCATTCATTGCCCATTTTATCTAAATTCTCCCTCGAAAAGTAATTTAGCAATGCATGCCCAAACAATCCTGCAATTGTTACTAGACGCTCATCAGTTTGAATCTGTATAGCCATCAGAATCCTTCACCTGTTTGTGCTGCCACATGAACCTGACTGCTTGTTAAGATCTCATCAGATGTCCTTCTCCAGATGTCCCCATTATCAGAGGTTAGGCAGCTGGCGATAGGAGAAAAGGCCTCTCTGTCGTGATGCTATCTCTTTGGAACGCTGTCTCCAGGGATGCTCGTCTGGTACCCAGGTTGAAATAAATAAAAGCCTGAGACCATTTTATTTATCCAGGCTTTTAATGCTCAATCTGATGCTGCTGTTTTAGAGCTTTTATGTTTTATCTGTAATTTCAACAGCTATTTGATTGTTGCTTTTACTATTTTGCAGTAATTTTGAGAATTATTTTAATACATTTCATATTTGCTTATTTTCTGAGCTCCCCTGGAAATTGCAAGGAGACATGTAATTTTAAACCAGCAAACCACCGGAATCCTAACAACCTAGGGCTTAAGTATGCTTTACATTTGACATCGTCTCTTAGTGGCATGTTGCCCTTGCTCCAGATATAACTTGTAGTATTATTTACCACGTGGATCACTGGTGCACAACTGTTACAGCCAGGATAGAGATTGTTTGCCATAAGTTGTTTGCAGATGCAGCTTCAAGGAGAATTCAACCCTCTGTCGTGTCAAACGGTGCTTTCTGCATTAGAAAACCAGCTGATGAAAAGGTAAGATGGTAAGACATGGCAATGGTGATCAATTTGGTCATGATGCAGAAATCTGCATGCAACCATCAGTTCATCATGCGGTGTCTGCTTGGCTCCACAAATTCAGCTACTGCATCATGAAATAGCTGTCTGGTGATATTGGTACGTGTGACCTACAGACACCTGTCTAAGCACAGCTTAGATGGACCAACAGTTGCGTATTTCAGTACCTGCCTTTGCCTCAGAATATGAAATAAAAAAGTTTAACCCAAAAATGAAAGCATACAGTTAATGCCTATAGAAACTTGAATTTTGTTTCCCAACATTGTTATTTTACTAATGCACATGCGTACCACCTGCTCACATGCCTCCCAGTCCATCATTTCTCTCCGGTTATCTAGCACACCAAGTGTAACACTGATTGTATTACACATATGACAAGAAAGCAAGTGAGAAGAGATTTCCATAGGGGCAGCTGTGTTAGACTACTGCAACAAAAGCAATAAAGTTATGTGGCATTTTAACACATTTATTAGGACACAAGCTTTTGTGGACTAGAGCACACTTCATCAGATGTGACAACTGCTATCCTAAACAGGCAGGTGTGTATGTGTGTATACACACACACACACACACACACTTTTGCGTGTGTGTGCACGATTGTAAACAGTGAGGTTAGAGGGAAATGGAATGCAAAACGGGCAGAGTGGGACAATTGACTTGCTGCTTCAATGTTTGTAAAATCATTACAGTGATCATTCACAAAGCAATGTTGATGGTATTACAAAGGGGAAATAAGGGCTGGCGTGAGAGAGTCCAATGGGCTTCCTTAAAGAGAGCATCTCCTGTTTCAAAGTAATCTAAGAGTTTGACTGATGCCAACAAACCAGCCAAGTCCTCAATTTATGCACATGCCACCCTCTTTCCCTGCTGCAGCAAACGTCTCTGCATGATTCTTATTGCTTCTTTTATAACACTGTTGTTGAATGTCAGCAAAATTATGGGTCTTGCAGTTTCATCTGGGGGACGCGGGTGGTGCTGTGCGTTAAACCACAGAGCCTAGGACTTGCCGATCAGAAGGTCAGCGGTTCGAATTCCCGCGACAGGGTGAGCTCCCGTTGCTCGGTCCCTGCTCCTGCCAACCTAGCAGTTCGAAAGCTCGCCCCAAAGTGCAAGTAAATAAATAGGTACCGCTCTGGTGGGAAGCTAAACGGCATTTCTGTGCGCTGCTCTGGTTCGCCAGAAGAGGTGTAGTCATGCTGGCCACATGACCCGGAAGCTGTACGCCGGCTCCCTCGGCCAATAAAGCAAAATGAGTGCCACAACCCCAGAGTCAGCCATGACTGGACCTAATGGTCAGGGGTCCCTTTACCTTTACCTTTAGTTTCATCTGGAGCCCCATCTCTCTTGTAGTGGCTCTCCTGTTTTGAAGTTATTTGGGCACTAGGGTCTTTACTTGAAGCCCTTCTCCATTTAAAAGGAATGTATCAATATTCGTGTTTTCAGAGCTGCGCTCTTTTAGAAAATGTCTCCCTGACTAGCTGCATAGGAACAAATTTGCAGCTCAATGTGCTAATATTGTTAAGTCATTAATTATAATTTCCTTCCACTCATTCCTTCTGGTATTGCAGAGAACAAATGAGTTTTTCTATCTTCTTTATACAGTAACATAAGAAAATGGAAAAGATAGTATGATGATTGCATTCTTTGTCATTCTGCCTTTTCAGGAACTGATGGAATTCTGCAGAGAGCTAGTAGCGCTCACTAAAATCAACAGGAAAGAGAGACAGAAAGGCAATTCTAGGGAAGCAGCTGTTTCTCAGCCCAATTTCTAATCCATTGGGGACTATTTTCTAACAGCACTCCTCCCATGGGAGTCCTCATTACTTCCTCAGCTTCTACAGCATTGAGCCAGACACTAGGGGCTCTGGAAAAAATAGGTTGCCTTCTCGGTAGTGGCACCCGCCCTGTGGAACGCCCTCCCACCAGATGTCAAAGAGAACAACTACCAGACTTTTAGAAGACATCTGAAGGCAGCCCTGTTTAGGGAAGGTTTTAATGTTCGATGCATTACTGCATTTTAATATATTGTTGGAAGTTGCCCAGAGTGCCTGGGGAATAAATAAATTGTTGTTGTTGTTGTTGTTGTTGTTGTTGTAGTAGTAGTACCACTCCAACCACTGGAGCCAGGAGAGAGGATGGGGAAGGGTGGGTTAAATGGGTGGTAGGAGGTAGAGATAAAAGGAAGGAAGATGTTCTTCTGCGGCTTGGATTTCAATATGAGGTGGAGAAGAACTCTGATGGTTGTCTGGCTCAGACTGAAAATGAGCATTATAAGTTGCAGGGGGTTATATTCTTTAGACCCAGAACTTATGAACTTTAGAAACATAAGTATATATGTTAAAAAAACACCATCTTCACAAGCATTGGCTCCAGTCCTCTTTGAATGCCTGAGTTGCATGTGCTGTGTATGTAGATCGATGTAAGCGCTGCAAACTAGCACATGTGCAAAATATCCAGGGAATGTGGCCAAGCTGAATAAATCACAGCGATAAATCGCAGCTACACAGTGCTATTACCAGATGCTTTGGGGAGCTGCATGTTGTTGACCTCTGGTTTTCAAACTTCCTACCTGCAGAAAACGCTTTCCATCTACTCTTTCTTGCTGGGAAACCCCAGCGCATGGCAGAGAACACTGGCCACATCCCAAGGCTTATGATCAGCTTGTGAGAGGTGAGGGGAAACTTTACTTTTGACCCACAAAACTTGGCACACCTGGGATTCGAAATGCTTGATAGACAGTTTATGTTTGTATTTTTATTGATGTACCCCTGATACACTTCTAAGCAACCCCAGGTTGTCAATCTGAAAACCATTTTAATTATTTTTTTGGGGGGGAGGAGAATGAGAAGAATAATTAAATCTGGCTTTCTACGCATGATTGTATACATCAGAGAAAGAAGTAAAATGGCATTTTCTGCATCTTTAAATGCTCAGCTTGTGCTGTGGGTGGTTGGGGGGCAGGCGGAGGGGGAACGAATCAAATTTTCATTTCTTACTGTGAAGGGAAGCCGAGACTTCAGTACCCCACCTTCCCGTTGAATAAAATATCACTGCCAGGGATGTTAACCCTGGAATGCAGCCAGAGAATCTCACCCGCCTGCTGCACTTTGCGATACCTGTGGCCTCACACTGTGAAGAAAGGTCTTCCTTATCGATTGATTTCGCTGAGTTATCTGCTGCCAGCCAAATGAGTCAGAATGTTTGTAGTGAAATTGATTGAACACAGAGCACCTACATTAGAGCATCTGAGTTAGAGTGCTACAGCTGACTTTAATTATTAAAGTCATATAGTCTCAGCCCGCTGCTGGAAGGCATTATTGCCAATATATCCCCCACCCCCGCCAGAAATTCTTCTGGAATGTCTGACAACAGGATAATCAAAAGCTAACAATGCGATGCAGCCTGGAGTAGAAGATTGGTGTGGTTGTTTATATCTCTCTATACAGATCTTCCCCATGGCATGAAGAAACTCTAGTGCCTTATCAGTGAATTAGGGACTACCGTATTTTTCGCTCTATAAGACTCACCAGACCATAAGACACACCTAGTTTTTGGAGGAGGAAAACAAGAAAAAAAAAATATTCTGATCCCAGAAGCCAGAACAGCGAGAGGGAGCGCTGTGCAGCGATCCCTCTTGCTGTTCTGGTTTCTGGGATAGCTGCGCAGCCTGCATTCGCTCCATAAGGTGGACACACATTTCCCCTTACTTTTTAGGAGGGAAAAAGTGTGTCTTACAGAGCGAAAAATACGGTATTTCAAAAGACAATAGTGCCTGGAACATTCTGTGGATTTTGCATTGTATTCAGGCACACGGCACCCACCGACCGCAGACCCTCCAAGTGCCCCTATTTTCCAGGGATAACTCCCATATTTACAGAAGCCATCCCAGTTTCTGATTTGATCCCAAAATGTCCCACTTTTCCTTAGGACATCCCTGCTTTCGTCAGAGAAATGTTGAAGGATATGGAGTTATGTGGGCCAACGAGATAAGTCACTATAAAATCATTAGAAAACATCTGAAGGCAGCCCTGTACAGGGAAGTTTTTTTAATGTTTAATTATGTTTTTATATATGTTGGAAGCTGCCCAGAGCAGCTGAGGCAATCCAGTCACATGGGTAGGCTAATAATAATAATAATAATAATAATAATAATAATAATAATAGAAATATATATAAAAGTTGTCCAGTAACACTTCTAAGGACCTCTAATGTGCTACTGGACGATTTAAAAAAAATTTTTTATATATACAGTGGTACCTCGGGTTACAGATGCTTTAGATTACAGACGCTTCAGGTTACAGACTCCGCTAACCCAGAAATAGTACCTCGGGTTATGAACTTTGCTTCAGGATGAGAACAGAAATCATGCAACAGTGGCGTGGCAGCAGTGGGAGGCCCCATTAGCTAAAGTGGTGCTTCCAGTTTAGAACGGACCTCCGGAACAAATTAAGTTATTAACCAGAGGTACCACTGTATTTCAACTGTGTCAGACCAACCTACCTGAATAATAACAATAGACATCCCTATTTTCATCGCAGAAAGGCTGGAGAGTATATATGACCGTACATTCTTCCCTTTTGTATGGCATAGACTCCAGACCTACTCACCCCTGCCATCATTAGCTGTGTTGGTTAGAGTGTGGTGCGGATAATGCCAAAGTTGCAGGTTTGATCCCCATATGGGGCAGCTGTATAGTCCTGCATTGTAGGGAGTTGGACTAGATGACCCTCAGGGTCCCTTCTAACTCATACAATTCTATGATTCTACTTGAAGGGAAACCTGCTGCAGGCATTTAGAGCCCTGCCAGGGAGCACCATAAAAACCTGTTTAATTGTAATAAACAAAATCTGCCTTTATTCCCTTATGGGGGACACATGAGCTCTTATAGAGTCCTTTGTAGGTTCTCTATCAGTAGGAGAAAATAACAGAGGCCAACCAGAGAATATTGAGAAGCAAAACAGCTAGTAAGCCTGATCTTTATTAAGCTGTTGCAACAGGGTGCTCCCCTCACATGCAGAAAAGGAGGAGGACCCAGAACCAAGGTGTGCCTGCCCTTATATAGACATTTTAAATTCCCTGCCCTGGAGCTCAAGACCACGCCTCCATACATCATACACACATCACAGAAGGGGTGTAACCCAAGACCACCCCCCACAAACATCATACATACGTCACAGAAAAGGTGGTCTACAACAGAAATTTGAATGTTGTTTTTTTCCCCTGTCTGCCAGGTTATCTGATAATGCCTTATCTGATTGCCTTTCCTGGTAGTCTGGCCATTCCTTTGAGATGGTGATTTCCCAATTCCTGAGACAATGGGAAGGTTCCCTGACCCCCTCCCTCCTTGCAGAGAAAACATTTGGTCAGCTTGGGAGTCAAAATGGTTTCAGGGCGGTCTTCCTGTGCTGCTCCAGACATGTGGTCCACATACATATTTATGTACATGCTTGGTTGGTACATTTATGAACATTTATTATATATATAAGACCTTAAATTTTTTATTTCAAATAAACCCTGCTATGCTTCCAACACTGGTCTGGAACCTGAAACGGCTGTGAAGATTCACAGGCAGCACTGAATTCAGTATAATTTATATTCAGGAATGGGACACCTGTTCTTCTACAGAACAGGATTTGGTATTGTGCTGTACTGGAATCTGCCTCTCTCTCCCAGGAGGCAAAGGAGCTGCCTTCTCAAGAGGTCCTTCAATCACTCAGAAGACACAGCCCCACTAAATCGCTCCCTCACATGACTTCTACAGTCCTCCTCGCAGCATGTTAGCGAGCGCAGAAGGAAACCAAAATGATTTACAGCTCACGATTATTGCCCACATCAGTTCTGCATTTTTGGAATATAGTTCTGCTTACGAGCTTCCCATGGGTATCTGACTGGCCGCTGTGAAAACAGGATGCAGAACTCAATGGGGCTATGGCCAGCAGGCTTCTTCTGGTATTCTTATCTTTTAATATATATTGCCTGTGTACAAGAGAAACCAGCCAAGCATTTCAGAGCAGGTTGCAGAGGGGCAGAGAGGTATGGAGAGGTACCCTTTGTCTTCTTGGAAATGAAAGCTCTGGCATGAAACATCATATATCCTGTTCAGATGCACTGAGATTTGACTCCCCTTCCTTTTTTCTTAAAAACAAAACAAAACCTGAAACAGCTGGAGAGTCTGACAATTATAAATAACCTTCACTAGAAAACTCAAAATCACAAAGACCTCGAGAGCACAGGTGGAGGGATTTCTACAGAGACGTGGGGGGAGAACCATCATACGCAGAACTGCTTTGCCTTGAAGGATTTGAAAGCTTTGAAATCTCTCCCACATCTGTACAGTACAGTGAAGAGCAGCGTACTCTATACTAAGACTGTGTAAAGCAAAGTGTAGAAGAAACCGAGTGTTCAGTCTGTAAATAGTATTTGTGTTCTAAGAAAGTTCGGATCTATGCTTGTCCTATTAGGAACCTCTAGGTCAGGCATAGGCAAACAACCTTCCACATGTTTTGGGACCACAACTCCTATGATCCCTAGCTAACAGGACCAATGGTCAGGGATGATGGGAATTGTAGTCCCAAAACATCTGGAGGGCCGAGTTTGCCTATGCCTGCTCTAGGTATTATCTTCTGCTCACCCATGGTGTGATCCTGAAACCATACCTTATGACCTGGCAATATAACTCCAAACATCAAGGTTACCAATGTGGTGCCTGCAGGTGACAGTGTACCTGATCACACCTTCTATGGTGTCCTCAAATTTTCACATGTTTGAGGCTGTTTGTTCTTCCTGCCCAGTTCCCGTTGGCACCAACTCACTCTCTCTTACACTGAACATGTCCTGTTAAAGGTGGCCACATTTCAATGGGCGCCAGGATTGGATGGCCACACATATGCAGAACTCTCCTCCCATGGTTGAGGTGGCTTTCTCACTGTATTTGGTGGTCCTGCCTCATTTTCTTCTCCTTTAGGTAAAGGTAAAAGGTAAAGGATCCCTGGATGGTTAAGTCCAGTCACAGGCGACTACGGGGTTGTGGTGCTCATCTCGCTTTCAGGCCAAGGGAGCCAGCGTCTGTCCACAGACAGTTTTCTGGGTCATGTGGCCAGCATGACTAAACCGCTTCTGGTGCAACGGAACACCGTGACGGAGACCAGAGCACATGGAAATACCGTTTACCTTTCTGCCGCAGCGGTACCTATTTATCTACTTGCACTACTTGCACTGGTGTGCTTTTGAACTGCTAGGTTGGCAGGAGCTGGGACAGAGCAACGAGAGCTCACCCCGTCGGGGGGAATCGAACTGCTGACCTTCCGATCGGCAAGCCCAAGAGGCTCAGTGGTTTAGACCACAGCACCACCCTTGTCTCCTTTAGATGTGGCAGCCATTATGTTATGATCCCACAGTATCCATTTTCTGTTATGACATGCCCCTATGCCAGCCATTTTGCGACTGGTGCCCACAGCACTTCCTTAACATTCCAAATGTACCCACTGATCCCAAAAGGCTGATCCCAAAAGGCCCAAACACTGTCATATGAGCCACCACTGTAACTTTGTACTGTATTAGTAATTTCCAATGAGTTATCAATGTAACTCCAGCTAAGCAAGAATTTGTAATGGAAGTTGGTGATCAATGCCTAAGCTCGTATTGTTCTCAAATGCTTCCCCGGTGCATTCTCCAGTATCGCAGCACACAACGAACCAGTAAATAAATAAATATTAAACACTTTCCACACTGCGAAAACATGCAACGCTAAACAATAAAATATAGCATATAACAATGAAGACTATTGCCAGCCGAAAATTTCAGAAAGACGCAAAACACAGCAAAAAATCAGATTGTGGGAAATGATTGTAGGTATAAAAAATGTTTTTCTTTGTTAGCAAAAAGACAAAAGCTATGCAAATCTCATGAAGATACAAGTTCCATAATATTCAGGTCAAAACTGGGAAAGCACCATCTCCTTACCTTGTTAACTATAGGTCTTGGAGTAGTGCATCTCCTCATGATTTTTGTGAATGGGAAGAACATACTGTGGAACTTCGGTTTAAGAACAGTCCACTTTAAGAACGATTTGGTTTACGAACTCCGCAAAACCGGAAATAGTGTCTTGGTTTGAGAACTTTACCTCGGTCTAAGAATGGAATCCGAACGGTGGAAGGGCACCGGTGGTGGGAGGCCTCATTAGGGAAAGCGTGCCTTGGTTTAAGAACTGTTTTGGTTTAAGAACGGACTTCCATAATGGATTAAGTTCATAAACTGAGGTAATGCAGTAACCAGACATTTACGTTAAATGCTGCTCTGCTCAATAAGTGAGCAAATCACGGGTGATAAAGAAAACAATCTTAAGGTGCTGCCAGCAGGATGGGAGTGAGGGTGAAGGAATGCTCTAGCATTCCTTATCTGATTCCTTGTTTTAAAGGCTTTCTTCATTTTACAGTGGTACCTCAGGTTAAGAACTTAATTCATTCTGGAGGTCCATTCTTAACCTGAAACTGTTCTTAACCTGAGGTACCACTTTAGCTAATGGGGCCTCCTGCTGCCACTGCACGATTTCTGTTCTCATTCTGAAGCAAAGTTCTTAACCTAAGGTACTATTTCTGCGTTAGCAGAGTCTGTAACCTGAAATGTATGTAACCTGAAGCGTATGTAACCTGAAGTGTCTGAAACCCGAGGTACCACTGTATTTTATTACATTCCCCACCAATTGGAAACAATGGAGGGAAAGAGGGATTTAGACATGCTCAGAAGCATGTCTACATTGGCCCTGCTTTAGGGAGCATCAAAGGAACAGGATGGAGGTGGATTCAAATTACCTCCAGGCAAGTCCCTTTCCTGAAATTGGAGCTCTGCTGTCACTATAGGGCAGGCAGTGTCCAAATTGCGACCTAGTAAGCCTACCACCGTGTGGTGTCCGTGTGCCAACGTGGTAAAATGGTTAGCGTCAGCCTAAGACCTGGGAGAAGGGATGCGGGTGGCGCTGTGGGTTAAACCACAGAGCCTAGGACTTGCCGATCAGAAGGTCGGCGGTTCGAATCCCCGTGACGGCATGAGCTCCCGTTGCTCGGTCCCTGCTCCTGCCAACCTAGAAGTTCGAAAGCACGTCATGTGCAAGTAGATAAATAGGTACCGCTCCGGCGGGAAGGTAAACGGCGTTTCCGTGTGCTGCTCTGGTTCGCCAGAAGCAGCTTAGTCATTCTGGCCGCATGACCCGGAAGCTGTATGCCGGCTCGCTCGGCCTATAGAGCGAGATTGTAGCACCCTGCTTGTGGTTAACGCTTAGCTGGAATGAAATATTCAACGCAGCAATAGAGAAATTAAAATAATAATTTATTTGTCAGACAAATAAATGTGAGGCACAGTGGTATATGGTTACCAAGCTCTGGCCTGGCCTCCTGCCATTATGGCCAGCACTTATATTCCCTCAGCTCAGCCCCCTTGCTCCTCCTTTGGCTGCCTCTGTCCAATCAGCCTGGTTAAAATTCCTATTGGCTGTTTGCTAGAACCAATCATAAAAGATACACCCATTTCCTATTACCTTTTATGGGAGACAAAGAGCTATATTTCCTTCTATTTATAATTGGCAAACAGCCATTAACCTCTACAAGGCACCTTAATTACCAGATAACCTTTTGCCCTAGACTAGGCGCCTTAACTAACATTTCATCTTTTGCCCTATTGCCCTATTCACTCCAAAACAGATGGTGGCTAATTTTATCTGAACAGATCTTTTGTTCATCTTCCCACACATTATCAATGAAAGATCTCCTTCTTTGGAGGTCATTAAGCAGAGGCTTGACAACCATATGTCAGGAGTGCTCTGATTGTTTTTCCTGCTTGGCAGGGGTCTGGACTCAATGGCCCTCGTGGTCTATTCCAACTTCTTCTATGATTCTATGATTCTATGATTTCTTACTTTCTAAATCCTTTGCATAATTACATTTAAGCCAATATATTTCATACATAACATATATAGATTTTTAGAAGCAAAGATCTTGTCTTAAGTAAAAAGGAACTTAGTAAAAGCTAAGTTCTCTAAGTTCCCTAAATTCTCTGAAGCTTCAAAGCAGCTTCAGAGAGAGAGAGACCTCTTCCCTAGCCAGCTGCTGTTTGTATTAGCTCTTGCCCTTTTAACCTTAGGAAGATGTGGCTCAAGTTTAATGGGAGGCACAATAATTAATTGTGTTTTTGCAACCTTGATTGTATTCTATCATTTGTATGGTCAGTGTGACCTTTTGCTCCCAGCCTGTTTTATGACCGCAATAAACCAAAGGGGCCTCTGACAAAGACCTTGCCTGCTGGTTCCCTGTCTCGAAAGAAACATGTGAATTTAAGCTCATTTTTAGAATACAGGAATCTGATCAAAATATAAGCCTTGATTAAAATGCAGGCTATGATCAGATGCCTCAAGATGAGCGCGCAACCCCAGAGTCGGTCATGACTGGACCTAATGGTCAGGGGTCCCTTTACCTTAAGACCTGGGAGATCAGGGTTCAAATCCCCATTCAGCCATGAAGCTCACTATGTTACCTTGGGCCAGTCACTATCCCTCAGCCCAACCACCTCACAGGGTTGTTGTGTCGATAAAATGGAAGGTGGGGGGGAAGAGAACCACGTTCTCTGCCTTGAACTCCTTGGAGGAAAGGCAGAATATAATAGTAATATTTTATTTATACCCCACCCTCCCCAGCCAAGACCGGGCTCAGGGTGGCTAACAACCAGTAATAAAAACAAGTTCATTGAAATGCAACTTAAAAAACAAGATTAAAATACAACATTAAAATGCAGCTTCATCACAGGATAAGAAAGGAGAAAAGAAACAGGGGGAGGGAATCAAACTGGCTCCAAGCCAAAGGCCAGGCGGAACAACTCTGTCTTACAGGCCCTGCGGAAAGAAATCAGATCCCGCAGGGCCCTGGTCTCATGAGACAGAGTGTTCCACAAGGCCGGAGCCAGTGTTGAAAAGGCCCTGGCTCTGGTTGAGGCTAATCTAACTTCCTTAGGGCCCGGGACCTCTAGGGTGTTGCTATTTATGCTATTTATAAATGTAGGAAGTAATAAATAGCAGTGTGTGAACTGGGTCTATGTCTCTGACGATGCTGAAATCTACCTGTTTTCATGCTTCAAAAACATGTGGAATATGCATGTAAGCAGTTAACGAAGATGTACCTGAACCATAGTTCTCAAATCACTGATTTCATTCATTGAAACCACACTCGAACGTTCAGTAGGAAAAGGTTTACTCAGCAGTAATCTATGCCTCTTGCTGCCCCTCCAGAACAGCCTGGATCCATCTGTAGCCTGGCAATGTGGTGTGTTTGAAAGAGACTCGGAAAATGTTGGCGTAATAAGAGAAACACAACAAAGGTTTGCCTGCATGTATTGAACAAGGTTTATTTTGTGATGGAAGAGAATGAAAGAAGCTGGGTTAATGAGAAAGGAAGAGGAAAATATTATCCTTTGATAAAAGGAACTTCCAAGCTTTTGTCTTTTGTTGAAACACCCACCCACACGCTCAGATGCCTGTGTGGATCAAAAACCTTGCAAAGGCATCTGCTGTTTGTAATGCCACCTGCTCCCCAGTGCGTTGATTCAAAAACAAGGCCCATGGGCCTCACCTTCAAGTAAATGTGCAAAGGGTTGTAGTCTTATGTCATGAACTGGCTGGATGCAGAGGAGCGGTGGGAGGCACCAGGCAGCGAAGAAGGCTCAGAGCCCAGGGACTGGTGGTGGGATGGCGATGCGTACTCAGAGGGAGAAGAAGCAACAGACTGGGAGGTGGTGTGTCGGAAGCTGAAGAGGCAACAGGGTTTAGTGAGCAGGAAGAGGCTGTGGCAGAGAGCAGTCCAGACTCAGACGCAGGGGAGGAAGGGGGCCAGGAGACAGAGATGAGGCAGGCTGCAGAGGAATCCAGGGAGTCTCCCCTTCCTGCTGCAACCAGCTCCCTCCCTCCTGGTCTCCCAGAGTACACAGAGAAATAAAAAGGGAGGAGCAAAGAGAGACAAGATGGTTGAGCCTTAGTGAAATATACTCGGAGTCCTGTAGTGATTTCATGCTCTTTATTGCAGCTTGTAAAACAGTGATCGAATTGCTCCACAAACCTCAGTCTTTTATATTCATTATTTACATAACGAGTCCCATCTGATTGGCTGATTCTGCTTCCCTCCTGGAGTCTGATTGGTCTTTTCCTGCAGACCAATCAGTTGTTGCATTCTAGGATCCTACCAGCCTAATAGACTGATTAACTTCTTCCTGGAGCCTGATCAGTCTTCTCCTCCAAGCCAATCAGTTGTTGCATTCTAGGATCCTACTTACCTATTGTTCTAGGATCCAAGGTTAGTCCTGCCGGGGAAGGACGCGGGGCAGGAGCCTTAGAGAGCAGTGGGAAAGCGGGGAGCTTCAGTCTTCGCAACTGCCTCATTGGGGCAAGACCTACTGGGAAGAGATGCTGTGTTCACTAGGCCTGTGCCATTTTGTTTTTTTAGATAAAGAGTTAACTTCACTGATGCCGTTGGGTTTTATTTTAATTGCTGACTTACTCCTGGCATCTTACTACAAAGAGAATTTTGGCCAGCATGCCAGGGTCCATCCTGCCTCATCTAGTAGTGTCAACCAGCATATTCTTTGCAACCTGGTCTTTCATATCGCACATTCTCCTGCCAATAGAATTACTCCCAAGTGACCCTTATGCTGTTTTCCAAGAGCAATTAAGAGTTGATGCATCATCCTGGGGCCATCTGAGCACAGCAGGGATGAGGAACCTGTGGCTGTTGGAGTCTAACTTCCGTCAGCCCCAGCCAACCTGGCCAGAGGGGAGTTGCAGTCCAGCAACATTGAGAGGGACAAAGGTTCTCCATCTCTGCTGAAATTCAGTGATGCCACTAAATTTCAAAGCTCAATGGAGCTTTTAGAGAGGGAAAACATTTCTTATTTTTTTACTCACCGTATTTCAGGGAAGCAAACCCCAAAGAATGGGACATCCAACTTGATTTGATGCTGCTGCATGTTGAGGCAACCCCCAGTATCTGTTTGGCTGTGCTTCTTTTGTGAGAAGTCCCCAGCTCTTGAAATTGCTCCAAACATACTTTAACTTGTACTGCCAAGATGCCCTCGGGGTGGATTGTGCTGTCATCACACCTATGGTTAGATTTGTGGAACAGGGTCCAGCAAGGCTGGACTGAGTCCAAAATTTGTTAATTGAAAGGTACAAGTCTTTGAATAGCTGCAAGACAGAACGAAGAGATTGCAGAAAGGTGGTAAATGATTCACTGCACAGAGGAGTCCTCCATTGTCCTTTTGTTTGGGGAAATGAGTGCTGGCACTGCAGGAAGGGTTGCAGATAACCAGACCAGCTTAACTCTAGCCTGTGCTTTGCGCATGTAATCATTTTATCTCACTTGCAGTGAGTAATGGATTCCACAGGTGAATAATGGATTCTACAGGCACATTTCTGAATTTTTAGTTTTCTTTTTTTGGCAGTATGTTGCACTTAACCAGCAAGCAACTTACACAGCAATATTTGTACGGGCCATAATTGTGCCCCTGTTACTTTCACGGCATGTCACCGTGTTAGTGGTGCACTCCTTTCTGTGGGTTGCCCTTTAGCAAACAGAAAGCCTCCTCCTGCTTGTGGAAGGGGCTCCAATCCAGCAGAGACAGGGAGGTGCTTTTCCTGACTGTCCCTTTGTGACACCACCATCGCCTCACATTATTATGCATGAACCATCCAACCTTCCAGAGGATTCAGTGAAAATAGTATCCCATGTAATGAGGATTCCAAGGACGTTACTCTGGAACTTTGGTACCGAAGGGTGTGGCACAGAGGGCTTCTTGAAAAGCTCATCCCAAGTTTAAAAAGTAAGAGGGCAAAATAGGCACATTTAAAATGGTCTGGTTGTGTTGTGAAAATTTCTGATTGTGAGAATATAATTTGTTTGGGCTTCACCTCCTCCTCTTATGTTGTTAGGCCATCTTCTAATCCAGGTCTACTTCCTTAAAACAATGGTTTTCAACCAGTGTGCTATGGCACCCTGGGGTGCCTTGAATGATGGTCAGGGGTGCCGCAGGCAACACTGGCCTCTATCCCGCTTTCCTTCCTCTGATGCCCTCTTGCACCTCTGCCTCCCAAAGGCTTGCACAGCTGTTTGTTCCAGCAACCCTGGTAATAAGCTCTGCAGGCGAATGGTGCCTCTGAGAGGCATCTCTATTTGGGGTAGGGCAGCTCAGAGACCAGGGGTGGCAGCGGCAGCTGCCAGGACTCCCCCCAAGGAGAGGGGAGAGGAGAAGAGAGGAGGTTGAGGGAACACTCCACAAGGGAAGGTGTTTGAAAAAGGGTGAGAGGCTGCCAGCTCTGCAGGCAAGGGGTGATATAACTGGGCTCCTGAGCCCCACAGGGGTGCTGCAGAAAGAATGTAGTTGGTTAAGGGAGCCATGGATTCCAAAAGGTTGAAAACCTCTGGCTTAAAACAAGGCTCCTGGATTTCAAGCTCTAATACAGATATGGCTCCTGATAAATTGTGTTGAGATCTACCCACAAAAAAAAGAAGACTCAAAATGTCCATACTCCGATCCCTCTAGAGCTGCTACCTTTTTGCAGTGATTTGCTTTACTATAGATCATAAGAAAATGTCTGTTTAGAGGGGGTTTATATCCTGTCATCTGCTTTATAAATACTTAATTCAGCACTTTTCTGCAGAGCCATAAGATGACTTTCGATTCAGGGTAGCCTCATGCATTCATAAATGTTGAAATGCTCACATGGGCAATGGGACAACTTTGTTCGCATCCTGATGAGCCTTCCATGTTTCTTCCCGGATGTCTGAAAGTGGCATGCAAAGGATGACAGCATGAGTGCAAGGAGAATCCCAGGATGGAAATAATAATCTAAGTTCGTCCTGGTACTAAAAAAATTACATGCCGTGACAGTTCAACAATGAATTCAAGGCAGAGTGAACAGGTAGAAAGGGAGAAAAGAGGAGCCACTGACAAGGAGTTCCTCCTAACATTTAGCATGTGCCTTCTTCAAAAGAGACACTCTCTTTCGGAAACAGTGAAGGTTCTATGAGGCCTCCAGTGGGTTGAATCAGGCGTGCATATTGAATGGGTGGAACACTGCCTTGTCTTGCACGCACCTGTTCCTGCACACATGTATTCACCGAGGCTCATTAACCATGTGTGACCTGGACCCTGAGTGTCTTCTAGTCATGAGAAGAACCCTGCTGATTCAGAACAAAGATCCTTCTAGTCCAGAAGAGGTCAGCTAGATGTCTATGGGGAAGCCCATGAGCAGAACATAGGGAGCGTAGACTTCTTCCACGGTTATTCTCCTGTAATTCATATTTGGAGGCATGCTGTTATTTGGAGGCATTCTGAATGTAGTAGAGTCATTATGACTAGTAAACACTGATATTGACACATTCATGGAGCATAAGGCGAAGTCCCATCAAAAGCCATCTACATCGGTGGCCACCATCACCACATATTTTGGTACTGAATTACTGTAGGCTTGTGAAACATGGACCACTTATAAATGCCATCTCCAACTCATCGAAAGAGTCCATCAACGGTGTCTCCGAAAAATGTTACACATCACCTGGGAAGACAGGCAAACTAATACCAGTGTACTGGAAGAAGCAAAGATCACCATTGTCAAAGCAATGATTCTTCAACATCAACTTCGTTGGACTGGTCATGTTGTGGAGATGCCCGATTCTCGTCTTCCAAAGCAACTTCTCTATTCCAAACTTAAAAATGGAAAGCATAATGGTGGTGGTCAACAAAAGAGGTTGAAAGACCGTCTCAAGGCAAATCTTAAAAAAGTTGGAGAACAGCCTTTACCAAAGGTGTCATGGGTTTTGAAGACGCTCAAACTCAGGACGAAAAGGAGAAACACATTAAGAGGAAGGCACGCTTGGCAAACCCTCATAATGATCAACTTCCACCCGGAAACCTATGTGCCCACTGTGGAAGGATGTGTGGACCCAGAATTGACCTCCACAGCCACTTATGTACTCACTGTTAAAACCATGTTAAAACCATGTTTATGGAAGACACTCTTATGATCGCCAAAAAAGAAGACACAAAATAACCATGCACTGTTTGAAAACATGCTTTTGTCTATGAGAGGGATACTGACTCTTCTGAAGGCTTCTCTTGTACTTCTGGAGCCAGCCCTGAAGGACGTTGCGTCTCCCACTATTGTCCTCCTAAGGAGAGGAGTCTGACCCCATGGAACTTCAGTTGTATACACATCACTGTTTACTTTGGATTCATCGTGCTCTCACTGCTGCTTTTTTACTCTGTGTACACGTAACTTTAGCCACAATCCAAAGGCATTCTGTGGTTTATTGTGAAATGCTGCCCTTTGATGCAATTTCCACTGAGCCAGCTTTAATCCAACTTGAGAACTGTAGCCTTGCTCAATTTGTATTGAAGCCCAGGTACACTTGAGCTGACCTTTTCTTGATGTGTCTCTCTGTGTGCACCCTGCATGTCCTACTTGCTCATCTCCCATGCCCAACAAGCCCAAAACTTCCCTTCCCTTCCTCCCGCTGCGTGCCTCCCTGCATCCCCAAAATTGGCTCCAGGAACCTAAGGAGAACCCATTGAACAGCACAGAGGAGGAGAGGGGTCCTTCCATCTGGCAAGCTAATATGTTTGCATAGATGGAATGTACATCATAGTGAGACATTGAATTCCACCCAGTGCTTTTCGCTAAACGCTCCTAGAATTATGATAAAATGCTGCTGCTACATAAAAGTACAGGGGCAGCACATCCCATTTTGCTGCTTGAGTTGAAGCAGGAACGTGCTGCCCCCTCACCTTGCCGTGCCTCTCTTACCTGTGTTGCATGGTAGCACCTGTGAGGCACTGGTTTCCTGTGAGATCTCATGCAATTTCCAGTTCACAGGCGATCAAAGTCCTGGCTGGGGATGTCGGGACTGGGGGCAAGATGGTGGGGTGGGAGGAGGAACGGGAGTCCAGAAGCCAGGAGTCAGGAAGCCAAGAGTCTGAGGGTCAGGAAGCAAGGAGTCAAGAGTCCGAGGGTCAAGGAGCCAAATGCAGCAAGGCAGGGTACGTGTTGCTGTGGCAAAGAGCCAAAGGGAAATGCTGACTTTATATCCCTTCCCAGCTCTTGCCACCAGGTGCTGTGAGTTACCAATCAGCCTCAGCTGTGTGGCTGCGCCTTGCCTCTTCAGAACAAACTTAGGAAGGCCCCAGTCCTGCAAAGTCCTATTGGTCACAGGGCCTGGCTCCTGCACGCACTCCTGACAAATTTTGTCAAAATTTCTAAGATTTTGTGTGCTGTGCAAGATTTCACCGGAAACTGGCACTACTTTTGCTTCTCTGCTATCAGCGGAGGGGGGAAGAGCTGCCTTTGGGGTTTCTGCCACTCGAGGCGGGCGCCTCAAGAGGTCTGACTAACAACAACAGCAACAACTCCTGCTCCTCAACACACCAGCATGCCATAGACTTATGTTGTCAGTACTTAGCAGGAGTTCACTGACAGGTCTTGCGTAAAACAGTTTTGTTAACCTTAAGGTAGAAGTTCAGAAATAATTTGGAGGGCTGGTTGAGAACTAAGTTTTTCCTGCTCTCACACTGCCACCCAGTGGGTTCCTATTAAAATGGCATATCTTGCACTTCTCTAGTTGGTGACCCCCCCCTCAGGGTCAATAAACTTGCGCAAATGTTGTAACAAGAGCAAATAAAAGTGAACACAATATATTTCCCTTCTGAAAAATCTCAGTCTCCAAAGTTATGGGCAGGACGATGCTTTAAAAAACGGAAATCAAATCCTGTCCGCACAGCTGTTTCAAACAATGACATACCCTCCAACATTTCTCTGATTAAAATAGGGACGTCCTATTCCATAATAATAAATTTACTATTTATACCCTGCCCATCTGATTGGGTTGCCCCAGCCACTCTGGGCAGCTTCCAACATATATGAAAACATAAAAAGTCAGTAAACATTTTTTAAAAAGGTAAAGGGGTCCCTTTACCTCTACCTATTCAATAATAATAAATTTACTACCCTGTCCATCTGATTGGGTTGCCCCAGCCAACTCTGGGCAGCTTCCAACATATATGAAAACATAAAAAGCCAGTAAACATTTTTTTAAAAAACTCCCCTATACAGGATTGCCTTCAGATGGCTTGGGGGGTCGGGTAACTCCATACCCCCCAACATTTCTCTGATGAAAATAGAAATGTCCTAAGGAAAAGCAGAAAATTCTGGGGTCAAATGAGAAACTGGGACAGCTTCTGTAAATCTGGGAATGTCCCTGGAAAATAGGGACACTTGGAGGGTTTAAACAGAGTTGAATTTCTTAAGTGTTTCTCCATGCTCAGAAGAGCCATGTGTAACAAAGGAGGCAATTCAAACCCAAAAGCTTATGGCAAGAGCAAAGTCCCTCATCCAAGCTCAGCCAGCTGTCCATCATGACTCAGCTAAAACTGTCTGATTCACAGACAGGGTAAGTCCTGAAAAAGGGGCATTCTGGGAATGGGATGGGGCAGAGTACGATTTAACCCTTATTCTACACAAACTCCATTCAGCTTGGTCACATGACCTTGATAAGGAAAATTCTGGGTTGAAAGACTACTCAACAGCCCAGCTCATCAGGGTACAAGTCCCCTGCGGGTCCATGCGGTCAGTAAAAGAAGGAAATTCCAGCCAAGTAATTTGGAGCAAAACAGCAGTCTTGGATCCTTTATTGTTGCGCAACAGGTTCCAACAGCAGTAAGACCCCAAGCATGGGGCGACATTCACTTTAAAACTTTCCCGCCATATCCCAGAATACAGTTTGTACAGCATCATTGATACATCATTGCTACATCACTAAGGTGTCACAAAAGGGGAGGGGTAGACAGGGGTTGGATGCAGGTGGCGCTGTGGCCTAAACCACAGAGCCTAGGGCTTGCCGATCAGAAGGTCGGCGGTTCGAATCCCTACGATGGGGTGAGCTCCTGATACTCAGTCCCCGCTCCTGCCCACCTAGCAGTTCGAAAGTGTGCCCCAAAGTGCAAGTAGGTAAATAGGTACCGCTCTGGCGGGAAGGTAAACAGTGTTTCCATGCGCTGCTCTGGTTTGCCAGAAGTGGCTTAGTCATGCTGGCCACATGACCCGGAAAAACTGTCTGCAGACAAACGCCGGCTCCCTTGGCCAGGAAAGCAAGATGAGTGACACAACCCCAGAGTTGTCTGCGACTGGACCTAATGGTCAGGGGTCCCTTTCCCCTTTTTAGACGGGGCTACCCGTTTCCGTGTGCGGCACTGGTGCTGGCTCGCCAGTGCAGCTTCGTCACGCTGGCCACGTGACCCGGAAGTGTCTTCCGACGGCACCGGCTCCCGGCCTCTTGAGCGAGATGAGCACGCAACCCTAGAGTCGGTCACGACTGGGCCCGTACGGGCAGGGCTACCTTTACCTTTACCCTTGTTCAATCTTGGCAAACATGTCCAGACAAGTCCTTGGTACAAGATTAGCATGAGCAGACATGTCAGGGCAAGACCCAGGTATAAGATTAGCATAGGCTAGTGGTGACCAAACTTGGCCCTCCAGCTGTTTTGGGACTACAACTCCCATCATCCCTAACTAACAGGACCAGAGGTCAGGGATGATGGGAAGTGTAGTCCCAAAACAGCTGGAGGGCCAAGTTTGGCCATGCCTAGGCATAGGCAAACACATAGACAAGTCCCACCACCCAAAGTACAATAGAACTTCCTTTGCATGTCTGGACCCCTAGGCAAGTCTGGTGATGGGATTAGGCTTTCCTTTGGTCAACAATCAGCTCAGCAATTGTCACCTCTGGGCACTTCCTGGTGTGTATACATGTCCCCATGCTTGGGGAGGTGGCAGGGAAAAAGAGTCCTTTTTCCCAGGGCAAAATAGCAAAAAGGATGGATTAAATCAAACTCTTTTTTTAAAAATGTGTTTTCCCTCTGCCAGGTCAACCAGCAATAGACCTGCTCTTGAATGGAATTTGGAATAAGGGGTAAATTACGCTGGTATAATTTATCCCAGCGTAAACTATGCTGGCTTCTTATAGTTTGGATTAGTTATCCAACTAATATGAGGCATACAGCTTTCTTAAGCTAAACGAGATGAATACAGAGAATAAAAATTATAGCCAACAGGCCACGAAACCCAGTGAAATCAATCTGTCACGGTAATGGGTTTTAGGTGCAAGCTTAAGACTTGGTTATTTCAGCAAACTTTCTTATGGAAACGGTATATTGTTCTTATAAGTTTCTTGTTTTGTCACCTATTTTGTACTTCTGTTCCTTTTCTGTACTTTGCTCAGATTTTATTTGCTATGCATTTTGGATTGCAGGTGAGATTTTGTACGCCACATAGATATATTTTTATATGAGTTTGCAATATAGAAGTGCACAATAGAATAAAAAACAAAGTCTGAGATTCAATATCATTCAGTCTTAATCTTGGCACCCCTTTTCAATGCTGCAGCACAGTTATTTGCTTCACAAGGTGGAAATACTCAAAGTGGAGTACAGTGATACCTCGGTTCTCAAACACTTTGGTTCCCAAACATCAAAAACCCAGAAGTAAATGTTCGGGTTTTCGAACATTTTTCGGAAGCCACACATCCAATGTGGATGTCGGCTATTGTTTCCGGGGCAACTGCACCAATCAGAAGTTGCGCCTTGGTTTTCAAACATTTTGGAAGTCAAAAGGACTTCCGGAACGAATTAAGCTTGGTGCTTTTGTTTTTGCGGCTTTTTCGGTTAATTTGTTTTTGTGACTGTGTGGAACCCAGTTCACCTACTGACTGATTGATTGTGTGACTGCGGAAATGAATAAAAGCAATGACTATCATCAGTACAGGTAAGATTTTTTTTTTTAAAATCATCTACAGTACTGTCTTATTTATTTTATAGTGCAGTACATTGATTGTTGCTTTCATTTTATGGATCAATGTCCTCGTTAGATAGTAAAATTCATGTTACATTGCTGTTTTAGGGGTTGTTTTTAAAAGTCTGGAACGGATGAATCTATTTTGCATTACTTTCTATGGGAAAGCACGCCTTGCTTTTGGAATGCTTTGGTTTTGGATTGGACTTCCAGAATGGATTCAGGTTTTTTTGAAAAAATCCCTAAGCCCCGGGGTCACAATTTCAGCAAAAATCTGTCGTTCTCCAATTCATTCAAAAATGGTGCCACACGGTAGCAAATGCTACACTGAAAGGTTTGGTGGTCGGAACAGAAGACTTTTTATCACAAGACAAGAAATAAGCCCTTGACAACTTAACCGGCGGAAAAAGATTTTTTTGAAAAAATCCCTTAGCCCCGGGGTCACAATTTCATCAAAAATCTAACTTTTGGCAATTCACTCAAAAATGGTGCCAAACAGTTACAAATGCTCCCCTGAAAGGTTTGGCGGTCGAAACAGAAGGCTTTTTATCACAGGACAAGAAATCAGCCATACACAACTTAACCTGCGGAAAAAGATATTTTTCCAAAAAAATCCCTAAGCCCCAGGGTCACAATTTCATCAAAAATCTGACTTTCGGCAATTCACTCAAAAATGGTGCCAAACGGTTCCATTTCCCCCCTGAAACTTCCATATTCCCCACTGAAAAATGGTGCCAAACGGTTGCAAATGCTCCGCTGAAAGGTTTGGAGGTCGAAACAGAAGGGTATTTATTACAGGAAAAGAAATCAGCCCTCGACAACTTATCCGGCAGGAAATGATTTTTTTGAAAAAATCCCTAAGCCCCGGGGTCACAATTTCATCAAAAATCTGACTTTCGGTGATTCACTCAAAAATGTTGCCAGACGGTTGCAAATGCTCCCCTGAAAGTTTTGGCGGTCGAAACAGAAGGCTTATTATCACAAGAAAAGAAATCAGCCCTCGACAACTTAACCGGCAGAAATTTTTTTTAAAAAAAAATCCCTAAGCCCCGGGGTCACAATTTCATCAAAAATCTGACTTTCGGCAACTCACTCAAAAATGGTGATAAACGGTTGCAAATGCTCCCCTGACAGGTTTGGCGGTCGAAACAGAAGGCTTTTTATCAGAGGACAAGAAATCAGCCCTGGACAATTTAACTGGCAGTAAAATATTTTTTTGAAAAAATCCCTAAGCCCCGGGGTCACAATTTCATCAAAAATCTGACTTTCGGCAACTCACTCAAAAATGGTGATAAACGGTTGCAAATGCTCCGCTGAAAGGTTTGGCAGTCGAAACAGAAGGGTATTTATCACAGAAAAAGAAATCAGCCCTCGACAACTTAAGTGGCAGAAAAATATTTTTTTGAAAAAATCCCTAAGCCCCGGGGTCACATTTTCATCAAAAATCTGACTTTCGGAAATTCACTCAAAAATGTTTTCAAACGGTTGCAAATGCTCCCCTGAAAGGTTTGGCGGTCGAAACAGAAGGCTTTTTATCACAAGAAAAGAAATCAGCCCTCGACAACTTAACCGGCAGAAAAATATTTTTTTGAAAAAATCCCAAAGCCCCGGGGTCACAATTTCATCAAAAATCTGACTTTCGGCAACTCACCCAAAAATGTTGCCAGACGTTTCCAAATGCTCCCCTGAAAGGTTTGGCGGTCGAAACAGAAGGCTTTTTATCACAAGAAAAGAAATCAGCCCTCGACAACTTAACCGGCAGAAAAATATTTTTTTGAAAAAATCCCTAAGCCCCGGGGTCACAATTTCCTCTAAAATCAGACTTTCGGCAATTCACTCAAACATGTTGCCAGACGTTTGCAAATGCTCCCCTGACAGGTTTGGCGGTCGAAACAGAAGGCTTTTTATCACAGGACAAGAAATCAGCCCTGGACAATTTAACTGGCAGTAAAATATTTTTTTAAAAAAAATCCCTAAGCCTCGGCGTCACAATTTCATCAAAAATCTGACTTTCGGCGATTCAGTCAAAAATGGTGCCAAACGGTTGCAAATGCTCCCCTGAAAGCTTTGGCGGTCGAAACAGAAGGCTTATTATCAAAGGAAAAGAAATCAGCCCTCGACAACTTAAGCGGCAGAAAAATATTTTTTTGAAAAAATCCCTAAGCCCCGGGGTCACAATTTCATCAAAAATCTGACTTTCGGCAATTCACTCAGAAATGGTGCCAAACGGCTGCAAATTCTCCGCTGAAAGGTTTGGAGGTCGAAACAGAAGGGTATTTATCACAGGAAAAGAAATCAGCCCTCGACAAATTATCCGGCAGAAAAAGATTTTTTTGAAAAAATCCCTAAGCCCCAGGGTCAGAATTTCATCAAAAATCTGACTTTCGGCAATTCACTCAGAAATGCTGCCAAACGGTTGCAAATGCTCCGCTGAAAAGTTTGGAGGTCGAAACAGAAGGGTATTTATCAAAGGAAAAGAAATCAGCCCTCGAAAACTTCAGCGGCAGAAAAATATTTTTTTGAAAAAATCCCTAAGCCCCGGGGTCACAATTTCATCAAAAATCTGACTTTCGGCAATTCACTCAGAAATGGTGCCAAATGGTTGCAAATGCTCCGCTGAAAAGTTTGGAGGTCGAAACAGAAGGGTATTTATCACAGGAAAAGAAATCAGCCCTCGACAACTTAACCGGCAGAAAAATATTTTTTTGCAAAAAACCCTAAGCCCCGGGGTCACAATTTCATCAAAAATCTGACTTTCGGCAACTCACTCAAAAATGTTGCCAGACGTTTCCAAATGCTGCCCTGAAAGGTTTGGCGGTCGAAACAGAAGGCTTTTTATCACAGGACAAGAAATCAGCCCTGGACAACTTAACCGGCAGAAAAAGATTTTTTTGAAAAAATCCCTAAGCCCCGGGGTCACAATTTCCTCTAAAATATGACTTTCGGCAATTCACTCAAACATGTTGCCAGACGTTTGCAAATGCTCCCCTGACAGGTTTGGCGGTCGAAACAGAAGGCTTTTTATCACAGGACAAGAAATCAGCCCTGGACAATTTAACTGGCAGTAAAATATTTTTTAAAAAAAAATCCCTAAGCCTCGGCGTCACAATTTCATCAAAAATCTGACTTTCGGCGATTCAGTCAAAAATGTTTCCAAATGGTTGCAAATGCTCCCCTGAAAGCTTTGGCGGTCGAAACAGAATGCTTATTATCACAAGCAAAGAAATCAGCCCTCGACAACTTAACCAGCAGAAAAATATTTTTTGAAAAAATCCCTAAGCCCCGGGGTCACAATTTCATCAAAAATCTGACTTTCGGCAATTCACTCAGAAATGCTGCCAAACGGTTGCAATTGCTCCGCTGAAAAGTTTGGAGGTCAAAACAGAAGGGTATTTATCAAAGGAAAAGAAATCAGCCCTCGAAAACTTATCCGGCAGAAAAAGATTTTTTTGAAAAAATCCCTAAGCCCCGGGGTCACAATTTCATCAAAAATCTGACTTTCGGCAATTCACTCAAAAATGTTGCCAGACGGTTGCAAATGCTGCCTTGAAAGCTTTGGCGGTCGAAACAGAAGGCTTATTATCACAAGAAAAGAAATCAGCCCTCGACAACTTAACCAGCAGAAAAATATTTTTTGAAAAAATCCCTAAGCCCCGGGGTCACAATTTCATCAAAAATCTAACTTTCGGCAATTCACTCAAAAAAGTTGCCAGACGGTTGCAAATGCTGCCTTGAAAGCTTTGGCGGTCGAAACAGAAGGCTTATTATCAAAGGAAAAGAAATCAGCCCTCGACAACTTAAGCGGCAGAAAAATATTTTTTTGAAAAAAACCCTAAGCCCCGGGGTCACAATTTCATCAAAAATCTGACTTTCGGCAATTCACTCAGAAATGGTGCCAAACGGCTGCAAATGCTCCGCTGAAAGGTTTGGAGGTCGAAACAGAAGGGTATTTATCACAGGAAAAGAAATCAGCCCTCGACAAATTATCCGGCAGAAAAAGATTTTTTTGAAAAAATCCCTAAGCCCCGGGGTCAGAATTTCATCAAAAATCTGACTTTCGGCAATTCACTCAGAAATGCTGCCAAACGGTTGCAAATGCTCCGCTGAAAAGTTTGGAGGTCGAAACAGAAGGGTATTTATCAAAGGAAAAGAAATCAGCCCTCGAAAACTTATCCGGCAGAAAAAGATTTTTTTGAAAAAATCCCTAAGCCCCGGGGTCACAATTTCATCAAAAATCTGACTTTCGGAAATTCACTCAAAAATGTTTTCAAACGGTTGCAAATGCTCCCCTGAAAGGTTTGGCGGTCGAAACAGAAGGCTTTTTATCACAAGAAAAGAAATCAGCCCTCGACAACTTAACCGGCAGAAAAATATTTTTTTGAAAAAATCCCAAAGCCCCGGGGTCACAATTTCATCAAAAATCTGACTTTCGGCAACTCACCCAAAAATGTTGCCAGACGTTTCCAAATGCTCCCCTGAAAGGTTTGGCGGTCGAAACAGAAGGCTTTTTATCACAAGAAAAGAAATCAGCCCTCGACAACTTAACCGGCAGAAAAAGATTTTTTTGAAAAAATCCCTAAGCCCCGGGGTCACAATTTCCTCTAAAATCAGACTTTCGGCAATTCACTCAAACATGTTGCCAGACGTTTGCAAATGCTCCCCTGACAGGTTTGGCGGTCGAAACAGAAGGCTTTTTATCACAGGACAAGAAATCAGCCCTGGACAATTTAACTGGCAGTAAAATATTTTTTTAAAAAAAATCCCTAAGCCTCGGCGTCACAATTTCATCAAAAATCTGACTTTCGGCGATTCAGTCAAAAATGGTGCCAAACGGTTGCAAATGCTCCCCTGAAAGCTTTGGCGGTCGAAACAGAAGGCTTATTATCAAAGGAAAAGAAATCAGCCCTCGACAACTTAAGCGGCAGAAAAATATTTTTTTGAAAAAATCCCTAAGCCCCGGGGTCACAATTTCATCAAAAATCTGACTTTCGGCAATTCACTCAGAAATGGTGCCAAACGGCTGCAAATTCTCCGCTGAAAGGTTTGGAGGTCGAAACAGAAGGGTATTTATCACAGGAAAAGAAATCAGCCCTCGACAAATTATCCGGCAGAAAAAGATTTTTTTGAAAAAATCCCTAAGCCCCAGGGTCAGAATTTCATCAAAAATCTGACTTTCGGCAATTCACTCAGAAATGCTGCCAAACGGTTGCAAATGCTCCGCTGAAAAGTTTGGAGGTCGAAACAGAAGGGTATTTATCAAAGGAAAAGAAATCAGCCCTCGAAAACTTCAGCGGCAGAAAAATATTTTTTTGAAAAAATCCCTAAGCCCCGGGGTCACAATTTCATCAAAAATCTGACTTTCGGCAATTCACTCAGAAATGGTGCCAAATGGTTGCAAATGCTCCGCTGAAAAGTTTGGAGGTCGAAACAGAAGGGTATTTATCACAGGAAAAGAAATCAGCCCTCGACAACTTAACCGGCAGAAAAATATTTTTTTGCAAAAAACCCTAAGCCCCGGGGTCACAATTTCATCAAAAATCTGACTTTCGGCAACTCACTCAAAAATGGTGATAAACGGTTGCAAATGCTCCGCTGAAAGGTTTGGCAGTCGAAACAGAAGGGTATTTATCACAGAAAAAGAAATCAGCCCTCGACAACTTAAGTGGCAGAAAAATATTTTTTTGAAAAAATCCCTAAGCCCCGGGGTCACATTTTCATCAAAAATCTGACTTTCGGAAATTCACTCAAAAATGTTTTCAAACGGTTGCAAATGCTCCCCTGAAAGGTTTGGCGGTCGAAACAGAAGGCTTTTTATCACAAGAAAAGAAATCAGCCCTCGACAACTTAACCGGCAGAAAAATATTTTTTTGAAAAAATCCCAAAGCCCCGGGGTCACAATTTCATCAAAAATCTGACTTTCGGCAACTCACCCAAAAATGTTGCCAGACGTTTCCAAATGCTCCCCTGAAAGGTTTGGCGGTCGAAACAGAAGGCTTTTTATCACAAGAAAAGAAATCAGCCCTCGACAACTTAACCGGCAGAAAAATATTTTTTTGAAAAAATCCCTAAGCCCCGGGGTCACAATTTCCTCTAAAATCAGACTTTCGGCAATTCACTCAAACATGTTGCCAGACGTTTGCAAATGCTCCCCTGACAGGTTTGGCGGTCGAAACAGAAGGCTTTTTATCACAGGACAAGAAATCAGCCCTGGACAATTTAACTGGCAGTAAAATATTTTTTTAAAAAAAATCCCTAAGCCTCGGCGTCACAATTTCATCAAAAATCTGACTTTCGGCGATTCAGTCAAAAATGGTGCCAAACGGTTGCAAATGCTCCCCTGAAAGCTTTGGCGGTCGAAACAGAAGGCTTATTATCAAAGGAAAAGAAATCAGCCCTCGACAACTTAAGCGGCAGAAAAATATTTTTTTGAAAAAATCCCTAAGCCCCGGGGTCACAATTTCATCAAAAATCTGACTTTCGGCAATTCACTCAGAAATGGTGCCAAACGGCTGCAAATTCTCCGCTGAAAGGTTTGGAGGTCGAAACAGAAGGGTATTTATCACAGGAAAAGAAATCAGCCCTCGACAAATTATCCGGCAGAAAAAGATTTTTTTGAAAAAATCCCTAAGCCCCAGGGTCAGAATTTCATCAAAAATCTGACTTTCGGCAATTCACTCAGAAATGCTGCCAAACGGTTGCAAATGCTCCGCTGAAAAGTTTGGAGGTCGAAACAGAAGGGTATTTATCAAAGGAAAAGAAATCAGCCCTCGAAAACTTCAGCGGCAGAAAAATATTTTTTTGAAAAAATCCCTAAGCCCCGGGGTCACAATTTCATCAAAAATCTGACTTTCGGCAATTCACTCAGAAATGGTGCCAAATGGTTGCAAATGCTCCGCTGAAAAGTTTGGAGGTCGAAACAGAAGGGTATTTATCACAGGAAAAGAAATCAGCCCTCGACAACTTAACCGGCAGAAAAATATTTTTTTGCAAAAAACCCTAAGCCCCGGGGTCACAATTTCATCAAAAATCTGACTTTCGGCAACTCACTCAAAAATGTTGCCAGACGTTTCCAAATGCTGCCCTGAAAGGTTTGGCGGTCGAAACAGAAGGCTTTTTATCACAGGACAAGAAATCAGCCCTGGACAACTTAACCGGCAGAAAAAGATTTTTTTGAAAAAATCCCTAAGCCCCGGGGTCACAATTTCCTCTAAAATATGACTTTCGGCAATTCACTCAAACATGTTGCCAGACGTTTGCAAATGCTCCCCTGACAGGTTTGGCGGTCGAAACAGAAGGCTTTTTATCACAGGACAAGAAATCAGCCCTGGACAATTTAACTGGCAGTAAAATATTTTTTAAAAAAAAATCCCTAAGCCTCGGCGTCACAATTTCATCAAAAATCTGACTTTCGGCGATTCAGTCAAAAATGTTTCCAAATGGTTGCAAATGCTCCCCTGAAAGCTTTGGCGGTCGAAACAGAATGCTTATTATCACAAGCAAAGAAATCAGCCCTCGACAACTTAACCAGCAGAAAAATATTTTTTGAAAAAATCCCTAAGCCCCGGGGTCACAATTTCATCAAAAATCTGACTTTCGGCAATTCACTCAGAAATGCTGCCAAACGGTTGCAATTGCTCCGCTGAAAAGTTTGGAGGTCAAAACAGAAGGGTATTTATCAAAGGAAAAGAAATCAGCCCTCGAAAACTTATCCGGCAGAAAAAGATTTTTTTGAAAAAATCCCTAAGCCCCGGGGTCACAATTTCATCAAAAATCTGACTTTCGGCAATTCACTCAAAAATGTTGCCAGACGGTTGCAAATGCTGCCTTGAAAGCTTTGGCGGTCGAAACAGAAGGCTTATTATCACAAGAAAAGAAATCAGCCCTCGACAACTTAACCAGCAGAAAAATATTTTTTGAAAAAATCCCTAAGCCCCGGGGTCACAATTTCATCAAAAATCTAACTTTCGGCAATTCACTCAAAAAAGTTGCCAGACGGTTGCAAATGCTGCCTTGAAAGCTTTGGCGGTCGAAACAGAAGGCTTATTATCAAAGGAAAAGAAATCAGCCCTCGACAACTTAAGCGGCAGAAAAATATTTTTTTGAAAAAAACCCTAAGCCCCGGGGTCACAATTTCATCAAAAATCTGACTTTCGGCAATTCACTCAGAAATGGTGCCAAACGGCTGCAAATGCTCCGCTGAAAGGTTTGGAGGTCGAAACAGAAGGGTATTTATCACAGGAAAAGAAATCAGCCCTCGACAAATTATCCGGCAGAAAAAGATTTTTTTGAAAAAATCCCTAAGCCCCGGGGTCAGAATTTCATCAAAAATCTGACTTTCGGCAATTCACTCAGAAATGCTGCCAAACGGTTGCAAATGCTCCGCTGAAAAGTTTGGAGGTCGAAACAGAAGGGTATTTATCAAAGGAAAAGAAATCAGCCCTCGAAAACTTATCCGGCAGAAAAAGATTTTTTTGAAAAAATCCCTAAGCCCCGGGGTCACAATTTCATCAAAAATCTGACTTTCGGCAATTCACTCAGAAATGGTGCCAAACGGTTGCAAATGCTCCGCTGAAAAGTTTGGAGGTCGAAACAGAAGGGTATTTATCACAGGAAAAGAAATCAGCCCTCGACAACTTATCCGGCAGAAAAAGATTTTGTTGAAAAAATCCCTAAGCCCAGGGGTCACAATTTCATCAAAAATCTGACTTTCGGCAATTCACTCAAAAATGTTGCCAGACGGTTGCAAATGCTCCGCTGAAAGCTTTGGCGGTCGAAACAGAAGGCTTATTATCACAAGAAAAGAAATCAGCCCTCGACAACTTAACCGGCAGAAAAATATTTTTTGAAAAAATCCCTAAGCCCCGGGGTCACAATTTCATCAAAAATCTGACTTTCGGCAATTCACTCAAAAATGGTGATAAACGGTTGCAAATGCTCCGCTGAAAGGTTTGGCAGTCGAAACAGAAGGGTATTTATCACAGAAAAAGAAATCAGCCCTCGACAACTTAAGTGGCAGAAAAATATTTTTTTGAAAAAATCCCTAAGCCCCGGGGTCACAATTTCATCAAAAATCTGACTTTCGGCAACTCACTCAAAAATGGTGATAAACGGTTGCAAATGCTCCGCTGAAAGGTTTGGCAGTCGAAACAGAAGGGTATTTATCACAGAAAAAGAAATCAGCCCTGGACAATTTAACTGGCAGTAAAATATTTTTTTAAAAAAAATCCCTAAGCCTCGGCGTCACAATTTCATCAAAAATCTGACTTTCGGCGATTCAGTCAAAAATGGTGCCAAACGGTTGCAAATGCTCCCCTGAAAGCTTTGGCGGTCGAAACAGAAGGCTTATTATCAAAGGAAAAGAAATCAGCCCTCGACAACTTAAGCGGCAGAAAAATATTTTTTTGAAAAAATCCCTAAGCCCCGGGGTCACAATTTCATCAAAAATCTGACTTTCGGCAATTCACTCAGAAATGGTGCCAAACGGTTGCAAATGCTCCGCTGAAAAGTTTGGAGGTCGAAACAGAAGGGTATTTATCAAAGGAAAAGAAATCAGCCCTCGAAAACTTCAGCGGCAGAAAAATATTTTTTTGAAAAAATCCCTAAGCCCCGGGGTCACAATTTCATCAAAAATCTGACTTTCGGCAATTCACTCAGAAATGGTGCCAAATGGTTGCAAATGCTCCGCTGAAAAGTTTGGAGGTCGAAACAGAAGGGTATTTATCACAGGAAAAGAAATCAGCCCTCGACAACTTAACCGGCAGAAAAATATTTTTTTGAAAAAAACCCTAAGCCCCGGGGTCACAATTTCATCAAAAATCTGACTTTCGGCAACTCACTCAAAAATGTTGCCAGACGTTTTCAAATGCTGCCCTGAAAGGTTTGGCGGTCGAAACAGAAGGCTTTTTATCACAGGACAAGAAATCAGCCCTGGACAACTTAACCGGCAGAAAAAGATTTTTTTGAAAAAATCCCTAAGCCCCGGGGTCACAATTTCCTCTAAAATATGACTTTCGGCAATTCACTCAAACATGTTGCCAGACGTTTGCAAATGCTCCCCTGACAGGTTTGGCGGTCGAAACAGAAGGCTTTTTATCACAGGACAAGAAATCAGCCCTGGACAATTTAACTGGCAGTAAAATATTTTTTTAAAAAAAATCCCTAAGCCCCGGGGTCACAATTTCATCAAAAATCTTACTTTCGGCGATTCAGTCAAAAATGTTTCCAAATGGTTGCAAATGCTCCCCTGAAAGCTTTGGCGGTCGAAACAGAATGCTTATTATCACAAACAAAGAAATCAGCCCTCGACAACTTAACCAGCAGAAAAATATTTTTTGAAAAAATCCCTAAGCCCCGGGGTCACAATTTCATCAAAAATCTGACTTTCGGCAATTCACTCAGAAATGCTGCCAAACGGTTGCAATTTCTCCGCTGAAAAGTTTGGAGGTCAAAACAGAAGGGTATTTATCAAAGGAAAAGAAATCAGCCCTCGAAAACTTATCCGGCAGAAAAAGATTTTTTTGAAAAAATCCCTAAGCCCCGGGGTCACAATTTCATCAAAAATCTGACTTCCGGCAATTCACTCAAAAATGTTGCCAGACGGTTGCAAATGCTGCCTTGAAAGCTTTGGCGGTCGAAACAGAAGGCTTATTATCACAAGAAAAGAAATCAGCCCTCGACAACTTAACCAGCAGAAAAATATTTTTTGAAAAAATCCCTAAGCCCCGGGGTCACAATTTCATCAAAAATCTAACTTTCGGCAATTCACTCAAAAAAGTTGCCAGACGGTTGCAAATGCTGCCTTGAAAGCTTTGGCGGTCGAAACAGAAGGCTTATTATCACAAGAAAAGAAATCAGCCCTCGACAACTTAACCGGCAGAAAAAGATTTTTTGAAAAAATCCATAAGCTCCGGGGTCACAATTTCATCAAAAATCTGACTTTCGGCAATTCACTCAAAAATGTTGCCAGACGGTTGCAAATGCTCCGCTGAAAGCTTTGGCGGTCGAAACAGAAGGCTTATTATCACAAGAAAAGAAATCAGCCCTCGACAACTTAACCGGCAGAAAAATATTTTTTGAAAAAATCCCTAAGCCTCGGGGTCAGAATTTCATCAAAAATCTGACTTTCGGCAATTCACTCAAAAATGTTTCCAAACGGTTGCAAATTCTCCCCTGAAAGGTTTGACGGTCGAAACAGAAGGCTTATTATCACAAGAAAAGAAATCAGCCCTCGACAACTTAACCGGCAGAAAAATATTTTTTGAAAAAATCCCTAAGCCCCGTTTCATCAAAAATCTGACTTTCGGCAATTCACTCACAAATGGTGCCAAACGGTTGCAAATGCTCCGCTGAAAAGTTTGGAGGTCGAAACAGAAGGGTGTTTATCACAGGAAAAGAAATCAGCCCTCGACAATTATCCGGCAGAAAAAGATTTTTTTGAAAAAATCCCTAAGCCCCGGGGTCACAATTTCATCAAAAATCTGACTTTCGGCAATTCACTCAGAAATGGTGCCAAACGGCTGCAAATGCTCCGCTGAAAGGTTTGGAGGTCGAAACAGAAGGGTATTTATCACAAGAAAAGAAATCAGCCCTCGACAAATTATCCGGCAGAAAAAGATTTTTTTGAAAAAATCCCTAAGCCCCGGGGTCACAATTTCATCAAAAATCTGACTTTCGGCAATTCACTCAGAAATGGTGCCAAACGGTTGCAAATGCTCCGCTGAAAGGTTTGGAGGTCGAAACAGAAGGGTATTTATCACAGGAAAAGAAATCAGCCCTCGACAACTTATCCGGCAGAAAAAGATTTTTTTGAAAAAATCCCTAAGCCCAGGGGTCACAATTTCATCAAAAATCTGACTTTCGGCAATTCACTCAAAAATGTTGCCAGACGGTTGCAAATGCTCCGCTGAAAGCTTTGGCGGTCGAAACAGAAGGCTTATTATCACAAGAAAAGAAATCAGCCCTCGACAACTTAACCGGCAGAAAAATATTTTTTGAAAAAATCCCTAAGCCCCGGGGTCACAATTTCATCAAAAATCTGACTTTCGGCAATTCACTCAAAAATGGTGATAAACGGTTGCAAATGCTCCGCTGAAAGGTTTGGCAGTCGAAACAGAAGGGTATTTATCAAAGGAAAAGAAATCAGCCCTTGACAACTTAAGCGGCAGAAAAATATTTTTTTGAAAAAATCCCTAAACCCCAGGGTCACAATTTCATCGAAAATCTGACTTTCGGCAATTCACTTAGAAATGGTGCCAAACGGTTGCAAATGCTCCGCTGAAAAGTTTGGAGGTCGAAACAGAAGGGTATTTATCACAGGAAAAGAAATCAGCTCTCGACAACTTAAGCGGCAGAAAAATATTTTTTTGAACAAAATCCCTAAGCCCCGGGGTCACAATTTCATCAAAAATCTGACTTTCGGCAATTCACTCAAAAATGCTGCCAGACGGTTGTAAATGCTCCCCTGAAAGCTTTGGCGGGCGAAACAGAAGGCTTATTATCACAAGAAAAGAAATCAGCCCTCGACAACTTAACCGGCAGAAAAATATTTTTTGAAAAAATCCCTAAGCCCTGGGGTCACAATTTCATCAAAAATCTGACTTTCGGCAATTCACTCAAAAATGGTGATAAACGGTTGCAAATGCTCCGCTGAAAGGTTTGGCAGTCGAAACAGAAGGGTATTTATCAAAGGAAAAGAAATCAGCCCTCGACAACTTAAGCGGCAGAAAAATATTTTTTTGAACAAAATCCCTAAGCCCCGGGGTCACAATTTCATAAAAAATCTGACTCTCGGCAATTCACTCAAAAATGGTGATAAACGGTTGCAAATGCTCCGCTGAAAGGTTTGGCAGTCGAAACACAAGGGTATTTATCACAGGAAAAGAAATCAGCCCTCGACAACTTATCCGGCAGAAAAAGATTTTTTTGAAAAAATCCCAAAGCCCCGGGGTCACAATTTCATCAAAATCTGACTTTCGGCAATTCACTAAGAAATGGTGCCAAACGTTTGCAAATGCTCCGCTGAAAAGTTTGGAGGTCGAAACAGAAGGGTATTTATCACAGGAAAAGAAATCAGCCCTCGACAACTTATCCGGCAGAAAAAGATTTTTTTGAAAAAATCCCTAAGCCCCGGGGTCACAATTTCATCAAAAATCTGACTTTCGGCAATTCACTCAGAAATGGTGCCAAACGGCTGCAAATGCTCCGCTGAAAGGTTTGGAGGTCGAAACAGAAGGGTATTTATCACAGGAAAAGAAATCAGCCCTCGACAACTTATCCGGCAGAAAAAGATTTTTTTTAAAAAATCCCTAAGCCCCGGGGTCACAATTTCATCAAAAATCTGACTCTCAGCAATTCGCTCAAAAATGGTGCCAAACGGTTGCAAATGCTCCCCTGAAAGGTTTGGCAGTCGAAACAGAAGGCTTATTATCACAAGAAAAGAAATCAGCCCTCGACAACTTAACCGGCAGAAAAAGATTTTTTGAAAAAATCCATAAGCCCCGGGGTCACAATTTCATCAAAAATCTGACTTTCGGCAATTCACTCAAAAATGTTGCCAGACGGTTGCAAATGCTCCGCTGAAAGCTTTGGCGGTCGAAACAGAAGGCTTATTATCACAAGAAAAGAAATCAGCCCTCGACAACTTAACCGGCAGAAAAATATTTTTTGAAAAAATCCCTAAGCCTCGGGGTCAGAATTTCATCAAAAATCTGACTTTCGGCAATTCACTCAAAAATGGTGATAAACGGTTGCAAATGCTCCGCTGAAAGGTTTGGCAGTCGAAACAGAAGGGTATTTATCAAAGGAAAAGAAATCAGCCCTTGACAACTTAAGCGGCAGAAAAATATTTTTTTGAAAAAATCCCTAAACCCCAGGGTCACAATTTCATCGAAAATCTGACTTTCGGCAATTCACTTAGAAATGGTGCCAAACGGTTGCAAATGCCCCGCTGAAAAGTTTGGAGGTCGAAACAGAAGGGTATTTATCACAGGAAAAGAAATCAGCTCTCGACAACTTAAGCGGCAGAAAAATATTTTTTTGAACAAAATCCCTAAGCCCCGGGGTCACAATTTCATCAAAAATCTGACTTTCGGCAATTCACTCAAAAATGCTGCCAGACGGTTGTAAATGCTCCCCTGAAAGCTTTGGCGGGCGAAACAGAAGGCTTATTATCACAAGAAAAGAAATCAGCCCTCGACAACTTAACCGGCAGAAAAATATTTTTTGAAAAAATCCCTAAGCCTGGGGTCACAATTTCATCAAAAATCTGACTTTCGGCAATTCACTCAAAAATGGTGATAAACGGTTGCAAATGCTCCGCTGAAAGGTTTGGCAGTCGAAACAGAAGGGTATTTATCAAAGGAAAAGAAATCAGCCCTCGACAACTTAAGCGGCAGAAAAATATTTTTTTGAACAAAATCCCTAAGCCCCGGGGTCACAATTTCATCAAAAATCTGACTCTCGGCAATTCACTCAAAAATAGTGATAAACGGTTGCAAATGCTCCGCTGAAAGGTTTGGCAGTCGAAACACAAGGGTATTTATCACAGGAAAAGAAATTAGCCCTCGACAACTTATCCGGCAGAAAAAGATTTTTTTGAAAAAATCCCAAAGCCCCGGGGTCACAATTTCATCAAAATCTGACTTTCGGCAATTCACTAAGAAATGGTGCCAAACGTTTGCAAATGCTCCGCTGAAAAGTTTGGAGGTCGAAACAGAAGGGTATTTATCACAGGAAAAGAAATCAGCCCTCGACAACTTATCCGGCAGAAAAAGATTTTTTTGAAAAAATCCCTAAGCCCCGGGGTCACAATTTCATCAAAAATCTGACTTTCGGCAATTCACTCAGAAATGGTGCCAAACGGCTGCAAATGCTCCGCTGAAAGGTTTGGAGGTCGAAACAGAAGGGTATTTATCACAGGAAAAGTAATCAGCCCTCGACAACTTATCCGGCAGAAAAAGATTTTTTTGAAAAAATCCCTAAGCCCCGGGGTCACAATTTCATCAAAAATCTGACTCTCAGCAATTCGCTCAAAAATGGTGCCAAACGGTTGCAAATGCTCCCCTGAAAGGTTTGGCAGTCGAAACAGAAGGCTTATTATCACAAGAAAAGAAATCAGCCCTCGACAACTTAACCGGCAGAAAAAGATTTTTTGAAAAAATCCATAAGCCCCGGGGTCACAATTTCATCAAAAATCTGACTTTCGGCAATTCACTCAAAAATGTTGCCAGACGGTTGCAAATGCTCCGCTGAAAGCTTTGGCGGTCGAAACAGAAGGCTTATTATCACAAGAAAAGAAATCAGCCCTCGACAACTTAACCGGCAGAAAAATATTTTTTGAAAAAAATCCCTAAGCCTCGGGGTCAGAATTTCATCAAAAATCTGACTTTCGGCAATTCACTCAAAAACGTTTCCAAACGGTTGCAAATGCTCCCCTGAAAGGTTTGGCGGTCGAAACAGAAGGCTTATTATCACAAGAAAAGAAATCAGCCCTCGACAACTTATCCGGCAGAAAAAGATTTTTTTGAAAAAATCCCTAAGCCCCGGGGTCACAATTTCATCAAAAATCTGACTTTTGGCAATTCACTCAAAAATGGTGCCAAACGGTTGCAAATGCTCTCATGAAAGGTTTGGCAGTCGAAACAGAAACTTTTTTATCACAGGAAAAGAAATCAGCCCTCGACAACTTATCCGGCAGAAAAAGATTTTTTGAAAACATCCCTAAGCCCCGGGTTCACAATTTCATCAAAAATCTGACTTTCGGCAATTCACTCAGAAATGGTGCCAAACGGTTGCAAATGCTCCGCTGAAAAGTTTGGAGGTCGAAACAGAAGGGTATTTATCACAGGAAAAGAAATCAGCCCTCGACAACTTATCCGGCAGAAAAAGATTTTTTTGAAAAAATCCCTAAGCCCCGGGGTCACAATTTCATCAAAAATCTGACTTTCAGCAATTCACTCAGAAATGCTGCCAAACGGTTGCAAATGCTCCCCTGAAAAGTTTGGAGGTCGAAACAGAAGGGTATTTATCAAAGGAAAAGAAATCAGCCCTCGAAAACTTCAGCGGCAGAAAAATATTTTTTTGAAAAAATCCCTAAGCCCCGGGGTCACAATTTCATCAAAAATCTGACTTTCGGCAATTCACTCAGAAATGGTGCCAAATGGTTGCAAATGCTCCGCTGAAAAGTTTGGAGGTCGAAACAGAAGGGTATTTATCACAGGAAAAGAAATCAGCCCTCGACAACTTATCCGGCAGAAAAAGATTTTTTTGAAAAAATCCCTTAGCCCCGGGGTCACAATTTCATCAAAAATCTGACTTTCGGCAATTCACTCAAAAATGTTGCCAGACGGTTGCAAATGCTGCCTTGAAAGCTTTGGCGGTCGAAACAGAAGGCTTATTATCACAAGAAAAGAAATCAGCCCTCGACAACTTAACCGGCAGAAAAATATTTTTTGAAAAAATCCATAAGCCCCGGGGTCACAATTTCATCAAAAATCTGACTTTCGGCAATTCACTCAAAAATGGTGATAAACGGTTGCAAATGCTCCGCTGAAAGGTTTGGCAGTCGAAACAGAAGGGTATTGTGATGGGATGGTGAGCTGCTTGTGCGTAAAATCCTGATCCCTCAGAGTTTGGCTAAGTTCCCAAACCTCTGTCTGTGATGGAGCTCCTTAAGCATGGCTCCATCAATCGCTCGTTGAATCGGACAGTGGGCGTTTACGGAACTTCTTCCAGCATAAAAGCTCCTTAACGGAAACGCGTCTTCTGGACTCTCGGCGTGACAGTTTCCGCCGAGGAGTGGGTGTCCCTACGGGAGGTCCTGAAACCTCCCCACTGTTCTCGCTTGAAGTGTCTCTGAGCCCTCCCTCCGACTCACTTTCCCTTGGAACTCCACTTCTCCCCCTGCTGGTCCCCTCCTCCGCTGAGTGGTCTCTCTCACCCTCCATGAGCCCTTTCACCTCCTTCGTCTCAGATGACAGTTCCCTGACATCCACCTCCCCTCCAGGGCCCCCTTCACCCCCTTCCCTCCCCTCCTCTGCGGGAGGCGAGGGAGCAAAACCCCTGAAGGAACCTCCCTCATCTTCCGAAGTTTCGAACACTTCCCTCCACCTTTTGCTGTTTCCGGTTTCCAAGTACTCCCCCTCCTCGGAGTCTGTACCTCCTTCCAACTCCGATTCCCTGAATCCCTCCAGTTCCTCCTCATCATCGTCGGTGGTGCCAAAGTACTCCCTCCGGAACCTCGCTATTGGCTGAGGTTTCCTGGGGAACCTTTGGTGGAACGTTTCGATCAAGATCTCGTCATGGACCTCCTCTGCCTTCACCCAGGTGTTTTCCGACTCCGGTTCCCCTTCCCACGCGACCAAATACTCCACCTGATTACCCTTCCACCTGGAGTCGATGATTTCCGCCACATAGTTGCGGCTTTCCCTTTCTTCTATGGCTGGCCCCCGTGTGGATACCCCTTCACCTTCCCCCCTGTATGGTGACAGTAATGACCTGTGGAATACTGGGTGCAGTTTCATGTGGTTCGGTAACCGGAGTCTGAAAGCCACTGGGTTGACCTGTTGGATGACCTCAAATGGTCCCAATCTTTTGGGTCTCAATTTCTTGCAACCCCCCTTGAACGGCAATCCTTGGGTTGATAGCCAGACCCGACTCCCCACCCTAATTGTTTCACCTTCCCTTCTGCTCTTGTCTGCCTGCCTCTTATATTCTTCTTTGGCCCTTTCTAAGTTGTGTTGGAGTTGACGATGGATCGCTTCCATTTCTTCTACAAAAAGTTCAGCGGCTGGAACACTCCATCTCTCTCCTCCTTCCCCTGGAAACGCCCTGGGGTGGCACCCATAATTAGCCAAAAAGGGGCTCATCCCGGTGGACACATTCTCTGCATTATTGTAAGCAAATTCCGCTAGTGCCAACCTTTCGACCCAATCGTTTTCTCTGTCATTGACATAACACCTCAGGTATTGTTGAAGGATACCGTTTGCCCTCTCCGCCTGCCCATTGGTCTCAGGGTGCCTGGCAGTCGAAAAGTTGACCTCTACGTGCAACAAGCTCATAAGCTTCCTCCAGAATCTGGACGTGAACTGTTTCCCTCTGTCGGAAACCACCCTCAAGGGGGTGCCATGCAGCCTAAAAATATGTTCTACAAACAATTTCGCTGTCTCTTCCGCCGTGACTGCATGTGAGCAAGCTACAAAGTGACCCATCTTAGTTAACAGGTCTACTACAACTAGTATGGCGGTTTTCCCCTGGGATTTGGGCAGATCAGTCATAAAATCTATCGACACCGCCTCCCACGGTCGTTCTGGTGTGGGTAACGGTTCTAATAACCCCGCTGGTGCCCGCCTTTCTCCTTTGGCTCTCTGGCATTGGTCACACCTTCTCACATACTCCCGTACATCCTCCCTCACCTTGGGCCACCAAAACTCCCTGGTCACCAACCACATGGTCTTGTGTTGCCCAAAATGCCCCGCTGTGGGATTGTCGTGCAGCTGTTTGAGTACTCTCCCCCTCAATTCCCCTTCGGGTATATATAGCGCCCCTTTGTAATACAATGCCCCGTTTCTTTCTTCAAAACCTCCGGGGTCTTCTCCCTCTCTCCTTAAACCTCTGAGCTTCTCCTGGGCGTACTCATCATTTACCGTTCCCTCTACCAGTTCTCTTTGCCCCACCCAGGCCGCACCACACACCCAGTGGTCCTCTGGGATAATATGTCTCTCTTCTGGCGCTCCCTCCCCCTCCAAATATTCAGGTTTGCGAGAGAGAGCGTCCGCTCTGATGTTTTCTGGACCTGGCACATAGCAGATTTCAAAATGGAATTTGGAGAACTCCTGGGCCCATCTCACTTGTCGTTGGTTGAGCACTCGTGCCGTTCTCCAATACTCCAAATTCTTGTGGTCCGTACACACTTGCACCTTATGCTGTGCGCCAATTAGTAAGTGTCTCCATCTCCGGAACGCTTCGTGAATGGCGAGTAGTTCTCGGTCATATACCGTGTAGTTCCTCTCGGATTTGTTCAGCTTACGCGAAAAGAAGGCACACGGTCTCCATTCCGACTTATTGCTCCCTGGCTGAAGCAGCACCACCCCCACCGCCCGGTCTGAGGCATCAGTTTCCACTCTCATGGGTTTTTGTAAATCCACATGCAGGAGCTGTTCTTCCGAAGCGAAGGCCTTTTTCAATTCCTCAAAAGCGTGCTCCGCCTCCGCCGTCCAAACGAATTTCTTCTTGCTGCTTAGACAGTCCGTGATGGGAGCCGTTAAGTGGGCAAAGTTCTTGATGAATTTACGGTAAAAGTTCCCAAACCCTAAGAACCTTTGCACATCTTTTTTCGTTTTCGGTGTCTTCCATTCCAGCACCGCCTGGACCTTGCCTGGATCCATGGCTAATCCCTTGTCTGATAAGCGGTACCCCAGGAATTCCACCTCCTTGGTGTGGAACTGACACTTCTCCAATTTCACCCACAACTGGTTTGCTTGCAGCTGGCTCAGCACTTCCCTGACATCCTTTACATGCTGCTCCTCATTCTCTGAATATATCAGCACGTCATCGAGGAAGGCCACGCAATTCTTGTAGAGCAAAGGTCCCAGTACATGGTTCATGAGCGATTGAAAACAGGCGGAGCCTGCTTGTAATCCAAAGGGCATAACGAGATATTCGAAAGCCCCTAGGGGGGTGAACATCGTTGTCTTCCATTCATCCCCCTTCTTTATTCGTATCAGGTTGTAAGCTCCTCTCAGGTCCAGTTTCGTGAATATCTTTCCCTTTCTCACCCTGGTCAAAATGTCATCAATCCTGGGCATGGGGAAAGTCACTGGTTCTGACACGGCATTTAGCCGCCGGTAGTCCACGACCAATCTCGGTTTATCCGTGTTTTTTTTGTCCACAAAAAACACTGGGCTGCCCCCCACCGCTCTGGACTCTCTGATGAAACCTCTCTTCAGGTTTTTGTCAATAAACTCCCTCAACTCCTGCATTTCCCTGTCTGACATGGCGTACAGCTTGCCCACGGGGAGCTGGGCCCCAGGGACCAGGTTAATTTGGCAGTCAAAGTCTCTATGCGGTGGTAGTTTATCTGCTTCCCTTTCGCTGAAGACCTTGCTCAGGTCAGCGTATTGTTTGGGCACCTTCCCTTTGTCCGCCACTTCCGTCCCTGCTAGGGAGGCTTTTGCCCCTTCTGGCACCTTCCCCTCTTTGCAGTGTTCCAGGCAATGTGCTGACCCAAAGGAGACCACTCTCTGATGCCAGCCCACTAGCGGGTCATGCAACGCTAGCCAGCTCATTCCCAAAATGACTGGCGCCCCTCCCAGGGTGGCTACATTGAACGCTATCCTTTCGGTGTGCCTTGCCACCCTCATAACCATTGGGACGGTCTGTAGGCTAACTTCTCCCCCCAACAGCTCCCTCCCATCGATCGTGGTGACCTGCAGGGGGTTGCTTAAAGGGAGTGTCTGTATCTGGTGTTCAGCTGCAAACTCCTTGCTCATAAAATTACAGGAGCTGCCTGAGTCCAACAGCGCCTTGGTCTTCAGTGGGTATCCGTTTGCCAGCTCTAGCCACACCTCTATTACTAGGGCTGGTCTTGGAGGTTCCGGAGTGGGCACTTTTACTGCTCCTTGGCCTGTCTGCAGTGCCCTGACAGTGGCAGACAGGCGTTGGCTTTTACTGGCTCCTGGACTTCCTCCTCCTTCCCCCCAACAGCTCCCGCCATCCCTTGCCATTCCTTTCTTTGCGGGCAGACTCTGGCAAAGTGACCTGGCTGCTGGCAGAGATAACATTTCTTGGCGCTCTTTCCCTCCTTCTTCCTCCCTTCACTGGGATTTGAAACTGCGCGCGCGCGCGCTGTTCCAACTTCCATCGGCTCTCCGGGCGGGAAACTTGGTTCTGGAATCTCTGGAAGGCGGAAATCCCTCCAACGCTCTCCTTTCCCCTCCCGCTTCTCCAAGGCTCTTGCCTCCTGGCGCGCTCCAATGGTCAGCGCTGATTTGGTCAGCTGGTCCATAGACTCCGCCCTGGGCGCCCGGGAAAGTTCGTCTTTCACCGCCGAAGAAAGCCCCTCTTCAAAGAGCATTTGAATGGGTTCCGCCGATAGGTCCCACCCCAATTTATGTATCAACATTGTAAACTCAGTCCAGTACTCACGAACCGATCGGCTCCCCTGTTTGCAAGCCATCAATTGTCTGCGCACCAGTCCCTGTTCAATCTCGCTGGAAAACATCAAATCCATGGCGCGAAAAAACTTCCTCGCGTCCTTCAGCATGTCACTATTCCCTGCCATCAGGGGCCTGACCCAGTCTCTCGCCCCTCCTTCGAGATGGCCAATCACAAACGCCACTCGCGATGCCTCATCGGGAAAGTCGTTAAACTGCAGTTCGAGAGCATACTGCATCTCTGTCCTAAAGGCTTGGTAGTTCCTGGGGTCCCCCCCAAACTTCTGCACCATTCCTGGCATCTTTCTTGCTAGTGTAGCGCCTTTTGCCTTTTCTGCATCCTGCGCCCTCCTTTCTTCTAGCCTCGCCGTTTGCATTGCTAGCTGGAGTTCCAACACTCTGTACCTTTCTTCCAGACTTGGACTTTCTCCAGCTCCTGCTGCTCCTCCGGCTCCGGCTGGGTTGCTCATGATGCCTCTCTGCACAAGCTGCTTTCAGGGACTGTCCGATTGCTGTGATGGGATGGTGAGCTGCTTGTGCGTAAAATCCTGATCCCTCAGAGTTTGGCTAAGTTCCCAAACCTCTGTCTGTGATGGAGCTCCTTAAGCATGGCTCCATCAATCGCTCGTTGAATCGGACAGTGGGCGTTTACGGAACTTCTTCCAGCATAAAAGCTCCTTAACGGAAACGCGTCTTCTGGACTCTTGGCGTGACAGTTTCCGCCGAGGAGTGGGTGTCCCTACGGGAGGTCCTGAAACCTCCCCACTGTTCTCGCTTGAAGTGTCTCTGAGCCCTCCCTCCGACTCACTTTCCCTTGGAACTCCACTTCTCCCCCTGCTGGTCCCCTCCTCCGCTGAGTGGTCTCTCTCACCCTCCATGAGCCCTTTCACCTCCTTCGTCTCAGATGACAGTTCCCTGACAGGTATTTATCAAAGGAAAAGAAATCAGCCCTCGACAACTTAAGCGGCAGAAAAATATTTTTTTGAAAAAATCCCTAAGCCCCGGGGTCACAATTTCATCAAAAATCTGACTTTCGGCAATTCACTCAGAAATGGTGCCAAACGGTTGCAAATGCTCCGCTGAAAAGTTTGGAGGTCGAAACAGAAGGGTATTTATCACAGGAAAAGAAATCAGCCCTCGACAACTTATCCGGCAGAAAAAGATTTTTTTGAAAAAATCCCTAAGCCCCGGGGTCACAATTTCATCAAAAATCTGACTTTCGGCAATTCACTCAAAAATGTTGCCAGACGGTTGCAAATGCTCCGCTGAAAGCTTTGGCGGTCGAAACAGAAGGCTTATTATCACAAGAAAAGAAATCAGCCCTCGACAACTTAACCGGCAGAAAAATATTTTTTGAAAAAATCCCTAAGCCCCGGGGTCACAATTTCATCAAAAATCTGACTTTCGGCAATTCACTCAAAAATGGTGATAAACAGTTGCAAATGCTCCGCTGAAAGGTTTGGCAGTCGAAACAGAAGGGTATTTATCAAAGGAAAAGAAATCAGCCCTTGACAACTTAAGCGGCAGAAAAATATTTTTTTGAAAAAATCCCTAAACCCCGGGGTCACAATTTCATCGAAAATCTGACTTTCGGCAATTCACTCAGAAATGGTGCCAAACGGTTGCAAATGCTCCGCTGAAAAGTTTGGAGGTCGAAACAGAAGGGTATTTATCACAGGAAAAGAAATCAGCTCTCGACAACTTAACCGGCAGAAAAAGATTTTTTTGAAAAAATCCCTAAGCCCCGGGGTCAAAATTTCATCAAAAATCTGACTTTCGGCAATTCACTCAAAAATGCTGCCAGACGGTTGCAAATGCTCCCCTGAAAGCTTTGGCGGTCGAAACAGAAGGCTTATTATCACAAGAAAAGAAATCAGCCCTCGAAAACTTCAACGGCAGAAAAATATTTTTTTGAAAAAATCCCAAAGCCCCGGGGTCACAATTTCATCAAAAATCTGACTTTCGGCAATTCACTCAGAAATGGTGCCAAACGTTTGCAAATGCTCCGCTGAAAAGTTTGGAGGTCGAAACAGAAGGGTATTTATCACAGGAAAAGAAATCAGCCCTCGACAACTTATCCGGCAGAAAAAGATTTTTTTGAAAAAATCCCTAAGCCCCGGGGTCACAATTTCATCAAAAATCTGACTCTCAGCAATTCGCTCAAAAATGGTGCCAAACGGTTGCAAATGCTCCCCTGAAAGGTTTGGCAGTCGAAACAGAAGGCTTATTATCACAAGAAAAGAAATCAGCCCTCGACAACTTAACCGGCAGAAAAATATTTTTTGAAAAAATCCCTAAGCCCCGGGGTCACAATTTCATCAAAAATCTGACTTTCGGCAATTCACTCAAAAATGTTGCCAGACGGTTGCAAATGCTCCGCTGAAAGCTTTGGCGGTCGAAACAGAAGGCTTATTATCACAAGAAAAGAAATCAGCCCTCGACAACTTAACCGGTAGAAAAATATTTTTTGAAAAAATCCCTAAGCCTCGGGGTCACAATTTCATCAAAAATCTGACTTTCGGCAATTCACTCAAAAATGGTGATAAACGGTTGCAAATGCTCCGCTGAAAGGTTTGGCAGTCGAAACAGAAGGGTATTTATTAAAGGAAAAGAAATCAGCCCTTGACAACATAAGCGGCAGAAAAATATTTTTTTGAAAAAATCCCTAAGCCCCGGGGTCACAATTTCATCGAAAATCTGACTTTCGGCAATTCACTCAGAAATGGTGCCAAACGGTTGCAAATGCTCCGCTGAAAAGTTTGGAGGTCGAAACAGAAGGGTATTTATCACAGGAAAAGAAATCAGCTCTCGACAACTTAACCGGCAGAAAAAGATTTTTTTGAAAAAATCCCTAAGCCCCGGGGTCACAATTTCATCAAAAATCTGACTTTCGGCAATTCACTCAAAAATGCTGCCAGACGGTTGCAAATGCTCCCCTGAAAGCTTTGGCGGGCGAAACAGAAGGCTTATTATCACAAGAAAAGAAATCAGCCCTCGACAACTTAACCGGCAGAAAAATATTTTTTGAAAAAATCCCTAAGCCCTGGGGTCACAATTTCATCAAAAATCTGACTTTCGGCAATTCACTCAAAAATGGTGATAAACGGTTGCAAATGCTCCGCTGAAAGGTTTGGCAGTCGAAACAGAAGGGTATTTATCAAAGGAAAAGAAATCAGCCCTCGACAACTTAAGCGGCAGAAAAATATTTTTTTGAAAAAATCCCTAAGCCCCGGGGTCACAATTTCATCAAAAATCTGACTTTCGGCAATTCACTCAGAAATGGTGCCAAACGGTTGCAAATGCTCCGCTGAAAAGTTTGGAGGTCGAAACAGAAGGGTATTTATCACAGGAAAAGAAATCAGCCCTCGACAACTTATCCGGCAGAAAAAGATTTTTTTGAAAAAATCCCTAAGCCCCGGGGTCACAATTTCATCAAAAATCTGACTTTCGGCAATTCACTCAAAAATGTTGCCAGACGGTTGCAAATGCTCCGCTGAAAGCTTTGGCGGTCGAAACAGAAGGCTTATTATCACAAGAAAAGAAATCAGCCCTCGACAACTTAACCGGAAGAAAAATATTTTTTGAAAAAATCCCTAAGCCCCGGGGTCACAATTTCATCAAAAATCTGACTTTCGGCAATTCACTCAAAAATGGTGATAAACGGTTGCAAATGCTCCGCTGAAAGGTTTGGCAGTCGAAACAGAAGGGTATTGTGATGGGATGGTGAGCTGCTTGTGCGTAAAATCCTGATCCCTCAGAGTTTGGCTAAGTTCCCAAACCTCTGTCTGTGATGGAGCTCCTTAAGCATGGCTCCATCAATCGCTCGTTGAATCGGACAGTGGGCGTTTACGGAACTTCTTCCAGCATAAAAGCTCCTTAACGGAAACGCGTCTTCTGGACTCTTGGCGTGACAGTTTCCGCCGAGGAGTGGGTGTCCCTACGGGAGGTCCTGAAACCTCCCCACTGTTCTCGCTTGAAGTGTCTCTGAGCCCTCCCTCCGACTCACTTTCCCTTGGAACTCCACTTCTCCCCCTGCTGGTCCCCTCCTCCGCTGAGTGGTCTCTCTCACCCTCCATGAGCCCTTTCACCTCCTTCGTCTCAGATGACAGTTCCCTGACAGGTATTTATCAAAGGAAAAGAAATCAGCCCTCGACAACTTAAGCGGCAGAAAAATATTTTTTTGAAAAAATCCCTAAGCCCCGGGGTCACAATTTCATCAAAAATCTGACTTTCGGCAATTCACTCAGAAATGGTGCCAAACGGTTGCAAATGCTCCGCTGAAAAGTTTGGAGGTCGAAACAGAAGGGTATTTATCACCGGAAAAGAAATCAGCCCTCGACAACTTATCCGGAAGAAAAAGATTTTTTTGAAAAAATCCCTAAGCCCCGGGGTCACAATTTCATCAAAAATCTGACTTTCGGCAATTCACTCAAAAATGTTGCCAGACGGTTGCAAATGCTCCGCTGAAAGCTTTGGCGGTCGAAACAGAAGGCTTATTATCACAAGAAAAGAAATCAGCCCTCGACAACTTAACCGGCAGAAAAATATTTTTTGAAAAAATCCCTAAGCCCCGGGGTCACAATTTCAGCAAAAATCTGACTTTCGGCAATTCACTCAAAAATGGTGATAAACAGTTGCAAATGCTCCGCTGAAAGGTTTGGCAGTCGAAACAGAAGGGTATTTATCAAAGGAAAAGAAATCAGCCCTTGACAACTTCAGCGGCAGAAAAGATTTTTTTGAAAAAATCCCTAAACCCCGGGGTCACAATTTCATCGAAAATCTGACTTTCGGCAATTCACTCAGAAATGGTGCCAAACGGTTGCAAATGCTCCGCTGAAAAGTTTGGAGGTCGAAACAGAAGGGTATTTATCACAGGAAAAGAAATCAGCTCTCGACAACTTAACCGGCAGAAAAAGATTTTTTTGAAAAAATCCCTAAACCCCGGGGTCACAATTTCATCGAAAATCTGACTTTCGGCAATTCACTCAGAAATGGTGCCAAACGGTTGCAAATGCTCCGCTGAAAAGTTTGGAGGTCGAAACAGAAGGGTATTTATCACAGGAAAAGAAATCAGCTCTCGACAACTTAACCGGCAGAAAAAGATTTTTTTGAAAAAATCCCTAAGCCCCGGGGTCACAATTTCATCAAAAATCTGACTCTCAGCAATTCGCTCAAAAATGGTGCCAAACGGTTGCAAATGCTCCCCTGAAAGGTTTGGCAGTCGAAACAGAAGGCTTATTATCACAAGAAAAGAAATCAGCCCTCGACAACTTAACCGGCAGAAAAATATTTTTTGAAAAAATCCATAAGCCCCGGGGTCACAATTTCATCAAAAATCTGACTTTCGGCAATTCACTCAAAAATGTTGCCAGACGGTTGCAAATGCTCCGCTGAAAGCTTTGGCGGTCGAAACAGAAGGCTTATTATCACAAGAAAAGAAATCAGCCCTCGACAACTTAACCGGTAGAAAAATATTTTTTGAAAAAATCCCTAAGCCTCGGGGTCACAATTTCATCAAAAATCTGACTTTCCGCAATTCACTCAAAAATGGTGATAAACGGTTGCAAATGCTCCGCTGAAAGGTTTGGCAGTCGAAACAGAAGGGTATTTATCAAAGGAAAAGAAATCAGCCCTTGACAACATAAGCGGCAGAAAAATATTTATTTGAAAAAATCCCTAAGCCCCGGGGTCACAATTTCATCGAAAATCTGACTTTCGGCAATTCACTCAGAAATGGTGCCAAACGGTTGCAAATGCTCCGCTGAAAAGTTTGGAGGTCGAAACAGAAGGGTATTTATCACAGGAAAATAAATCAGCTCTCGACAACTTAACCGGCAGAAAAAGATTTTTTTGAAAAAATCCCTAAGCCCCGGGGTCACAATTTCATCAAAAATCTGACTTTCGGCAATTCACTCAAAAATGCTGCCAGACGGTTGCAAATGCTCCCCTGAAAGCTTTGGCGGGCGAAACAGAAGGCTTATTATCACAAGAAAAGAAATCAGCCCTCGACAACTTAACCGGCAGAAAAATATTTTTTGAAAAAATCCCTAAGCCCTGGGGTCACAATTTCATCAAAAATCTGACTTTCGGCAATTCACTCAAAAATGGTGATAAACGGTTGCAAATGCTCCGCTGAAAGGTTTGGCAGTCGAAACAGAAGGGTATTTATCAAAGGAAAAGAAATCAGCCCTCGACAACTTAAGCGGCAGAAAAATATTTTTTTGAAAAAATCCCTAAGCCCCGGGGTCACAATTTCATCAAAAATCTGACTCTCGCCAATTCACTCAAAAATGGTGATAAACGGTTGCAAATGCTCCGCTGAAAGGTTTGGCAGTCGAAACACAAGGGTATTTATCACAGGAAAAGAAATCAGCCCTCGACAACTTATCCGGCAGAAAAATATTTTTTTGAAAAAATCCCTAAGCCTCGGCGTCACAAATTCATCAAAAATCTGACTTTCGGCAATTCACTCAAAAAGGTTTCCAAACGGTTGCAAATGCTCCCCTGAAAGGTTTGGCGGTCGAAACAGAAGGCTTATTATCACAAGAAAAGAAATCAGCCCTTCACAACTTAACCGGTTGAAAAATATTTTTTGAAAAATCCCAAAGCCCCGGGGTCACAATTTCATCAAAAATCTGACTTTCGAAAATTCGCTCAGAAATGTTGCCAGACGGTTGCAAATGCTCCCCTGAAAGCTTTGGCGGTCGAAACAGAAGGCTTATTATCACAAGAAAAGAAATCAGCCCTCGACAACTTAACCGGCAGAAAAATATTTTTTGAAAAAATCCCTAAGCCCCGGGGTCACAATTTCATCAAAAATCTGACTTTCGGCAATTCACTCTGAAATGCTGCCAGACGGTTGCAAATGCTCCCCTGAAAAGTTTGGAGGTCGAAACAGAAGGGTATTTATCAAAGGAAAAGAAATCAGCCCTCGAAAACTTCAGCGGCAGAAAAATATTTTTTTGAAAAAATCCCTCAGCCCCGGGGTCAAAATTTCATCAAAAATCTGACTTTCGGCAATTCACTCAGAAATGGTGCCAAATGGTTGCAAATGCTCCGCTGAAAAGTTTGGAGGTCGAAACAGAAGGGTATTTATCACAGGAAAAGAAATCAGCCCTCGACAACTTATCCGGCAGAAAAAGATTTTTTTGAAAAAATCCCTTAGCCCCAGGGTCACAATTTCATCAAAAATCTGACTTTCGGCAATTCACTCAAAAATGTTGCCAGACGGTTGCAAATGCTGCCTTGAAAGCTTTGGCGGTCGAAACAGAAGGCTTATTATCACAAGAAAAGAAATCAGCCCTCGACAACTTAACCGGCAGAAAAATATTTTTTGAAAAAATCCCTAAGCCCCGGGGTCACAATTTCATCAAAAATCTGACTTTCGGCAATTCACTCAAAAATGGTGATAAACGGTTGCAAATGCTCCGCTGAAAGGTTTGGCAGTCGAAACAGAAGGGTATTTATCAAAGGAAAAGAAATCAGCCCTCGACAACTTAAGCGGCAGAAAAATATTTTTTTGAAAAAATCCCTAAGCCCCGGGGTCACAATTTCATCAAAACTCTGACTTTCGGCAATTCACTCAGAAATGGTGCCAAACGGTTGCAAATGCTCCGCTGAAAAGTTTGGAGGTCGAAACAGAAGGGTATTTATCACAGGAAAAGAAATCAGCCCTCGACAACTTATCCGGCAGAAAAATATTTTTTGAAAAAATCCCTAAGCCCCGGGGTCACAATTTCATCAAAAATCTGACTTTCGGCAATTCACTCAAAAATGGAGATAAACGGTTGCAAATGCTCCGCTGAAAGGTTTGGCAGTCGAAACAGAAGGGTATTTATCAAAGGAAAAGAAATCAGCCCTCGACAACTTAAGCGGCAGAAAAATATTTTTTTGAAAAAATCCCTAAGCCCCGGGGTCACAATTTCATCAAAAATCTGACTTTCGGCAATTCACTCAAAAATGGTGATAAACGGTTGCAAATGCTCCGCTGAAAGGTTTGGCAGTCGAAACAGAAGGGTATTGTGATGGGATGGTGAGCTGCTTGTGCGTAAAATCCTGGTCCCTCAGAGTTTGGCTAAGTTCCCAAACCTCTGTCTGTGATGGAGCTCCTTAAGCATGGCTCCATCAATGGCTCGTAGAATCGGACAGTGGACGTTTACGGAACTTCTTCCAGCATAAAAGCTCCTTAACGGAAACGCGTCTTCTGGACTCTTGGCGTGACAGTTTCCGCCGAGGAGTGGGTGTCCCTACGGGAGGTCCTGAAACCTCCCCACTGTTCTCGCTTGAAGTGTCTCTGAGCCCTCCCTCCGACTCACTTTCCCTTGGAACTCCACTTCTCCCCCTGCTGGTCCCCTCCTCCGCTGAGTGGTCTCTCTCACCCTCCATGAGCCCTTTCACCTCCTTCGTCTCAGATGACAGTTCCCTGACAGGTATTTATCAAAGGAAAAGAAATCAGCCCTCGACAACTTAAGCGGCAGAAAAATATTTTTTTGAAAAAATCCCTAAACCCCGGGGTCACAATTTCATCGAAAATCTGACTTTCGGCAATTCACTCAGAAATGGTGCCAAACGGTTGCAAATGCTCCGCTGAAAAGTTTGGAGGTCGAAACAGAAGGGTATTTATCACAGGAAAAGAAATCAGCTCTCGACAACTTAACCGGCAGAAAAAGATTTTTTTTAAAAAATCCCTAAGCCCCGGGGTCAAAATTTCATCAAAAATCTGACTTTCGGCAATTCACTCAAAAATGCTGCCAGACGGTTGCAAATGCTCCCCTGAAAGCTTTGGCGGTCGAAACAGAAGGCTTATTATCACAAGAAAAGAAATCAGCCCTCGAAAACTTCAACGGCAGAAAAATATTTTTTTGAAAAAATCCCAAAGCCCCGGGGTCACAATTTCATCAAAAATCTGACTTTCGGCAATTCACTCAGAAATGGTGCCAAACGTTTGCAAATGCTCCGCTGAAAAGTTTGGAGGTCGAAACAGAAGGGTATTTATCACAGGAAAAGAAATCAGCCCTCGACAACTTATCCGGCAGAAAAAGATTTTTTTGAAAAAATCCCTAAGCCCCGGGGTCACAATTTCATCAAAAATCTGACTCTCAGCAATTCGCTCAAAAATGGTGCCAAACGGTTGCAAATGCTCCCCTGAAAGGTTTGGCAGTCGAAACAGAAGGCTTATTATCACAAGAAAAGAAATCAGCCCTCGACAACTTAACCGGCAGAAAAATATTTTTTGAAAAAATCCATAAGCCCCGGGGTCACAATTTCATCAAAAATCTGACTTTCGGCAATTCACTCAAAAATGTTGCCAGACGGTTGCAAATGCTCCGCTGAAAGCTTTGGCGGTCGAAACAGAAGGCTTATTATCACAAGAAAAGAAATCAGCCCTCGACAACTTAACCGGTAGAAAAATATTTTTTGAAAAAATCCCTAAGCCTCGGGGTCACAATTTCATCAAAAATCTGACTTTCGGCAATTCACTCAAAAATGGTGATAAACGGTTGCAAATGCTCCGCTGAAAGGTTTGGCAGTCGAAACAGAAGGGTATTTATCAAAGGAAAAGAAATCAGCCCTTGACAACATAAGCGGCAGAAAAATATTTTTTTGAAAAAATCCCTAAGCCCCGGGGTCACAATTTCATCGAAAATCTGACTTTCGGCAATTCACTCAAAAATGGTGATAAACGGTTGCAAATGCTCCGCTGAAAGGTTTGGCAGTCGAAACAGAAGGGTATTTATCACAGGAAAAGAAATCAGCCCTCGACAACTTATCCGGCAGAAAAATATTTTTTTGAAAAAATCCCTAAGCCTCGGCGTCACAAATTCATCAAAAATCTGACTTTCGGCAATTCACTCAAAAAGGTTTCCAAACGGTTGCAAATGCTACCCTGAAAGGTTTGGCGGTCGAAACAGAAGGCTTATTATCACAAGAAAAGAAATCAGCCCTCGACAACTTAACCGGCAGAAAAATATTTTTTGAAAAAATCCCTAAGCCCCGGGGTCACAATTTCATCAAAATTCTGACTTTCGGCAATTCACTCAGAAATGGTGCCAAACGGTTTCAAATGCTCCGCTGAAAAGTTTGGAGATCGAAACAGACGGTTATTTATCACAGGAAAAGAAATCAGCCCGCGAAAAATTATCCGGCAGAAAAAGATTTTTTTGAAAAAATCCCTAAGCCCCGGGGTCACAATTTCATCAAAAATCTGACTTTTGGCAATTCACTCAAAAATGTTGCCAGACGGTTGCAAATGCTCCCCTGAAAGCTTTGGTGGTCGAAACAGATGGGTATTTATCACAAGAAAAGAAATCAGCCCTTCACAACTTAACCGGTTGAAAAATATTTTTTGAAAAATCGCTAAGCCCCGGGGTCACAATTTCATCAAAAATCTGACTTTCGAAAATTCACTCAAAAATGTTGCCAGACGGTTGCAAATGCTCCCCTGAAAGCTTTGGCGGTCGAAACAGAAGGCTTATTATCACAAGAAAAGAAATCTGCCCTCGACAACTTAACCGGCAGAAAAATATTTTTTGAAAAAATCCCTAAGCCCCGGGGTCACAATTTCATCAAAAATCTGACTTTCGGCAATTCACTCTGAAATGCTGCCAGACGGTTGCAAATGCTCCGCTGAAAAGTTTGGAGGTCGAAACATAAGGCTTATTATCACAAGAAAAGAAATCAGCCCTCGACAACTTAACCGGCAGAAAATTTTTTTTTGAAAAAATTCCTAAGCCCCGGGGTCACAATTTCATCAAAAATCTGACTTTCGGCAATTCACTCAAAAATGGTGCCAAACGGTTGCAAATGCTCCGCTGAAAAGTTTGGAGGTCGAAACAGAAGGCTTTTTATCACAGGAAAAGAAATCAGCCCTAGACAACTTAACCGGCAGAAAAATATTTTTTGAAAAAATCCCTAAGGGTCAAAATTTCATCAAAAATCTGACTTCCGGCAATTCACTCAGAAATGGTGCCAAACGGTTGCAAATGCTCCCCTGAAAGGTTTGGCTGTCGAAACAGAAACTTTTTTATCACAGGAAAAGAAATCAGCCCTCGACAACTTATCCAGCAGAAAAAGATGTTTTTGAAAAAATCCCTAAGCCCCGGGGTCACAATTTCATCAAAAATCTGACTCTCGGCAATTCACTCAGAAATGGTGCCAAACGTTTGCGAATGCTCCGCTGAAAAGTTTGGAGGTCGAAACAGAAGGGTATTTATCACAAGAAAAGAAATCAGCCCTCGACAACTTATCCGGCAGAAAAAGATTTTTTGAAAAAATCCCTAAGCCCCGGGGTCACAATGTCATCGAAAATATGACTTTCGGCAATTCACTCAAAAATGGTGATAAACGGTTGCAAATGCTGCCTTGAAAGCTTTGGCGGTCGAAACAGAAGGCTTATTATCACAAGAAAAGAAATCAGCCCTGGACAACTTACCCGGCAGAAAAATATTTTTTGAAAAATTCCCTAAGTCCCAGGCTCACAATTTCATCAAAAATCTGACTTTCGGCAATTCACTCAGAAATGGTGCCAAACGGTTGCAAACGCTCCGCTGAAATGTTTGGCAGTCGAAACAGAAGGGTATTTATCACAGGAAAAGAAATTAGCAATCGACAACTTATCCGGCAGAAAAAGATTTTTTTGAAAAAATCCCTAAGCCCCGGGGTCACAATTTCATCAAAAATCTGACTTTTGGCAATTCACTCAAAAATGGTGATAAACGGTTGCAAATGCTCCGCTGAAAGGTTTGGCAGTCGAAACACAAGGGTATTTATCACAGGAAAAGAAATCAGCCCTCGACAACTTATCCGGCAGAAAAAGATTTTTTTGAAAAAATCCCTAAGCCTCGGCGTCACAAATTCATCAAAAATCTGACTTTCGGCAATTCACTCAAAAACGTTTCCAAACGGTTGCAAATGCTCCCCTGAAAGGTTTGGCGGTCGAAACAGAAGGCTTATTATCACAAGAAAAGAAATCAGCCCTCGACAACTTAACCGGCAGAAAAATATTTTTTGAAAAAATCCCTAAGCCCCGGGGTCACAATTTCATCAAAAATCTGACTTTCGGCAATTCACTCAAAAATGGTGCCAAACAGTTGCAAATGCTCCCCTGAAAGGTTTGGCAGTCGAAACAGAAAGTTTTTTATCACAGGAAAAGAAATCAGCCCTCGACAACTTATCTGGCAGTAAAAGATTTTTTTGAAAAAATCCCTAAGCCCCGGGGTCACAATTTCATCAAAAATCTGACTTTCGGCAATTCACTCAAAAATGTTGCCAAACGGTTGGAAATGGTCCGCTGAAAGGTTTGGCAGTCGAAACAGAAGGCTTTTCATCACAAGAAAAGAAATCAGCCCTCGACAACTTAACCGGCAGAAAAAGATTTTTTTGAAAAAATCCCTAAGCCCCGGGGTCACAATTTCATCAAAAATATGACTTTCGGCAATTCACTCAAAAATGGTGATAAACGGTTGCAAATGCTGCCTTGAAAGCTTTGGCGGTCGAAACAGAAGGCTTATTATCACAAGAAAAGAAATCAGCCCTCAACAACTTAACCGGCAGAAAAATATTTTTTGAAAAAATCCCTAAGCCCCGGGGTCAGAATTTCATCAAAAATCTGACTTTCGGCAATTCACTCAAAAATGGTGATAAACGGTTGCAAATGCTCCCCTGAAAGGTTTGGCGGTCGAAACAGAAGGCTTATTATCACAAGAAAAGAAATCAGCCCTCGACAACTTAACCGGCAGAAAAATATTTTTTGAAAAAATCCCTAAGCCCTGGGGTCACAATTTCATCAAAAACCTGACTTTCGGCAATTCACTCAGAAATGGTGCCAAACGGTTGCAAATGCTCCGCTGAAAAGTTTGGAGGTCGAAACAGAAGGCTTTTTATCACAGGAAAAGAAATCAGCCCTCGACAACTTATCCGACAGAAAAATATTTTTTTGAAAAAATCCCTAAGCCCCGGGGTCACAATTTCATCAAAAATCTAACTTTTGGCAATTCACTCAAAAATGGTGCCAAACAGTTGCAAATGCTCCCCTGAAAGGTTTGGCTGTCGAAACAGAAAGTTTTTTATCACAGGAAAAGAAATCAGCCCTCGACAACTTATCTGGCAGTAAAAGATTTTTTTGAAAAAATCCCTAAGCCCCGGAATCACAATTTCATCAAAAATCTGACTTTCGGCAATTCACTCAGAAATGGTGCCAAACGGTTGCAAACGCTCCGCTGAAATGTTTGGCAGTCGAAACAGAAGGGTATTTATCACAGGAAAAGAAATTAGCAATCGACAACTTATCCGGCAGAAAAAGATTGTTTTGAAAAAATCCCTAAGCCCCGGGGTCACAATTTCATCAAAAATCTGACTTTCGGCAATTCACTCAAAAATGGTGATAAACGGTTGCAAATGCTGCCTTGAAAGCTTTGGCGGTCGAAACAGAAGGCTTATTATCACAAGAAAAGAAATCAGCCCTCGACAACTTAACCGGCAGAAAAATATTTTTTGAAAAAATCCCTAAGCCCCGGGGTCACAATTTCATCAAAAATCTGACTTTCGGCAATTCACTCAAAAATGGTGATAAACGGTTGCAAATGCTCCGCTGAAAGGTTTGGCAGTCGAAACACAAGGGTATTTATCACAGGAAAAGAAATCAGCCCTCGACAACTTATCCGGCAGAAAAAGATTTTTTTGAAAAAATCCCTAAGCCTCGGCATCACAAATTCATCAAAAATCTGACTTTCGGCAATTCACTCAAAAACGTTTCCAAACGGTTGCAAATGCTCCCCTGAAAGGTTTGGCAGTCGAAACAGAAAGTTTTTTATCACAGGAAAAGAAATCAGCCCTCGACAACTTATCTGGCAGTAAAAGATTTTTTTGAAAAAATCCCTAAGCCCCGGAATCACAATTTCATCAAAAATCTGACTTTCGGCAATTCACTCAGAAATGGTGCCAAACGGTTGCAAACGCTCCGCTGAAATGTTTGGCAGTCGAAACAGAAGGGTATTTATCACAGGAAAAGAAATTAGCAATCGACAACTTATCCGGCAGAAAAAGATTGTTTTGAAAAAATCCCTAAGCCCCGGGGTCACAATTTCATCAAAAATCTGACTTTCGGCAATTCACTCAAAAATGGTGATAAACGGTTGCAAATGCTGCCTTGAAAGCTTTGGCGGTCGAAACAGAAGGCTTATTATCACAAGAAAAGAAATCAGCCCTCGACAACTTAACCGGCAGAAAAATATTTTTTGAAAAAATCCCTAAGCCCCGGGGTCACAATTTCATCAAAAATCTGACTTTCGGCAATTCACTCAAAAATGGTGATAAACGGTTGCAAATGCTCCGCTGAAAGGTTTGGCAGTCGAAACACAAGGGTATTTATCACAGGAAAAGAAATCAGCCCTCGACAACTTATCCGGCAGAAAAAGATTTTTTTGAAAAAATCCCTAAGCCTCGGCATCACAAATTCATCAAAAATCTGACTTTCGGCAATTCACTCAAAAACGTTTCCAAACGGTTGCAAATGCTCCCCTGAAAGGTTTGGCAGTCGAAACAGAAAGTTTTTTATCACAGGAAAAGAAATCAGCCCTCGACAACTTATCTGGCAGTAAAAGATTTTTTTGAAAAAATCCCTAAGCCCCGGGGTCACAATTTCATCAAAAATCTGACTTTCGGCAATTCACTCAAAAATGTTGCCAAACGGTTGGAAATGGTCCGCTGAAAGGTTTGGCAGTCGAAACAGAAGGCTTTTCATCACAAGAAAAGAAATCAGCCCTCGACAACTTAACCGGCAGAAAAAGATTTTTTTGAAAAAATCCCTAAGCCCCGGGGTCACAATTTCATCAAAAATATGACTTTCGGCAATTCACTCAAAAATGGTGATAAACGGTTGCAAATGCTGCCTTGAAAGCTTTGGCGGTCGAAACAGAAGGCTTATTATCACAAGAAAAGAAATCAGCCCTCAACAACTTAACCGGCAGAAAAATATTTTTTGAAAAAATCCCTAAGCCCCGGGGTCAGAATTTCATCAAAAATCTGACTTTCGGCAATTCACTCAAAAATGGTGATAAACGGTTGCAAATGCTCCCCTGAAAGGTTTGGCGGTCGAAACAGAAGGCTTATTATCACAAGAAAAGAAATCAGCCCTCGACAACTTAACCGGCAGAAAAATATTTTTTGAAAAAATCCCTAAGCCCCGGGGTCACAATTTCATCAAAAACCTGACTTTCGGCAATTCACTCAGAAATGGTGCCAAACGGTTGCAAATGCTCCGCTGAAAAGTTTGGAGGTCGAAACAGAAGGCTTTTTATCACAGGAAAAGAAATCAGCCCTCGACAACTTATCCGACAGAAAAATATTTTTTTGAAAAAATCCCTCAGCCCCGGGGTCACAATTTCATCAAAAATCTAACTTTTGGCAATTCACTCAAAAATGGTGCCAAACAGTTGCAAATGCTCCCCTGAAAGGTTTGGCTGTCGAAACAGAAAGTTTTTTATCACAGGAAAAGAAATCAGCCCTCGACAACTTATCTGGCAGTAAAAGATTTTTTTGAAAAAATCCCTAAGCCCCGGGGTCACAATTTCATCAAAAATCTGACTTTCGGCAATTCACTCAGAAATGGTGCCAAACGGTTGCAAACGCTCCGCTGAAATGTTTGGCAGTCGAAACAGAAGGGTATTTATCACAGGAAAAGAAATTAGCAATCGACAACTTATCCGGCAGAAAAAGATTTTTTTGAAAAAATCCCTAAGCCCCGGGGTCACAATTTCATCAAAAATCTGACTTTCGGCAATTCACTCAAAAATGGTGATAAACGGTTGCAAATGCTGCCTTGAAAGCTTTGGCGGTCGAAACAGAAGGCTTATTATCACAAGAAAAGAAATCAGCCCTCGACAACTTAACCGGCAGAAAAATATTTTTTGAAAAAATCCCTAAGCCCCGGGGTCACAATTTCATCAAAAATCTGACTTTCGGCAATTCACTCAAAAATGGTGATAAACGGTTGCAAATGCTCCGCTGAAAGGTTTGGCAGTCGAAACACAAGGGTATTTATCACAGGAAAAGAAATCAGCCCTCGACAACTTATCCGGCAGAAAAAGATTTTTTTGAAAAAATCCCTAAGCCTCGGCATCACAAATTCATCAAAAATCTGACTTTCGGCAATTCACTCAAAAACGTTTCCAAACGGTTGCAAATGCTCCCCTGAAAGGTTTGGCGGTCGAAACAGAAGGCTTATTATCACAAGAAAAGAAATCAGCCCTCGACAAATTAACCGGCAGAAAAATATTTTTTGAAAAAATCCCTAAGCCCCGGGGTCACAATTTCATCAAAAACCTGACTTTCGGCAATTCACTCAGAAATGGTGCCAAACGGTTGCAAATGCTCCGCTGAAAAGTTTGGAGGTCGAAACAGAAGGCTTTTTATCACAGGAAAAGAAATCAGCCCTCGACAACTTATCCGACAGAAAAATATTTTTTTGAAAAAATCCCTAAGCCCCGGGGTCACAATTTCATCAAAAATCTAACTTTTGGCAATTCACTCAAAAATGGTGCCAAACAGTTGCAAATGCTCCCCTGAAAGGTTTGGCTGTCGAAACAGAAAGTTTTTTATCACAGGAAAAGAAATCAGCCCTCGACAACTTATCTGGCAGTAAAAGATTTTTTTGAAAAAATCCCTAAGCCCCGGGGTCACAATTTCATCAAAAATCTGACTTTCGGCAATTCACTCAGAAATGGTGCCAAACGGTTGCAAACGCTCCGCTGAAATGTTTGGCAGTCGAAACAGAAGGGTATTTATCACAGGAAAAGAAATTAGCAATCGACAACTTATCCGGCAGAAAAAGATTTTTTTGAAAAAATCCCTAAGCCCCGGGGTCACAATTTCATCAAAAATCTGACTTTCGGCAATTCACTCAAAAATGGTGATAAACGGTTGCAAATGCTGCCTTGAAAGCTTTGGCGGTCGAAACAGAAGGCTTATTATCACAAGAAAAGAAATCAGCCCTCGACAACTTAACCGGCAGAAAAATATTTTTTGAAAAAATCCCTAAGCCCCGGGGTCACAATTTCATCAAAAATCTGACTTTCGGCAATTCACTCAAAAATGGTGATAAACGGTTGCAAATGCTCCGCTGAAAGGTTTGGCAGTCGAAACACAAGGGTATTTATCACAGGAAAAGAAATCAGCCCTCGACAACTTATCCGGCAGAAAAAGATTTTTTTGAAAAAATCCCTAAGCCTCGGCATCACAAATTCATCAAAAATCTGACTTTCGGCAATTCACTCAAAAACGTTTCCAAACGGTTGCAAATGCTCCCCTGAAAGGTTTGGCGGTCGAAACAGAAGGCTTATTATCACAAGAAAAGAAATGAGCCCTCGACAACTTAACCGGCAGAAAAATATTTTTTGAAAAAATCCCTAAGCCCCGGGGTCACAATTTCATCAAAAACCTGACTTTCGGCAATTCACTCAGAAATGGTGCCAAACGGTTGCAAATGCTCCGCTGAAAAGTTTGGAGGTCGAAACAGAAGCCTTTTTATCACAGGAAAAGAAATCAGCCCTCGACAACTTATCCGGCAGAAAAAGATGTTTTTGAAAAAATCCCTAAGCCCCGGGGTCACAATTTCATCAAAAATCTAACTTTTGGCAATTCACTCAAAAATGGTGCCAAACAGTTGCAAATGCTCCCCTGAAAGGTTTGGCAGTCGAAACAGAAAGTTTTTTATCACAGGAAAAGAAATCAGCCCTCGACAACTTATCTGGCAGTAAAAGATTTTTTTGAAAAAATCCCTAAGCCCCGGGGTCACAATTTCATCAAAAATCTGACTTTCGGCAATTCACTCAAAAATGTTGCCAAACGGTTGGAAATGGTCCGCTGAAAGGTTTGGCAGTCGAAACAGAAGGCTTTTCATCACAAGAAAAGAAATCAGCCCTCGACAACTTAACCGGCAGAAAAAGATTTTTTTGAAAAAATCCCTAAGCCCCGGGGTCACAATTTCATCAAAAATCTGACTTTCGGCAATTCACTCAAAAATGGTGATAAACGGTTGCAAATGCTGCCTTGAAAGCTTTGGCGGTCGAAACAGAAGGCTTATTATCCCAAGAAAAGAAATCAGCCCTCGACAACTTAACCGGCAGAAAAATATTTTTTGAAAAAATCCCTAAGCCCCGGGGTCACAATTTCATCAAAAACCTGACTTTCGGCAATTCACTCAGAAATGGTGCCAAACGGTTGCAAATGCTCCGCTGAAAAGTTTGGAGGTCGAAACAGAAGGCTTTTTATCACCGGAAAAGAAATCAGCCCTCGACAACTTATCCGACAGAAAAATATTTTTTTGAAAAAATCCCTAAGCCCCGGGGTCACAATTTCATCAAAAATCTAACTTTTGGCAATTCACTCAAAAATGGTGCCAAACAGTTGCAAATGCTCCCCTGAAAGGTTTGGCTGTCGAAACAGAAAGTTTTTTATCACAGGAAAAGAAATCAGCCCTCGACAACTTATCTGGCAGTAAAAGATTTTTTTGAAAAAATCCCTAAGCCCCGGGGTCACAATTTCATCAAAAATCTGACTTTCGGCAATTCACTCAGAAATGGTGCCAAACGGTTGCAAACGCTCCGCTGAAATGTTTGGCAGTCGAAACAGAAGGGTATTTATCACAGGAAAAGAAATTAGCAATCGACAACTTATCCGGCAGAAAAAGATTTTTTTGAAAAAATCCCTAAGCCCCGGGGTCACAATTTCATCAAAAATCTGACTTTCGGCAATTCACTCAAAAATGGTGATAAACGGTTGCAAATGCTGCCTTGAAAGCTTTGGCGGTCGAAACAGAAGGCTTATTATCCCAAGAAAAGAAATCAGCCCTCGACAACTTAACCGGCAGAAAAATATTTTTTGAAAAAATCCCTAAGCCCTGGGGTCACAATTTCATCAAAAATCTGACTTTCGGCAATTCACTCAGAAATGGTGCCAAACGGTTGCAAATGCTCCGCTGAAAAGTTTGGAGGTCGAAACAGAAGGCTTTTTATCACAGGAAAAGAAATCAGCCCTCGACAACTTATCCGGCAGAAAAAGATGTTTTTGAAAAAATCCCTAAGCCCCGGGGTCACAATTTCATCAAAAATCTGACTTTCGGCAATTCACTCAGAAATGGTGCCAAACGGTTGCAAATGCTCCGCTGAAAAGTTTGGAGGTCGAAACAGAAGGGTATTTATCACAGGAAAAGAAATCAGCCCTCGACAACTTAACCGGCAGAAAAAGATTTTTTTGAAAAAATCCCTAATTCACTCAAAAATGGTGATAAACGGTTGCAAATGCTGCCTTGAAAGCTTTGGCGGTCGAAACAGAAGGCTTATTATCACAAGAAAAGAAATCAGCCCTCGACAACTTATCCGGCAGAAAAATATTTTTTGAAAAAATCCCTAAGCCCCGGGGTCACAATTTCATCAAAAATATGACTTTCGGCAATTCACTCAAAAATGGTGATAAACGGTTGCAAATGCTCCCCTGAAAGGTTTGGCAGTCGAAACAGAAGGCTTATTATCACAAGAAAAGAAATCAGCCCTCGACAACTTAACCGGCAGAAAATTTTTTTTTGAAAAAATCCCTAAGCCCCGGGCTCACAATTTCATCAAAAATCTGACTTTCGGCAATTCGCCCAAAAATGGTGATAAACGGTTGCAAATGCTCCGCTGAAAGGTTTGGCAGTCGAAACACAAGGGCATTTATCACAGGAAAAGAAATCAGCCCTCGACAACTTATCCGGCAGAAAAAGATGTTTTTGAAAAAATCCCTAAGCCTCGGCGTCACAAATTCATCAAAAATCTGACTTTCGGCAATTCACTCAAAAACGTTTCCAAACGGTTGCAAATGCTCCCCTGAAAGGTTTGGCGGTCGAAACAGAAGGCTTATTATAACAAGAAAAGAAATCAGCCCTCGACAACTTAACCGGCAGAAAAATATTTTTTGAAAAAATCCCTAAGCCCCGGGGTCACAATTTCATCAAAAATCTGACTTTCGGCAATTCACTCAGAAATGTTGCCAGACGGTTGCAAATGCTCCCCTGAAAGCTCTGGCGGTCGAAACAGAAGGCTTATTATCACAAGAAAAGAAATCAGCCCTCGACAACTTAACCGGCAGAAAAAGATTTTTTTGAAAAAATCCCTAAGCCCCGGGGTCAAAATTTCATCAAAAATCTGACTTTTGGCAATTTACTCAAAAATGTTGCCAGACGTTTGCAAATGCTCCCCTGAAAGGTTTGGCGGTCGAAACAGAAGGCTTATTATCACAAGAAAAGAAATCAGCCCTCGACAACTTAACCGGCAGAAAAATATTTTTTGAAAAAATCCCTAAGCCCCGGGGTCACAATTTCATCAAAAATCTGACATTCGGCAATTCACTCAGAAATGTTGCCAGACGGTTGCAAATGCTCCCCTGAAAGCTTTGGCGGTCGAAACAGAAGGCTTATTATCACAAGAAAAGAAATCAGCCCTCGACAACTTAACCGGCAGAAAAATATTTTTTGAAAAAATCCCTAAGCCCCGGGGTCACAATTTCATCAAAAATCTGACTTTCGGCAATTCACTCAGAAATGTTGCCAGACGGTTGCAAATGCTCCCCTGAAAGCTCTGGCGGTCGAAACAGAAGGCTTATTATCACAAGAAAAGAAATCAGCCCTCGACAACTTAACCGGCAGAAAAATATTTTTTGAAAAAATCCCTAAGCCCCGGGGTCACAATTTCATCAAAAATCTGACTTTCGGCAATTCACTCAGAAATGTTGCCAGACGTTTGCAAATGCTCCCCTGAAAGCTCTGGCGGTCGAAACAGAAGGCTTATTATCACAAGAAAAGAAATCAGCCCTCGACAACTTAACCGGCAGAAAAAGATTTTTTTGAAAAAATCCCTAAGCCTCGGCATCACAAATTCATCAAAAATCTGACTTTCGGCAATTCACTCAAAAATGTTGCCAGACGGTTGCCAATGCTCCCCTGAAAGCTCTGGCGATCGAAACAGAAGGCTTATTATCACAAGAAAAGAAATCAGCCCTCGACAACTTAACCGGAAGAAAAATATTTTTTGAAAAAATCCCTAAGCCCCGAGGTCACAATTTCATCAGAAATCTGACTTTCGGCAATTCACTCAAAAATGTTGCCAGACGGTTGCCAATGCTCCCCTGAAAGCTCTGGCGGTCGAAACAGAAGGCTTATTATCATAAGAAAAGAAATCAGCCCTCGACAACTTAACCGGCAGAAAAAGATTTTTTTGAAAAAATCCCTAAGCCCCGGGGTCACAATTTCATCAAAAATCTGACTTTCGGCAATTCACTCAAAAATGTTGCCAGACGGTTGCAAATGCTCCCCTGAAAGCTTTGGCGGTCGAAACAGAAGGCTTATTATCACAAGAAAAGAAATCAGCCCTCGACAACTTAACCGGCTGAAAAATATTTTTTGAAAAAATCCCTAAGCCCCGAGGTCACAATTTCATCAAAAATCTGACTTTTGGCAATTCACTCAAAAATGTTGCCAGACGGTTGCAAATGCTCTCATGAAAGGTTTGGCAGTCGAAACAGAAGGCTTTTTATCACAGGACAAGAAATCAGCCCTCGACAACTTATCCGGCAGAAAAATATTTTTTTGAAAAAATCGCTAAGCCCCGGGGTCACAATTTCATCAAAAATCTGACATCAAAAATCTGACTTTCGGCAATTCACTCAGAAATGTTGCCAGACGGTTGCAAATGCTCCCCTGAAAGCTCTGGCGGTCGAAACAGAAGGCTTATTATCACAAGAAAAGAAATCAGCCCTCGACAACTTAACCGGCAGTAAAATATTTTTTTGAAAAAATCCCTAAGCCCCGGGGTCACAATTTCATCAAAAATCTGACTTTCGGCAATTCACTCAAAAATGTTGCCAAACGGTTGGAAATGGTCCGCTGAAAGGTTTGGCATTCGAAACAGAAGGCTTTTCATCACAAGAAAAGAAATCAGCCCTCGACAACTTAACCGGCAGAAAAAGATTTTTTTGAAAAAATCCCTAATTCACTCAAAAATGGTGATAAACGGTTGCAAATGCTGCCTTGAAAGCTTTGGCGGTCGAAACAGAAGGCTTATTATCACAAGAAAAGAAATCAGCCCTCGACAACTTATCCGGCAGAAAAATATTTTTTTGAAAAAATCCCTAAGCCCCGGGGTCACAATTTCATCAAAAATCTGACTTTCGGCAATTCACTCAAAAATGTTGCCAGACGGTTGCCAATGCTCCCCTCAAAGCTTTGGCGGTCGAAACAGAAGGCTTATTATCACAAGAAAAGAAATCAGCCCTCGACAACTTATCCGGCAGAAAAAGATTTTTTTGAAAAAATCCCTAAGCCTCGGCGTCACAAATTCATCAAAAATCTGACTTTCGGCAATTCACTCAAAAACGTTTCCAAACGGTTGCAAATGCTCCCCTGAAAGGTTTGGCGGTCGAAACAGAAGGCTTATTATCACAAGAAAAGAAATCAGCCCTCGACAACTTAACCGGCAGAAAAATATTTTTTGAAAAAATCCCTAAGCCCCGGGGTCACAATTTCATCAAAAATCTGACTTTCGGCAATTCACTCAGAAATGTTGCCAGACGGTTGCAAATGCTCCCCTGAAAGCTCTGGCGGTCGAAACAGAAGGCTTATTATCACAAGAAAAGAAATCAGCCCTCGACAACTTAACCGGCAGAAAAAGATTTTTTTGAAAAAATCCCTAAGCCCCGGGGTCAAAATTTCATCAAAAATCTGACTTTCAGCAATTCACTCAGAAATGTTGCCAGACGGTTGCAAATGCTCCCCTGAAAGCTTTGGCGGTCGAAACAGAAGGCTTATTATCACAAGAAAAGAAATCAGCCCTCGACAACTTAACCGGCAGAAAAATATTTTTTGAAAAAATCCCTAAGCCCCGGGGTCACAATTTCATCAAAAATCTGACTTTCGGCAATTCACTCAGAAATGTTGCCAGACGGTTGCAAATGCTCCCCTGAAAGCTCTGGCGGTCGAAACAGAAGGCTTATTATCACAAGAAAAGAAATCAGCCCTCGACAACTTAACCGGCAGAAAAATATTTTTTGAAAAAATCCCTAAGCCCCGGGGTCACAATTTCATCAAAAATCTGACTTTCGGCAATTCACTCAGAAATGTTGCCAGACGTTTGCAAATGCTCCCCTGAAAGGTTTGGCGGTCGAAACAGGAGGCTTATTATCACAAGAAAAGAAATCAGCCCTCGACAACTTAACCGGCAGAAAAATATTTTTTGAAAAAATCCCTAAGCCTCGGCATCACAAATTCATCAAAAATCTGACTTTCGGCAATTCACTCAAAAATGTTGCCAGACGGTTGCCAATGCTCCCCTGAAAGCTCTGGCGATCGAAACAGAAGGCTTATTATCACAAGAAAAGAAATCAGCCCTCGACAACTTAACCGGAAGAAAAATATTTTTTGAAAAAATCCCTAAGCCCCGAGGTCACAATTTCATCAGAAATCTGACTTTCGGCAATTCACTCAAAAATGTTGCCAGACGGTTGCCAATGCTCCCCTGAAAGCTCTGGCGGTCGAAACAGAAGGCTTATTATCACAAGAAAAGAAATCAGCCCTCGACAACTTAACCGGCAGAAAAAGATTTTTTTGAAAAAATCCCTAAGCCCCGGGGTCACAATTTCATCAAAAATCTGACTTTCGGCAATTCACTCAAAAATGTTGCCAGACGGTTGCAAATGCTCCCCTGAAAGCTTTGGCGGTCGAAACAGAAGGCTTATTATCACAAGAAAAGAAATCAGCCCTCGACAACTTAACCGGCTGAAAAATATTTTTTGAAAAAATCCCTAAGCCCCGAGGTCACAATTTCATCAAAAATCTGACTTTCGGCAATTCACTCAAAAATGTTGCCAGACGGTTGCCAATGCTCCCCTGAAAGCTCTGGCGGTCGAAACAGAAGGCTTATTATCACAAGAAAAGAAATCAGCCCTCGACAACTTAACCGGCAGAAAAAGATTTTTTTGAAAAAATCCCTAAGCCCCCGGGGTCACAATTTCATCAAAAATCTGACTTTCAGCAATTCACTCAAAAATGTTGCCAGACGGTTGCAAATGCTCTCATGAAAGGTTTGGCAGTCGAAACAGAAGGCTTTTTATCACAGGACAAGAAATCAGCCCTCGACAACTTATCCGGCAGAAAAATATTTTTTTGAAAAAATCGCTAAGCCCCGGGGTCACAATTTCATCAAAAATCTGACATCAAAAATCTGACTTTCGGCAATTCACTCAGAAATGTTGCCAGACGGTTGCAAATGCTCCCCTGAAAGCTCTGGCGGTCGAAACAGAAGGCTTATTATCACAAGAAAAGAAATCAGCCCTCGACAACTTAACCGGCAGTAAAAGATTTTTTTGAAAAAATCCCTAAGCCCCGGGGTCACAATTTCATCAAAAATCTGACTTTCGGCAATTCACTCAAAAATGTTGCCAAACGGTTGGAAATGGTCCGCTGAAAGGTTTGGCAGTCGAAACAGAAGGCTTTTCATCACAAGAAAAGAAATCAGCCCTCGACAACTTAACCGGCAGAAAAAGATTTTTTTGAAAAAATCCCTAATTCACTCAAAAATGGTGATAAACGGTTGCAAATGCTGCCTTGAAAGCTTTGGCGGTCGAAACAGAAGGCTTATTATCACAAGAAAAGAAATCAGCCCTCGACAACTTATCCGGCAGAAAAATATTTTTTTGAAAAAATCCCTAAGCCCCGGGGTCACAATTTCATCAAAAATATGACTTTCGGCAATTCACTCAAAAATGGTGATAAACGGTTGCAAATGCTCCCCTGAAAGGTTTGGCAGTCGAAACAGAAGGCTTATTATCACAAGAAAAGAAATCAGCCCTCGACAACTTAACCGGCAGAAAATTTTTTTTTGAAAAAATCCCTAAGCCCCGGGCTCACAATTTCATCAAAAATCTGACTTTCGGCAATTCGCCCAAAAATGGTGATAAACGGTTGCAAATGCTCCGCTGAAAGGTTTGGCAGTCGAAACACAAGGGTATTTATCACAGGAAAAGAAATCAGCCCTCGACAACTTATCCGGCAGAAAAAGATTTTTTTGAAAAAATCCCTAAGCCTCGGCGTCACAAATTCATCAAAAATCTGACTTTCGGCAATTCACTCAAAAACGTTTCCAAACGGTTGCAAATGCTCCCCTGAAAGGTTTGGCGGTCGAAACAGAAGGCTTATTATCACAAGAAAAGAAATCAGCCCTCGACAACTTAACCGGCAGAAAAATATTTTTTGAAAAAATCCCTAAGCCCCGGGGTCACAATTTCATCAAAAATCTGACTTTCGGCAATTCACTCAGAAATGTTGCCAGACGGTTGCAAATGCTCCCCTGAAAGCTCTGGCGGTCGAAACAGAAGGCTTATTATCACAAGAAAAGAAATCAGCCCTCGACAACTTAACCGGCAGAAAAAGATTTTTTTGAAAAAATCCCTAAGCCCCGGGTCAAAATTTCATCAAAAATCTGACTTTTGGCAATTTACTCAAAAATGTTGCCAGACGGTTGCAAATGCTCCTCTGAAAGGTTTGGCGGTCGAAACAGAAGGCTTATTATCACAAGAAAAGAAATCAGCCCTCGACAACTTAACCGGCAGAAAAATATTTTTTGAAAAAATCCCTAAGCCCCGGGGTCACAATTTCATCAAAAATCTGACTTTCGGCAATTCACTCAGAAATGTTGCCAGACGGTTGCAAATGCTCCCCTGAAAGCTTTGGCGGTCGAAACAGAAGGCTTATTATCACAAGAAAAGAAATCAGCCCTCGACAACTTAACCGGCAGAAAAATATTTTTTGAAAAAATCCCTAAGCCCCGGGGTCACAATTTCATCAAAAATCTGACTTTCGGCAATTCACTCAGAAATGTTGCCAGACGGTTGCAAATGCTCCCCTGAAAGCTCTGGCGGTCGAAACAGAAGGCTTATTATCACAAGAAAAGAAATCAGCCCTCGACAACTTAACCGGCAGAAAAATATTTTTTGAAAAAATCCCTAAGCCCCGGGGTCACAATTTCATCAAAAATCTGACTTTCGGCAATTCACTCAAAAATGTTGCCAGACAGTTGCCAATGCTCCCCTGAAAGCTCTGGCGGTCGAAACAGAAGGCTTATTATCACAAGAAAAGAAATCAGCCCTCGACAACTTAACCGGCAGAAAAAGATTTTTTTGAAAAAATCCCTAAGCCTCGGCATCACAAATTCATCAAAAATCTGACTTTCGGCAATTCACTCAAAAATGTTGCCAGACGGTTGCCAATGCTCCCCTGAAAGCTCTGGCGATCGAAACAGAAGGCTTATTATCACAAGAAAAGAAATCAGCCCTCGACAACTTAACCGGAAGAAAAATATTTTTTGAAAAAATCCCTAAGCCCCGAGGTCACAATTTCATCAGAAATCTGACTTTCGGCAATTCACTCAAAAATGTTGCCAGACGGTTGCCAATGCTCCCCTGAAAGCTCTGGCGGTCGAAACAGAAGGCTTATTATCACAAGAAAAGAAATCAGCCCTCGACAACTTAACCGGCAGAAAAAGATTTTTTTGAAAAAATCCCTAAGCCCCGGGGTCACAATTTCATCAAAAATCTGACTTTCGGCAATTCACTCAAAAATGTTGCCAGACGGTTGCAAATGCTCCCCTGAAAGCTTTGGCGGTCGAAACAGAAGGCTTATTATCACAAGAAAAGAAATCAGCCCTCGACAACTTAACCGGCTGAAAAATATTTTTTGAAAAAATCCCTAAGCCCCGGGGTCACAATTTCATCAAAAATCTGACTTTCGGCAATTCACTCAAAAATGTTGCCAGACGGTTGCCAATGCTCCCCTGAAAGCTCTGGCGGTCGAAACAGAAGGCTTATTATCACAAGAAAAGAAATCAGCCCTCGACAACTTAACAGGCAGAAAAAGATTTTTTTGAAAAAATCCCTAAGCCCCCGGGGTCACAATTTCATCAAAAATCTGACTTTCAGCAATTCACTCAAAAATGTTGCCAGACGGTTGCAAATGCTCTCATGAAAGGTTTGGCAGTCGAAACAGAAGGCTTTTTATCACAGGACAAGAAATCAGCCCTCGACAACTTATCCGGCAGAAAAATATTTTTTTGAAAAAATCGCTAAGCCCCGGGGTCACAATTTCATCAAAAATCTGACTTTCGGCAATTCACTCAAAAATGTTGCCAGACGGTTGCAAATGCTCCCCTGAAAGCTTTGGCGGTCGAAACAGAAGGCTTATTATCACAAGAAAAGAAATCAGCCCTCGACAACTTAACCGGCTGAAAAATATTTTTTGAAAAAATCCCTAAGCCCCAGGTTCACAATTTCATCAAAAATCTGACTTTCGGCAATTCACTCAAAAATGTTGCCAGACGGTTGCCAATGCTCCCCTGAAAGCTCTGGCGGTCGAACCAGAAGGCTTATTATCACAAGAAAAGAAATCAGCCCTCGACAACATAACCGGCAGAAAAAGATTTTTTTGAAAAAATCCCTAAGCCCCGGGGTCACAATTTCATCAAAAATCTGACTTTCGGCAATTCACTCAAAAATGTTGCCAGACGGTTGCCAATGCTCCCCTGAAAGCTTTGGCGGTTGAAACAGAAGGCTTATTATCACAAGAAAAGAAATCAGCCCTCGACAACTTAACCGGCAGAAAAAGATTTTTTTGAAAACATCCCTAAGCCCCGGGGTCACAATTTCATCAAAAATCTGACTTTCGGCAATTCACTCAAAAATGTTGCCAGACGTTTGCAAATGCTCCCCTGAAAGGTTTGGCGGTCGAAACAGAAGTCTTATTATCACAAGAAAAGAAATCAGCCCTCGACAACTTAACCGGCAGAAAAATATTTTTTGAAAAAATCCCTAAGCCCCGGGGTCACAATTTCATCAAAAATCTGACTTTCGGCAATTCACTCAGAAATGTTGCCAGACGGTTGCAAATGCTCCCCTGAAAGCTCTGGCGGTCGAAACAGAAGGCTTATTATCACAAGAAAAGAAATCAGCCCTCGACAACTTAACCGGCAGAAAAAGATTTTTTTGAAAAAATCCCTAAGCCCCGGGGTCACAATTTCATCAAAAATCTGACTTTTGGCAATTTACTCAAAAATGTTGCCAGACGTTTGCAAATGCTCCCCTGAAAGGTTTGGCGGTCGAAACAGAAGGCTTATTATCACAAGAAAAGAAATCAGCCCTCGACAACTTAACCGGCAGAAAAAGATTTTTTTGAAAAAATCCCTAAGCCCCGGGGTCACAATTTCATCAAAAATCTGACATTCGGCAATTCACTCAAAAATGTTGCCAGACGGTTGCCAATGCTCCCCTGAAAGCTCTGGCGATCGAAACAGAAGGCTTATTATCACAAGAAAAGAAATCAGCCCTCGACAACTTAACCGGAAGAAAAATATTTTTTGAAAAAATCCCTAAGCCCCGAGGTCACAATTTCATCAGAAATCTGACTTTCGGCAATTCACTCAAAAATGTTGCCAGACGGTTGCCAATGCTCCCCTGAAAGCTCTGGCGGTCGAAACAGAAGGCTTATTATCACAAGAAAATAAATCAGCCCTCGACAACTTAACTGGCAGAAAAAGATTTTTTTGAAAAAATCCCTAAGCCCCGGGGTCACAATTTCATCAAAAATCTGACTTTCGGCAATTCACTCAAAAATGTTGCCAGACGGTTGCAAATGCTCCCCTGAAAGCTTTGGCGGTCGAAACAGAAGGCTTATTATCACAAGAAAAGAAACCAGCCCTCGACAACTTAACCGGCTGAAAAATATTTTTTGAAAAAATCCCTAAGCCCCGGGGTCACAATTTCATCAAAAATCTGACTTTTGGCAATTCACTCAGAAATGTTGCCAGACGGTTGCAAATGCTCCCCTGAAAGCTTTGGCGGTCGAAACAGAAGGCTTATTATCACAAGAAAAGAAATCAGCGCTCGACAACTTAACCGGCAGAAAAATATTTTTTGAAAAAATCCCTAGGCCCCGTGGTCACAATTTCATCAAAAATCTGACTTTCGGCAATTCACTCAGAAATTTTGCCAGACGGTTGCAAATGCTCCCCTGAAAGCTCTGGAGGTCGAAACAGAAGGCTTATTATCACAAGAAAAGAAATCAGCCCTCGACAACTTAACCGGCAGAAAAAGATTTTTTTGAAAAAATCCCTAAGCCCCGGGGTCACAATTTCATCAAAAATCTGACTTTTGGCAATTTACTCAAAAATGTTGCCAGACGTTTGCAAATGCTCCCCTGAAAGGTTTGGCGGTCGAAACAGAAGGCTTATTATCACAAGAAAAGAAATCAGCCCTCGACAACTTAACCGGCAGAAAAATATTTTTTGAAAAAATCCCTAAGCCCCGGGGTCACAATTTCATCAAAAATCTGACTTTCGGCAATTCACTCAGAAATGTTGCCAGACGGATGCAAATGCTCCCCTGAAAGCTCTGGCGGTCGAAACAGAAGGCTTATTATCACAAGAAAAGAAATCAGCCCTCGACAACTTAACCGGCAGAAAAAGATTTTTTTGAAAAAATCCCTAAGCCCCGGGGTCACAATTTCATCAAAAATCTGACTTTTGGCAATTTACTCAAAAATGTTGCCAGACGTTTGCAAATGCTCCCCTGAAAGGTTTGGCGGTCGAAACAGAAGGCTTATTATCACAAGAAAAGAAATCAGCCCTCGACAACTTAACCGGCAGAAAAAGATTTTTTTGAAAAAATCCCTAAGCCCCGGGGTCACAATTTCATCAAAAATCTGACATTCGGCAATTCACTCAAAAATGTTGCCAGACGGTTGCCAATGCTCCCCTGAAAGCTCTGGCGATCGAAACAGAAGGCTTATTATCACAAGAAAAGAAATCAGCCCTCGACAACTTAACCGGAAGAAAAATATTTTTTGAAAAAATCCCTAAGCCCCGAGGTCACAATTTCATCAGAAATCTGACTTTCGGCAATTCACTCAAAAATGTTGCCAGACGGTTGCCAATGCTCCCCTGAAAGCTCTGGCGGTCGAAACAGAAGGCTTATTATCACAAGAAAATAAATCAGCCCTCGACAACTTAACTGGCAGAAAAAGATTTTTTTGAAAAAATCCCTAAGCCCCGGGGTCACAATTTCATCAAAAATCTGACTTTCGGCAATTCACTCAAAAATGTTGCCAGACGGTTGCAAATGCTCCCCTGAAAGCTTTGGCGGTCGAAACAGAAGGCTTATTATCACAAGAAAAGAAACCAGCCCTCGACAACTTAACCGGCTGAAAAATATTTTTTGAAAAAATCCCTAAGCCCCGGGGTCACAATTTCATCAAAAATCTGACTTTTGGCAATTCACTCAGAAATGTTGCCAGACGGTTGCAAATGCTCCCCTGAAAGCTTTGGCGGTCGAAACAGAAGGCTTATTATCACAAGAAAAGAAATCAGCCCTCGACAACTTAACCGGCAGAAAAATATTTTTTGAAAAAATCCCTAGGCCCCGGGGTCACAATTTCATCAAAAATCTGACTTTCGGCAATTCACTCAGAAATTTTGCCAGACGGTTGCAAATGCTCCCCTGAAAGCTCTGGCGGTCGAAACAGAAGGCTTATTATCACAAGAAAAGAAATCAGCCCTCGACAACTTAACCGGCAGAAAAAGATTTTTTTGAAAAAATCCCTAAGCCCCGGGGTCACAATTTCATCAAAAATCTGACTTTTGGCAATTTACTCAAAAATGTTGCCAGACGTTTGCAAATGCTCCCCTGAAAGGTTTGGCGGTCGAAACAGAAGGCTTATTATCACAAGAAAAGAAATCAGCCCTCGACAACTTAACCGGCAGAAAAAGATTTTTTTGAAAAAATCCCTAAGCCCCGGGGTCACAATTTCATCAAAAATCTGACATTCGGCAATTCACTCAAAAATGTTGCCAGACGGTTGCCAATGCTCCCCTGAAAGCTCTGGCGATCGAAACAGAAGGCTTATTATCACAAGAAAAGAAATCAGCCCTCGACAACTTAACCGGAAGAAAAATATTTTTTGAAAAAATCCCTAAGCCCCGAGGTCACAATTTCATCAGAAATCTGACTTTCGGCAATTCACTCAAAAATGTTGCCAGACGGTTGCCAATGCTCCCCTGAAAGCTCTGGCGGTCGAAACAGAAGGCTTATTATCACAAGAAAAGAAATCAGCCCTCGACAACTTAACCGGCAGAAAAATATTTTTTGAAAAAATCCCTAAGCCCCGGGGTCACAATTTCATCAAAAATCTGACTTTCGGCAATTCACTCAGAAATATTGCCAGACGGCTGCAGATGCTCCCCTGAAAGCTTTGTTGGTCGAAACAGAAGGCTTATTATCACAAGAAAAGAAATCAGCCCTCGACAACTTAACCGGCAGAAAAAGATTTTTTTGAAAAAATCCCTAAGCCCGAGGTCACAATTTCATCAGAAATCTGACTTTCGGCAATTCACTCAAAAATGTTGCCAGACGGTTGCCAATGCTCCCCTGAAAGCTCTGGCGGTCGAAACAGAAGGCTTATTATCACAAGAAAATAAATCAGCCCTCGACAACTTAACCGGCAGAAAAAGATTTTTTTGAAAAAATCCCTAAGCCCCGGGGTCACAATTTCATCAAAAATCTGACTTTCGGCAATTCACTCAGAAATATTGCCAGACGGCTGCAGATGCTCCCCTGAAAGCTTTGTTGGTCGAAACAGAAGGCTTATTATCACAAGAAAAGAAATCAGCCCTCGACAACTTAACCGGCAGAAAAAGATTTTTTTGAAAAAATCCCTAAGCCCCGGGGTCACAATTTCATCAAAAATCTGACTTTCGGCAATTCACTCAAAAATGTTGCCAGACGGTTGCCAATGCTCCCCTGAAAGCTCTGGCGGTCGAAACAGAAGTCTTATTATCACAAGAAAATAAATCAGCCCTCGACAACTTCACCGGCAGAAAAAGATTTTTTTGAAAACATCCCTAAGCCCCGGGGTCACAATTTCATCAAAAATCTGACTTTCGGCAATTCACTCAAAAATGTTGCCAGACGTTTGCAAATGCTCCCCTGAAAGGTTTGGCGGTCGAAACAGAAGGCTTATTATCACAAGAAAAGAAATCAGCCCTCGACAACTTAACCGGCAGAAAAATATTTTTTGAAAAAATCCCTAAGCCCCGGGGTCACAATTTCATCAAAAATCTGACTTTCGGCAATTCACTCAGAAATGTTGCCAGACGGTTGCAAATGCTCCCCTGAAAGCTCTGGCGGTCGAAACAGAAGGCTTATTATCACAAGAAAAGAAATCAGCCCTCGACAACTTAACCGGCAGAAAAAGATTTTTTTAAAAGAAATCCCTTAGCCCTGGGGTCACAATTTCATCAAAAATCTGACTTTTGGCAATTTATTCAAAAATGTTGCCAGACGTTTGCAAATGCTCCCCTGAAAGCTTTGGCGGTCGAAACAGAAGGCTTATTATCACAAGAAAAGAAATCAGCCCTCGACAACTTAACCGGCAGAAAAAGATTTTTTTGAAAAAATCCCTAAGCCCCGGGGTCACAATTTCATCAAAAATCTGACATTCGGCAATTCACTCAAAAATGTTGCCAGACGGTTGCCAATGCTCCCCTGAAAGCTCTGGCGATCGAAACAGAAGGCTTATTATCACAAGAAAAGAAATAAGCCCTCGACAACTTAACCGGAAGAAAAATATTTTTTGAAAAAATCCCTAAGCCCCGAGGTCACAATTTCATCAGAAATCTGACTTTCGGCAATTCACTCAAAAATGTTGCCAGACGGTTGCCAATGCTCCCCTGAAAGCTCTGGCGGTCGAAACAGAAGGCTTATTATCACAAGAAAATAAATCAGCCCTCGACAACTTAACCGGCAGAAAAAGATTTTTTTGAAAAAATCCCTAAGCCCCGGGGTCACAATTTCATCAAAAATCTGACTTTCGGCAATTCACTCAAAAATGTTGCCAGACAGTTGCCAATGCTCCCCTGAAAGCTTTGGCGGTCGAAACAGAAGGCTTATTATCACAAGAAAATAAATCAGCCCTCGACAACTTAACCGGCTGAAAAATATTTTTTGAAAAAATCCCTAAGCCCCGGGGTTACAATTTCATCAAAAATCTGACTTTCGGCAATTCACTCAAAAATGTTGCCAGACGGTTGCCAATGCTCCCCTGAAAGCTCTGGCGGTCGAAACAGAAGGCTTATTATCACAAGAAAAGAAATCAGCCCTCGACAACTTAACCAGCTGAAAAATATTTTTTGAAAAAATCCCTAAGCCCTGGGTTCACAATTTCATCAAAAATCTGACTTTCGGCAATTCACTTAAAAATGTTGCCAGACGGTTGCCAATGCTCCCCTGAAAGCTCTGGCGGTCGAAACAGAAGGCTTATTATCACAAGAAAAGAAATCAGCCCTCGACAACATAACCGGCAGAAAAAGATTTTTTTGAAAAAATCCCTAAGCCCCGGGGTCACAATTTCATCAAAAATCTGACTTTCGGCAATTCACTCAAAAATGTTGCCAGACGGTTGCCAATGCTCCCCTGAAAGCTCTGGCGGTCGAAACAGAAGGCTTATTATCACAAGAAAAGAAATCAGCCCTCGACAACTTAACCGGCAGAAAAATATTTTTTTGAAAAAATCCCTAAGCCCCGGGGTCACAATTTCATCAAAAATCTGACTTTCGGCAATTCACTCAGAAATGTTGCCAGACGTTTGCAAATGCTCCCCTGAAAGGTTTGGCGGTCGAAACAGAAGTCTTATTATCACAAGAAAAGAAATCAGCCCTCGACAACTTAACCGGCAGAAAAATATTTTTTGAAAAAATCCCTAAGCCCCGGGGTCACAATTTCATCAAAAATCTGACTTTCGGCAATTCACTCAGAAATGTTGCCAGACGGTTGCAAATGCTCCCCTGAAAGCTCTGGCGGTCGAAACAGAAGGCTTATTATCACAAGAAAAGAAATCAGCCCTCGACAACTTAACCGGCAGAAAAAGATTTTTTTAAAAGAAATCCCTTAGCCCTGGGGTCACAATTTCATCAAAAATCTGACTTTTGGCAATTTATTCAAAAATGTTGCCAGACGTTTGCAAAGGCTCCCCTGAAAGGTTTGGCGGTCGAAACAGAAGGCTTATTATCACAAGAAAAGAAATCAGCCCTCGACAACTTAACCGGAAGAAAAATATTTTTTGAAAAAATCCCTAAGCCCCGAGGTCACAATTTCATCAAAAATCTGACATTCGGCAATTCACTCAAAAATGTTGCCAGACGGTTGCCAATGCTCCCCTGAAAGCTCTGGCGGTCGAAACAGAAGGCTTATTATCACAAGAAAATAAATCAGCCCTCGACAACTTAACCGGCAGAAAAAGATTTTTTTGAAAAAATTCCTAAGCCCCGGGGTCACAATTTCATCAAAAATCTGACTTTCGGCAATTCACTCAAAAATGTTGCCAGACAGTTGCCAATGCTCCCCTGAAAGCTTTGGCGGTCGAAACAGAAGGCTTATTATCACAAGAAAATAAATCAGCCCTCGACAACTTAACCGGCTGAAAAATATTTTTTGAAAAAATCCCTAAGCCCCGGGGACACAATTTCATCAAAAATCTGACCTTCGGCAATTCACTCAAAAATGTTGCCAGACGGTTGCCAATGCTCCCCTGAAAGCTCTGGCGGTCGAAACAGAAGGCTTATTATCACAAGAAAAGAAATCAGCCCTCGACAACTTAACCGGCTGAAAAATATTTTTTGAAAAAATCCCTAAGCCCTGGGTTCACAATTTCATCAAAAATCTGACTTTCGGCAATTCACTTAAAAATGTTGCCAGACGGTTGCCAATGCTCCCCTGAAAGCTCTGGCGGTCGAAACAGAAGGCTTATTATCACAAGAAAAGAAATCAGCCCTCGACAACATAACCGGCAGAAAAAGATTTTTTTGAAAAAATCCCTAAGCCCCGGGGTCACAATTTCATCAAAAATCTGACTTTCGGCAATTCACTCAAAAATGTTGCCAGACGGTTGCCAATGCTCCCCTGAAAGCTCTGGCGGTCGAAACAGAAGGCTTATTATCACAAGAAAAGAAATCAGCCCTCGACAACTTAACCGGCAGAAAAATATTTTTTTGAAAAAATCCCTAAGCCCCGGGGTCACAATTTCATCAAAAATCTGACTTTCGGCAATTCACTCAGAAATGTTGCCAGACGGTTGCAAATGCTCCCCTGAAAGCTTTGGCGGTCGAAACAGAAGGCTTATTATCACAAGAAAAGAAATCAGCCCTCGACAACTTAACCGGCAGAAAAATATTTTTTGAAAAAATCCCTAAGCCCCGGGGTCACAATTTCATCAAAAATCTGACTTTCGGCAATTCACTCAAAAATGTTGCCAGACGTTTGCAAATGCTCCCCTGCAAGGTTTGGCGGTCGAAACAGAAGGCTTGTTATCACAAGAAAAGAAATCAGCCCTCGACAACTTAACCGGCAGAAAAATATTTTTTGAAAAAATCCCTAAGCCCCGGGGTCACAATTTCATCAAAAATCTGACTTTTGGCAATTCACTCAAAAATGTTGCCAGACAGTTGCCAATGCTCCCCTGAAAGCTCTGGCGGTCGAAACAGAAGGCTTATTATCACAAGAAAAGAAATCAGCCCTCGACAACTTAACCGGCAGAAAAAGATTTTTTTGAAAAAATCTCTAAGCCCCGGGGTCACAATTTCATCAAAAATCTGACTTTCTGCAATTCACTCAAAAATGTTGCCAGACGGTTGCCAATGCTCCCCTGAAAGCTCTGGCGGTCGAAACAGAAGGCTTATTATCACAAGAAAAGAAATCAGCCCTCGACAACTTAACCGGCAGAAAAATATTTTTTTGAAAAAATCCCTAAGCCCCGGGGTCACAATTTCATCAAAAATCTGACTTTCAGCAATTCACTCAAAAATGTTGCCAGACGGTTGCAAATGCTCTCATGAAAGGTTTGGCAGTCGAAACAGAAGGCTTTTTATCACAGGACAAGAAATCAGCCCTCGACAACTTATCCGGCAGAAAAATATTTTTTAGAAAAAATCCCTAAGCCCCGGGGTCACAATTTCATCAAAAATCTGACTTTCGGCAATTCACTCAAAAATGTTGCCAGACGGTTGCAAATGCTCCCCTGAAAGCTTTGGCGGTCGAAACAGAAGGCTTATTATCACAAGAAAAGAAATCAGCCCTCGACAACTTAACCGGCTGAAAAATATTTTTTGAAAAAATCCCTAAGCCCCGGGTTCACAATTTCATCAAAAATCTGACTTTCGGCAATTCACTCAAAAATGTTGCCAGACGGTTGCCAATGCTCCCCTGAAAGCTCTGGCGGTCGAAACAGAAGGCTTATTATCACAAGAAAAGAAATCAGCCCTCGACAACTTAACCGGCAGAAAAATATTTTTTTGAAAAAATCCCTAAGCCCCGGGTTCACAATTTCATCAAAAATCTGACTTTCGGCAATTCACTCAAAAATGTTGCCAGACGGTTGCCAATGCTCCCCTGAAAGCTCTGGCGGTCGAAACAGAAGGCTTATTATCACAAGAAAAGAAATCAGCCCTCGACAACTTAACCGGCAGAAAAATATTTTTTTGAAAAAATCCCTAAGCCCCGGGGTCACAATTTCATCAAAAATCTGACTTTCGGCAATTCACTCAGAAATGTTGCCAGACGGTTGCAAATGCTCCCCTGAAAGCTTTGGCGGTCGAAACAGAAGGCTTATTATCACAAGAAAAGAAATCAGCCCTCGACAACTTAACCGGCAGAAAAATATTTTTTGAAAAAATCCCTAAGCCCCGGGGTCACAATTTCATCAAAAATCTGACTTTCGGCAATTCACTCAGAAATGTTGCCAGACGGTTGCAAATGCTCCCCTGAAAGCTTTGGCGGTCGAAACAGAAGGCTTATTATCACAAGAAAAGAAATCAGCCCTCGACAACTTAACCGGCAGAAAAATATTTTTTGAAAAAATCCCTAAGCCCCGGGGTCACAATTTCATCAAAAATCTGACTTTCGGCAATTCACTCAAAAATGTTGCCAGACAGTTGCCAATGCTCCCCTGAAAGCTCTGGCGGTCGAAACAGAAGGCTTATTATCACAAGAAAAGAAATCAGCCCTCGACAACTTAACCGGCAGAAAAAGATTTTTTTGAAAAAATCCCTAAGCCCCGGGGTCACAATTTCATCAAAAATCTGACTTTCGGCAATTCACTCAAAAATGTTGCCAGACGGTTGCCAATGCTCCCCTGAAAGCTCTGGCGGTCGAAACAGAAGGCTTATTATCACAAGAAAAGAAATCAGCCCTCGACAACTTAACCGGCAGAAAAAGATTTTTTTGAAAAAATCCCTAAGCCCCGGGGTCACAATTTCATCAAAAATCTGACTTTTGGCAATTTACTCAAAAATGTTGTCAGACGTTTGCAAATGCTCCCCTGAAAGGTTTGGCGGTCAAAACAGAAGGCTTATTATCACAAGAAAAGAAATCAGCCCTCGACAACTTAACTGGCAGAAAAATATTTTTTGAAAAAATCCCTAAGCCCCGGGGTCACAATTTCATCAAAAATCTGACTTTCGGCAATTCACTCAAAAATGTTGCCAGACGGTTGCAAATGCTCTCATGAAAGGTTTGGCAGTCGAAACAGAAGGCTTTTTATCACAGGACAAGAAATCAGCCCTCGACAACTTATCCGGCAGAAAAATATTTTTTTGAAAAAATCCCTAAGCCCCGGGGTCACAATTTCATCAAAAATCTGACTTTCGGCAATTCACTCAAAAATGTTGCCAGACGGTTGCAAATGCTCCCCTGAAAGCTTTGGCGGTCGAAACAGAAGGCTTATTATCACAAGAAAAGAAATCAGCCCTCGACAACTTAACCGGCTGAAAAATATTTTTTGAAAAAATCCCTAAGCCCCGGGTTCACAATTTCATCAAAAATCTGACTTTCGGCAATTCACTCAAAAATGTTGCCAGACGGTTGCCAATGCTCCCCTGAAAGCTCTGGCGGTCGAAACAGAAGGCTTATTATCACAAGAAAAGAAATCAGCCCTCGACAACTTAACCGGCAGAAAAATATTTTTTTGAAAAAATCCCTAAGTCCCGGGGTCACAATTTCATCAAAAATCTGACTTTTGGCAATTCACTCAAAAATGTTGCCAGACGGTTGCAAATGCTCCCCTGAAAGGTTTGGCGTTCGAAACAGAAGGCTTATTATCACAAGAAAAGAAATCAGCCCTCGACAACTTACCCGGCAGAAAAATATTTTTTGAAAAAATCCCTAAGCCCCGGGGTCAAAATTTCATCAAAAATCTGACTTTCGGCAATTCACTCAAAAATGTTGCCAGACGTTTGCAAATGCTGCCCTGAAAGGTTTGGCGGTCGAAACAGAAGGCTTTTTTATCACAGGACAAGAAATCAGCCCTCGACAACTTAATCGGCAGAAAATGATTTTTTTGAAAAAATCCCTAAGCCCCGGGGTCACAATTTCATCAAAAATCTGACTTTCGGCAATTCACTCAGAAATGGTGCCAAACGGTTGCAAATGCTCCCCTGAAAGCTTTGGTGGTCGAAACAGAAGGCTTATTATCACAAGAAAAGAAATCAGCCCTCGACAACTTAACCGGCAGAAAAAGATTTTTTTCATCAAAAATCTGTCTTTTGGCAATTCACTCAGAAATGTTGCCAGACGTTTGCAAATGCTCCCCTGAAAGGTTTGGCGGTCGAAACAGAAGGCTTATTATCACAAGAAAAGAAATCAGCCCTCGACAACTTAACCGGCAGAAAAAGATTTTTTTGAAAAAATCCCTAAGCCCCGGGGTCACAATTTCATCAAAAATCTGACTTTCGGCAATTCACTCAGAAATGGTGCCAAACGGTTGCAAATGCTCCGCAGAAAAGCTTGGAGGTCGAAACAGAAGTGTATTTATCACAGGAATAGAAATCAGCCCTCGACAACTTATCCGGCAGAAAAAGATTTTTTTGAAAAAATCCCTAAGCCCCGGGGTCACAATTTCATCAAAAATCTGACTTTCGGCAATTTACTCAAAAATGTTTGCAGAGAGTTGCAAATGCTCCCCTGAAAGCATTGGCGGTCTAAACAGAAGGCTTATTATCACAAGAAAAGAAATCAGCCCTCGACAACTTAACCGGCAGAAAAAGATTTTTTGAAAAAATCCCTAAGCCCCGGGGTCACAATTTCATCAAAAATCTGACTTTCGGGAATTCACTCAAAAATGTTGCCAGACGGTTGCCAATGCTCCCCTGAAAGCTCTGGCGGTCGAAACAGAAGGCTTATTATAACAAGAAAATAAATCAGCCCTCGACAACTTAACCGGCAGAAAAAGATTTTTTTGAAAAAATTCCTAAGCCCCGGGGTCACAATTTCATCAAAAATCTGACTTTCGGCAATTCACTCAAAAATGTTGCCAGACGGTTGCAAATGCTCCCCTGAAAGCTTTGGCGGTCGAAACAGAAGGCTTATTATCACAAGAAAAGAAATCAGCCCTCGACAACTTATCCGGAAGAAAAAGATTTTTTTGAAAAAATCCCTAAGCCCCGGGGTCACAATTTCATCAAAAATCTGACTTTCGGCAATTCACTCAAAAATGTTGCCAGACGGTTGCAAATGCTCCCCTGAAAGGTTTGGCGTTCGAAACAGAAGGCTTATTATCACAAGAAAAGAAATCAGCCCTCGACAACTTAACCGGCAGAAAAATATTTTTTGAAAAAATCCCTAAGCCCCGGGTTCACAATTTCATCAAAAATCTGACTTTCGGCAATTCACTCAAAAATGTTGCCAGACGGTTGGCAATGCTCCCCTGAAAGCTCTGGCGGTCGAAACAGAAGGCTTATTATCACAAGAAAAGAAATCAGCCCTCGATAACTTAACCGGCAGAAAAAGATTTTTTTGAAAAAATCCCTAAGCCCCGGGGTCACAATTTCATCAAAAATCTGACTTTTGGCAATTTACTCAAAAATGTTGTCAGACGTTTGCAAATGCTCCCCTGAAAGGTTTAGCGGTCGAAACAGAAGGCTTATTATCACAAGAAAAGAAATCAGCCCTCGACAACTTAATCAGCAGAAAAATATTTTTTGCAAAAATCCCTAAGCCCCGGGGTCACAATTTCATCAAAAATCTGACTTTCGGCAATTCACTCAGAAATGTTGTCAGACGGTTGCCAATGCTCCCCTGAAAGCTTTGGCGGTCGAAACAGAAGGATTATTATCACAAGAAAAGAAATCAGCCTTCGACAACTTAACCGGCAGAAAAAGATTTTTTGAAAAAATCCCTAAGCCCCGGGGTCACAATTTCATCAAAAATCTGACTTTTGGCAATTCACTCAAAAATGTTGCCAGACGTTTGCAAATGCTCCCCTGAAAGCTTTGGCGGTCGAAACAGAAGGCTTATTATCACAAGAAAAGAAATCAGCCCTCGACAACTTAACCGGCAGAAAAAAATTTTTTGAAAAAATCCCTAAGCCCCGGGGTCACAATTTCATCAAAAATCTGACTTTCGGCAATTCACTCAAAAATGTTGCCAGACGGTTGCCAATGCTCCCCTGAAAGCTCTGGTGGTCGAAACAGAAGGCTTATTATCACAAGAAAAGAAATCAGCCCTCGACAACTTAACCGGCAGAAAAAGATTTTTTTAAAAAAATCCCTAAGCCCCGGGGTCACAATTTCATAAAAAATCTGACTTTTGGCAATTCACTCAGAAATGTTGCCAGACGGTTGCAAATGCTCCCCTGAAAGGTTTGGCGGTCGAAACAGTAGGCTTATTATCACAAGAAAAGAAATCAGCCCTCGACAACTTAACCGGCAGAAAAAGATTTTTTGAAAAAATCCCTAAGCCCAGGGGTCACAATTTCATCAAAAATCTGACTTTTGGCAATTCACTCAGAAATGTTGCCAGACGGTTGCAAATGCTCCCCTGAAAGCTTTGGCGGTCAAACAGAAGGCTTATTATCACAAGAAAAGAAATCAGCCCTCGACAACTTAACCGGCAGAAAAAGATTTTTTGAAAAAATCCCTAAGCCCCGGGGTCACAATTTCATCAAAAATCTGACTTTCGGCAATTCACTCAAAAATGTTGCCAGACGGTTGCCAATGCTCCCCTGAAAGCTCTGGCGGTCGAAACAGAAGGCTTATTATCACAAGAAAAGAAATCAGCCCTCGACAACTTAACCGGCAGAAAAATATTTTTTTGAAAAAATCCCTAAGTCCCGGGGTCACAATTTCATCAAAAATCTGACTTCTGGCAATTCACTCAAAAATGTTGCCAGACGGTTGCAAATGCTCCCCTGAAAGGTTTGGCGTTCGAAACAGAAGGCTTATTATCACAAGAAAAGAAATCAGCCCTCGACAACTTAACCGGCAGAAAAATATTTTTTGAAAAAATCCCTAAGCCCCGGGGTCACAATTTCATCAAAAATCTGACTTTTGGCAATTCACTCAAAAATGTTGCCAGACGTTTGCAAATGCTCCCCTGAAAGCATTGGCGGTCGAAACAGAAGGCTTATTATCACAAGAAAAGAAATCAGCCCTCGACAACTTAACCGGCAGAAAAATATTTTTTGAAAAAATCCCTAAGCCCCGGGGTCACAATTTCATCAAAAATCTGACTTTCGGCAATTCACTCAAAAATGTTGCCAGACGGTTGACAATGCTCCCCTGAAAGCTCTGGTGGTCGAAACAGAAGGCTTATTATCACAAGAAAAGAAATCAGCCCTCGACAACTTAACCGGCAGAAAAAGATTTTTTTAAAAAAATCCCTAAGCCCCGGGGTCACAATTTCATCAAAAATCTGACTTTTGGCAATTCACTCAGAAATGTTGCCAGACGGTTGCAAATGCTCCCCTGAAAGGTTTGGCAGTCGAAACAGAAGGCTTATTATCACAAGAAAAGAAATCAGCCCTCGACAACTTAACCGGCAGAAAAAGATTTTTTGAAAAAATCCCTAAGCCCCGGGGTCACAAATTCATTCAAAATATGACTTTCGGCAATTCACTCAGAAATGGTGCCAAACGGTTGGAAGTGCCCCGCTGAAAGGTTTGGAGTTCGAAACAGAAGGGTATTTATCACAGTAAAAGAAATCAGCCCTCAACAACTTAACCGGCAGAAAAATATTTTTTGAAAAAATCCCTAAGCCCCGGGGTCACAATTTCATCAAAAATCTGACTTTCGGCAATTCACTCAAAAATGTTGCCAGACGTTTGCAAATGCTCCCCTGAAAGGTTTGGCGGTCGAAACAGAAGGCTTATTATCACAAGAAAAGAAATCAGCCCTCGACAACTTAACCGGCAGAAAAATATTTTTTGAAAAAATCCCTAAGCCCCGGGGTCACAATTTCATCAAAAATCTGACTTTCGGCAATTCACTCAAAAATGTTGCGAGACGGTTGCCAATGCTCCCCTGAAAGCTCTGGCGGTCGAAACAGAAGGCTTATTATCACAAGAAAAGAAATCAGCCCTCGACAACTTAACTGGCAGAAAAAGATTTTTTTGAAAAAATCCCTAAGCCCCGGGGTCACAATTTCATCAAAAATCTGACTTTCGGCAATTCACTCAAAAATGTTGCCAGACGTTTGCAAATGCTCCCCTGAAATCTTTGGCGGTCGAAACAGAAGGCTTATTATCACAAGAAAAGAAATCAGCCCTCGACAACTTAACCGGCAGAAAAATATTTTTTGAAAAAATCACTAAGCCCCGTGTCAGGGAACTGCCATCGGGAGAACTGGAGAGGAAGAGACTCACAGAGGCTGGCAGAGACTTGTCAGCTGAGGAGGGAACCAGCAGGGGGAGAGAGGCAGTTCCAAGGGATAGTGAGTCGGAAGGAGGACTCAGAGACAATTCCAGCGAGAACAGTGAGGAGGTTTCAGGACCTCCTATAGGGACACCCACTCCGCGCCGGAAATTGTCGCGTAGAGAGTCCAGACGACGTGTTTCCGTTAAGGAGCTTTTATGCTGGAAGAAATTCCGTAAACGCCCACTGTCGGATTCTGCCCGCGACTGACGGAGCCATGTTTAGGGGCTCCGTTACAGACAGTGGTTTGTGGACTTAGCCAAGCACTGAGGGATTAGTAACTTTACGCACAAGCAGCTCAACATCCCATCACAGCAATCCGACAGTCCCTGAAAGCAGCTTGTGCAGAGAAAGCATCATGAGCAACCCAGCCGGAACCGGAGCTGCAGGAGGAGCTGGAGCCAGTCCGAGCCTGGAAGAAAGTTACCGGGTGTTGGAGGTCCAGCTAGCGCTGCAAACGGCGAGGCTCTATGAGAGGAGGGCTCAGGATGCAGAAAGGGCAAAGGCCCCCCCACAAGGAAGAAAGATGCCAGGATTGGTGCAGAAGTTTGGGGGGGATCCCAGGAACTATCAAGCGTTTAGGACAGAGATGCAGTATGCTCTTAATCTGCAGTTTGATGACTTTCCCGACAAGGAATCGCGAGTGGGGTTTGTGGTTAGCCATCTCGAAGGACAGGTGAGAGACTGGGTTAGACCCCTGATGGCAAGGCATGATGAAGTCTTGAAAGACGCACGGAAGTTTTTTCGCGCCATGGACCTGATGTTTTCCAGCGAGATTGAACAGGGAGTGGTGCGCAGACAGTTGATGGCTTGTAAACAGGGGAGCCGATCTGTCCGTGAGTACTGGACTGAGTTTACTATGCTGATACACAAATTGGGGTGGGATCTGTCAGCGGAACCCATTCAAATGCCTTTTGAAGAGGGACTTTCTTCGGCTGTGAAAGATGAACTTTCCCGGGCGCCCAGGGCGGAGTCTATGGACCAGCTGACCAAATCAGCGCTGACCATTGGAGCACGCCAGGAGGCTAGAGTCTTGGAGAAGCGGGAAGGGAAAGGGGAGCGTTGGAGGGATTTCCGCATTCCAGAGATTCCGGAGCCAACCTTCCCGCCCGCAGAGCCGATGGAAGTTGGAACAGCGCGCGCGCGGGCAGTTTCAAATCCCAGTGAAGGGCGGAAGAAGGAGGGGAAGAGCCCCAAGAAATGTTATCTCTGCCAGCAGCCAGGTCATTTTGCCAGGGTCTGTCCACAAAGAAAGGAATGGCAAGGGATGGCAGGAGCTGTTGGGGGAAAGGAGGAGGAAGGGCAGGACCAAGTAAAAGCCAGCGCCTGACTGCCACCCTCAGGGCACAGCAGTCAGGCGAAGGAGCAGTAAAAGTGCCCACGCCTGAACCTCCGAGACCAGCCCTAGTGATAGAGGTGTTGCTAGAGCTGCCAAACGGACATCCCTTAAAGATAAGGGCGCTATTGGACTCAGGCAGCTCCTGTAATTTTATGAGCAAGGAGTTTGCAGCAGAACACCAGATACAGACTATCCCTTTAAGCAACCCCTTGCAGGTGACCACGATCGATGGGAGAGAGATGTTGGGAGGAGAACTCAGCTTACAGACCGTCCCAATGGTAATGAGGGTAGCCAGGCACACCGAAAGAATAGCGTTCAATGTGGCCACCTTGGGAGGGGCTCCCATTATTTTGGGGATGAGCTGGCTAGCGTTGCATGATCCGCTAGTGGGCTGGCATCAGAGAGTGGTCTCCTTTGGGTCAGCACATTGCCTAGAACATTGCAAAGAGGGCAAGGCTCCAGAAGGGGCAAGAGCCTTTCTAGCAGGAACAGAAGTAACGGACAAAAGAAAAGTTCCCAAACAATACGCTGACCTGAGCCAGGTCTTCAGCGAAAGGGAAGCAGACAAACTACCACCGCATAGACCCTTTGACTGCCAGATCAATCTAGTCCCTGGAGCCCAGCTCCCTGTGGGCAAGCTGTATGCCATGTCAGACAGGGAAATGCAGGAGTTGAGGGAGTTTATTGACAAAAACCTGAAGAGAGGTTTCATCAGAGAGTCCAGAGCGGTGGGGGGCAGCCCAGTGTTTTTTGTGGACAAAAAAAACACGGATAAACCGAGATTGGTCATGGACTACCGGAGCCTAAATGCCGTGTCGGAACCAGTGGCTTTCCCTATGCCCAGGATTGATGACATTTTGACCAGGGTGAGGAAGGGAAAGATTTTTACTAAACTGGACCTGAGGGGGGCATACAACCTGATACGGATAAGGGAGGGGGATGAATGGAAGACAACAATGTTCACCCCTCTAGGGGCTTTCGAATATGTCGTTATGCCTTTTGGATTACAAGCAGGCTCAGCATGTTTTCAATCGTTCATGAACCACGTCCTGGGACCTCTGCTCTACAAGAATTGTGTGGCCTTCCTAGATGACGTATTAGTCTATTCAGAGAATGAGGAGCAGCATGTAAAGGACGTCAGAGAAGTGTTGAGCCGACTGCAAGCAAACCAACTGTGGGTGAAATTGGAGAAGTGTCAGTTTCACACCAAGGAGGTGGAATTCCTGGGGTACCGCTTGTCAGACAAGGGATTAGCCATGGATCCAGGCAAGGTCCAAGCGGTACTGGAATGGAAGACACCGAAAACGAAAAAGGATGTGCAAAGATTCTTAGGGTTTGGGAACTTTTATCGGAAGTTCATCAAGAACTTTGCCCACTTAACGGCTCCCATCATGGACTGTCTCAGCAGCAAGAAGAAGTTTGTTTGGACGGCGGAAGCGGAGCAAGCATTCGAAGAATTGAAAAAGGCCTTCGCTTCGGAAGAACAGCTCCTACATGTGGATTTACAAAAACCCATGAGAGTGGAGACTGACGCATCAGACCGGGCGGTGGGGGCGGTGCTTCTTCAGCCGGGGAAGGATAAGTCGGAGTGGAGACCGTGTGCCTTCTTCTCGCGGAAGTTAAACAAATCCGAGAGGAACTACATGGTATATGACCGAGAACTACTCGCCATTCACGAAGCGTTCCGGAAATGGAGACACTTACTAATTGGTGCACAACACAAGGTGCAAGTATGCACAGACCACAAGAATTTAGAGTACTGGAGAACGGCACGAGTGCTCAACCAACGGCAAGTGAGATGGGCACAGGAGTTCTCCAAATTTTGTTTTGAAATTTGCTATGTGCCAGGCCCAGAAAACGTCAGGGCGGACGCTCTCTCACGCAAACCAGAGTATTTGGAGGGGGAGGGAGCACCCGAAGAGAGACATATCATCCCAGAGGACCGCTGGGTGTGTGGGGCGGCGTTGGTGGGGCAAAGGGAACTGGTAGAGGAGACGCAGAATGATGAATACGCCCAGAATAAGCTCCGAGGTCTAAGGAGGGAGGGAGAAAACTCCGGAGGTTTTGAAGAAAGAAACGGGGCATTGTATTACAAAGGGGCACTATATATACCCGAAGGGGAATTGAGAGGGAGAGTACTCAAACAGCTGCACGACAACCCCACAGCAGGGCATTTTGGGCAACAAAAAAACATGTGGTTGGTTACTAGGGAATTTTGGTGGCCCAGGGTGAGGGAAGATGTAAGGGAGTATGTAAGAGGGTGTGACCAATGCCAGCGAGCCAAGGGAGAAAGGCGGGCGCCGGCGGGGTTATTAGAACCGTTGCCCACACCAGAAAGGCCATGGGAGGCGGTATCGATAGATTTTATGACTGATCTGCCGAAATCCAAGGGGAAAACCACCATACTGGTCGTAGTAGACCTGTTAATTAAGATGGGCCACTTTGTAGCGTGCTCACATGCAGTCACGGCGGAAGAGACAGCTAAATTGTTTGTAGAACATATTTTTAGACTGCATGGCGCCCCCTTGAGGTTTTCTCAGACCGGGGCAAACAATTCACGTCCAGGTTCTGGAGGAAGCTCATGAGCTTACTGCACGTGGAGGTCAATTTTTCGACTGCCCGGCACCCAGAAACCAACGGGCAGGCGGAAAGAGCAAACGGTATCCTCCAACAATACCTGAGGTGTTATGTCAATGACAGAGAGAACGATTGGGTGGAAAAGTTGGCGCTGGCGGAATTTGACTACAATAATGCGGAGAATGTGTCCACCGGGATGAGCCCCTTTTTGGCTAATTATGGGTGCCACCCCAGGGCATTTCCAGGGGGAGGAGGGGAGAGATGGAGCGTCCCAGCCGCCGAACAGTTTGTAGAAGAAATGGAAGCGATCCATCGTCAACTCCAACTCAACTTAGAAAGGGCCAAGGAACAATATAAGAAGCAGGCAGACAAGAACAGAAGGGAAGGTGAAACCATAAGGGTGGGGGATCAGGTGTGGCTGTCAACCCAAGGATTGCCGTTCAAGGGGGGTTGTAAGAAATTGAGACCCAAAAGATTGGGACCATTTGAGGTCATTCAACAGGTTAACCCAGTGGCTTTCAGGCTCCGGTTACCGAACCACATGAAACTGCACCCAGTATTCCACAGGTCATTGCTGTCACCGTATAGGGGGAGAAATGAAGGGGTTTTCCCACGGGGACCAGTCTTAGAAGAGAGGGAAAGCAGCAACCATGTGGCGGAAATCCTCGACTCCAGGTGGAAGGGTCATCAGGTGGAGTATTTGGTGGCGTGGGAAGGGGAACCGGAGTCAGAAAACACCTGGGTGACGGCAGAGGATGTCAATGACGAGGTCTTGATTGAAGCGTTCCATCAAAGGTTCCCCAGGAAACCTCAGTCAGTAGCGAGGTTCTGGAGGGAGTACTTTGGCACCACCGACGAGGAGGAGGAATTGGAAGGATTCACGGGGTCTGAGTTGGAAGAAGGAGTAGATTCCGATGAGGATGAGTACTTAGAAACCCTAAACAGCAACCGGTGGAGGAAAATGTTCGAGACTTCGGAAGATGAGGGAAGTTCTTTCAGGGGTTTTGCTCCCTCGCCTCCCGCAGAGGAGGGGAAAGGAGGGGGTGAAGGGGGCCCTGGAGGGGAGGTGGATGTCAGGGAACTGCCATCGGGAGAACTGGAGAGGAAGAGACTCTCAGAGGCTGGCAGAGACTTGTCAGCTGAGGAGGGAACCAGCAGGGGGAGAGAGGCAGTTCCAAGGGATAGTGAGTCGGAAGGAGGACTCAGAGACAATTCCAGCGAGAACAGCGAGGAGGTTTCAGGACCTCCTATAGGGACACCCACTCCGCGCCGGAAATTGTCGCGTAGAGAGTCCAGACGACGTGTTTCCGTTAAGGAGCTTTTATGCTGGAAGAAATTCCGTAAACGCCCACTGTCAGATTCTGCCAGCGACTGACGGAGCCATGTTTAGGGGCTCCGTTACAGACAGTGGTTTGTGGACTTAGCCAAGCACTGAGGGATTAGTAACTTTACGCACAAGCAGCTCAACATCCCATCACACCCCGGGGTCACAATTTCATCAAAAATCTGACTTTCGGCAATTCACTCAGAAATGTTGCCAGACGGTTGCAAATGCTCACCTGAAAGCTCTGGCGGTCGAAACAGAAGGCTTATTATCACAAGAAAAGAAATCAGCCCTCGACAACTTAACCGGCAGAAAAATATTTTTTGAAAAAATCCCTAAGCCCCGGGGTCACAATTTCATCATAAATCTGACTTTCGGCAATTCACTCAGAAATCTTGCCAGATGGTTGCAAATGCTCCCCTGAAAGCTCTGGCGGTCGAAACAGAAGGCTCATTATCACAAGAAAAGAAATCAGCCCTCGACAACTTAACCGGCAGAAAAATATTTTTTGAAAAAATTCCTAAGCCCCGGGGTCACAATTTCATCAAAAATCTGACTTTCGGCAATTCACTCAGAAATGTTGCCAGACGGTTGCAAATGCTCCCCTGAAAGCTTTGGCGGTCGAAACAGAAGGCTTATTATCACAAGAAAAGAAATCAGCCCTCGACAACTTAACCGGCAGAAAAATATTTTTTGAAAAAATCCCTAAGCCCCGGGGTCACAATTTCATAAAAAATCTGACTTGCGGCAATTCACTCAAAAATGTTGCCAGACGGTTGCCAATGCTCCCATGAAAGCTCTGGCGGTCGAAACAGAAGGCTTATTATCACAAGAAAAGAAATCAGCCCTCGACAACTTAACCGGCAGAAAAAGATTTTTTTGAAAAAATCCCTAAGCCCCGGGGTCACAATTTCATCAAAAATCTGACTTTTGGCAATTCACTCAGAAATGTTGCCAGACGGTTGCAAATGCTCCCCTGAAAGCTTTGGCGGTCGAAACAGAAGGCTTATTATCACAAGAAAAGAAATCAGCCCTCGACAACTTAACCGGCAGAAAAATATTTTTTGAAAAAATCCCTAAGCCCCGGGGTCACAATTTCATCAAAAATCTGACTTTCGGCAATTCACTCAGAAATGTTGCCAGACGGTTGCCAATGCTCCCCTGAAAGCTCTGGCGGTCGAAACAGAAGGCTTATTATCACAAGAAAAGAAATCAGCCCTCGACAACTTAACTGGCAGAAAAAGATTTTTTTGAAAAAATCCCTAAGCCCCGGGGTCACAATTTCATCAAAAATCTGACTTTCGGCAATTCACTCAAAAATGTTGCCAGACGTTTGCAAATGCTCCCCTGAAAGCTTTGGCGGTCGAAACAGAAGGCTTATTATCACAAGAAAAGAAATCAGCCCTCGACAATTTAACCGGCAGAAAAATATTTTTTGAAAAAATCCCTAAGCCCCGGGGTCACAATTTCATCAAAAATCTGACTTTCGGCAATTCACTCAGAAATGTTGCCAGACGGTTGCAAATGCTCCCCTGAAAGCTTTGGCGGTCGAAACAGAAGGCTTATTATCACAAGAAAAGAAATCAGCCCTCGACAACTTAACCGGCAGAAAAATATTTTTTTGAAAAAATCCCTAAGCCCCGGGGTCACAATTTCATCAAAAATCTGACTTTTGGCAATACACTCAGAAATGTTGCCAGACGTTTGCAAATGCTCCCCTGAAAGGTTTAGCGGTCGAAACAGAAGGCTAATTATCACAAGAAAAGAAATCAGCCCTCGACAACTTAACCGGCAGAAAAATATTTTTTGAAAAAATCCCTAAGCCCCGGGGTCACAATTTCATCAAAAATCTGACTTTCGGCAATTCACTCAGAAATGTTGCCAGACGGTTGAAAATGCTCCCCTGAAAGCTTTGGCGGTCGAAACAGAAGGCTTATTATCACAAGAAAAGAAATCAGCCCTCGACAACTTAACCGGCAGAAAAATATTTTTTGAAAAAATCCCTAAACCCCGGGGTCACAATTTCATCAAAAATCTGACTTTCGGCAATTCACTCAAAAATGTTGCCAGACGGTTGCCAATGCTCCCCTGAAAGCTCTGGCGGTCGAAACAGAAGGCTTATTATCACAAGAAAAGAAATCAGCCCTCGACAACTTAACCAGAAGAAAAATATTTTTTGAAAAAATCCCTAAGCCCCGGGGTCACAATTTCATCAAAAATCTGACTTTCGGCAATTCACTCAAAAATGTTGCCAGACGGTAGCCAATGCTCCCCTGAAAGCTCTGGCGGTCGAAACAGAAGGCTTATTATCACAAGAAAATGAATCAGCCCTCGACAACTTAACCGGCAGAAAAAGATTTTTTTGAAAAAATCCCTAAGCCCCGGTGTCACAATTTCATCAAAAATCTGACTTTTGGCAATTCACTCAAAAATGTTGCCAGACGTTTGCAAATGCTCCCCTGAAAGGTTTGGCGGTCGAAACAGAAGGCTTATTATCACAAGAAAAGAAATCAGCCCTCGACAACTTAACCGGCAGAAAAATATTTTTTGAAAAAATCCCTAAGCCCCGGGTTCACAATTTCATCAAAAATCTGACTTTCGGCAATTCACTCAGAAATGTTGCCAGACGGTTGCCAATGCTCCCCTGAAAGCTTTGGCGGTCGAAACAGAAGGCTTATTATCACAAGAAAAGAAATCAGCCCTCGACAACTTAACCGGAAGAAAAATATTTTTTTGAAAAAATCCCTAAGCCCCGGGGTCACAATTTCATCAAAAATCTGACTTTTGGCAATTCACTCAAAAATGTTGCCAGACGTTTGCAAATGCTCCCCTGAAAGCTTTGGCGGTCGAAACAGAAGGCTTATTATCACAAGAAAAGAAATCAGCCCTCGACAACTTAACCGGCAGAAAAATATTTTTTGAAAAAATCCCTAAGCCCCGGGGTCACAATTTCATCAAAAATCTGACTTTCGGCAATTCACTCAGAAATGTTGCCAGACGGTTGCAAATGCTCCCCTGAAAGCTCTGGCGGTCGAAACAGAAGGCTTATTATCACAAGAAAAGAAATCAGCCCTCGACAATTTAACCGGCAGAAAAATATTTTTTGAAAAAATCCCTAAGCCCCGGGGTCACAATTTCATCAAAAATCTGACTTTCGGCAATTCACTCAGAAATGTTGCCAGACGGTTGCAAATGCTCCCCTGAAAGCTTTGGCGGTCGAAACAGAAGGCTTATTATCACAAGAAAAGAAATCAGCCCTCGACAACATAACCGGCAGAAAAAGATTTTTTTGAAAAAATCCCTAAGCCCCGGGGTCACAATTTCATCAAAAATCTGACTTTTGGCAATACACTCAGAAATGTTGCCAGACGTTTGCAAATGCTCCCCTGAAAGGTTTAGCGGTCGAAACAGAAGGCTAATTATCACAAGAAAAGAAATCAGCCCTCGACAACTTAACCGGCAGAAAAATATTTTTTGAAAAAATCCCTAAGCCCCGGGGTCACAATTTCATCAAAAATCTGACTTTCGGCAATTCACTCAGAAATGTTGCCAGACGGTTGCAAATGCTCCCCTGAAAGCTCTGGCGGTCGAAACAGAAGGCTTATTATCACAAGAAAAGAAATCAGCCCTCGACAATTTAACCGGCAGAAAAATATTTTTTGAAAAAATCCCTAAGCCCCGGGGTCACAATTTCATCAAAAATCTGACTTTCGGCAATTCACTCAGAAATGTTGCCAGACGGTTGCAAATGCTCCCCTGAAAGCTTTGGCGGTCGAAACAGAAGGCTTATTATCACAAGAAAAGAAATCAGCCCTCGACAACATAACCGGCAGAAAAAGATTTTTTTGAAAAAATCCCTAAGCCCCGGGGTCACAATTTCATCAAAAATCTGACTTTTGGCAATACACTCAGAAATGTTGCCAGACGTTTGCAAATGCTCCCCTGAAAGGTTTAGCGGTCGAAACAGAAGGCTAATTATCACAAGAAAAGAAATCAGCCCTCGACAACTTAACCGGCAGAAAAATATTTTTTGAAAAAATCCCTAAGCCCCGGGGTCACAATTTCATCAAAAATCTGACTTTCGGCAATTCACTCAGAAATGTTGCCAGACGGTTGAAAATGCTCCCCTGAAAGCTTTGGCGGTCGAAACAGAAGGCTTATTATCACAAGAAAAGAAATCAGCCCTCGACAACTTAACCAGCAGAAAAATATTTTTTGAAAAAATCCCTAAACCCCGGGGTCACAATTTCATCAAAAATCTGACTTTCGGCAATTCACTCAAAAATGTTGCCAGACGGTTGAAAATGCTCCCCTGAAAGCTTTGGCGGTCGAAACAGAAGGCTTATTATCACAAGAAAAGAAATCAGCCCTCGACAACTTAACCGGCAGAAAAATATTTTTTGAAAAAATCCCTAAACCCCGGGGTCACAATTTCATCAAAAATCTGACTTTCGGCAATTCACTCAAAAATGTTGCCAGACGGTTGCCAATGCTCCCCTGAAAGCTCTGGCGGTCGAAACAGAAGGCTTATTATCACAAGAAAAGAAATCAGCCCTCGACAACTTAACCAGAAGAAAAATATTTTTTGAAAAAATCCCTAAGCCCCGGGGTCACAATTTCATCAAAAATCTGACTTTCGGCAATTCACTCAAAAATGTTGCCAGACGGTAGCCAATGCTCCCCTGAAAGCTCTGGCGGTCGAAACAGAAGGCTTATTATCACAAGAAAATGAATCAGCCCTCGACAACTTAACCGGCAGAAAAAGATTTTTTTGAAAAAATGCCTAAGCCCCGGTGTCACAATTTCATCAAAAATCTGACTTTTGGCAATTCACTCAAAAATGTTGCCAGACGTTTGCAAATGCTCCCCTGAAAGGTTTGGCGGTCGAAACAGAAGGCTTATTATCACAAGAAAAGAAATCAGCCCTCGACAACTTAACCGGCAGAAAAATATTTTTTGAAAAAATCCCTAAGCCCCGGGTTCACAATTTCATCAAAAATCTGACTTTCGGCAATTCACTCAGAAATGTTGCCAGACGGTTGCCAATGCTCCCCTGAAAGCTTTGGCGGTCGAAACAGAAGGCTTATTATCACAAGAAAAGAAATCAGCCCTCGACAACTTAACCGGAAGAAAAATATTTTTTTGAAAAAATCCCTAAGCCCCGGGGTCACAATTTCATCAAAAACCTGACTTTTGGCAATTCACTCAAAAATGTTGCCAGACGTTTGCAAATGCTCCCCTGAAAGCTTTGGCGGTCGAAACAGAAGGCTTATTATCACAAGAAAAGAAATCAGCCCTCGACAACTTAACCGGCAGAAAAATATTTTTTGAAAAAATCCCTAAGCCCCGGGGTCACAATTTCATCAAAAATCTGACTTTCGGCAATTCACTCAGAAATGTTGCCAGACGGTTGCAAATGCTCCCCTGAAAGCTCTGGCGGTCGAAACAGAAGGCTTATTATCACAAGAAAAGAAATCAGCCCTCGACAATTTAACCGGCAGAAAAATATTTTTTGAAAAAATCCCTAAGCCCCGGGGTCACAATTTCATCAAAAATCTGACTTTCGGCAATTCACTCAGAAATGTTGCCAGACGGTTGCAAATGCTCCCCTGAAAGCTTTGGCGGTCGAAACAGAAGGCTTATTATCACAAGAAAAGAAATCAGCCCTCGACAACATAACCGGCAGAAAAAGATTTTTTTGAAAAAATCCCTAAGCCCCGGGGTCACAATTTCATCAAAAATCTGACTTTTGGCAATACACTCAGAAATGTTGCCAGACGTTTGCAAATGCTCCCCTGAAAGGTTTAGCGGTCGAAACAGAAGGCTAATTATCACAAGAAAAGAAATCAGCCCTCGACAACTTAACCGGCAGAAAAAGATTTTTTGAAAAAATCCCTAAGCCCCGGGGTCACAATTTCATCAAAAATCTGACTTTCGGCAATTCACTCAGAAATGTTGCCAGACGGTTGAAAATGCTCCCCTGAAAGCTTTGGCGGTCGAAACAGAAGGCTTATTATCACAAGAAAAGAAATCAGCCCTCGACAACTTAACCAGCAGAAAAATATTTTTTGAAAAAATCCCTAAACCCCGGGGTCACAATTTCATCAAAAATCTGACTTTCGGCAATTCACTCAAAAATGTTGCCAGACGGTTGCCAATGCTCCCCTGAAAGCTTTGGCGGTCGAAACAGAAGGCTTATTATCACAATAAAAGAAATCAGCCCTCGACAACTTAACCGGCAGAAAAATATTTTTTGAAAAAATCCCTAAACCCCGGGGTCACAATTTCATCAAAAATCTGACTTTCGGCAATTCACTCAAAAATGTTGCCAGACGGTTGCCAATGCTCCCCTGAAAGCTCTGGCGGTCGAAACAGAAGGCTTATTATCACAAGAAAAGAAATCAGCCCTCGACAACTTAACCAGAAGAAAAATATTTTTTGAAAAAATCCCTAAGCCCCGGGGTCACAATTTCATCAAAAATCTGACTTTCGGCAATTCACTCAAAAATGTTGCCAGACGGTAGCCAATGCTCCCCTGAAAGCTCTGGCGGTCGAAACAGAAGGCTTATTATCACAAGAAAATGAATCAGCCCTCGACAACTTAACCGGCAGAAAAAGATTTTTTTGAAAAAATGCCTAAGCCCCGGTGTCACAATTTCATCAAAAATCTGACTTTTGGCAATTCACTCAAAAATGTTGCCAGACGTTTGCAAATGCTCCCCTGAAAGGTTTGGCGGTCGAAACAGAAGGCTTATTATCACAAGAAAAGAAATCAGCCCTCGACAACTTAACCGGCAGAAAAATATTTTTTGAAAAAATCCCTAAGCCCCGGGTTCACAATTTCATCAAAAATCTGACTTTCGGCAATTCACTCAGAAATGTTGCCAGACGGTTGCCAATGCTCCCCTGAAAGCTTTGGCGGTCGAAACAGAAGGCTTATTATCACAAGAAAAGAAATCAGCCCTCGACAACTTAACCGGAAGAAAAATATTTTTTTGAAAAAATCCCTAAGCCCCGGGGTCACAATTTCATCAAAAATCTGACTTTTGGCAATTCACTCAAAAATGTTGCCAGACGTTTGCAAATGCTCCCCTGAAAGCTCTGGCGGTCGAAACAGAAGGCTTATTATCACAAGAAAATGAATCAGCCCTCGACAACTTAACCGGCAGAAAAAGATTTTTTTGAAAAAATGCCTAAGCCCCGGTGTCACAATTTCATCAAAAATCTGACTTTTGGCAATTCACTCAAAAATGTTGCCAGACGTTTGCAAATGCTCCCCTGAAAGGTTTGGCGGTCGAAACAGAAGGCTTATTATCACAAGAAAAGAAATCAGCCCTCGACAACTTAACCGGCAGAAAAATATTTTTTGAAAAAATCCCTAAGCCCCGGGTTCACAATTTCATCAAAAATCTGACTTTCGGCAATTCACTCAGAAATGTTGCCAGACGGTTGCCAATGCTCCCCTGAAAGCTTTGGCGGTCGAAACAGAAGGCTTATTATCACAAGAAAAGAAATCAGCCCTCGACAACTTAACCGGAAGAAAAATATTTTTTTGAAAAAATCCCTAAGCCCCGGGGTCACAATTTCATCAAAAATCTGACTTTTGGCAATTCACTCAAAAATGTTGCCAGACGTTTGCAAATGCTCCCCTGAAAGCTTTGGCGGTCGAAACAGAAGGCTTATTATCACAAGAAAAGAAATCAGCCCTCGACAACTTAACCGGCAGAAAAATATTTTTTGAAAAAATCCCTAAGCCCCGGGGTCACAATTTCATCAAAAATCTGACTTTCGGCAATTCACTCAGAAATGTTGCCAGACGGTTGCAAATGCTCCCCTGAAAGCTCTGGCGGTCGAAACAGAAGGCTTATTATCACAAGAAAAGAAATCAGCCCTCGACAATTTAACCGGCAGAAAAATATTTTTTGAAAAAATCCCTAAGCCCCGGGGTCACAATTTCATCAAAAATCTGACTTTCGGCAATTCACTCAGAAATGTTGCCAGACGGTTGAAAATGCTCCCCTGAAAGCTTTGGCGGTCGAAACAGAAGGCTTATTATCACAAGAAAAGAAATCAGCCCTCGACAACATAACCGGCAGAAAAAGATTTTTTTGAAAAAATCCCTAAGCCCCGGGGTCACAATTTCATCAAAAATCTGACTTTTGGCAATACACTCAGAAATGTTGCCAGACGTTTGCAAATGCTCCCCTGAAAGGTTTAGCGGTCGAAACAGAAGGCTAATTATCACAAGAAAAGAAATCAGCCCTCGACAACTTAACCGGCAGAAAAATATTTTTTGAAAAAATCCCTAAGCCCCGGGGTCACAATTTCATCAAAAATCTGACTTTCGGCAATTCACTCAGAAATGTTGCCAGACGGTTGAAAATGCTCCCCTGAAAGCTTTGGCGGTCGAAACAGAAGGCTTATTATCACAAGAAAAGAAATCAGCCCTCGACAACTTAACCAGCAGAAAAATATTTTTTGAAAAAATCCCTAAACCCCGGGGTCACAATTTCATCAAAAATCTGACTTTCGGCAATTCACTCAAAAATGTTGCCAGACGGTTGCCAATGCTCCCCTGAAAGCTCTGGCGGTCGAAACAGAAGGCTTATTATCACAAGAAAAGAAATCAGCCCTCGACAACTTAACCGGAAGAAAAATATTTTTTGAAAAAATCCCTAAGCCCCGGGGTCACAATTTCATCAAAAATCTGACTTTCGGCAATTCACTCAAAAATGTTGCCAGACGGTTGCCAATGCTCCCCTGAAAGCTCTGGCGGTCGAAACAGAAGGCTTATTATCACAAGAAAAGAAATCAGCCCTCGACAACTTAACCGGAAGAAAAATATTTTTTGAAAAAATCCCTAAGCCCCGGGGTCACAATTTCATCAAAAATCTGACTTTCGGCAATTCACTCAAAAATGTTGCCAGACGGTTGCCAATGCTCCCCTGAAAGCTCTGGCGGTCGAAACAGAAGGCTTATTATCACAAGAAAATAAATCAGCCCTCGACAACTTAACCGGAAGAAAAATATTTTTTTGAAAAAATCCCTAAGCCCCGGGGTCACAATTTCATCAAAAATCTGACTTTTGGCAATTCCTTCAAAAATGTTGCCAGACGTTTGCAAATGCTCCCCTGAAAGGTTTGGCGGTCGAAACAGAAGGCTTATTATCACAAGAAAAGAAATCAGCCCTCGACAACTTAACCGGCAGAAAAATATTTTTTGAAAAAATCCCTAAAACCCGGGGTCACAATTTCATCAAAAATCTGACTTTTGGCAATTCACTCAGAAATGTTGCCAGACGGTTGCAAATGCTCCCCTGAAAGCTCTGGCGGTCGAAACAGAAGGCTTATTATCACAAGAAAAGAAATCTGCCCTCGACAACTTAACCGGCAGAAAAATATTTTTTGAAAAAATCCCTAAAACCCGGGGTCACAATTTCATCAAAAATCAGACTTTCGGCAATTCACTCAAAAATGTTGCCAGACGGTTGCCAATGCTCCCCTGAAAGCTCTGGCGGTCGAAACAGAAGGCTTATTATCACAAGAAAAGTAATCAGCCCTCGACAACTTAACCGGCAGAAAAAGATTTTTTTGAAAAAATCCCTAAGCCCCGTGGTCACAATTTCATCAAAAATCTGACTTTTGGCAATACACTCAAAAATGGTGCCAGACGTTTGCAAATGCTCCCCTGAAAGGTTTAGCGGTCGAAACAGAAGGCTTATTATCACAAGAAAAGAAATCAGCCCTCAACAACTTAACCGGCAGAAAAATATTTTTTGAAAAAATCCCTAAGCCCCGGGGTCACAATTTCATCAAAAATCTGACTTTCGGCAATTAACTCAGAAATGTTGCCAGACGGTTGAAAATGCTCCCCTGAAAACTTTGGCGGTCGAAACAGAAGGCTTATTATCACAAGAAAAGAAATCAGCCCGCGACAACTTAACCGGCAGAAAAATATTTTTTGAAAAAATCCCTAAGCCCCGGGGTCACAATTTCATCAAAAATCTGACTTTCGGCAATTCACTCAGAAATGTTGCCAGACGGTTGCAAATGCTCCCCTGAAAGCTTTGGCGGTCGAAACAGAAGGCTTATTATCACAAGAAAAGAAATCAGCCCTCGACAACATAACCGGCAGAAAAAGATTTTTTTGAAAAAATCCCTAAGCCCCGGGGTCACAATTTCATCAAAAATCTGACTTTTGGCAATACACTCAGAAATGTTGCCAGACGTTTGCAAATGCTCCCCTGAAAGGTTTAGCGGTCGAAACAGAAGGCTAATTATCACAAGAAAAGAAATCAGCCCTCGACAACTTAACCGGCAGAAAAATATTTTTTGAAAAAATCCCTAAGCCCCGGGGTCACAATTTCATCAAAAATCTGACTTTCGGCAATTCACTCAGAAATGTTGCCAGACGGTTGAAAATGCTCCCCTGAAAGCTTTGGCGGTCGAAACAGAAGGCTTATTATCACAAGAAAAGAAATCAGCCCTCGACAACTTAACCAGCAGAAAAATATTTTTTGAAAAAATCCCTAAACCCCGGGGTCACAATTTCATCAAAAATCTGACTTTCGGCAATTCACTCAAAAATGTTGCCAGACGGTTGCCAATGCTCCCCTGAAAGCTCTGGCGGTCGAAACAGAAGGCTTATTATCACAAGAAAAGAAATCAGCCCTCGACAACTTAACCGGAAGAAAAATATTTTTTGAAAAAATCCCTAAGCCCCGGGGTCACAATTTCATCAAAAATCTGACTTTCGGCAATTCACTCAAAAATGTTGCCAGACGGTTGCCAATGCTCCCCTGAAAGCTCTGGCGGTCGAAACAGAAGGCTTATTATCACAAGAAAAGAAATCAGCCCTCGACAACTTAACCGGAAGAAAAATATTTTTTGAAAAAATCCCTAAGCCCCGGGGTCACAATTTCATCAAAAATCTGACTTTCGGCAATTCACTCAAAAATGTTGCCAGACGGTTGCCAATGCTCCCCTGAAAGCTCTGGCGGTCGAAACAGAAGGCTTATTATCACAAGAAAATAAATCAGCCCTCGACAACTTAACCGGAAGAAAAATATTTTTTTGAAAAAATCCCTAAGCCCCGGGGTCACAATTTCATCAAAAATCTGACTTTTGGCAATTCCTTCAAAAATGTTGCCAGACGTTTGCAAATGCTCCCCTGAAAGGTTTGGCGGTCGAAACAGAAGGCTTATTATCACAAGAAAAGAAATCAGCCCTCGACAACTTAACCGGCAGAAAAATATTTTTTGAAAAAATCCCTAAAACCCGGGGTCACAATTTCATCAAAAATCTGACTTTTGGCAATTCACTCAGAAATGTTGCCAGACGGTTGCAAATGCTCCCCTGAAAGCTCTGGCGGTCGAAACAGAAGGCTTATTATCACAAGAAAAGAAATCTGCCCTCGACAACTTAACCGGCAGAAAAATATTTTTTGAAAAAATCCCTAAAACCCGGGGTCACAATTTCATCAAAAATCAGACTTTCGGCAATTCACTCAAAAATGTTGCCAGACGGTTGCCAATGCTCCCCTGAAAGCTCTGGCGGTCGAAACAGAAGGCTTATTATCACAAGAAAAGTAATCAGCCCTCGACAACTTAACCGGCAGAAAAAGATTTTTTTGAAAAAATCCCTAAGCCCCGTGGTCACAATTTCATCAAAAATCTGACTTTTGGCAATACACTCAAAAATGGTGCCAGACGTTTGCAAATGCTCCCCTGAAAGGTTTAGCGGTCGAAACAGAAGGCTTATTATCACAAGAAAAGAAATCAGCCCTCAACAACTTAACCGGCAGAAAAATATTTTTTGAAAAAATCCCTAAGCCCCGGGGTCACAATTTCATCAAAAATCTGACTTTCGGCAATTAACTCAGAAATGTTGCCAGACGGTTGAAAATGCTCCCCTGAAAACTTTGGCGGTCGAAACAGAAGGCTTATTATCACAAGAAAAGAAATCAGCCCGCGACAACTTAACCGGCAGAAAAATATTTTTTGAAAAAATCCCTAAGCCCCGGGGTCACAATTTCATCAAAAATCTGACTTTCGGCAATTCACTCAAAAATGTTGCCAGACGGTTGCCAATGCTCCCCTGAAAGCTCTGGCGGTCGAAACAGAAGGCTTATTATCACAAGAAAATAAATCAGCCCTCGACAACTTAACCGGCAGAAAAAGATTTTTTTGAAAAAATCCCTAAGCCCCGGGGTCACAATTTCATCAAAAATCTGACTTTTGGCAATTCACTCAAAAATGTTGCCAGACGTTTGCAAATGCTCCCCTGAAAGGTTTGGCGGTCGAAACAGAAGGCTTATTATCACAAGAAAAGAAATCAGCCCTCGACAACTTAACCGGCAGAAAAATATTTTTTGAAAAAATCCCTAAGCCCCGGGGTCACAATTTCATCAAAAATCTGACTTTCGGCAATTCACTCAGAAATCTTGCCAGACGGTTGCAAATGCTCCACTGAAAGCTCTGGCGGTCGAAACAGAAGGCTTATTATCACAAGAAAAGAAATCTGCCCTCGACAACTTAACCGGCAGAAAAATATTTTTTGAAAAAATCCCTAAGCCCCGGGGTCACAATTTCATCAAAAATCTGACTTCCGGCAATTCACTCAGAAATGTTGCCAGACGGTTGCAAATGCTCCCCTGAAAGCTTTGGCGGTCGAAACAGAAGGCTTATTATCACAAGAAAAGAAATCAGCCCTCGACAACTTAACCGGCAGAAAAATATTTTTTGAAAAAATCCCTAAGCCCCGGGGTCACAATTTCATCAAAAATCTGACTTTCGGCAATTCACTCAGAAATGTTGCCAGACGGTTGCAAATGCTCCCCTGAAAGCTTTGGCGGTCGAAACAGAAGGCTTATTATCACAAGAAAAGAAATCTGCCCTCGACAACTTAACCGGCAGAAAAATATTTTTTGAAAAAATCCCTAAACCCCGGGGTCACAATTTCATCAAAAATCTGACTTTCGGCAATTCACTCAAAAATGTTGCCAGACGGTTGCCAATGCTCCACTGAAAGGTTTAGCGGTCGAAACAGAAGGCTTATTATCACAAGAAAAGAAATCAGCCCTCGACAACTTAACCGGCAGAAAAATATTTTTTGAAAAAATCCCTAAGCCCCGGGGTCACAATTTCATCTAAAATCTGACTTTCGGCAATTCACTCAAAAATGTTGCCAGACGGTTGCCAATGCTCCCCTGAAAGCTCTGGCGGTCGAAACAGAAGGCTTATTATCACAAGAAAATAAATCAGCCCTCGACAACTTAACCGGCAGAAAAAGATTTTTTTGAAAAAATCCCTAAGCCCCGGGGTCACAATTTCATCAAAAATCTGACTTTTGGCAATTCACTCAAAAATGTTGCCAGACGTTTGCAAATGCTCCCCTGAAAGGTTTGGCGGTCGAAACAGAAGGCTTATTATCACAAGAAAAGAAATCAGCCCTCGACAACTTAACCGGCAGAAAAAGATTTTTTTGAAAAAATCCCTAAGCCCCGGGGTCAAAATTTCATCAAAAATCTGACTTTTGGCAATTCACTCAGAAATGTTGCCAGACAGTTGCAAATGCTCCCCTGAAAGCTTTGGCGGTCGAAACAGAAGGCTTATTATCACAAGAAAAGAAATCAGCCCTTGACAAGTTAACCGGCAGAAAAATATTTTTTGAAAAAATCCCTAAGCCCCGGGGTCACAATTTCATCAAAAATCTGACTTTCGGCAATTCACTCAGAAATGTTGCCAGACGGTTGCCAATGCTCCCCTGAAAGCTCTGGCGGTCGAAACAGAAGGCTTATTATCACAAGAAAAGAAATCAGCCCTCGACAACTTAACTGGCAGAAAAAGATTTTTTTGAAAAAATCCCTAAGCCCCGGGGTCACAATTTCATCAAAAATCTGACTTTCGGCAATTCACTCAAAAATGTTGCCAGAGGTTTGCAAATGCTCCCCTGAAAGCTTTGGCGGTCGAAACAGAAGGCTTATTATCACAAGAAAAGAAATCAGCCCTCGACAATTTAACCGGCAGAAAAATATTTTTTGAAAAAATCCCTAAGCCCCGGGGTCACAATTTCATCAAAAATCTGACTTTCGGCAATTCACTCAGAAATGTTGCCAGACGGTTGCAAATGCTCCCCTGAAAGCTTTGGCGGTCGAAACAGAAGGCTTATTATCACAAGAAAAGAAATCAGCCCTCGACAACTTAACCGGCAGAAAAAGATTTTTTTGAAAAAATCCCTAAGCCCCGGGGTCACAATTTCATCAAAAATCTGACTTTTGGCAATACACTCAGAAATGTTGCCAGACGTTTGCAAATGCTCCCCTGAAAGGTTTAGCGGTCGAAACAGAAGGCTAATTATCACAAGAAAAGAAATCAGCCCTCGACAACTTAACCGGCAGAAAAATATTTTTTGAAAAAATCCCTAAGCCCCGGGGTCACAATTTCATCAAAAATCTGACTTTCGGCAATTCACTCAGAAATGTTGCCAGACGGTTGAAAATGCTCCCCTGAAAGCTTTGGCGGTCGAAACAGAAGGCTTATTATCACAAGAAAAGAAATCAGCCCTCGACAACTTAACCGGCAGAAAAATATTTTTTGAAAAAATCCCTAAACCCCGGGGTCACAATTTCATCAAAAATCTGACTTTCGGCAATTCACTCAAAAATGTTGCCAGACGGTTGCCAATGCTCCCCTGAAAGCTCTGGCGGTCGAAACAGAAGGCTTATTATCACAAGAAAAGAAATCAGCCCTCGACAACTTAACCGGAAGAAAAATATTTTTTGAAAAAATCCCTAAGCCCCGGGGTCACAATTTCATCAAAAATCTGACTTTCGGCAATTCACTCAAAAATGTTGCCAGACGGTTGCCAATGCTCCCCTGAAAGCTCTGGCGGTCGAAACAGAAGGCTTATTATCACAAGAAAAGAAATCAGCCCTCGACAACTTAACCGGAAGAAAAATATTTTTTGAAAAAATCCCTAAGCCCCGGGGTCACAATTTCATCAAAAATCTGACTTTCGGCAATTCACTCAAAAATGTTGCCAGACGGTTGCCAATGCTCCCCTGAAAGCTCTGGCGGTCGAAACAGAAGGCTTATTATCACAAGAAAATGAATCAGCCCTCGTCAACTTAACCGGCAGAAAAAGATTTTTTTGAAAAAATCCCTAAGCCCCGGGGTCACAATTTCATCAAAAATCTGACTTTTGGCAATTCACTCAAAAATGTTGCCAGACGTTTGCAAATGCTCCCCTGAAAGGTTTGGCGGTCGAAACAGAAGGCTTATTATCACAAGAAAAGAAATCAGCCCTCGACAACTTAACCGGCAGAAAAATATTTTTTGAAAAAATCCCTAAACCCCGGGGTCACAATTTCATCAAAAATCTGACTTTCGGCAATTCACTCAGAAATGTTGCCAGACGGTTGCCAATGCTCCCCTGAAAGCTTTGGCGGTCGAAACAGAAGGCTTATTATCACAAGAAAAGAAATCAGCCCTCGACAACTTAACCAGCAGAAAAATATTTTTTGAAAAAATCCCTAAACCCCGGGGTCACAATTTCATCAAAAATCTGACTTTCGGCAATTCACTCAAAAATGTTGCCAGACGGTTGAAAATGCTCCCCTGAAAGCTTTGGCGGTCGAAACAGAAGGCTTATTATCACAAGAAAAGAAATCAGCCCTCGACAACTTAACCGGCAGAAAAATATTTTTTGAAAAAATCCCTAAACCCCGGGGTCACAATTTCATCAAAAATCTGACTTTCGGCAATTCACTCAAAAATGTTGCCAGACGGTTGCCAATGCTCCCCTGAAAGCTCTGGCGGTCGAAACAGAAGGCTTATTATCACAAGAAAAGAAATCAGCCCTCGACAACTTAACCAGAAGAAAAATATTTTTTGAAAAAATCCCTAAGCCCCGGGGTCACAATTTCATCAAAAATCTGACTTTCGGCAATTCACTCAAAAATGTTGCCAGACGGTAGCCAATGCTCCCCTGAAAGCTCTGGCGGTCGAAACAGAAGGCTTATTATCACAAGAAAATGAATCAGCCCTCGACAACTTAACCGGCAGAAAAAGATTTTTTTGAAAAAATGCCTAAGCCCCGGTGTCACAATTTCATCAAAAATCTGACTTTTGGCAATTCACTCAGAAATGTTGCCAGACGGTTGCAAATGCTCCCCTGAAAGCTCTGGCGGTCGAAACAGAAGGCTTATTATCACAAGAAAAGAAATCAGCCCTCGACAATTTAACCGGCAGAAAAATATTTTTTGAAAAAATCCCTAAGCCCCGGGGTCACAATTTCATCAAAAATCTGACTTTCGGCAATTCACTCAGAAATGTTGCCAGACGGTTGCAAATGCTCCCCTGAAAGCTTTGGCGGTCGAAACAGAAGGCTTATTATCACAAGAAAAGAAATCAGCCCTCGACAACATAACCGGCAGAAAAAGATTTTTTTGAAAAAATCCCTAAGCCCCGGGGTCACAATTTCATCAAAAATCTGACTTTTGGCAATACACTCAGAAATGTTGCCAGACGTTTGCAAATGCTCCCCTGAAAGGTTTAGCGGTCGAAACAGAAGGCTAATTATCACAAGAAAAGAAATCAGCCCTCGACAACTTAACCGGCAGAAAAATATTTTTTGAAAAAATCCCTAAGCCCCGGGGTCACAATTTCATCAAAAATCTGACTTTCGGCAATTCACTCAGAAATGTTGCCAGACGGTTGAAAATGCTCCCCTGAAAGCTTTGGCGGTCGAAACAGAAGGCTTATTATCACAAGAAAAGAAATCAGCCCTCGACAACTTAACCAGCAGAAAAATATTTTTTGAAAAAATCCCTAAACCCCGGGGTCACAATTTCATCAAAAATCTGACTTTCGGCAATTCACTCAAAAATGTTGCCAGACGGTTGCCAATGCTCCCCTGAAAGCTCTGGCGGTCGAAACAGAAGGCTTATTATCACAAGAAAAGAAATCAGCCCTCGACAACTTAACCGGAAGAAAAATATTTTTTGAAAAAATCCCTAAGCCCCGGGGCCACAATTTCATCAAAAATCTGACTTTCGGCAATTCACTCAAAAATGTTGCCAGACGGTTGCCAATGCTCCCCTGAAAGCTCTGGCGGTCGAAACAGAAGGCTTATTATCACAAGAAAATAAATCAGCCCTCGACAACTTAACCGGAAGAAAAATATTTTTTTGAAAAAATCCCTAAGCCCCGGGGTCACAATTTCATCAAAAATCTGACTTTTGGCAATTCCTTCAAAAATGTTGCCAGACGTTTGCAAATGCTCCCCTGAAAGGTTTGGCGGTCGAAACAGAAGGCTTATTATCACAAGAAAAGAAATCAGCCCTCGACAACTTAACCGGCAGAAAAATATTTTTTGAAAAAATCCCTAAAACCCGGGGTCACAATTTCATCAAAAATCTGACTTTTGGCAATTCACTCAGAAATGTTGCCAGACGGTTGCAAATGCTCCCCTGAAAGCTCTGGCGGTCGAAACAGAAGGCTTATTATCACAAGAAAAGAAATCTGCCCTCGACAACTTAACCGGCAGAAAAATATTTTTTGAAAAAATCCCTAAGCCCCGGGGTCACAATTTCATCAAAAATCAGACTTTCGGCAATTCACTCAAAAATGTTGCCAGACGGTTGCCAATGCTCCCCTGAAAGCTCTGGCGGTCGAAACAGAAGGCTTATTATCACAAGAAAAGTAATCAGCCCTCGACAACTTAACCGGCAGAAAAAGATTTTTTTGAAAAAATCCCTAAGCCCCGTGGTCACAATTTCATCAAAAATCTGACTTTTGGCAATACACTCAAAAATGGTGCCAGACGTTTGCAAATGCTCCCCTGAAAGGTTTAGCGGTCGAAACAGAATGCTTATTATCACAAGAAAAGAAATCAGCCCTCAACAACTTAACCGGCAGAAAAATATTTTTTGAAAAAATCCCTAAGCCCCGGGGTCACAATTTCATCAAAAATCTGACTTTCGGCAATTAACTCAGAAATGTTGCCAGACGGTTGAAAATGCTCCCCTGAAAACTTTGGCGGTCGAAACAGAAGGCTTATTATCACAAGAAAAGAAATCAGCCCTCGACAACTTAACCGGAAGAAAAATATTTTTTGAAAAAATCCCTAAGCCCCGGGGTCACAATTTCATCAAAAATCTGACTTTCGGCAATTCACTCAAAAATGTTGCCAGACGGTTGCCAATGCTCCCCTGAAAGCTCTGGCGGTCGAAACAGAAGGCTTATTATCACAAGAAAATAAATCAGCCCTCGACAACTTAACCGGAAGAAAAATATTTTTTTGAAAAAATCCCTAAGCCCCGGGGTCACAATTTCATCAAAAATCTGACTTTTGGCAATTCCTTCAAAAATGTTGCCAGACGTTTGCAAATGCTCCCCTGAAAGGTTTGGCGGTCGAAACAGAAGGCTTATTATCACAAGAAAAGAAATCAGCCCTCGACAACTTAACCGGCAGAAAAATATTTTTTGAAAAAATCCCTAAAACCCGGGGTCACAATTTCATCAAAAATCTGACTTTTGGCAATTCACTCAGAAATGTTGCCAGACGGTTGCAAATGCTCCCCTGAAAGCTCTGGCGGTCGAAACAGAAGGCTTATTATCACAAGAAAAGAAATCTGCCCTCGACAACTTAACCGGCAGAAAAATATTTTTTGAAAAAATCCCTAAAACCCGGGGTCACAATTTCATCAAAAATCAGACTTTCGGCAATTCACTCAAAAATGTTGCCAGACGGTTGCCAATGCTCCCCTGAAAGCTCTGGCGGTCGAAACAGAAGGCTTATTATCACAAGAAAAGTAATCAGCCCTCGACAACTTAACCGGCAGAAAAAGATTTTTTTGAAAAAATCCCTAAGCCCCGTGGTCACAATTTCATCAAAAATCTGACTTTTGGCAATACACTCAAAAATGGTGCCAGACGTTTGCAAATGCTCCCCTGAAAGGTTTAGCGGTCGAAACAGAAGGCTTATTATCACAAGAAAAGAAATCAGCCCTCAACAACTTAACCGGCAGAAAAATATTTTTTGAAAAAATCCCTAAGCCCCGGGGTCACAATTTCATCAAAAATCTGACTTTCGGCAATTAACTCAGAAATGTTGCCAGACGGTTGAAAATGCTCCCCTGAAAACTTTGGCGGTCGAAACAGAAGGCTTATTATCACAAGAAAAGAAATCAGCCCGCGACAACTTAACCGGCAGAAAAATATTTTTTGAAAAAATCCCTAAGCCCCGGGGTCACAATTTCATCAAAAATCTGACTTTCGGCAATTCACTCAAAAATGTTGCCAGACGGTTGCCAATGCTCCCCTGAAAGCTCTGGCGGTCGAAACAGAAGGCTTATTATCACAAGAAAATAAATCAGCCCTCGACAACTTAACCGGCAGAAAAAGATTTTTTTGAAAAAATCCCTAAGCCCCGGGGTCACAATTTCATCAAAAATCTGACTTTTGGCAATTCACTCAAAAATGTTGCCAGACGTTTGCAAATGCTCCCCTGAAAGGTTTGGCGGTCGAAACAGAAGGCTTATTATCACAAGAAAAGAAATCAGCCCTCGACAACTTAACCGGCAGAAAAATATTTTTTGAAAAAATCCCTAAGCCCCGGGGTCACAATTTCATCAAAAATCTGACTTTCGGCAATTCACTCAGAAATCTTGCCAGACGGTTGCAAATGCTCCACTGAAAGCTCTGGCGGTCGAAACAGAAGGCTTATTATCACAAGAAAAGAAATCTGCCCTCGACAACTTAACCGGCAGAAAAATATTTTTTGAAAAAATCCCTAAGCCCCGGGGTCACAATTTCATCAAAAATCTGACTTCCGGCAATTCACTCAGAAATGTTGCCAGACGGTTGCAAATGCTCCCCTGAAAGCTTTGGCGGTCGAAACAGAAGGCTTATTATCACAAGAAAAGAAATCAGCCCTCGACAACTTAACCGGCAGAAAAATATTTTTTGAAAAAATCCCTAAGCCCCGGGGTCACAATTTCATCAAAAATCTGACTTTCGGCAATTCACTCAGAAATGTTGCCAGACGGTTGCAAATGCTCCCCTGAAAGCTTTGGCGGTCGAAACAGAAGGCTTATTATCACAAGAAAAGAAATCTGCCCTCGACAACTTAACCGGCAGAAAAATATTTTTTGAAAAAATCCCTAAACCCCGGGGTCACAATTTCATCAAAAATCTGACTTTCGGCAATTCACTCAAAAATGTTGCCAGACGGTTGCCAATGCTCCACTGAAAGGTTTAGCGGTCGAAACAGAAGGCTTATTATCACAAGAAAAGAAATCAGCCCTCGACAACTTAACCGGCAGAAAAATATTTTTTGAAAAAATCCCTAAGCCCCGGGGTCACAATTTCATCTAAAATCTGACTTTCGGCAATTCACTCAAAAATGTTGCCAGACGGTTGCCAATGCTCCCCTGAAAGCTCTGGCGGTCGAAACAGAAGGCTTATTATCACAAGAAAATAAATCAGCCCTCGACAACTTAACCGGCAGAAAAAGATTTTTTTGAAAAAATCCCTAAGCCCCGGGGTCACAATTTCATCAAAAATCTGACTTTTGGCAATTCACTCAAAAATGTTGCCAGACGTTTGCAAATGCTCCCCTGAAAGGTTTGGCGGTCGAAACAGAAGGCTTATTATCACAAGAAAAGAAATCAGCCCTCGACAACTTAACCGGCAGAAAAAGATTTTTTTGAAAAAATCCCTAAGCCCCGGGGTCAAAATTTCATCAAAAATCTGACTTTTGGCAATTCACTCAGAAATGTTGCCAGACAGTTGCAAATGCTCCCCTGAAAGCTTTGGCGGTCGAAACAGAAGGCTTATTATCACAAGAAAAGAAATCAGCCCTTGACAAGTTAACCGGCAGAAAAATATTTTTTGAAAAAATCCCTAAGCCCCGGGGTCACAATTTCATCAAAAATCTGACTTTCGGCAATTCACTCAGAAATGTTGCCAGACGGTTGCCAATGCTCCCCTGAAAGCTCTGGCGGTCGAAACAGAAGGCTTATTATCACAAGAAAAGAAATCAGCCCTCGACAACTTAACTGGCAGAAAAAGATTTTTTTGAAAAAATCCCTAAGCCCCGGGGTCACAATTTCATCAAAAATCTGACTTTCGGCAATTCACTCAAAAATGTTGCCAGAGGTTTGCAAATGCTCCCCTGAAAGCTTTGGCGGTCGAAACAGAAGGCTTATTATCACAAGAAAAGAAATCAGCCCTCGACAATTTAACCGGCAGAAAAATATTTTTTGAAAAAATCCCTAAGCCCCGGGGTCACAATTTCATCAAAAATCTGACTTTCGGCAATTCACTCAGAAATGTTGCCAGACGGTTGCAAATGCTCCCCTGAAAGCTTTGGCGGTCGAAACAGAAGGCTTATTATCACAAGAAAAGAAATCAGCCCTCGACAACTTAACCGGCAGAAAAAGATTTTTTTGAAAAAATCCCTAAGCCCCGGGGTCACAATTTCATCAAAAATCTGACTTTTGGCAATACACTCAGAAATGTTGCCAGACGTTTGCAAATGCTCCCCTGAAAGGTTTAGCGGTCGAAACAGAAGGCTAATTATCACAAGAAAAGAAATCAGCCCTCGACAACTTAACCGGCAGAAAAATATTTTTTGAAAAAATCCCTAAGCCCCGGGGTCACAATTTCATCAAAAATCTGACTTTCGGCAATTCACTCAGAAATGTTGCCAGACGGTTGAAAATGCTCCCCTGAAAGCTTTGGCGGTCGAAACAGAAGGCTTATTATCACAAGAAAAGAAATCAGCCCTCGACAACTTAACCGGCAGAAAAATATTTTTTGAAAAAATCCCTAAACCCCGGGGTCACAATTTCATCAAAAATCTGACTTTCGGCAATTCACTCAAAAATGTTGCCAGACGGTTGCCAATGCTCCCCTGAAAGCTCTGGCGGTCGAAACAGAAGGCTTATTATCACAAGAAAAGAAATCAGCCCTCGACAACTTAAGCGGAAGAAAAATATTTTTTGAAAAAATCCCTAAGCCCCGCGGTCACAATTTCATCAAAAATCTGACTTTCGGCAATTCACTCAAAAATGTTGCCAGACGGTTGCCAATGCTCCCCTGAAAGCTCTGGCGGTCGAAACAGAAGGCTTATTATCACAAGAAAAGAAATCAGCCCTCGACAACTTAACCGGAAGAAAAATATTTTTTGAAAAAATCCCTAAGCCCCGGGGTCACAATTTCATCAAAAATCTGACTTTCGGCAATTCACTCAAAAATGTTGCCAGACGGTTGCCAATGCTCCCCTGAAAGCTCTGGCGGTCGAAACAGAAGGCTTATTATCACAAGAAAATGAATCAGCCCTCGTCAACTTAACCGGCAGAAAAAGATTTTTTTGAAAAAATCCCTAAGCCCCGGGGTCACAATTTCATCAAAAATCTGACTTTTGGCAATTCACTCAAAAATGTTGCCAGACGTTTGCAAATGCTCCCCTGAAAGGTTTGGCGGTCGAAACAGAAGGCTTATTATCACAAGAAAAGAAATCAGCCCTCGACAACTTAACCGGCAGAAAAATATTTTTTGAAAAAATCCCTAAACCCCGGGGTCACAATTTCATCAAAAATCTGACTTTCGGCAATTCACTCAGAAATGTTGCCAGACGGTTGCCAATGCTCCCCTGAAAGCTTTGGCGGTCGAAACAGAAGGCTTATTATCACAAGAAAAGAAATCAGCCCTCGACAACTTAACCAGCAGAAAAATATTTTTTGAAAAAATCCCTAAACCCCGGGGTCACAATTTCATCAAAAATCTGACTTTCGGCAATTCACTCAAAAATGTTGCCAGACGGTTGAAAATGCTCCCCTGAAAGCTTTGGCGGTCGAAACAGAAGGCTTATTATCACAAGAAAAGAAATCAGCCCTCGACAACTTAACCGGCAGAAAAATATTTTTTGAAAAAATCCCTAAACCCCGGGGTCACAATTTCATCAAAAATCTGACTTTCGGCAATTCACTCAAAAATGTTGCCAGACGGTTGCCAATGCTCCCCTGAAAGCTCTGGCGGTCGAAACAGAAGGCTTATTATCACAAGAAAAGAAATCAGCCCTCGACAACTTAACCAGAAGAAAAATATTTTTTGAAAAAATCCCTAAGCCCCGGGGTCACAATTTCATCAAAAATCTGACTTTCGGCAATTCACTCAAAAATGTTGCCAGACGGTAGCCAATGCTCCCCTGAAAGCTCTGGCGGTCGAAACAGAAGGCTTATTATCACAAGAAAATGAATCAGCCCTCGACAACTTAACCGGCAGAAAAAGATTTTTTTGAAAAAATGCCTAAGCCCCGGTGTCACAATTTCATCAAAAATCTGACTTTTGGCAATTCACTCAGAAATGTTGCCAGACGGTTGCAAATGCTCCCCTGAAAGCTCTGGCGGTCGAAACAGAAGGCTTATTATCACAAGAAAAGAAATCAGCCCTCGACAATTTAACCGGCAGAAAAATATTTTTTGAAAAAATCCCTAAGCCCCGGGGTCACAATTTCATCAAAAATCTGACTTTCGGCAATTCACTCAGAAATGTTGCCAGACGGTTGCAAATGCTCCCCTGAAAGCTTTGGCGGTCGAAACAGAAGGCTTATTATCACAAGAAAAGAAATCAGCCCTCGACAACATAACCGGCAGAAAAAGATTTTTTTGAAAAAATCCCTAAGCCCCGGGGTCACAATTTCATCAAAAATCTGACTTTTGGCAATACACTCAGAAATGTTGCCAGACGTTTGCAAATGCTCCCCTGAAAGGTTTAGCGGTCGAAACAGAAGGCTAATTATCACAAGAAAAGAAATCAGCCCTCGACAACTTAACCGGCAGAAAAATATTTTTTGAAAAAATCCCTAAGCCCCGGGGTCACAATTTCATCAAAAATCTGACTTTCGGCAATTCACTCAGAAATGTTGCCAGACGGTTGAAAATGCTCCCCTGAAAGCTTTGGCGGTCGAAACAGAAGGCTTATTATCACAAGAAAAGAAATCAGCCCTCGACAACTTAACCAGCAGAAAAATATTTTTTGAAAAAATCCCTAAACCCCGGGGTCACAATTTCATCAAAAATCTGACTTTCGGCAATTCACTCAAAAATGTTGCCAGACGGTTGCCAATGCTCCCCTGAAAGCTCTGGCGGTCGAAACAGAAGGCTTATTATCACAAGAAAAGAAATCAGCCCTCGACAACTTAACCGGAAGAAAAATATTTTTTGAAAAAATCCCTAAGCCCCGGGGCCACAATTTCATCAAAAATCTGACTTTCGGCAATTCACTCAAAAATGTTGCCAGACGGTTGCCAATGCTCCCCTGAAAGCTCTGGCGGTCGAAACAGAAGGCTTATTATCACAAGAAAATAAATCAGCCCTCGACAACTTAACCGGAAGAAAAATATTTTTTTGAAAAAATCCCTAAGCCCCGGGGTCACAATTTCATCAAAAATCTGACTTTTGGCAATTCCTTCAAAAATGTTGCCAGACGTTTGCAAATGCTCCCCTGAAAGGTTTGGCGGTCGAAACAGAAGGCTTATTATCACAAGAAAAGAAATCAGCCCTCGACAACTTAACCGGCAGAAAAATATTTTTTGAAAAAATCCCTAAAACCCGGGGTCACAATTTCATCAAAAATCTGACTTTTGGCAATTCACTCAGAAATGTTGCCAGACGGTTGCAAATGCTCCCCTGAAAGCTCTGGCGGTCGAAACAGAAGGCTTATTATCACAAGAAAAGAAATCTGCCCTCGACAACTTAACCGGCAGAAAAATATTTTTTGAAAAAATCCCTAAGCCCCGGGGTCACAATTTCATCAAAAATCAGACTTTCGGCAATTCACTCAAAAATGTTGCCAGACGGTTGCCAATGCTCCCCTGAAAGCTCTGGCGGTCGAAACAGAAGGCTTATTATCACAAGAAAAGTAATCAGCCCTCGACAACTTAACCGGCAGAAAAAGATTTTTTTGAAAAAATCCCTAAGCCCCGTGGTCACAATTTCATCAAAAATCTGACTTTTGGCAATACACTCAAAAATGGTGCCAGACGTTTGCAAATGCTCCCCTGAAAGGTTTAGCGGTCGAAACAGAATGCTTATTATCACAAGAAAAGAAATCAGCCCTCAACAACTTAACCGGCAGAAAAATATTTTTTGAAAAAATCCCTAAGCCCCGGGGTCACAATTTCATCAAAAATCTGACTTTCGGCAATTAACTCAGAAATGTTGCCAGACGGTTGAAAATGCTCCCCTGAAAACTTTGGCGGTCGAAACAGAAGGCTTATTATCACAAGAAAAGAAATCAGCCCGCGACAACTTAACCGGCAGAAAAATATTTTTTGAAAAAATCCCTAAGCCCCGGGGTCACAATTTCATCAAAAATCTGACTTTCGGCAATTCACTCAAAAATGTTGCCAGACGGTTGCCAATGCTCCCCTGAAAGCTCTGGCGGTCGAAACAGAAGGCTTATTATCACAAGAAAATAAATCAGCCCTCGACAACTTAACCGGCAGAAAAAGATTTTTTTGAAAAAATCCCTAAGCCCCGGGGTCACAATTTCATCAAAAATCTGACTTTTGGCAATTCACTCAAAAATGTTGCCAGACGTTTGCAAATGCTCCCCTGAAAGGTTTGGCGGTCGAAACAGAAGGCTTATTACCACAAGAAAAGAAATCAGCCCTCGACAACTTAACCGGCAGAAAAATATTTTTTGAAAAAATCCCTAAGCCCCGGGGTCACAATTTCATCTAAAATCTGACTTTCGGCAATTCACTCAAAAATGTTGCCAGACGGTTGCCAATGCTCCCCTGAAAGCTCTGGCGGTCGAAACAGAAGGCTTATTATCACAAGAAAATAAATCAGCCCTCGACAACTTAACCGGCAGAAAAAGATTTTTTTGAAAAAATCCCTAAGCCCCGGGGTCACAATTTCATCAAAAATCTGACTTTTGGCAATTCACTCAAAAATGTTGCCAGACGTTTGCAAATGCTCCCCTGAAAGGTTTGGCGGTCGAAACAGAAGGCTTATTATCACAAGAAAAGAAATCAGCCCTCGACAACTTAACCGGCAGAAAAAGATTTTTTTGAAAAAATCCCTAAGCCCCGGGGTCAAAATTTCATCAAAAATCTGACTTTTGGCAATTCACTCAGAAATGTTGCCAGACAGTTGCAAATGCTCCCCTGAAAGCTTTGGCGGTCGAAACAGAAGGCTTATTATCACAAGAAAAGAAATCAGCCCTTGACAACTTAACCGGAAGAAAAATATTTTTTGAAAAAATCCCTAAGCCCCGGGGTCACAATTTCATCAAAAATCTGACTTTCGGCAATTCACTCAGAAATGTTGCCAGACGGTTGCCAATGCTCCCCTGAAAGCTCTGGCGGTCGAAACAGAAGGCTTATTATCACAAGAAAAGAAATCAGCCCTCGACAACTTAACTGGCAGAAAAAGATTTTTTTGAAAAAATCCCTAAGCCCCGGGGTCACAATTTCATCAAAAATCTGACTTTCGGCAATTCACTCAAAAATGTTGCCAGAGGTTTGCAAATGCTCCCCTGAAAGCTTTGGCGGTCGAAACAGAAGGCTTATTATCACAAGAAAAGAAATCAGCCCTCGACAATTTAACCGGCAGAAAAATATTTTTTGAAAAAATCCCTAAGCCCCGGGGTCACAATTTCATCAAAAATCTGACTTTCGGCAATTCACTCAGAAATGTTGCCAGACGGTTGCAAATGCTCCCCTGAAAGCTTTGGCGGTCGAAACAGAAGGCTTATTATCACAAGAAAAGAAATCAGCCCTCGACAACTTAACCGGCAGAAAAAGATTTTTTTGAAAAAATCCCTAAGCCCCGGGGTCACAATTTCATCAAAAATCTGACTTTTGGCAATACACTCAGAAATGTTGCCAGACGTTTGCAAATGCTCCCCTGAAAGGTTTAGCGGTCGAAACAGAAGGCTAATTATCACAAGAAAAGAAATCAGCCCTCGACAACTTAACCGGCAGAAAAATATTTTTTGAAAAAATCCCTAAGCCCCGGGGTCACAATTTCATCAAAAATCTGACTTTCGGCAATTCACTCAGAAATGTTGCCAGACGGTTGAAAATGCTCCCCTGAAAGCTTTGGCGGTCGAAACAGAAGGCTTATTATCACAAGAAAAGAAATCAGCCCTCGACAACTTAACCGGCAGAAAAATATTTTTTGAAAAAATCCCTAAACCCCGGGGTCACAATTTCATCAAAAATCTGACTTTCGGCAATTCACTCAAAAATGTTGCCAGACGGTTGCCAATGCTCCCCTGAAAGCTCTGGCGGTCGAAACAGAAGGCTTATTATCACAAGAAAAGAAATCAGCCCTCGACAACTTAACCGGAAGAAAAATATTTTTTGAAAAAATCCCTAAGCCCCGGGGTCACAATTTCATCAAAAATCTGACTTTCGGCAATTCACTCAAAAATGTTGCCAGACGGTTGCCAATGCTCCCCTGAAAGCTCTGGCGGTCGAAACAGAAGGCTTATTATCACAAGAAAATGAATCAGCCCTCGTCAACTTAACCGGCAGAAAAAGATTTTTTTGAAAAAATCCCTAAGCCCCGGGGTCACAATTTCATCAAAAATCTGACTTTTGGCAATTCACTCAAAAATGTTGCCAGACGTTTGCAAATGCTCCCTGAAAGGTTTGGCGGTCGAAACAGAAGGCTTATTATCACAAGAAAAGAAATCAGCCCTCGACAACTTAACCGGCAGAAAAATATTTTTTGAAAAAATCCCTAAACCCCGGGGTCACAATTTCATCAAAAATCTGACTTTCGGCAATTCACTCAGAAATGTTGCCAGACGGTTGCCAATGCTCCCCTGAAAGCTCTGGCGGTCGAAACAGAAGGCTTATTATCACAAGAAAAGGAATCAGCCCTCGACAACTTAACTGGCAGAAAAAGATTTTTTTGAAAAAATCCCTAAGCCCCGGGGTCACAATTTCATCAAAAATCTGACTTTCGGCAATTCACTCAGAAATGTTGCCAGACGGTTGAAAATGCTCCCCTGAAAGCTTTGGCGGTCGAAACAGAAGGCTTATTATCACAAGAAAAGAAATCAGCCCTCGACAACTTAACCGGCAGAAAAATATTTTTTGAAAAAATCCCTAAACCCCGGGGTCACAATTTCATCAAAAATCTGACTTTCGGCAATTCACTCAAAAATGTTGCCAGACGGTTGCCAATGCTCCCCTGAAAGCTCTGGCGGTCGAAACAGAAGGCTTATTATCACAAGAAAAGAAATCAGCCCTCGACAACTTAACCGGAAGAAAAATATTTTTTTGAAAAAATCCCTAAGCCCCGGGGTCACAATTTCATCAAAAATCTGACTTTTGGCAATTCACTCAAAAATGTTGCCAGACGTTTGCAAATGCTCCCCTGAAAGGTTTGGCGGTCGAAACAGAAGGCTTATTATCACAAGAAAAGAAATCAGCCCTCGACAACTTAACCGGCAGAAAAATATTTTTTGAAAAAATCCCTAAGCCCCGGGGTCACAATTTCATCAAAAATCTGACTTTCGGCAATTCACTCAGAAATGTTGCCAGACGGTTGCAAATGCTTCCCTGAAAGCTTTGGCGGTCGAAACAGAAGGCTTATTATCACAAGAAAAGAAATCAGCCCTCGACAACTTAACCGGCAGAAAAAGATTTTTTTGAAAAAATCCCTAAGCCCCGGGGTCACAATTTCATCAAAAATCTGACTTTTGGCAATACACTCAGAAATGTTGCTAGACGTTTGCAAATGCTCCCCTGAAAGGTTTAGCGGTCGAAACAGAAGGCTAATTATCACAAGAAAAGAAATCAGCCCTCGACAACTTAACCGGCAGAAAAATATTTTTTGAAAAAATCCCTAAGCCCCGGGGTCACAATTTCATCAAAAATCTGACTTTCGGCAATTCACTCAGAAATCTTGCCAGACGGTTGCAAATGCTCCCCTGAAAGCTTTGGCGGTCGAAACAGAAGGCTTATTATCACAAGAAAAGAAATCAGCCCTCGACAACTTAACCGGCAGAAAAATATTTTTTGAAAAAATCCCTAAACCCCGGGGTCACAATTTCATCAAAAATCTGACTTTCGGCAATTCACTCAGAAATGTTGCCATTCGGTTGAAAATGCTCCCCTGAAAGCTTTGGCGGTCGAAACAGAAGGCTTATTATCACAAGAAAAGAAATCAGCCCTCGACAACTTAACCAGCAGAAAAATATTTTTTGAAAAAATCCCTAAACCCCGGGGTCACAATTTCATCAAAAATCTGACTTTCGGCAATTCACTCAAAAATGTTGCCAGACGGTTGCCAATGCTCCCCTGAAAGCTCTGGCGGTCGAAACAGAAGGCTTATTATCACAAGAAAAGAAATCAGCCCTCGACAACTTAACCGGAAGAAAAATATTTTTTTGAAAAAATCCCTAAGCCCCGGGGTCACAATTTCATCAAAAATCTGACTTTTGGCAATTCACTCAAAAATGTTGCCAGACGTTTGCAAATGCTCCCCTGAAAGGTTTGGCGGTCGAAACAGAAGGCTTATTATCACAAGAAAAGAAATCAGCCCTCGACAACTTAACCGGCAGAAAAATATTTTTTGAAAAAATCCCTAAGCCCCGGGGTCACAATTTCATCAAAAATCTGACTTTCGGCAATTCACTCAGAAATGTTGCCAGACGGTTGCAAATGCTTCCCTGAAAGCTTTGGCGGTCGAAACAGAAGGCTTATTATCACAAGAAAAGAAATCAGCCCTCGACAACTTAACCGGCAGAAAAAGATTTTTTTGAAAAAATCCCTAAGCCCCGGGGTCACAATTTCATCAAAAATCTGACTTTTGGCAATACACTCAGAAATGTTGCTAGACGTTTGCAAATGCTCCCCTGAAAGGTTTAGCGGTCGAAACAGAAGGCTAATTATCACAAGAAAAGAAATCAGCCCTCGACAACTTAACCGGCAGAAAAATATTTTTTGAAAAAATCCCTAAGCCCCGGGGTCACAATTTCATCAAAAATCTGACTTTCGGCAATTCACTCAGAAATCTTGCCAGACGGTTGCAAATGCTCCCCTGAAAGCTTTGGCGGTCGAAACAGAAGGCTTATTATCACAAGAAAAGAAATCTGCCCTCGACAACTTAACCAGCAGAAAAATATTTTTTGAAAAAATCCCTAAACCCCGGGGTCACAATTTCATCAAAAATCTGACTTTCGGCAATTCACTCAAAAATGTTGCCAGACGGTTGCCAATGCTCCCCTGAAAGCTCTGGCGGTCGAAACAGAAGGCTTATTATCACAAGAAAAGAAATCAGCCCTCGACAACTTAACCGGAAGAAAAATATTTTTTGAAAAAATCCCTAAGCCCCGGGGTCACAATTTCATCAAAAATCTGACTTTCGGCAATTCACTCAGAAATGTTGCCAGACGTTTGCAAATGCTCCCCTGAAAGGTTTGGCGGTCGAAACAGAAGGCTTATTATCACAAGAAAAGAAATCAGCCCTCGACAATTTAACCGGCAGAAAAATATTTTTTGAAAAAATCCCTAAGCCCCGGGGTCACAATTTCATCAAAAATCTGACTTTCGGCAATTCACTCAGAAATGTTGCCAGACGTTTGCAAATGCTCCCCTGAAAGCTTTGGCGGTCGAAACAGAAGGCTTATTATCACAAGAAAAGAAATCAGCCCTCGACAACTTAACCGGCAGAAAAAGATTTTTTTGAAAAAATCCCTAAGCCCCGGGGTCACAATTTCATCAAAAATCTGACTTTTGGCAATACACTCAGAAATGTTGCCAGACGTTTGCAAATGCTCCCCTGAAAGGTTTAGCGGTCGAAACAGAAGGCTAATTATCACAAGAAAAGAAATCAGCCCTCGACAACTTAACCGGCAGAAAAATATTTTTTGAAAAAATCCCTAAGCCCCGGGGTCACAATTTCATCAAAAATCTGACTTTCGGCAATTCACTCAGAAATGTTGCCATTCGGTTGAAAATGCTCCCCTGAAAGCTTTGGCGGTCGAAACAGAAGGCTTATTATCACAAGAAAAGAAATCAGCCCTCGACAACTTAACCAGCAGAAAAATATTTTTTGAAAAAATCCCTAAACCCCGGGGTCACAATTTCATCAAAAATCTGACTTTCGGCAATTCACTCAAAAATGTTGCCAGACGGTTGCCAATGCTCCCCTGAAAGCTCTGGCGGTCGAAACAGAAGGCTTATTATCACAAGAAAAGAAATCAGCCCTCGACAACTTAACCGGCAGAAAAAGATTTTTTTGAAAAAATCCCTAAGCCCCGGGGTCACAATTTCATCAAAAATCTGACTTTGGCAATTCACTCAAAAATGTTGCCAGACGTTTGCAAATGCTCCCCTGAAAGGTTTGGCGGTCGAAACAGAAGGCTTATTATCACAAGAAAAGAAATCAGCCCTCGACAACTTAACCGGCAGAAAAATATATTTGAAAAAATCCCTAAGCCCCGGGGTCACAATTTCATCAAAAATCTGACTTTCGGCAATTCACTCAGAAATGTTGCCAGACGGTTGCAAATGCTCCCCTGAAAACTCTGGCGGTCGAAACAGAAGGCTTATTATCACAAGAAAAGAAATCAGCCCTCGACAACTTAACCGGCAGAAAAATATTTTTTGAAAAAATCCCTAAGCCCCGGGGTCACAATTTCATCAAAAATCTGACTTTCGGCAATTCACTCAAAAATGTTGCCAGACGGTTGCCAATGCTCCCCTGAAAGCTCTGGCGGTCGAAACAGAAGGCTTATTATCACAAGAAAAGAAATCAGCCCTCGACAACTTAACCGGCAGAAAAAGATTTTTTTGAAAAAATCCCTAAGCCCCGGGGTCACAATTTCATCAAAAATCTGACCTTTGGCAATACACTCAGAAATGTTGCCAGACGTTTGCAAATGCTCCCCTGAAAGGTTTAGCGGTCGAAACAGAAGGCTAATTATCACAAGAAAAGAAATCAGCCCTCGACAACTTAACCGGCAGAAAAATATTTTTTGAAAAAATCCCTAAGCCCCGGGGTCACAATTTCATCAAAAATCTGACTTTCGGCAATTCACTCAGAAATGTTGCCAGACGGTTGAAAATGCTCCCCTGAAAGCTTTGGCGGTCGAAACAGAAGGCTTATTATCACAAGAAAAGAAATCAGCCCTCGACAACTTAACCAGCAGAAAAATATTTTTTGAAAAAATCCCTAAACCCCGGGGTCACAATTTCATCAAAAATCTGACTTTCGGCCATTCACTCAAAAATGTTGCCAGACGGTTGCCAATGCTCCCCTGAAAGCTCTGGCGGTCGAAACAGAAGGCTTATTATCACAAGAAAAGAAATCAGCCCTCGACAACTTAACCGGCAGAAAAAGATTTTTTTGAAAAAATCCCTAAGCCCCGGGGTCACAATTTCATCAAAAATCTGACTTTTGGCAATTCACTCAAAAATGTTGCCAGACGTTTGCAAATGCTCCCCTGAAAGGTTTGGCGGTCGAAACAGAAGGCTTATTATCACAAGAAAAGAAATCAGCCCTCGACAACTTAACCGGCAGAAAAATATTTTTTGAAAAAATCCCTAAGCCCCGGGGTCATAATTTCATCAAAAATCTGACTTTCGGCAATTCACTCAGAAATGTTGCCAGACGGTTGCAAATGCTCCCCTGAAAGCTCTAGCGGTCGAAACAGAAGGCTTATTATCACAAGAAAAGAAATCTGCCCTCGACAACTTAACCGGCAGAAAAATATTTTTTGAAAAAATCCCTAAGCCCCGGGGTCACAATTTCATCAAAAATCTGACTTTCGGCAATTCACTCAAAAATGTTGCCAGACGGTTGCCAATGCTCCCCTGAAAGCTCTGGCGGTCGAAACAGAAGGCTTATTATCACAAGAAAAGAAATCAGCCCTCGACAACTTAACCGGCAGAAAAGGATTTTTTTGAAAAAATCCCTAAGCCCCGGGGTCACAATTTCATCAAAAATCTGACCTTTGGCAATACACTCAGAAATGTTGCCAGACGTTTGCAAATGCTCCCCTGAAAGGTTTAGCGGTCGAAACAGAAGGCTTATTATCACAAGAAAAGAAATCAGCCCTCGACAACTTAACCGGCAGAAAAATATTTTTTGAAAAAATCCCTAAGCCCCGGGGTCACAATTTCATCAAAAATCTGACTTTCGGCAATTCACTCAGAAATGTTGCCAGACGGTTGAAAATGCTCCCCTGAAAACTTTGGCGGTCGAAACAGAAGGCTTATTATCACAAGAAAAGAAATCTGCCCTCGACAACTTAACCGGCAGAAAAATATTTTTTGAAAAAATCCCTAAGCCCCGGGGTCACAATTTCATCAAAAATCTGACTTTCGGCAATTCACTCAGAAATGTTGCCAGACGGTTGCAAATGCTCCCCTGAAAGCTTTGGCGGTCGAAACAGAAGGCTTATTATCACAAGAAAAGAAGTCAGCCCTCGACAACTTAACCGGCAGAAAAATATTTTTTGAAAAAATCCCTAAGCCCCGGGGTCACAATTTCATCAAAAATCTGACTTTCGGCAATTCACTCAGAAATGTTGCCAGACGGTTGCAAATGCTCCCCTGAAAGCTCTGGCGGTCGAAACAGAAGGCTTATTATCACAAGAAAAGAAATCTGCCCTCGACAACTTAACCGGCAGAAAAATATTTTTTGAAAAAATCCCTAAGCCCCGGGGTCACAATTTCATCAAAAATCTGACTTTCGGCAATTCACTCAAAAATGTTGCCAGACGGTTGCCAATGCTCCCCTGAAAGCTCTGGCGGTCGAAACAGAAGGCTTATTATCACAAGAAAATAAATCAGCCCTCGACAACTTAACCGGCAGAAAAAGATTTTTTTGAAAAAATCCCTAAGCCCCGGGGTCACAATTTCATCAAAAATCTGACTTTCGGCAATTCACTCAAAAATGTTGCCAGACGGTTGCCAATGCTCCCCTGAAAGCTCTGGCGGTCGAAACAGAAGGCTTATTATCACAAGAAAAGAAATCAGCCCTCGAAAACTTAACCGGCAGAAAAAGATTTTTTTGAAAAAATCCCTAAGCCCCGGGGTCACAATTTCATCAAAAATCTGACTTTTGGCAATACACTCAGAAATGTTGCCAGACGTTTGCAAATGCTCCCCTGAAAGGTTTAGCGGTCGAAACAGAAGGCTTATTATCACAAGAAAAGAAATCAGCCCTCGACAACTTAACCGGCAGAAAAATATTTTTTGAAAAGATCCCTAAGCCCCGGGGTCACAATTTCATCAAAAATCTGACTTTCGGCAATTCACTCAGAAATGTTGCCAGACGGTTGAAAATGCTCCCCTGAAAACTTTGGCGGTCGAAACAGAAGGCTTATTATCACAAGAAAAGAAATCAGCCCGCGACAACTTAACCGGCAGAAAAATATTTTTTTAAAAAATCCCTAAGCCCCGGGGTCACAATTTCATCAAAAATCTGACTTTCGGCAATTCACTCAAAAATGTTGCCAGACGGTTGCCAATGCTCCCCTGAAAGCTCTGGCGGTCGAAACAGAAGGCTTATTATCACAAGAAAATAAATCAGCCCTCGACAACTTAACCGGCAGAAAAAGATTTTTTTGAAAAAATCCCTAAGCCCCGGGGTCACAATTTCATAAAAAATCTGACTTTTGGCAATTCACTCAAAAATGTTGCCAGACGTTTGCAAATGCTCCCCTGAAAGGTTTGGCGGTCGAAACAGAAGGCTTATTATCACAAGAAAAGAAATCAGCCCTCGACAACTTAACCGGCAGAAAAATATTTTTTGAAAAAATCCCTAAGCCCCGGGGTCACAATTTCATCAAAAATCTGACTTCCGGCAATTCACTCAGAAATGTTGCCAGACGGTTGCAAATGCTCCCCTGAAAGCTTTGGCGGTCGAAACAGAAGGCTTATTATCACAAGAAAAGAAATCAGCCCTCGACAACTTAACCGGCAGACAAATATTTTTTGAAAAAATCCCTAAGCCCCAGGGTCACAATTTCATCAAAAATCTGACTTTCGGCAATTCACTGAAAAATGTTACCAGACGGTTGCCAATGCTCCCCTGAAAGCTCTGGCGGTCGAAACAGAAAGCTTATTATCACAAGAAAAGAAATCAGCCCTCGACAACTTAACTGGCAGAAAAAGATTTTTTTGAAAAAATCCCTAAGCCCCGGGGTCACAATTTCATAAAAAATCTGACTTTCGGCAATTCACTCAGAAATCTTGCCAGACGGTTGCAAATGCTCCCCTGAAAGCTCTGGCGGTCGAAACAGAAGGCTTATTATCACAAGAAAAGAAATCTGCCCTCGACAACTTAACCGGCAGAAAAATATTTTTTGAAAAAATCCCTAAGCCCCGGGGTCACAATTTCATCAAAAATCTGACTTCCGGCAATTCACTCAGAAATGTTGCCAGACGGTTGCAAATGCTCCCCTGAAAGGTTTGGCGGTCGAAACAGAAGGCTTATTATCACAAGAAAAGAAATCAGCCCTCGACAACTTAACCGGCAGAAAAATATTTTTTTGAAAAAATCCCTAAGCCCCGGGGTCACAATTTCATCAAAAATCTGACTTCCGGCAATTCACTCAGAAATGTTGCCAGACGGTTGCAAATGCTCCCCTGAAAGGTTTGGCGGTCGAAACAGAAGGCTTATTATCACAAAAAAAGAAATCAGCCCTCGACAACTTAACCGGCAGAAAAATATTTCTTGAAAAAATCCCTAAGCCCCGGGGTCACAATTTCATCAAAAATCTGACTTTCGGCAATTCACTCAGAAATGTTGCCAGACGGTTGAAAATGCTCCCCTGAAAGCTTTGGCGGTTGAAACAGAAGGCTTATTATCACAAGAAAAGAAATCAGCCCTCGACAACTTAACCGGCAGAAAAATATTTTTTGAAAAAATCCCTAAACCCCGTGGTCACAATTTCATCAAAAATCTGACTTTCGGCAATTCACTCAAAAATGTTGCCAGACGGTTGCCAATGCTCCCCTGAAAGCTCTGGCGGTCGAAACAGAAGCCTTATTATCACAAGAAAAGAAATCAGCCCTCGACAACTTAACCGGAAGAAAAATATTTTTTGAAAAAATCCCTAAGCCCCGGGGTCACAATTTCATCAAATATCTGACTATCGGCAATTCACTCAAAAATGTTGCCAGACGGTTGCCAATGCTCCCCTGAAAGCTCTGGCGGTCGAAACAGAAGGCTTATTATCACAAGAAAATAAATCAGCCCTCGACAACTTAACCGGCAGAAAAAGATTTTCTTGAAAAAATCCCTAAGCCCCGGGGTCACAATTTCATCAAAAATCTGACTTTTGGCAATTCACTCAAAAATGTTGCCAGACGTTTGCAAATGCTCCCCTGAAAGGTTTGGCGGTCGAAACAGAAGGCTTATTATCACAAGAAAAGAAATCAGCCCTCGACAACTTAACCGGCAGAAAAATATTTTTTGAAAAAATCCCTAAGCCCCGGGGTCACAATTTCATCAAAAATCTGACTTTCGGCAATTCACTCAGAAATCTTGCCAGACGGTTGCAAATGCTCCCCTGAAAGCTCTGGCGGTCGAAACAGAAGGCTTATTATCACAAGAAAAGAAATCAGCCCTCGACAACTTAACCGGCAGAAAAATATTTTTTGAAAAAATCCCTAAGCCACGGGGTCACAATTTCATCAAAAATCTGACTTCCGGCAATTCACTCAGAAATGTTGCCAGACGGTTGCAAATGCTCCCATGAAAGCTTTGGCGGTCGAAACAGAAGGCTTATTATCACAAGAAAAGAAATCAGCCCTCGACAACTTAACCGGCAGAAAAATATTTTTTGAAAAAATCCCTAAGCCCCGGGGTCACAATTTCATCAAAAATCTGACTTTCGGCAATTCATTCAAAAATGTTGCCAGACGGTTGCAAATGCTCCCCTGAAAGGTTTGGCTGTCGAAACAGAAGGCTTATTATCACAAGAAAAGAAATCAGCCCTCGACAACTTAACCGGCAGAAAAATATTTTTTGAAAAAATCCCTAAGCCCCGGGGTCACAATTTCATCAAAAATCTGACTTTCGGCAATTCACTCAGAAATGGTGCCAAACGGTTGCAAATGCTCCGCTGAAAAGTTTGGCGGTCGAAACAGAAGGCTTATTATCACAAGAAAAGAAATCTGCCCTCGACAACTTAACCGGCAGAAAAATATTTTTTTGAAAAAATCCCTAAGCCCCGGGGTCACAATTTCATCAAAAATCTGACTTTCGGCAATTCGAAACAGAAGGCTTATTATCACAAGAAAAGAAATCAGCCCTCGACAACTTAACCGGCAGAAAAATATTTTTTGAAAAAATCCCTAAGCCCCGGGGTCACAATTTCATCAAAAATCTGACTTTCGGCAATTCACTCAGAAATGTTGCCAGACGTTTGCAAATGCTCCCCTGAAAGCATTGGCGGTCGAAACAGAAGGGTATTTATCACAGGAAAAGAAATCAGCCCTCAAAAACTTAACCGGCAGAAAAAAATTTTTTTGAAAAAATCCCTAAGCCCCGGGGTCACAATTTCATCAAAAATCTGATATTCGGCAATTCACTCAAAAATGTTGCCAGACGTTTGCAAATGCTCCCCGGAAAGCTTTGGCGGTCGAAACAGAAGGCTTATTATCACAAGAAAAGAAATCAGCCCTCGACAACTTAACCGGCAGAAAAATATTTTTTGAAAAACTCCCTAAGCCCCGGGGTCACAATTTCATCAAAAATCTGACTTTCGGCAATTCACTCAAAAATGTTGCTAGACGGTTGCCAATGCTCCCCTGAAAGCTCTGGCGGTCGAAACAGAAGGCTTATTATCACAAGAAAAGAAATCAGCCCTTGACAACTTAACCGGCAGAAAAAGATTTTTTTGAAAAAATCCCTAAGCCCCGGGGTCACAATTTCATCAAAAATCTGACTTTTGGCAATTCACTCAAAAATGTTGCCAGACGTTTGCAAATGCTCCCCTGAAAGCTTTAGCGGTCGAAACAGAAGGCTTATTATCACAAGAAAAGAAATCAGCCCTCGACAACTTAACCGGCAGAAAAAGATTTTTTTGAAAAAATCCCTAAGCCCCGGGGTCACAATTTCATCAAAAATCTGACTTTTGGCAATTCACTCAAAAATGTTGCCAGACGTTTGCAAATGCTCCCCTGAAAGGTTTGGCGGTCGAAACAGAAGGCTTATTATCACAAGAAAAGAAATCAGCCCTCGACAACTTAACCGGCAGAAAAAGATTTTTTTGAAAAAATCCTTAAGCCCCGGGGTCACAATTTCATCAAAAATCTGACTTTCGGCAATTCACTCAAAAATGTTGCCAGAGGTTTCAAATGCTCCCCAGAAAGGTTTGGCGGTCGAAACAGAAGGCTTATTATCACAAGAAAAGAAATCAGCCCTCGACAACTTCACCGGCAGAAAAATATTTTTTGAAAAAATCCCTAAGCCCCGGGGTCACAATTTCATCAAAAATCTGACTTTCGGCAATTCACTCAGAAATGTTGCCAGACGGTTGCAAATGCTCCCCTGAAAGCTTTGGTGGTCGAAACAGAAGGCTTATTATCACAAGAAAAGAAATCAGCCCTCCACAACTTAACCGGCAGAAAAATATTTTTTGAAAAAATCCCTATGCCCCGGGGTCACAATTTCATCAAAAATCTGACTTTCGGCAATTCACTCAAAAATGTTGCCAGACGGTTGCCAATGCTCCCCTGAAAGGTTTGGCGGTCGAAACAGAAGGCTTATTATCACAAGAAAAGAAATCAGCCCTCGACAACTTAACCGGCAGAAAAAGATTTTTTGAAAAAATCCCTAAGCCCCGGGGTCACAATTTCATCAAAAATCTGACTTTCGGCAATTCACTCAAAAATGTTGCCAGACGGCTGCTGATGCTCCCCTGAAAGGTTTGGCGGTCGAAACAGAAGGCTTATTATCACATGAAAAGAAATCAGCCCTCGACAACTTCACCGGCTGAAAAAGATTTTTTGAAAAAATCCCTAAGCCCTGTGGTCACAATTTCATCAAAAATCTGACTTTCGGCAATTCACTCAGAAATGTTGCCAGACGGTTGCCAATGCTCCGCTGAAAAGTTTGGAGGTCGAAACAGAAGTGTATTTATCACAGGAAAAGAAATCAGCCCTCGACAACTTATCCGGCAGAAAAAGATTTTTTTGAAAAAATCCCTAAGCCCCGGGGTCACAATTTCATCAAAAATCTGACTTTTGGCAATTCAAAACAGAAGGCTTATTATCACAAGAAAAGAAATCAGCCCTCGACAACTTAACCGGCAGAAAAAGATTTTTTGAAAAAATCCCTAAGCCCCGGGGTCACAATTTCATCAAAAATCTGACTTTCGGCAATTCACTCCTAAATGTTGCCAGACGGTTGCAAATGCTCTCATGAAAGGTTTGGCAGTCGAAACAGAAGGCTTTTTATCACAGGACAAGAAATCAGCCCTCGACAACTTATCCGGCAGAAAAATATTTTTTTTAAAAAATCCCTAAGCCCCGGGGTCACAATTTCATCAAAAATCTGACTTTCGGCAATTCACTCAGAAATGTTGCCAGACGTTTGCAAATGCTCCCCTGAAAGCTTTGGCGGTCGAAACAGAAGGCTTATTATCACAAGAAAAGAAATCAGCCCTCGACAACTTAACCGGCAGAAAAATATTTTTTGAAAAAATCCCTAAGCCCCGGGGTCACAATTTCATCAAAAATCTGACTTTTGGCAATTCACTCAAAAATGTTGCCAGACGTTTGCCAATGCTCCCCTGAAAGCTCTGGCGGTCGAAACAGAAGGCTTATTATCACAAGAAAAGAAATCAGCCCTCGACAACTTAACCGGCAGAAAAATATTTTTTGAAAAAATCCCTAAGCCCCGGGGTCACAATTTCATCAAAAATCTGACTTTCGGCAATTCACTCAGAAATCTTGCCAGACGGTTGCCAATGCTCCCCTGAAAGCTGTGGCGGTCGAAACAGAAGGCTTATTATCACAAGAAAATAAATCAGCCCTCGACAACTTAACCGGCAGAAAAAGATTTTTTTGAAAAAATCCCTAAGCCCCGGGGTCACAATTTCATCAAAAATCTGACTTTTGGCAATTCACTCAAAAATGTTGCCAGACGTTTGCAAACGCTCCCCTGAAAGGTTTGGCGGTCGAAACAGAAGGCTTATTATCACAAGAAAAGAAATCAGCCCTCGACAACTTCACCGGCAGAAAAAGATTTTTTGAAAAAATCCCTAAGCCTCGTGGTCACAATTTCATCAAAAATCTGACTTTCGGCAATTCACTCAGAAATGTTGCCAGACGGTTTCAAATGCTCCCCTGAAAGCTTTGGCGGTCGAAACAGAAGGCTTATTATCACAAGAAAAGAAATCAGCCCTCGACAACTTAACCGGCAGAAAAAGATTTTTTGAAAAAATACCTATGCCCCGGGGTCACAATTTCATCAAAAATCTGACTTTCGGCAATTCACTCAAAAATGTTGCCAGACGGTTGCCAATGCTCCCCTGAAAGCTCTGGCGGTCGAAACAGAAGGCTTATTATCACAAGAAAAGAAATCAGCCCTCGACAACTTAATCGGCAGAAAAAGATTTTTTTGAAAAAATCCCTAAGCCCCGGGGTCACAATTTCATCAAAAATCTGACTTTCGGCAATTCACTCAAAAATGTTGCCAGACGGTTGCCAATGCTCCCCTGAAAGCTCTGGCGGTCGAAACAGAAGGCTTATTATCACAAGAAAAGAAATCAGCCCTCGAGAACTTAACGAGCAGAAAAAGATTTTTTTGAAAAAATCCCTAAGCCCCGGGGTCACAATTTCATCAAAAATCTGACTTTTGGCAATTCACTCAAAAATGTTGCCAGACGTTTGCAAATGCTCCCCTGAAAGGTTTGGCGGTCGAAACAGAAGGCTTATTATCACAAGAAAAGAAATCAGCCCTTGACAACTTAAGTGGCAGAAAAATAATTTTTGAAAAAATCCCTAAGCCCCGGGGTCACAATTTCATCAAAAATCTGACTTTCGGCAATTCACTCAGAAATGGTGCCAAACGGTTGCAAATGCTCCCCTGGAAGGTTTGGCGGTCGAAACAGAAGGCTTATTATCACAAGAAAAGAAATCAGCCCTCGACAACTTAACCGGCAGAAAAAGATTTTTTTCATCAAAAATCTGACTTTTGGGAATTCACTCAGAAATGTTGCCAGACGTTTGCAAATGCTCCCCTGAAAGGTTTGGCGGTCGAAACAGAAGGCTTATTATCACAAGAAAAGAAATCAGCCCTCGACAACTTAACCGGCAGAAAAATATTTTTTTGAAAAAATCCCTAAGCCCCGGGGTCACAATTTCATCAAAAATCTGACTTTCGGCAATTCACTCAGAAATGGTGCCAAACGGTTGCAAATGCTCCGCTGAAAAGTTTGGAGGTCGAAACAGAAGTGTATTTATCACAGGAAAAGAAATCAGCCCTCGACAACTTATCCGGCAGAAAAAGATTTTTTTGTAAAAATCCCTAAGCCCCGGGGTCACAATTTCATCAAAAATCTGACTTTTGGCAATTCGAAACAGAAGGCTTATTATCACAAGAAAAGAAATCAGCCCTCGACAACTTAACCGGCAGAAAAATATTTTTTGAAAAAATCCCTAAGCCCCGGGGTCACAATTTCATCAAAAATCTGACTTTCGGCAATTCACTCCTAAATGTTGCCAGACGGTTGCAAATGCTCTCATGAAAGGTTTGGCAGTCGAAACAGAAGGCTTTTTATCACAGGACAAGAAATCAGCCCTCGACAACTTATCCGGCAGAAAAATATTTTTTTAAAAAAATCTTTAAGCCCCGGGGTCACAATTTCATCAAAAATTAGACTTTCGGCAATTCACTCAGAAATGTTGCCAGACGGTTGAAAATGCTCCCCTGAAAGGTTTGGCGGTCGAAACAGAAGGCTTATTATCACAAGAAAAGAAATCAGCCCTCGACAACTTAACCGGCAGAAAAATATTTTTTGAAAAAATCCCTAAGCCCCGGGGTCACAGTTTCATCAAAAATCTGACTTTCGGCAATTCACTCAGAAATCTTGCCAGACGGTTGCCAATGCTCCCCTGAAAGCTCTGGCGGTCGAAACAGAAGGCTTATTATCACAAGAAAAGAAATCAGCCCTCGACAACTTAACCGGCAGAAAAATATTTTTTTGAAAAAATCCCTAAGCCCCGGGGTCACAATTTCATCAAAAATCTGACTTTTGGCAATACACTCAGAAATGTTGCCAGACGTTTGCAAATGCTCCCCTGAAAGGTTTAGCGGTCGAAACAGAAGGCTTATTATCACAAGAAAAGAAATCAGCCCTCGACAACTTAACCGGCAGAAAAATATTTTTTGAAAAAATCCCTAAGCCCCGGGGTCACAATTTCATCAAAAATCTGACTTTCGGCAATTCACTCAAAAATGTTGCCAGACGGTTACCAATGCTCCCCTGAAAGCTCTGGCGGTCGAAACAGAAGGCTTATTATCACAAGAAAATAAATCAGCCCTCGACAACTTAACCGGCAGAAAAATATTTTTTTGAAAAAATCCCTAAGCCCCGGGGTCACAATTTCATCAAAAATCTGACTTTTGGCAATTCACTCAAAAATGTTGCCAGACGTTTGCAAATGCTCCCCTGAAAGGTTTGGCGGTCGAAACAGAAGGGTATTTATCACAGGAAAAGAAATCAGCCCTCGAAAACTTAACCGGCAGAAAAAAATTTTTTTGAAAAAATCCCTAAGCCCCGGGGTCACAATTTCATCAAAAATCTGATATTCGGCAATTCACTCAAAAATGTTGCCAGACGTTTGCAAATGCTCCCCTGAAAGCTTTGGCGGTCGAAACAGAAGGCTTATTATCACAAGAAAAGAAATCAGCCCTCGACAACTTAACCGGCAGAAAAATATTTTTTGAAAAAATCCCTAAGCCCCGGGGTCACAATTTCATCAAAAATCTGACTTTCGGCAATTCACTCAAAAACGTTGCTAGACGGTTGCCAATGCTCCCCTGAAAGCTCTGGCGGTCGAAACAGAAGGCTTATTATCACAAGAAAAGAAATGAGCCCTCGACAACTTAACCGGCAGAAAAAGATTTTTTTGAAAAAATCCCTAAGCCCCGGGGTCACAATTTCATCAAAAATCTGACTTTCGGCAATTCACTCAGAAATGTTGCCAGACGGTTGCCAATGCTCCCCTGAAAGCTCTGGCGGTCGAAACAGAAGGCTTATTATCACAAGAAAATAAATCAGCCCTCGACAACTTAACCGGCAGAAAAAGATTTTTTTGAAAAAATCCCTAAGCCCCGGGGTCACAATTTCATCAAAAATCTGACTTTTGGCAATTCAATCAAAAATGTTGCCAGACGTTTGCAAACGCTCCCCTGAAAGGTTTGGCGGTCGAAACAGAAGGCTTATTATCACAAGAAAAGAAATCAGCCCTCGACAACTTAACCGGCAGAAAAATATTTCTTGAAAAAATCCCTAAGCCCCGGGGTCACAATTTCATCAAAAATCTGACTTTCGGCAATTCACTCAGAAATGTTGCCAGACGGTTGCAAATGCTCCCCTGAAAGCTTTGGCGGTCGAAACAGAAGGCTTATTATCACAAGAAAAGAAATCAGCCCTCGACAAATTAACCGGCAGAAAAATATTTTTTGAAAAAATCCCTAAGCCCCGGGGTCACAATTTCATCAAAAATCTGACTTTCGGCAATTCACTCAAAAATGTTGCCAGACGGCTGCTGATGCTCCCCTGAAAGCTCTGGCGGTCGAAACAGAAGGCTTATTATCACAAGAAAAGAAATCAGCCCTCGACAACTTAACCGGCAGAAAAAGATTTTTTTGAAAAAATCCTTAAGCCCCGGGGTCACAATTTCATCAAAAATCTGACTTTTGGCAATTCACTCAAAAATGTTGCCAGACGTTTGCAAATGCTCCCCTGAATGGTTTGGCGGTCGAAACAGAAGGCTTATTATCACAAGAAAAGAAATCAGCCCTCGACAACTTAACCGGCAGAAAAATATTTTTTGAAAAAATCCCTAAGCCCCGGGGTCACAATTTCATAAAAAATCTGACTTTCGGCAATTCACTCAGAAATGTTGCCAGACGGTTGCAAATGCTACCCTGAAAGCTCTGGCGGTCGAAACAGAAGGCTTATTATCACAAGAAAAGAAATCTGCCCTCGACAACTTAACCGGCAGAAAAATATTTTTTGAAAAAATCCCTAAGCCCCGGGGTCACAATTTCATCAAAAATCTGACTTTCGGCAATTCACTCAAAAATGTTGCCAGACGGTTGCCAATGCTCCCCTGAAAGCTCTGGCGGTCGAAACAGAAGGCTTATTATCACAAGAAAAGAAATCAGCCCTCGACAACTTAACCAGCAGAAAAAGATTTTTTTGAAAAAATCCCTAAGCCCCGGGGTCACAATTTCATCAAAAATCTGACTTTCGGCAATTCACTCAAAAATGTTGCCAGACGATTGCCAATGCTCCCCTGAAAGCTCTGGCGGTCGAAACAGAAGGCTTATTATCACAAGAAAAGTAATCAGCCCTCGACAACTTAACCGGCAGAAAAAGATTTTTTTGAAAAAATCCCTAAGCCCCGGGGTCACAATTTCATAAAAAATCTGACTTTCAGCAATTCACTCAGAAATGTTGCCAGACGGTTGCAAATGCTCCCCTGAAAGCTTTGGCGGTCGAAACAGAAGGCTTATTATCACAAGAAAAGAAATCAGCCCTCGACAACTTAACCGGCAGAAAAATATTTTTTGAAAAAATCCCTAAGCCCCGGGGTCACAATTTCATCAAAAATCTGACTATCGGCAATTCACTCAAAAATGTTGCCAGACGGTTGCCAATGCTCCCCTGAAAGCTCTGGTGGTCGAAACAGAAGGCTTATTATCACAAGAAAAGAAATCAGCCCTCGACAACTTAACCAGCAGAAAAAGATTTTTTTGAAAAAATCCCTAAGCCCCGGGGTCACAATTTCATCAAAAATCTGACTTTCGGCAATTCACTCAGAAATGTTGCCAGACGTTTGCAAAAGCTCCCCTGAAAGGTTTGGCGGTCGAAACAGAAGGCTTATTATCACAAGAAAAGAAATCAGCCCTTGACAACTTAACTGGCAGAAAAATAATTTTTGAAAAAATCCCTAAGCCCCGGGGTCACAATTTCATCAAAAATCTGACTTTCGGCAATTCACTCAGAAATGGTGCCAAACGGTTGCAAATGCTCCCCTGAAAGGTTTGGCGGTCGAAACAGAAGGCTTATTATCACAAGAAAAGAAATCAGCCCTCGACAACTTAACCGGCAGAAAAAGATTTTTTTCATCAAAAATCTGACTTTTGGCAATTCACTCAGAAATGTTGCCAGACGTTTGCAAATGCTCCCCTGAAAGGTTTGGCGGTCGAAACAGAAGGCTTATTATCACAAGAAAAGAAATCAGCCCTCGACAACTTAACCGGCAGAAAAATATTTTTTTGAAAAAATCCCTAAGCCCCGGGGTCACAATTTCATCAAAAATCTGACTTTCGGCAATTCACTCAGAAATGGTGCCAAACGGTTGCAAATGCTCCGCTGAAAAGTTTGGAGGTCGAAACAGAAGTGTATTTATCACAGGAAAAGAAATCAGCCCTCAACAACTTATCCGGCAGAAAAAGATTTTTTTGTAAAAATCCCTAAGCCCCGGGGTCACAATTTCATCAAAAATCTGACTTTTGGCAATTCGAAACAGAAGGCTTATTATCACAAGAAAAGAAATCAGCCCTCGACAACTTAACCGGCAGAAAAATATTTTTTGAAAAACTCCCTAAGCCCCGGGGTCACAATTTCATCAAAAATCTGACTTTCGGCAATTCACTCCTAAATGTTGCCAGACGGTTGCAAATGCTCTCATGAAAGGTTTGGCAGTCGAAACAGAAGGCTTTTTATCACAGGACAAGAAATCAGCCCTCGACAACTTATCCGGCAGAAAAATATTTTTTTGAAAAAATCCCTAAGCCCCGGGGTCACAATTTCATCAAAAATCTGACTTTTGGCAATTCACTCAAAAATGTTGCCAGACGTTTGCAAAAGCTCCCCTGAAAGGTTTGGCGGTCGAAACAGAAGGCTTATTATCACAAGAAAAGAAATCAGCCCTTGACAACTTAACTGGCAGAAAAATAATTTTTGAAAAAATCCCTAAGCCCCGGGGTCACAATTTCATCAAAAATCTGACTTTCGGCAATTCACTCAGAAATGGTGCCAAACGGTTGCAAATGCTCCCCTGAAAGGTTTGGCGGTCGAAACAGAAGGCTTATTATCACAAGAAAAGAAATCAGCCCTCGACAACTTAACCGGCAGAAAAAGATTTTTTTCATCAAAAATCTGACTTTTGGCAATTCACTCAGAAATGTTGCCAGACGTTTGCAAATGCTCCCCTGAAAGGTTTGGCGGTCGAAACAGAAGGCTTATTATCACAAGAAAAGAAATCAGCCCTCGACAACTTAACCGGCAGAAAAATATTTTTTTGAAAAAATCCCTAAGCCCCGGGGTCACAATTTCATCAAAAATCTGACTTTCGGCAATTCACTCAGAAATGGTGCCAAACGGTTGCAAATGCTCCGCTGAAAAGTTTGGAGGTCGAAACAGAAGTGTATTTATCACAGGAAAAGAAATCAGCCCTCGACAACTTATCCGGCAGAAAAAGATTTTTTTGTAAAAATCCCTAAGCCCCGGGGTCACAATTTCATCAAAAATCTGACTTTTGGCAATTCGAAACAGAAGGCTTATTATCACAAGAAAAGAAATCAGCCCTCGACAACTTAACCGACAGAAAAATATTTTTTGAAAAAATCCCTAAGCCCCGGGGTCACAATTTCATCAAAAATCTGACTTTCGGCAATTCACTCCTAAATGTTGCCAGACGGTTGCAAATGCTCTCATGAAAGGTTTGGCAGTCGAAACAGAAGGCTTTTTATCACAGGACAAGAAATCAGCCCTCGACAACTTATCCGGCAAAAAAATATTTTTTTAAAAAAATCCCTAAGCCCCGGGGTCACAATTTCATCAAAAATCTGACTTTCGGCAATTCACTCAGAAATGTTGCCAGACGTTTGCAAATGCTCCCCTGAAAGGTTTGGCGGTCGAAACAGAAGGGTATTTATCACAGGAAAAGAAATCAGCCCTCGACAACTTAACCGGCAGAAAAAAATTTTTTGGAAAAAATCCCTAAGCCCCGGTGTCACAATTTCCTCAAAAATCTGATATTCGGCAATTCACTCAAAAATGTTGCCAGACGTTTGCAAATGCTCCCCTGAAAGCTTTGGGGGTCGAAACAGAAGGCTTATTATCACAAGAAAAGAAATCAGCCCTCGACAACTTAACCGGCAGAAAAATATTTTTTGAAAAAATCCGTAAGCCCCGGGGTCACAATTTCATCAAAAATCTGATTTTGGCAATTCACTCAAAAATGTTGCCAGACGGTTGCAAATGCTCCCCTGAAAGCTTTGGCGGTCGAAACAGAAGGCTTATTATCACAAGAAAAGAAATCAGCCCTCGACAACTTAACCGGCAGAAAAAGATTTTTTTGAAAAAATCCCTAAGCCCCGGGGTCACAATTTCATCAAAAATCTGACTTTTGGCAATTCACTCAGAAATGTTGCCAGACGGTTGCAAATGGTCCCCTGAAAGCTTTGGCGGTCGAAACAGAAGGCTTATTATCACAAGAAAAGAAATCAGCCCTCGACAACTTAACCGGCAGAAAAATATTTTTTGAAAAAATCCCTAAGCCCCGGGGTCACAATTTCATCAAAAATCTGACTTTCGGCAATTCACTCAAAAATGTTGCCAGACGATTGCCAATGCTCCCCTGAAAGCTCTGGCGGTCGAAACAGAAGGCTTATTATCACAAGAAAAGAAATCAGCCCTCGACAACATAAACGGCAGAAAAAGATTTTTTTGAAAAAATCCCTAAGCCCCGGGGTCACAATTTCATCAAAAATCTGACTTTCGGCAATTCACTCAAAAATGTTACCAGACGGTTGCCAATGCTCCCCTGAAAGCTCTGGCGGTCGAAACAGAAGGCTTATTATCATAAGAAAAGAAATCAGTCCTCGACAACTTAATCGGCAGAAAAAGATTTTTTTGAAAAAATCCCTAAGCCCCGGGGTCACAATTTCATCAAAAATCTGACATTCGGCAATTCACTCAGAAATGGTGCCAGACGTTTGCAAATGCTCCGCTGAAAGGTTTGGCGGTCGAAACAGAAGGGTATTTATCACAGGAAAAGAAATCAGCCCTCGACAACTTAACCGACAGAAAAAGATTTTTTGAAAAAATACCTAAGCCCCGGGGTCACAATTTCATCAAAAATCTGACTTTCGGCAATTCACTCAGAAATATTTCCAGACGGCTGCAGATGCTCCCCTGAAAGCTTTGTTGGTCGAAACAGAAGGCTTATTATCACAAGAAAAGAAATCAGCCCTCGACAACTTAACCGGCAGAAAAAGATTTTTTTGAAAAAATCCCTAAGCCCCGGGGTCACAATTTCATCAAAAATCTGACTTTCGGCAATTCACTCAAAAATGTTGCCAGACGGTTGCCAATGCTCCCCTGAAAGCTCTGGCGGTCGAAACAGAAGGCTTATTATCACAAGAAAAGAAATCAGCCCTCGACAACTTAACGAGCAGAAAAAGATTTTTTTGAAAAAATCCCTAAGCCCCGGGGTTCACAATTTCATCAAAAATCTGACTTTTGGCAATTCACTCAAAAATGTTGCCAGACGTTTGCAAATGCTCCCCTGAAAGGTTTGGCGGTCGAAACAGAAGGCTTATTATCACAAGAAAAGAAATCAGCCCTTGACAACTTAACTGGCAGAAAAATAATTTTTGAAAAAATCCCTAAGCCCCGGGGTCACAATTTCATCAAAAATCTGACTTTCGGCAATTCACTCAGAAATGGTGCCAAACGGTTGCAAATGCTCGCCTGAAAGGTTTGGCGGTCGAAACAGAAGGCTTATTATCACAAGAAAAGAAATCAGCCCTCGACAACTTAACCGGCAGAAAAAGATTTTTTTCATCAAAAATCTGACTTTTGGCAATTCACTCAGAAATGTTGCCAGACGTTTGCAAATGCTCCCCTGAAAGGTTTGGCGGTCGAAACAGAAGGCTTATTATCACAAGAAAAGAAATCAGCCCTCGACAACTTAACCGGCAGAAAAATATTTTTTTGAAAAAATCCCTAAGCCCCGGGGTCACAATTTCATCAAAAATCTGACTTTCGGCAATTCACTCAGAAATGGTGCCAAACGGTTGCAAATGCTCCACTGAAAAGTTTGGAGATCGAAACAGAAGTGTATTTATCACAGGAAAAGAAATCAGCCCTCGATAACTTATCCGGCAGAAAAAGATTTTTTTGTAAAAATCCCTAAGCCCCGGGGTCACAATTTCATCAAAAATCTGACTTTTGGCAATTCGAAACAGAAGGCTTATTATCACAAGAAAAGAAATCAGCCCTCGACAACTTAACCGGCAGAAAAATATTTTTTGAAAAAATCCCTAAGCCCCGGGGTCACAATTTCATCAAAAATCTGACTTTCGGCAATTCACTCCTAAATGTTGCCAGACGGTTGCAAATGCTCTCATGAAAGGTTTGGCAGTCGAAACAGAAGGCTTTTTATCACAGGACAAGAAATCAGCCCTCGACAACTTATCCGGCAGAAAAATATTTTTTTGAAAAAATCCCTAACCGTTTCCAGACGGTTACCAATGCTCCCCTGAAAGCTCTGGCGGTCGAAACAGAAGGCTTATTATCACAAGAAAAGAAATCAGCCCTCGACAACTTAACCGGCAGAAAAATATTTTTTGAAAAAATCCCTAAGCCCCGGGGTCACAATTTCATCAAAAATCTGACTTTCGGCAATTCACTCAAAAACGTTGCTAGACGGTTCCCAATGCTCCCCTGAAAGCTCTGGCGGTCGAAACAGAAGGCTTATTATCACAAGAAAAGAAATCAGCACTTGACAACTTAACCGGCAGAAAAAGATTTTTTTGAAAAAATCCCTAAGCCCCGGGGTCACAATTTCATCAAAAATCTGACTTTCGGCAATTCACTCAGAAATGTTGCCAGACGGTTGCCAATGCTCCCCTGAAAGCTCTGGTGGTCGAAACAGAAGGCTTATTATCACAAGAAAATAAATCAGCCCTCGACAACTTAACCGGCAGAAAAAGATTTTTTTGAAAAAATCCCTAAGCCCCGGGGTCACAATTTCATCAAAAATCTGACTTTCGGCAATTCACTCAAAAATGTTTCCAGACGTTTGCAAACGCTCCCCTGAAAGGTTTGACGGTCGAAACAGAAGGCTTATTATCACAAGAAAAGAAATCAGCCCTCGACAACTTAACCGGCAGAAAAAGATTTTTTGAAAAAATCCCTAAGCCCCGGGGTCACAATTTCATCAAAAATCTGACTTTCGGCAATTCACTCAGAAATGTTGCCAGACGGTTGCAAATGCTCCCCTGAAAGCTTTGGCGGTCGAAACAGAAGGCTTATTATCACAAGAAAAGAAATCAGCCCTCGACAACTTAACCGGCAGAAAAATATTTTTTGAAAAAATCCCTAAGCCCCGGGGTCACAATTTCATCAAAAATCTGACTTTCGGCAATTCACTCAAAAATGTTGCCAGACGGTTGCCAATGCTCCCCTGAAAGCTCTGGCGGTCAAAACAGAAGGCTTATTATCACAAGAAAAGTAATCAGCCCTCGACAACTTAACCGGCAGAAAAAGATTTTTTTGAAAAAATCCCTAAGCCCCAGGGTCACAATTTCATCAAAAATCTGACTTTCGGCAATTCACTCAAAAATGTTGCCAGACGTTTGCAAATGCTCCCCTGAAAGCTTTGGCGGTCGAAACAGAAGGCTTATTTTCACAAGAAAAGAAATCAGCCCTTGACAACTTAACTGGCAGAAAAATATTTTTTGAAAAAATCCCTAAGCCCCGGGGTCACAATTTCATCAAAAATCTGACTTTCGGCAATTCACTCAAAAATGTTGCCAGACGTTTGCAAATGCTCCCCTGAAAGCTCTGGCGGTCGAAACAGAAGGCTTATTATCACAAGAAAAGAAATCAGCCCTCGACAACTTAACCGGCAGAAAAAGATTTTTTGAAAAAATCCCTAAGCCCCGGGGTCACAATTTCATCAAAAATCTGACTTTCGGCAATTCACTCAGAAATGTTGCCAGACGGTTGCAAATGCTCCCCTGAAAGCTTTGGCGGTCGAAACAGAAGGCTTATTATCACAAGAAAAGAAATCAGCCCTCGACAACTTAACCTTCAGAAAAATATTTTTTGAAAAAATCCCTAAGCCCCGGGGTCACAATTTCATCAAAAATCTGACTTTCGGCAATTCACTCAAAAATGTTGCCAGACGGTTGCCAATGCTCCCCTGAAAGCTCTGGCGGTCGAAACAGAAGGCTTATTATCACAAGAAAAGAAATCAGCCCTCGACAACTTAACCAGCAGAAAAAGATTTTTTTGAAAAAATCCCTAAGCCCCGGGGTCACAATTTCATCAAAAATCTGACTTTTGGCAATTCACTCAAAAATGTTGCCAGACGTTTGCAAAAGCTCCCCTGAAAGGTTTGGCGGTCGAAACAGAAGGCTTATTATCACAAGAAAAGAAATCAGCCCTTGACAACTTAACTGGCAGAAAAATAATTTTTGAAAAAATCCCTAAGCCCCGGGGTCACAATTTCATCAAAAATCTGACTTTCGGCAATTCACTCAGAAATGGTGCCAAACGGTTGCAAATGCTCCCCTGAAAGGTTTGGCGGTCGAAACAGAAGGCTTATTATCACAAGAAAAGAAATCAGCCCTCGACAACTTAACCGGCAGAAAAAGATTTTTTTCATCAAAAATCTGACTTTTGGCAATTCACTCAGAAATGTTGCCAGACGTTTGCAAATGCTCCCCTGAAAGGTTTGGCGGTCGAAACAGAAGGCTTATTATCACAAGAAAAGAAATCAGCCCTCGACAACTTAACCGGCAGAAAAATATTTTTTTGAAAAAATCCCTAAGCCCCGGGGTCACAATTTCATCAAAAATCTGACTTTCGGCAATTCACTCAGAAATGGTGCCAAACGGTTGCAAATGCTCCGCTGAAAAGTTTGGAGGTCGAAACAGAAGTGTATTTATCACAGGAAAAGAAATCAGCCCTCAACAACTTATCCGGCAGAAAAAGATTTTTTTGTAAAAATCCCTAAGCCCCGGGGTCACAATTTCATCAAAAATCTGACTTTTGGCAATTCGAAAAAGAAGGCTTATTATCAGAAGAAAAGAAATCAGCCCTCGACAACTTAACCGGCAGAAAAATATTTTTTGAAAAAATCCCTAAGCCCCGGGGTCACAATTTCATCAAAAATCTGACTTTCGGCAATTCACTCCTAAATGTTGCCAGACGGTTGCAAATGCTCTCATGAAAGGTTTGGCAGTCGAAACAGAAGGCTTTTTATCACAGGACAAGAAATCAGCCCTCGACAACTTATCCGGCAGAAAAATATTTTTTTGAAAAAATCCCTAAGCCCCGGGGTCACAATTTCATCAAAAATCTGACTTTCGGCAATTCACTCAGAAATGGTGCCAAACGGTTGCAAATGCTCCCCTGAAAGGTTTGGCGGTCGAAACAGAAGGCTTATTATCACAAGAAAAGAAATCAGCCCTCGACAACTTAACCGGCAGAAAAATATTTTTTTGAAAAAATCCCTAAGCCCCGGGGTCACAATTTCATCAAAAATCTGACTTTCGGCAATTCACTCAGAAATGGTGCCAAACGGTTGCAAATGCTCCGCTGAAAAGTTTGGAGGTCGAAACAGAAGTGTATTTATCACAGGAAAAGAAATCAGCCCTCAACAACTTATCCGGCAGAAAAAGATTTTTTTGTAAAAATCCCTAAGCCCCGGGGTCACAATTTCATCAAAAATCTGACTTTTGGCAATTCGAAACAGAAGGCTTATTATCACAAGAAAAGAAATCAGCCCTCGACAACTTAACCGGCAGAAAAATATTTTTTGAAAAAATCCCTAAGCCCCGGGGTCACAATTTCATCAAAAATCTGACTTTTGGCAATTCACTCCTAAATGTTGCCAGACGGTTGCAAATGCTCTCATGAAAGGTTTGGCAGTCGAAACAGAAGGCTTTTTATCACAGGACAAGAAATCAGCCCTCGACAACTTATCCGGCAGAAAAATATTTTTTTGAAAAAATCCCTAAGCCCCGGGGTCACAATTTCATCAAAAATCTGACTTTTGGCAATTCACTCAAAAATGTTGCCAGACGTTTGCAAAAGCTCCCCTGAAAGGTTTGGCGGTCGAAACAGAAGGCTTATTATCACAAGAAAAGAAATCAGCCCTTGACAACTTAACTGGCAGAAAAATAATTTTTGAAAAAATCCCTAAGCCCCGGGGTCACAATTTCATCAAAAATATGACTTTCGGCAATTCACTCAGAAATGGTGCCAAACGGTTGCAAATGCTCCCCTGAAAGGTTTGGCGGTCGAAACAGAAGGCTTATTATCACAAGAAAAGAAATCAGCCCTCGACAACTTAACCGGCAGAAAAAGATTTTTTTCATCAAAAATCTGACTTTTGGCAATTCACTCAGAAATGTTGCCAGACGTTTGCAAATGCTCCCCTGAAAGGTTTGGCGGTCGAAACAGAAGGCTTATTATCACAAGAAAAGAAATCAGCCCTCGACAACTTAACCGGCAGAAAAATATTTTTTTGAAAAAATCCATAAGCCCCGGGGTCACAATTTCATCAAAAATCTGACTTTCGGCAATTCACTCAGAAATGGTGCCAAACGGTTGCAAATGCTCCGTTGAAAAGTTTGGAGGTCGAAACAGAAGTGTATTTATCACAGGAAAAGAAATCAGCCCTCAACAACTTATCCGGCAGAAAAAGATTTTTTTGTAAAAATCCCTAATCCCCGGGGTCACAATTTCATCAAAAATCTGACTTTTGGCAATTCGAAACAGAAGGCTTATTATCACAAGAAAAGAAATCAGCCCTCGACAACTTAACCGGCAGAAAAATATTTTTTGAAAAAATCCCTAAGCCCCGGGGTCACAATTTCATCAAAAATCTGACTTTCGGCAATTCACTCCTAAATGTTGCCAGACGGTTGCAAATGCTCTCATGAAAGGTTTGGCAGTCGAAACAGAAGGCTTTTTATCACAGGACAAGAAATCAGCCCTCGACAACTTATCCGGCAAAAAAATATTTTTTTAAAAAAATCCCTAAGCCCCGGGGTCACAATTTCCTCAAAAATCTGATATTCGGCAATTCACTCAAAAATGTTGCCAGACGTTTGCAAATGCTCCCCTGAAAGCTTTGGGGGTCGAAACAGAAGGCTTATTATCACAAGAAAAGAAATCAGCCCTCGACAACTTAACCGGCAGAAAAATATTTTTTGAAAAAATCCGTAAGCCCCGGGGTCACAATTTCATCAAAAATCTGACTTTCGGCAATTCACTCAAAAATGTTGCCGGACGGTTGCCAATGCTCCCCTGAAAGCTCTGGCGGTCGAAACAGAAGGCTTATTATCACAAGAAAAGAAATCAGCCCTCGACAACTTAACCGGCAGAAAAAGATTTTTTTGAAAAAATCCCTAAGCCCCGGGGTCACAATTTCATCAAAAATCTGACTTTTGGCAATTCACTCAAAAATGTTGCCAGACGTTTGCAAATGCTCCCCTGAAAGCTTTGGCGGTCGAAACAGAAGGCTTATTATCACAAGAAAAGAAATCAGCCCTCGACAACTTAACCGGCAGAAAAAGATTTTTTTGAAAAAATCCCTAAGCCCCGGGGTCACAATTTCATCAAAAATCTGACTTTTGGCAATTCACTCAGAAATATTGCCAGACGGTTGCAAATGGTCCCCTGAAAGGTTTGGCGGTCGAAACAGAAGGCTTATTATCACAAGAAAAGAAATCAGCCCTCGACAACTTAACCGGCAGAAAAATATTTTTTGAAAAAATCCCTAAGCCCCGGGGTCACAATTTCATCAAAAATCTGACTTTCGGCAATTCACTCAAAAATGTTGCCAGACGATTGCCAATGCTCCCCTGAAAGTTCTGGCGGTCGAAACAGAAGGCTTATTATCACAAGAAAAGAAATCAGCCCTCGACAACTTAAACGGCAGAAAAAGATTTTTTTGAAAAAATCCCTAAGCCCCGGGGTCACAATTTCATCAAAAATCTGACTTTCGGCAATTCACTCAAAAATGTTACCAGACGGTTGCCAATGCTCCCCTGAAAGCTCTGGCGGTCGAAACAGAAGGCTTATTATCATAAGAAAAGAAATCAGTCCTCGACAACTTAATCGGCAGAAAAAGATTTTTTTGAAAAAATCCCTAAGCCCCGGGGTCACAATTTCATCAAAAATCTGACATTCGGCAATTCACTCAGAAATGGTGCCAGACGTTTGCAAATGCTCCGCTGAAAGGTTTGGCGGTCGAAACAGAAGGGTATTTATCACAGGAAAAGAAATCAGCCCTCGACAACTTAACCGACAGAAAAAGATTTTTTGAAAAAATCCCTAAGCCCCGGGGTCACAATTTCATCAAAAATCTGACTTTCGGCAATTCACTCAGAAATATTGCCAGACGGCTGCAGATGCTCCCCTGAAAGCTTTGTTGGTCGAAACAGAAGGCTTATTATCACAAGAAAAGAAATCAGCCCTCGACAACTTAACCGGCAGAAAAAGATTTTTTTGAAAAAATCCCTAAGGCCCGGGGTCACAATTTCATCAAAAATCTGACTTTCGGCAATTCACTCAAAAATGTTGCCAGACGGTTGCCAATGCTCCCCTGAAAGCTCTGGCGGTCGAAACAGAAGTCTTATTATCACAAGAAAAGAAATCAGCCCTCGACAACTTAAGCGGCAGAATAAGATTTTTTTGAAAAAATCCCTAAGCCCCGGGGTCACAATTTCATCAAAAATCTGACATTCGGCAATTCACTCAGAAATGGTGCCAGACGTTTGCAAATGCTCCCCTGAAAGGTTTGGCGGTCGAAACAGAAGGCTTATTATCACAAGAAAAGAAATCAGCCCTCGACAACTTAACCGGCAGAAAAATATTTTTTGAAAAAATCCCTAAGCCCCGGGGTCACAATTTCATCAAAAATCTGACTTTCGGCAATTCACTCAGAAATGTTGCCAGACGGTTGCAAATGCTCCCCTGAAAGCTCTGGCGGTCGAAACAGAAGGCTTATTATCACAAGAAAAGAAATCAGCCCTCGACAACTTATCCGGCAGAAAAAGATTTTTTGAAAAAATCCCTAAGCCCCGGGGTCACAATGTCATCGAAAATCTGACTTTCGGCAATTCACTCAAAAATGTTGCCAGACGGTTGCAAATGCTCCCCTGAAAGCTTTGGCGGTCGAAACAGAAGGCTTATTATCACAAGAAAAGAAATCAGCCCTGGACAACTTAAGCGGCAGAAAAAGATTTTTTTGAAAAAATCCCTAAGGTCACAATTTCATCAAAAATCTGACTTTCGGCAATTCACTCAAAAATGTTGCCAGACGTTTGCAAATGCTCCGCTGAAAAGTTTGGAGGTCGAAACAGAAGGCTTTTTATCACAGGAAAAGAAATCAGCCCTCGACAACTTATCCGGCAGAAAAAGATGTTTTTGAAAAAATCCCTAAGCCCCGGGGTCACAATTTCATCAAACATCTAACTTTTGGCAATTTACTCAAAAATGGTGCCAAACGGTTGCAAATGCTCCACTGAAAGGTTTGGCAGTCGAAACAGAAACTTTTTTATCACAGGAAAAGAAATCAGCCCTCGACAACTTATCCGGCAGAAAAAGATGTTTTTGAAAAAATCCCTAAGCCCCGGGGTCACAATTTCATCAAACATCTAACTTTTGGCAATTCACTCAAAAATGGTGCCAAACGGTTGCAAATGCTCCACTGAAAGGTTTGGCAGTCGAAACCGAAACTTTTTTATCACAGGAAAAGAAATCAGCCCTCGACAACTTATCCGGCAGAAAAAGATTTTTTGAAAAAATCCCTAAGCCCCGGGGTCACAATTTCATCGAAAATCTGACTTTCGGCAATTCACTCAAAAATGGTGCCAAACAGTTGCAAATGCTCCCCTGAAAGCTTTGGCGGTCGAAACAGAAGGCTTATTATCACAAGAAAAGAAATCAGCCCTGGACAACTTAAGCGGCAGAAAAAGATTTTTTTGAAAAAATCCCTAAGCCCCGGGGTCACAATTTCATCGAAAATCTGACTTTCGGCAATTCACTCAAAAATGGTGCCAAACAGTTGCAAATGCTCCCCTGAAAGGTTTGGCAGTCGAAACAGAAAGTTTTTTATCACAGGAAAAGAAATCAGCCCTCGACAACTTATCTGGCAGTAAAAGATTTTTTTGAAAAAATCCCTAAGCCCCGGGGTCACAATTTCATCAAAAATCTGACTTTCGGCAATTCACTCAAAAATGTTGCCAAACGGTTGGAAATGGTCCGCTGAAAGGTTTGGCAGTCGAAACAGAAGGCTTTTCATCAAAAGAAAAGAAATCAGCCCTCGACAACTTAACCGGCAGAAAAATATTTTTTGAAAAATTCCCTAAGCCCCAGGCTCACAATTTCATCAAAAATCTGACTTTCGGCAATTCACTCAAAAATGTTGCCAAACGGTTGGAAATGGTCCGCTGAAAGGTTTGGCAGTCGAAACAGAAGGCTTTTCATCAAAAGAAAAGAAATCAGCCCTCGACAACTTAACCGGCAGAAAAATATTTTTTGAAAAATTCCCTAAGCCCCAGGCTCACAATTTCATCAAAAATCTGACTTTCGGCAATTCACTCAAAAATGGTGCCAAACAGTTGCAAATGCTCCCCTGAAAGGTTTGGCAGTCGAAACAGAAGGCTTATTATCACAAGAAAAGAAATCAGCCCTCGACAACTTAACCGGCAGAAAAATATTTTTTGAAAAAATCCCTAAGCCCCGGGGTCACAATTTCATCAAAAATCTGACTTTCGGCAATTCACTCAGAAATGGTGCCAAACGGTTGCAAACGCTCCGCTGAAATGTCTGGCAGTCGAAACAGAAGGGTATTTATCACAGGAAAAGAAATTAGCAATCGACAACTTATCCGGCAGAAAAAGATTTTTTGGAAACAATCCCTAAGCCCCGGGGTCACAATTTCATCAAAAATCTGACTTTCGGCAATTCACTCAAAAATGTTGCCAGACGGTTGAAAATGCTCCGCTGAAATGTTTGGCGGTCAAAACAGAAGGCTTATTATCACAAGAAAAGAAATCAGCCCTCGACAACTTAACCGGCACAAAAAGATTTTTTGAAAAAATCCCTAAGCCCTGGGGTCACAATTTCATCAAAAATCTGACTTTCGGCAATTCACTCAAAAATGATGCCAAACGGTTGCAAATGCTCCCCTGAAAGGTTTGGCAGTCGAAAAAGAAAGTTTTTTTATCACAGGACAAGAAATCAGCCATGGACAACTTAACCTGCAGAAAAAGATTTTTTTGAAAAAATACCTAAGCTCCGGGGTCACAATTTCATTAAAAATCTGACTTTTGGCAATTCACACAAAAATGGTGCCAAACGGTTGCAAATGCTCCCCTGAAAGGTTTGGTGGTCGAAACAGAAGGCTTTTTATCACAGGACAAGAAATCAGCCCTGGACAACTTAACCGTCAGAAAAAGATTTTTTTGAAAAAATCCCTAAGCCCCGGGGTCACAATTTCATCAAAAATCTGACTTTCGGCAACTCACTCAAAAATGTTGCCAGACGTTTGCAAATGCTCCCCTGAAAGGTTTGGCGGTCGAAACAGAAGGCTTTTTATCACAGGACGAGAAATCAGCCCTGGACAACTTAACCGGCAGAAAAAGATTTTTCTAAAAAAATCCCTAAGCCCCGGGGTCACAATTTTATCGAAAATCTGACTTTCGGCAATTCACTCAGAAATGGTGCCAAACGGTTGCAAATGCTCCGCTGAAAGGTTTGGCAGTCGAAACAGAAGGGTATTTATCACAGGAAAAGAAATCAGCCCTCGACAACTTAAGCGGCAGTAAAATATTTTTTGAAAAAATCCCTAAGCCCCGGGGTCACAATTTCATCAAAAATCTGACTTTCGGCAATTCACTCAGAAATCTTGCCAGACGGTTGCAAATGCTCCCCTGAAAGGCTCTGGCGGTCGAAACAGAAGGCTTATTATCACAAGAAAAGAAATCTGCCCTCGACAACTTAAGCGGCAGAAAAATATTTTTTTGAAAAAATCCCTAAGCCCCGGGGTCACAATTTCATCCAAAATCTGACTTTCGGCAATTCACTCAAAAATGGTGCCAAACGGTTGCAAACGCTCCGCTGAAATGTTTGGCAGTCGAAACAGAAGGGTATTTATCACAGGAAAAGAAATTAGCAATCGACAACTTATCCGGCAGAAAAAGATTTTTTTGAAAAAATCCCTAAGCCCCGGGGTCACAATTTCATCAAAAATCTGACTTTTGGCAATTCACTCAAATATGGTGCCAAACGGTTGCAAATGCTCCCCTGAAAGGTTTGGCAGTCGAAACACAAGGTTTTTTATCACAAGAAAAGAAATCAGCCCTGGGCAACTTAACCGGCAGAAAAATATTTTTTTGAAAAAATCCCTAAGCCCCGGGGTCACAATTTCATCAAAAATCTGACTCTCGGCAATTCACTCAAGAATGGTGCCAAACGGTTGCAAATGCTCTCATGAAATGTTTGGCGGTCGAAACAGAAGGCTTTTTATCACAAGACAAGAAATCAGCCCTGGACAACTTAACCGGCAGTAAAAGATTTTTTTGAAAAAATCCCTAAGCCCCGGGGTCACAATTTCATCAAAAATCTGACTTTCGGCAATTCACTCAAAAATGTTGCCAGAAGGGTTGAAAATGCTCCGCTGAAATGTTTGGCGGTCAAAACAGAAGGCTTATTATCACAAGAAAAGAAATCAGCCCTCGACAACTTAACCGGCACAAAAAGATTTTTTGAAAAAATCCCTAAGCCTATTTCATCAAAAATCTGACTTTTGGCAATTCACACAAAAATGGTGCCAAACGGTTGCAAATGCTCCCCTGAAAGGTTTGGTGGTCGAAACAGAAGGCTTTTTATCACAGGACAAGAAATCAGCCCTGGACAACTTAACCGTCAGAAAAAGATTTTTTTGAAAAAATCCCTAAGCCCCGGGGTCACAATTTCATCAAAAATCTGACTTTCGGCAACTCACTCAAAAATGTTGCCAGACGTTTGCAAATGCTCCCCTGAAAGGTTTGGCGGTCGAAACAGAAGGCTTTTTATCACAGGACAAGAAATCAGCCCTGGACAACTTAACCGGCAGAAAAAGATTTTTTTGAAAAAATCCCTAAGCCCCGGGGTCACAATTTTATCGAAAATCTGACTTTCGGCAATTCACTCAGAAATGGTGCCAAACGGTTGCAAATGCTCCGCTGAAAGGTTTGGCAGTCGAAACAGAAGGGTATTTATCACAGGAAAAGAAATCAGCCGTCGACAACTTAAGCGGCAGAAAAATATTTTTTGAAAAAACCCCTAAGCCCCGGAGTCACAATTTCATCAAAAATCTGACTTTCGGCAATTCACTCAAAAATGGTGCCAAACAGTTGCAAATGCTCCCCTGAAAGGTTTGGCAGTCGAAACAGAAAGTTTTTTATCACAGGAAAAGAAATCAGCCCTCGACAACTTAACCGGCAGAAAAAGATTTTTTTGAAAAAATACTTAAGCTCCGGGGTCACAATTTCATTAAAAATCTGACTTTTGGCAATTCACACAAAAATGGTGCCAAACGGTTGCAAATGCTCCCCTGAAAGGTTTGGTGGTCGAAACAGAAGGCTTTTTATCACAGGACAAGAAATCAGCCCTGGACAACTTAACCGTCAGAAAAAGATTTTTTTGAAAAAATCCCTAAGCCCCGGGGTCACAATTTCATCAAAAATCTGACTTTCGGCAACTCACTCAAAAATGTTGCCAGACGTTTGCAAATGCTCCGCTGAAAGGTTTGGGAGTCGAAACAGAAGGGTATTTATCACAGGAAAAGAAATCAGCCCTCGACAACTTAAGCGGCAGAAAAATATTTTTTTGAAAAAATCCCTAAGCCCCGGGGTCACAATTTCATCCAAAATCCGACTTTCGGCAATTCACTCAAAAATGGTGCCAAACGGTTGCAAACGCTCCGCTGAAATGTTTGGCAGTGGAAACAGAAGGGTATTTATCACAGGAAAAGAAATTAGCAATCGACAACTTATCCGGCAGAAAAAGATTTTTTTGAAAAAATCCCTAAGCCCCGGGGTCACAATTTCATCAAAAATCTGACTTTCGGCAACTCACTCAAAAATGTTGCCAGACGTTTGCAAATGCTCCGCTGAAAGGTTTGGGAGTCGAAACAGAAGGGTATTTATCACAGGAAAAGAAATCAGCCCTCGACAACTTAAGCGGCAGAAAAATATTTTTTTGAAAAAATCCCTAAGCCCCGGGGTCACAATTTCATCCAAAATCCGACTTTCGGCAATTCACTCAAAAATGGTGCCAAACGGTTGCAAACGCTCCGCTGAAATGTTTGGCAGTGGAAACAGAAGGGTATTTATCACAGGAAAAGAAATTAGCAATCGACAACTTATCCGGCAGAAAAAGATTTTTTTGAAAAAATCCCTAAGCCCCGGGGTCACAATGTCATCAAAAATCTGACTTTCGGCAATTCACTCAAAAATGGTGCCAAACTGTTGCAAATGCTCCCCTGAAAGGTTTGGCAGTCGAAACAGAAGGGTATTTATCGCAGGAAAAGAAATCAGCCCTCGACAACTTATCCGGCAGAAAAATATGTGTTTGAAAAAATCCCTAAGCCCCGGGGTCACAATTTCATCAAAAATCTGACTTTCGGCAATTCACTCAAAAATGATGCCAAACGGTTGCAAATGCTCCCCTGAAAGGTTTGGCGGTCGAAACAGAAGGCTTTTTATCACAGGACGAGAAATCAGCCCTGGACAACTTAACCGTCAGAAAAAGATTTTTTTGAAAAAATCCCTAAGCCCCGGGGTCACAATTTCATCAAAAATCTGACTTTCGGCAACTCACTCAAAAATGTTGCCAGACGTTTGCAAATGCTCCCCTGAAAGGTTTGGCGGTCGAAACAGAAGGCTTTTTATCACAGGACGAGAAATCAGCCCTGGACAACTTAACCGGCAGAAAAAGATTTTTCTGAAAAAATCCCTAAGCCCCGGGGTCACAATTTTATCGAAAATCTGACTTTCGGCAATTCACTCAGAAATGGTGCCAAACGGTTGCAAATGCTCCGCTGAAAGGTTTGGCAGTTGAAACAGAAGGGTATTTATCACAGGAAAAGAAATCAGCCCTCGACAACTTAAGCGGCAGTAAAATATTTTTTGAAAAAATCCCTAAGCCCCGGGGTCACAATTTCATCAAAAATCTGACTTTCGGCAATTCACTCAGAAATCTTGCCAGACGGTTGCAAATGCTCCCCTGAAAGCTCTGGCGGTCGAAACAGAAGGCTTATTATCACAAGAAAAGAAATCTGCCCTCGACAACTTAAGCGGCAGAAAAATATTTTTTTGAAAAAATCCCTAAGCCCCGGGGTCACAATTTCATCCAAAATCTGACTTTCGGCAATTCACTCAAAAATGGTGCCAAACGGTTGCAAACGCTCCGCTGAAATGTTTGGCAGTCGAAACAGAAGGGTATTTATCACAGGAAAAGAAATTAGCAATCGACAACTTATCCGGCAGAAAAAGATTTTTTTGAAAAAATCCCTAAGCCCCGGGGTCACAATTTCATCAAAAATCTGACTTTTGGCAATTCACTCAAAAATGGTGCCAAACGGTTGCAAATGCTCCCCTGAAAGGTTTGGCAGTCGAAACACAAGGTTTTTTATCACAAGAAAAGAAATCAGCCCTGGGCAACTTAACCGGCAGAAAAATATTTTTTTGAAAAAATCCCTAAGCCCCGGGGTCACAATTTCATCAAAAATCTGACTCTCGGCAATTCACTCAAGAATGGTGCCAAACGGTTGCAAATGCTCTCATGAAATGTTTGGCGGTCGAAACAGAAGGCTTTTTATCACAAGACAAGAAATCAGCCCTGGACAACTTAACCGGCAGTAAAAGATTTTTTTGAAAAAATCCCTAAGCCCCGGGGTCACAATTTCATCAAAAATCTGACTTTCGGCAATTCACTCAAAAATGTTGCCAGAAGGGTTGAAAATGCTCCGCTGAAATGTTTGGCGGTCAAAACAGAAGGCTTATTATCACAAGAAAAGAAATCAGCCCTCGACAACTTAACCGGCACAAAAAGATTTTTTGAAAAAATCCCTAAGCCCCGGGGTCACTATTTCATCAAAAATCTGACTTTCGGCAATTCACTCAGAAATGGTGCCAAACGGTTGCAAACGCTCCGCTGAAAAGTTTGGAGGTCGAAACAGAAGGCTTTTGATCGCAAGACAAGAAATCAGCCCTCGACAACTTATCCAGCAGAAAAATATTTTTTTGAAAAAATCCCTAAGCCCCGGAGTCACAATTTCATCAAAAATCTGACTTTTGGCAATTCACACAAAAATGGTGCCAAACGGTTGCAAATGCTCCCCTGAAAGGTTTGGTGGTCGAAACAGAAGGCTTTTTATCACAGGACAAGAAATCAGCCCTGGACAACTTAACCGTCAGAAAAAGATTTTTTTGAAAAAATCCCTAAGCCCCGGGGTCACAATTTCATCAAAAATCTGACTTTCGGCAACTCACTCAAAAATGTTGCCAGACGTTTGCAAATGCTCCCCTGAAAGGTTTGGCGGTCGAAACAGAAGGCTTTTTATCACAGGACAAGAAATCAGCCCTGGACAACTTAACCGGCAGAAAAAGATTTTTTTGAAAAAATCCCTAAGCCCCGGGGTCACAATTTTATCGAAAATCTGACTTTCGGCAATTCACTCAGAAATGGTGCCAAACGGTTGCAAATGCTCCGCTGAAAGGTTTGGCAGTCGAAACAGAAGGGTATTTATCACGGGAAAAGAATTCAGCCGTCGACAACTTAAGCGGCAGAAAAATATTTTTTGAAAAAACCCCTAAGCCCCGGAGTCACAATTTCATCAAAAATCTGACTTTCGGCAATTCACTCAAAAATGGTGCCAAACAGTTGCAAATGCTCCCCTGAAAGGTTTGGCAGTCGAAACAGAAAGTTTTTTATCACAGGAAAAGAAATCAGCCCTCGACAACTTAACCGGCAGAAAAAGATTTTTTTGAAAAAATACTTAAGCTCCGGGGTCACAATTTCATTAAAAATCTGACTTTTGGCAATTCACACAAAAATGGTGCCAAACGGTTGCAAATGCTCCCCTGAAAGGTTTGGTGGTCGAAACAGAAGGCTTTTTATCACAGGACAAGAAATCAGCCCTGGACAACTTAACCGTCAGAAAAAGATTTTTTTGAAAAAATCCCTAAGCCCCGGGGTCACAATTTCATCAAAAATCTGACTTTCGGCAACTCACTCAAAAATGTTGCCAGACGTTTGCAAATGCTCCGCTGAAAGGTTTGGGAGTCGAAACAGAAGGGTATTTATCACAGGAAAAGAAATCAGCCCTCGACAACTTAAGCGGCAGAAAAATATTTTTTTGAAAAAATCCCTAAGCCCCGGGGTCACAATTTCATCCAAAATCCGACTTTCGGCAATTCACTCAAAAATGGTGCCAAACGGTTGCAAACGCTCCGCTGAAATGTTTGGCAGTGGAAACAGAAGGGTATTTATCACAGGAAAAGAAATTAGCAATCGACAACTTATCCGGCAGAAAAAGATTTTTTTGAAAAAATCCCTAAGCCCCGGGGTCACAATTTCATCAAAAATCTGACTTTCGGCAACTCACTCAAAAATGTTGCCAGACGTTTGCAAATGCTCCGCTGAAAGGTTTGGGAGTCGAAACAGAAGGGTATTTATCACAGGAAAAGAAATCAGCCCTCGACAACTTAAGCGGCAGAAAAATAATTTTTTGAAAAAATCCCTAAGCCCCGGGGTCACAATTTCATCAAAAATCTGACTTTTGGCAATTCACTCAAAAATGGTGCCAAACGGTTGCAAATGCTCCCCTGAAAGGTTTGGCAGTCGAAACACAAGGTTTTTTATCACAAGAAAAGAAATCAGCCCTGGGCAACTTAACCGGCAGAAAAATATTTTTTTGAAAAAATCCCTAAGCCCCGGGGTCACAATTTCATCAAAAATCTGACTCTCGGCAATTCACTCAAGAATGGTGCCAAACGGTTGCAAATGCTCTCATGAAATGTTTGGCGGTCGAAACAGAAGGCTTTTTATCACAAGACAAGAAATCAGCCCTGGACAACTTAACCGGCAGTAAAAGATTTTTTTGAAAAAATCCCTAAGCCCCGGGGTCACAATTTCATCAAAAATCTGACTTTCGGCAATTCACTCAAAAATGTTGCCAGAAGGGTTGAAAATGCTCCGCTGAAATGTTTGGCGGTCAAAACAGAAGGCTTATTATCACAAGAAAAGAAATCAGCCCTCGACAACTTAACCGGCACAAAAAGATTTTTTGAAAAAATCCCTAAGCCCCGGGGTCACTATTTCATCAAAAATCTGACTTTCGGCAATTCACTCAGAAATGGTGCCAAACGGTTGCAAACGCTCCGCTGAAAAGTTTGGAGGTCGAAACAGAAGGCTTTTGATCGCAAGACAAGAAATCAGCCCTCGACAACTTATCCAGCAGAAAAATATTTTTTTGAAAAAATCCCTAAGCCCCGGAGTCACAATTTCATCAAAAATCTGACTTTTGGCAATTCACACAAAAATGGTGCCAAACGGTTGCAAATGCTCCCCTGAAAGGTTTGGTGGTCGAAACAGAAGGCTTTTTATCACAGGACAAGAAATCAGCCCTGGACAACTTAACCGTCAGAAAAAGATTTTTTTGAAAAAATCCCTAAGCCCCGGGGTCACAATTTCATCAAAAATCTGACTTTCGGCAACTCACTCAAAAATGTTGCCAGACGTTTGCAAATGCTCCCCTGAAAGGTTTGGCGGTCGAAACAGAAGGCTTTTTATCACAGGACAAGAAATCAGCCCTGGACAACTTAACCGGCAGAAAAAGATTTTTTTGAAAAAATCCCTAAGCCCCGGGGTCACAATTTTATCGAAAATCTGACTTTCGGCAATTCACTCAGAAATGGTGCCAAACGGTTGCAAATGCTCCGCTGAAAGGTTTGGCAGTCGAAACAGAAGGGTATTTATCACGGGAAAAGAATTCAGCCGTCGACAACTTAAGCGGCAGAAAAATATTTTTTGAAAAAACCCCTAAGCCCCGGAGTCACAATTTCATCAAAAATCTGACTTTCGGCAATTCACTCAAAAATGGTGCCAAACAGTTGCAAATGCTCCCCTGAAAGGTTTGGCAGTCGAAACAGAAAGTTTTTTATCACAGGAAAAGAAATCAGCCCTCGACAACTTAACCGGCAGAAAAAGATTTTTTTGAAAAAATACTTAAGCTCCGGGGTCACAATTTCATTAAAAATCTGACTTTTGGCAATTCACACAAAAATGGTGCCAAACGGTTGCAAATGCTCCCCTGAAAGGTTTGGTGGTCGAAACAGAAGGCTTTTTATCACAGGACAAGAAATCAGCCCTGGACAACTTAACCGTCAGAAAAAGATTTTTTTGAAAAAATCCCTAAGCCCCGGGGTCACAATTTCATCAAAAATCTGACTTTCGGCAACTCACTCAAAAATGTTGCCAGACGTTTGCAAATGCTCCGCTGAAAGGTTTGGGAGTCGAAACAGAAGGGTATTTATCACAGGAAAAGAAATCAGCCCTCGACAACTTAAGCGGCAGAAAAATATTTTTTTGAAAAAATCCCTAAGCCCCGGGGTCACAATTTCATCCAAAATCCGACTTTCGGCAATTCACTCAAAAATGGTGCCAAACGGTTGCAAACGCTCCGCTGAAATGTTTGGCAGTGGAAACAGAAGGGTATTTATCACAGGAAAAGAAATTAGCAATCGACAACTTATCCGGCAGAAAAAGATTTTTTTGAAAAAATCCCTAAGCCCCGGGGTCACAATTTCATCAAAAATCTGACTTTCGGCAACTCACTCAAAAATGTTGCCAGACGTTTGCAAATGCTCCGCTGAAAGGTTTGGGAGTCGAAACAGAAGGGTATTTATCACAGGAAAAGAAATCAGCCCTCGACAACTTAAGCGGCAGAAAAATAATTTTTTGAAAAAATCCCTAAGCCCCGGGGTCACAATTTCATCCAAAATCCGACTTTCGGCAATTCACTCAAAAATGGTGCCAAACGGTTGCAAACGCTCCGCTGAAATGTTTGGCAGTGGAAACAGAAGGGTATTTATCACAGGAAAAGAAATTAGCAATCGACAACTTATCCGGCAGAAAAAGATTTTTTTGAAAAAATCCCAAAGCCCCGGGGTCACAATTTCATCAAAAATCTGACTTTCGGCAATTCACTCAAAAATGTTGCCAGACGGTTGAAAATGCTCCGCTAAAATGTTTGGCGGTCAAAACAGAAGGCTTATTATCACAGGAAAAGAAATCAGCCCTCGACAACTTAACCGGCACAAAAAGATTTTTTGAAAAAATCCCTAAGCCCCGGGGTCACAATGTCATCAAAAATCTGACTTTCGGCAATTCACTCAAAAATGGTGCCAAACTGTTGCAAATGCTCCCCTGAAAGGTTTGGCAGTCGAAACAGAAGGGTATTTATCGCAGGAAAAGAAATCAGCCCTCGACAACTTATCCGGCAGAAAAATATGTGTTTGAAAAAATCCCTAAGCCCCGGGGTCACAATTTCATCAAAAATCTGACTTTTGGCAATTCACTCAAAAATGGTGCCAAACGGTTGCAAATGCTCCCCTGAAAGGTTTGGCAGTCGAAACACAAAGTTTTTTATCACAAGAAAAGAAATCAGCCCTGGGCAACTTAACCGGCAGAAAAAGATTTTTTTGAAAAAATCCCTAAGCCCCGGGGTCACAATTTCATCAAAAATCTGACTCTCGGCAATTCACTCAAGAATGGTGCCAAACGGTTGCAAATGCTCTCATGAAAGGTTTGGCGGTCGAAACAGAAGGCTTTTTATCACAAGACAAGAAATCAGCCCTGGACAACTTAACCGGCAGTAAAAGATTTTTTTGAAAAAATCCCTAAGCGCCGGGGTCACAATTTCATCGAAAATCTGACTTTCGGCAATTCACACAAAAATGTTGCCATACGGTTGCAAATGCTCCCGTGAAAGCTTTGGAGGTCGAAACAAAAGGGTATTTATCACAGGAAAAGAAATCAGCCCTCGACAACTTAACCGGCAGAAAAAGATATTTTTGAAAAAATCCCTAAGCCCCGGGGTCACAATTTCATCAAAAATCTGACTTTCGGCAATTCACTCAGAAATGGTGCCAAACGGTTGCAAATGCTCCGCTGAAAAGTTTGGAGGTCGAAACAGAAGGCTTTTGATCACAAGACAAGAAATCAGCCCTCGACAACTTATCCAGCAGAAAAATATTTTTTTGAAAAAATCCCTAAGCCCCGGAGTCACAGTTTCATCAAAAATCTGACTCTCGGCAATTCACTCAAAAATGATGCCAAACGGTTGCAAATGCTCCCCTGAAAGGTTTGGCAGTCGAAAAAGAAAGTTTTTTTATCACAGGACAAGAAATAAGCCATGGACAACTTAACCTGCAGAAAAAGATTTTTTTGAAAAAATACTTAAGCTCCGGGGTCACAATTTCATCAAAAATCTGACTTTTGGCAATTCACTCAAAAATGGTGCCAAACAGTTGCAAATGCTCCCCTGAAAGGTTTGGCAGTCGAAACAGAAAGTTTTTTATCACAGGAAAAGAAATCAGCCCTTGACAACTTAAGCGGCAGAAAAATATTTTTTTGAAAAAATCCCTAAGCCCCGGGGTCACAATTTCATCCAAAATCCGACTTTCGGCAATTCACTCAAAAATGGTGCCAAACGGTTGCAAACGCTCCGCTGAAATGTTTGGCAGTGGAAACAGAAGGGTATTTATCACAGGAAAAGAAATTAGCAATCGACAACTTATCCGGCAGAAAAAGATTTTTTTGAAAAAATCCCTAAGCCCCGGGGTCACAATTTCATCAAAAATCTGACTTTCGGCAATTCACTCAAAAATGTTGCCAGACGTTTGCAAATGCTCCGCTGAAATGTTTGGCGGTCAAAACAGAAGGCTTATTATCACAAGAAAAGAAATCAGCCCTCGACAACTTATCCGGCAGAAAAATATGTGTTTGAAAAAAGCCCTAAGCCCCGGGGTCACAATTTCATCAAAAATCTGACTTTTGGCAATTCACTCAAAAATGGTGCCAAACGGTTGCAAATGCTCCCCTGAAAGGTTTGGCAGTCGAAACACAAAGTTTTTTATCACAAGAAAAGAAATCAGCCCTGGGCAACTTAACCGGCAGAAAACGATTTTTTTGAAAAAATCCCTAAGCCCCGGGGTCACAATTTCATCAAAAATCTGACTCTCGGCAATTCACTCAAGAATGGTGCCAAACGGTTGCAAATGCTCTCATGAAAGATTTGGCGGTCGAAACAGAAGGCTTTTTATCACAGGACAAGAAATCAGCCCTGGACAACTTAACCGGCAGTAAAAGATTTTTTTGAAAAAATCCCTAAGCCCCGGGGTCACAATTTCATCGAAAATCTGACTTTCGGCAATTCACTCAAAAATGTTGCCATACGGTTGCAAATGCCCCCTTAAAGGATTGGGAGTCGAAACAGAAGGGTATTTATCACAGGAAAAGAAATCAGCCCTCGACAACTTAAGCGGCAGAAAAATATTTTTTTGAAAAAATCCCTAAGCCCCGGGGTCACAATTTCATCCAAAATCCGACTTTCGGCAATTCACTCAAAAATGGTGCCAAACGGTTGCAAACGCTCCGCTGAAATGTTTGGCAGTGGAAACAGAAGGGTATTTATCACAGGAAAAGAAATTAGCAATCGACAACTTATCCGGCAGAAAAAGATTTTTTGAAAAAATCCCTAAGCCCCGGGGTCACAATTTCATCAAAAATCTGACTTTCGGCAATTCACTCAAAAATGTTGCCAGACGGTTGAAAATGCTCCGCTAAAATGTTTGGCGGTCAAAACAGAAGGCTTATTATCACAGGAAAAGAAATCAGCCCTCAACAACTTAACCGGCACAAAAAGATTTTTTGAAAAAATCCCTAAGCCCCGGGGTCACAATGTCATCAAAAATCTGACTTTCGGCAATTCACTCAAAAATGGTGCCAAACTGTTGCAAATGCTCCCCTGAAAGGTTTGGCAGTCGAAACAGAAGGGTATTTATCGCAGGAAAAGAAATCAGCCCTCGACAACTTATCCGGCAGAAAAATATGTGTTTGAAAAAATCCCTAAGCCCCGGGGTCACAATTTCATCAAAAATCTGACTTTTGGCAATTCACTCAAAAATGGTGCCAAACGGTTGCAAATGCTCCCCTGAAAGGTTTGGCAGTCGAAACACAAAGTTTTTTATCACAAGAAAAGAAATCAGCCCTGGGCAACTTAACCGGCAGAAAAAGATTTTTTTGAAAAAATCCCTAAGCCCCGGGGTCACAATTTCATCAAAAATCTGACTCTCGGCAATTCACTCAAGAATGGTGCCAAACGGTTGCAAATGCTCTCATGAAAGGTTTGGCGGTCGAAACAGAAGGCTTTTTATCACAAGACAAGAAATCAGCCCTGGACAACTTAACCGGCAGTAAAAGATTTTTTTGAAAAAATCCCTAAGCGCCGGGGTCACAATTTCATCGAAAATCTGACTTTCGGCAATTCACACAAAAATGTTGCCATACGGTTGCAAATGCTCCCCTGAAAGCATTGGAGGTCGAAACAAAAGGGTATTTATCACAGGAAAAGAAATCAGCCCTCGACAACTTAACCGGCAGAAAAAGATTTTTTTGAAAAAATCCCTAAGCCCCGGGGTCACAATTTCATCAAAAATCTGACTTTCGGCAATTCACTCAAAAATGGTGCCAAACGGTTGCAAATGCTCCGCTGAAAAGTTTGGAGGTCGAAACAGAAGGCTTTTGATCACAAGACAAGAAATCAGCCCTCGACAACTTATCCAGCAGAAAAATATTTTTTTGAAAAAATCCCTAAGCCCCGGAGTCACAGTTTCATCAAAAATCTGACTCTCGGCAATTCACTCAAAAATGATGCCAAACGGTTGCAAATGCTCCCCTGAAAGGTTTGGCGGTCGAAACAGAAGGCTTTTTATCACAGGACAAGAAATCAGCCCTGGACAACTTAACCGGCAGAAAAAGATTTTTTTGAAAAAATCCCTAAGCCCCGGGGTCACAATTTTATCGAAAATCTGACTTTCGGCAAGTCACTCAGAAATGGTGCCAAACGGTTGCAAATGCTCCGCTGAAAGGTTTGGCAGTCGAAACAGAAGGGTATTTATCACAGGAAAAGAAATCAGCCGTCGACAACTTAAGCGGCAGAAAAATATTTTTTGAAAAAACCCCTAAGCCCCGGAGTCACAATTTCATCAAAAATCTGACTTTCGGCAATTCACTCAAAAATGGTGCCAAACAGTTGCAAATGCTCCCCTGAAAGGTTTGGCAGTCGAAACAGAAAGTTTTTTATCACAGGAAAAGAAATCAGCCCTCGACAACTTAACCGGCAGAAAAAGATTTTTTTGAAAAAATACTTAAGCTCCGGGGTCACAATTTCATTAAAAATCTGACTTTTGGCAATTCACACAAAAATGGTGCCAAACGGTTGCAAATGCTCCGCTGAAAGGTTTGGCAGTCGAAACAGAAGGGTATTTATCACAGAAAAAGAAATCAGCCCTCGACAACTTAAGCGGCAGAAAAATATTTTTTTAAAAAAATCCCTAAGCCGAGGGGTCACAATTTCATCAAAAATCTGACTTTTGGCAATTCACTCAAAAATGGTGCCAAACGGTTGCAAATGCTCCCCTGAAAGGTTTGGCAGTCGAAACACAAAGTTTTTTATCACAGGAAAAGAAATCAGCCCTCGACAACTTAACCGGCAGAAAAAGATTTTTTTGAAAAAATCCCTAAGCCCCGGGGTCACAATTTCATTAAAAATCTGACTTTTGGCAATTCACTCAAAAATGTTGCCAGACGGTTGCAAATGCTCTCATGAAAGGTTTGGCAGTCGAAACAGAAGGCTTTTTATCACAGTACAAGAAATCAGCCCTCGACAACTTATCCGGCAGAAAAATATTTTTTTGAAAAAATCCCTAAGCCCCGGGGTCACAATTTCATCAAAAATCTGACTTTTGGCAATGCACTCAAAATTGGTGCCAAACGGTTGCAAATGCTCCCCTGAAAGGTTTGGCAGTCGAAACAGAAAGTTTTTTATCACAGGACAAGAAATCAGCCTTGGACAACTTAACCGGCAGAAAAAGATTTTTTTGAAAAAATCCCTAAGCCCCAGGGTCACAATTTCATCTAAAATCTGACTTTTGGCAATTCACTCAGAAATGGTGCCAAACAGTTGCAAATACTCCGCTGAAAAGTTTTGAGGTCGAAACAGAATGGTATATATCACAGGAAAAGAAATCAGCCCTCGACAACTTATCCGGCAGAAAAAGATTTTTTTTAAAAAAATCCCTAAGCCCCGGTGTCACAATTTCATCAAAAATCTGACTTTCGGCAATTCACTCAAAAATGTTGCCAGACGGTTGCAAATGCTCTCATGAAAGGTATGGCAGTCGAAAGAGAACGCTTTTTATCACAGGACAAGAAATCAGCCCTCGACAACTTATCCGGGAGAAAAAGATTTTTTTGAAAAAATCCCTAAGCCCCGGTGTCACAATTTCATCAAAAATCTGACTTTCGGCAATTCACTCAAAAATGTTGCCAGACGGTTGCAAATGCTCCCCTGAAAGCTTTGGCGGTCGAAACAGAAGGCTTATTATCACAAGAAAAGAAATCAGCCCTCGACAACTTAACCGGCAGAAAAGTATTTTTTGAAAAAATCCCTAAGCCCCGGGATCACAATTTCATCTAAAATCTGACTTTCGGCAATTCACTCAAAAATGGTGCCAAACGGTTGCAAATACTCCACTGAAAAGTTTGGAGGTCGTAACAGAAGGGTATTTATCACAGGAAAAGAAATCAGCCCTCGAAAACTTATCCGGCAGAAAAAGATTTTTTTGAAAAAATCCCTAAGCCCCGGGGTCACAATTTCATCAAAAATCTGACTTTCGGCAATTCACGCAAAAATGGTGATAAACGGTTGCAAATGCTCCGCTGAAAGGTTTGGCAGTCGAAACAGAAGGGTATTTATCACAGGAAAAGAAATCAGCCCTCGACAACTTAAGCGGCAGAAAAATATTTTTTTAAAAAAATCCCTAAGCCGAGGGGTCACAATTTCATCAAAAATCTGACTTTTGGCAATTCACTCAAAAATGGTGCCAAACGGTTGCAAATGCTCCCCTGAAAGGTTTGGCAGTCGAAACACAAAGTTTTTTATCACAGGAAAAGAAATCAGCCCTCGACAACTTAACCGGCAGAAAAAGATTTTTTTGAAAAAATCCCTAAGCCCCGGGGTCACAATTTCATCAAAAATCTGACTTTCGGCAATTCACTCAGAAATGGTGCCAAACAGTTGGAAATGCTCCGCTGAAAAGTTTGGAGGTCGTAACAGAAGGGTATTTATCACAGGAAAAGAAATCAGCCCTCGACAACTTAACTGGCAGAAAAAGATTTTTTTGAAAAAATCCCTAAGCCCCGGGGTCACAATTTCATCAAAAATCTGACTCTCGGCAATTCACTCAAAAATGGTGCCAAACGGTTGCAAATGCTCTCATGAAAGTTTTGGCGGTCGAAACAGAAGGCTTTTTATCACAAGACAAGAAATGAGCCCTGGACAACTTAACCGGAAGTAAAAGATTTTTTTGAAAAAATCCCTAAGCCCCGGGGTCATAATTTCATCAAAAATCTGACTTTCGGCAATTCATTCAAAAATGTTGCCAGACGGTTGCAAATGCTCCCCTGAAAGCATTGGCGGTTGAAACAGAAGGGTATTTATCACAGGACAAGAAATAAGCCCTGGACAACTTAACCGGCAGAAAAAGATTTTTTTGAAAAAATCCCTAAGCCCCGGGGTCACAATTTCATCGAAAATCTGACTTTCGGCAATTCAGTCAGAAATGGTGCCAAACGGTTGCAAATGCTCCGCTGAAAAGTTTGGAGGTCGTAACAGAAGGGTATTTATCACAGGAAAATAAATCAGCCCTCGACAACTTATCCGGCAGAAAAAGATTTTTTTGAAAAAATCCCTAACCCCCGGTGTCACAAATTCATCTAAAAACTGACTTTTGGCAATTCACTCAGAAATGGTGCCAAACGGTTGCAAATGCTCCGCTGAAAAGTTTTGAGGTCGAAACAGAATGGTATTTATCACAGGAAAAGAAATCAGCCCTCGACAACTTATCCGGCAGAAAAAATTTTTTTTGAAAAAATCCCTAAGCCCCCGGGTCACAATTTCATCAAAAATCTGACTTTTGGCAATTCACTCAAAAATGGTGCCAAACGGTTGCAAATGCTCCCCTGAAAGGTTTGGCAGTCGAAACACAAAGTTTTTTATCACAGGAAAAGAAATCAGCCCTCGAAAACTTAACCGGCAGAAAAAGATTTTTTTGAAAAAATCCCTAAGCCCCGGGGTCACAATTTCATCAAAAATCTGACTTTCGGCAATTCACTCAGAAATGGTGCCAAACGGTTGGAAATGCTCTCATGAAAGTTTTGGCGGTCGAAACAGAAGGCTTTTTATCACAAGACAAGAAATGAGCCCTCCACAACTTAACCGGCAGTAAAAGATTTTTTTGAAAAAATCCCTAAGCCCCGGGGTCACAATTTCATCAAAAATCTGACTTTCGGCAATTCACTCAAAAATGTTGCCAGACGGTTGCCAATGCTCCCCTGAAAGCATTGGCGGTTGAAACAGAAGGGTATTTATCACAGGAAAAGAAATCATCTCTCGACAACTTAACCGGCAGAAAAATATTTTTTTGAAAAAATCCCTAAGCCCCGGGGTCACAATTTCATCAAAAATCTGACTTTTGGCAATACACTCAAAAATGGTGCCAAACGGTTGCAAATGCTCCCCTGAAAGGTTTGGCAGTCGAAACAGAATGTTTTTTATCACAGGACAAGAAATAAGCCCTGGACAACTTAACCGGCAGAAAAAGATTTTTTTGAAAAAATCCCTAAGCCCCGGGGTCACAATTTCATCGAAAATCTGACTTTCGGCAATTCACTCAGAAATGGTGCCAAACGGTTGCAAATGCTCCGCTGAAAAGTTTGGGGGTCGTAACAGAAGGGTATTTATCACAGGAAAATAAATCAGCCCTCGACAACTTATCCGGCAGAAAAAGATTTTTTTGAAAAAATCCCTAACCCCCGGTGTCACAAATTCATCTAAAAACTGACTTTTGGCAATTCACTCAGAAATGGTGCCAAACGGTTGCAAATGCTCCGCTGAAAAGTTTTGAGGTCGAAACAGAATGGTATTTATCACAGGAAAAAAAAATCAGCCCTCGACAACTTATCCGGCAGAAAAAGATTTTTTTGAAAAAATCCCTAAGCCCCGGGGTCACAATTTCATCAAAAATCTGACTTTCGGCAATTCACTCAAAAATGGTGCCAAACGGTTGAAAATGCTCTCATGAAAGGTTTGGCAGTCGAAACAGAAGGCTTTCTATAACAGGACAAGAAATCAGCCCTCGAAAACTTATCCGGGAGAAAAAGATTTTTTTGAAAAAATCCCTAAGCCCCGGGGTCACAATTTCATCAAAAATCTGACTTTCGGCAATTCACTCAAAAATGGTGATAAACGATTGCAAATGCTCCGCTGAAAGGTTTGGCAGTCGAAACAGTAGGTTATTTATCACAGGAAAAGAAATCAGCCCTCGACAACTTAAACGGCAGAAAAAGATTTTTTTGAAAAAATCCCTAAGCCCCGGGGTCACAATTTCATCAAAAATCTGACTTTCGGCAATTCACTCAAAAATGTTGCCAGACGGTAGCAAATGCTCCCCTGAAAGCTTTGGCGGTCGAAACAGAAGGCTTATTATCACATTAAAAGAAATCAGCCCTCGACAACTTAACCGGCAGAAAAATAGTTTTTGAAAAAATCCCTAAGCCCCGGGGTCAGAATTTCATCAAAAATCTGACTTTCGGCAATTCACTCAAAAATGTTGCCGGACGGTTGCAAATGCTCCCCTGAAAGCATTGGCGGTCGAAAAAGAAGGGTATTTATCACATGAAAAGAAATCAGCACTCGACAACTTAACCGGCAGAAAAAGATTTTTTTGAAAAAACCCCTAACCCCTAAGTCACAATTTCATCTAAAATCTGACTTTCGGCAATTCACTAAGAAATGGTGATAAACGGTTGCAAATGCTCCACTGAAAGGTTTGGCAGTCGAAACAGAAGGGTATTTATCACAGGAAAAGAAATCAGCCCTCGACAACTTAAGCGGCAGAAAAAGATTTTTTTGAAAAAATCCCTAAGCCCCGTGGTCACAATTTCATCAAAAATCTGAATTTTGGCAATTCACTCAAAAATGGTGCAAAACGGTTGCAAATGCTCCCCTGAAAGGTTTGGCATTCGAAACAGAAAGTTTTTTATCACAGGAAAAGAAATCAGCCCTTGACAACTTAACCGGCAGAAAAAGATTTTTTTGAAAAAATCCCTAAGCCCCGGGGTCACAATTTCATCAAAAATCTGACTTTCGGCAATTCACTCAAAAATGTTGCCAGACGGTTGCCAATGCTCCCCTGAAAGCTCTGGCGGTCGAAACAGAAGGCTTATTATAACAAGAAAAGAAATCAGCCCTCGACAACTTAACCGGCAGAAAAAGATGTTTTGAAAAAATGCCTAAGCCCCGGTGTCACAATTTCATCTAAAATCTGACTTTCGGCAATTCACTCAGAAATGTTGATAAACGGTTGCAAATGCTCTGCTGAAAGGTTTGGCAGTCGAAACAGAAGGGTATTTATCACAGGAAAAGAAATCAGCCCTCGACAACTTAACCGGCAGAAAAAGATTTTTTTGAAAAAATCCCTAAGCCCCGGGGTCACAATTTCATCAAAAATCTGACTCTCAGCAATTAACTCAAAAATGGTGCCAGACAGTTGCAAATGCTCCCCTGAAAGCATTGGCGGTCGAAACAGAAGGGTATTTATCACAGGACAAGAAATCAGCCCTGGACAACTTAACCGGCAGAAAAAGATTTTTTTGAAAGAATCCCTAAGCCCCGGGGTCACAATTTCATCAAAAATCTGACTTTCGGCAATTCACTCTGAAATGGTGCCAAACGGTTGGAAATGCTCCGCTGAGAAGTTTGGAGGTCGTAACAGAAGGGTATTTATCACAGGAAAAGAAATCAGCCCTCAACAACTTAACTGGCAGAAAAAGATTTTTTTGAAAATATCCCTAAGCCCGGGGGTCACAATTTCATCAAAAATCTGACTCTCGGCAATTCACTCAAAAATGGTGCCAAACGGTTGCAAATGCTCTCATGAAAGTTTTGGCGGTCGAAACAGAAGGCTTTTTATCACAAGACAAGAAATGAGCCCTGGACAACTTAACCGGCAGTAAAAGATTTTTTTGAAAAAATTCCTAAGCCCCGGGGTCACAATTTCATCGAAAATTTGACTTTCAGCAACTCACTCAAAAATGTTGCCAGACGGTTGCAAATGCTCCCCTGAAAGCATTGGCGGTCGAAACAGAAGGGTATTTATCACAGGAAAAGAAATCAGCTCTCGACAACTTAACCGGCAGAAAAATATTTTTTGAAAAAATCCCTAAGCCCCGGGGTCACAATTTCATCAAAAATCTGACTTTTGGCAATACACTCAAAAACGGTGCCAAACGGTTGCAAATGCTCCCCTGAAAGGTTTGGCAGTTGAAACAGAATTTTTTTTATCACAGGACAAGAAATCAGCCCTGGACAGCTTAACCGGCAGAAAAATATTTTTTGAAAAAATCCCTAAGCCCCGGGGTCACAATTTCATCAAAAATCTGACTTTTGGCAATACACTCAAAAAAGGTGCCAAACGGTTGCAAATGCTCCCCTGAAAGGTTTGGCAGTTGAAACAGAATTTTTTTTATCACAGGACAAGAAATCAGCCCTCGACAACTTAAACGGCAGGAAAATATTTTTTTGAAAAAATCCCTAACCCCCGGGGTCACAAATTCATCTAAAATCTGACTTTTGGCAATTCACTCAGAAATGGTGCCAAACGGTTGGAAATGCTCTCATGAAAGGTTTGGCAGTCGAAACAGAAGGCTTTTTATCACAGGACAAGAAATCAGCCCTCGAAAACTTATCCGGGAGAAAAAGATTTTTTTGAAAAAATCCCTAAGCCCCGGGGTCACAATTTCATCAAAAATCTGACTTTCGGCAATTCACGCAGAAATGGTGATAAACGGTTGCAAATTATCCGCTGAAGGGTTTGGCAGTCGAAACAGTAGGTTATTTATCACAGGAAAGGAAATCAGCCCTCGACAACTTAAACGGCAGAAAAAGATTTTTTTGAAAAAATCCCTAAGCCCCGGGGTCACAATTTCATCAAAAATCTGACTTTCGGCAATTCATTCAAAAATGTTGCCAGACGGTTGCAAATGCTCCCCTGAAAGCTCTGGCGGTTGAAACAGAAGGCTTGTTTTCACAAGAAAAGAAATCAGCCCTCGACAACTTAACCGGCAGAAAAAGATTTTTTGAAAAAATCCCTAAGCCCCGGGGTCACAATTTCATCAAAAATCTGACTTTCGGCAATTCACTCAAAAATGTTGCCAGACGGTTGCAAATGCTCCCCTGAAAGCTTTGGCGGTCGAAACAGAAGGCTTATTATCACAAGAAAAGAAATCAGCCCTCGACAACTTAACCGGCAGAAAAATATTTTTTGAAAACATCCCTAAGCACCGGGGTCACAATTTCATCAAAAATCTGACTTTCGGCAATTCACTCAAAAATGGTGATAAACGGTTGCAAATGCTCCCCTGAAAGCATTGGCGGTCGAAACAGAAGGTTATTTATCACATGAAAAGAAATCAGCCCTGGACAACTTAACCGGCAGAAAAAGATTTTTTTGAAAAAACCCCTAAGCCCCGGGGTCACAATTTCATCGAAAATCTGACTTTTGGCAATTCACTCAGAAATGGTGCCTAACGGTTGCAAATGCTCCGCTGAAAAGTTTGGAGGTCGTAACAGAAGGGTATTTATCACAGGAAAAGAAATCAGCCCTCGACAACTTAAGCGGCAGAAAAATATTTTTTTGAAAAAATCGCTAAGCCCCGGTGTCACAATTTCATCAAAAATCTGACTTTTGGCAATTCACTCAGAAATGGTGCCAAATGGTTGCAAATGCTCTCATGAAAGGTTTGGCAGTCGAAAGAGAAGGCTTTTTATCACAGGACAAGAAATCAGCCCTCGAAAACTTATCCGGGAAAAAAAGATTTTTTTGAAAAAATCCCTAAGCCCCGGGGTCACAATTTCATCAAAAATCTGACTTTCGGCAATTCACTCAAAAATGGTGATAAACGGTTGCAAATTCTCCGCTGAAAGGTTTGGCAGTCGAAACAGTAGGTTATTTATCACAGGAAAAGAAATCAGCCCTCGACAACTTAACCGGCAGAAAAAGATTTTTTTGAAAAAATCCCTAAGCCCCGGGGTCAAAATTTCATCAAAAATCTGACTTTCGGCAATTCACTCAAAAATGTTGCCAGACGGTTGCCAATGCTCCCCTGAAAGCTTTGGCGGTCAAAACAGAAGGCTTATTATCACATTAAAAGAAATCAGCCCTCGACAACTTAAACGGCAGAAAAAGATTTTTTTGAAAAAATCCCTAAGCCCCGAGGTCAGAATTTCATCAAAAATCTAACTTTCGGCAATTCACTCAAAAATGTTGCCGGACGGTTGCAAATGCTCCCCTGAAAGCATTGGCGGTGGAAAAAGAAGGGTATTTATCACATGAAAAGAAATCAGCACTCGACAACTTAACCGGCAGAAAAAGATTTTTTTGAAAAAATCCCTAAGCCCTGGGGTCACAATTTCATCAAAAATCTGACTCTCGCCAATTCACTCAAAAATGTTGCCAAACGGTTGCAATTGCTCCCCTGAAAGGTTTGGCAGTCGAAACACAAAGTTTTTTATCACAGGAAAAGAAATCAGCCCTCGACAACTTAACCGGCAGAAAAACATTTTTTTGAAAAAACCCCTAAGACCCGGGGTCACAATTTCATCTAAAATCTGACTTTCGGCAATTCACTCAAAAATGTTGCCAGACGTTTGCAAATTCTCCGCTGAAAGGTTTGGCAGTCGAAACAGTAGGTTATTTATCACAGGAAAAGAAATCAGCCCTCGACAACTTAACCGGCAGAAAAAGATTTTTTTGAAAAAATCCCTAAGCCCCGGGGTCAAAATTTCATCAAAAATCTGACTTTCGGCAATTCACTCAAAAATGTTGCCAGACGGTTGCCAATGCTCCCCTGAAAGCTTTGGCGGTCAAAACAGAAGGCTTATTATCACATTAAAAGAAATCAGCCCTCGACAACTTAAACGGCAGAAAAAGATTTTTTTGAAAAAATCCCTAAGCCCCGAGGTCAGAATTTCATCAAAAATCTAACTTTCGGCAATTCACTCAAAAATGTTGCCGGACGGTTGCAAATGCTCCCCTGAAAGCATTGGCGGTGGAAAAAGAAGGGTATTTATCACATGAAAAGAAATCAGCACTCGACAACTTAACCGGCAGAAAAAGATTTTTTTGAAAAAATCCCTAAGCCCTGGGGTCACAATTTCATCAAAAATCTGACTCTCGCCAATTCACTCAAAAATGTTGCCAAACGGTTGCAATTGCTCCCCTGAAAGGTTTGGCAGTCGAAACACAAAGTTTTTTATCACAGGAAAAGAAATCAGCCCTCGACAACTTAACCGGCAGAAAAACATTTTTTTGAAAAAACCCCTAAGACCCGGGGTCACAATTTCATCTAAAATCTGACTTTCGGCAATTCACTAAGAAATGGTGATGAACGGTTGCAAATGCTCCGCTGAAAGGTTTGGCAGTCGAAACAGAAGGGTATTTATCACAGGAAAAGAAATCAGCCCTCGACAACTTAACTGGCAGAAAAAGATTTTTTTGAAAAAATCCCTAAGCCCCGGGGTCACAATTTCATCTAAAATCTGACTTTTGGCAATTCACTCAAAAATGGTGCCAAACGGTTGCAAATGCTCTCATGAAAGGTTTGGCAGTCGAAAGAGAAGGCTTTTTATCACAGGACAAGAAATCAGCCCTAGAAAACTTATCCGGGAAAAAAAGATTTTTTTGAAAAAATCCCTAAGCCCCGGGGTCACAATTTCATCAAAAATCTGACTTTCGGCAATTCACTCAAAAATGGTAATAACGGTTGCAAATTCTCCGCTGAAAGGTTTGGCAGTCGAAACAGTAGGTTATTTATCACAGGAAAAGAAATCAGCCCTCGACAACTTAAGCGGCAGAAAAAGATTTTTTTGAAAAAATCCCTAAGCCCCGGGGTCACAATTTCATCAAAAATCTGACTTTCGGCAATTCACTCAAAAATGTTGCCAGACTGTTGCAAATGCTCCCTCGAAAGCTTTGGCGGTCGAAACAGAAGGCTTATTATTACATTAAAAGAAATCAGCCCTCGACAACTTAACCGGCAGAAAATTTTTTTTTAAAAAAATCCCTAAGCCCCGGGGTCACAATTTCATCAAAAATCTGACTTTTGGCAATTCACTCAAAAATGGTGCAAAATGGTTGCAAATGCTCCCCTGAAAGGTTTGGCAGTCGAAACAGAAAGTTTTTTATCACAGGAAAAGAAATCAGCCCTCGACAACTTAACCGGCAGAAAAAGATTTATTTGAAAACATCCCTAAGCCCCGGGGTCACAATTTCATCAAAAATCTGACTTTCGGCAATTCACTCAAAAATGTTGCCAGACGGTTGCCAATGCTCCCCTGAAAGCTCTGGCGGTCGAAACAGAAGGGTATTTATCACAGGAAAAGAAATCAGCCCTCGACAACTTAAGCGGCAGAAAAAGATTTTTTTGAAAAAATCCCTAACCCCCGGGGTCACAAATTCATCTAAAATCTGACTTTTGGCAATTCACTCAGAAATGGTGCCAAACGGTTGCAAATGCTCTCATGAAAGGTTTGGCAGTCGAAACAGAAGGCTTTTTATCACAGGACAAGAAATCAGCCCTCGAAATCTTATCCGGGAGAAAAAGATTTTTTGAAAAAATCCCTAAGCCCCGGGGTCACAATTTCATCAAAAATCTGACTTTCGGCAATTCACTCAAAAATGGTGATAAACGGTTGCAAATTCTCCGCTGAAAGGTTTGGCAGTCGAAACAGTAGGTTATTTATCACAGGAAAAGAAATCAGCCCTCGACAACTTAAACGGCAGAAAAAGATTTTTTTGAAAAAATCCCTAAGCCCCGGGGTCAAAATTTCATCAAAAATCTGACTTTCGGCAATTCACTCAAAAATGTTGCCAGACTGTTGCAAATGCTCCCCTGAAAGCTTTGGCGGTCGAAACAGAAGGCTTATTATCACATTAAAAGAAATCAGCCCTCGACAACTTAACCGGCAGAAATTTTTTTTTTGAAAAAATCCCTAAGCCCCGGGGTCAGAATTTCATGAAAAATCTAACTTTCGGCAATTCACTCAAAAATGTTGCCGGACGGTTGCAAATGCTCCCCTGAAAGCATTGGCGGTCGAAAAAGAAGGGTATTTATCACACGAAAAGAAATCAGTACTCGACAACTTAACCGGCAGAAAAAGATTTTTTTGAAAAAACCCCTAAGCCCCGGGGTCACAATTTCATCTAAAATCTGACTTTCGGCAATTCACTAAGAAATGGTGATAAACGGTTGCAAATGCTCCGCTGAAAGGTTTGGCAGTCGAAACAGAAGGGTATTTATCACAGGAAAAGAAAGTAGGCCTCGACAACTTAAGTGGCAGAAAAAGATTTTTTTGAAAAAACCCCTAAGCCCCGGGGTCACAATTTCATCTAAAATCTGACTTTTGGCAATTCACTCAGAAATGGTGCCAAACGGTTGCAAATGCTCTCATGAAAGGTTTGGCAGTCGAAACAGAAGGCTTTTTATCACAGGACAAGAAATCAGCCCTCGAAATCTTGCCCGGGAGAAAAAGATTTTTTTGAAAAAATCCCTAAGCCCCGGGGTCACAATTTCATCAAAAATCTGACTTTCGGCAATTCACTCAAAAATGGTGATAAACGGTTGCAAATTCTCCGCTGAAAGGTTTGGCAGTCGAAACAGTAGGTTATTTATCACAGGAAAAGAAATCAGCCCTCGACAACTTAAACGGCAGAAAAAGATTTTTTTGAAAAAATCCCTAAGCCCCGGGGTCAAAATTTCATCAAAAATCTGACTTTCGGCAATTCACTCAAAAATGTTGCCAGACTGTTGCAAATGCTCCCCTGAAAGCTTTGTCGGTCGAAACAGAAGGCTTATTATCACATTAAAAGAAATCAGCCCTCGACAACTTAACCGGCAGAAAATTTTTTTTTGAAAAAATCCCTAAGCCCCGGGGTCAGAATTTCATGAAAAATCTAACTTTCGGCAATTCACTCAAAAAATGTTGCCGGACGGTTGCAAATGCTCCCCTGAAAGCATTGGCGGTCGAAAAAGAAGGGTATTTATCACACGAAAAGAAATCAGTACTCGACAACTTAACCGGCAGAAAAAGATTTTTTTGAAAAAACCCCTAAGCCCCGGGGTCACAATTTCATCTAAAATCTGACTTTCGGCAATTCACTAAGAAATGGTGATAAACGGTTGCAAATGCTCTGCTGAAAGGTTTGGCAGTCGAAAGAGAAGGGTATTTATCACAGGAAAAGAAATCAGCCCTCGACAACTTAAGCGGCAGAAAAAGATTTTTTTGAAAAAACCCCTAAGCCCCGGGGTCACAATTTCATCAAAAATCTGACTTTCGGCAATTGACTAAGAAATGGTGATAAACGGTTGCAAATGCTCCGCTGAAAGGTTTGGCAGTCGAAACAGAAGGGTATTTATCACAGGAAAAGAAATCAGCCCTCGACAACTTAAACGGCAGAAAAAGATTTTTTTGAAAAAACCCCTAAGCCCCGGGGTCACAATTTCATCAAAAATCTGACTTTCGGCAATTCACTCAAAAATGGTGCCAAACGGTTGCAAATGCTCTCATGAAAGGTTTGGCAGTCGAAAGAGAAGGCTTTCTATCACAGGACAAGAAATCAGCCCTCGAAAACTTATCCGGGAAAAAAAGATTTTTTTGAAAAAATCCCTAAGCCCCGGGGTCACAATTTCATCAAAATCTGACTTTCGGCAATTCACTCAAAAATGGTGATAAACGGTTGCAAATTCTACGCTGAAAGGTTTGGCAGTCGAAACAGTAGGTTATTTATCACAGGAAAAGAAATCAGCCCTCGACAACTTAACCGGCAGAAAATTTTTTTTTGAAAAAATCCCTAAGCCCCGGGGTCACAGTTTCATCAAAAATCTAACTTTCGGCAATTCACTCAAAAATGTTGCCGGACGGTTGCAAATGCTCCCCTGAAAGCATTGGTGGTCGAAAAAGAAGGGTTTTTATCACATGAAAAGAAATCAGCACTCGACAACTTAACCGGCAGAAAAAGATTTTTTTGAAAAAACCCCTAAGCCCCGGGGTCACAATTTCATCTAAAATCTGACTTTCGGCAATTCACTCAGAAATGGTGATAAACGGTTGCAAATGCTCCGCTAAAAGGTTTGGCAGTCGAAACAGAAGGGTATTTATCACAGGAAAAGAAATCAGCCCTCGACAACTTAAGCGGCAGAAAAAGATTTTTTTGAAAAAATCCCTAAGCCCCGGGGTCACAATTTCATCTAAAATCTGACTTTCGGCAATTCACTCAGAAATGGTGATAAACGGTTGCAAATGCTCCGCTGAAAGGTTTGGCAGTCGAAACAGAAGGGTATTTATCACAGGAAAAGAAATCAGCCCTCGACAACTTAAGCGGCAGAAAAAGATTTTTTTGAAAAAATCCCTAAGCCCCGGGGTCACAATTTCATCAAAAATCTGACTTTTGGCAATTCACTCAAAAATGGTGCAAAACGGTTGCAAATGCTCCCCTGAAAGGTTTGGCAGTCGAAACAGAAAGTTTTTTATCACAGGAAAAGAAATCAGCCCTCGACAACTTACCCGGCAGAAAAAGATTTATTTGAAAACATCCCTAAGCCCCGGGGTCACAATTTCATCAAAAATCTGACTTTCGGCAATTCACTCAAAAATGTTGCCAGACGGTTGCCAATGCTCCCCTGAAAGCTCTGGCGATCGAAACAGAAGGGTATTTATCACAGGAAAAGAAATCAGCCCTCGACAACTTATCCGGCAGAAAAAGATTTTTTTGAAAAAATCCCTAACCCCCGGGGTCCCAAATTCATCTAAAATCTGACTTTTGGCAATTCACTCAGAAATGGTGCCAAACGGTTGCAAATGCTCTCATGAAAGGTTTGGCAGTCGAAACAGAAGGCTTTTTATCACAGGACAAGAAATCAGCCCTCGAAATCTTATCCGGGAGAAAAAGATTTTTTTGAAAAAATCCCTAAGCCCCGGGGTCACAATTTCATCAAAAATCTGACTTTCGGCAATTCACTCAAAAATGGTGATAAACGGTTGCAAATTCTCCGCTGAAAGGTTTGGCAGTCGAAACAGTAGGTTATTTATCACAGGAAAAGAAATCAGCCCTCGACAACTTAAACGGCAGAAAAAGATTTTTTTGAAAAAATCCCTAAGCCCCGGGGTCAGAATTTCATGAAAAATCTAACTTTCGGCAATTCACTCAAAAATGTTGCCGGACGGTTGCAAATGCTCCCCTGAAAGCATTGGCGGTCGAAAAAGAAGGGTATTTATCACACGAAAAGAAATCAGCACTCGACAACTTAAGCGGCAGAAAAAGATTTTTTTGAAAAAATCCCTAAGCCCCGGGGTCACAATTTCATCAAAAATCTGACTTTCGGCAATTCACTCAAAAATGTTGCCAGACGGTTGCCAATGCTCCCCTGAAAGCTCTGGCGGTCGAAACAGAAGGCTTATTATCACAAGAAAAGAAATCAGCCCTCGACAACTTAACCGGCAGAAAAAGATTTTTTTGAAAAAATCCCTAAGGCCCGGGGTCACAATTTCATCAAAAATCTGACTTTCGGCAATTCACTCAAAAATGTTGCCAGACGGTTGCCAATGCTCCCCTGAAAGCTCTGGCGGTCGAAACAGAAGGCTTATTTCACAAGAAAAGAAATCAGCCCTCGACAACTTAACCGGCAGAAAAAGATTTTTTGAAAAAATCCCTAAGCCCCGGGGTCACAATTTCATCAAAAATCTGACTTTCGGCAATTCACTCAAAAATGTTGCCAGACGGTTGCAAATGCTCCCCTGAAAGCTTTGGCTGTCAAAACAGAAGGCTTATTATCACAAGAAAAGAAATCAGCCCTCGACAACTTAACCGGCAGAAAAATTTTTTTTTGAAAAAATCCCAAAGCCCCGGGGTCACAATTTCATCAAAAATCTGACTTTCGGCAATTCACTCAAAAATGTTGCCAGACGATTGCAAATGCTCCCCTGAAAGCATTGGCGGTCGAAACAGAAGGTTATTTATCACATGAAAAGAAATCAGCCCTCGACAACTTAACCGGCAGAAAAAGATTTTTTTGAAAAAATCCCTAACCCCCGGGGTCACAATTTCATCTCAAATCTGACTTTCGGCAATTCACTCAGAAATGGTGCCAAACGGTTGCAAATGCTCGGATCAAAAGTTTGGAGGTCGTAACAGAAGGGTATTTATCACAGGAAAAGAAATCAGCCCTCGACAACTTAAGCGGCATAAAAATATTTTTTTGAAAAAATCCCTAAGCCCCGGGGTCACAATTTCATCAAAAATCTGACTCTCGCCAATTCACTCAAAAATGTTGCCAAACGGTTGCAATTGCTCCCCTGAAAGGTTTGGCAGTCGAAACACAAAGTTTTTTATCACAGGAAAAGAAATCAGCCCTTGACAACTTAACCGGCAGAAAAAGATTTTTTTGAAAAAATCCCTAAGCCCCGGGGTCACAATTTCATGTAAAATCTGACTCTCGGCAATTCACTCAAAAATGGTGCCAAACGATTGCAAATGCTCCCCTGAAAGGTTTGGCAGTCGAAACAGAAGGCTTTTTATCACAAGACAAGAAATCAGCCCTGGACAACTTAACCGGCAGAAAAAGATTTTTTTGAAAAAATCCCTAAGCCCCGGGGTCACAATTTCATAAAAAATCTGACTTTCGGCAATTCACTCAAAAATGTTGCCGGACGGTTGCAAATGCTCTCATGAAAGGTTTGGCAGTCGAAACAGAAGGCTTTTTATCACAGGACAAGAAATCAGCCCTCGAAAACTTATCCGGGAGAAAAAGATTTTTTTGAAAAAATCCCTAAGCCCCGGGGTCACAATTTCATCAAAAATCTGACTTTCGGCAATTCACTCAAAAATGGTGATAAACGATTGCAAATGCTCGGCTGAAAGGTTTGGCAGTCGAAACAGTAGGTTATTTATCACAGGAAAAGAAATCAGCCCTCGACAACTTAACCGGCAGAAAAAGATTTTTTTGAAAAAACCCCTAAGCCCCGGGGTCACAATTTCATAAAAAATCTGACTTTCGGCAATTCACTCAAAAATGTTGCCAGACTGTTGCAAATGCTCCCCTGAAAGCTTTGGCGGTCGAAACAGAAGGCTTATTATCACATTAAAAGAAATCAGCCCTCGACAACTTAACCGGTAGAAAAATATTTTTTGAAAAAATCCCTAAGCCCCGGGGTCACAATTCAATCAGAAATCTGACTTTCGGCAATTCACTCAGAAATGTTGCCGGACGGTTGCAAATGCTCCCCTGAAAGCATTGCCGGTTGAAAAAGAAGGGTATTTATCACATGAAAAGAAATCAGCACTCGACAACTTAACCGGCAGAAAAAGATTTTTTTGAAAAAATCCCTCAGCCCCGGGGTCACAATTTCATCAAAAAGCTGACTTTTGGCAATTCACTCAGAAATGGTGCCAAACGGTTGCAAATGCTCCGCTGAAAAGTTTGGAGGTCGTAACAGAAGGGTATTTATCACAGGAAAAGAAATCAGCCCTCGACAACTTAACCGGCAGAAAAAGATTTTTTTGAAAAAATCCCTAAGCCCCGGGGTCACAATTTCATCGAAAATCTGACTTTCGGCAATTCACTCAAAAATGTTGCCAGACGGTTGCAAATGCTCTCATGAAAGGTTTGGCAGTCGAAACAGAAGGCTTTTTATCACAGGACAAGAAATCAGCCCTCGAAAACTTATCCGGGAGAAAAAGATTTTTTTGAAAAAATCCCTAAGCCCCGGGGTCACAATTTCATCAAAAATCTGACTTTCGGCAATTCACTCAAAAATGTTGCCAGACTGTTGCAAATGCTCCCCTGACAGCTTTGGCGGTTGAAACAGAAGGCTTATTATCACATTAAAAGAAATCAGCCCTCGACAACTTAACCGGCAGAAAAAGATTTTTTTGAAAAAATCCCTAAGCCCCGGGGTCACAATTTCATCGAAAATCTGACTTTCGGCAATTCACTCAAAAATGTTGCCAGACGGTTGCAAATGCTCCCCTGAAAGCATTGGCGGTCGAAACAGAAGGTTATTTATCACATGAAAAGAAATCAGCCCTCGACAACTTAACAGGCAGAAAAAGATTTTTTTGAAAAAACCCCTAAGCCCCGGCGTCACAATTTCATCTAAAATCTGACTTTCGGCAATTCACTCAGAAATGGTGCCAAACGGTTGCAAATGCTCCGCTGAAAAGTTTGGAGGTCGTAACAGAAGGGTATTTATCACAGGAAAAGAAATCAGCCCTCGACAACTTAACCGGCAGAAAAAGATTTTTATGAAAAAACCCCTAAGCCCCGGGGTCACAATTTCATCAAAAATCTGACTTTCGGCAATTCACTCAAAAATGTTGCCAGACTGTTGCAAATGCTCCCCTGAAAGCTTTGGCGGTCAAAACAGAAGGCTTATTATCACATTAAAAGAAATCAGCCCTCGACAACTTAACCGGTAGAAAAATATTTTTTGAAAAAATCCCTAAGCCCCGGGGTCACAATTCAATCAGAAATCTGACTTTCGGCAATTCACTCAGAAATGTTGCCGGACGGTTGCAAATGCTCCCCTGAAAGCATTGGCGGTTGAAAAAGAAGGGTATTTATCACATGAAAAGAAATCAGCACTCGACAACTTAACCGGCAGAAAAAGATTTTTTTGAAAAAATCCCTCAGCCCCGGGGTCACAATTTCATCAAAAAGCTGACTTTTGGCAATTCACTCAGAAATGGTGCCAAACGGTTGCAAATGCTCTGCTGAAAAGTTTGGAGGTCGTAACAGAAGGGTATTTATCACAGGAAAAGAAATCAGCCCTCGACAACTTAACCGGCAGAAAAAGATTTTTTTGAAAAAATCCCTAAGCCCCGGGGTCACAATTTCATCAAAAATCTGACTTTCGGCAATTCACTCAAAAATGTTGCCAGACTGTTGCAAATGCTCCCCTGACAGCTTTGGCGGTTGAAACAGAAGGCTTATTATCACATTAAAAGAAATCAGCCCTCGACAACTTAACCGGCAGAAAAAGATTTTTTTGAAAAAATCCCTAAGCCCCGGGGTCACAATTTCATCGAAAATCTGACTTTCGGCAATTCACTCAAAAATGTTGCCAGACGGTTGCAAATGCTCCCCTGAAAGCATTGGCGGTCGAAACAGAAGGTTATTTATCACATGAAAAGAAATCAGCCCTCGACAACATAACCGGCAGAAAAGGATTTTTTTGAAAAAACCCCTAAGCCCCGGGGTCACAATTTCATCTAAAATCTGACTTTCGGCAATTCACTCAGAAATGGTGCCAAACGGTTGCAAATGCTCCGCTGAAAAGTTTGGAGGTCGTAACAGAAGGGTATTTATCACAGGAAAAGAAATCAGCCCTCGACAACTTAACCGGCAGAAAAAGATTTTTATGAAAAAACCCCTAAGCCCCGGGGTCACAATTTCATCAAAAATCTGACTTTCGGCAATTCACTCAAAAATGTTGCCAGACTGTTGCAAATGCTCCCCTGAAAGCTTTGGCGGTCGAAACAGAAGGCTTATTATCACATTAAAAGAAATCAGCCCTCGACAACTTAACCGGTAGAAAAATATTTTTTGAAAAAATCCCTAAGCCCCGGGGTCACAATTCAATCAGAAATCTGACTTTCGGCAATTCACTCAGAAATGTTGCCGGACGGTTGCAAATGCTCCCCTGAAAGCATTGGCGGTTGAAAAAGAAGGGTATTTATCACATGAAAAGAAATCAGCACTCGACAACTTAACCGGCAGAAAAAGATTTTTTTGAAAAAATCCCTCAGCCCCGGGGTCACAATTTCATCAAAAAGCTGACTTTTGGCAATTCACTCAGAAATGGTGCCAAACGGTTGCAAATGCTCTGCTGAAAAGTTTGGAGGTCGTAACAGAAGGGTATTTATCACAGGAAAAGAAATCAGCCCTCGACAACTTAACCGGCAGAAAAAGATTTTTTTGAAAAAATCCCTAAGCCCCGGGGTCACAATTTCATCAAAAATCTGACTTTCGGCAATTCACTCAAAAATGTTGCCAGACTGTTGCAAATGCTCCCCTGACAGCTTTGGCGGTTGAAACAGAAGGCTTATTATCATATTAAAAGAAATCAGCCCTCGACAACTTAACCGGCAGAAAAAGATTTTTATGAAAAAACCCCTAAGCCCCGGGGTCACAATTTCATCAAAAATCTGACTTTCGGCAATTCACTCAAAAATGTTGCCAGACGGTTGCAAATGCTCCCCTGAAAGCATTGGCGGTCGAAACAGAAGGTTATTTATCACATGAAAAGAAATCAGCCCTCGACAACTTAACAGGCAGAAAAAGATTTTTTTGAAAAAACCCCTAAGCCCCGGGGTCACAATTTCATCTGAAATCTGACTTTCGGCAATTCACTCAGAAATGGTGCCAAACGGTTGCAAATGCTCCGCTGAAAAGTTTGGAGGTCGTAACAGAAGGGTATTTATCACAGGAAAAGAAATCAGCCCTCGACAACTTAAGCGGCAGAAAAAGATTTTTTTGAAAAAATCCCTAAGCCCCGGGGTCACAATTTCATCAGAAATCTGACTTTCGGCAATTCACTCAGAAATGTTGCCGGACGGTTGCAAATGCTCCCCTGAAAGCATTGGCGGTTGAAAAAGAAGGGTATTTAATACATGAAAAGAAATCAGCACTCGACAACTTAACCGGCAGAAAAAGATTTTTTTGAAAAAATCCCTCAGCCCCGGGGTCACAATTTCATCAAAAAGCTGACTTTTGGCAATTCACTCAGAAATGGTGCCAAACGGTTGCAAATGCTCCGCTGAAAAGTTTGGAGGTCGTAACAGAAGGGTATTTATCACAGGAAAAGAAATCAGCCCTCGACAACTTAACCGGCAGAAAAGGATTTTTTTGAAAAAACCCCTAAGCCCCGGGGTCACAATTTCATCTAAAATCTGACTTTCGGCAATTCACTCAGAAATGGTGCCAAACGGTTGCAAATGCTCCGCTGAAAAGTTTGGAGGTCGTAACAGAAGGGTATTTATCACAGGAAAAGAAATCAGCCCTCGACAACTTAAGCGGCAGAAAAAGATTTTTTTGAAAAAATCCCTAAGCCCCGGGGTCACAATTTCATCAAAAATCTTACTTTTGGCAATTCACTCAAAAATGGTGCAAAACGGTGGCAAATGCTCCCCTGAAAGGTTTGGCAGTCGAAACAGAAAGTTTTTTATCACAGGAAAAGAAATCAGCCCTCGACAACTTAACCGGCAGAAAAAGATTTTTTTGAAAAAATCCCTAAGCCCCGGGGTCACAATTTCATCAAAAATCTGACTTTCGGCAATTCACTCAAAAATGTTGCCAGACGGTTGCCAATGCTCCCCTGAAAGCTCTGGCGGTCGAAACAGAAGGCTTATTATCACAAGAAAAGAAATCAGCCCTCGACAACTTAACCGGCAGAAAAAGATTTTTTTGAAAAAATCCCTAAGGTCCGGGGTCACAATTTCATCAAAAATCTGACTTTCGGCAATTCACTCAAAAATGTTGCCAGACGGTTGCAAATGCTCCCCTGAAAGCTTTGGCTGTCAAAACAGAAGGCTTATTATCACAAGAAAAGAAATCAGCCCTCGACAACTTAACCGGCAGAAAAAGATTTTTTTGAAAAAATCCCTAAGCCCCGGGGTCACAATTTCATCGAAAATCTGACTTTCGGCAATTCACTCAAAAATGTTGCCAGACGGTTGCAAATGCTCTCATGAAAGGTTTGGCAGTCGAAACAGAAGGCTTTTTATCACAGGACAAGAAATCAGCCCTCGACAACTTAACTGGCAGAAAAATGTTTTTTGAAAAAATCCCTAAGCCCCGGGGGTCACAATTTCATCAAAAATCTGACTTTCGGCAATTCACTCAGACATGGTGCCAAACGGTTGCAAATGCTCCGCTGAAAAGTTTGGAGGTCGTAACAGAAGGGTATTTATCACAGGAAAAGAAATCAGCCCTCGACAACTTAAGCGGCAGAAAAAGATTTTTTTGAAAAAATCCCTAAGCCCCGGGGTCACAATTTCATCAAAAATCTTACTTTTGGCAATTCACTCAAAAATGGTGCAAAACGGTGGCAAATGCTCCCCTGAAAGGTTTGGCAGTCGAAACAGAAAGTTTTTTATCACAGGAAAAGAAATCAGCCCTCGACAACTTAACCGGCAGAGAAAGATTTTTTTGAAAAAATCCCTAAGGCCCGGGGTCACAATTTCATCAAAAATCTGACTTTCGGCAATTCACTCAAAAATGTTGCCAGACGGTTGCCAATGCTCCCCTGAAAGCTCTGGCGGTCGAAACAGAAGGCTTATTTTCACAAGAAAAGAAATCAGCCCTCGACAACTTAACCGGCAGAAAAAGATTTTTTGAAAAAATCCCTAAGCCCCAGGGTCACAATTTCATCAAAAATCTGACTTTCGGCAATTCACTCAAAAATGTTGCCAGACGGTTGCAAATTCTCCCCTGAAAGCTTTGGCTGTCAAAACAGAAGGCTTATTATCACAAGAAAAGAAATCAGCCCTCGACAACTTAACCGGCAGAAAAATATTTTTTGAAAAAATCCCTAAGCCCTGGGGTCACAATTTCATCAAAAATCTGACTTTCGGCAATTCACTCAAAAATGTTGCCAGACGGTTGCAAATGCTCCCCTGAAAGCATTGGCGGTCGAAACAGAAGGTTATTTATCACATGAAAAGAAATAAGCCCTCGACAACTGAAAAGGCAGAAAAAGATTTTTTTGAAAAAATCCCTAAGCCCCGGGGTCACAATTTCATCTAAAATCTGACTTTCGGCAATTCACTCAGAAATGGTGCCAAACGGTTGCAAATGCTCGGCTCAAAAGTTTGGAGGTCGTAACAGAAGGGTATTTATCACAGGAAAAGAAATCAGCCCTCGACAACTTAAGCGGCAGAAAAATATTTTTTTGAAAAAATCCCTAAGCCCCGGGGTCACAATTTCATCAAAAATCTGACTTTCGGCAATTCACTCAAAAATGTTGCCGGACGGTTGCAAATGCTCTCATGAAAGGTTTGGCAGTCGAAACAGAAGGCTTTTTATCACAGGAAAGGAAATCAGCCCTCGACAACTTAACCGGCAGAAAAAGATTTTTTTGAAAAAACCCCTAAGCCCCGGGGTCACAATTTCATCAAAAATCTGACTTTCGGCAATTCACTCAAAAATGTTGCCAGACTGTTGCAAATGCTCCCCTGAAAGCTTTGGCGGTCGAAACAGAAGGCTTATTATCACATTAAAAGAAATCAGCCCTCGACAACTTAACCGGTAGAAAAATATTTTTTGAAAAAATCCCTAAGCCCCGGGGTCACAATTTCATCAGAAATCTGACTTTCGGCAATTCACTCAGAAATGTTGCCGGACGGTTGCAAATGCTCCCCTGAAAGCATTGGCGGTTGAAAAAGAAGGGTATTTATCACATGAAAAGAAATCAGCACTCGACAACTTAACCGGCAGAAAAAGATTTTTTTGAAAAAATCCCTCAGCCCCGGGGTCACAATTTCATCAAAAAGCTGACTTTTGGCAATTCACTCAGAAATGGTGCCAAACGGTTGCAAATGCTCTCATGAAAGCTCTGGCGGTCGAAACAGAAGGTTTACTATCACAAGAAAAGAAATCAGCCCTCGACAACTTAACCGGCAGAAAAAGATTTTTTTGAAAAAATCCCTAAGCCCCGGGGTCAAAATTTCATCAAAAATCTGACTTTCGGCAATTCACTCAAAAATGTTGCCAGACTGTTGCAAATGCTCCCCTGAAAGCTTTGGCGGTCGAAACAGAAGGCTTATTATCACATTAAAAGAAATCAGCCCTCGACAACTTAACCGGCAGAAAAAATTTTTTTGAAAAAATCCCTAAGCCCCGGGGTCAGAATTTCATGAAAAATCTAACTTTCGGCAATTCACTCAAAAATGTTGCCGGACGGTTGCAAATGCTCCCCTGAAAGCATTGGCGGTCGAAAAAGAAGGGTATTTATCACACGAAAAGAAATCAGTACTCGACAACTTAACCGGCAGAAAAAGATTTTTTTGAAAAAACCCCTAAGCCCCGGGGTCACAATTTCATCTAAAATCTGACTTTCGGCAATTCACTAAGAAATGGTGATAAACGGTTGCAAATGCTCCGCTGAAAGGTTTGGCAGTCGAAACAGAAGGGTATTTATCACAGGAAAAGAAATCAGCCCTCGACAACTTAAGCGGCAGAAAAAGATTTTTTTGAAAAAACCCCTAAGCCCCGGGGTCACAATTTCATCAAAAATCTGACTTTCGGCAATTGACTAAGAAATGGTGATAAACGGTTGCAAATGCTCCGCTGAAAGGTTTGGCAGTCGAAACAGAAGGGTATTTATCACAGGAAAAGAAATCAGCCCTCGACAACTTAAACGGCAGAAAAAGATTTTTTTGAAAAAACCCCTAAGCCCCGGGGTCACAATTTCATCAAAAATCTGACTTTCGGCAATTCACTCAAAAATGGTGCCAAACGGTTGCAAATGCTCTCATGAAAGGTTTGGCAGTCGAAAGAGAAGGCTTTTTATCACAGGACAAGAAATCAGCCCTCGAAAACTTATCCGGGAAAAAAAGATTTTTTTTAAAAAAATCCCTAAGCCCCGGGGTCACAATTTCATCTAAAATCTGACTTTCGGCAATTCACTCAGAAATGGTGCCAAACGGTTGCAAATGCTCGGCTCAAAAGTTTGGAGGTCGTAACAGAAGGGTATTTATCACGGGAAAAGAAATCAGCCCTCGACAACTTAAGCGGCAGAAAAATATTTTTTTGAAAAAATCCCTAAGCCCCGGGGTCACAATTTCATCAAAAATCTGACTTTCGGCAATTCACTCAAAAATGTTGCCGGACGGTTGCAAATGCTCTCATGAAAGTTTTGGCAGTCGAAACAGAAGGCTTTTTATCACAGGAAAGGAAATCAGCCCTCGACAACTTAACCGGCAGAAAAAGATTTTTTTGAAAAAACCCCTAAGCCCCGGGGTCACAATTTCATCAAAAATCTGACTTTCGGCAATTCACTCAAAAATGTTGCCAGACTGTTGCAAATGCTCCCCTGAAAGCTTTGGCGGTCGAAACAGAAGGCTTATTATCACATTAAAAGAAATCAGCCCTCGACAACTTAACCGGTAGAAAAATATTTTTTGAAAAAATCCCTAAGCCCCGGGGTCACAATTTCATCAGAAATCTGACTTTCGGCAATTCACTCAGAAATGTTGCCGGACGGTTGCAAATGCTCCCCTGAAAGCATTGGCGGTTGAAAAAGAAGGGTATTTATCACATGAAAAGAAATCAGCACTCGACAACTTAACCGGCAGAAAAAGATTTTTTTGAAAAAATCCCTCAGCCCCGGGGTCACAATTTCATCAAAAAGCTGACTTTTGGCAATTCACTCAGAAATGGTGCCAAACGGTTGCAAATGCTCTCATGAAAGCTCTGGCGGTCGAAACAGAAGGTTTATTATCACAAGAAAAGAAATCAGCCCTCGACAACTTAACCGGCAGAAAAAGATTTTTTTGAAAAAATCCCTAAGCCCCGGGGTCAAAATTTCATCAAAAATCTGACTTTCGGCAATTCACTCAAAAATGTTGCCAGACTGTTGCAAATGCTCCCCTGAAAGCTTTGGCGGTCGAAACAGAAGGCTTATTATCACATTAAAAGAAATCAGCCCTCGACAACTTAACCGGCAGAAAAATTTTTTTTGAAAAAATCCCTAAGCCCCGGGGTCAGAATTTCATGAAAAATCTAACTTTCGGCAATTCACTCAAAAATGTTGCCGGACGGTTGCAAATGCTCCCCTGAAAGCATTGGCGGTCGAAAAAGAAGGGTATTTATCACACGAAAAGAAATCAGTACTCGACAACTTAACCGGCAGAAAAAGATTTTTTTGAAAAAACCCCTAAGCCCCGGGGTCACAATTTCATCTAAAATCTGACTTTCGGCAATTCACTAAGAAATGGTGATAAACGGTTGCAAATGCTCCGCTGAAAGGTTTGGCAGTCGAAACAGAAGGGTATTTATCACAGGAAAAGAAATCAGCCCTCGACAACTTAAGCGGCAGAAAAAGATTTTTTTGAAAAAACCCCTAAGCCCCGGGGTCACAATTTCATCAAAAATCTGACTTTCGGCAATTGACTAAGAAATGGTGATAAACGGTTGCAAATGCTCCGCTGAAAGGTTTGGCAGTCGAAACAGAAGGGTATTTATCACAGGAAAAGAAATCAGCCCTCGACAACTTAAACGGCAGAAAAAGATTTTTTTGAAAAAACCCCTAAGCCCCGGGGTCACAATTTCATCAAAAATCTGACTTTCGGCAATTCACTCAGAAATGTTGCCGGACGGTTGCAAATGCTCCCCTGAAAGCATTGGCGGTTGAAAAAGAAGGGTATTTATCACATGAAAAGAAATCAGCACTCGACAACTTAACCGGCAGAAAAAGATTTTTTTGAAAAAATCCCTAAGCCCCGGGGTCAAAATTTCATCTAAAATCTGACTTTCGGCAATTCACTCAGAAATGGTGCCAAACGGTTGCAAATGCTCGGCTCAAAAGTTTGGAGGTCGTAACAGAAGGGTATTTATCACAGGAAAAGAAATCAGCCCTCGACAACTTAAGCGGCAGAAAAATATTTTTTTGAAAAAATCCCTAAGCCCCGGGGTCACAATTTCATCAAAAATCTGACTTTCGGCAATTCACTCAAAAATGTTGCCGGACGGTTGCAAATGCTCTCATGAAAGTTTTGGCAGTCGAAACAGAAGGCTTTTTATCACAGGAAAGGAAATCAGCCCTCGACAACTTAACCGGCAGAAAAAGATTTTTTTGAAAAAACCCCTAAGCCCCGGGGTCACAATTTCATCAAAAATCTGACTTTCGGCAATTCACTCAAAAATGTTGCCAGACTGTTGCAAATGCTCCCCTGAAAGCTTTGGCGGTCGAAACAGAAGGCTTATTATCACATTAAAAGAAATCAGCCCTCGACAACTTAACCGGTAGAAAAATATTTTTTGAAAAAATCCCTAAGCCCCGGGGTAACAATTTCATCAGAAATCTGACTTTCGGCAATTCACTCAGAAATGTTGCCGGACGGTTGCAAATGCTCCCCTGAAAGCATTGGCGGTTGAAAAAGAAGGGTATTTATCACATGAAAAGAAATCAGCACTCGACAACTTAACCGGCAGAAAAAGATTTTTTTGAAAAAATCCCTCAGCCCCGGGGTCACAATTTCATCAAAAAGCTGACTTTTGGCAATTCACTCAGAAATGGTGCCAAACGGTTGCAAATGCTCCGCTGAAAAGTTTGGAGGTCGTAACAGAAGGGTATTTATCACAGGAAAAGAAATCAGCCCTCGACAACTTAACCGGCAGAAAAAGATTTTTTTGAAAAAATCCCTAAGCCCCGGGGTCACAATTTCATCAAAAATCTGACTTTCGGCAATTCACTCAAAAATGTTGCCAGACGGTTGCCAATGCTCCCCTGAAAGCTCTGGCGGTCGAAACAGAAGGTTTATTATCACAAGAAAAGAAATCAGCCCTCGACAACTTAACCGGCAGAAAAAGATTTTTTTGAAAAAATCCCTAAGCCCCGGGGTCAAAATTTCATCAAAAATCTGACTTTCGGCAATTCACTCAAAAATGTTGCCAGACTGTTGCAAATGCTCCCCTGAAAGCTTTGGCGGTCGAAACAGAAGGCTTATTATCACATTAAAAGAAATCAGCCCTCGACAACTTAACCGGCAGAAAAATTTTTTTTTAAAAAATCCCTAAGCCCCGGGGTCAGAATTTCATGAAAAATCTAACTTTCGGCAATTCACTCAAAAATGTTGCCGGACGGTTGCAAATGCTCCCCTGAAAGCATTGGCGGTCGAAAAAGAAGGGTATTTATCACACGAAAAGAAATCAGTACTCGACAACTTAACCGGCAGAAAAAGATTTTTTTGAAAAAACCCCTAAGCCCCGGGGTCACAATTTCATCTAAAATCTGACTTTCGGCAATTCACTAAGAAATGGTGATAAACGGTTGCAAATGCTCCGCTGAAAGGTTTGGCAGTCGAAACAGAAGGGTATTTATCACAGGAAAAGAAATCAGCCCTCGACAACTTAAGCGGCAGAAAAAGATTTTTTTGAAAAAACCCCTAAGCCCCGGGGTCACAATTTCATCAAAAATCTGACTTTCGGCAATTGACTAAGAAATGGTGATAAACGGTTGCAAATGCTCCGCTGAAAGGTTTGGCAGTCGAAACAGAAGGGTATTTATCACAGGAAAAGAAATCAGCCCTCGACAACTTAAACGGCAGAAAAAGATTTTTTTGAAAAAACCCCTAAGCCCCGGGGTCACAATTTCATCAAAAATCTGACTTTCGGCAATTCACTCAAAAATGGTGCCAAACGGTTGCAAATGCTCTCATGAAAGGTTTGGCAGTCGAAAGAGAAGGCTTTTTATCACAGGACAAGAAATCAGCCCTCGAAAACTTATCCGGGAAAAAAAGATTTTTTTAAAAAAAAGCCCTAAGCCCCGGGGTCACAATTTCATCAAAAATCTGACTTTCGGCAATTCACTCAAAAATGTTGCCGGACGGTTGCAAATGCTCCCCTGAAAGCATTGGCGGTCGAAAAAGAAGGGTATTTATCACACGAAAAGAAATCAGCACTCGACAACTTAAGCGGCAGAAAAAGATTTTTTTGAAAAAATCCCTAAGCCCCGGGGTCACAATTTCATCAAATATCTGACTTTCGGCAATTCACTCAAAAATGTTGCCAGACGGTTGCCAATGCTCCCCTGAAAGCTCTGGCGGTCGAAACAGAAGGCTTATTATCACAAGAAAAGAAATCAGCCCTCGACAACTTAACCGGCAGAAAAAGATTTTTTTGAAAAAATCCCTAAGGCCCGGGGTCACAATTTCATCAAAAATCTGACTTTCGGCAATTCACTCAAAAATGTTGCCAGACGGTTGCCAATGCTCCCCTGAAAGCTCTGGCGGTCGAAACAGAAGGCTTATTATCACAAGAAAAGAAATCAGCCCTCGACAACTTAACCGGCAGAAAAAGATTTTTTTGAAAAAATCCCTAAGGCCCGGGGTCACAATTTCATCAAAAATCTGACTTTCGGCAATTCACTCAAAAATGTTGCCAGACGGTTGCAAATGCTCCCCTGAAAGCATTGGCGGTTGAAAAAGAAGGGTATTTATCACATGAAAAGAAATCAGCACTCGACAACTTAACCGGCAGAAAAAGATTTTTTTGAAAAAATCCCTCAGCCCCGGGGTCACAATTTCATCAAAAAGCTGACTTTTGGCAATTCACTCAGAAATGGTGCCAAACGGTTGCAAATGCTCCGCTGAAAAGTTTGGAGGTCGTAACAGAAGGGTATTTATCACAGGAAAAGTAATCAGCCCTCGACAACTTAACCGGCAGAAAAAGATTTTTTTGAAAAAATCCCTAAGCCCCGGGGTCACAATTTCATCAAAAATCTGACTTTCGGCAATTCACTCAAAAATGTTGCCAGACGGTTGCAAATGCTCCCCTGAAAGCATTGGCGGTCGAAACAGAAGTTTATTTATCACATGAAAAGAAATCAGCCCTCGACAACTTAACCGGCAGAAAAAGATTTTTTTGAAAAAATCCCTAAGCCCCGGGGTCACAATTTCATCAGAAATCTGACTTTCGGCAATTCACTCAGAAATGTTGCCGGACGGTTGCAAATGCTCCCCTGAAAGCATTGGCGGTTGAAAAAGAAGGGTATTTATCACATGAAAAGAAATCAGCACTCGACAACTTAACCGGCAGAAAAAGATTTTTTTGAAAAAATCCCTAAGCCCCGGGGTCACAATTTCATCAAAAAGCTGACTTTTGGCAATTCACTCAAAAATGGTGCCAAACGGTTGCAAATGCTCCCCTGAAAGGTTTGGCAGTCGAAACAGAAAGTTTTTTATCACAGGAAAAGAAATCAGCCCTCGACAACTTAACCGGCAGAAAAAGATTTTTTTGAAAAAATCCCTAAGCCCCGGAGTCACAATTTCATCAAAAATCTGACTTTCGGCAATTCACTCAAAAATGTTGCCAGACGGTTGCCAATGCTCCCCTGAAAGCTCTGGCGGTCGAAACAGAAGGCTTATTATCACAAGAAAAGAAATCAGCCCTCGACAACTTAACCGGCAGAAAAAGATTTTTTTGAAAAAATCCCTAAGCCCCGGGGTCACAATTTCATCGAAAATCTGACTTTCGGCAATTCACTCAAAAATGTTGCCAGACGGTTGCAAATGCTCTCATGAAAGGTTTGGCAGTCGAAACAGAAGGTTATTTATCACAGGACAAGAAATCAGCCCTCGAAAACTTATCCGGGAGATAAAGATTTTTTTGAAAACATCCCTAAGCCCCGGGGTCACAATTTCATCAAAAATCTGACTTTCGGCAATTCACTCAAAAATGTTGCCAGACGGTTGCAAATGCTCCCCTGAAAGGTTTGGCAGTCGAAACAGAAGGGTATTTATCACAGGAAAAGAAATCAGCCCTCGACAACTTAACCGGCAGAAAAAGATTTTTTTGAAAAAATCCCTAAGCCCCGGGGTCACAATTTCATCAAAAATCTGACTTTCGGCAATTCACTCAAAAATGTTGCCAAACGGTTGCAAATGCTCCCCTTGAAAGGTTTGGCGGTCGAAACAAAAGGCTTTTTATCACAAGACAAGAAATCAGCCCTGGACAACTTAACCGGCAGTAAATTTTTTTTTGAAAAAATCCCTAAGCCCCGGGGTCACAATTTCATCTAAAATCTGACTTTCGGCAATTCACTCAAAAATGTTGCCAGACGGTTCCAAATGCTCTCATGAAAGGTTTGGCAGTCGAAACAGAAGGCTTTTAATCACAGGACAAGAAATCAGCCCTCGAAAACTTATCCGGGAGAAAAAGATTTTTTTGAAAAAATCCCTAAGCCCCGGGGTCACAATTTCATCAAAAATCTGACTTTCGGCAATTCACTCAAAAATGTTGCCAGACGGTTGCAAATGCTCCCCTGAAAGCATTGGCGGTCGAAACAGAAGGGTATTTATCACATTAAAAGAAATCAGCCCTCGACAACTTAAGCGGCAGAAAAATATTTTTTTGAAAAAATCCCTAAGCCCCGGGGTCACAATTTCATCTAAAATCTGACTTTTGGCAATTCACACAAAAATGGTGCAAAACGGTTGCAAATGCTCCCCTGAAAGGTTTGGCAGTCGAAACAGAAGGGTATTTATCACAGGAAAAGAAATCAGCCCTCGACAACTTAACCGGCAGAAAAAGATTTTTTTGAAAAAATCCCTAAGCCCCGGGGTCACAATTTCATCAAAAATCTGACTTTCGGCAATTCACTCAAAAATGTTGCCAGACGGTTGCAAATGCTCGCCTGAAAGCATTGGCGGTCGAAACAGAAGGCTATTTATCACATGAAAAGAAATCAGCCCTCGACAACTTAACCGGCAGAAAAAGATTTTTTTGAAAAAACCCCTAAGCCCCGGGGTCACAATTTCATCTAAAATCGGACTTTCAGCAATTCACTCAAAAATGGTGCAAAACGGTTGCAAATGCTCCGCTGAAAGGTTTGGCAGTCGAAACAGTAGGTTATTTATCACAGGAAAAGAAATCAGCCCTCGACAACTTAACCGGCAGAAAAAGATTTTTTTGAAAACATCCCTAAGCCCCGGGGTCACAATTTCATCAAAAATCTGACTTTCGGCAATTCACTCAAAAATGTTGCCAAACGGTTGCAAATGCTCCCCTTGAAAGGTTTGGCAATCCAAACACAAAGTTTTTTATCACAGGAAAAGAAATCAGCCCTCGACAACTTAACCGGCAGAAAAAGATTTTTTTGAAAAAATCCCTAAGCCCCGGGGTCACAATTTCATGTAAAATCTGACTCTCGGCAATTCACTCAAAAATGGTGCCAAACGATTGCAAATGCTCTCATGAAAGGTTTGGCGGTCGAAACAAAAGGCTTTTTATCACAAGACAAGAAATCAGCCCTGGACAACTTAACCGGCAGTAAATTTTTTTTTGAAAAAATCCCTAAGCCCCGGGGTCACAATTTCATCGAAAATCTGACTTTCGGCAATTCACTCAAAAATGTTGCCAGACGGTTCCAAATGCTCTCATGAAAGGTTTGGCAGTCGAAACAGAAGGCTTTTTATCACAGGACAAGAAATCAGCCCTCGAAAACTTATCCGGGAGAAAAAGATTTTTTGAAAAAATCCCTAAGCCCGGGGTCACAATTTCTTCAAAAATCTGACTTTCGGCAATTCACTCAAAAATGTTGCCGGACGGTTGCAAATGCTCCCCTGAAAGCATTGGCGGTCGAAAAAGAAGGGTATTTATCACACGAAAAGAAATCAGCACTCGACAACTTAAGCGGCAGAAAAATTTTTTTTGAAAAAATCCCTAAGCCCCGGGGTCACAATTTCATCAAAAATCTGACTTTCGGCAATTCACTCAAAAATGTTGCCAGACGGTTACCAATGCTCCCCTGAAAGCTCTGGCGGTCGAAACAGAAGGCTTATTATCACAAGAAAAGAAATCAGCCCTCGACAACTTAACCGGCAGAAAAAGATTTTTTTGAAAAAATCCCTAAGCCCCGGAGTCACAATTTCATCAAAAATCTGACTTTCGGCAATTCACTCAAAAATGTTGCCAGACGGTTGCAAATGCTCTCATGAAAGGTTTGGCAGTCGAAACAGAAGGCTTTTTATCACAGGACAAGAAATCAGCCCTCGAAAACTTATCCGGGAGATAAAGATTTTTTTGAAAAAATCCCTAAGCCCCGGGGTCACAATTTCATCAAAAATCTGACTTTCGGCAATTCACTCAAAAATGTTGCCAGACGGTTGCAAATGCTCCCCTGAAAGCATTGGCGGTCGAAACAGAAGGGTATTTATCACATTAAAAGAAATCAGCCCTCGACAACTTAAGCGGCAGAAAAATATTTTTTTGAAAAAATCCCTCAGCCCCGGGGTCACAATTTCATCAAAAAGCTGACTTTAGGCAATTCACTCAGAAATGGTGCCAAACGGTTGCAAATGCTCCGCTGAAAAGTTTGGAGGTCGTAACAGAAGGGTATTTATCACAGGAAAAGAAATCAGCCCTCGACAACTTAACCGGCAGAAAAAGATTTTTTTGAAAAAAAACCTAAGCCCCGGGGTCACAATTTCATCAAAAATCTGACTTTCGGCAATTCACTCAAAAATGTTGCCAGACGGTTGCAAATGCTCCCCTGAAAGCATTGGCGGTCGAAACAGAAGTTTATTTATCACATGAAAAGAAATCAGCCCTCGACAACTTAACCGGCAGAAAAAGATTTTTTTGAAAAAATCCCTAAGCCCCGGCGTCACAATTTCATCAAAAAGCTGACTTTTGGCAATTCACTCAAAAATGGTGCCAAACGGTTGCAAATGCTCCCCTGAAAGGTTTGGCAGTCGAAACAGAAAGTTTTTTATCACAGGAAAAGAAATCAGCCCTCGACAACTTAACCGGCAGAAAAAGATTTTTTTGAAAAAATCCCTAAGCCCCGGAGTCACAATTTCATCAAAAATCTGACTTTCGGCAATTCACTCAAAAATGTTGCCAGACGGTTGCCAATGCTCCCCTGAAAGCTCTGGCGGTCGAAACAGAAGGCTTATTATCACAAGAAAAGAAATCAGCCCTCGACAACTTAACCGGCAGAAAAAGATTTTTTTGAAAAAATCCCTAAGCCCCGGGGTCACAATTTCATCGAAAATCTGACTTTCGGCAATTCACTCAAAAATGTTGCCAGACGGTTGCAAATGCTCTCATGAAAGGTTTGGCAGTCGAAACAGAAGGCTTTTTATCACAGGACAAGAAATCAGCCCTCGAAAACTTATCCGGGAGATAAAGATTTTTTTGAAAAAATCCCTAAGCCCCGGGGTCACAATTTCATCAAAAATCTGACTTTCGGCAATTCACTCAAAAATGTTGCCAGACGGTTGCAAATGCTCCCCTGAAAGCATTGGCGGTCGAAACAGAAGGGTATTTATCACATTAAAAGAAATCAGCCCTCGACAACTTAAGCGGCAGAAAAATATTTTTTTGAAAAAATCCCTAAGCCCCGGGGTCACAATTTCATCTAAAATCTGACTTTTGGCAATTCACTCAAAAATGGTGCAAAACGGTTGCAAATGCTCCCCTGAAAGGTTTGGCAGTCGAAACAGAAGGGTATTTATCACAGGAAAAGAAATCAGCCCTCGACAACTTAACCGGCAGAAAAAGATTTTTTTGAAAAAATCCCTAAGCCCCGGGGTCACAATTTCATCAAAAATCTGACTTTCGGCAATTCACTCAAAAATGTTGCCAGACGGTTGCAAATGCTCGCCTGAAAGCATTGGCGGTCGAAACAGAAGGTTATTTATCACATGAAAAGAAATCAGCCCTCGACAACTTAACCGGCAGAAAAAGATTTTTTTGAAAAAACCCCTAGGCCCCGGGGTCACAATTTCATCTAAAATCGGACTTTCAGCAATTCACTCAAAAATGGTGCAAAACGGTTGCAAATGCTCCGCTGAAAGGTTTGGCAGTCGAAACAGTAGGTTATTTATCACAGGAAAAGAAATCAGCCCTCGACAACTTAACCGGCAGAAAAAGATTTTTTTGAAAACATCCCTAAGCCCCGAGGTCACAATTTCATCAAAAATCTGACTTTCGGCAATTCACTCAAAAATGTTGCCAAACGGTTGCAAATGCTCCCCTTGAAAGGTTTGGCAATCCAAACACAAAGTTTTTTATCACAGGAAAAGAAATCAGCCCTCGACAACTTAACCGGCAGAAAAAGATTTTTTTGAAAAAATCCCTAAGCCCCGGGGTCACAATTTCATGTAAAATCTGACTCTCGGCAATTCACTCAAAAATGGTGCCAAACGATTGCAAGTGCTCTCATGAAAGGTTTGGCGGTCGAAACAAAAGGCTTTTTATCACAAGACAAGAAATCAGCCCTGGACAACTTAACCGGCAGTAAATTTTTTTTTGAAAAAATCCCTCAGCCCCGGGGTCACAATTTCATCAAAAATCTGACTTTCGGCAATTCACTCAAAAATGTTGCCAGACGGTTCCAAATGCTCTCATGAAAGGTTTGGCAGTCGAAACAGAAGGCTTTTTATCACAGGACAAGAAATCAGCCCTCGAAAACTTATCCGGGAGAAAAAGATTTTTTGAAAAAATCCCTAAGCCCGGGGTCACAATTTCTTCAAAAATCTGACTTTCGGCAATTCACTCAAAAATTTCGCCAGACGGTTGCAAATGCTCCCCTGAAAGCTCTGGCGGTCGAAACAGAAGGCATATTATCACAAGAAAAGAAATCAGCCCTCGACAACTTAACCGGCAGAAAAAGATTTTTTGAAAAAATCCCTAAGCCCCGGGGTCACAATTTCATCAAAAATCTGACTTTCGGCAATTCACTCAAAAATGGTGCAAAACGGTTGCAAATGCTCCCCTGAAAAGTTTGGCAGTCGAAACAGAAAGTTTTTTATCACAGGAAAAGAAATCAGCCCTCGACAACTTAACCGGCAGAAAAACATTTTTTTGAAAACATCCCTAAGCCCCGGGGTCACAATTTCATCAAAAATCTGACTCTCGCCAATTCACTCAAAAATGTTGCCAAACGGTTGCAAATGCTCCCCTTGAAAGGTTTGGCAATCCAAACACAAAGTTTTTTATCACAGGAAAAGAAATCAGCCCTCGACAACTTAACCGGCAGAAAAAGATTTTTTTGAAAAAATCCCTAAGCCCCGGGGTCACAATTTCATGTAAAATCTGACTCTCGGCAATTCACTCAAAAATGGTGCCAAACGATTGCAAATGCTCCGCTGAAAAGTTTGGAGGTCGTAACAGAAGGGTATTTATCACAGGAAAAGAAATAAGCCCTCGACAACTTAAGCGGCAGAAAAATATTTTTTTGAAAAAACCCCTAAGCCCCGGGGTCACAATTTCATCTAAAATCTGACTTTCGGCAATTCACTCAAAAATGTTGCCAGACGGTAGCAAACGCTCCCCTGAAAGCATTGGCGGTCGAAACAGAAGGTAATTTATCACATGAAAAGAAATCAGCCCTCGACAACTTAACCGGCAGAAAAAGATTTTTTTGAAAAAACCCCTAAGCCCCGGGGTCACAATTTCATAAAAAATCTGACTTTCGGCAATTCAATCAGAAATGGTGCCAAACGGTTGCAAATGCTCCGCTGAAAAGTTTGGAGGTCGTAACAGAAGGGTATTTATCACAGGAAAAGAAATCAGCCCTCGACAACTTAAGCGGCAGAAAAAGATTTTTTTGAAAAAATCCCTAAGCCCCGGGGTCACAATTTCATCAGAAATCTGACTTTCGGCAATTCACTCAGAAATGTTGCCGGACGGTTGCAAATGCTCCCCTGAAAGCATTGGCCGTTGAAAAAGAAGGGTATTTATCACATGAAAAGAAATCAGCACTCGACAACTTAACCGGCAGAAAAAGATTTTTTTGAAAAAATCCCTCAGCCCCGGGGTCACAATTTCATCAAAAATCTGACTTTCGGCAATTCACTCAGAAATGGTGCCAAACGGTTGCAAATGCTCCGCTGAAAAGTTTGGAGGTCGTAACAGAAGGGTATTTATCACAGGAAAAGAAATCAGCCCTCGACAACTTAACCGGCAGAAAAAGATTTTTTTGAAAAAATCCCTAAGCCCCGGGGTCACAATTTCATCGAAAATCTGACTTTCGGCAATTCACTCTGAAATGCTGCCAGACGGTTGCAAATGCTCACCTGAAAGGTTTGGCAGTCGAAACAGAAAGTTTTTTATCACAGGAAAAGAAATCAGCCCTCGACAACTTAACCGGCAGAAAAAGATTTTTTTGAAAAAATCCCTAAGCCCCGGGGTCACAATTTCATCAAAAATCTGACTTTCGGCAATTCACTCAAAAATGTTGCCAGACTGTTGCAAATGCTCCCCTGAAAGCTTTGGCGGTCGAAACAGAAGGCTTATTATCACAGGACAAGAAATCAGCCCTCGAAAACTTATCCGGGAGAAAAAGATTTTTTGAAAAAATCCCTAAGCCCCGGGGTCACAATTTCATCAAAAATCTGACTTTCGGCAATTCACTCAAAAATGTTGCCAGACGGTTGCCAATGCTCCCCTGAAAGCTCTGGCGGTCGAAACAGAAGGCTTATTATCACAAGAAAAGAAATCAGCCCTCGACAACTTAACTGGCAGAAAAATGTTTTTTGAAAAAATCCCTAAGCCCCGGGGGTCACAATTTCATCAAAAATCTGACTTTCGGCAATTCACTCAAAAATGTTGCCAGACGGTTGCAAATGCTCCCCTGAAAGCATTGGCGGTCGAAACAGAAGGTAATTTATCACATGAAAAGAAATCAGCCCTCGACAACTTAACCGGCAGAAAAAGATTTTTTTGAAAAAACCCCTAAGCCCCGGGGTCACAATTTCATCTAAAATCTGACTTTCGGCAATTCACTGAGAAATGGTGCCAAACGGTTGCAAATGCTCCGCTGAAAAGTTTGGAGGTCGTAACAGAAGGGTATTTATCACAGGAAAAGAAATCAGCCCTCGACAACTTAACCGGCAGAAAAAGATTTTTTTGAAAAAATCCCTAAGCCCCGGGGTCACAATTTCATCTAAAATCTGACTTTTGGCAATTCACTCAAAAATGGTGCAAAACGGTTGCAAATGCTCCCCTGAAAGGTTTGGCAGTCGAAACAGAAAGTTTTTTATCACAGGAAAAGAAATCAGCCCTCGACAACTTAACCGGCAGAAAAAGATTTTTTTGAAAAAATCCCTAAGCCCCGGGGTCACAATTTCATCAAAAATCTGACTTTCGGCAATTCACTCAAAAATGTTGCCAGACTGTTGCAAATGCTCCCCTGAAAGCTTTGGCGGTCGAAACAGAAAGTTTTTTATCACAGGAAAAGAAATCAGCCCTCGACAACTTAACCGGCAGAAAAAGATTTTTTTGAAAACATCCCTAAGCCCCGGGGTCACAATTTCATCAAAAATCTGACTCTCGCCAATTCACTCAAAAATGTTGCCAAACGGTTGCAAATGCTCCCCTTGAAAGGTTTGGCAATCCAAACACAAAGTTTTTTATCACAGGAAAAGAAATCAGCCCTCGACAACTTAACCGGCAGAAAAAGATTTTTTTGAAAAAATCCCTAAGCCCCGGGGTCACAATTTCATGTAAAATCTGACTCTCGGCAATTCACTCAAAAATGGTGCCAAACGATTGCAAATGCTCTCATGAAAGGTTTGGCGGTCGAAACAAAAGGCTTTTTATCACAAGACAAGAAATCAGCCCTGGACAACTTAACCGGCAGTAAATTTTTTTTTGAAAAAATCCCTAAGCCCCGGGGTCACAATTTCATCGAAAATCTGACTTTCGGCAATTCACTCAAAAATGTTGCCAGACGGTTCCAAATGCTCTCATGAAAGGTTTGGCAGTCGAAACAGAAGGCTTTTTATCACACGACAAGAAATCAGCCCTCGAAAACTTATCCGGGAGAAAAAGATTTTTTGAAAAAATCCCTAAGCCCGGGGTCACAATTTCATCAAAAATCTGACTTTCGGCAATTCACTCAAAAATTTCGCCAGACGGTTGCAAATGCTCCCCTGAAAGCTCTGGCGTCGAAACAGAAGGCATATTATCACAAGAAAAGAAATCAGCCCTCGACAACTTAACCGGCAGAAAAAGATTTTTTGAAAAAATCCCTAAGCCCCGGGGTCACAATTTCATCAAAAATCTGACTTTCGGCAATTCACTCAAAAATGGTGCAAAACGGTTGCAAATGCTCCCCTGAAAGGTTTGGCAGTCGAAACAGAAAGTTTTTTATCACAGGAAAAGAAATCAGCCCTCGACAACTTAACCGGCAGAAAAACATTTTTTTGAAAACATCCCTAAGCCCCGGGGTCACAATTTCATCAAAAATCTGACTCTCGCCAATTCACTCAAAAATGTTGCCAAACGGTTGCAAATGCTCCCCTTGAAAGGTTTGGCAATCCAAACACAAAGTTTTTTATCACAGGAAAAGAAATCAGCCCTCGACAACTTAACCGGCAGAAAAAGATTTTTTTGAAAAAATCACTAAGCCCCGGGGTCACAATTTCATGTAAAATCTGACTCTCGGCAATTCACTCAAAAATGGTGCCAAACGATTGCAAATGCTCCGCTGAAAAGTTTGGAGGTCGTAACAGAAGGGTATTTATCACAGGAAAAGAAATAAGCCCTCGACAACTTAAGCGGCAGAAAAATATTTTTTTGAAAAAACCCCTAAGCCCCGGGGTCACAATTTCATCTAAAATCTGACTTTCGGCAATTCACTCAAAAATGTTGCCAGACGGTAGCAAACGCTCCCCTGAAAGCATTGGCGGTCGAAACAGAAGGCTTATTATCACAAGAAAAGAAATCAGCCCTCGACAACTTAACTGGCAGAAAAATTTTTTTTGAAAAAATCCCTAAGCCCCGGGGTTCACAATTTCATCAAAAATCTGACTTTCGGCAATTCACTCAAAAATGTTGCCAGACGGTTGCAAATGCTCCCCTGAAAGCATTGGCGGTCGAAACAGAAGGTAATTTATCACATGAAAAGAAATCAGCCCTCGACAACTTAACCGGCAGAAAAAGATTTTTTTGAAAAAACCCCTAAGCCCCGGGGTCACAATTTCATCTAAAATCTGACTTTCGGCAATTCAATCAGAAATGGTGCCAAACGGTTGCAAATGCTCCGCTGAAAAGTTTGGAGGTCGTAACAGAAGGGTATTTATCACAGGAAAAGAAATCAGCCCTCGACAACTTAAGCGGCAGAAAAAGATTTTTTTGAAAAAATCCCTAAGCCCCGGGGTCACAATTTCATCAGAAATCTGACTTTCGGCAATTCACTCAGAAATGTTGCCGGACGGTTGCAAATGCTCCCCTGAAAGCATTGGCGGTTGAAAAAGAAGGGTATTTATCACATGAAAAGAAATCAGCACTCGACAACTTAACCGGCAGAAAAAGATTTTTTTGAAAAAATCCCTCAGCCCCGGGGTCACAATTTCATCAAAAATCTGACTTTCGGCAATTCACTCAGAAATGGTGCCAAACGGTTGCAAATGCTCCCCTGAAAGGTTTGGCGGTCGAAACACAAAGTTTTTTATCACAGGAAAAGAAATCAGCCCTCGACAACTTAACCGGCAGAAAAAGATTTTTTTGAAAAAATCCCTAAGCCCCGGGGTCACAATTTCATCGAAAATCTGACTTTCGGCAATTCACTCAAAAATGTTGCCAGATGGTTGCAAATGCTCCCCTGAAAGGTTTGGCAGTCGAAACAGAAAGTTTTTTATCACAGGAAAAGAAATCAGCCCTCGACAACTTAACCGGCAGAAAAAGATTTTTTTGAAAAAATCCCTAAGCCCCGGGGTCACAATTTCATCAAAAATCTGACTTTCGGCAATTCACTCAAAAATGTTGCCAGACTGTTGCAAATGCTCCCCTGAAAGCTTTGGCGGTCGAAACAGAAGGCTTATTATCACAGGACAAGAAATCAGCCCTCGAAAACTTATCCGGGAGAAAAAGATTTTTTGAAAAAACCCCTAAGCCCCGGGGTCACAATTTCATCAAAAATCTGACTTTCGGCAATTCACTCAAAAATGTTGCCAGACGGTTGCCAATGCTCCCCTGAAAGCTCTGGCGGTCGAAACAGAAGGCTTATTATCACAAGAAAAGAAATCAGCCCTCGACAACTTAACCGGCAGAAAAAGATTTTTTGGAAAAATCCCTAAGCCCCGGGGTCACAATTTCATCAAAAATCTGACTTTCGGCAATTCACTCAAAAATGTTGCCAGACGGTAGCAAACGCTCCCCTGAAAGCATTGGCGGTCGAAACAGAAGGCTTATTATCACAAGAAAAGAAATCAGCCCTCGACAACTTAACTGGCAGAAAAATGTTTTTTGAAAAAATCCCTAAGCCCCGGGGGTCACAATTTCATCAAAAATCTGACTTTCGGCAATTCACTCAAAAATGTTGCCAGACGGTTGCAAATGCTCTCCTGAAAGCATTGGCGGTCGAAACAGAAGGTAATTTATCACATGAAAAGAAATCAGCCCTCGACAACTTAACCGGCAGAAAAAGATTTTTTTGAAAAAACCCCTAAGCCCCGGGGTCACAATTTCATCTAAAATCTGACTTTCGGCAATTCACTGAGAAATGGTGCCAAACGGTTGCAAATGCTCCGCTGAAAAGTTTGGAGGTCGTAACAGAAGGGTATTTATCACAGGAAAAGAAATCAGCCCTCGACAACTTAAGCGGCAGAAAAAGATTTTTTTGAAAAAATCCCTAAGCCCCGGGGTCACAATTTCATCAGAAATCTGACTTTCGGCAATTCACTCAGAAATGTTGCCGGACGGTTGCAAATGCTCCCCTGAAAGCATTGGCGGTTGAAAAAGAAGGGTATTTATCACATGAAAAGAAATCAGCACTCGACAACTTAACCGGCAGACAAAGATTTTTTTGAAAAAATCCCTCAGCCCCGGGGTCACAATTTCATCAAAAAGCTGACTTTTGGCAATTCACTCAGAAATGGTGCCAAACGGTTGCAAATGCTCCGCTGAAAAGTTTGGAGGTCGTAACAGAAGGGTATTTATCACAGGAAAAGAAATCAGCCCTCGACAACTTAACCGGCAGAAAAAGATTTTTTTGAAAAAATCCCTAAGCCCCGGGGTCACAATTTCATCTAAAATCTGACTTTTGGCAATTCACTCAAAAATGGTGCAAAACGGTTGCAAATGCTCCCCTGAAAGGTTTGGCAGTCGAAACAGAAAGTTTTTTATCACAGGAAAAGAAATCAGCCCTCGACAACTTAACCGGCAGAAAAAGATTTTTTTGAAAAAATCCCTAAGCCCCGGGGTCACAATTTCATCAAAAATCTGACTTTCGGCAATTCACTCAAAAATGTTGCCAGACTGTTGCAAATGCTCCCCTGAAAGCTTTGGCGGTCGAAACAGAAAGTTTTTTATCACAGGAAAAGAAATCAGCCCTCGACAACTTAACCGGCAGAAAAAGATTTTTTTGAAAACATCCCTAAGCCCCGGGGTCACAATTTCATCAAAAATCTGACTCTCGCCAATTCACTCAAAAATGTTGCCAAACGGTTGCAAATGCTCCCCTTGAAAGGTTTGGCAATCCAAACACAAAGTTTTTTATCACAGGAAAAGAAATCAGCCCTCGACAACTTAACCGGCAGAAAAAGATTTTTTTGAAAAAATCCCTAAGCCCCGGGGTCACAATTTCATGTAAAATCTGACTCTCGGCAATTCACTCAAAAATGGTGCCAAACGATTGCAAATGCTCTCATGAAAGGTTTGGCGGTCGAAACAAAAGGCTTTTTATCACAAGACAAGAAATCAGCCCTGGACAACTTAACCGGCAGTAAATTTTTTTTTGAAAAAATCCCTAAGCCCCGGGGTCACAATTTCATCGAAAATCTGACTTTCGGCAATTCACTCAAAAATGTTGCCAGACGGTTCCAAATGCTCTCATGAAAGGTTTGGCAGTCGAAACAGAAGGCTTTTTATCACACGACAAGAAATCAGCCCTCGAAAACTTATCCGGGAGAAAAAGATTTTTTGAAAAAATCCCTAAGCCCGGGGTCACAATTTCATCAAAAATCTGACTTTCGGCAATTCACTCAAAAATTTCGCCAGACGGTTGCAAATGCTCCCCTGAAAGCTCTGGCGTCGAAACAGAAGGCATATTATCACAAGAAAAGAAATCAGCCCTCGACAACTTAACCGGCAGAAAAAGATTTTTTGAAAAAATCCCTAAGCCCCGGGGTCACAATTTCATCAAAAATCTGACTTTCGGCAATTCACTCAAAAATGGTGGAAAACGGTTGCAAATGCTCCCCTGAAAGGTTTGGCAGTCGAAACAGAAAGTTTTTTATCACAGGAAAAGAAATCAGCCCTCGACAACTTAACCGGCAGAAAAACATTTTTTTGAAAACATCCCTAAGCCCCGGGGTCACAATTTCATCAAAAATCTGACTCTCGCCAATTCACTCAAAAATGTTGCCAAACGGTTGCAAATGCTCCCCTTGAAAGGTTTGGCAATCCAAACACAAAGTTTTTTATCACAGGAAAAGAAATCAGCCCTCGACAACTTAACCGGCAGAAAAAGATTTTTTTGAAAAAATCCCTAAGCCCCGGGGTCACAATTTCATGTAAAATCTGACTCTCGGCAATTCACTCAAAAATGGTGCCAAACGATTGCAAATGCTCCGCTGAAAAGTTTGGAGGTCGTAACAGAAGGGTATTTATCACAGGAAAAGAAATAAGCCCTCGACAACTTAAGCGGCAGAAAAATATTTTTTTGAAAAAACCCCTAAGCCCCGGGGTCACAATTTCATCTAAAATCTGACTTTCGGCAATTCACTCAAAAATGTTGCCAGACGGTAGCAAACGCTCCCCTGAAAGCATTGGCGGTCGAAACAGAAGGCTTATTATCACAAGAAAAGAAATCAGCCCTCGACAACTTAACTGGCAGAAAAATGTTTTTTTAAAAAAAAACCCTAAGCCCCGGGGGTCACAATTTCATCAAAAATCTGACTTTCGGCAATTCACTCAAAAATGTTGCCAGACGGTTGCAAATGCTCCCCTGAAAGCATTGGCGGTCGAAACAGAAGGTAATTTATCACATGAAAAGAAATCAGCCCTCGACAACTTAACCGGCAGAAAAAGATTTTTTTGAAAAAACCCCTAAGCCCCGGGGTCACAATTTCATCTAAAATCTGACTTTCGGCAATTCAATCAGAAATGGTGCCAAACGGTTGCAAATGCTCCGCTGAAAAGTTTGGAGGTCGTAACAGAAGGGTATTTATCACAGGAAAAGAAATCAGCCCTCGACAACTTAAGCGGCAGAAAAAGATTTTTTTGAAAAAATCCCTAAGCCCCGGGGTCACAATTTCATCAGAAATCTGACTTTCGGCAATTCACTCAGAAATGTTGCCGGACGGTTGCAAATGCTCCCCTGAAAGCATTGGCGGTTGAAAAAGAAGGGTATTTATCACATGAAAAGAAATCAGCACTCGACAACTTAACCGGCAGAAAAAGATTTTTTTGAAAAAATCCCTCAGCCCCGGGGTCACAATTTCATCAAAAAGCTGACTTTTGGCAATTCACTCAGAAATGGTGCCAAACGGTTGCAAATGCTCCGCTGAAAAGTTTGGAGGTCGTAACAGAAGGGTATTTATCACAGGAAAAGAAATCAGCCCTCGACAACTTAACCGGCAGAAAAAGATTTTTTTGAAAAAATCCCTAAGCCCCGGGGTCACAATTTCATCGAAAATCTGACTTTCGGCAATTCACTCAAAAATGTTGCCAGACGGTTGCAAATGCTCCCCTGAAAGGTTTGGCAGTCGAAACAGAAAGTTTTTTATCACAGGAAAAGAAATCAGCCCTCGACAACTTAACCGGCAGAAAAAGATTTTTTTGAAAAAATGCCTAAGCCCCGGGGTCACAATTTCATCAAAAATCTGACTTTCGGCAATTCACTCAAAAATGTTGCCAGACTGTTGCAAATGCTCCCCTGAAAGCTTTGGCGGTCGAAACAGAAGGCTTATTATCACAGGACAAGAAATCAGCCCTCGAAAACTTATCCGGGAGAAAAAGATTTTTTGAAAAAATCCCTAAGCCCCGGGGTCACAATTTCATCAAAAATCTGACTTTCGGCAATTCACTCAAAAATGTTGCCAGACGGTTGCCAATGCTCCCCTGAAAGCTCTGGCGGTCGAAACAGAAGGCTTATTATCACAAGAAAAGAAATCAGCCCTCGACAACTTAACCGGCAGAAAAAGATTTTTTGAAAAAATCCCTAAGCCCCGGGGTCACAATTTCATCAAAAATCTGACTTTCGGCAATTCACTCAAAAATGTTGCCAGACGGTAGCAAACGCTCCCCTGAAAGCATTGACGGTCGAAACAGAAGACTTATTATCACAAGAAAAGAAATCAGCCCTCGACAACTTAACTGGCAGAAAAATGTTTTTTGAAAAAATCCCTAAGCCCCGGGGGTCACAATTTCATCTAAAATCTGACTTTTGGCAATTCACTCAAAAATGGTGCAAAACGGTTGCAAATGCTCCCCTGAAAGGTTTGGCAGTCGAAACAGAAAGTTTTTTATCACAGGAAAAGAAATCAGCCCTCGACAACTTAACCGGCAGAAAAAGATTTTTTTGAAAAAATCCCTAAGCCCCGGGGTCACAATTTCATCAAAAATCTGACTTTCGGCAATTCACTCAAAAATGTTGCCAGACTGTTGCAAATGCTCCCATGAAAGCTTTGGCGGTCGAAACAGAAAGTTTTTTATCACAGGAAAAGAAATCAGCCCTCGACAACTTAACCGGCAGAAAAAGATTTTTTTGAAAACATCCCTAAGCCCCGGGGTCACAATTTCATCAAAAATCTGACTCTCGCCAATTCACTCAAAAATGTTGCCAAACGGTTGCAAATGCTCCCCTTGAAAGGTTTGGCAATCCAAACACAAAGTTTTTTATCACAGGAAAAGAAATCAGCCCTCGACAACTTAACCGGCAGAAAAAGATTTTTTTGAAAAAATCCCTAAGCCCCGGGGTCACAATTTCATGTAAAATCTGACTCTCGGCAATTCACTCAAAAATGGTGCCAAACGATTGCAAATGCTCTCATGAAAGGTTTGGCAGTCGAAACAAAAGGCTTTTTATCACAAGACAAGAAATCAGCCCTGGACAACTTAACCGGCAGTAAATTTTTTTTTGAAAAAATCCCTAAGCCCCGGGGTCACAATTTCATCGAAAATCTGACTTTCGGCAATTCACTCAAAAATGTTGCCAGACGGTTCCAAATGCTCTCATGAAAGGTTTGGCAGTCGAAACAGAAGGCTTTTTATCACACGACAAGAAATCAGCCCTCGAAAACTTATCCGGGAGAAAAAGATTTTTTGAAAAAATCCCTAAGCCCGGGGTCACAATTTCATCAAAAATCTGACTTTCGGCAATTCACTCAAAAATTTCGCCAGACGGTTGCAAATGCTCCCCTGAAAGCTGTGGCGTCGAAACAGAAGGCATATTATCACAAGAAAAGAAATCACCCCTCGACAACTTAACCGGCAGAAAAAGATTTTTTGAAAAAATCCCTAAGCCCCGGGGTCACAATTTCATCAAAAATCTGACTTTCGGCAATTCACTCAAAAATGGTGCAAAACGGTTGCAAATGCTCCCCTGAAAGGTTTGGCAGTCGAAACAGAAAGTTTTTTATCACAGGAAAAGAAATCAGCCCTCGACAACTTAACCGGCAGAAAAACATTTTTTTGAAAACATCCCTAAGCCCCGGGGTCACAATTTCATCAAAAATCTGACTCTCGCCAATTCACTCAAAAATGTTGCCAAACGGTTGCAAATGCTCCCCTTGAAAGGTTTGGCAATCCAAACACAAAGTTTTTTATCACAGGAAAAGAAATCAGCCCTCGACAACTTAACCGGCAGAAAAAGATTTTTTTGAAAAAATCCCTAAGCCCCGGGGTCACAATTTCATGTAAAATCTGACTCTCGGCAATTCACTCAAAAATGGTGCCAAACGATTGCAAATGCTCCGCTGAAAAGTTTGGAGGTCGTAACAGAAGGGTATTTATCACAGGAAAAGAAATAAGCCCTCGACAACTTAAGCGGCAGAAAAATATTTTTTTGAAAAAACCCCTAAGCCCCGGGGTCACAATTTCATCTAAAATCTGACTTTCGGCAATTCACTCAAAAATGTTGCCAGACGGTAGCAAACGCTCCCCTGAAAGCATTGGCGGTCGAAACAGAAGGCTTATTATCACAAGAAAAGAAATCAGCCCTCGACAACTTAACTGGCAGAAAAATGTTTTTTGAAAAAATCCCTAAGCCCCGGGGGTCACAATTTCATCAAAAATCTGACTTTCGGCAATTCACTCAAAAATGTTGCCAGACGGTAGCAAACGCTCCCCTGAAAGCATTGGCGGTCGAAACAGAAGGCTTATTATCACAAGAAAAGAAATCAGCCCTCGACAACTTAACTGGCATAAAAATGTTTTTTGAAAAAATCCCTAAGCCCCGGGGGTCACAATTTCATCAAAAATCTGACTTTCGGCAATTCACTCAAAAATGTTGCCAGACGGTTGCAAATGCTCCCCTGAAAGCATTGGCGGTCGAAACAGAAGGTAATTTATCACATGAAAAGAAATCAGCCCTCGACAACTTAACCGGCAGAAAAAGATTTTTTTGAAAAAACCCCTAAGCCCCGGGGTCACAATTTCATCTAAAATCTGACTTTCGGCAATTCACTCAGAAATGGTGCCAAACGGTTGCAAATGCTCCGCTGAAAAGTTTGGAGGTCGTAACAGAAGGGTATTTATCACAGGAAAAGAAATCAGCCCTCGACAACTTAACCGGCAGAAAAAGATTTTTTTGAAAAAATCCCTAAGCCCCGGGTTCACAATTTCATCAGAAATCTGACTTTCGGCAATTCACTCAGAAATGTTGCCGGACGGTTGCAAATGCTCCCCTGAAAGCATTGGCGGTTGAAAAAGAAGGGTATTTATCACATGAAAAGAAATCAGCACTCGACAACTTAACCGGCAGAAAAAGATTTTTTTGAAAAAATCCCTCAGCCCCGGGGTCACAATTTCATCAAAAAGCTGACTTTTGGCAATTCACTCAGAAATGGTGCCAAACGGTTGCAAATGCTCCGCTGAAAAGTTTGGAGGTCGTAACAGAAGGGTATTTATCACAGGAAAAGAAATCAGCCCTCGACAACTTAACCGGCAGAAAAAGATTTTTTTGAAAAAATCCCTAAGCCCCGGGGTCACAATTTCATCGAAAATCTGACTTTCGGCAATTCACTCAAAAATGTTGCCAGACGGTTGCAAATGCTCTCATGAAAGGTTTGGCAGTCGAAACAGAAGGCTTATTATCACAAGAAAAGAAATCAGCCCTCGACAACTTAACCGGCAGAAAAAGATTTTTTGAAAAAATCCCTAAGCCCCGGGGTCACAATTTCATCAAAAATCTGACTTTCGGCAATTCACTCAAAAATGTTGCCAGACGGTTGCCAATGCTCCCCTGAAAGCTCTGGCGGTCGAAACAGAAGGCTTATTATCACAAGAAAAGAAATCAGCCCTCGACAACTTAACCGGCAGAAAAAGATTTTTTGAAAAAATCCCTAAGCCCCGGGGTCACAATTTCATCAAAAATCTGACTTTCGGCAATTCACTCAAAAATGTTGCCAGACGGTAGCAAACGCTCCCCTGAAAGCATTGGCGGTCGAAACAGAAGGCTTATTATCACAAGAAAAGAAATCAGCCCTCGACAACTTAACTGGCAGAAAAATGTTTTTTGAAAAAATCCCTAAGCCCCGGGGGTCACAATTTCATCAAAAATCTGACTTTCGGCAATTCACTCAAAAATGTTGCCAGACGGTTGCAAATGCTCCCCTGAAAGCATTGGCGGTCGAAACAGAAGGTAATTTATCACATGAAAAGAAATCAGCCCTCGACAACTTAACCGGCAGAAAAAGATTTTTTTGAAAAAACCCCTAAGCCCCGGGGTCACAATTTCATCTAAAATCTGACTTTCGGCAATTCACTGAGAAATGGTGCCAAACGGTTGCAAATGCTCCGCTGAAAAGTTTGGAGGTCGTAACAGAAGGGTATTTATCACAGGAAAAGAAATCAGCCCTCGACAACTTAAGCGGCAGAAAAAGATTTTTTTGAAAAAATCCCTAAGCCCCGGGGTCACAATTTCATCAGAAATCTGACTTTCGGCAATTCACTCAGAAATGTTGCCGGACGGTTGCAAATGCTCCCCTGAAAGCATTGGCGGTTGAAAAAGAAGGGTATTTATCACATGAAAAGAAATCAGCACTCGACAACTTAACCGGCAGATAAAGATTTTTTTGAAAAAATCCCTCAGCCCCGGGATCACAATTTCATCAAAAAGCTGACTTTTGGCAATTCACTCTGAAATGCTGCCAAACGGTTGCAAATGCTCCGCTGAAAAGTTTGGAGGTCGTAACAGAAGGGTATTTATCACAGGAAAAGAAATCAGCCCTCGACAACGTAACCGGCAGAAAAAGATTTTTTTGAAAAAATCCCTAAGCCCCGGGGTCACAATTTCATCAAAAATCTGACTTTCGGCAATTCACTCAAAAATGTTGCCAGACTGTTGCAAATGCTCCCCTGAAAGCTTTGGCGGTCGAAACAGAAGGCTTATTATCACAGGACAAGAAATCAGCCCTCGAAAACTTATCCGGGAGAAAAAGATTTTTTGAAAAAATCCCTAAGCCCCGGGGTCACAATTTCATCAAAAATCTGACTTTCGGCAATTCACTCAAAAATGTTGCCAGACGGTTGCAAATGCTCCCCTGAAAGCTCTGGCGGTCGAAACAGAAGGCTTATTATCACAAGAAAAGAAATGAGCCCTCGACAACTTAACCGGCAGAAAAAGATTTTTTTGAAAAAATCCCTAAGCCCCGGGGTCACAATTTCATCAAAAATCTGACTTTCGGCAATTCACTCAAAAATGTTGCCAGACGGTTGCCAATGCTCCCCTGAAAGCTCTGGCGGTCGAAACAGAAGGCTTATTATCATAAGAAAAGAAATCAGCCCTCGACAACTTAACCGGCAGAAAAAGATTTTTTGAAAAAATCCCTAAGCCCCGGGGTCACAATTTCATCAAAAATCTGACTTTCGGCAATTCACTCAAAAATGTTGCCAGACGGTAGCAAACGCTCCCCTGAAAGCATTGGCGGTCGAAACAGAAGGCTTATTATCACAAGAAAAGAAATCAGCCCTCGACAACTTAACTGGCATAAAAATGTTTTTTGAAAAAATCCCTAAGCCCCGGGGGTCACAATTTCATCAAAAATCTGACTTTCGGCAATTCACTCAAAAATGTTGCCAGACGGTTGCAAATGCTCCCCTGAAAGCATTGGCGGTCGAAACAGAAGGTAATTTATCACATGAAAAGAAATCAGCCCTCGACAACTTAACCGGCAGAAAAAGATTTTTTTGAAAAAACCCCTAAGCCCCGGGGTCACAATTTCATCTAAAATCTGACTTTCGGCAATTCACTCAGAAATGGTGCCAAACGGTTGCAAATGCTCCGCTGAAAAGTTTGGAGGTCGTAACAGAAGGGTATTTATCACAGGAAAAGAAATCAGCCCTCGACAACTTAAGCGGCAGAAAAAGATTTTTTTGAAAAAATCCCTAAGCCCCGGGGTCACAATTTCATCAGAAATCTGACTTTCGGCAATTCACTCAGAAATGTTGCCGGACGGTTGCAAATGCTCCCCTGAAAGCATTGGCGGTTGAAAAAGAAGGGTATTTATCACATGAAAAGAAATCAGCACTCGACAACTTAACCGGCAGAAAAAGATTTTTTTGAAAAAATCCCTCAGCCCCGGGGTCACAATTTCATCAAAAAGCTGACTTTTGGCAATTCACTCAGAAATGGTGCCAAACGGTTGCAAATGCTCCGCTGAAAAGTTTGGAGGTCGTAACAGAAGGGTATTTATCACAGGAAAAGAAATCAGCCCTCGACAACTTAACCGGCAGAAAAAGATTTTTTTGAAAAAATCCCTAAGCCCCGGGGTCACAATTTCATCGAAAATCTGACTTTCGGCAATTCACTCAAAAATGTTGCCAGACGGTTGCAAATGCTCTCATGAAAGGTTTGGCAGTCGAAACAGAAGGCTTATTATCACAAGAAAAGAAATCACCCCTCGACAACTTAACCGGCAGAAAAAGATTTTTTGAAAAAATCCCTAAGCCCCGGGGTCACAATTTCATCGAAAATCTGACTTTCGGCAATTCACTCAAAAATGTTGCCAGACGGTTGCAAATGCTCTCATGAAAGGTTTGGCAGTCGAAACAGAAGGCATATTATCACAAGAAAAGAAATCAGCCCTCGACAACTTAACCGGCAGAAAAAGATTTTTTGAAAAAATCCCTAAGCCCCGGGGTCACAATTTCATCAAAAATCTGACTTTCGGCAATTCACTCAAAAATGGTGCAAAACGGTTGCAAATGCTCCCCTGAAAGGTTTGGCAGTCGAAACAGAAAGTTTTTTATCACAGGAAAAGAAATCAGCCCTCAACAACTTAACCGGCAGAAAAACATTTTTTTGAAAACATCCCTAAGCCCCGGGGTCACAATTTCATCAAAAATCTGACTCTCGCCAATTCACTCAAAAATGTTGCCAAACGGTTGCAAATGCTCCCCTTGAAAGGTTTGGCAATCCAAACACAAAGTTTTTTATCACAGGAAAAGAAATCAGCCCTCGACAACTTAACCGGCAGAAAAAGATTTTTTTGAAAAAATCACTAAGCCCCGGGGTCACAATTTCATGTAAAATCTGACTCTCGGCAATTCACTCAAAAATGGTGCCAAACGATTGCAAATGCTCCGCTGAAAAGTTTGGAGGTCGTAACAGAAGGGTATTTATCACAGGAAAAGAAATAAGCCCTCGACAACTTAAGCGGCAGAAAAATATTTTTTTGAAAAAACCCCTAAGCCCCGGGGTCACAATTTCATCGAAAATCTGACTTTCGGCAATTCACTCAAAAATGTTGCCAGACGGTAGCAAACGCTCCCCTGAAAGCATTGGCGGTCGAAACAGAAGGCTTATTATCACAAGAAAAGAAATCAGCCCTCGACAACTTAACTGGCAGAAAAATGTTTTTTGAAAAAATCCCTAAGCCCCGGGGGTCACAATTTCATCAAAAATCTGACTTTCGGCAATTCACTCAAAAATGTTGCCAGACGGTTGCAAATGCTCCCCTGAAAGCATTGGCGGTCGAAACAGAAGGTAATTTATCACATGAAAAGAAATCAGCCCTCGACAACTTAACCGGCAGAAAAAGATTTTTTTGAAAAAACCCCTAAGCCCCGGGGTCACAATTTCATCTAAAATCTGACTTTCGGCAATTCAATCAGAAATGGTGCCAAACGGTTGCAAATGCTCCGCTGAAAAGTTTGGAGGTCGTAACAGAAGGGTATTTATCACAGGAAAAGAAATCAGCCCTCGACAACTTAAGCGGCAGAAAAAGATTTTTTTGAAAAAATCCCTAAGCCCCGGGGTCACAATTTCATCAGAAATCTGACTTTCGGCAATTCACTCAGAAATGTTGCCGGACGGTTGCAAATGCTCCCCTGAAAGCATTGGCGGTTGAAAAAGAAGGGTATTTATCACATGAAAAGAAATCAGCACTCGACAACTTAACCGGCAGAAAAAGATTTTTTTGAAAAAATCCCTCAGCCCCGGGGTCACAATTTCATCAAAAATCTGACTTTCGGCAATTCACTCAGAAATGGTGCCAAACGGTTGCAAATGCTCCCCTGAAAGGTTTGGCGGTCGAAACACAAAGTTTTTTATCACAGGAAAAGAAATCAGCCCTCGACAACTTAACCGGCAGAAAAAGATTTTTTTGAAAAAATCCCTAAGCCCCGGGGTCACAATTTCATCGAAAATCTGACTTTCGGCAATTCACTCAAAAATGTTGCCAGACGGTTGCAAATGCTCCCCTGAAAGGTTTGGCAGTCGAAACAGAAAGTTTTTTATCACTGGAAAAGAAATCAGCCCTCGACAACTTAACCGGCAGAAAAAGATTTTTTTGAAAAAATCCCTAAGCCCCGGGGTCACAATTTCATCAAAAATCTGACTTTCGGCAATTCACTCAAAAATGTTGCCAGACTGTTGCAAATGCTCCCCTGAAAGCTTTGGCGGTCGAAACAGAAGGCTTATTATCACAGGACAAGAAATCAGCCCTCGAAAACTTATCCGGGAGAAAAAGATTTTTTGAAAAAACCCCTAAGCCCCGGGGTCACAATTTCATCAAAAATCTGACTTTCGGCAATTCACTCAAAAATGTTGCCAGACGGTAGCAAACGCTCCCCTGAAAGCATTGGCGGTCGAAACAGAAGGCTTATTATCACAAGAAAAGAAATCAGCCCTCGACAACTTAACTGGCAGAAAAATGTTTTTTGAAAAAATCCCTAAGCCCCGGGGGTCACAATTTCATCAAAAATCTGACTTTCGGCAATTCACTCAAAAATGTTGCCAGACGGTTGCAAATGCTCCCCTGAAAGCATTGGCGGTCGAAACAGAAGGTAATTTATCACATGAAAAGAAATCAGCCCTCGACAACTTAACCGGCAGAAAAAGATTTTTTTGAAAAAACCCCTAAGCCCCGGGGTCACAATTTCATCTAAAATCTGACTTTCGGCAATTCACTGAGAAATGGTGCCAAACGGTTGCAAATGCTCCGCTGAAAAGTTTGGAGGTCGTAACAGAAGGGTATTTATCACAGGAAAAGAAAACAGCCCTCGACAACTTAAGCGGCAGAAAAAGATTTTTTTGAAAAAATCCCTAAGCCCCGGGGTCACAATTTCATCAGAAATCTGACTTTCGGCAATTCACTCAGAAATGTTGCCGGACGGTTGCAAATGCTCCCCTGAAAGCATTGGCGGTTGAAAAAGAAGGGTATTTATCACATGAAAAGAAATCAGCACTCGACAACTTAACCGGCAGACAAAGATTTTTTTGAAAAAATCCCTAAGCCCCGGGGTCACAATTTCATCAAAAATCTGACTTTCGGCAATTCACTCAGAAATGGTGCCAAACGGTTGCAAATGCTCCCCTGAAAGGTTTGGCGGTCGAAACACAAAGTTTTTTATCACAGGAAAAGAAATCAGCCCTCGACAACTTAACCGGCAGAAAAAGATTTTTTTGAAAAAATCCCTAAGCCCCGGGGTCACAATTTCATCGAAAATCTGACTTTCGGCAATTCACTCAAAAATGTTGCCAGACGGTTGCAAATGCTCCCCTGAAAGGTTTGGCAGTCGAAACAGAAAGTTTTTTATCACAGGAAAAGAAATCAGCACTCGACAACTTAACCGGCAGAAAAAGATTTTTTTGAAAAAATCCCTAAGCCCCGGGGTCACAATTTCATCAAAAATCTGACTTTCGGCAATTCACTCAAAAATGTTGCCAGACTGTTGCAAATGCTCCCCTGAAAGCTTTGGCGGTCGAAACAGAAGGCTTATTATAACAGGACAAGAAATCAGCCCTCGAAAACTTATCCGGGAGAAAAAGATTTTTTGAAAAAATCCCTAAGCCCCGGGGTCACAATTTCATCAAAAATCTGACTTTCGGCAATTCACTCAAAAATGTTGCCAGACGGTTGCCAATGCTCCCCTGAAAGCTCTGGCGGTCGAAACAGAAGGCTTATTATCACAAGAAAAGAAATCAGCCCTCGACAACTTAACCGGCAGAAAAAGATTTTTTGAAAAAATCCCTAAGCCCCGGGGTCACAATTTCATCAAAAATCTGACTTTCGGCAATTCACTCAAAAATGTTGCCAGACGGTAGCAAACGCTCGCCTGAAAGCATTGGCGGTCGAAACAGAAGGCTTATTATCACAAGAAAAGAAATCAGCCCTCGACAACTTAACTGGCATAAAAATGTTTTTTGAAAAAATCCCTAAGCCCCGGGGTCACAATTTCATCAGAAATCTGACTTTCGGCAATTCACTCAGAAATGTTGCCGGACGGTTGCAAATGCTCCCCTGAAAGCATTGGCGGTTGAAAAAGAAGGGTATTTATCACATGAAAAGAAATCAGCACTCGACAACTTAACCGGCAGACAAAGATTTTTTTGAAAAAATCCCTCAGCCCCGGGGTCACAATTTCATCAAAAAGCTGACTTTTGGCAATTCACTCAGAAATGGTGCCAAACGGTTGCAAATGCTCCGCTGAAAAGTTTGGAGGTCGTAACAGAAGGGTATTTATCACAGGAAAAGAAATCAGCCCTCGACAACTTAACCGGCAGAAAAAGATTTTTTTGAAAAAATCCCTAAGCCCCGGGGTCACAATTTCATCTAAAATCTGACTTTTGGCAATTCACTCAAAAATGGTGCAAAACGGTTGCAAATGCTCCCCTGAAAGGTTTGGCAGTCGAAACAGAAAGTTTTTTATCACAGGAAAAGAAATCAGCCCTCGACAACTTAACCGGCAGAAAAAGATTTTTTTGAAAAAATCCCTAAGCCCCGGGGTCACAATTTCATCAAAAATCTGACTTTCGGCAATTCACTCAAAAATGTTGCCAGACTGTTGCAAATGCTCCCCTGAAAGCTTTGGCGGTCGAAACAGAAGGCTTATTATCACAGGACAAGAAATCAGCCCTCGAAAACTTATCCGGGAGAAAAAGATTTTTTGAAAAAATCCCTAAGCCCCGGGGTCACAATTTCATCAAAAATCTGACTTTCGGCAATTCACTCAAAAATGTTGCCAGACGGTTGCAAATGCTCCCCAGAAAGCTCTGGCGGTCGAAACAGAAGGCTTATTATCACAAGAAAAGAAATGAGCCCTCGACAACTTAACCGGCAGAAAAAGATTTTTTTGAAAAAATCCCTAAGCCCCGGGGTCACAATTTCATCAAAAATCTGACTTTCGGCAATTCACTCAAAAATGTTGCCAGACGGTTGCCAATGCTCCCCTGAAAGCTCTGGCGGTCGAAACAGAAGGCTTATTATCATAAGAAAAGAAATCAGCCCTCGACAACTTAACCGGCAGAAAAAGATTTTTTGAAAAAATCCCTAAGCCCCGGGGTCACAATTTCATCAAAAATCTGACTTTCGGCAATTCACTCAAAAATGTTGCCAGACGGTAGCAAACGCTCCCCTGAAAGCATTGGCGGTCGAAACAGAAGGCTTATTATCACAAGAAAAGAAATCAGCCCTCGACAACTTAACTGGCATAAAAATGTTTTTTGAAAAAATCCCTAAGCCCCGGGGGTCACAATTTCATCAAAAATCTGACTTTCGGCAATTCACTCAAAAATGTTGCCAGACGGTTGCAAATGCTCCCCTGAAAGCATTGGCGGTCGAAACAGAAGGTAATTTATCACATGAAAAGAAATCAGCCCTCGACAACTTAACCGGCAGAAAAAGATTTTTTTGAAAAAACCCCTAAGCCCCGGGGTCACAATTTCATCTAAAATCTGACTTTCGGCAATTCACTCAGAAATGGTGCCAAACGGTTGCAAATGCTCCGCTGAAAAGTTTGGAGGTCGTAATAGAAGGGTATTTATCACAGGAAAAGAAATCAGCCCTCGACAACTTAAGCGGCAGAAAAAGATTTTTTTGAAAAAATCCCTAAGCCCCGGGGTCACAATTTCATCAGAAATCTGACTTTCGGCAATTCACTCAGAAATGTTGCCGGACGGTTGCAAATGCTCCCCTGAAAGCATTGGCGGTTGAAAAAGAAGGGTATTTATCACATGAAAAGAAATCAGCACTCGACAACTTAACCGGCAGAAAAAGATTTTTTTGAAAAAATCCCTCAGCCCCGGGGTCACAATTTCATCAAAAAGCTGACTTTTGGCAATTCACTCAGAAATGGTGCCAAACGGTTGCAAATGCTCCGCTGAAAAGTTTGGAGGTCGTAACAGAAGGGTATTTATCACAGGAAAAGAAATCAGCCCTCGACAACTTAACCGGCAGAAAAAGATTTTTTTGAAAAAATCCCTAAGCCCCGGGGTCACAATTTCATCGAAAATCTGACTTTCGGCAATTCACTCAAAAATGTTGCCAGACGGTTGCAAATGCTCTCATGAAAGGTTTGGCAGTCGAAACAGAAGGCTTATTATCACAAGAAAAGAAATCAGCCCTCGACAACTTAACCGGCAGAAAAAGATTTTTTGAAAAAATCCCTAAGCCCCGGGGTCACAATTTCATCAAAAATCTGACTTTCGGCAATTCACTCAAAAATGTTGCCAGACGGTTGCCAATGCTCCCCTGAAAGCTCTGGCGGTCGAAACAGAAGGCTTATTATCACAAGAAAAGAAATCAGCCCTCGACAACTTAACCGGCAGAAAAAGATTTTTTGAAAAAATCCCTAAGCCCCGGGGTCACAATTTCATCAAAAATCTGACTTTCGGCAATTCACTCAAAAATGTTGCCAGACGGTAGCAAACGCTCCCCTGAAAGCATTGGCGGTCGAAACAGAAGGCTTATTATCACAAGAAAAGAAATCAGCCCTCGACAACTTAACTGGCAGAAAAATGTTTTTTGAAAAAATCCCTAAGCCCCGGGGGTCACAATTTCATCAAAAATCTGACTTTCGGCAATTCACTCAAAAATGTTGCCAGACGGTTGCAAATGCTCCCCTGAAAGCATTGGCGGTCGAAACAGAAGGTAATTTATCACATGAAAAGAAATCAGCCCTCGACAACTTAACCGGCAGAAAAAGATTTTTTTGAAAAAACCCCTAAGCCCCGGGGTCACAATTTCATCTAAAATCTGACTTTCGGCAATTCACTGAGAAATGGTGCCAAACGGTTGCAAATGCTCCGCTGAAAAGTTTGGAGGTCGTAACAGAAGGGTATTTATCACAGGAAAAGAAATCAGCCCTCGACAACTTAAGCGGCAGAAAAAGATTTTTTTGAAAAAATCCCTAAGCCCCGGGGTCACAATTTCATCAGAAATCTGACTTTCGGCAATTCACTCAGAAATGTTGCCGGACGGTTGCAAATGCTCCCCTGAAAGCATTGGCGGTTGAAAAAGAAGGGTATTTATCACATGAAAAGAAATCAGCACTCGACAACTTAACCGGCAGATAAAGATTTTTTTGAAAAAATCCCTCAGCCCCGGGGTCACAATTTCATCAAAAAGCTGACTTTTGGCAATTCACTCAGAAATGGTGCCAAACGGTTGCAAATGCTCCGCTGAAAAGTTTGGAGGTCGTAACAGAAGGGTATTTATCACAGGAAAAGAAATCAGCCCTCGACAACGTAACCGGCAGAAAAAGATTTTTTTGAAAAAATCCCTAAGCCCCGGGGTCACAATTTCATCAAAAATCTGACTTTCGGCAATTCACCCAAAAATGTTGCCAGACTGTTGCAAATGCTCCCCTGAAAGCTTTGGCGGTCGAAACAGAAGGCTTATTATCACAGGACAAGAAATCAGCCCTCGAAAACTTATCCGGGAGAAAAAGATTTTTTGAAAAAATCCCTAAGCCCCGGGGTCACAATTTCATCAAAAATCTGACTTTCGGCAATTCACTCAAAAATGTTGCCAGACGGTTGCAAATGCTCCCCTGAAAGCTCTGGCGGTCGAAACAGAAGGCTTATTATCACAAGAAAAGAAATGAGCCCTCGACAACTTAACCGGCAGAAAAAGATTTTTTTGAAAAAATCCCTAAGCCCCGGGGTCACAATTTCATCAAAAATCTGACTTTCGGCAATTCACTCAAAAATGTTGCCAGACGGTTGCCAATGCTCCCCTGAAAGCTCTGGCGGTCGAAACAGAAGGCTTATTATCATAAGAAAAGAAATCAGCCCTCGACAACTTAACCGGCAGAAAAAGATTTTTTGAAAAAATCCCTAAGCCCCGGGGTCACAATTTCATCAAAAATCTGACTTTCGGCAATTCACTCAAAAATGTTGCCAGACGGTAGCAAACGCTCCCCTGAAAGCATTGGCGGTCGAAACAGAAGGCTTATTATCACAAGAAAAGAAATCAGCCCTCGACAACTTAACTGGCATAAAAATGTTTTTTGAAAAAATCCCTAAGCCCCGGGGGTCACAATTTCATCAAAAATCTGACTTTCGGCAATTCACTCAAAAATGTTGCCAGACGGTTGCAAATGCTCCCCTGAAAGCATTGGCGGTCATAACAGAAGGTAATTTATCACATGAAAAGAAATCAGCCCTCGACAACTTAACCGGCAGAAAAAGTTTTTTTTGAAAAAACCCCTAAGCCCCGGGGTCACAATTTCATCTAAAATCTGACTTTCGGCAATTCACTCAGAAATGGTGCCAAACGGTTGCAAATGCTCCGCTGAAAAGTTTGGAGGTCGTAACAGAAGGGTATTTATCACAGGAAAAGAAATCAGCCCTCGACAACTTAAGCGGCAGAAAAAGATTTTTTTGAAAAAATCCCTAAGCCCCGGGGTCACAATTTCATCAGAAATCTGACTTTCGGCAATTCACTCAGAAATGTTGCCGGACGGTTGCAAATGCTCCCCTGAAAGCATTGGCGGTTGAAAAAGAAGGGTATTTATCACATGAAAAGAAATCAGCACTCGACAACTTAACCGGCAGAAAAAGATTTTTTTGAAAAAATCCCTCAGCCCCGGGGTCACAATTTCATCAAAAAGCTGACTTTTGGCAATTCACTCAGAAATGGTGCCAAACGGTTGCAAATGCTCCGCTGAAAAGTTTGGAGGTCGTAACAGAAGGGTATTTATCACAGGAAAAGAAATCAGCCCTCGACAACTTAACCGGCAGAAAAAGATTTTTTTGAAAAAATCCCTAAGCCCCGGGGTCACAATTTCATCGAAAATCTGACTTTCGGCAATTCACTCAAAAATGTTGCCAGACGGTTGCAAATGCTCTCATGAAAGGTTTGGCAGTCGAAACAGAAGGCTTATTATCACAAGAAAAGAAATCAGCCCTCGACAACTTAACCGGCAGAAAAAGATTTTTTGAAAAAATCCCTAAGCCCCGGGGTCACAATTTCATCAAAAATCTGACTTTCGGCAATTCACTCAAAAATGTTGCCAGACGGTTGCCAATGCTCCCCTGAAAGCTCTGGCGGTCGAAACAGAAGGCTTATTATCACAAGAAAAGAAATCAGCCCTCGACAACTTAACCGGCAGAAAAAGATTTTTTGAAAAAATCCCTAAGCCCCGGGGTCACAATTTCATCAAAAATCTGACTTTCGGCAATTCACTCAAAAATGTTGCCAGACGGTAGCAAACGCTCCCCTGAAAGCATTGGCGGTCGAAACAGAAGGCTTATTATCACAAGAAAAGAAATCAGCCCTCGACAACTTAACTGGCAGAAAAATGTTTTTTGAAAAAATCCCTAAGCCCCGGGGGTCACAATTTCATCAAAAATCTGACTTTCGGCAATTCACTCAAAAATGTTGCCAGACGGTTGCAAATGCTCCCCTGAAAGCATTGGCGGTCGAAACAGAAGGTAATTTATCACATGAAAAGAAATCAGCCCTCGACAACTTAACCGGCAGAAAAAGATTTTTTTGAAAAAACCCCTAAGCCCCTGGGTCACAATTTCATCTAAAATCTGACTTTCGGCAATTCACTGAGAAATGGTGCCAAACGGTTGCAAATGCTCCGCTGAAAAGTTTGGAGGTCGTAACAGAAGGGTATTTATCACAGGAAAAGAAATCAGCCCTCGACAACTTAAGCGGCAGAAAAAGATTTTTTTGAAAAAATCCCTAAGCCCCGGGGTCACAATTTCATCAGAAATCTGACTTTCGGCAATTCACTCAGAAATGTTGCCGGACGGTTGCAAATGCTCCCCTGAAAGCATTGGCGGTTGAAAAAGAAGGGTATTTATCACATGAAAAGAAATCAGCACTCGACAACTTAACCGGCAGATAAAGATTTTTTTGAAAAAATCCCTAAGCCCCGGGGTCACAATTTCATCAAAAAGCTGACTTTTGGCAATTCACTCAGAAATGGTGCCAAACGGTTGCAAATGCTCCGCTGAAAAGTTTGGAGGTCGTAACAGAAGGGTATTTATCACAGGAAAAGAAATCAGCCCTCGACAACGTAACCGGCAGAAAAAGATTTTTTTGAAAAAATCCCTAAGCCCCGGGGTCACAATTTCATCTAAAATCTGACTTTTGGCAATTCACTCAAAAATGGTGCAAAACGGTTGCAAATGCTCCCCTGAAAGGTTTGGCAGTCGAAACAGAAAGTTTTTTATCACAGGAAAAGAAATCAGCCCTCGACAACTTAACCGGCAGAAAAAGATTTTTTTGAAAAAATCCCTAAGCCCCGGGGTCACAATTTCATCAAAAATCTGACTTTCGGCAATTCACTCAAAAATGTTGCCAGACTGTTGCAAATGCTCCCCTGAAAGCTTTGGCGGTCGAAACAGAAGGCTTATTATCACAGGACAAGAAATCAGCCCTCGAAAACTTATCCGGGAGAAAAAGATTTTTTGAAAAAATCCCTAAGCCCCGGGGTCACAATTTCATCAAAAATCTGACTTTCGGCAATTCACTCAAAAATGTTGCCAGACGGTTGCAAATGCTCCCCTGAAAGCTCTGGCGGTCGAAACAGAAGGCTTATTATCACAAGAAAAGAAATGAGCCCTCGACAACTTAACCGGCAGAAAAAGATTTTTTTGAAAAAATCCCTAAGCCCCGGGGTCACAATTTCATCAAAAATCTGACTTTCGGCAATTCACTCAAAAATGTTGCCAGACGGTTGCCAATGCTCCCCTGAAAGCTCTGGCGGTCGAAACAGAAGGCTTATTATCATAAGAAAAGAAATCAGCCCTCGACAACTTAACCGGCAGAAAAAGATTTTTTGAAAAAATCCCTAAGCCCCGGGGTCACAATTTCATCAAAAATCTGACTTTCGGCAATTCACTCAGAAATGTTGCCAGACGGTAGCAAACGCTCCCCTGAAAGCATTGACGGTCGAAACAGAAGGCTTATTATCACAAGAAAAGAAATCAGCCCTCGACAACTTAACTGGCAGAAAAATGTTTTTTGAAAAAATCCCTAAGCCCCGGGGGTCACAATTTCATCAAAAATCTGACTTTCGGCAATTCACTCAAAAATGTTGCCAGACGGTTGCAAATGCTCCCCTGAAAGCATTGGCGGTCGAAACAGAAGGTAATTTATCACATGAAAAGAAATCAGCCCTCGACAACTTAACCGGCAGAAAAAGATTTTTTTGAAAAAATCCCTAAGCCCCGGGGTCACAATTTCATCTAAAATCTGACTTTCGGCAATTCACTGAGAAATGGTGCCAAACGGTTGCAAATGCTCCGCTGAAAAGTTTGGAGGTCGTAACAGAAGGGTATTTATCACAGGAAAAGAAATCAGCCCTCGACAACTTAAGCGGCAGAAAAAGATTTTTTTGAAAAAATCCCTAAGCCCCGGGGTCACAATTTCATCAGAAATCTGACTTTCGGCAATTCACTCAGAAATGTTGCCGGACGGTTGCAAATGCTCCCCTGAAAGCATTGGCGGTTGAAAAAGAAGGGTATTTATCACATGAAAAGAAATCAGCACTCGACAACTTAACCGGCAGACAAAGATTTTTTTGAAAAAATCCCTCAGCCCCGGGGTCACAATTTCATCAAAAAGCTGACTTTTGGCAATTCACTCAGAAATGGTGCCAAACGGTTGCAAATGCTCCGCTGAAAAGTTTGGAGGTCGTAACAGAAGGGTATTTATCACAGGAAAAGAAATCAGCCCTCGACAACTTAACCGGCAGAAAAAGATTTTTTTGAAAAAATCCCTAAGCCCCGGGGTCACAATTTCATCTAAAATCTGACTTTTGGCAATTCACTCAAAAATGGTGCAAAACGGTTGCAAATGCTCCCCTGAAAGGTTTGGCAGTCGAAACAGAAAGTTTTTTATCACAGGAAAAGAAATCAGCCCTCGACAACTTAACCGGCAGAAAAAGATTTTTTTGAAAAAATCCCTAAGCCCCGGGGTCACAATTTCATCAAAAATCTGACTTTCGGCAATTCACTCAAAAATGTTGCCAGACTGTTGCAAATGCTCCCCTGAAAGCTTTGGCGGTCGAAACAGAAGGCTTATTATCACAGGACAAGAAATCAGCCCTCGAAAACTTATCCGGGAGAAAAAGATTTTTTGAAAAAATCCCTAAGCCCCGGGGTCACAATTTCATCAAAAATCTGACTTTCGGCAATTCACTCAAAAATGTTGCCAGACGGTTGCAAATGCTCCCCTGAAAGCTCTGGCGGTCGAAACAGAAGGCTTATTATCACAAGAAAAGAAATGAGCCCTCGACAACTTAACCGGCATAAAAATGTTTTTTGAAAAAATCCCTAAGCCCCGGGGTCACAATTTCATCAAAAATCTGACTTTCGGCAATTCACTCAAAAATGTTGCCAGACGGTTGCCAATGCTCCCCTGAAAGCTCTGGCGGTCGAAACAGAAGGCTTATTATCATAAGAAAAGAAATCAGCCCTCGACAACTTAACCGGCAGAAAAAGATTTTTTGAAAAAATCCCTAAGCCCCGGGGTCACAATTTCATCAAAAATCTGACTTTCGGCAATTCACTCAAAAATGTTGCCAGACGGTAGCAAACGCTCCCCTGAAAGCATTGGCGGTCGAAACAGAAGGCTTATTATCACAAGAAAAGAAATCAGCCCTCGACAACTTAACTGGCATAAAAATGTTTTTTGAAAAAATCCCTAAGCCCCGGGGGTCACAATTTCATCAAAAATCTGACTTTCGGCAATTCACTCAAAAATGTTGCCAGACGGTTGCAAATGCTCCCCTGAAAGCATTGGCGGTCGAAACAGAAGGTAATTTATCACATGAAAAGAAATCAGCCCTCGACAACTTAACCGGCAGAAAAAGATTTTTTTGAAAAAACCCCTAAGCCCCGGGGTCACAATTTCATCTAAAATCTGACTTTCGGCAATTCACTCAGAAATGGTGCCAAACGGTTGCAAATGCTCCGCTGAAAAGTTTGGAGGTCGTAACAGAAGGGTATTTATCACAGGAAAAGAAATCAGCCCTCGACAACTTAAGCGGCAGAAAAAGATTTTTTTGAAAAAATCCCTAAGCCCCGGGGTCACAATTTCATCAGAAATCTGACTTTCGGCAATTCACTCAGAAATGTTGCCGGACGGTTGCAAATGCTCCCCTGAAAGCATTGGCGGTTGAAAAAGAAGGGTATTTATCACATGAAAAGAAATCAGCACTCGACAACTTAACCGGCAGAAAAAGATTTTTTTGAAAAAATCCCTCAGCCCCGGGGTCACAATTTCATCAAAAAGCTGACTTTTGGCAATTCACTCAGAAATGGTGCCAAACGGTTGCAAATGCTCCGCTGAAAAGTTTGGAGGTCGTAACAGAAGGGTATTTATCACAGGAAAAGAAATCAGCCCTCGACAACTTAACCGGCAGAAAAAGATTTTTTTGAAAAAATCCCTAAGCCCCGGGGTCACAATTTCATCGAAAATCTGACTTTCGGCAATTCACTCAAAAATGTTGCCAGACGGTTGCAAATGCTCTCATGAAAGGTTTGGCAGTCGAAACAGAAGGCTTATTATCACAAGAAAAGAAATCAGCCCTCGACAACTTAACCGGCAGAAAAAGATTTTTTGAAAAAATCCCTAAGCCCCGGGGTCACAATTTCATCAAAAATCTGACTTTCGGCAATTCACTCAAAAATGTTGCCAGACGGTTGCCAATGCTCCCCTGAAAGCTCTGGCGGTCGAAACAGAAGGCTTATTATCACAAGAAAAGAAATCAGCCCTCGACAACTTAACCGGCAGAAAAAGATTTTTTGAAAAAATCCCTAAGCCCCGGGGTCACAATTTCATCAAAAATCTGACTTTCGGCAATTCACTCAAAAATGTTGCCAGACGGTAGCAAACGCTCCCCTGAAAGCATTGGCGGTCGAAACAGAAGGCTTATTATCACAAGAAAAGAAATCAGCCCTCGACAACTTAACTGGCAGAAAAATGTTTTTTGAAAAAATCCCTAAGCCCCGGGGGTCACAATTTCATCAAAAATCTGACTTTCGGCAATTCACTCAAAAATGTTGCCAGACGGTTGCAAATGCTCCCCTGAAAGCATTGGCGGTCGAAACAGAAGGTAATTTATCACATGAAAAGAAATCAGCCCTCGACAACTTAACCGGCAGAAAAAGATTTTTTTGAAAAAACCCCTAAGCCCCGGGGTCACAATTTCATCTAAAATCTGACTTTCGGCAATTCACTGAGAAATGGTACCAAACGGTTGCAAATGATCCGCTGAAAAGTTTGGAGGTCGTAACAGAAGGGTATTTATCACAGGAAAAGAAATCAGCCCTCGACAACTTAAGCGGCAGAAAAAGATTTTTTTGAAAAAATCCCTAAGCCCCGGGGTCACAATTTCATCAGAAATCTGACTTTCGGCAATTCACTCAGAAATGTTGCCGGACGGTTGCAAATGCTCCCCTGAAAGCATTGGCGGTTGAAAAAGAAGGGTATTTATCACATGAAAAGAAATCAGCACTCGACAACTTAACCGGCAGATAAAGATTTTTTTGAAAAAATCCCTCAGCCCCGGGGTCACAATTTCATCAAAAAGCTGACTTTTGGCAATTCACTCAGAAATGGTGCCAAACGGTTGCAAATGCTCCGCTGAAAAGTTTGGAGGTCGTAACAGAAGGGTATTTATCACAGGAAAAGAAATCAGCCCTCGACAACGTAACCGGCAGAAAAAGATTTTTTTGAAAAAATCCCTAAGCCCCGGGGTCACAATTTCATCTAAAATCTGACTTTTGGCAATTCACTCAAAAATGGTGCAAAACGGTTGCAAATGCTCCCCTGAAAGGTTTGGCAGTCGAAACAGAAAGTTTTTTATCACAGGAAAAGAAATCAGCCCTCGACAACTTAACCGGCAGAAAAAGATTTTTTTGAAAAAATCCCTAAGCCCCGGGGTCACAATTTCATCAAAAATCTGACTTTCGGCAATTCACTCAAAAATGTTGCCAGACTGTTGCAAATGCTCCCCTGAAAGCTTTGGCGGTCGAAACAGAAGGCTTATTATCACAGGACAAGAAATCAGCCCTCGAAAACTTATCCGGGAGAAAAAGATTTTTTGAAAAAATCCCTAAGCCCCGGGGTCACAATTTCATCAAAAATCTGACTTTCGGCAATTCACTCAAAAATGTTGCCAGACGGTTGCAAATGCTCCCCTGAAAGCTCTGGCGGTCGAAACAGAAGGCTTATTATCACAAGAAAAGAAATGAGCCCTCGACAACTTAACCGGCAGAAAAAGATTTTTTTGAAAAAATCCCTAAGCCCCGGGGTCACAATTTCATCAAAAATCTGACTTTCGGCAATTCACTCAAAAATGTTGCCAGACGGTTGCCAATGCTCCCCTGAAAGCTCTGGCGGTCGAAACAGAAGGCTTATTATCATAAGAAAAGAAATCAGCCCTCGACAACTTAACCGGCAGAAAAAGATTTTTTTGAAAAAACCCCTAAGCCCCGGGGTCACAATTTCATCTAAAATCTGACTTTCGGCAATTCACTCAAAAATGTTGCCAGACCGTAGCAAACGCTCCCCTGAAAGCATTGGCGGTCGAAACAGAAGGCTTATTATCACAAGAAAAGAAATCAGCCCTCGACAACTTAACTGGCAGAAAAATGTTTTTTGAAAAAATCCCTAAGCCCCGGGGGTCACAATTTCATCAGAAATCTGACTTTCGGCAATTCACTCAGAAATGTTGCCGGACGGTTGCAAATGCTCCCCTGAAAGCATTGGCGATTGAAAAAGAAGGGTATTTATCACATGAAAAGAAATCAGCACTCGACAACTTAACCGGCAGAAAAAGATTTTTTTGAAAAAATCCCTCAGCCCCGGGGTCACAATTTCATCAAAAAGCTGACTTTTGGCAATTCACTCAGAAATGGTGCCAAACGGTTGCAAATGCTCCGCTGAAAAGTTTGGAGGTCGTAACAGAAGGGTATTTATCACAGGAAAAGAAATCAGCCCTCGACAACTTAACCGGCAGAAAAAGATTTTTTTGAAAAAATCCCTAAGCCCCGGGGTCACAATTTCATCGAAAATCTGACTTTCGGCAATTCACTCAAAAATGTTGCCAGACGGTTGCAAATGCTCCCCTGAAAGGTTTGGCAGTCGAAACAGAAGGCTTTTTATCACAGGACAAGAAATCAGCCTTCGAAAACTTATCCGGGAAAAAAAGATTTTTTTGAAAAAATCCCTAAGCCCCGGGGTCACAATTTCATCAAAAATCTGACTTTCGGCAATTCACTCAAAAATGTTGCCAGACTGTTGCAAATGCTCCCCTGACAGCTTTGGCGGTCGAAACAGAAGGCTTATTATCACATTAAAAGAAATCAGCCCTCGACAACTTAACCGGCAGAAAAAGATTTTTTTGAAAAAATCCCTAAGCCCCGGGGTCACAATTTCATAGAAAATCTGACTTTCGGCAATTCACTCAAAAATGTTGCCAGACGGTTGCAAATGCTCCGCTGAAAAGTTTGGAGCTCGTAACAGAAGGGTATTTATCACAGGAAAAGAAATCAGCCCTCGACAACTTAAGCGGCAGAAAAAGATTTTTTTGAAAAAATCCCTAAGCACCGGGGTCACAATTTCATCAAAAATCTGACTTTTGGCAATTCACTCAAAAATGGTGCAAAACGGTGGCAAATGCTCCCCTGAAAGGTTTGGCAGTCGAAACAGAAAGTTTTTTATCACAGGAAAAGAAATCAGCCCTCGACAACTTAACCGGCAGAAAAAGATTTTTTTGAAAAAATCCCTAAGCCCCGGGGTCACAATTTCATCAAAAATCTGACTTTCGGCAATTCACTCAAAAATGTTGCCAGACGGTTGCCAATGCTCCCCTGAAAGCTCTGGCGGTCGAAACAGAAGGCTTATTATCACAAGAAAAGAAATCAGCCCTCGACAACTTAACCGGCAGAAAACGATTTTTTTGAAAAAATCCCTAAGGCCCGGGGTCACAATTTCATCAAAAATCTGACTTTCGGCAATTCACTCAAAAATGTTGCCAGACGGTTGCCAATGCTCCCCTGAAAGCTCTGGCGGTCGAAACAGAAGGCTTATTTTCACAAGAAAAGAAATCAGCCCTCGACAACTTAACCGGCAGAAAAAGATTTTTTGAAAAAATCCCTAAGCCCCGGGGTCACAATTTCATCAAAAATCTGACTTTCGGCAATTCACTCAAAAATGTTGCCAGACGGTTGCAAATGCTCCCCTGAAAGCTTTGGCTGTCAAAACAGAAGGCTTATTATCACAAGAAAAGAAATCAGCCCTCGACAACTTAACCGGCAGAAAAATATTTTTTGAAAAAATCCCAAAGCCCCGGGGTCACAATTTCATCAAAAATCTGACTTTCGGCTATTCACTCAAAAATGTTGCCAGACGGTTGCAAATGCTCCCCTGAAAGCATTGGCGGTCGAAACAGAAGGTTATTTATCACATGAAAAGAAATCAGCCCTCGACAACTTAACCGGCAGAAAAAGATTTTTTTGAAAAAATCCCTAACCCCCGGGGTCACAATTTCATCTAAAATCTGACTTTCGGCAATTCACTCAGAAATGGTGCCAAACGGTTGCAAATGCTCGGCTCAAAAGTTTGGAGGTCGTAACAGAAGGGTATTTATCACAGGAAAAGAAATCAGCCCTCGAAAACTTATCCGGGAGAAAAAGATTTTTTTGAAAAAATCCCTAAGCCCCGGGGTCACAATTTCATCAAAAATCTGACTTTCGGCAATTCACTCAAAAATGGTGATAAACGATTGCAAATGCTCCGCTGAAAGGTTTGGCAGTCGAAACAGTAGGTTATTTATCACAGGAAAAGAAATCAGCCCTCGACAACTTAACCGGCAGAAAAAGATTTTTTTGAAAAAACCCCTAAGCCCCGGGGTCACAATTTCATCAAAAATCTGACTTTCGGCAATTCACTCAAAAATGTTGCCAGACTGTTGCAAATGCTCCCCTGAAAGCTTTGGCGGTCGAAACAGAAGGCTTATTATCACATTAAAAGAAATCAGCCCTCGACAACTTAAATGGTAGAAAAATATTTTTTGAAAAAATCCCTAAGCCCCGGGGTCACAATTTCATCAGAAATCTGACTTTCGGCAATTCACTCAGAAATGTTGCCGGACGGTTGCAAATGCTCCCCTTAAAGCATTGGCGGTTGAAAAAGAAGGGTATTTATCACATGAAAAGAAATCAGCACTCGACAACTTAACCGGCAGAAAAAGATTTTTTTGAAAAAATCCCTCAGCCCCGGTGTCACAATTTCATCAAAAAGCTGACTTTTGGCAATTCACTCAGAAATGGTGCCAAACGGTTGCAAATGCTCCGCTGAAAAGTTTGGAGGTCGTAACAGAAGGGTATTTATCACAGGAAAAGAAATCAGCCCTCGACAACTTAACCGGCAGAAAAAGATTTTTTTGAAAAAATCCCTAAGCCCCGGGGTCACAATTTCATCAAAAATCTGACTTTCGGCAATTCACTCAAAAATGGTGATAAACGATTGCAAATGCTCCGCTGAAAGGTTTGGCAGTCGAAACAGTAGGTTATTTATCACAGTAAAAGAAATCAGCCCTCGACAACTTAACCGGCAGAAAAAGATTTTTTTGAAAAAACCCCTAAGCCCCGGGGTCACAATTTCATCAAAAATCTGACTTTCGGCAATTCACTCAAAAATGTTGCCAGACTGTTGCAAATGCTCCCCTGAAAGCTTTGGCGGTCGAAACAGAAGGCTTATTATCACATTAAAAGAAATCAGCCCTCGACAACTTAAATGGTAGAAAAATATTTTTTGAAAAAATCCCTAAGCCCCGGGGTCACAATTTCATCAGAAATCTGACTTTCGGCAATTCACTCAGAAATGTTGCCGGACGGTTGCAAATGCTCCCCTTAAAGCATTGGCGGTTGAAAAAGAAGGGTATTTATCACATGAAAAGAAATCAGCACTCGACAACTTAACCGGCAGAAAAAGATTTTTTTGAAAAAATCCCTCAGCCCCGGGGTCACAATTTCATCAAAAAGCTGACTTTTGGCAATTCACTCAGAAATGGTGCCAAACGGTTGCAAATGCTCCGCTGAAAAGTTTGGAGGTCGTAACAGAAGGGTATTTATCACAGGAAAAGAAATCAGCCCTCGACAACTTAACCGGCAGAAAAAGATTTTTTTGAAAAAATCCCTAAGCCCCGGGGTCACAATTTCATCAAAAATCTGACTTTCGGCAATTCACTCAAAAATGTTGCCAGACGGTTGCCAATGCTCCCCTGAAAGCTCTGGCGGTCGAAACAGAAGGTTTATTATCACAAGAAAAGAAATCAGCCCTCGACAACTTAACCGGCAGAAAAAGATTTTTTTGAAAAAATCCCTAAGCCCCGGGGTCACAATTTCATCAAAAATCTGACTTTTGGCAATTCACTCAAAAATGTTGCCAGACGGTTGCAAATGCTCTCATGAAAGGTTTGGCAGTCGAAACAGAAGGCTTTTTATCACAGGACAAGAAATCAGCCCTCGAAAACTTATCCGGGAGAAAAAGGTTTTTTTTGAAAAAATCCCTAAGCCCCGGGGTCACAATTTCATCAAAAATCTGACTTTCGGCAATTCACTCAAAAATGTTGCCAGACTGTTGCAAATGCTCCCCTGACAGCTTTGGCGGTCGAAACAGAAGGCTTATTATCACATTAAAAGAAATCAGCCCTCGACAACTTAACCGGCAGAAAAAGATTTTTTTGAAAAAATCCCTAAGCCCCGGGGTCACAATTTCATCGAAAATCTGACTTTCGGCAATTCACTCAAAAATGTTGCCAGACGGTTGCAAATGCTCCCCTGAAAGCATTGGCGGTCGAAACAGAAGGTTATTTATCACATGAAAAGAAATCAGCCCTCGACAACTTAACGGGCAGAAAAAGATTTTTTTGAAAAAACCCCTAAGCCCCGGGGTCACAATTTCATCTAAAATCTGACTTTCGGCAATTCACTCAGAAATGGTGCCAAACGGTTGCAAATGCTCCGCTGAAAAGTTTGGAGGTCGTAACAGAAGGGTATTTATCACAGGAAAAGAAATCAGCCCTCGACAACTTAAGCGGCAGAAAAATATTTTTTTGAAAAAATCCCTAAGCCCCGGGGTCACAATTTCATCAAAAATCTGACTTTTGGCAATTCACTCAAAAATGGTGCAAAACGGTTGCAAATGCTCCCCTGAAAGGTTTGGCAGTCGAAACAGAAAGTTTTTTATCACAGGAAAAGAAATCAGCCCTCGACAACTTAACCGGCAGAAAAAGATTTTTTTGAAAAAATCCCTAAGCCCCGGGGTCACAATTTCATCAAAAATCTGACTTTCGGCAATTCACTCAAAAATGTTGCCAGACGGTTGCAAATGCTCGCCTGAAAGCATTGGCGGTCGAAACAGAAGGTTATTTATCACATGAAAAGAAATCAGCCCTCGACAACTTAACCGGCAGAAAAAGATTTTTTTGAAAAAACCCCTAAGCCCCGGGGTCACAATTTCATCTAAAATCTGACTTTCAGCAATTCACTCAAAAATGGTGCAAAACGGTTGCAAATGCTCCGCTGAAAGGTTTGGCAGTCGAAACAGTAGGTTATTTATCACACGAAAAGAAATCAGCCCTCGACAACTTAACCGGCAGAAAAAGATTTTTTTGAAAAAACCCCTAAGCCCCGGGGTCACAATTTCATCAAAAATCTGACTTTCGGCAATTCACTCAAAAATGTTGCCAGACTGTTGCAAATGCTCCCCTGAAAGCTTTGGCGGTCGAAACAGAAGGCTTATTATCACATTAAAAGAAATCAGCCCTCGACAACTTAACCGGTAGAAAAATATTTTTTGAAAAAATCCCTAAGCCCCGGGGTCACAATTTCATCAGAAATCTGACTTTCGGCAATTCACTCAGAAATGTTGCGGGACGGTTGCAAATGCTCCCCTGAAAGCATTGGCGGTTGAAAAAGAAGGGTATTTATCACATGAAAAGAAATCAGCACTCGACAACTTAACCGGCAGAAAAAGATTTTTTTGAAAAAATCCCTCAGCCCCAGGGTCACAATTTCATCAAAAAGCTGACTTTTGGCAATTCACTCAAAAATGGTGCAAAACGGTTGCAAATGCTCCCCTGAAAGGTTTGGCAGTCGAAACAGAAAGTTTTTTATCACAGGAAAAGAAATCAGCCCTCGACAACTTAACCGGCAGAAAAAGATTTTTTTGAAAAAATCCCTAAGCCCCGGGGTCACAATTTCTTCAAAAATCTGACTTTCGGCAATTCACTCAAAAATGTTGCCAGACGGTTGCCAATGCTCCCCTGAAAGCTCTGGCGGTCGAAACAGAAGGCTTATTATCACAAGAAAAGAAATCAGCCCTCGACAACTTAACCGGCAGAAAAAGATTTTTTTGAAAAAATCCCTAAGCCCCGGGGTCACAATTTCATCGAAAATCTGACTTTCGGCAATTCACTCAAAAATGTTGCCAGACGGTTGCAAATGCTCTCATGAAAGGTTTGGCAGTCGAAACAGAAGGCTTTTTATCACAGGACAAGAAATCAGCCCTCGAAAACTTATCCGGGAGATAAAGATTTTTTTGAAAAAATCCCTAAGCCCCGGGGTCACAATTTCATCAAAAATCTGACTTTCGGCAATTCACTCAAAAATGTTGCCAGACGGTTGCAAATGCTCCCCTGAAAGCATTGGCGGTCGAAACAGAAGGTTATTTATCACATTAAAAGAAATCAGCCCTCGACAACTTAACCGGCAGAAAAAGATTTTTTTGAAAAAACCCCTAAGCCCCGGGGTCACAATTTCATCTAAAATCTGACTTTTGGCAATTCACTCAAAAATGGTGCAAAACGGTTGCAAATGCTCCGCTGAAAAGTTTGGAGGTCGTAACAGAAGGGTATTTATCACAGGAAAAGAAATCAGCCCTCGACAACTTAAGCGGCAGAAAAATATTTTTTTGAAAAAATCCCTAAGCCCCGGGGTCACAATTTCATCAAAAATCTGACTTTCGGCAATTCACTCAAAAATGTTGCCAGACGGTTGAAAATGCTCGCCTGAAAGCATTGGCGGTCGAAACAGAAGGTTATTTATCACATGAAAAGAAATCAGCCCTCGACAACTTAACCGGAAGAAAAAGATTTTTTTGAAAAAACCCCTAAGCCCCGGGGTCACAATTTCATCTAAATTCGGACTTTCAGCAATTCACTCAAAAATGCTGCAAAACGGTTGCAAATGCTCCCCTGAAAGGTTTGGCAGTCGAAACAGAAAGTTTTTTATCACAGGAAAAGAAATCAGCCCTCGACAACTTAACGGGCAGAAAAAGATTTTTTTGAAAACATCCCTAAGCCCCGGGGTCACAATTTCATGTAAAATCTGACTCTCGGCAATTCACTCAAAAATGGTGCCAAACGATTGCAAATGCTCTCATGAAAGGTTTGGCGGTCGAAACAAAAGGCTTTTTATCACAAGACAAGAAATCAGCCCTGGACAACTTAACCGGCAGTAAATTTTTTTTTGAAAAAATCCCTAAGCCCCGGGGTCACAATTTCATCGAAAATCTGACTTTCGGCAATTCACTCAAAAATGTTGCCAGACGGTTCCAAATGCTCTCATGAAAGGTTTGGCAGTCGAAACAGAAGGCTTTTTATCACAGGACAAGAAATCAGCCCTCGAAAACTTATCCGGGAGAAAAAGATTTTTTGAAAAAATCCCTAAGCCCGGGGTCACAATTTCATCAAAAATCTGACTTTCGGCAATTCACTCAAAAATTTCGCCAGACGGTTGCAAATGCTCCCCTGAAAGCTCTGGCGGTCGAAACAGAAGGCATATTATCACAAGAAAAGAAATCAGCCCTCGACAACTTAACCGGCAGAAAAAGATTTTTTGAAAAAATCCCTAAGCCCCGGGGTCACAATTTCATCAAAAATCTGACTTTCGGCAATTCACTCAAAAATGGTGCAAAACGGTTGCAAATGCTCCCCTGAAAGGTTTGGCAGTCGAAACAGAAAGTTTTTTATCACAGGAAAAGAAATCAGCCCTCGACAACTTAACCGGCAGAAAAACATTTTTTTGAAAACATCCCTAAGCCCCGGGGTCACAATTTCATCAAAAATCTGACTCTCGCCAATTCACTCAAAAATGTTGCCAAACGGTTGCAAATGCTCCCCTTGAAAGGTTTGGCAATCCAAAAACAAAGTTTTTTATCACAGGAAAAGAAATCAGCCCTCGACAACTTAACCGGCAGAAAAAGATTTTTTTGAAAAAATCCCTAAGCCCCGGGGTCACAATTTCATGTAAAATCTGACTCTCGGCAATTCACTCAAAAATGGTGCCAAACGATTGCAAATGCTCCGCTGAAAAGTTTGGAGGTCGTAACAGAAGGGTATTTATCACAGGAAAAGAAATAAGCCCTCGACAACTTAAGCGGCAGAAAAAGATTTTTTTGAAAAAACCCCTAAGCCCCGGGGTCACAATTTCATCTAAAATCTGACTTTCGGCAATTCACTCAAAAATGTTGCCAGACGGTAGCAAACGCTCCCCTGAAAGCATTGGCGGTCGAAACAGAAGGCTTATTATCACAAGAAAAGAAATCAGCCCTCGACAACTTAACTGGCAGAAAAATGTTTTTTGAAAAAATCCCTAAGCCCCGGGGGTCACAATTTCATCAAAAATCTGACTTTCGGCAATTCACTCAAAAATGGTGCAAAACGGTTGCAAATGCTCCCCTGAAAGCTCTGGCGGTCGAAACAGAAGGTTTATTATCACAAGAAAAGAAATCAGCCCTCGACAACTTAACCGGCAGAAAAAGATTTTTTTGAAAAAATCCCTAAGCCCCGGGGTCACAATTTCATCAAAAATCTGACTTTCGGCAATTCACTCAAAAATGTTGCCAGACGGTTGCAAATGCTCTCATGAAAGGTTTGGCAGTCGAAACAGAAGGCTTTTTATCACAGGACAAGAAATCAGCCCTCGAAAACTTATCCGGGAGAAAAAGATTTTTTTGAAAAAATCCCTAAGCCCCGGGGTCACAATTTCATCAAAAATCTGACTTTCGGCAATTCACTCAAAAATGGTGCAAAACGGTTGCAAATGCTCCCCTGAAAGGTTTGGCAGTCGAAAAAGAAAGTTTTTTATCACAGGAAAAGAAATCAGCCCTCGACAACTTAACCGGCAGAAAAAGATTTTTTTGAAAAAATCCCTAAGCCCCGGGGTCACAATTTCATCAAAAATCTGACTTTCGGCAATTCACTCAAAAATGTTGCCAGACGGTTGCAAATGCTCGCCTGAAAGCATTGGCGGTCGAAACAGAAGGTTATTTATCACATGAAAAGAAATCAGCCCTCGACAACTTAACCGGCAGAAAAAGATTTTTTTGAAAAAACCCCTAAGCCCCGGGGTCACAATTTCATCTAAAATCTGACTTTCAGCAATTCACTCAAAAATGGTGCAAAACGGTTGCAAATGCTCCGCTGAAAGGTTTGGCAGTCGAAACAGTAGGTTATTTATCACAGGAAAAGAAATCAGCCCTCGACAACTTAACCGGCAGAAAAAGATTTTTTTGAAAAAATCCCTAAGCCCCGGGGTCACAATTTCATCTAAAATCTGACTTTCGGCAATTCAATCAGAAATGGTGCCAAACGGTTGCAAATGCTCCGCTGAAAAGTTTGGAGGTCGTAACAGAAGGGTATTTATCACAGGAAAAGAAATCAGCCCTCGACAACTTAAGCGGCAGAAAAAGATTTTTTTGAAAAAATCCCTAAGGCCCGGGGTCACAATTTCATCAAAAATCTGACTTTCGGCAATTCACTCAAAAATGTTGCCAGACGGTTGCCAATGCTCCCCTGAAAGCTCTGGCAGTCGAAACAGAAGGCTTATTTTCACAAGAAAAGAAATCAGCCCTCGACAACTTAACCGGCAGAAAAAGATTTTTTGAAAAAATCCCTAAGCCCCGGGGTCACAATTTCATCAAAAATCTGACTTTCGGCAATTCACTCAAAAATGTTGCCAGACGGTTGCAAATGCTCCCCTGAAAGCTTTGGCTGTCAAAACAGAAGGCTTATTATCACAAGAAAAGAAATCAGCCCTCGACAACTTAACCGGCAGAAAAATATTTTTTGAAAAAATCCCAAAGCCCCGGGGTCACAATTTCATCAAAAATCTGACTTTCGGCAATTCACTCAAAAATGTTGCCAGACGGTTGCAAATGCTCCCCTGAAAGCTTTGGCTGTCAAAACAGAAGGCTTATTATCACAAGAAAAGAAATCAGCCCTCGACAACTTAACCGGCAGAAAAATATTTTTTTGAAAAAATCCCTAACCCCCGGGGTCACAATTTCATCTAAAATCTGACTTTTGGCAAGTCACTCAGAAATGGTGCCAAACGGTTGCAAATGCTCGGCTCAAAAGTTTGGAGGTCGTAACAGAAGGGTATTTATCACAGGAAAAGAAATCAGCCCTCGACAACTTAAGCGGCAGAAAAATATTTTTTTGAAAAAATCCCTAAGCCCCAGGGTCACAATTTCATCAAAAATCTGACTTTCGGCAATTCACTCAAAAATGTTGCCGGACGGTTGCAAATGCTCTCATGAAAGGTTTGGCAGTCGAAACAGAAGGCTTTTTATCACAGGACAAGAAATCAGCCCTCGAAAACTTATCCGGGAGAAAAAGATTTTTTTGAAAAAATCCCTAAGCCCCGGGGTCACAATTTCATGAAAAATCTGACTTTCGGCAATTCACTCAAAAATGGTGATAAACGATTGCAAATGCTCGGCTGAAAGGTTTGGCAGTCGAAACAGTAGGTTATTTATCACAGGAAAAGAAATCAGCCCTCGACAACTTAACCGGCAGAAAAAGATTTTTTTGAAAAAACCCCTAAGCCCCGGGGTCACAATTTCATCAAAAATCTGACTTTCGGCAATTCACTCAAAAATGTTGCCAGACTGTTGCAAATGCTCCCCTGAAAGCTTTGGCGGTCGAAACAGAAGGCTTATTATCACATTAAAAGAAATCAGCCCTCGACAACTTAACCGGTAGAAAAATATTTTTTGAAAAAATCCCTAAGCCCCGGGGTCACAATTTCATCAGAAATCTGACTTTCGGCAATTCACTCAGAAATGTTGCCGGACGGTTGCAAATGCTCCCCTGAAAGCATTGGCGGTTGAAAAAGAAGGGTATTTATCACATGAAAAGAAATCAGCACTCGACAACTTAACCGGCAGAAAAAGATTTTTTTGAAAAAATCCCTCAGCCCCGGGGTCACAATTTCATCAAAAAGCTGACTTTTGGCAATTCACTCAGAAATGGTGCCAAACGGTTGCAAATGCTCCGCTGAAAAGTTTGGAGGTCGTAACAGAAGGGTATTTATCACAGGAAAAGAAATCAGCCCTCGACAACTTAACCGGCAGAAAAAGATTTTTTTGAAAAAATCCCTAAGCCCCGGGGTCACAATTTCATCAAAAATCTGACTTTCGGCAATTCACTCAAAAATGTTGCCAGACGGTTGCCAATGCTCCCCTGAAAGCTCTGGCGGTCGAAACAGAAGGTTTATTATCACAAGAAAAGAAATCAGCCCTCGACAACTTAACCGGCAGAAAAAGATTTTTTTGAAAAAATCCCTAAGCCCCGGGGTCACAATTTCATCAAAAATCTGACTTTCGGCAATTCACTCAAAAATGTTGCCAGACGGTTGCAAATGCTCTCATGAAAGGTTTGGCAGTCGAAACAGAAGGCTTTTTATCACAGGACAAGAAATCAGCCCTCGAAAACTTATCCGGGAGAAAAAGATTTTTTTGAAAAAATCCCTAAGCCCCGGGGTCACAATTTCATCAAAAATCTGACTTTCGGCAATTCACTCAAAAATAGTGCAAAACGGTTGCAAATGCTCCCCTGAAAGGTTTGGCAGTCGAAAAAGAAAGTTTTTTATCACAGGAAAAGAAATCAGCCCTCGACAACTTAACCGGCAGAAAAAGATTTTTTTGAAAAAATCCCTAAGCCCCGGGGTCACAATTTCATCAAAAATCTGACTTTCGGCAATTCACTCAAAAATGTTGCCAGACGGTTGCAAATGCTCGCCTGAAAGCATTGGCGGTCGAAACAGAAGGTTATTTATCACATGAAAAGAAATCAGCCCTCGACAACTTAACCGGCAGAAAAAGATTTTTTTGAAAAAACCCCTAAGCCCCGGGGTCACAATTTCATCTAAAATCTGACTTTCAGCAATTCACTCAAAAATGGTGCAAAACGGTTGCAAATGCTCCGCTGAAAGGTTTGGCAGTCGAAACAGTAGGTTATTTATCACAGGAAAAGAAATCAGCCCTCGATAACTTAACCGGCAGAAAAAGATTTTTTTGAAAAAACCCCTAAGCCCCGGGGTCACAATTTCATCAAAAATCTGACTTTCGGCAATTCACTCAAAAATGTTGCCAGACTGTTGCAAATGCTCCCCTGAAAGCTTTGGCGGTCGAAACAGAAGGCTTATTATCACATTAAAAGAAATCAGCCCTCGACAACTTAACCGGTAGAAAAATATTTTTTGAAAAAATCCCTAAGCCCCGGGGTCACAATTTCATCAGAAATCTGACTTTCGGCAATTCACTCAGAAATGTTGCGGGACGGTTGCAAATGCTCCCCTGAAAGCATTGGCGGTTGAAAAAGAAGGGTATTTATCACATGAAAAGAAATCAGCACTCGACAACTTAACCGGCAGAAAAAGATTTTTTTGAAAAAATCCCTCAGCCCCGGGGTCACAATTTCATCAAAAAGCTGACTTTTGGCAATTCACTCAAAAATGGTGCAAAACAGTTGCAAATGCTCCCCTGAAAGGTTTGGCAGTCGAAACAGAAAGTTTTTTATCACAGGAAAAGAAATCAGCCCTCGACAACTTAACCGGCAGAAAAAGATTTTTTTGAAAAAATCCCTAAGCCCCGGGGTCACAATTTCTTCAAAAATCTGACTTTCGGCAATTCACTCAAAAATGTTGCCAGACGGTTGCCAATGCTCCCCTGAAAGCTCTGGCGGTCGAAACAGAAGGCTTATTATCACAAGAAAAGAAATCAGCCCTCGACAACTTAACCGGCAGAAAAAGATTTTTTTGAAAAAATCCCTAAGCCCCGGGGTCACAATTTCATCGAAAATCTGACTTTCGGCAATTCACTCAAAAATGTTGCCAGACGGTTGCAAATGCTCTCATGAAAGGTTTGGCAGTCGAAACAGAAGGCTTTTTATCACAGGACAAGAAATCAGCCCTCGAAAACTTATCCGGGAGATAAAGATTTTTTTGAAAAAATCCCTAAGCCCCGGGGTCACAATTTCATCAAAAATCTGACTTTCGGCAATTCACTCAAAAATGTTGCCAGACGGTTGCAAATGCTCCCCTGAAAGCATTGGCGGTCGAAACAGAAGGTTATTTATCACATTAAAAGAAATCAGCCCTCGACAACTTAACCGGCAGAAAAAGATTTTTTTGAAAAAACCCCTAAGCCCCGGGGTCACAATTTCATCTAAAATCTGACTTTTGGCAATTCACTCAAAAATGGTGCAAAACGGTTGCAAATGCTCCGCTGAAAAGTTTGGAGGTCGTAACAGAAGGGTATTTATCACAGGAAAAGAAATCAGCCCTCGACAACTTAAGCGGCAGAAAAATATTTTTTTGAAAAAATCCCTAAGCCCCGGGGTCACAATTTCATCAAAAATCTGACTTTCGGCAATTCACTCAAAAATGTTGCCAGACGGTTGAAAATGCTCGCCTGAAAGCATTGGCAGTCGAAACAGAAGGTTATTTATCACATGAAAAGAAATCAGCCCTCGACAACTTAACCGGCAGAAAAAGATTTTTTTGAAAAAACCCCTAAGCCCCGGGGTCACAATTTCATCTAAAATCGGACTTTCAGCAATTCACTCAAAAATGCTGCAAAACGGTTGCAAATGCTCCCCTGAAAGGTTTGGCAGTCGAATCAGAAAGTTTTTTATCACAGGAAAAGAAATCAGCCCTCGACAACTTAACGGGCAGAAAAAGATTTTTTTGAAAACATCCCTAAGCCCCGGGGTCACAATTTCATGTAAAATCTGACTCTCGGCAATTCACTCAAAAATGGTGCCAAACGATTGCAAATGCTCTCATGAAAGGTTTGGCGGTTGAAACAAAAGGCTTTTTATCACAAGACAAGAAATCAGCCCTGGACAACTTAACCGGCAGTAAATTTTTTTTTGAAAAAATCCCTAAGCCCCGGGGTCACAATTTCATCGAAAATCTGACTTTCGGCAATTCACTCAAAAATGTTGCCAGACGGTTCCAAATGCTCTCATGAAAGGTTTGGCAGTCGAAACAGAAGGCTTTTTATCACAGGACAAGAAATCAGCCCTCGAAAACTTATCCGGGAGAAAAAGATTTTTTGAAAAAATCCCTAAGCCCGGGGTCACAATTTCATCAAAAATCTGACTTTCGGCAATTCACTCAAAAATTTCGCCAGACGGTTGCAAATGCTCCCCTGAAAGCTCTGGCGGTCGAAACAGAAGGCATATTATCACAAGAAAAGAAATCAGCCCTCGACAACTTAACCGGCAGAAAAAGATTTTTTGAAAAAATCCCTAAGCCCCGGGGTCACAATTTCATCAAAAATCTGACATTCGGCAATTCACTCAAAAATGGTGCAAAACGGTTGCAAATGCTCCCCTGAAAGGTTTGGCAGTCGAAACAGAAAGTTTTTTATCACAGGAAAAGAAATCAGCCCTCGACAACTTAACCGGCAGAAAAACATTTTTTTGAAAACATCCCTAAGCCCCGGGGTCACAATTTCATCAAAAATCTGACTCTCGCCAATTCACTCAAAAATGTTGCCAAACAGTTGCAAATGCTCCCCTTGAAAGGTTTGGCAATCCAAACACAAAGTTTTTTATCACAGGAAAAGAAATCAGCCCTCGACAACTTAACCGGCAGAAAAAGATTTTTTTGAAAAAATCCCTAAGCCCCGGGGTCACAATTTCATGTAAAATCTGACTCTCGGCAATTCACTCAGAAATGGTGCCAAACGATTGCAAATGCTCCGCTGAAAAGTTTGGAGGTCGTAACAGAAGGGTATTTATCACAGGAAAAGAAATAAGCCCTCGACAACTTAAGCGGCAGAAAAATATTTTTTTGAAAAAACCCCTAAGCCCCGGGGTCACAATTTCATCTAAAATCTGACTTTCGGCAATTCACTCAAAAATGTTGCCAGACGGTAGCAAACGCTCCCCTGAAAGCATTGGCGGTCGAAACAGAAGGCTTATTATCACAAGAAAAGAAATCAGCCCTCGACAACTTAAGCGGCAGAAAAAGATTTTTTTGAAAAAATCCCTAAGCCCCGGGGTCACAATTTCATCAGAAATCTGACTTTCGGCAATTCACTCAGAAATGTTGCCGGACGGTTGCAAATGCTCCCCTGAAAGCATTGGCGGTTGAAAAAGAAGGGTATTTATCACATGAAAAGAAATCAGCACTCGACAACTTAACCGGCAGAAAAAGATTTTTTTGAAAAAATCCCTCAGCCCCGGGGTCACAATTTCATCAAAAAGCTGACTTTTGGCAATTCACTCAGAAATGGTGCCAAACGGTTGCAAATGCTCCGCTGAAAAGTTTGGAGGTCGTAACAGAAAGTTTTTTATCACAGGAAAAGAAATCAGCCCTCGACAACTTAACCGGCAGAAAAAGATTTTTTTGAAAAAATCCCTAAGCCCCGGGGTCACAATTTCATCAAAAATCTGACTTTCGGCAATTCACTCAAAAATGGTGCCAAACGGTTGCAAATGCTCCCCTGAAAGCTTTGGCGGTCGAAACAGAAGGCTTATTATCACAGGACAAGAAATCAGCCCTCGACAACTTATCCGGGAGAAAAAGATTTTTTGAAAAAATCCCTAAGCCCCGGGGTCACAATTTCATCAAAAATCTGACTTTCGGCAATTCACTCAAAAATGTTGCCAGACGGTTGCCAATGCTCCCCTGAAAGCTCTGGCGGTCGAAACAGAAGGCTTATTATCACAAGAAAAGAAATCAGCCCTCGACAACTTAACCGGCAGAAAAAGATTTTTTGAAAAAATCCCTAAGCCCCGGGGTCACAATTTCATCAAAAATCTGACTTTCGGCAATTCACTCAAAAATGTTGCCAGACGGTAGCAAACGCTCCCCTGAAAGCATTGGCGGTCGAAACAGAAGGCTTATTATCACAAGAAAAGAAATGAGCCCTCGACAACTTAACTGGCAGAAAAATGTTTTTTGAAAAAATCCCTAAGCCCCGGGGGTCACAATTTCATCAAAAATCTGACTTTCGGCAATTCACTCAAAAATGTTGCCAGACGGTTGCAAATGCTCCCCTGAAAGCATTGGCGGTCGAAACAGAAGGTAATTTATCACATGAAAAGAAATCAGCCCTCGACAACTTAACCGGCAGAAAAAGATTTTTTTGAAAAAACCCCTAAGCCCCGGGGTCACAATTTCATCTAAAATCTGACTTTCGGCAATTCACTGAGAAATGGTGCCAAACGGTTGCAAATGCTCCGCTGAAAAGTTTGGAGGTCGTAACAGAAGGGTATTTATCACAGGAAAAGAAATCAGCCCTCGACAACTTAAGCGGCAGAAAAAGATTTTTTTGAAAAAATCCCTAAGCCCCGGGGTCACAATTTCATCAGAAATCTGACTTTCGGCAATTCACTCAGAAATGTTGCCGGACGGTTGCAAATGCTCCCCTGAAAGCATTGGCGGTTGAAAAGGAAGGGTATTTATCACATGAAAAGAAATCAGCACTTGACAACTTAACCGGCAGAAAAAGATTTTTTTGAAAAAATCCCTCAGCCCCAGGGTCACAATTTCATCAAAAAGCTGACTTTTGGCAATTCACTCAGAAATGGTGCCAAACGGTTGCAAATGCTCCGCTGAAAAGTTTGGAGGTCGTAACAGAAGGGTATTTATCACAGGAAAAGAAATCAGCCCTCGACAACTTAACCGGCAGAAAAAGATTTTTTTGAAAAAATCCCTAAGCCCCGGGGTCACAATTTCATCTAAAATCTGACTTTTGGCAATTCACTCAAAAATGGTGCAAAACGGTTGCAAATGCTCCCCTGAAAGGTTTGGCAGTCGAAACAGAAAGTTTTTTATCACAGGAAAAGAAATCAGCCCTCGACAACTTAACCGGCAGAAAAAGATTTTTTTGAAAAAATCCCTAAGCCCCGGGGTCACAATTTCATCAAAAATCTGACTTTCGGCAATTCACTCAAAAATGTTGCCAGACTGTTGCAAATGCTCCCCTGAAAGCTTTGGCGGTCGAAACAGAAGGCTTATTATCACAGGACAAGAAATCAGCCCTCGAAAACTTATCCGGGAGAAAAAGATTTTTTGAAAAAATCCCTAAGCCCCGGGGTCACAATTTCATCAAAAATCTGACTTTCGGCAATTCACTCAAAAATGTTGCCAGACGGTTGCAAATGCTCCCCTGAAAGCTCTGGCGGTCGAAACAGAAGGCTTATTATCACAAGAAAAGAAATGAGCCCTCGACAACTTAACCGGCAGAAAAAGATTTTTTTGAAAAAATCCCTAAGCCCCGGGGTCACAATTTCATCAAAAATCTGACTTTCGGCAATTCACTCAAAAATGTTGCCAGACGGTTGCCAATGCTCCCCTGAAAGCTCTGGCGGTCGAAACAGAAGGCTTATTATCATAAGAAAAGAAATCAGCCCTCGACAACTTAACCGGCAGAAAAAGATTTTTTGAAAAAATCCCTAAGCCCCGGGGTCACAATTTCATCAAAAATCTGACTTTCGGCAATTCACTCAAAAATGTTGCCAGACGGTAGCAAACGCTCCCCTGAAAGCATTGGCGGTCGAAACAGAAGGCTTATTATCACAAGAAAAGAAATCAGCCCTCGACAACTTAACTGGCAGAAAAATGTTTTTTGAAAAAATCCCTAAGCCCCGGGGGTCACAATTTCATCAAAAATCTGACTTTCGGCAATTCACTCAAAAATGTTGCCAGACGGTTGCAAATGCTCCCCTGAAAGCATTGGCGGTCGAAACAGAAGGTAATTTATCACATGAAAAGAAATCAGCCCTCGACAACTTAACCGGCAGAAAAAGATTTTTTTGAAAAAACCCCTAAGCCCCGGGGTCACAATTTCATCTAAAATCTGACTTTCGGCAATTCACTCAGAAATGGTGCCAAACGGTTGCAAATGCTCCGCTGAAAAGTTTGGAGGTCGTAACAGAAGGGTATTTATCACAGGAAAAGAAATCAGCCCTCGACAACTTAAGCGGCAGAAAAAGATTTTTTTGAAAAAATCCCTAAGCCCCGGGGTCACAATTTCATCAGAAATCTGACTTTCGGCAATTCACTCAGAAATGTTGCCGGACGGTTGCAAATGCTCCCCTGAAAGCATTGGCGGTTGAAAAAGAAGGGTATTTATCACATGAAAAGAAATCAGCACTCGACAACTTAACCGGCAGAAAAAGATTTTTTTGAAAAAATCCCTCAACCCCGGGGTCACAATTTCTTCAAAAAGCTGACTTTTGGCAATTCACTCAGAAATGGTGCCAAACGGTTGCAAATGCTCCGCTGAAAAGTTTGGAGGTCGTAACAGAAGGGTATTTATCACAGGAAAAGAAATCAGCCCTCGACAACTTAACCGGCAGAAAAAGATTTTTTTGAAAAAATCCCTAAGCCCCGGGGTCACAATTTCATCGAAAATCTGACTTTTGGCAATTCACTGAACAATGGTGCAAAACGGTGGCAAATGCTCCCCTGAAAGGTTTGGCAGTCGAAACAGAAAGTTTTTTATCACAGGAAAAGAAATCAGCCCTCGACAACTTAACCGGCAGAAAAATATTTTTTGAAAAAATCCCTAACCCCCGGGGTCACAATTTCATCGAAAATCTGACTTTCGGCAATTCACTCAAAAATGTTGCCGGACGGTTGCAAATGCTCTCATGAAAGGTTTGGCAGTCGAAACAGAAGGCTTTTTATCACAGGACAAGAAATCAGCCCTCGAAAACTTATCCGGGAGAAAAAGATTTTTTTGAAAAAATCCCTAAGCCCCGGGGTCACAATTTCATCAAAAATCTGACTTTCGGCAATTCACTCAAAAATGGTGATAAACGATTGCAAATGCTCGGCTGAAAGGTTTGGCAGTCGAAACAGTAGGTTATTTATCACAGGAAAAGAAATCAGCCCTCGACAACTTAACCGGCAGAAAAAGATTTTTTTGAAAAAACCCCTAAGCCCCGGGGTCACAATTTCATCAAAAATCTGACTTTCGGCAATTCACTCAAAAATGTTGCCAGACTGTTGCAAATGCTCCCCTGAAAGCTTTGGCGGTCGAAACAGAAGGCTTATTATCACATTAAAAGAAATAAGCCCTCGACAACTTAACCGGTAGAAAAATATTTTTTGAAAAAATCCCTAAGCCCCGGGGTCACAATTTCATCAGAAATCTGACTTTCGGCAATTCACTCAGAAATGTTGCCGGACGGTTGCAAATGCTCCCCTGAAAGCATTGGCGGTTGAAAAAGAAGGGTATTTATCACATGAAAAGAAATCAGCACTCGACAACTTAACCGGCAGAAAAAGATTTTTTTGAAAAAACCCCTAAGCCCCGGGGTCACAATTTCATCTAAAATCTGACTTTCGGCAATTCACTCAGAAATGGTGCCAAACGGTTGCAAATGCTCCGCTGAAAAGTTTGGAGGTCGTAACAGAAGGGTATTTATCACAGGAAAAGAAATCAGCCCTCGACAACTTAAGCGGCAGAAAAAGATTTTTTTGAAAAAATCCCTAAGCCCCGGGGTCACAATTTCATCAGAAATCTGACTTTCGGCAATTCACTCAGAAATGTTGCCAGACGGTTGCAAATGCTCCCCTGAAAGCATTGGCGGTCGAAACAGAAGGTAATTTATCACATGAAAAGAAATCAGCCCTCGACAACTTAACCGGCAGAAAAAGATTTTTTTGAAAAAACCCCTAAGCCCCGGGGTCACAATTTCATCTAAAATCTGACTTTCGGCAATTCACTCAGAAATGGTGCCAAACGGTTGCAAATGCTCCGCTGAAAAGTTTGGAGGTCGTAACAGAAGGGTATTTATCACAGGAAAAGAAATCAGCCCTCGACAACTTAAGCGGCAGAAAAAGATTTTTTTGAAAAAATCCCTAAGCCCCGGGGTCACAATTTCATCAGAAATCTGACTTTCGGCAATTCACTCAGAAATGTTGCCGGACGGTTGCAAATGCTCCCCTGAAAGCATTGGCGGTTGAAAAAGAAGGGTATTTATCACATGAAAAGAAATCAGCACTCGACAACTTAACCGGCAGAAAAAGATTTTTTTGAAAAAATCCCTCAACCCCGGGGTCACAATTTCTTCAAAAAGCTGACTTTTGGCAATTCACTCAGAAATGGTGCCAAACGGTTGCAAATGCTCCTCTGAAAAGTTTGGAGGTCGTAACAGAAGGGTATTTATCACAGGAAAAGAAATCAGCCCTCGACAACTTAACCGGCAGAAAAAGATTTTTTTGAAAAAATCCCTAAGCCCCGGTGTCACAATTTCATCGAAAATCTGACTTTTGGCAATTCACTGAACAATGGTGCAAAACGGTGGCAAATGCTCCCCTGAAAGGTTTGGCAGTCGAAACAGAAAGTTTTTTATCACAGGAAAAGAAATCAGCCCTCGACAACTTAACCGGCAGAAAAATATTTTTTGAAAAAATCCCTAACCCCCGGGGTCACAATTTCATCGAAAATCTGACTTTCGGCAATTCACTCAAAAATGTTGCCGGACGGTTGCAAATGCTCTCATGAAAGGTTTGGCAGTCGAAACAGAAGGCTTTTTATCACAGGACAAGAAATCAGCCCTCGAAAACTTATCCGGGAGAAAAAGATTTTTTTGAAAAAATCCCTAAGCCCCGGGGTCACAATTTCATCAAAAATCTGACTTTCGGCAATTCACTCAAAAATGGTGATAAACGATTGCAAATGCTCGGCTGAAAGGTTTGGCAGTCGAAACAGTAGGTTATTTATCACAGGAAAAGAAATCAGCCCTCGACAACTTAACCGGCAGAAAAAGATTTTTTTGAAAAAACCCCTAAGCCCCGGGGTCACAATTTCATCAAAAATCTGACTTTCGGCAATTCACTCAAAAATGTTGCCAGACTGTTGCAAATGCTCCCCTGAAAGCTTTGGCGGTCGAAACAGAAGGCTTATTATCACATTAAAAGAAATAAGCCCTCGACAACTTAACCGGTAGAAAAATATTTTTTGAAAAAATCCCTAAGCCCCGGGGTCACAATTTCATCAGAAATCTGACTTTCGGCAATTCACTCAGAAATGTTGCCGGACGGTTGCAAATGCTCCCCTGAAAGCATTGGCGGTTGAAAAAGAAGGGTATTTATCACATGAAAAGAAATCAGCACTCGACAACTTAACCGGCAGAAAAAGATTTTTTTGAAAAAATCCCTCAGCCCCGGGGTCACAATTTCATCAAAAAGCTGACTTTTGGCAATTCACTCAGAAATGGTGCCAAACGGTTGCAAATGCTCCGCTGAAAAGTTTGGAGGTCGTAACAGAAGGGTATTTATCACAGGAAAAGAAATCAGCCCTCGACAACTTAACCGGCAGAAAAAGATTTTTTTGAAAAAATCCCTAAGCCCCGGGGTCACAATTTCATCAAAAATCTGACTTTCGGCAATTCACTCAAAAATGTTGCCAGACTGTTGCAAATGCTCCCCTGACAGCTTTGGCGGTCGAAACAGAAGGCTTATTATCACATTAAAAGAAATCAGCCCTCGACAACTTAACCGGCAGAAAAAGATTTTTTTGAAAAAATCCCTAAGCCCCGGGGTCACAATTTCATCAAAAATCTGACTTTCGGCAATTCACTCAGAAATGTTGCGGGACGGTTGCAAATGCTCCCCTGAAAGCATTGGCGGTTGAAAAAGAAGGGTATTTATCACATGAAAAGAAATCAGCACTCGACAACTTAACCGGCAGAAAAAGATTTTTTTGAAAAAATCCCTCAGCCCCGGGGTCACAATTTCATCAAAAAGCTGACTTTTGGCAATTCACTCAAAAATGGTGCAAAACGGTTGCAAATGCTCCCCTGAAAGGTTTGGCAGTCGAAACAGAAAGTTTTTTATCACAGGAAAAGAAATCAGCCCTCGACAACTTAACCGGCAGAAAAAGATTTTTTTGAAAAAATCCCTAAGCCCCGGGGTCACAATTTCTTCAAAAATCTGACTTTCGGCAATTCACTCAAAAATGTTGCCAGACGGTTGCCAATGCTCCCCTGAAAGCTCTGGCGGTCGAAACAGAAGGCTTATTATCACAAGAAAAGAAATCAGCCCTCGACAACTTAACCGGCAGAAAAAGATTTTTTTGAAAAAATCCCTAAGCCCCGGGGTCACAATTTCATCGAAAATCTGACTTTCGGCAATTCACTCAAAAATGTTGCCAGACGGTTGCAAATGCTCTGATGAAAGGTTTGGCAGTCGAAACAGAAGGCTTTTTATCACAGGACAAGAAATCAGCCCTCGAAAACTTATCCGGGAGATAAAGATTTTTTTGAAAAAATCCCTAAGCCCCGGGGTCACAATTTCATCAAAAATCTGACTTTCGGCAATTCACTCAAAAATGTTGCCAGACGGTTGCAAATGCTCCCCTGAAAGCATTGGCGGTCGAAACAGAAGGTTATTTATCACATTAAAAGAAATCAGCCCTCGACAACTTAACCGGCAGAAAAAGATTTTTTTGAAAAAACCCCTAAGCCCCGGGGTCACAATTTCATCTAAAATCTGACTTTTGGCAATTCACTCAAAAATGGTGCAAAACGGTTGCAAATGCTCCGCTGAAAAGTTTGGAGGTCGTAACAGAAGGGTATTTATCACAGGAAAAGAAATCAGCCCTCGACAACTTAAGCGGCAGAAAAAGATTTTTTTGAAAAAATCCCTAATCCCCGGGGTCACAATTTCATCAAAAATCTGACTTTCGGCAATTCACTCAAAAATGTTGCCAGACGGTTGCAAATGCTCGCCTGAAAGCATTGGCGGTCGAAACAGAAGGTTATTTATCACATGAAAAGAAATCAGCCCTCGACAACTTAACCGGCAGAAAAAGATTTTTTTGAAAAAACCCCTAAGCCCCGGGGTTACAATTTCATCTAAAATCGGACTTTCAGCAATTCACTCAAAAATGCTGCAAAACGGTTGCAAATGCTCCCCTGAAAGGTTTGGCAGTCGAAACAGAAAGTTTTTTATCACAGGAAAAGAAATCAGCCCTCGACAACTTAACGGGCAGAAAAAGATTTTTTTGAAAACATCCCTAAGCCCCGGGGTCACAATTTCATCAAAAATCTGACTCTCGCCAATTCACTCAAAAATGTTGCCAAACGGTTGCAAATGCTCCCCTTGAAAGGTTTGGCAATCCAAACACAAAGTTTTTTATCACAGGACAAGAAATCAGCCCTCGAAAACTTATCCGGGAGAAAAAGATTTTTTGAAAAAATCCCTAAGCCCGGGGTCACAATTTCATCAAAAATCTGACTTTCGGCAATTCACTCAAAAATTTCGCCAGACGGTTGCAAATGCTCCCCTGAAAGCTCTGGCGGTCGAAACAGAAGGCATATTATCACAAGAAAAGAAATCAGCCCTCGACAACTTAACCGGCAGAAAAAGATTTTTTGAAAAAATCCCTAAGCCCCGGGGTCACAATTTCATCAAAAATCTGACTTTCGGCAATTCACTCAAAAATGGTGCAAAACGGTTGCAAATGCTCCGCTGAAAAGTTTGGAGGTCGTAACAGAAGGGTATTTATCACAGGAAAAGAAATCAGCCCTCGACAACTTAAGCGGCAGAAAAAGATTTTTTTGAAAAAATCCCTAATCCCCGGGGTCACAATTTCATCAAAAATCTGACTTTCGGCAATTCACTCAAAAATGTTGCCAGACGGTTGCAAATGCTCGCCTGAAAGCATTGGCGGTCGAAACAGAAGGTTATTTATCACATGAAAAGAAATCAGCCCTCGACAACTTAACCGGCAGAAAAAGATTTTTTTGAAAAAACCCCTAAGCCCCGGGGTTACAATTTCATCTAAAATCGGACTTTCAGCAATTCACTCAAAAATGGTGCAAAACGGTTGCAAATGCTCCCCTGAAAGGTTTGGCAGTCGAAACAGAAAGTTTTTTATCACAGGAAAAGAAATCAGCCCTCGACAACTTAACCGGCAGAAAAAGATTTTTTTGAAAACATCCCTAAGCCCCGGGGTCACAATTTCATCAAAAATCTGACTCTCGCCAATTCACTCAAAAATGTTGCCAAACGGTTGCAAATGCTCCCCTTGAAAGGTTTGGCAATCCAAACACAAAGTTTTTTATCACAGGAAAAGAAATCAGCCCTCGACAACTTAACCGGCAGAAAAAGATTTTTTTGAAAAAATCCCTAAGCCCCGGGGTCACAATTTCTTCAAAAATCTGACTCTCGGCAATTCACTCAAAAATGGTGCCAAACGATTGCAAATGCTCTCATGAAAGGTTTGGCGGTCGAAACAAAAGGCTTTTTATCACAAGACAAGAAATCAGCCCTGGACAACTTAACCGGCAGTAAATTTTTTTTTGAAAAGATCCCTAAGCCCCGGGGTCACAATTTCATCGAAAATCTGACTTTCGGCAATTCACTCAAAAATGTTGCCAGACGGTTCCAAATGCTCTCATGAAAGGTTTGGCAGTCGAAACAGAAGGCTTTTTATCACAGGACAAGAAATCAGCCCTCGAAAACTTATCCGGGAGAAAAAGATTTTTTGAAAAAACCCCTAAGCCCCGGGGTCACAATTTCATCAAAAATCTGACTTTCGGCAATTCACTCAAAAATGTTGCCAGATGGTTGCAAATGCTCCCCTGAAAGCTCTGGCGGTCGACACAGAAGGCTTATTATCACAAGAAAAGAAATGAGCCCTCGGCAACTTAACCGGCAGAAAAATATTTTTTGAAAAAATCCCTAAGCCCCGGGGTCACAATTTCATCAAAAATCTGACTTTCGGCAATTCACTCAAAAATGGTGATAAACGGTTGCAAATTCTCCGCTGAAAGGTTTGGCAGTCGAAACAGTAGGTTATTTATCACAGGAAAAGAAATCAGCCCTCGACAACTTAAACGGCAGAAAAATATTTTTTTGAAAAAATCACTAAGCCCCGGGGTCACAATTTCATCAAAAATCTGACTTTCGGCAATTCACTCAAAAATGGTGCAAAACGGTTGCAAATTCTCCCCTGAAAGGTTTGGCAGTCGAAACAGAAAGTTTTTTATCACAGGAAAAGTAATCAGCCCTCGACAACTTAACCGGCAGAAAAAGATTTTTTTGAAAAAATCCCTAAGCCCCGGGGTCACAATTTCATCAAAAATCTGACTTTCGGCAATTCACTCAAAAATGTTGCCAGACGGTTGCAAATGCTCCCCTGAAAGCTCTGGCGGTCGAAACAGAAGGCTTATTATCACAAGAAAAGAAATGAGCCCTCGACAACTTAACCGGCAGAAAAAGATTTTTTTGAAAAAATCCTTAAGCCCCGGGGTCACAATTTCATCAAAAATCTGACTTTCGGCAATTCACTCAAAAATGTTGCCAGACGGTTGCCAATGCTCCCCTGAAAGCTCTGGCGGTCGAAACAGAAGGCTTATTATCACAAGAAAAGAAATCAGCCCTCGACAACTTAACCGGCAGAAAAGGATTTTTTGAAAAAATCCCTAAGCCCCGGGGTCACAATTTCATCAAAAATCTGACTTTCGGCAATTCACTCAAAAATGTTGCCAGACGGTTGCAAATGCTCCCCTGAAAGCTTTGGCGGTCGAAACAGAAGGCTTATTATCACAAGAAAAGAAATCAGCCCTCGACAACTTAACTGGCAGAAAAATGTTTTTTGAAAAAATCCCTAAGTTTTAGGTCACAATTTCATCTAAAATCTGACTTTCGGCAATTCACTCAGAAATGGTGCCAAACGGTTGCAAATGCTCCGCTGAAAAGTTTGGAGGTCGTAACAGAAGGGTATTTATCACAGGAAAAGAAATCAGCCCTCGACAACTTAAGCGGCAGAAAAATATTTTTTTGAAAAATCCCTAAGCCCCGGGGTCACAATTTCATCTAAAATCTGACTTTTGGCAATTCACTCAAAAATGGTGCAAAACGGTTGCAAGTGCTCCCCTGAAAGGTTTGGCAGTCGAAAGAGAAAGTTTTTTATCACAGGAGAAGAAATCAGCCCTCGACAACTTAACCGCATAAAAAAGATTTTTTTGAAAAAATCCCTAAGCCCCGGGGTCACAATTTCATCAAAAATCTGACTTTCGGCAATTCACTCAAAAATGTTGCAAGACGGTTGCCAATGCTCCCCTGAAAGCTCTGGCGGTCGAAACAGAAGGCTTATTATCACAAGAAAAGAAATCAGCCCTCGACAACTTAACGGGCAGAAAAATTTTTTTTTGAAAAAATCCCTAAGGCCCTGGGTCACAATTTCATCTAAAATCTGACTTTCGGCAATTCACTCAAAAATGTTGCCAGACGGTTGCAAATGCTCCCCTGAAAGCATTGGCGGTCGAAACAGAAGGTTATTTATCACATGAAAAGAAATCAGCCCTCGACAACTTCACCGGCAGAAAAAGATTTTTTTGAAAAAACCCCTAAGCCCCGGGGTCACAATTTCATCTAAAATCTGACTTTCGGCAATTCACTCAAAAATGGTGCAAAACGGTTGCAAATGCTCCCCTGAAAGGTTTGGCAGTCGAAACAGAAAGTTTTTTATCACAGGAAAAGAAATCAGCCCTCGACAACTTAACCGGCAGAAAAAGATTTTTTTGAAAACATCCCTAAGCCCCGGGGTCACAATTTCATCAAAAATCTGACTCTCGCCAATTCACTCAAAAATGTTGCCAAACGGTTGCCAATGCTCCCCTGAAAGCTCTGGCGGTCGAAACAGAAGGCTTATTATCACAAGAAAAGAAATGAGCCCTCGACAACTTAACCGGCAGAAAAAGATTTTTTTGAAAAAACCCCTAAGCCCCGGGGTCACAATTTCATCTAAAATCTGACTTTCGGCAATTCACTCAGAAATGGTGCCAAACGGTTGCAAATGCTCCGCTGAAAAGTTTGGAGGTCGTAACAGAAGGGTATTTATCACAGGAAAAGAAATCATCCCTCGACAACTTAAGCGGCAGAAAAATATTTTTTTGAAAAAATCCCTAAGCCCCGGGGTCACAATTTCATCTAAAATCTGACTTTTGGCAATTCACTCAAAAATGGTGCAAAACGGTTGCAAATGCTCCCCTGAAAGGTTTGGCAGTCGAAACAGAAAGTTTTTTATCACAGGAGAAGAAATCAGCCCTCGACAACTTAACCGGATAAAAAAGATTTTTTTGAAAAAATCCCTAAGCCCCGGGGTCACAATTTCATCAAAAATCTGACTTTCGGCAATTCACTCAAAAATGTTGCAAGACGGTTGCCAATGCTCCCCTGAAAGCTCTGGCGGTCGAAACAGAAGGCTTATTATCACAAGAAAAGAAATCAGCCCTCGACAACTTAACAGGCAGAAAAATATTTTTTGAAAAAATCCCTAAGCCCCGGGGTCACAATTTAATCAAAAATCTGACTTTCGGCAAGTCACTCAAAAATGTTGCCAGACGGTTGCAAATGCTCCCCTGAAAGCATTGACGGTCGAAACAGAAGGTTATTTATCACATGAAAAGAAATCAGCCCTCGACAACTTAACCGGCAGAAAAAGATTTTTTTGAAAAAACCCCTAAGCCCCGGGGTCACAATTTCATCTAAAATCTGACTTTCGAAAATTCACTCAAAAATGGTGCAAAACGGTTGCAAATGCTCCCCTGAAAGGTTTGGCAGTCGAAACAGAAAGTTTTTTATCACAGGAAAAGAAATCAGCCCTCGACAACTTAACCGGCAGAAAAAGATTTTTTTGAAAAAATCCCTAAGCCCCGGGGTCACAATTTCATGTAAAATCTGACTCTCGGCAATTCACTCAAAAATGGTGCCAAACGATTGCAAATGCTCTCATGAAAGGTTTGGCGATCGAAACAGAAGGCTTATTATCACAAGACAAGAAATCAGCCCTGGACAACTTAACCGGCAGTAAAAATTTTTTTGAAAAAATCCCTAAGCCCCGGGGTCACAATTTCATCAAAAATCTGACTCTCGCCAATTCACTCAAAAATGTTGCCAAACGGTTGCCAATGCTCCCCTGAAAGCTCTGGCGGTCGAAACAGAAGGCTTATTATCACAAGAAAAGAAATGAGCCCTCGACAACTTAACCGGCAGAAAAAGATTTTTTTGAAAAAACCCCTAAGCCCCGGTGTCACAATTTCATCTAAAATCTGACTTTCGGCAATTCACTCAGAAATGGTGCCAAACGGTTGCAAATGCTCCGCTGAAAAGTTTGGAGGTCGTAACAGAAGGGTATTTATCACAGGAAAAGTAATCATCCCTCGACAACTTAAGCGGCAGAAAAATATTTTTTTGAAAAAATCCCTAAGCCCCGGGGTCACAATTTCATCTAAAATCTGACTTTTGGCAATTCACTCAAAAATGGTGCAAAACGGTTGCCAATGCTCCCCTGAAAGCTCTGGCGGTCGAAACAGAAGGCTTATTATCACAAGAAAAGAAATCAGCCCTCGACAACTTAACAGGCAGAAAAATATTTTTTGAAAAAATCCCTAAGCCCCGGGGTCACAATTTAATCAAAAATCTGACTTTCGGCAAGTCACTCAAAAATGTTGCCAGACGGTTGCAAATGCTCCCCTGAAAGCATTGACGGTCGAAACAGAAGGTTATTTATCACATGAAAAGAAATCAGCCCTCGACAACTTAACCGGCAGAAAAAGATTTTTTTGAAAAAACCCCTAAGCCCCGGGGTCACAATTTCATCTAAAATCTGACTTTCGAAAATTCACTCAAAAATGGTGCAAAACGGTTGCAAATGCTCCCCTGAAAGGTTTGGCAGTCGAAACAGAAAGTTTTTTATCACAGGAAAAGAAATCAGCCCTCGACAACTTAACCGGCAGAAAAAGATTTTTTTGAAAAAATCCCTAAGCCCCGGGGTCACAATTTCATGTAAAATCTGACTCTCGGCAATTCACTCAAAAATGGTGCCAAACGATTGCAAATGCTCTCATGAAAGGTTTGGCGATCGAAACAGAAGGCTTATTATCACAAGACAAGAAATCAGCCCTGGACAACTTAACCGGCAGTAAAAATTTTTTTGAAAAAATCCCTAAGCCCCGGGGTCACAATTTCATCAAAAATCTGACTCTCGCCAATTCACTCAAAAATGTTGCCAAACGGTTGCCAATGCTCCCCTGAAAGCTCTGGCGGTCGGAATGGCGGACTCCCTCCGAGCTCCGGAGGGAGTCGGCTCGGCAGGGGCTGGGTTTTACCGCACCGGCGATGCGGGGACCCTTAGAAACCACGGCCACGGGGGCCGTGGACTTGGAGACTCGGCTAGCACCGCTAGCGCCCTCCCGACTCGTGAAGGAGCCTTTTTAAAGGCTACGGATCGGGTGCCGGGGAGAAGCGTGGTGCTTTGAGTCCTCTGCCATCCCTGCCGAGCGAAGCCGCATGCCATCCGGCGGAGAGCGCTGACTTCTTCCATTGAGAATTTGGACTTTTAACAACAACCCGTGAGTAAATTGGAAATCGGGTTTAAAAGAAGAAAAATTTTTTGGATTTGAGACGAGCGGGGGGGGATCTAAAAAGGAAGTCAGTCCCCCTCCCTATTGTAGACATTTTAAAACAAGGATTGGGAAGCCAAGGCCCAAAAAGAACGGTATCTTTGCTAAAATCAAGAATTCCATGATGGGAAAGTACAAGAATTGTGCTGGAGGAAGAATTGAAGGAGAAGGAAAATGCACCCCCCTCCCTGGGAACCGGGGCGATTGAGGAGTGAGCCTGGTGAAAAGAGCCGGTGATTTTGACAGCTGTCAAAGTAGCTGTCAAAGTCGGAATTTTAAAGAGGATTTTATTACAAGGACCTTGCTGGTCAAATTTGTTACAACTTGATATAATTTGTTAAGACTTGAATACAAAATGGCGAAAATACGGAGAACAATCGGATTTTTGGAAACAAAGTTACAACAACCCCCCTAGAGGAGCTTCGGGACATTACAAAGATGGGCGTAAGCCGGGAAAAATACAACACTTCGGAATTTCACAGAACTGGTTATCTCCTGGGAAAGCTGCAAAACTGAAACTGAATCTCGTCTACAGGGTGTTTAGACTAAAAGGAGACAACAGAATACTTTACTGAAGAAGGAAGGGACTGAACGCAAGTTTTTGTTCCTGAATAACAACAACCCATGTAGAGTTATTAAACTTCTGAATAAGAAAGTTTTAGCAGCGGAACAAGAGGAAGCTGGACTATAACCTTGAAAGAACAATGGGGGGAATTTTATAATTTGACATTTTTAAAGATTTAGGAATTAATTTTTAAAAAGTAATCCTAAAAATGGGAAATAATTCTGCAAGGAGTTGGGGGAAAAATGGGATTGATGGACTTAAGACTTCCAGGCTGGAAACATAGATTGGAGGATAAGGGAAATTAAACCGGGGAAGGGGAGGGAGAATTAGAATCCAAAGGCTTGCAACTATTTTCTGAATTGGTTTTCTTTTTTCTAATATATTTCTTATTTTTTTATACTTTTATTCTGTGTGCTTTTACTTTAATGGGAAAAAAGGGGGACATTGTGGAAAGAAAAGGGGGCGGGCTATGGGGAGAGATCTTTTGCTTTTTTTTTTATCAAGGGTGTTGCATAAGGTTTGTATAAATTTAAATTTGAACAATGGGGTATATAAATTGTGCTTTAAATCAGAAACAGAACTTGTGGAAACAACAATATGAAAGGGGAATACGGTAGGGGTGGGGGAAGGGGGGAGTCCCAGAAAGTGGATGTTTGAAAATAAGGTTCTGAATGTATCTTCATAATTTCTTTTCTTCTCTTTCTGTATTTTGGAAACTTCAATAAATATTATTTAAAAAAAAAAAAAAAAAAAAAAAAAATGAAAGCTCTGGCGGTCGAAACAGAAGGCTTATTATCACAAGAAAAGAAATGAGCCCTCGACAACTTAACCGGCAGAAAAAGATTTTTTTGAAAAAACCCCTAAGCCCCGGGGTCACAATTTCATCTAAAATCTGACTTTCGGCAATTCACTCAGAAATGGTGCCAAACGGTTGCAAATGCTCCGCTGAAAAGTTTGGAGGTCGTAACAGAAGGGTATTTATCACAGGAAAAGAAATCATCCCTCGACAACTTAAGCGGCAGAAAAATATTTTTTTGAAAAAATCCCTAAGCCCCGGGGTCACAATTTCATCTAAAATCTGACTTTTGGCAATTCACTCAAAAATGGTGCAAAACGGTTGCAAATGCTCCCCTGAAAGGTTTGGCAGTCGAAACAGAAAGTTTTTTATCACAGGAGAAGAAATCAGCCCTCGACAACTTAACCGGATAAAAAAGATTTTTTTGAAAAAATCCCTAAGCCCCGGGGTCACAATTTCATCAAAAATCTGACTTTCGGCAATTCACTCAAAAATGTTGCAAGACGGTTGCCAATGCTCCCCTGAAAGCTCTGGCGGTCGAAACAGAAGGCTTATTATCACAAGAAAAGAAATCAGCCCTCGACAACTTAACAGGCAGAAAAATATTTTTTGAAAAAATCCCTAAGCCCCGGGGTCACAATTTAATCAAAAATCTGACTTTCGGCAAGTCACTCAAAAATGTTGCCAGACGGTTGCAAATGCTCCCCTGAAAGCATTGACGGTCGAAACAGAAGGTTATTTATCACATGAAAAGAAATCAGCCCTCGACAACTTAACCGGCAGAAAAAGATTTTTTTGAAAAAACCCCTAAGCCCCGGGGTCACAATTTCATCTAAAATCTGACTTTCGAAAATTCACTCAAAAATGGTGCAAAACGGTTGCAAATGCTCCCCTGAAAGGTTTGGCAGTCGAAACAGAAAGTTTTTTATCACAGGAAAAGAAATCAGCCCTCGACAACTTAACCGGCAGAAAAAGATTTTTTTGAAAAAATCCCTAAGCCCCGGGGTCACAATTTCATGTAAAATCTGACTCTCGGCAATTCACTCAAAAATGGTGCCAAACGATTGCAAATGCTCTCATGAAAGGTTTGGCGATCGAAACAGAAGGCTTATTATCACAAGACAAGAAATCAGCCCTGGACAACTTAACCGGCAGTAAAAATTTTTTTGAAAAAATCCCTAAGCCCCGGGGTCACAATTTCATCGAAAATCTGAATTTCGGCAATTCACTCAAAAATGTTGCCAGACGGTTGCAAATGCTCTCATGAAAGGTTTGGCAGTCGAAACAGAAGGCTTTTTATCACAGGACAAGAAATCAGCACTCGAAAACTTATCCGGGAGAAAAAGATTTTTTGAAAAAATCCCTAAGCCCCGGGGTCACAATTTCATCAAAAATCTGACTTTCGGCAATTCACTCAAAAATGTTGCCAGACGGTTGCAAATGCTCCCCTGAAAGCTCTGGCGGTCGAAACAGAAGGCTTATTATCACAAGAAAAGAAATCAGCCCTCGACAACTTAACGGGCAGAAAAAGATTTTTTGAAAAAATCCCTAAGCCCCGGGGTCACAATTTCATCAAAAATCTGACTTTCGGCAATTCACTCAAAATTGTTGCCAGACGGTTGCAAATGCTCCCCTGAAAGCATTGGCGGTCGAAAAAGAAGGGTATTTATCACATGAAAAGAAATCAGCACTCGACAACTTAACCGGCAGAAAAAGATTTTTTTGAAAAAACCCCTAAGCCCCGGGGTCACAATTTCATCTAAAATCTGACTTTCGGCAATTCACTCAAAAATGTTGCCAGACGGTTGCAAATGCTCCCCTGAAAGCATTGGCGGTCGAAAAAGAAGGGTATTTATCACATGAAAAGAAATCAGCACTCGACAACTTAACCGGCAGAAAAAGATTTTTTTGAAAAAACCCCTAAGCCCCGGGGTCACAATTTCATCAAAAATCTGACTTTCGGCAATTCACTCAAAAATGTTGCCAGACGGTTGCAAATGCTCCCCTGAAAGCTTTGGCGGTCGAAACAGAAGGCTTATTATCACAAGAAAAGAAATCAGCCCTCGACAACTTAACCGGCAGAAAAATATTTTTTGAAAAAATCCCTAAGCCCCGGGGTCACAATTTCATCAAAAATCTGACTTTCGGCAATTCACTCAAAAATGTTGCCAGACGGTTGCCAATGCTCCCCTGAAAGCTTTGGCGGTCGAAACAGAAGGCTTAATATCACAAGAAAAGAAATCAGCCCTCGACAACTTAACCGGCAGAAAAATATTTTTTGAAACAATCCCTAAGCCCCGGGGGTCACAATTTCATCAAAAATCTGACTTTCGGCAATTCACTCAAAAATGTTGCCAGACGGTTGTAAATGCTCCCCTGAAAGGTTTGGCAGTCTAAACAGAAAGTTTTTTATCACAGGAAAAGAAATCAGCCCTCGACAACTTAACCGGCAGAAAAAGATTTTTTTGAAAAAATCCCTAAGCCCCGGGGTCACAATTTCATCAAAAATCTGACTCTCGCCAATTCACTCAAAAATGTTGCAAGACGGTTGCCAATGCTCCCCTGAAAGCTCTGGCGGTCGAAACAGAAGGCTTATTATCACAAGAAAAGAAATGAGCCCTCGACAACTTAACCGGCAGAAAAAGATTTTTTTGAAAAAACCCCTAAGCCCCGGGGTCACAATTTCATCTAAAATCTGACTTTCGGCAATTCACTCAGAAATGGTGCCAAACGGTTGCAAATGCTCCGCTGAAAAGTTTGGAGGTCGTAACAGAAGGGTATTTATCACAGGAAAAGAAATCAGCCCTCGACAACTTAACCGGCAGAAAAAGATTTTTTTGAAAAAATCCATAAGACCCGGGGTCAAAATTTCATCAAAAATCTGACTTTCGGCAATTCACTAAAAATGTTGCCAGACGATTGCCAGTGCTCCCCTGAAAGCTCTGGCGGTCGAAACAGAAGGCTTATTATCACAAGAAAAGAAATGAGCCCTCGACAACTTAACCGGCAGAAAAAGATTTTTTTGAAAAAATCCCTAATCCCCGGGGTCACAATTTCATCAAAAATCTGACTTTCGGCAATTCACTCAAAAATGTTGCCAGACGGTTGCCAATGCTCCCCTGAAAGCTCTGGCGGTCGAAACAGAAGGCTTATTATCACAAGAAAAGAAATCAGCCCTCGACAACTTAACCGGCAGAAAAAGATTTTCTGAAAAAATCCCTAAGCCCCGGGGTCACAATTTCATCAAAAATCTGACTTTCGGCAATTCACTCAAAAATGTTGCCAGACGGTTGCAAATGCTCCCCTGAAAGCTTTGGCGGTCGAAACAGAAGGCTTATTATCACAAGAAAAGAAATGAGCCCTCGACAACTTAACCGGCAGAAAAAGATTTTTTTGAAAAAACCCCTAAGCCCCGGGGTCACAATTTCATCTAAAATCTGACTTTCGGCAATTCACTCAGAAATGGTGCCAAATGGTTGCAAAGGCTCCGCTGAAAAGTTTGGAGGTCGTAACAGAAGGGTATTTATCACAGGAAAAGAAATCAGCCCTCGACAACTTAAGCGGCAGAAAAATATTTTTTTGAAAAAATCCCTAAGCCCCGGGGTCACAATTTCATCTAAAATCTGACTTTCGGCAATTCACTCAGAAATGGTGCCAAACGGTTGCAAATGCTCCGCTGAAAAGTTTGGAGGTCGTAACAGAAGGTTATTTATCACAGGAAAAGAAATCAGCCCTCGACAACTTAACCGGCAGAAAAAGATTTTTTTGAAAAAATCCCTAAGACCCCGGGTCAAAATTTCATCAAAAATCTGACTTGCGGCAATTCACTAAAAATGTTGCCAGACGATTGCCAATGCTCCCCTGAAAGCTCTGGCGGTCGAAACAGAAGGCTTATTATAAGAAGAAAAGAAATGAGCCCTCGACAACTTAACCGGCAGAAAAAGATTTTTTTGAAAAAATCCCTAAGCCCCGGGGTCACAATTTCATCAAAAATCTGACTTTCGGCAATTCACTCAAAAATGGTGCAAAACGGTTGCCAATGCTCCCCTGAAAGCTCTGGCGGTCGAAACAGAAGGCTTATTATCACAAGAAAAGAAATGAGCCCTCGACAACTTAACCGGCAGAAAAAGATTTTTTTGAAAAAATCCCTAAGCCCCGGGGTCACAATTTCATCAAAAATCTGACTTTCGGCAATTCACTCAAAAATGTTGCCAGACGGTTGCAAATGCTCCCCTGAAAGCTTTGGCGGTCGAAACAGAAGGCTTATTATCACATTAAAAGAAATCAGCCCTCGACAACTTAAGTGGCAGAAAAAGATTTTTTTGAAAAAATCCCTAAGCCCCGGGGTCACAATTTCATCAAAAATCTGTCTTTCGGCAATTCACTCAAAAATGTTGCCAGACGGTTGCAAAAGCTTTGGCGGTCGAAACAGAAGGCATATTATCACAAGAAAAGAAATCAGCCCTCGACAACTTAACCGGCAGAAAAATATTTTTTGAAAAAATCCCTAAGCCCCGGGGTCACAATTTCATCTAAAATCTGACTTTCGGCAATTCACTCAGAAATGGTGCCAAACGGTTGCAAATGCTCCGCTGAAAAGTTTGGAGGTCGTAACAGAAGGGTATTTATCACAGGAAAAGAAATAAGCCCTCGACAACTTAAGCGGCAGAAAAATATTTTTTTGAAAAAATCCCTAAGCCCCGGGGTCACAATTTCATCTAAAATCTGACTTTTGGCAATTCACTCAAAAATGGTGCAAAACGGTTGCAAATGCTCCCCTGAAAGGTTTGGCAGTCGAAACAGAAAGTTTTTTATCACAGGAAAAGAAATCAGCCCTCGACAACTTAACCGGCAGAAAAAGATTTTTTTGAAAAAATCCCTAAGCCCCGGGGTCACAATTTCATCGAAAATCTGACTTTCGGCAATTCACTCAAAAATGTTGCCAGACTGTTGCAAATGCTCCCCTGAAAGCTTTGGCGGTCGAAACAGAAGGCTTATTATCACATTAAAAGAAATCAGCCCTCGACAACTTAACCGGCAGAAAAATATTTTTTTGAAAAAATCCCTAAGCCCCGGGGTCACAATTTCATCAAAAATCTGACTTTCGGCAATTCACTCAGAAATGGTGCCAAACGATTGCAAATGCTTTGCTAAAAGGTTTGGAGGTCGAAAGAGAAGGGTATTTATCACAGGAAAAGAAATCAGCCCTCGACAACTTATCCGGCAGAAAATGATTTTTTTGAAAAAATCCCTAAGGCCCGGGGTCACAATTCCATCAAAAATCTGACTTTCGGCAATACACTCAAAAATGGTGCCCAACGGTTGCAAATGCTCCCCTGAAAGGTTTGGCAGTCGAAACAGAAGGTTTTTTATCATAGGACAAGAAATCAGCCCTGGACAACTTAACGGGCAGACAAAGTTTTTTTTGAAAAAATCCCTAAGCCCCGGGGTCACAATTTCATCTAAAATCTGACTTTCGGCAATTCACTCAAAAATGGTGAGAAACGATTGCAAATGCTCTCATGAAACGTTTGGCGGTCGAAACAGAAGTCTTTTTATCACAAGACAAAAAAATAGCCCTGGACAACTTAACCGGCAGTAAATATTTTTTTGAAAAAATCCCTAAGCCCCGGGGTCACAATTTCATCTAAAATCTGACTTTTGGCAATTCACTCAAAAATGTTGCCAGACGGTTGCAAATGCTCCCCTGAAAGCTTTGGCAGTCGAAAAAGAAGGCTTATTATCACAAGAAAAGAAATCAGCCCTCTACGACTTAACTGGCAGAAAAAGACTTTTTGAAAAAATCCCTAAGCCCCTGGGTCACAATTTCATCAAAAATCTGACTTTTGGCAATACACTCAAAAATGTTGCCAAACGGTTGCAAATGCTCCCCTGAAAGGTTTGGCAGTCGAAACAGAAGGTTTTTTATCACAGGAAAAGAAATCAGCCCTGGACAACTTATCCGGCAGAAAAATATTTTTTTGAAAAAATCCTTAAGCCCCGGGGTCACAATTTCATCTAAAATCTGACTTTCGGCAATTCACTCAGAAATGGTGCCAAACGGTTGCAAATGCTCCACTGAAAGCATTGGCGGTCGAAACACAAGGGTATTTATCACAGGAAAAGAAATCAGCCCTCGACAACTTATCCGGCAGAAAAAGATTTTTTTGAAAAAATCCCTAAGCCCCGGGGTCACAATTTCATCAAAAATCTGACTTTTGGCAATTCACTCAAAAATGGTGCAAAACGGTTGCAAATGCTCCCCTGAAAGGTTTGGCAGTCGAAACAGAAAGTTTTTTATCACAGGAAAAGAAATCAGCCCTCGACAACTTAACCGGCAGAAAAAGATTTTTTTGAAAAAATCCCTAAGCCCCGGATCACAATTTCATCAAAAATCTGACTTTCGGCAATTCACTCAAAAATGTTGCCAGACGGTTGCCAATGCTCCCCTGAAAGCTCTGGGGGTCGAAACAGAAGGCTTATTATCACAAGAAAAGAAATGAGCCCTCGACAACTTAACCGGCAGAAAAGATTTTTTTGAAAAAATCCCTAAGCCCCGGGGTCACAATTTCATCAAAAATCTGACTTTCGGCAATTCACTCAAAAATGTTGCCAGACGGTTACAAATGCTCCCCTGAAAGCTTTGGCGGTCGAAACAGAAGGCTTATTATCACAAGAAAAGAAATCAGCCCTCGACAACTTAACTGGCAGAAAAAGACTTTTTGAAAAAATCCCTAAGCCCCGGGGTCACAATTTCATCAAAAATCTGACTTTCAGCAATTCACTCAAAAATGTTGCCAGACGGTTGCAAATGCTCTCATGAAACGTTTGGCAGTCGAAACAGAAGGCTTTTTATCACAGTACAAGAAATCAGCCCTCGACAACTTAAGCAGCAGAAAAATATTTTTTTGAAAAAATTCACATGGAGAAAAAGCTAGGAGAGATGCATGAGTTGATTGATCAGAAGATAGAGGGAGCAGTAGGGGAACTGTCAAGTAAAGTAAAAGACTTAACGGTTCGATCTAAGATTTTAGAAGAATCGAACAAAAAAACACAAAAAGAGATGAAGGAACAAAGGAAGGAGACAGATAGGATAAAAGAGGAACTTCGAGAATTGAACAGGAATCAAGATCAAGTTTTGGATAATTTAGCGATGATGGAAATGAAACAAAAGCTGCTAAATTTAAAGTTCAGAGGAGTAGGAGAAGAAACTAATGAGAATATTAAAGAGAAACTGACTAAGGAATTAGCGAAATGGCTAGAACTGAAGGAAGAAGAGATTGCATATACGATAGAAAATGCTTTCAGAATAAAAATAAGGTCTAAACAAGTAAAATCCAAAAAAGTCCCGGGAGATTGTTTAGTTATATTTAATTCGATAGAGATGAGAAATATAATCTTAAGAGAAAGCTACCAAAAGAAACTAATAATTGAAGGCAGACCAATTATTATCTTTAAAGAAATACCAACTAGACTCCTACGCAAAAGAGAGGGGTACAAACAGTTAGTAAGCGTTCTAAAAAAGAACGGGATACAACACAGATGGGAATTCCCTGAAGGGATTTCCTTTTTCTACAAAGATAAAAGATTTAAGATCACTGAAAGCCAGGAAGTGGGTAAATTTCTACGCAGATATGAAAAAGACCTTGGGAAAGTGGAGGAGAGATATGGAGGGAGAAATGGTGATCTACAAGGGAGAAGTAGAAGAAGAGAGAAGGGTGGAGAACAGGAGGAGAGGGGAGGGGAAGGAGAAGAAGAGGAGGAGGAAGGGGAAGAAGGAGTAGTGGAAGAGGAAGTGGAAAAAGAGGAAGAGGAAACAGAAAACAAAACCACTCGGATATAAATTAACTATTTGGACATCAGCAAGTAAATATAACAATGAATCTGAAAATTTTGTCATGGAATGTGAACGGTGTGAATGAGAAAACCAAGAGGAATAAAATAGTGAATGTTTTGAAAAGAAAGAACCTTGATTTAATCTGTATGCAGGAGACACATGTGACCAAAAAGCATAAACATATTTTGATAAATAAAAAATTGGGAGTTGAATTTATAAATTCCATTGCAGAAAAAAAAGAGGAGTAGTAACATATGTTAACGAAAAATGGGAACCTAAACTGATTTACAAAGATGATGAAGGAAGGATATTAGGGGTGCAAATTAATTTCCAGGGTGAAAAACTTAATGTGATAAACATATACGCACCGAATTCGAATAAATTGGAATTCTTTAAGAAATTGGAGCAAGTATTATTAGAGTTAGAGGATAACAAGACGATATTACTGGGAGACTTTAACGGAGTACCGGAACCAGAAATTGACAGACAAACAGAAAAGAAAAAACGTAATCAAGGGAAGCTGCCAAGATCATTTAATAACTTAGAAGAAAATTTAGATTTAATAGACATCTGGAGACATAAACATCCAATAGAGAAGCAATTTACCTTTTTCTCAGAAATGCATAAAAGCTGGGGTAGAATTGATCAACTCTGGATCTCAAGAGAACTTACTTTAAGAACCTCAAAATGTGAAATCCAACCGAGAACTCTCTCTGATCATAATTCGATAATGTTGGAAATAAAAGGTGTATCACAGGGGGGGTTCAGATGGAGAATGAATGAATATCTATTGGAGAGTGAGGAAATTATTGAAAAGGCTAAAGCCACTTTAAAAGACTATTTCGATTTGAACCTTAAGACAGAATCAAGTATAGAGATAGTCTGGGATGCTAGCAAGGCAGTCTTAAGAGGCTTCTTTATCCAGCAAAATAGTTATAAGAGGAAAATAAGGGAACAAAAGAAAGAAGAAATTCTCAATCAACTAAGAGAATGTGAGAAAAAACTAACAACAAATCCGAAAGATGAACAAAACATACAAATAATAAAAATATTACAAACACAATATTCAATGCTGACAAATCAAGAAATCGAATGGAAAATTAAGTTAATGAAGCAAAAATATTTTGAATCAGCTAACAAAACAGGTAAACTACTAGCTTGGCAATTGAGAAGAAGGCAAAAACAAAATGTGATAAATAAGATAAAAATAGGGGAGCAATTGATAGAAGATCCAAAAGGAATAAAGGAAAATTTCCTCAAATTTTATGAGAAATTGTACAAAAAGGAAGATGAAGATTTAAACCAAATAGAAAAATATTTAGAAGACTGCAGCGGAAAAACTATAACAGAGGAAGAAAGACTTCAATTAAACAAATCTATAAAAATAGAAGAGATCCAGAATGCGATAAGAAAAATGAAACTAGGGAAGGCCCCGGGACCGGATGGACTGTCTGCAAAATACTACAAAGTATTAGAAGATCAACTAACGCCAGTGCTATGTGATACTATGAATAAAATATTAGGGGGAGGAAAGATACCAGAGTCATGGAAAGAGGCCCACATCACGATGATCCCTAAACCGGACACGGATAAATTAAACATCAAAAATTATAGGCCTATATCATTATTAAATAATGACTACAAAATTTTTGCAGAGGTAATGGCAAACAGACTTAAAAAGTGTTTAGTAAATCTAATTCACAAAGACCAAGCAGGATTCCTCCCAAACAGGTTTCTTAAAGATAATGTAAGACATACTATAAACATCATTGAATATTTGGAGTGTAAGAACGAGATACCTGCGGCGCTGATTTTCATCGATGCGGAGAAGGCATTCGACAATGTCTCATGGTTGTTCCTATTAAAAAGTATGGAAAAAGCAGGGATAGAGGGCGAATTCATGAAAGGAATAAAGGCAGTATATTCGAGTCAGTTTGCCAAATTGATTATAAATAACAACTTAACAAATTCATTTAGAATAGAAAAAGGAACAAGACAGGGTTGCCCTCTTTCCCCGCTCTTGTTTATTATAGTATTAGAGGTCATCGCGAGTAAAATAAGAGCAACACCAGAGATTCGAGGGATTAAAGTAGGAATGAAAGAATATAAATTAAAAGCTTACGCAGACGATCTGATGCTTTCCGTAGAAGAGCCGCAAAAAAGTGTTAGCAAGGCGCTGGAAATATTAGAAGAATACGGCAAACTATCTGGTTTTAAACTGAATAAACTAAAGACAAAAATGATGACTAAGAATCTGGGAAAGGACGAAAGAGAAAAACTAGAGAAACCGAATGGAATCAAGGTGGCTAAGAAAATAAAATATCTGGGAATCTGGCTAACCACAAAAAATATAAATTTAATTCAAGATAACTACCTGACAACATGGAAGGAAATTAAAAAAGATCTAGATATGTGGAATAGAGTTAAGCTTTCGTGGATGGGAAGGATGGCGGCAATAAAAATGAACGTACTTCCAAAAATGTTGTTCTTGTTCCAAAACATACCAGTGATCAAAGGCTCCAAAATGTTCAAGGATTGGCAGAAAACCCTTTCGAAGTTTATATGGCAAGGGAAAAGACCGAGAATTAGATTTAAATTGCTTACAAATCGAAAAGAAAGAGGGGGATTCTCAGTCCCAAATTTGAAATTATACTTTGAGGCCGCCTGCCTTTGTTGGATCAAAGAGTGGATAACTTTGGAAAATACTGACTTATTAGACCTAGAAGGGTTCAACAATAGGTTCGGCTGGCACGCCTACTTATGGTCAAATAAAGAAAAGGTACATAAGGGGTTTTCAAGCCACATCATTAGAGGACCACTTTATGAAGTTTGGGAGAAAAATAAAAAACTCCTAGAATGGAAAACACCTTGGTGGTTATCGCCAATGGACATTTTAATAATTAAGAAAACAAATATGGAAGGAAAAAGATTAACTTATGAAGACCTACTGATAAGATCAGAAAGCGGCTGGAAATTGAGAACATATGAGGATTTGAAAGAAAAATTAACAGGCTGGCTACAATATCATCAAATAAACGCAATGTGGATGGAAGATAAAAAAGTAGGGATAAGTGAAAAAAAATCCAAATTTCAGATAGAAATAATTGAAGGTAAAACCAAATTATTATCTAAAATGTATGATATATTATTGGAATGGGACACCAAAGATGAAGAAATAAAGGAGGTTATGACAAAATGGGCAATGGACTTGGGATATAACATAGATTATGAAAGATGGTCGAAATTATGGAATAATGGAATAAAATTTACGGCAAGTGTTACCCTTAGAGAAAATCTGGAGAAGATGATATATAGGTGGTATATCACACCAGCAAAATTAGAAAAAATGTACAAAACAGGAAATAAGGCCTGCTGGAAGTGTAAAATCAAAGAAGGCAATTTCTACCATATGTGGTGGACTTGCGAGGAAATGAAGAAATTTTGGGACTTGATTTATAATGAGTTAAAAAAAATATTTAAATATACTTTCCCTAAAAGACCGGAGGCCTTTTTATTAGGTATAATTGGGGATGAAATTAAAAAGGAAGATAAGATTTTATTCCAATATTCGACAGCAGCGGCCAGAATACTAATTGCACAAAATTGGAAAAGTACAAATATACCAACGGTTAGGGAGTGGCAAACAAGACTATTCGAATATGTTGAATTAGCAAAAATGACGCAAAAAATTAGAAACCAAAAAAATACAAAGTTTATTAGTGATTGGAACAAATTTATGGTATACATTGAAGGAAATCATAGAAATCTAAAAACTATAGCAGGTCTGTTATAAAACTTACGATGTGCAAACTGTCAACAAGTATCAGCTGCAGAAAAATTTCTTTGTATCAAGAAGTCCGAAATCAGGAGGGAAGGAGGTCAATAGGGGTGTAGAAGAAAGATATAAATATCTAATTATATAAAATCCTAATGAATAAGATATAGAATTGTAACAGAGATTGTAGCTTTTTGGTGTTAGATGCGGATATTTTTTTCTTGTCTTCTTGTTCTCCTTTTTTCTTTTTAAAATTGTTGTCTTGTTTTTTTTTCTTTTTTGTTTTTGTTTTTCCTTTCTTTTCTGGTTTTCTTTTCGTTGATGGTGTAACTGAAACTCAATAAAACTCAATAAAAAGAATTTAAAAAAAAAATCTGACTTTTGGCAATACACTCAAAAATGGTGCCAAACGGTTGCAAATGCTCCCCTGAAAGGTTTGGCAGTCGAAACAGAAAGTTTTTTATCACAGGACAAGAAATCAGCCCTGGACAACTTAAGCGGCAGAAAAAGATTTTTTTGAAAAAATCCCTAAGCCCCGGGGTCACAATTTCATCAAAAATCTGACTTTCGGCAATTGACTCAGAAATGGTGCCAAACGGTTGCAAATGCTCCCCTGAAAGCTTTGGCGGTCGAAACAGAAGGCTTATTATCACAAGAAAAGAAATCAGCCCTCGACAACTTAACCGGCAGAAAAATATTTTTTGAAAAAATCCCTAAGCCCCGGGGTCACAATTTCATCACAAATCTGACTTTCGGCAATTCACTCAAAAATGGTGATAAACGGTTGCAAATGCTCCGCTGAAAGTTTTGGTAGTCGAAACAGAAGGGTATTTATCACAGGACAAGAAATCAGCCCTCGACAACTTAAGCGGCAGAAAAAGATTTTTTTGAAAAAATCCCTAAGCCCCGGGGTCACAATTTCATCAAAAATCTGACTCTCGGCAATTCACTCAAAAATATTGCCAAACGGTTGCAAATGCTCCCCTGAAAGGTTTGGTGGTCAAACAGAAAGCTTTTGATCACAGGACAAGAAATCAGCCCTCGACAACTTATCCGGCAGAAAAATATTTTTTTGAAAAAATCCCTAAGCCCCGGGGTCACAATTTCATCAAAAATCTAACTTTTGGCAATTCACTCAAAAATGGTGCCAAACGGTTGCAAATGCTCCCCTGAAAGGTTTGGCAGTCGAAACACAAAGTTGTTTATCACAGGAAAAGAAATCAGCCCTCGACAACTTAACCAGCAGAAAAAGATTTTTTTGAAAAAATCCCTAAGCCCCGAGGTCACAATTTCATAAAAAATCTGACTTTCGGCAATTCACTTAAAAATGTTGCCAGACGTTTGTAAATTCTCCCCTGAAAGGTTTGGCGGTCGAAACGGAAGGCTTATTATCACAAGAAAAGAAATCAGCCCTCGACAACTTAACCGGCAGAAAAATATTTTTTGAAAAAATCCCTAAGCCCCGGGGTCACAATTTCATCAAAAATCTGACTTTTGGCAATACACTCAAAAATGTTGCCAGACGGTTGCAAATGCTCTCATGAAAGGTTTGGCAGTCGAAACAGAAGGCGTTCTATCAAAGTACAAGAAATCAGCCCTGGACAACTTTACCGGCAGAAAAAGATTTTTTTGAAAAAATCCCTAACCCGGGGTCACAATTTCATCTAAAATCTGACTTTCGGCAATTCACACAAAAATGGTGATAAACGGTTGCAAATGCTCCGCTGAAAGTTTTGGCAGTCGAAACAGAAGGGTATTAATCACAGGAAAAGAAATCAGCCCTCGACAACTTAAGCGGCAGAAAAAGATTTTTTTGAAAAAATCCCTAAGCCCCGGGGTCACAATTTCATCAAAAATCTGACTTTTGGCAATTCACTAAAAAATGGTGCCAAACGGTTGCAAATGCTCCCCTGAAAGCTTTGGCAGTTGAAACAGAAGGCTTTCTATCACAGTAAAAGAAATCAGCCCTCGACAACTTAACCGGCAGAAAAAGATTTTTTTGAAAAAATCCCTAAGCCCCGGGGTCACAATTTCAACTAAAATCTGACTTTCGGCAATTCACTCAAAAATGTTGCCAGACGGTTGCAAATGCTCCCCTGAAAGGTTTGGCAGTCGAAACAGAAGGGTATTAATCACAGGAAAAGAAATCAGCCCTCGACAACTTATCCGGGAGAAAAAGATTTTTTTGGCAGTCGAAACAGAAGGGTATTTATCACAGGACAAGAAATCAGCCCTCGACAACTTAAGCGGCAGAAAAAGATTTTTTTGAAAAAATCCCTAAGCCCCGGGGTCACAATTTCATCAAAAATCTGACTCTCGGCAATTCACTCAAAAATATTGCCAAACGGTTGCAAATGCTCCCCTGAAAGGTTTGGCAGTCGAAACACAAAGTTGTTTATCACAGGAAAAGAAATCAGCCCTCGACAACTTAACCGGCAGAAAAATATTTTTTGAAAAAATCCCTAAGCCCCGGGGTCACAATTTCATCAAAAATCTGACTTTTGGCAATACACTCAAAAATGTTGCCAGACGGTTGCAAATGCTCTCATGAAAGGTTTGGCAGTCGAAACAGAAGGCGTTCTATCAAAGTACAAGAAATCAGCCCTGGACAACTTTACCGGCAGAAAAAGATTTTTTTGAAAAAATCCCTAACCCGGGGTCACAATTTCATCTAAAATCTGACTTTCGGCAATTCACACAAAAATGGTGATAAACGGTTGCAAATGCTCCGCTGAAAGTTTTGGCAGTCGAAACAGAAGGGTATTAATCACAGGAGAAGAAATCAGCCCTTGACAACTTAAGCGGCAGAAAAAGATTTTTTTGAAAAAATCCCTAAGCCCCGGGGTCACAATTTCATCAAAAATCTGACTTTTGGCAATTCACTAAAAAATGGTGCCAAACGGTTGCAAATGCTCCCCTGAAAGCTTTGGCAGTTGAAACAGAAGGCTTTCTATCACAGTAAAAGAAATCAGCCCTCGACAACTTAACCGGCAGAAAAAGATTTTTTTGAAAAAATCCCAAAGCCCCGGGGTCACAATTTCAACTAAAATCTGACTTTCGGCAATTCACTCAAAAATGTTGCCAGACGGTTGCAAATGCTCCCCTGAAAGGTTTGGCAGTCGAAACAGAAGGGTATTAATCACAGGAAAAGAAATCAGCCCTCGACAACTTATCCGGGAGAAAAAGATTTTTTTGGCAGTCGAAACAGAAGGGTATTTATCACAGGACAAGAAATCAGCCCTCGACAACTTAAGCGGCAGAAAAAGATTTTTTTGAAAAAATCCCTAAGCCCCGGGGTCACAATTTCATCAAAAATCTGACTCTCGGCAATTCACTCAAAAATATTGCCAAACGGTTGCAAATGCTCCCCTGAAAGGTTTGGCAGTCGAAACACAAAGTTGTTTATCACAGGAAAAGAAATCAGCCCTCGACAACTTAACCAGCAGAAAAAGATTTTTTTGAAAAAATCCCTAAGCCCCGAGGTCACAATTTCATTAAAAATCTGACTTTCGGCAATTCACTCAAAAATGTTGCCAGACGTTTGTAAATTCTCCCCTGAAAGGTTTGGCGGTCGAAACAGAAGGCTTATTATCACAAGAAAAGAAATCAGCCCTCGACAACTTAACCGGCAGAAAAATATTTTTTGAAAAAATCCCTAAGCCCCGGGGTCACAATTTCATCAAAAATCTGACTTTTGGCAATACACTCAAAAATGTTGCCAGACGGTTGCAAATGCTCTCATGAAAGGTTTGGCAGTCGAAACAGAAGGCGTTCTATCAAAGTACAAGAAATCAGCCCTGGACAACTTTACCGGCAGAAAAAGATTTTTTTGAAAAATCCCTAACCCGGGGTCACAATTTCATCTAAAATCTGACTTTCGGCAATTCACACAAAAATGGTGATAAACGGTTGCAAATGCTCCGCTGAAAGTTTTGGCAGTCGAAACAGAAGGGTATTAATCACAGGAAAAGAAATCAGTCCTCGATAACTTAACCGGCAGAAAGATATTTTTGGAAAAAACCCCTAAGCCCCGGGGTCACAATTTCATCAAAAATCTGACTTTCGGCAATTCACTCAAAAATGTTGCCAGACGTTTGCAAATGCTACCCTGAAAGGTTTGGCGGTCGAAACAGACTGCTTATTATCACAAGAAAAGAAATCAGCCCTCGACAACTTAACCGGCAGAAAAAGATTTTTTTGAAAAAATCCCTAAGCCCCGGGGTCACAATTTCATCTAAAATCTGACTTTCGGCAATTCACTCAAAAATGTTGCCAGACGGTTGCAAATGCTCCCCTGAAAGCTTTGGCGGTCGAAACAGAAGGCTTATTATCACAAGAAAAGAAATCAGCCCTCGACAACTTAAGCGGCAGAAAAAGATTTTTTTGAAAAAATCCCTAAGCCCCGGGGTCACAATTTCATCAAAAATCTGACTCTCGGCAATTCACTCAAAAATGTTGCCAAACGGTTGCAAATGCTCCCCTGAAAGGTTTGGCGGTCAAACAGAAGGCTTTTGATCACAGGACAAGAAATCAGCCCTCGACAACTTATCCGGCAGAAAAATATATTTTTGAAAAAATCCCTAAGCCCCGGGGTCACAATTTCATCAAAAATCTAACTTTTGGCAATTCACTCAAAAATGGTGCCAAACGGTTGCAAATGCTCCCCTGAAAGGTTTGGTAGTCGAAACACAAAGTTGTTTATCACAGGAAAAGAAATCAGCCCTCGACAACTTAACCAGCAGAAAAAGATTTTTTTGAAAAAATCCCTAAGCCCCGAGATCACAATTTCATCAAAAATCTGACTTTTGACAATACACTCAAAAATGTTGCCAGACGGTTGCAAATGCTCTCATGAAAGGTTTGGCAGTCGAAACAGAAGGCGTTCTATCAAAGTACAAGAAATCAGCCCTCGACAACTTTACCGGCAGAAAAAGATTTTTTTGAAAAAATCCCTAACCCGGGGTCACAATTTCATCTAAAATCTGACTTTCGGCAATTCACACAAAAATGGTGATAAACGGTTGCAAATGCTCCGCTGAAAGTTTTGGCAGTCGAAACAGAAGGGTATTAATCACAGGAAAAGAAATCAGTCCTCAATAACTTAACCGGCAGAAAGATATTTTTGGAAAAAACCCCTAAGCCCCGGGGTCACAATTTCATCAAAAATCTGACTTTCGGCAATTCACTCAAAAATGTTGCCAGACGTTTGCAAATGCTACCCTGAAAGGTTTGGCGGTCGAAACAGACTGCTTATTATCACAAGAAAAGAAATCAGCCCTCGACAACTTAACCGGCAGAAAAAGATTTTTTTGAAAAAATCCCTAAGCCCCGGGGTCACAATTTCATCTAAAATCTGACTTTCGGCAATTCACTCAAAAATGTTGCCAGACGGTTGCAAATGCTCCCCTGAAAGCTTTGGCGGTCGAAACAGAAGGCTTATTATCACAAGAAAAGAAATCAGCCCTCGACAACTTAAGCGGCAGAAAAAGATTTTTTTGAAAAAATCCCTAAGCCCCGAGGTCACAATTTCATCAAAAATCTGACTTTCGGCAATTCACTCAAAAATGTTGCCAGACGGTTGCAAATACTATCATGAAAGGTTTGGCAGTCGAAACAGAAGGCGTTCTATCAAAGTACAAGAAATCAGCCCTGGACAACTTTACCGGCAGAAAAAGATTTTTTTGAAAAAATCCCTAACCCGGGGTCACAATTTCATCTAAAATCTGACTTTCGGCAATTCACACAAAAATTGTGATAAACGGTTGCAAATGCTCCGCTGAAAGTTTTGGCAGTCGAAACAGAAGGGTATTAATCACAGGAAAAGAAATCAGTCCTCGATAACTTAACCGGCAGAAAGATATTTTTGGAAAAAACCCCTAAGCCCCGGGGTCACAATTTCATCAAAAATCTGACTTTCGGCAATTCACTCAAAAATGTTGCCAGACGTTTGCAAATGCTACCCTGAAAGGTTTGGCGGTCGAAACAGACTGCTTATTATCACAAGAAAAGAAATCAGCCCTCGACAACTTATCCGGCAGAAAAATATTTTTTTGAAAAAATCCCTAAGCCCCGGGGTCACAATTTCATCAAAAATCTAACTTTTGGCAATTCACTCAAAAATGGTGCCAAACGGTTGCAAATGCTCCCCTGAAAGGTTTGGCAGTCGAAACACAAAGTTGTTTATCACAGGAAAAGAAATCAGCCCTCGACAACTTAACCAGCAGAAAAAGATTTTTTTGAAAAAATCCCTAAGCCCCGAGGTCACAATTTCATCAAAAATCTGACTTTCGGCAATTCACTCAAAAATGTTGCCAGACGGTTGCAAATACTATCATGAAAGGTTTGGCAGTCGAAACAGAAGGCGTTCTATCAAAGTACAAGAAATCAGCCCTGGACAACTTTACCGGCAGAAAAAGATTTTTTTGAAAAAATCCCTAACCCGGGGTCACAATTTCATCTAAAATCTGACTTTCGGCAATTCACACAAAAATTGTGATAAACGGTTGCAAATGCTCCGCTGAAAGTTTTGGCAGTCGAAACAGAAGGGTATTAATCACAGGAAAAGAAATCAGTCCTCGATAACTTAACCGGCAGAAAGATATTTTTGGAAAAAACCCCTAAGCCCCGGGGTCACAATTTCATCAAAAATCTGACTTTCGGCAATTCACTCAAAAATGTTGCCAGACGTTTGCAAATGCTACCCTGAAAGGTTTGGCGGTCGAAACAGACTGCTTATTATCACAAGAAAAGAAATCAGCCCTCGACAACTTAACCGGCAGAAAAAGATTTTTTTGAAAAAATCCCTAAGCCCCGGGGTCACAATTTCATCTAAAATCTGACTTTCGGCAATTCACTCAAAAATGTTGCCAGACGGTTGCAAATGCTCCCCTGAAAGCTTTGGCGGTCGAAACAGAAGGCTTATTATCACAAGAAAAGAAATCAGCCCTCGACAACTTAAGCGGCAGAAAAAGATTTTTTTGAAAAAATCCCTAAGCCCCGGGGTCACAATTTCATCAAAAATCTGACTCTCGGCAATTCACTCAAAAATGTTGCCAAACGGTTGCAAATGCTCCCCTGAAAGGTTTGGCGGTCAAACAGAAGGCTTTTGATCACAGGACAAGAAATCAGCCCTCGACAACTTATCCGGCAGAAAAATATTTTTTTGAAAAAATCCCTAAGCCCCGGGGTCACAATTTCATCAAAAATCTAACTTTTGGCAATTCACTCAAAAATGGTGCCAAACGGTTGCAAATGCTCCCCTGAAAGGTTTGGCAGTCGAAACACAAAGTTGTTTATCACAGGAAAAGAAATCAGCCCTCGACAACTTAACCAGCAGAAAAAGATTTTTTTGAAAAAATCCCTAAGCCCCGAGGTCACAATTTCATCAAAAATCTGACTTTCGGCAATTCACTCGAAAATGTTGCCAGACGGTTGCAAATACTATCATGAAAGGTTTGGCAGTCGAAACAGAAGGCGTTCTATCAAAGTACAAGAAATCAGCCCTGGACAACTTTACCGGCAGAAAAAGATTTTTTTGAAAAAATCCCTAACCCGGGGTCACAATTTCATCTAAAATCTGACTTTCGGCAATTCACACAAAAATTGTGATAAACGGTTGCAAATGCTCCGCTGAAAGTTTTGGCAGTCGAAACAGAAGGGTATTAATCACAGGAAAAGAAATCAGTCCTCGATAACTTAACCGGCAGAAAGATATTTTTGGAAAAAACCCCTAAGCCCCGGGGTCACAATTTCATCAAAAATCTGACTTTCGGCAATTCACTCAAAAATGTTGCCAGACGTTTGCAAATGCTACCCTGAAAGGTTTGGCGGTCGAAACAGACTGCTTATTATCACAAGAAAAGAAATCAGCCCTCGACAACTTAACCGGCAGAAAAAGATTTTTTTGAAAAAATCCCTAAGCCCCGGGGTCACAATTTCATCTAAAATCTGACTTTCGGCAATTCACTCAAAAATGTTGCCAGACGGTTGCAAATGCTCCCCTGAAAGCTTTGGCGGTCGAAACAGAAGGCTTATTATCACAAGAAAAGAAATCAGCCCTCGACAACTTAAGCGGCAGAAAAAGATTTTTTTGAAAAAATCCCTAAGCCCCGGGGTCACAATTTCATCAAAAATCTGACTCTCGGCAATTCACTCAAAAATGTTGCCAATCGGTTGCAAATGCTCCCCTGAAAGGTTTGGCGGTCAAACAGAAGGCTTTTGATCACAGGACAAGAAATCAGCCCTCGACAACTTATCCGGCAGAAAAATATTTTTTTGAAAAAATCCCTAAGCCCCGGGGTCACAATTTCATCAAAAATCTAACTTTTGGCAATTCACTCAAAAATGGTGCCAAACGGTTGCAAATGCTCCCCTGAAAGGTTTGGCAGTCGAAACACAAAGTTGTTTATCACAGGAAAAGAAATCAGCCCTCGACAACTTAACCAGCAGAAAAAGATTTTTTTGAAAAAATCCCTAAGCCCCGAGGTCACAATTTCATCAAAAATCTGACTTTCGGCAATTCACTCGAAAATGTTGCCAGACGTTTGTAAATTCTCCCCTGAAAGGTTTGGCGGTCGAAACAGAAGGCTTATTATCACAAGAAAAGAAATCAGCCCTGGACAACTTTACCGGCAGAAAAAGATTTTTTTGACAAAATCCCTAACCCGGGGTCACAATTTCATCTAAAATCTGACTTTCGGCAATTCACATAAAAATGGTGATAAACGGTTGCAAATGCTCCGCTGAAAGTTTTGGCAGTCGAAACAAAAGGGTATTAATCACAGGAAAAGAAATCAGTCCTCGATAACTTAACCGGCAGAAAAATATTTTTGGAAAAAACCCCTAAGCCCCGGGGTCACAATTTCATCAAAAATCTGACTTTCGGCAATTCACTCAAAAATGTTGCCAGACGTTTGCAAATGCTACCCTGAAAGGTTTGGCGGTCGAAACAGACTGCTTATTATCACAAGAAAAGAAATCAGCCCTCGACAACTTAACCGGCAGAAAAAGATTTTTTTGAAAAAATCCCTAAGCCCCGGGGTCACAATTTCATCTAAAATCTGACTTTCGGCAATTCACTCAAAAATGTTGCCAGACGGTTGCAAATGCTCCCCTGAAAGCTTTGGCGGTCGAAACAGAAGGCTTATTATCACAAGAAAAGAAATCAGCCCTCGACAACTTAAGCGGCAGAAAAAGATTTTTTTGAAAAAATCCCTAAGCCCCGGGGTCACAATTTCATCAAAAATCTGACTCTCGGCAATTCACTCAAAAATGGTGCCAAACGGTTGCAAATGCTCCGCTGAAAAGTTTGGAGGTCGTAACAGAAGGGTATTTATCACAGGAAAAGAAATCAGCCCTCGACAACTTAACCAGCAGAAAAAGATTTTTTGAAAAAATCCCTAAGCCCCGAGGTCACAATTTCATCAAAAATCTGACTTTCGGCAATTCACTCAAAAATGTTGCCAGACGTTTGTAAATTCTCCCCTGAAAGGTTTGGCGGTCGAAACAGAAGGCTTATTATCACAAGAAAAGAAATCAGCCCTCGACAACTTAACCGGCAGAAAAATATTTTTTGAAAAAATCCCTAAGCCCCAGGGTCACAATTTCATCAAAAATCTGACTTTTGGCAATACACTCAAAAATGTTGCCAGACGGTTGCAAATGCTCTCATGAAAGGTTTGGCAGTCGAAACAGAAGGCGTTCTATCAAAGTACAAGAAATCAGCCCTGGACAACTTTACCGGCAGAAAAAGATTTTTTTGAAAAAATCCCTAACCCGGGGTCACAATTTCATCTAAAATCTGACTTTCGGCAATTCACACAAAAATGGTGATAAACGGTTGCAAATGCTCCGCTGAAAGTTTTGGCAGTCGAAACAGAAGGGTATTAATCACAGGAAAAGAAATCAGTCCTCGATAACTTAACCGGCAGAAAAATATTTTTGGAAAAAACCCCTAAGCCCCGGGGTCACAATTTCATCAAAAATCTGACTTTTGGCAATTCACTCAAAAATGTTGCCAGACGTTTGCAAATGCTACCCTGAAAGGTTTGGCGGTCGAAACAGACTGCTTATTATCACAAGAAAAGAAATCAGCCCTCGACAACTTAACCGGCAGAAAAAGATTTTTTTGAAAAAATCCCTAAGCCCCGGGGTCACAATTTCATCTAAAATCTGACTTTCGGCAATTCACTCAAAAATGTTGCCAGACGGTTGCAAATGCTCCCCTGAAAGCTTTGGCGGTCGAAACAGAAGGCTTATTATCACAAGAAAAGAAATCAGCCCTCGACAACTTAACCGGCAGAAAAATATTTTTTGAAAAAATCCCTAAGCCCCGGGGTCACAGTTTCATCAAAAATCTGACTTTCGGCAATTCACTCAAAAATGGTGATAAACGGTTGCAAATGCTCCGCTGAAAGGTTTGGCAGTCGAAACAGAAGGGTATTAATCACAGGAAAAGAAATCAGCCCTCGACAACTTAAGCGGCAGAAAAAGATTTTTTTGAAAAAATCCCTAAGCCCCGGGGTCACAATTTCATCAAAAATCTGACTTTTGGCAATTGACTCAGAAATGGTGCCAAACGGTTGCAAATGCTCCGCTGAAAGCTTTGGCAGTTGAAACAGAAGGCTTTCTTGTTACGAAAAAGGAGCAATGCAGAAGCGAGCTCCAGGTGGCTGGAATGGTAAACAGGAAACTGATGTTATTGGAATGTACCGTGGGAACAAGAGACAGTGCACTGAGTGCCGGATGTTAGCTCAGAGTGGCACATGACCCTGTACTGGAAGTACATGGGTGGAGTTATTCTCTCTCTGCAGTTGTGTATCAGAGGGTACAGACGTGTTTTCTCTGTACTGGTGAAAGACAGGAATAAAGACATGTAAATATATTTCTGTCTGTCTCATTTCCCCCCCCCCGGAGATGGGAGGGGGAGGAGTGGTGTGTTCTTTTCACGTTTGAAAAGGATCGCCGAAGAGACCTCCCTTGATCTTGCCGGCAGACGCTGGCAGGGTAGGTCAACAAGGATTCAAGCCGGGCACCTGGAGGGTGGCCAAATTCCTAAGAGCTGGGACTGGCTCTGCTGGCTTGAAACCGACATCTGGTAGCAGACCGATGGATATCTGATCTATGAGAATCTGCATGAGAGGTGAGAGGTCGATGAATCGTTGCCATCCTCTGCACCTAAGGAGATAAAGAAAGCGTCTGCTTGCAGCCAGAAAGCTGATCAGACAGCTGGACACCGAAAGGCAACGGAGCCCCAAAAAGGTATGCTGAATTATTTTCTGTTCACGAAAGAGCTGCATTTAAGAAAAACAGCTCTGAAAGAAAGGCTGGCATACCAGGAATTCCTGTGGTAGATAAGGATTCCCGTCCCGAGAAAGGTTGCTAGGCAACGACCGCAAGTACTTGTAAAGTTACTGAATGGCTCAAAAGAGCCTGGGAAGTGGAATTGTTTTGAATTCTGCGCAGCATGTGCGAGGATTTTGAAAACAGCCCAAAGGTTTGCCTGCCAGTGAAAGCAGTAAACAGCCCAGAAGAAAACTTTTGGATTTTACTGGCTTGAAAGTGAAAGCAGGCTTGAGAGAGAAAGCACAGACTTGAGTTCAGCATGGATTCCAAGAAGGGGGGAGGGTTACCCTATCCACCTCCCCTGACTAATGACAATTATTCATCTTGGTCTATAAAGATGAAGGCCCTGCTGCAGAATCAGAGGATCTTTGACGTGATTGAGAACCCCATCCCTGCAGCACCAACCCGAGGTTGGGAGTCACAGAATCTGAAAGCCAGAACGGCTATAATTCTGTGTGTGTCAGATGACCAATTGGTGCATATTCAGGGTTTGGAATATGCACGGGAAATTTGGGAAACGCTGCGTAGAACACACCAGAGAGATGCTGGTTCTTCAGCGTTGTTGTATTTTGAGAAGCTGACCAATCTGAGGCTTGCGCCTGATGGAGATGTTCAAGCGCACCTGACGGAAATGAAATATCTGCGCCAACAGATGGTGGAACGCAATTTCCGTCTGCAGGAGGAAGTGTTTTGCTTCATGATGATTAACAGCTTAAATCGGACTTACAAAACGGTTGCCAGTCAGCTGGGTTCCCTTCCGGCGAACGATTTGACCGCGGAGAGGGTGACTGCCGTTGTTTTGAATGAACACGACAGGCTTGCTGCACTGGAGGTGAAGGACAGGGGGAGGGAAGAACGGAGTTCTAATTCCCCCACTGATGTTGCTACTGGAGAGGATGCTGTAGCTTTGAACGTTGTCCGGTGCTACAATTGTGGACAGGCTGGGCATCTTCAGCGGAACTGCAAGAAGCCACGCCAGCCGAAAGGAGCGAAGGGCCGCTCAGCAAAGCCTGAGGCAGCAGGCAAAGGTCCAACCACGTCTTCGGTAAGACCTGGAAAGGCTTTGATGGCGAAAGGAACCACGCCAGGTGTTGGGAACTCATTTGTTATTGACACTGGAGCCACCGTCCATATGTCCCCACACAGAGAACTCTTTTCAACGTTTAAGAAGCAAAGCTTCGCTGTGAAACAGGCCAACGGTCAGGAGCTGGAAGCGACCGGTGTAGGGACTGTCTATCTTAAGAGTCTGAACTTGACAATAAACAATGTTTATTTGGTTCCTGAATTGAAGTTCAATCTGCTGAGTGTTTCGCAGATTGCAAAGAAAGGACTGAGATTGTCCTACGATGCTGAGAGCTGCGAGATTTACAAAGCTGGAGAGTTATTTCTTTCGGCCAGAGAGAAGGATGGACTATATTTGTTGACTTTTGCACAAAGTGATTACATGGAATGTAATTCATCTGTGTCTAACCTAGTTTCTCTTGCAGGTGTGAGCAAGAAGAAGACCGGAGTCAACAGAGCATTTCAGCGGGTGTATGCTGATGTGATTGGTCCTCTAGAACCATCTAGAGGCAATGCAAGATATTATCTTGTGTGTGTGGATCATTTCTCTAACTATGTCTGGGTTTATGTGTTGAGAAAGCCACAGGAAGCCTTGGAGAGGTTTCAGGAGTTTTGTAACAAGGTTAAGAGTATGCATGATGCTAACATTGATTGTCTTTTCACAGGTGAGAAGCAAATTTTTCTTTTACAGGATTTCCAGAGGTTCCTGCACAAGAAAGGGATAAGACACAAGGTTGCTGTTTCAGCGGAAGCGTGGAACAGGGGTGTCTGTGTACGGGTGAACAAAGAATTGCAAAAGGGGATGAATGCGCAATTGCTTAGTTCACATCTGCCACATGAGTTCTGGGCGGAGTCACTCATGTCGTTTAGTTATGCGTGGGTGAGAAAGGTTTCGAAAGAGTTGGGAAGTTCTCCTTTTGAGAAACTGTTCCAGAGAAAACCTTCTGTTGCCCATTTGAAGGTTTTTGGGTCTCATGTGAGGACAGAAGCTCCAGGTGGAGTAAAGAATGCCAGAGGCATTTTTGTGGGATATGAAAAGGGTCTCTACAGAGTAATTTTGTCTGAATCTGGTCAGGTGATTCTCACAAAATTTCTGGAGAGTGCTCCTGAAAAGGAGAGAGTGATAGTACACACATTTCCCACAGAGGACGATTCAGATGATGATGATGATTTCACAGATTACAGTGGTACTGAGAGCGACACTGATAGCTCAGAGAGCTCAGTTGTCACAGTCATTGAGAGGAAATCTCACACAATGGATAGACCTTCACAGGTGAAGGATGAACCACTGTTTACTATTGGAACTGGTTCTCCTAAGAGTCCTGAGACAGAACCAGTGAGCAGAGAGGATCAGCACCTCATACGCAGGTCTGAGAGAGTCACAAAGGGTCAACCACCCAAAAGGTACTCAGAAGAGTTTGCTAACTTAGCTGTTGCATGTGTTGCTGTTGTAAACAACCGAGGACAGGTTGGAGCTGTGTCTAAGTCAGAGACAAAGACACAACAGAGAGTTGCTAGCCAAGGGAGTGCAGATGCACTCGTTCCTTGGAAACCAGACAACCAGAGAGGTACACTGGGGAAACCAGTGGCGGGGAGTTCCAAGGGTGGAACTGAAACAACAGGGGAGTGTTATGTGTATAACAACTGTTTGTTTTCTTCTCTGGATCACGCTTTGCTTGCCGCAACACGCATTGATTCTTTTGGGGGAGGATGTTACGAAAAAGGAGCAATGCAGAAGCGAGCTCCAGGTGGCTGGAATGGTAAACAGGAAACTGATGTTATTGGAATGTACCGTGGGAACAAGAGACAGTGCACTGAGTGCCGGATGTTAGCTCAGAGTGGCACATGACCCTGTACTGGAAGTACATGGGTGGAGTTATTCTCTCTCTGCAGTTGTGTATCAGAGGGTACAGACGTGTTTTCTCTGTACTGGTGAAAGACAGGAATAAAGACATGTAAATATATTTCTGTCTGTCTCATTTCCCCCCCCCGGAGATGGGAGGGGGAGGAGTGGTGTGTTCTTTTCACGTTTGAAAAGGATCGCCGAAGAGACCTCCCTTGATCTTGCCGGCAGACGCTGGCAGGGGAGGTCAACAAGGATTCAAGCCGGGCACCTGGAGGGTGGCCAAATTCCTAACACAGTACAAGAAATCAGCCCTCGACAACTTATCCGGCAGAAAAAGATTTTTTTGAAAAAATCCCTAAGCCCCGGGGTCACAATTTCATCAAAAATCTGACTTTTGGCAATTCACTCAAAAATGGTGCCAAACGGTTGCAAATGCTCCCCTGAAAGGTTTGGCGGTCGAAACAGAAAGTTTTTTATCACAGTAAAAGAAATCAGCCCTCGACAACTTAACCGGCAGAAAAAGATTTTTTTGAAAAAATCCTTAAGCCCCGGGGTCACAATTTCATCAAAAATCTGACTCTCGGCAATTCATTCAAAAATGTTGCCAAACGGTTGCAAATGCTCCCCTGAAAGCTTTGGCAGTCAAACAGAAGGCTTTTGATCACAGGACAAGAAATCAGCCCTCGACAACTTATCCGGCAGAAAAATATTTTTTTGAAAAAATCCCTAAGCCCCGGGGTCACAATTTCATCAAAAATCTGACTCTCGGCAATTCACTCAAACATGTTGCCAGACGGTTGCCAATGCTCCCCTGAAATCTCTGGCGGTCGAAACAGAAGGCTTATTATCACAAGAAAAGAAATCAGCCCTCGACAACTTAACCGGCAGAAAAATATTTTTTGAAAAAATCCCTAAGCCCCGGGGTCACAATTTCATCAAAAATCTGACTCTCGGCAATTCACTCAAAAATGGTGCCAAACGGTTGCAAATGCTCCCCTGAAAGGTTTGGAGGTCGAAACAGAAAGTTTTTTATCACAGTAAAAGAAATCAGCCCTCGACAACTTAACCGGCAGAAAAAGATTTTTTTGAAAAAATCCTTAAGCCCCGGGGTCACAATTTCATCAAAAATCTGACTCTCGGCAATTCACTCAAAAATGTTGCCAAACGATTGCAAATGCTCCCCTGAAAGGTTTGGCAGTCAAACAGAAGGCTTTTGATCACAGGACAAGAAATCAGCCCTCGACAACTTATCCGGCAGAAAAATATTTTTTTGAAAAAATCCCTAACCCCCGGGGTCACAATTTCATCAAAAATCTAACTTTTGGCATTTCACTCAAAAATGGTGCAAAACGGTTGCAAATGCTCCCCTGAAAGGTTTGGCAGTCGAAACACAAAGTTTTTTATCACAGGAAAAGAAATCAGCCCTTGACAACTTAACCGGCAGAAAAAGATTTTTTTGAAAAAATCCCTAAGCCCCGGGGTCACAATTTCATCTAAAATCCGACTTTCGGCAATTCACTCAAAAATGTTGCCAGACGGTTGCAAATGCTCCCCTGAAAGGTTTGGCAGTCGAAACAGAAGGGTATTAATCACAGGAAAAGAAATCAGCCCTCGACAACTTATCCGGGAGAAAAAGATTTTTTTGGCAGTCGAAACAGAAGGGTATTTATCACAGGACAAGAAATCAGCCCTCGACAACTTAAGCGGCAGAAAAAGATTTTTTTGAAAAAATCCCTAAGCCCCGGGGTCACAATTTCATCAAAAATCTGACTCTCGGCAATTCACTCAAAAATGTTGCCAAACGGTTGCAAATGCTCCCCTGAAAGGTTTGGCGGTCGAAACAGAAGGCTTATTATCACAAGAAAAGAAATCAGCCCTCGACAACTTAACCGGCAGAAAAATATTTTTTGAAAAAATCCCTAAGCCCCGGGGTCACAATTTCATCAAAAATCTGACTTTTGGCAATACACTCAAAAATGTTGCGAGACGGTTGCAAATGCCCTCATGAAAGGTTTGGCAGTCGAAACAGAAGGCTTTCTATCATAGTACAAGAAATCAGCCCTGGACAACTTTACCGGCAGAAAAAGATTTTTTTGAAAAAATCCCTAAGCCCCGGGGTCACAATTTCATCAAAAATCTGACTTTCGGCAATTCACTCAAAAATGTTGCCAGACGGTTGCAAATGCTCCCCTGAAAGTTTTGGCGGTCGAAACAGAAAGTTTTTTATCACAGTAAAAGAAATCAGCCCTGGACAACTTAACCGGCAGAAAAAGATTTTTTTGGCAGTCGAAACAGAAGGGTATTTATCACAGGACAAGGAATCAGCCCTCGACAACTTAAGCGGCAGAAAAAGATTTTTTTGAAAAAATCCCTAAGCCACGGGGTCACAATTTCATCAAAAATCTGACTCTCGGCAATTCACTCAAAAATGTTGCCAGACGTTTGTAAATTCTCCCCTGAAAGGTTTGGCGGTCGAAACAGAAGGCTTATTATCACAAGAAAAGAAATCATCCCTCTACAACTTAACCGGCAGAAAAATATTTTTTGAAAAAATCCCTAAGCCCTGGGGTCACAATTTCATCAAAAATCTGACTTTTGGCAATACACTCAAAAATGTTGCCAGACGGTTGCAAATGCTCTCATGAAAGGTTTGGCAGTCGAAACAGAAGGCGTTCTATCAAAGTACAAGAAATCAGCCCTGGACAACTTTACCGGCAGAAAAAGATTTTTTTGAAAAAATCCCTAACCCGGGGTCACAATTTCATCTAAAATCTGACTTTCGGAAATTCACTCAAACATGTTGCCAGACGGTTGCCAATGCTCCGCTGAAAGTTTTGGCAGTCGAAACAGAAGGGTATTAATCACAGAAAAGAAATCAGTCCTCGATAACTTAACCGGCAGAAAAATATTTTTGGAAAAAACCCCTAAGGCCCGGGGTCACAATTTCATCAAAAATCTGACTTTCGGCAATTCACTCAAAAATGTTGCCAGACGTTTGCAAATGCTACCCTGAAAGGTTTGGCGGTCGAAACAGACTGCTTATTATCACAAGAAAAGAAATCAGCCCTCGACAACTTAACCGGCAGAAAAAGATTTTTTTGAAAAAATCCCTAAGCCCCGGGGTCACAATTTCATCTAAAATCTGATTTTCGGCAATTCACTCAAAAATGTTGCCAGACGGTTGCAAATGCTCCCCTGAAAGCTTTGGCGGTCGAAACAGAAGGCTTATTATCACAAGAAAAGAAATCAGCGCTCGACAACTTAACCGGCAGAAAAATATTTTTTGAAAAAATCCCTAAGCCCCGGGGTCTCAGTTTCATCAAAAATCTGACTTTCGGCAATTCACTCAAAAATGGTGATAAACGGTTGCAAATGCTCCGCTGAAAGGTTTGGCTGTCAAAACAGAAGGGTATTAATCACAGGAAAAGAAATCAGCCCTCGATAACTTATCCGGGAGAAAAAGATTTTTTTGAAAAAATCCCTAAGCCCCGGGGTCACAATTTCATCAAAAATCTGACTCTCGACAATTCACTCAAAAATGGTGCCAAACGGTTGCAAATGCTCTCATGAAAGGTTTGGTGGTCGAAACAGAAGGCTTTTTATCACAAGACAAGAAATCAGCCCTGGACAACTTAACTAGCCGTAAAAGATTTTTATGAAAAAATCCCTAAGCCCCGGGGTCACAATTTCATCAAACATCTGACTTTCGGCAATTCACTCAAAAATGTTGCCAGACCGTTGCAAATGCTCCCCTAAAAGCATTGGCGGTCGAAACAGAAGGGTATTTATCACAGGAAAAGAAATCAGCCCTCGACAACTTAACCGGCAGAAAAATATTTTGTGAAAAAATCCCTAAGCCCCGGGGTCACAATTTCATCAAAAATCTGACTTTTGGCAATTGACTCAGAAATGGTGCCAAACGGTTGCAAATGCTCCGCTGAAAGGTTTGGAGGTCGAAACAGAAGGGTATTTATCACAGGAAAAGAAATCAGCCCTCGACAACTTATCCGGCAGAAAAAGATTTTTTTGAAAAAATCCCTAAGCCCCGGGGTCACAATTTCATCAAAAATCTGACTTTCGGCAATTCACTCAAAAATCTTGCCAGACGGTTGCAAATGCTCCCCTGAAAGCTTTGGCGGTCGAAACAGAAGGCTTATTATCACAAGAAAAGAAATCAGCCCTCGACAACTTAACCGGCAGAAAAAGATTTTTTTGAAAAAATCCCTAAGGCCCGGGATCACAATTTCATCACAAATCTGAATTTCGGCAATTCACTCAAAAATGGTGATAAACGGTTGCAAATGCTCCACTGAAAGTTTTGGCAGTCGAAACAGAAGGGTATTTATCACAGGACAAGAAATCAGCCCTCAACAACTTAAGCTGCAGAAAAAGATTTTTTTGAAAAAATCCCTAAGCCCCGGGGTCACAATTTCATCAAAAATCTGACTTTTGGCAATTCACTCAAAAATGGTGCCAAACGGTTGCAAATGCTCCCCTGAAAGATTTGGCAGTTGAAACAGAAGGCTTTCTATCACAGTACAAAAAATCAGCCCTCGACAACTTATCCGGCAGAAAAAGATTTTTTTGAAAAAATCCCTAAGCCCCGGGGTGACAATTTCATCAAAAATCTGACTCTCGGCAATTCACTCAAAAATGTTGCCAAACGGTTGCAAATGCTCCCCTGAAAGGTTTGGCAGTCAAACAGAAGGCTGTTGATCACAGGACAAGAAATCAGCCCTCGACAACTTATCCGGCAGAAAAATATTTTTTTGAAAAAATCCCTAAGCCCCAGGGTCACAATTTCATCAAAAATCTGACTTTCGGCAATTCACTCAAAAATGTTGCCATACGTTTGCAAATGCTCCCCTGAAAGGTTTGGCAGTCGAAACAGAAGGGTATTAATCACAGGAAAAGAAATCAGCCCTCGACAACTTATCCGGGAGAAAAAGATTTTTTTGAAAAAATCCCTAAGCCCCGGGGTCACAATTTCATCAAAAATCTGACTTTCGGCAATTCACTCAAAAATCTTGCCAGACGGTTGCAAATGCTCCCCTGAAAGCTTTGCTGGTTGAAACAGAAGGCTTATTATCACAAGAAAAGAAATCAGCCCTCGACAACTTAACTGGCAGAAAAAGACTTTTTGAAAAAATCCCTAAGCCCCGGGGTCACAATTTCATCAAAAATCTGACTTTCGGCAATTCACTTAAAAATGTTGCCAGACGGTTGCCAATGCTCCCCTGATAGCTCCGGCGGTCGAAACAGAAGGCTTATTATCACAAGAAAAGAAATCAGCCCTCGACAACTTAAGCGGCAGAAAAATCTTTTTTTGAAAAAATCCCTAAGCGCCGGGGTCACAATTTCATCAAAAATCTGACTCTCGGCAATTCACTCAAAAATGTTGCCAAACGGTTGCAAATGCTCCGCTGAAAGGTTTGGCAGTCGAAACAGAAGGGTATTAATCACAGGAAAAGAAATCAGCCCTCGATAACTTATCCGGGAGAAAAAGATTTTTTTGAAAAAATCCCTAAGCCCCGGGGTCACAATTTCATCAAAAATCTGACTCTCGACAATTCACTCAAAAATGGTGCCAAACGGTTGCAAATGCTCTCATGAAAGGTTTGGCGGTCGAAACAGAAGGCTTTTTATCACAAGACAAGAAATCAGCCCTGGACAACTTAACCAGCCGTAAAAGATTTTTATGAAAAAATCCCTAAGCCCCGGGGTCACAATTTCATCAAAAATCTGACTTTCGGCAATTCACTCAAAAATCTTGCCAGACGGTTGCAAATGCTCCGCTGAAAGCTTTGCTGGTTGAAACAGAAGGCTTATTATCACAAGAAAAGAAATCAGCCCTCGACAACTTATCCGGCAGAAAAAGACTTTTTGAAAAAATCCCTAAGCCCCGGGGTCACAATTTCATCAAAAATCTGACTTTCGGCAATTCACTCAAAAATGTTGCCAGACGGTTGCCAATGCTCCCCTGAAAGCTCTGGCGGTCGAAACAGAAGGGTATTAATCACAGGAAAAGAAATCAGCCCTCGATAACTTAACCGGCAGACAAAGATTTTTTTGACAAAATCCCTAAGCCCTTGGGTCACAATTTCATGAAACATCTGACTTTCGGCAATTCACTCAAAAATGGTGCCAAACGGTTGCAAATGCTCCGCTGAAAGGTTTGGAGGTCGAAACAGAAGGCTTATTATCACAAGAAAAGAAATCAGCCCTCGACAACTTAACCGGCAGAAAAAGATTTTTTTGAAAAAATCCCTAAGCCTCGGGGTCACAATTTCATCAAAAATCTGACTTTCGGCAATTCACTCAAAAATGGTGATAAACGGTTGAAAATTATCCGCTGAAAGGATTGGCAGTCGAAAAAGAAGGGTATTTATCACAGGAAAAGAAATCAGCCCTCGACAACTTAAGCGGCAGAAAAATCTTTTTTTGAAAAAATCCCTAAGCCCCGGGGTCACAATTTCATCAAAAATCTGACTTTTGGCAATTCACTCAAAAATGGTGCCAAACGGTTGCAAATGCTCCCCTGAAAGGTTTGGCAGTCGAAACAGAAAGTTTTTTATCACAGGAAAAGGAATCAGCCCTCGACAACTTAACCGGCAGAAAGATTTTTTTGAAAAAATCCCTAAGCCCCGGGGTCACAATTTCATCAAACATCTGACTTTCGGCAATTCACTCAAAAATGTTGCCAGACGGTTGCCAATGCTCCCCTGAAAGCTCTGGCGGTCGAAACAGAAGGCTTATTATCACAAGAAAAGAAATCAGCCCTCGACAACTTAACCGGCAGAAAAATATTTTTTGAAAAAATCCCTAAGTTCCGGGGTCACAGTTTCATCAAAAATCTGACTTTCGGCAATTCACTCAAAAATGGTGATAAACGGTTGCAAATGCTCCGCTGAAAGGTTTGGCGGTTGAAACAGAAGGCTTATTACCACAACACAAGAAATCAGCCCTGGACAACTTAACCAGCCGTAAAAGATTTTTTTGAAAAAATCCCTAAGCCCCGGGGTCACAATTTCATCGAAAATCTGACTTTCGGCAATTCACTCAAAAATGTTGCCAGACGGTTGCAAATGCTCCCCTGAAAGCTTTGGCGGTCGAAACAGAAGGGTATTTATCACAGGAAAAGAAATCAGCCCTCGACAACTTAACCGGCAGAAAAATATTTTTTGAAAAAATCCCTAAGCCCCGGGGTCACAATTTCATCAAAAATCTGACTTTTGGCAATTGCCTCAGAAATGGTGCCAAACGGTTGCCAATGCTCCGCTGAAAGGATTGGCAGTCGAAACAGAAGGGTATTTATCACAGGAAAAGAAATCAGCCCTCAACAACTTAAGCGGTAGAAAAATCTTTTTTTGAAAAAATCCCTAAGCCCCGGGATCACAATTTCATCTAAAAACTGACTTTTGGCAATTCACTCAAAAAGGGTGCCAAACGGTTGCAAATGCTCCCCTGAAAGGTTTGGCAGTCGAAACAGAAAGTTTTTTATCACAGGAAAAGGAATCAGCCCTCGACAACTTTACCGGCAGAAAGATTTTTTTGAAAAAATCCCTAAGCCCCGTGGTCACAATTTCATCAAACATCTGACTTTCGGCAATTCACTCAAAAATGTTGCCAGACCGTTGCAAATGCTCCCTTGAAAGGATTGGCGGTCGAAACAGAAGGGTATTTATCACAGGAAAAGAAATCAGCCCTCGACAACTTAACAGGCAGAAAAATATTTTTTGAAAAAATCCCTAAGCCCCGGGGTCACAATTTCATCAAAAATCTGACTTTCGGCAATTCACTCAAAAATGTTGCCAGACGGTTGCAAATGCTCCCCTGAAAGCTTTGGCGGTCGAAACAGAAGGGTATTTATCACAGGAAAAGAAATCAGCCCTCGACAACTTAACCGGCAGAAAAATATTTTTTGAAAAAATCCCTAAGCCCCGGGGTCACAATTTCATCAAAAATCTGACTTTTGGCAATTGCCTCAGAAATGGTGCCAAACGGTTGCAAATGCTCCGCTGAAAGGATTGGCAGTCGAAACAGAAGGGTATTTATCACAGGAAAAGAAATCAGCCCTCAACAACTTAAGCGGTAGAAAAATCTTTTTTTGAAAAAATCCCTAAGCCCCGGGGTCACAATTTCATCTAAAATCTGACTTTTGGCAATTCACTCAAAAAGGGTGCCAAACGGTTGCAAATGCTCCCCTGAAAGGTTTGGAGGTCGAAACAGAAAGTTTTTTATCACAGTAAAAGAAATCAGCCCTCGACAACTTAACCGGCAGAAAAAGATTTTTTTGAAAAAATCCTTAAGCCCCGGGGTCACAATTTCATCAAAAATCTGACTCTCGGCAATTCACTCAAAAATGTTGCCAAACGATTGCAAATGCTCCCCTGAAAGGTTTGGCAGTCAAACAGAAGGCTTTTGATCACAGGACAAGAAATCAGCCCTCGACAACTTATCCGGCAGAAAAATATTTTTTTGAAAAAATCCCTAACCCCCGGGGTCACAATTTCATCAAAAATCTAACTTTTGGCATTTCACTCAAAAATGGTGCAAAACGGTTGCAAATGCTCCCCTGAAAGGTTTGGCAGTCGAAACACAAAGTTTTTTATCACAGGAAAAGAAATCAGCCCTTGACAACTTAACCGGCAGAAAAAGATTTTTTTGAAAAAATCCCTAAGCCCCGGGGTCACAATTTCATCTAAAATCCGAATTTCGGCAATTCACTCAAAAATGTTGCCAGACGGTTGCAAATGCTCCCCTGAAAGGTTTGGCAGTCGAAACAGAAGGGTATTAATCACAGGAAAAGAAATCAGCCCTCGACAACTTATCCGGGAGAAAAAGATTTTTTTGGCAGTCGAAACAGAAGGGTATTTATCACAGGACAAGAAATCAGCACTCGACAACTTAAGCGGCAGAAAAAGATTTTTTTGAAAAAATCCCTAAGCCCCGGGGTCACAATTTCATCAAAAATCTGACTCTCGGCAATTCACTCAAAAATGTTGCCAAACGGTTGCAAATGCTCCCCTGAAAGGTTTGGCGGTCGAAACAGAAGGCTTATTATCACAAGAAAAGAAATCAGCCCTCGACAACTTAACCGGCAGAAAAATATTTTTTGAAAAAATCCCTTAGCCCAGGGGTCACAATTTCATCAAAAATCTGACTTTTGGCAATACACTCAAAAATGTTGCGAGACGGTTGCAAATGCTCTCATGAAAGGTTTGGCAGTCGAAACAGAAGGCTTTCTATCATAGTACAAGAAATCAGCCCTGGACAACTTTACCGGCAGAAAAAGATTTTTTTGAAAAAATCCCTAAGCCCCGGGGTCACAATTTCATCAAAAATCTGACTTTCGGCAATTCACTCAAAAATGTTGCCAGACGGTTGCAAATGCTCCCCTGAAAGTTTTGGCGGTCGAAACAGAAAGTTTTTTATCACAGTAAAAGAAATCAGCCCTGGACAACTTAACCGGCAGAAAAAGATTTTTTTGGCAGTCGAAACAGAAGGGTATTTATCACAGGACAAGGAATCAGCCCTCGACAACTTAAGCGGCAGAAAAAGATTTTTTTGAAAAAATCCCTAAGCCACGGGGTCACAATTTCATCAAAAATCTGACTCTCGGCAATTCACTCAAAAATGTTGCCAGACGTTTGTAAATTCTCCCCTGAAAGGTTTGGCGGTCGAAACAGAAGGCTTATTATCACAAGAAAAGAAATCATCCCTCTACAACTTAACCGGCAGAAAAATATTTTTTGAAAAAATCCCTAAGCCCTGGGGTCACAATTTCATCAAAAATCTGACTTTTGGCAATACACTCAAAAATGTTGCCAGACGGTTGCAAATGCTCTCATGAAAGGTTTGGCAGTCGAAACAGAAGGCGTTCTATCAAAGTACAAGAAATCAGCCCTGGACAACTTTACCGGCAGAAAAAGATTTTTTTGAAAAAATCCCTAACCCGGGGTCACAATTTCATCTAAAATCTGACTTTCGGAAATTCACTCAAACATGTTGCCAGACGGTTGCCAATGCTCCGCTGAAAGTTTTGGCAGTCGAAACAGAAGGGTATTAATCACAGAAAAGAAATCAGTCCTCGATAACTTAACCGGCAGAAAAATATTTTTGGAAAAAACCCCTAAGGCCCGGGGTCACAATTTCATCAAAAATCTGACTTTCGGCAATTCACTCAAAAATGTTGCCAGACGTTTGCAAATGCTACCCTGAAAGGTTTGGCGGTCGAAACAGACTGCTTATTATCACAAGAAAAGAAATCAGCCCTCGACAACTTAACCGGCAGAAAAAGATTTTTTTGAAAAAATCCCTAAGCCCCGGGGTCACAATTTCATCTAAAATCTGATTTTCGGCAATTCACTCAAAAATGTTGCCAGACGGTTGCAAATGCTCCCCTGAAAGCTTTGGCGGTCGAAACAGAAGGCTTATTATCACAAGAAAAGAAATCAGCGCTCGACAACTTAACCGGCAGAAAAATATTTTTTGAAAAAATCCCTAAGCCCCGGGGTCACAGTTTCATCAAAAATCTGACTTTCGGCAATTCACTCAAAAATGGTGATAAACGGTTGCAAATGCTCCGCTGAAAGGTTTGGCAGTCGAAACAGAAGGGTATTAATCACAGGAAAAGAAATCAGCCCTTGATAACTTATCCGGGAGAAAAAGATTTTTTTGAAAAAATCCCTAAGCCCCGGGGTCACAATTTCATCAAAAATCTGACTCTCGACAATTCACTCAAAAATGGTGCCAAACGGTTGCAAATGCTCTCATGAAAGGTTTGGTGGTCGAAACAGAAGGCTTTTTATCACAAGACAAGAAATCAGCCCTGGACAACTTAACTAGCCGTAAAAGATTTTTATGAAAAAATCCCTAAGCCCCGGGGTCACAATTTCATCAAACATCTGACTTTCGGCAATTCACTCAAAAATGTTGCCAGACCGTTGCAAATGCTCCCCTAAAAGCATTGGCGGTCGAAACAGAAGGGTATTTATCACAGGAAAAGAAATCAGCCCTCGACAACTTAACCGGCAGAAAAATATTTTTTGAAAAAATCCCTAAGCCCCGGGGTCACAATTTCATCAAAAATCTGACTTTTGGCAATTGACTCAGAAATGGTGCCAAACGGTTGCAAATGCTCCCCTGAAAGGTTTGGCGGTCGAAACAGAAGGCTTATTATCACAAGAAAAGAAATCAGCCCTCGACAACTTAACCGGCAGAAAAATATTTTTTGAAAAAATCCCTTAGCCCAGGGGTCACAATTTCATCAAAAATCTGACTTTTGGCAATACACTCAAAAATGTTGCGAGACGGTTGCAAATGCTCTCATGAAAGGTTTGGCAGTCGAAACAGAAGGCTTTCTATCATAGTACAAGAAATCAGCCCTGGACAACTTTACCGGCAGAAAAAGATTTTTTTGAAAAAATCCCTAAGCCCCGGGGTCACAATTTCATCAAAAATCTGACTTTCGGCAATTCACTCAAAAATGTTGCCAGACGGTTGCAAATGCTCCCCTGAAAGTTTTGGCGGTCGAAACAGAAAGTTTTTTATCACAGTAAAAGAAATCAGCCCTGGACAACTTAACCGGCAGAAAAAGATTTTTTTGGCAGTCGAAACAGAAGGGTATTTATCACAGGACAAGGAATCAGCCCTCGACAACTTAAGCGGCAGAAAAAGATTTTTTTGAAAAAATCCCTAAGCCACGGGGTCACAATTTCATCAAAAATCTGACTCTCGGCAATTCACTCAAAAATGTTGCCAGACGTTTGTAAATTCTCCCCTGAAAGGTTTGGCGGTCGAAACAGAAGGCTTATTATCACAAGAAAAGAAATCATCCCTCTACAACTTAACCGGCAGAAAAATATTTTTTGAAAAAATCCCTAAGCCCTGGGGTCACAATTTCATCAAAAATCTGACTTTTGGCAATACACTCAAAAATGTTGCCAGACGGTTGCAAATGCTCTCATGAAAGGTTTGGCAGTCGAAACAGAAGGCGTTCTATCAAAGTACAAGAAATCAGCCCTGGACAACTTTACCGGCAGAAAAAGATTTTTTTGAAAAAATCCCTAACCCGGGGTCACAATTTCATCTAAAATCTGACTTTCGGAAATTCACTCAAACATGTTGCCAGACGGTTGCCAATGCTCCGCTGAAAGTTTTGGCAGTCGAAACAGAAGGGTATTAATCACAGAAAAGAAATCAGTCCTCGATAACTTAACCGGCAGAAAAATATTTTTGGAAAAAACCCCTAAGGCCCGGGGTCACAATTTCATCAAAAATCTGACTTTCGGCAATTCACTCAAAAATGTTGCCAGACGTTTGCAAATGCTACCCTGAAAGGTTTGGCGGTCGAAACAGACTGCTTATTATCACAAGAAAAGAAATCAGCCCTCGACAACTTAACCGGCAGAAAAAGATTTTTTTGAAAAAATCCCTAAGCCCCGGGGTCACAATTTCATCTAAAATCTGATTTTCGGCAATTCACTCAAAAATGTTGCCAGACGGTTGCAAATGCTCCCCTGAAAGCTTTGGCGGTCGAAACAGAAGGCTTATTATCACAAGAAAAGAAATCAGCGCTCGACAACTTAACCGGCAGAAAAATATTTTTTGAAAAAATCCCTAAGCCCCGGGGTCACAGTTTCATCAAAAATCTGACTTTCGGCAATTCACTCAAAAATGGTGATAAACGGTTGCAAATGCTCCGCTGAAAGGTTTGGCAGTCGAAACAGAAGGGTATTAATCACAGGAAAAGAAATCAGCCCTTGATAACTTATCCGGGAGAAAAAGATTTTTTTGAAAAAATCCCTAAGCCCCGGGGTCACAATTTCATCAAAAATCTGACTCTCGACAATTCACTCAAAAATGGTGCCAAACGGTTGCAAATGCTCTCATGAAAGGTTTGGTGGTCGAAACAGAAGGCTTTTTATCACAAGACAAGAAATCAGCCCTGGACAACTTAACTAGCCGTAAAAGATTTTTATGAAAAAATCCCTAAGCCCCGGGGTCACAATTTCATCAAACATCTGACTTTCGGCAATTCACTCAAAAATGTTGCCAGACCGTTGCAAATGCTCCCCTAAAAGCATTGGCGGTCGAAACAGAAGGGTATTTATCACAGGAAAAGAAATCAGCCCTCGACAACTTAACCGGCAGAAAAATATTTTTTGAAAAAATCCCTAAGCCCCGGGGTCACAATTTCATCAAAAATCTGACTTTTGGCAATTGACTCAGAAATGGTGCCAAACGGTTGCAAATGCTCCGCTGAAAGGTTTGGAGGTCGAAACAGAAGGGTATTTATCACAGGAAAAGAAATCAGCCCTCGACAACTTATCCGGCAGAAAAAGATTTTTTTGAAAAAATCCCTAAGCCCCGGGGTCACAATTTCATCAAAAATCTGACTTTCGGCAATTCACTCAAAAATCTTGCCAGACGGTTGCAAATGCTCCCCTGAAAGCTTTGGCGGTCGAAACAGAAGGCTTATTATCACAAGAAAAGAAATCAGCCCTCGACAACTTAACTTGCAGAAAAAGACTTTTTGAAAAAATCCCTAAGCCCCGGGGTCACAATTTCATCAAAAATCTGACTTTCGGCAATTCACTCAAAAATGTTGCCAGACGGTTGCCAATGCTCCCCTGAAAGCTCTGGCGGTCGAAACAGAAGGGTATTAATCACAGGAAAAGAAATCAGCCCTCGATAACTTAACCGGCAGACAAAGATTTTTTTGACAAAATCCCTAAGCCCTTGGGTCACAATTTCATGAAACATCTGACTTTCGGCAATTCACTCAAAAATGGTGCCAAACGGTTGCAAATGCTCCGCTGAAAGGTTTGGAGGTCGAAACAGAAGGCTTATTATCACAAGAAAAGAAATCAGCCCTCGACAACTTAACCGGCAGAAAAAGATTTTTTTGAAAAAATCCCTAAGCCTCGGGGTCACAATTTCATCAAAAATCTGACTTTCGGCAATTCACTCAAAAATGGTGATAAACGGTTGAAAATTATCCGCTGAAAGGATTGGCAGTCGAAAAAGAAGGGTATTTATCACAGGAAAAGAAATCAGCCCTCGACAACTTAAGCGGCAGAAAAATCTTTTTTTGAAAAAATCCCTAAGCCCCGGGGTCACAATTTCATCAAAAATCTGACTTTTGGCAATTCACTCAAAAATGGTGCCAAACGGTTGCAAATGCTCCCCTGAAAGGTTTGGCAGTCGAAACAGAAAGTTTTTTATCACAGGAAAAGGAATCAGCCCTCGACAACTTAACCGGCAGAAAGATTTTTTTGAAAAAATCCCTAAGCCCCGGGGTCACAATTTCATCAAACATCTGACTTTCGGCAATTCACTCAAAAATGTTGCCAGACGGTTGCCAATGCTCCCCTGAAAGCTCTGGCGGTCGAAACAGAAGGCTTATTATCACAAGAAAAGAAATCAGCCCTCGACAACTTAACCGGCAGAAAAATATTTTTTGAAAAAATCCCTAAGCCCCGGGGTCACAATTTCATCAAAAATCTGACTTTCGGCAATTGATTCAGAAATGGTGCCAAACGGTTGCAAATGCTCCGCTGAAAGGTTTGGAGGTCGAAACAGAAGGGTATTTATCACAGGAAAAGAAATCAGCCCCCGACAACTTATCCGGCAGAAAAAGATTTTTTTGAAAAAATCCCTAAGCCCCGGGGTCACAATTTCATCAAAAATCTGATTTTCGGCAATTCACTCAAAAATGTTGCCAGACGGTTGCAAATGCTCCCCTGAAAGCTTTGGCGGTCGAAACAGAAGGCTTATTATCACAAGAAAAGAAATCAGCCCTCGACAACTTAACCGGCAGAAAAATATTTTTTGAAAAAATCCCTAAGTTCCGGGGTCACAGTTTCATCAAAAATCTGACTTTCGGCAATTCACTCAAAAATGGTGATAAACGGTTGCAAATGCTCCGCTGAAAGGTTTGGCGGTTGAAACAGAAGGCTTATTACCACAACACAAGAAATCAGCCCTGGACAACTTAACCAGCCGTAAAAGATTTTTTTGAAAAAATCCCTAAGCCCCGGGGTCACAATTTCATCGAAAATCTGACTTTCGGCAATTCACTCAAAAATGTTGCCAGACGGTTGCAAATGCTCCCCTGAAAGCTTTGGCGGTCGAAACAGAAGGGTATTTATCACAGGAAAAGAAATCAGCCCTCGACAACTTAACCGGCAGAAAAATATTTTTTGAAAAAATCCCTAAGCCCCGGGGTCACAATTTCATCAAAAATCTGACTTTTGGCAATTGCCTCAGAAATGGTGCCAAACGGTTGCCAATGCTCCGCTGAAAGGATTGGCAGTCGAAACAGAAGGGTATTTATCACAGGAAAAGAAATCAGCCCTCAACAATTTAAGCGGTAGAAAAATCTTTTTTTGAAAAAATCCCTAAGCCCCGGGGTCACAATTTCATCTAAAAACTGACTTTTGGCAATTCACTCAAAAAGGGTGCCAAACGGTTGCAAATGCTCCCCTGAAAGGTTTGGCAGTCGAAACAGAAAGTTTTTTATCACAGGAAAAGGAATCAGCCCTCGACAACTTTACCGGCAGAAAGATTTTTTTGAAAAAATCCCTAAGCCCCGTGGTCACAATTTCATCAAACATCTGACTTTCGGCAATTCACTCAAAAATGTTGCCAGACCGTTGCAAATGCTCCCTTGAAAGGATTGGCGGTCGAAACAGAAGGGTATTTATCACAGGAAAAGAAATCAGCCCTCGACAACTTAACAGGCAGAAAAATATTTTTTGAAAAAATCCCTAAGCCCCGGGGTCACAATTTCATCAAAAATCTGACTTTCGGCAATTCACTCAAAAATGTTGCCAGACGGTTGCAAATGCTCCCCTGAAAGCTTTGGCGGTAGAAACAGAAGGGTATTTATCACAGGAAAAGAAATCAGCCCTCGACAACTTAACCGGCAGAAAAATATTTTTTGAAAAAATCCCTAAGCCCCGGGGTCACAATTTCATCAAAAATCTGACTTTTGGCAATTGCCTCAGAAATGGTGCCAAACGGTTGCAAATGCTCCGCTGAAAGGATTGGCAGTCGAAACAGAAGGGTATTTATCACAGGAAAAGAAATCAGCCCTCAACAACTTAAGCGGTAGAAAAATCTTTTTTTGAAAAAATCCCTAAGCCCCGGGGTCACAATTTCATCTAAAATCTGACTTTTGGCAATTCACTCAAAAAGGGTGCCAAACGGTTGCAAATGCTCCCCTGAAAGGTTTGGCAGTCGAAACAGAAAGTTTTTTATCACAGGAAAAGGAATCAGCCCTCGACAACTTTACCGGCAGAAAGATTTTTTTGAAAAAATCCCTAAGCCCCGTGGTCACAATTTCATCAAACATCTGACTTTCGGCAATTCACTCAAAAATGTTGCCAGACCGTTGCAAATGCTCCCTTGAAAGGATTGGCGGTCAAAACAGAAGGGTATTTATCACAGGAAAAGAAATCAGCCCTCGACAACTTAACCGGCAGAAAAATATTTTTGGAAAAAATCCCTAAGCCCCGGGGTCACAATTTCATCAAAAATATGACTTTCGGCAATTGACTCAGAAATGGTGCCAAACGGTTGCAAATGCTCCGCTGAAAGGTTTGGAGGTCGAAACAGAAGGGTATTTATCACAGGAAAAGAAATCAGCCTTCGACAACTTATCCGGCAGAAAAAGATTTTTTTGAAAATATCCCTAAGGCCCGGGATCACAATTTCATCACAAATCTGAATTTCGGCAATTCACTCAAAAATGGTGATAAACGGTTGCAAATGCTCCACTGAAAGTTTTGGCAGTCGAAACAGAAGGGTATTTATCACAGGACAAGAAATCAGCCCTCAACAACTTAAGCTGCAGAAAAAGATTTTTTTGAAAAAATCCCTAAGCCCCGGGGTCACAATTTCATCAAAAATCTGACTTTTGGCAATTCACTCAAAAATGGTGCCAAACGGTTGCAAATGCTCCCCTGAAAGATTTGGCAGTTGAAACAGAAGGCTTTCTATCACAGTACAAAAAATCAGCCCTCGACAACTTATCCGGCAGAAAAAGATTTTTTTGAAAAAATCCCTAAGCCCCGGGGTGACAATTTCATCAAAAATCTGACTCTCGGCAATTCACTCAAAAATGTTGCCAAACGGTTGCAAATGCTCCCCTGAAAGGTTTGGCAGTCAAACAGAAGGCTGTTGATCACAGGACAAGAAATCAGCCCTCGACAACTTATCCGGCAGAAAAATATTTTTTTGAAAAAATCCCTAAGCCCCAGGGTCACAATTTCATCAAAAATCTGACTTTCGGCAATTCACTCAAAAATGTTGCCATACGTTTGCAAATGCTCCCCTGAAAGGTTTGGCAGTCGAAACAGAAGGGTATTAATCACAGGAAAAGAAATCAGCCCTCGACAACTTATCCGGGAGAAAAAGATTTTTTTGAAAAAATCCCTAAGCCCCGGGGTCACAATTTCATCAAAAATCTGACTTTCGGCAATTCACTCAAAAATCTTGCCAGACGGTTGCAAATGCTCCCCTGAAAGCTTTGCTGGTTGAAACAGAAGGCTTATTATCACAAGAAAAGAAATCAGCCCTCGACAACTTAACTGGCAGAAAAAGACTTTTTGAAAAAATCCCTAAGCCCCGGGGTCACAATTTCATAAAAAATCTGACTTTCGGCAATTCACTTAAAAATGTTGCCAGACGGTTGCCAATGCTCCCCTGATAGCTCCGGCGGTCGAAACAGAAGGCTTATTATCACAAGAAAAGAAATCAGCCCTCGACAACTTAAGCGGCAGAAAAATCTTTTTTTGAAAAAATCCCTAAGCGCCGGGGTCACAATTTCATCAAAAATCTGACTCTCGGCAATTCACTCAAAAATGTTGCCAAACGGTTGCAAATGCTCCGCTGAAAGGTTTGGCAGTCGAAACAGAAGGGTATTAATCACAGGAAAAGAAATCAGCCCTCGATAACTTATCCGGGAGAAAAAGATTTTTTTGAAAAAATCCCTAAGCCCCGGGGTCACAATTTCATCAAAAATCTGACTCTCGACAATTCACTCAAAAATGGTGCCAAACGGTTGCAAATGCTCTCATGAAAGGTTTGGCGGTCGAAACAGAAGGCTTTTTATCACAAGACAAGAAATCAGCCCTGGACAACTTAACCAGCCGTAAAAGATTTTTATGAAAAAATCCCTAAGCCCCGGGGTCACAATTTCATCAAAAATCTGACTTTCGGCAATTCACTCAAAAATCTTGCCAGACGGTTGCAAATGCTCCGCTGAAAGCTTTGCTGGTTGAAACAGAAGGCTTATTATCACAAGAAAAGAAATCAGCCCTCGACAACTTATCCGGCAGAAAAAGACTTTTTGAAAAAATCCCTAAGCCCCGGGGTCACAATTTCATCAAAAATCTGACTTTCGGCAATTCACTTAAAAATGTTGCCAGACGGTTGCCAATGCTCCCCTGATAGCTCCGGCGGTCGAAACAGAAGGCTTATTATCACAAGAAAAGAAATCAGCCCTCGACAACTTAAGCGGCAGGAAAATCTTTTTTTGAAAAAATCCCTAAGCGCCGGGGTCACAATTTCATCAAAAATCTGACTCTCGGCAATTCACTCAAAAATGTTGCCAAACGGTTGCAAATGCTCCCCTGAAAGGTTTGGCAGTCGAAACAGAAAGTTTTTTATCACAGGAAAAGGAATCAGCCCTCGACAACTTTACCGGCAGAAAGATTTTTTTGAAAAAATCCCTAAGCCCCGGGGTCAAAATTTCATCAAACATCTGACTTTCGGCAATTCACTCAAAAATGTTGCCAGACGGTTGCCAATGCTCCCCTGAAAGCTCTGGCGGTCGAAACAGAAGGCTTATTATCACAAGAAAAGAAATCAGCCCTCGACAACTTAACCGGCAGAAAAATATTTTTTGAAAAAATCCCTAAGCCCCGGGGTCACAGTTTCATCAAAAATCTGACTTTCGGCAATTCACTCAAAAATGTTGCCAGACGGTTGCAAATGCTGCGCTGAAAGGTTTGGCAGTCAAAACAGAAGGGTATTAATCACAGGAAAAGAAATCAGCCCTCGATAACTTAACCGGCAGAAAAAGATTTTTTTGAAAAAAAATGGTGCCAAACGGTTGCAAATGCTCCCCTGAAAGGTTTGGCAGTCGAAACAGAAAGTTTTTTATCACAGGAAAAGGAATCAGCCCTCGACAACTTAACCGGCAGAAAGATTTTTTTGAAAAAATCCCTAAGCCCCGGGGTCACAATTTCATCAAACATCTGACTTTCGGCAATTCACTCAAAAATGTTGCCAGACGGTTGCCAATGCTCCCCTGAAAGCTCTGGCGGTCGAAACAGAAGGCTTATTATCACAAGAAAAGAAATCAGCCCTCGACAACTTAACCGGCAGAAAAATATTTTTTGAAAAAATCCCTAAGCCCCGGGGTCACAGTTTCATCAAAAATCTGACTTTCGGCAATTCACTCAAAAATGTTGCCAGACGGTTGCAAATGCTCCGCTGAAAGGTTTGGCAGTCGAAACAGAAGGCTTATTATCACAAGAAAAGAAATCAGCCCTCGACAACTTAACCGGCAGAAAAATATTTTTTGAAAAAATCCCTAAGCCCCGGGGTCACAATTTCATCAAAAATCTGACTTTCGGCAATTGATTCAGAAATGGTGCCAAACGGTTGCAAATGCTCCGCTGAAAGGTTTGGAGGTCAAAACAGAAGGGTATTTATCACAGGAAAAGAAATCAGCCCTCGACAACTTATCCGGCAGAAAAAGATTTTTTTGAAAAAATCCCTAAGCCCCGGGGTCACAATTTCATCGAAAATCTGACTTTCGGCAATTCACTCAAAAATGTTGCCAGACGGTTGCAAATGCTGCCCTGAAAGCTTTGGCGGTCGAAACAGAAGGGTATTTATCACAGGAAAAGAAATCAGCCCTCAACAACTTAAGCGGTAGAGAAATCTTTTTTTGAAAAAATCCCTAAGCCCCGGGGTCACAATTTCATCTAAAATCTGGCTTTTGGCAATTGCCTCAGAAATGGTGCCAAACGGTTGCAAATGCTCCCCTGAAAGGTTTGGCAGTTGAAACAGAAAGTTTTTTATCACAGGGAAAGGAATCAGCCCTCGACAACTTTACCGGCAGAAAGATTTTTTTGAAAAAATCCCTAAGCCCCGTGGTCACAATTTCATCAAACATCTGACTTTCGGCAATTCACTCAAAAATGTTGCCAGACCGTGGCAAATGCTCCCCTGAAAGCATTGGCGGTCGAAACAGAAGGGTATTTATCACAGGGAAAGGAATCAGCCCTCGACAACTTTACCGGCAGAAAGATTTTTTTGAAAAAATCCCTAAGCCCCGTGGTCACAATTTCATCAAACATCTGACTTTCGGCAATTCACTCAAAAATGTTGCCAGACCGTGGCAAATGCTCCCCTGAAAGCATTGGCGGTCGAAACAGAAGGGTATTTATCACAGGAAAAGAAATCAGCCCTCGACAACTTAACCGGCAGAAAAATATTTTTTGAAAAAATCCCTAAGCCCCCGGGTCACAATTTCATCAAAAATCTGACTTTTGGCAATTGACTCAGAAATGGTGCCTAACGGTTGCAAATGCTCCGCTGAAAGGTTTGGAGGTCGAAACAGAAGGGTATTTATCACAGGAAAAGAAATCAGCCCTCGACAACTTAACCAGAAGAAAAATATTTTTTGAAAAAATCCCTAAGCCCCGGGGTCACAATTTCATCTAAAATCTGACTTTTGGCAATTCACTCAAAAATGGTGCAAAACGGTTGCAAATGCTCCCCTGAAAGGTTTGGCAGTCGAAACAGAAAGTTTTTTATCACAGGAGAAGAAATCAGCCCTCGACAACTTAACCGGATAAAAAAGATTTTTTTGAAAAAATCCCTAAGCCCCGGGGTCACAATTTCATCAAAAATCTGACTTTTGGCAATTGACTCAGAAATGGTGCCAAATGGTTGCAAATGCTCCGCTGAAAGGTTTGGAGGTCGAAACAGAAGGGTATTTATCACAGGAAAAGAAATCAGCCCTCGACAACTTATCCGGCAGAAAAAGATTTTTTTTGAAAAAATCCCTAAGCCCCGGGGTCACAATTTCATCAAAAATCTGACTTTCGGCAATTCACTCAAAAATCTTGCCAGACGGTTGCAAATGCTCCCCTGAAAGCTTTGGCGGTCGAAACAGAAGGCTTATTATCACAAGAAAAGAAATCAGCCCTCGACAACTTAACTTGCAGAAAAATATTTTTTGAAAAAATCCCTAAGCCCCGGGGTCACAGTTTCATCAAAAATCTGACTTTCGGCAATTCACTCAAAAATGTTGCCAGACGGTTGCAAATGCTCCGCTGAAAGGTTTGGCAGTCAAAACAGAAGGGTATTAATCACAGGAAAAGAAATCAGCCCTCGATAACTTAACCGGCAGAAAAAGATTTTTTTGAAAAAAAATGGTGCCAAACGGTTGCAAATGCTCCCCTGAAAGGTTTGGCAGTCGAAACAGAAAGTTTTTTATCACAGGAAAAGGAATCAGCCCTCGACAACTTAACCGGCAGAAAGATTTTTTTGAAAAAATCCCTAAGCCCCGGGGTCACAATTTCATCAAACATCTGACTTTCGGCAATTCACTCAAAAATGTTGCCAGACGGTTGCCAATGCTCCCCTGAAAGCTCTGGCGGTCGAAACAGAAGGCTTATTATCACAAGAAAAGAAATCAGCCCTCGACAACTTAACCGGCAGAAAAATATTTTTTGAAAAAATCCCTAAGCCCCGGGGTCACAGTTTCATCAAAAATCTGACTTTCGGCAATTCACTCAAAAATGTTGCCAGACGGTTGCAAATGCTCCGCTGAAAGGTTTGGCAGTCGAAACAGAAGGCTTATTATCACAAGAAAAGAAATCAGCCCTCGACAACTTAACTTGCAGAAAAATATTTTTTGAAAAAATCCCTAAGCCCCGGGGTCACAATTTCATCAAAAATCTGACTTTCGGCAATTCACTCAAAAATGTTGCCAGACGGTTGCAAATGCTGCCCTGAAAGCTTTGGCGGTCGAAACAGAAGGGTATTTATCACAGGAAAAGAAATCAGCCCTCAACAACTTAAGCGGTAGAAAAATCTTTTTTTGAAAAAATCCCTAAGCCCCGGGGGTCACAATTTCATCTAAAATCTGACTTTTGGCAATTGCCTCAGAAATGGTGCCAAACGGTTGCAAATGCTCCCCTGAAAGGTTTGGCAGTCGAAACAGAAAGTTTTTTATCACAGGGAAAGGAATCAGCCCTCGACAACTTTACCGGCAGAAAGATTTTTTTGAAAAAATCCCTAAGCCCCGTGGTCACAATTTCATCAAACATCTGACTTTCAGCAATTCACTCAAAAATGTTGCCAGACCGTGGCAAATGCTCCCCTGAAAGCATTGACGGTCGAAACAGAAGGGTATTTATCACAGGAAAAGAAATCAGCCCTCGACAACTTAACCGGCAGAAAAATATTTTTTGAAAAAATCCCTAAGCCCCCGGGTCACAATTTCATCAAAAATCTGACTTTTGGCAATTGACTCAGAAATGGTGCCAAACGGTTGCAAATGCTCCGCTGAAAGGTTTGGAGGTCGAAACAGAAGGGTATTTATCACAGGAAAAGAAATCAGCCCTCGACAACTTAACCGGAAGAAAAATATTTTTTGAAAAAATCCCTAAGCCCCGGGGTCACAATTTCATCACAAATCTGACTTTCGGCAATTCACTCAAAAATGGTGATAAACGGTTGCAAATGCTCCGCTGAAAGTTTTGGCAGTCGAAACAGAAGGGTATTTATCACAGGACAAGAAATCAGCCCTCGACAACTTATGCTGCAGAAAAAGATTTTTTTGAAAAAATCCCTAATCCCCGGGGTCACAATTTCATCAAAAATCTGACTTTTGGCAATTCACTCAAAAATGGTGCCAAACGGTTGCAAATGCTCCCCTGAAAGCTTTGGCAGTTGAAACAGAAGGCTTTCTATCACAGTACAAGAAATCAGCCCTCGACAACTTATCCGGCAGAAAAAGATTTTTTTGAAAAAATCCCTAAGCCCCGGGGTCACAATTTCATCAAAAATCTGACTCTCGGCAATTCACTCAAAAATGTTGCCAAACGGTTGCAAATGCTCCCCTGAAAGGTTTGGCAGTCAAACAGAAGGCTTTTGATCACAGGACAAGAAATCAGCCCTCGACAACTTATCCGGCAGAAAAATATTTTTTTGAAAAAATCCCTAAGCCCCGGGGTCACAATTTCATCAAAAATCTGACTTTCGGCAATTCACTCAAAAATGGTGATAAACGGTTGAAAATGCTCCGCTGAAAGGATTGGCAGTCGAAACAGAAGGGTATTTATCACAGGAAAAGAAATCAGCCCTCGACAACTTATCCGGGAGAAAAAGATTTTTTTGAAAAAATCCCTAAGCCCCGGGGTCACAATTTCATCAAAAATCTGACTTTCGGCAATTCATTCAAAAATCTTGCCAGACGGTTGCAAATGCTCCCCTGAAAGCTTTGGCGGTCGAAACAGAAGGCTTATTATCACAAGAAAAGAAATCAGCCCTCGACAACTTAACTGGCAGAAAAAGACTTTTTGAAAAAATCCCTAAGCCCCGGGGTCACAGTTTCATCAAAAATCTGACTTTCGGCAATTCACTCAAAAATGTTGCCAGACGGTTGCCAATGCTCCCCTGAAAGCTCTGGCGGTCGAAACAGAAGGCTTGTTATCACAAGAAAAGAAATCAGCTCTCGACAACTTAACCGGCAGAAAAATATTTTTTGAAAAAATCCCTAAGCCCCGGGGTCACAGTTTCATCAAAAATCTGACTTTCGGCAATTCACTCAAAAATGTTGCCAGACGGTTGCAAATGCTCCGCTGAAAGGTTTGGCCGTCGAAACAGAAGGGTATTAATCACAGGAAAAGAAATCAGCCCTCGATAACTTAACTGGCAGAAAAAGATTTTTTTGAAAAAATCCCTAAGCCCCGGGGGTCACAATTTCATCAAACATCTGACTTTTGGCAATTCACTCAGAAATGGTGCCAAACGGTTGCAATTGCTCCGCTGAAAGTTTTGGAGGTCGAAACAGAAGGCTTATTATCACAAGAAAAGAAATCAGCCCTCAACAACTTAACCGGCAGAAAAAGATTTTTTTGAAAAAATCCCTAAGCCTCGGGGTCACAATTATATCAAAAATCTGACTTTCGGCAATTCACTCAAAAATGGTGATAAACGGTTGAAAATTCTCCGCTGAAAGGATTGGCAGTCGAAACAGAAGGGTATTTATCACAGGAAAAGAAATCAGCCCTCGACAACTTAACCGGCAGAAAAATCTTTTTTTGAAAAAATCCCTAAGCCCTGGGGTCACAATTTCATCAAAAATCTGACTTTTGGCAATTCACTCAAAAATGGTGCCAAACGGTTGCAAATGCTCCCCTGAAAGGTTTGGCAGTCGAAACAGAAAGTTTTTTATCACAGGAAAAGGAATCAGCCCTCGACAACTTAACCGGCAGAAAGATTTTTTTGAAAAAATCCCTAAGCCCCGGGGTCACAATTTCATCAAACATCTGACTTTCGGCAATTCACTCAAAAATGTTGCCAGACGGTTGCCAATGCTCCCCTGAAAGCTCTGGCGGTCGAAACAGAAGGCTTATTATCACAAGAAAAGAAATCAGCCCTCGACAACTTAACCGGCAGAAACATTTTTTTTGAAAAAATCCCTAAGCCCCGGGGTCACAGTTTCATCAAAAATCTGACTTTCGGCAATTCACTCAAAAATGTTGCCAGACGGTTGCAAATGCTCCGCTGAAAGGTTTGACAGTCGAAACAGAAGGGTATTTATCACAGGAAAAGAAATCAGCCCTCGACAACTTAACCGGCAGAAAAATATTTTTTGAAAAAATCCCTAAGCCCCGGGGTCACAATTTCATCAAAAATCTGACTTTCGGCAATTGATTCAGAAATGGTGCCAAACGGTTGCAAATGCTCCCCTGGAGGTCGAAACAGAAGGGTATTTATCACAGGAAAAGAAATCAGCCCTCGACAACTTATCCGGCAGAAAAAGATTTTTTTGAAAAAATCCCTAAGCCCCGGGGTCACAATTTCATCAAAAATCTGACTTTCGGCAATTCACTCAAAAATGTTGCCAGACGGTTGCAAATGCTCCCCTGAAAGCTTTGGCGGTCGAAACAGAAGGCTTATTATCCAAGAAAAGAAATCAGCCCTCGACAACTTAACCGGCAGAAAAATATTTTTTGAAAAAATCCCTAAGTTCCGGGGTCACAGTTTCATCAAAAATCTGACTTTCGGCAATTCACTCAAAAATGGTGATAAACGGTTGCAAATGCTCCGCTGAAAGGTTTGGCGGCAAATGCTCCCCTGGAGGTCGAAACAGAAGGCTTTTTATCACAAGACAAGAAATCAGCCCTGGACAACTTAACCGGCCGTAAAAGATTTTTATGAAAAAATCCCTAAGCCCCGGGGTCACAATTTCATCGAAAATCTGACTTTCGGCAATTCACTCAAAAATGTTGCCAGACGGTTGCAAATGCTCCCCTGAAAGCTTTGGCGGTCGAAACAGAAGGGTATTTATCACAGGAAAAGAAATCAGCCCTCAACAACTTAAGCGGTAGAAAAATCTTTTTTTGAAAAAATCCCTAAGCCCCGGGGTCACAATTTCATCGAAAATCTGACTTTCGGCAATTCACTCAAAAATGTTGCCAGACGGTTGCAAATGCTCCCCTGAAAGCTTTGGCGGTCGAAACAGAAGGGTATTTATCACAGGAAAAGAAATCAGCCCTCGACAACTTAACCGGCAGAAAAATATTTTTTGAAAAAATCCCTAAGCCCCGGGGTCACAATTTCATCAAAAATCTCACTTTTGGCAATTGACTCAGAAATGGTGCCAAACGGTTGCAAATGCTCCGCTGAAAGGATTGGCAGTCGAAACAGAAGGGTATTTATCACAGGAAAAGAAATCAGCCCTCGACAACTTAACCGGCAGAAAAATATTTTTTTGAAAAAATCCCTAAGCCCCGGGGTCACAATTTCATCAAAAATCTGACATTCGGCAATTCACTCAAAAATGGTGATAAACGGTTGCAAATGCTCCGCTGAAAGGATTGGCAGTCGAAACAGAAGGGTATTTATCACAGAAAAAGGAATCAGCCCTCGACAACTTATCCGGCAGAAAAAGATTTTTTTGAAAAAATCCCTAAGCCCCGGGGTCACAATTTCATCAAACATCTGACTTTTGGCAATTCACTCAAAAATGGTGCCAAACGGTTGCAAATGCTCCCCTGAACGGTTTGGCAGTCGAAACAGAAAGTTTTTTATCACAGGAAAAGGAATCAGCCCTCGACAACTTTACCGGCAGAAAGATTTTTTTGAAAAAATCCCTAAGCCCCGTGGTCACAATTTCATCAAACATCTGACTTTCGGCAATTCACTCAAAAATGTTGTCAGACCGTTGCAAATGCTCCCCTGAAAGCATTGGCGGTCGAAACAGAAGGGTATTTATCACAGGAAAAGAATCAGCCCTCGACAACTTAACCGGCAGAAAAATATTTTTTGAAAAAATCCCTCAGCCCCGGGGTGACAATTTCATCAAAAATCTGACTTTCGGCAATTGACTCAGAAATGGTGCCAAACGGTTGCAAATGCTCCGTTGAAAGGTTTGGAGGTCGAAACAGAAATATATTTATCACAGGAAAAGAAATCAGCCCTCGACAACTTATCCGTCAGAAAAAGATTTTTTTGAAAAAATCCCTAAGGCCCGGGATCACAATTTCATCAAAAATCTGACTTTCGGCAATTCACTCAAAAATCTTGCTAGACGGTTGCAAATGCTCCCCTGAAAGCTTTGGCGGTCGAAACAGAAGGCTTATTATCACAAGAAAAGAAATCAGCCCTCGACAACTTAACCGGCAGAAAGATTTTTTTGAAAAAATCCCTAAGCCCCGGGGTCACAATTTCATCAAACATCTGACTTTCGGCAATTCACTCAAAAATGTTGCCAGACGGTTGCCAATGCTCCCCTGAAAGCTCTGGCGGTCGAAACAGAAGGCTTATTATCACAAGAAAAGAAATCAGCCCTCGACAACTTAACCGGCAGAAAAATATTTTTTGAAAAAATCCCTAAGCCCCGGGGTCACAGTTTCATCAAAAATCTGACTTTCGGCAATTCTCTCAAAAATGGTGATAAACGGTTGCAAATGCTCCGCTGAAAGGTTTGGCAGTCGAAACAGAAGGGTATTAATCACAGGAAAAGAAATCAGCCCTCGATAACTTATCCGGGAGAAAAAGATTTCTTTGAAAAAATCCCTAAGCCCCGGGGTCACAATTTCATCAAAAATCTGACTCTCGACAATTCACTCAAAAATGGTGCCAAACGGTTGCAAATGCTCTCATGAAAGGTTTGGCGGTCAAAACAGAAGGCTTTTTATCACAAGACAAGAAATCAGCCCTGGACAACTTAACCAGCCGTAAAAGATTTTTATGAAAAATCCCTAACCCCCGGGGTCACAATTTCATCAAACATCTGACTTTTGGTAATTGACTCAGAAATGGTGCCAAACGGTTGCAAATGCTCCGCTGAAAGGTTTGGAGGTCGAAACAGAAGGGTATTTATCACAGGAAAAGAAATCAGCCCTCGACAACTTATCCGGCAGAAAAAGATTTTTTTGAAAAAATCCCTAAGCCCCGGGGTCACAATTTCATCAAAAATCTGACTTTCGGCAATTCACTCAGAAATGGTGCCAAACTGTTGCAAATGCTCCGCTGAAAGTTTTGGAGGTCGAAACAGAAGGCTTATTATCACAAGAAAAGAAATCAGCCCTCGACAACTTAACCGGCAGAAAAAGATTTTTTTGAAAAAATCCCTAAGCCTCGGGGTCACAATTTCATCAAAAATCTGACTTTCGGCAATTCACTCAAAAATGGTGATAAACGGTTGAAAATGCTCCGCTGAAAGGATTGGCAGTCGAAACAGAAGGGTATTTATCACAGGAAAAGAAATCAGCCCTCGACAACTTAAGCGGCAGAAAAATCTTTTTTTGAAAAAATCCCTAAGCCCCGGGGTCACAATTTCATCAAACATCTGACTTTCGGCAATTCACTCAAAAATGTTGCCAGACGGTTGCCAATGCTCCCCTGAAAGCTCTGGCGGTCGAAACAGAAGGCTTATTATCACAAGAAAAGAAATCAGCCCTCGACAACTTAACCGGCAGAAAAATATTTTTTGAAAAAATCCCTAAGCCCCGGGGTCACAGTTTCATCAAAAATCTGACTTTCGGCAATTCTCTCAAAAATGGTGATAAACGGTTGCAAATGCTCCGCTGAAAGGTTTGGCAGTCGAAACAGAAGGGTATTAATCACAGGAAAAGAAATCAGCCCTCGATAACTTATCCGGGAGAAAAAGATTTCTTTGAAAAAATCCCTAAGCCCCGGGGTCACAATTTCATCAAAAATCTGACTCTCGACAATTCACTCAAAAATGGTGCCAAACGGTTGCAAATGCTCTCATGAAAGGTTTGGCGGTCAAAACAGAAGGCTTTTTATCACAAGACAAGAAATCAGCCCTGGACAACTTAACCAGCCGTAAAAGATTTTTATGAAAAATCCCTAACCCCCGGGGTCACAATTTCATCAAACATCTGACTTTTGGTAATTGACTCAGAAATGGTGCCAAACGGTTGCAAATGCTCCGCTGAAAGGTTTGGAGGTCGAAACAGAAGGGTATTTATCACAGGAAAAGAAATCAGCCCTCGACAACTTATCCGGCAGAAAAAGATTTTTTTGAAAAAATCCCTAAGCCCCGGGGTCACAATTTCATCAAAAATCTGACTTTCGGCAATTCACTCAGAAATGGTGCCAAACTGTTGCAAATGCTCCGCTGAAAGTTTTGGAGGTCGAAACAGAAGGCTTATTATCACAAGAAAAGAAATCAGCCCTCGACAACTTAACCGGCAGAAAAAGATTTTTTTGAAAAAATCCCTAAGCCTCGGGGTCACAATTTCATCAAAAATCTGACTTTCGGCAATTCACTCAAAAATGGTGATAAACGGTTGAAAATGCTCCGCTGAAAGGATTGGCAGTCGAAACAGAAGGGTATTTATCACAGGAAAAGAAATCAGCCCTCGACAACTTAAGCGGCAGAAAAATCTTTTTTTGAAAAAATCCCTAAGCCCCGGGGTCACAATTTCATCAAACATCTGACTTTCGGCAATTCACTCAAAAATGTTGCCAGACGGTTGCCAATGCTCCCCTGAAAGCTCTGGCGGTCGAAACAGAAGGCTTATTATCACAAGAAAAGAAATCAGCCCTCGACAACTTAACCGGCAGAAAAATATTTTTTGAAAAAATCCCTAAGCCCCGGGGTCACAGTTTCATCAAAAATCTGACTTTCGGCAATTCACTCAAAAATGTTGCCAGACGGTTGCAAATGCTCCGCTGAAAGGTTTGGCAGTCGAAACAGAAGGCTTATTATCACAAGAAAAGAAATCAGCCCTCGACAACTTAACCGGCAGAAAAATATTTTTTGAAAAAATCCCTAAGCCCCGGGGTCACAATTTCATCAAAAATCTGACTTTCGGCAATTGATTCAGAAATGGTGCCAAACGGTTGCAAATGCTCCGCTGAAAGGTTTGGAGGTCAAAACAGAAGGGTATTTATCACAGGAAAAGAAATCAGCCCTCGACAACTTATCCGGCAGAAAAAGATTTTTTTGAAAAAATCCCTAAGCCCCGGGGTCACAATTTCATCGAAAATCTGACTTTCGGCAATTCACTCAAAAATGTTGCCAGACGGTTGCAAATGCTGCCCTGAAAGCTTTGGCGGTCGAAACAGAAGGGTATTTATCACAGGAAAAGAAATCAGCCCTCAACAACTTAAGCGGTAGAAAAATCTTTTTTTGAAAAAATCCCTAAGCCCCGGGGTCACAATTTCATCTAAAATCTGACTTTTGGCAATTGCCTCAGAAATGGTGCGAAACGGTTGCAAATGCTCCCCTGAAAGGTTTGGCAGTCGAAACAGAAAGTTTTTTATCACAGGGAAAGGAATCAGCCCTCGACAACTTTACCGGCAGAAAGATTTTTTTGAAAAAATCCCTAAGCCCCGTGGTCACAATTTCATCAAACATCTGACTTTCGGCAATTCACT